>NC_073628.1:79512500-80762500 GCF_029407905.1 Bubalus kerabau | reverse complement strand
TGGAGAATTCCATGGACAGAGGAGCCTGGTGAGCTACAGTCCATGGGGCCACAAAGAGTTCAACACAACTTAGTGACTATACAATAACAATGTTCACTGCCTTGTAAGGATTCACTGTGGCCTGAACTGAGAGCATGTTTTGGAAACATGCAGTCAGTAAGACTGAAAATGTAGCAGCCGTATTATTAATCATGGTAATAATGATGGCTAACATTTATCAGTTACTTGCTTCATGCCAGGCACATTTCAAATGCTTTATATGTATTAACAGCCTTACGAATTAGGAACTGTTTTCTAATGCCCATTTTCAGAAAAGCAAACCACAGCAGAGAGAAATGAAAGGACAGACCCAAGGGCCTAGAATTAGGAAGGGGAGGCAGTGATCAAGACCTTCCCCAAGAAAAGGAAAAGCAAAAAGACAAAATGGTTGTCTGAGGAGGCCCTACAAATAGCTGAGAAAAGAAGAGAAGCTAAAGGGAAAGGAGAAAAGGAAAGATACACCTGTCTGAATGCAGAGTTCTAAAGAATAGCAAAGAGAGATAAGAAAGCCTTCCTCAGTGATCAATGCAAAGAAATAGAGGAAAACAATAGAATGGGAAAGACTAGAGATCTCTTCAAGAAAATTAGAGATACCAAAGGAACATTTCATGCAGAGATGGGCACAATAAAGGACAGAAATGGTATGGACCTAACAGAAGCAGACGATATTGAGAAGTAGCAAGAATATACAGAAGAACTATACAAAAAAGATCTTTATGACCAAGATAATCACAATGGTGTAATCAGTCACCTAGAACCAGACATTCTGGAGTCCGAAGGCAAGTGGGCCTTAGGAAGCATCACTACAAACAAAGCTAGTGGAGGTGATGGAATTCCAGCTGAGCTATTTAAAGTCCTAAAAGATGATGCTGTAAAAGTGCTGCACTCAATATGCCAGCGAATTTGGAAAACTCAGCAGTGGCCACAGGACTGGAAAAGGTCAGTTTTCATTCCAATCACAATGAAAGGCAATGCCGAAGAATGTTCAAACTACTGCACAATTGCACTCATCTCACACGCTAGCAAATTAATGCTCAAAATTCTCTAAGCAAGGCTTCAACAGTATGTGAACTGAGAATTTCCAGATGTTCAAGCTGGATTTAGAAAAGGCAGAGGAACCAGAGATCAAATTGCCAACATCTGTTGAATCATCTAAAAAGCAAGAGAGTTCCAGAAAAACATCTACTTCTGCTTTATTGACTTGGCCAAAGCCTTTGACTGTGTGGATCACAACAAACTCTGGAAAATTCTTCAAGAGATGGGCATGCCAGACCACCTGAACTGCCTCCTTAGAAATCTGTATGCAGGTCAAGAAGCAACAGTTAGAACCAGACATGGAACAACAGACTGGTTCCAAATTGGGGAAGGAGTATGTCAAGGTTGTATATTGTTACCCTGATTATTTAACTTATATGCAGAGTGCATCATGCGAAATGCTGGGCTGGATGCAGCACAAGCTGGAATCAAGATTGCCAGGAGAAATATCAATAACCTCAGATATGCAGATGACACCACCCTTACGGCAGAAAGAGAAGAGGAACTGAAAAGCCTCATGATAAAAGTGAAAGAGAAGAGTGAAAAAGCTGGCTTAAAAGTCAACATTCAGAGAAGTAAGATTTTGGCATCTGCTCCCATCACTTCATGGCAAATAGATGAAGAAACAATGGAAAGAGTGACAGACTTTATTTTCTTGGGCTCCAAAATCACTGTGGATGATGATTGCAGCCATGAAATTAAAAGATGCTTGCTCCTTGGAAGAAAAGCTATGACCAACCTAGACAGGATATAAAAAAGCAGAGGCATTGCTTTGCCAACAAAGGCCCATCTAATCAAAGCTATGGTTTTTCCAGTAGTCACGTATGGATGTGAGAGTTGGACCATAAAGAAAGCTGAGCGCTGAAAAATTGATGTTTTTGAGCTGTGGTGTTGGAGAAGATTCTGGAGAGTCCCTTGGACTGCAAGGAGATCAAACCAGTCGATCCTAAAGGAAATCAGTCCTGAGTGTTCATTGGAGGGACTGATACTGAAGCTGAAGCTCCAATACTTTGGCCACCTCATGAGAAGAGCTGACTCATTGGAAAAGACCCTGATGCCAGGAAAGATTGAAGACAGGAGGAGAAGGGGACAACAGAGGATGAGATGGTTGGTTGGCATCACCTACTCAATGGACATGAGTTTGAGCAAGCTCTGGGAGTTGGTGATGGACAGGGAGGCCTGGTATGCTGCAGTCCATGGGGTGGCAAAGAGTCAGAGATGACTGTGTGACTGAACTGAACTGGGGCTGGGGTCCTATCCAACCATCTGGCCCTGGAGCCCTGAGTGTCTACCCCTCCTTGCCTCACTGTCTTCAGGCAGGGGAGCCTCAGCCATGAAGCGCCAGATGTCAGACCAAGGATGAATCTGTCAGCTGCCCTCTCTGCTTTTCCTCTTAAGCCTCTCTTCCCCTGTACACCTTGAACCTCAGCTCAAGTGTAGTGTAGCCCAAAACCTCCAGAGAAAGGAAATCATACATAGGAAACATAATTCCCCAGTCTCATTAAGACACTTTCCTTCCTAAGAATTTATTGAGAGGACATTGGGAAAACACTGAGAGTTTCTGAAAGGAGCAGCGAGTTTGAGCCAGGCTTTAGATCCTTGGTTTTCCCCTGGGGCGACTCTCACTCCCAGGGTATGACCACAAATATCTGGAGACATTTTGGAGTCATGACTGGAAGGGATGGAGGTAGAGGCCAGATATGCTGCTGAACATCTGACAGTGCACAGAAGGTACAGTAAAGAAGTACACAGCCCAAGGTATCCATGAGACCAGAATTGAGAAGCCAAGCTCTGGGGTGATGAGCTTGTCTGTGGTTGGGGTAGGGTCGGCTGGTGGGACAGTTGACCAGGAGAAGGTTTTCCAGGGGAGGGTGATAAAGGCCCATAGGAGGCACTGACAGCAGGAATGGGAGGGGAGAGAAAGACAGGGAAGATCTTTCAAAGGATGGATGCAAAATAATAGAAGGGAAGGCCAGGGAAGAAATTGCAGCCAGAGTTTTCTAATGTGGGTGTCAGAAGAGTGGAATCATTAGCTGTAATGGAGATGTCAAGGAGAAAAGCTTATTTTAGAAAGATGATGAGTTTGGTCTTAAGATATTTAAATTTGACATGCAGGTAGAATTGCCCAGCAGGCACTGGAGGATAAGGATGGAAAGAGAGAAGTTGGGGTAATAAATGTGGATTTATGAGTCATCTCACCGGAAGCAGTCATTCTCAAGACCATTCAGTAGTCTAGAGAGGAGACAGAGGGACCAGGGGCCTGGGGGTGATGCCCCTGAGGGGCTGGCAGAGAGGGAGAGTTTGGAAGCCTGCCTTTGAGACCCAGCCCCATTTCTTAATAAGCCCTTGATTTGGGATGTGTTCCTGAGCCTGTCTGTGCCTTAATTTCCCCTCAGGAGACCAAGGGAAGGTTCAGATGGATAGGGGACTGAGATAGGGCAGTGTTATCAAAATATGAGACAAGGGGGTATAAGGAAGGGGTGGTCAGCAGTGCCAAATTCTGCAGAAGGGGAGGGGATTGAGAGTCAACAGCAGCCCCCGAGTTGGGAGCTATGGCTTTGGGACAGCATTTCTATGAATGGTGTGTGAGTGCCCTTCAATATAGGTTGGCCTCACTGGTATTACTATTATTTCACAGTGGGTGACAGAAGTTGTACATATGGGGACTTAATAGTGAATTACTGGTGTTATCTTTTTTCACCCCTTAAATTAAGAGAGAGAAGCTGGAGCGGAAGAGATAGAGAAGAGGAATAGATGAGTTAGGAGTGGGGAGGAGAGAGACATCAGAGGGGATGTTGGAAGTGTTTCTACAGAATCTGTTTTTCTTCTTGCCCCCAAACTCCAAGCCTTGAATGTAAGAAATATTGCTAAATGGTCTAAGTTAGAATAGTGGTTTAGATGGACTTGAGGGAGCAAGCTGCCTGTCTTTCCCAAGTGCATGGACTCCTCCTGGATGGACCACAAGACCAGCCCACTTGATTTTAGAGCTCAGCGGAAGAGGAATGTGCCTGGCCGCAAATGGGAAATGTCCATCCCCATTAAGTGAGGCGACTGGGTCTGGGGACCATGGAGTGTGGTCCAGAGTTTATCTGGCCTCGAAGTCTGTGTCTCCCTGGGACTGAAACACACCCAGTCCACACCAATAAGGAGAGAGGACATTGTCTTTAGCGATCCTTCAGGGGACATGGACAATTCTTGGGCAATTCCATTGATGTATTAAGTGCAGCCTGACTCCATCCTTACCTGCAAATAAGCAGGCCATTTTTATTCTAAAGAAAGGAAACTCCAGGGAAGTGCAATGTCAGGACAGCCTTACTGTGTTAAGGATGCCAGGCCAGTGGGGGTACTCGAACTCTCACAAAATTTATTTTTTTGCTGTATGAGACCCTTACCTGAGAAACTGGGTCCCCTCTCCACCCCTCCCCTGACCTTTGGCATCCATATTTTTCCATCCTTGCTTGTGTCATACACCACATATGCCCATAACACATAAAATATGCCCATCTCTTTGACAGAGTATAAGAATGACTTTTGCTGTTCAGTATTAAAACTTGCAATTGCCCCTTTGTCCATTTATTAGATGGTCAGTCTATCCACATATTCATTAAGTAGACGTGGTTCTCAATACTAAGTACAGACAGATTTCCCATTTGAACTGTTCTTGGAAGTTGGGCTGTTTAGTGGAAACCTGAAGTTTTCTAAAGTGCGGTGTGCTCCTTCATTTAATTGTGTTTTTTTTTTTTTTAATATTTGTTTATTTGGTTGTGCCAGGTCTTAGTTGCAGCCCACGGGATCTTTAATTGCGGCATGCAAACTCTTAGTTGCTGCATCCCTGACCAGGGATGGAACCTGGGCCCCTTGTATTGGGAGTGTGGAGTCAGCCTTTGGACCACCAAGGAAGTCCTTTACTTAGCTTTTACTTTCTGAAGACAAATAATCTGGGGCTTGGAGGTGGCTAAACAGAGTTCCACACAGTGCCTTGGAGCTAGGCTGTGCTCTCTTTCTTTCTGTTGGTGGAAATAAAGGTGGAGAGGTGGCAGTGGAGGGTTAGGGAGGGTATGTGGCAAGGGGCACCCTCAGTGACTCCTGCAGGATTCCTGCTGGGCTCCATGGGTTGGAGAGGAAAACCATAGCTCATTTTAATCTCTCTCTCTTATTAAAAAAGCTGTATGTCTGTGTGTGTATTCATTGCTGAAATTTGAAGAGAGAATTTGGGTAAGCAAAATTAAGAAACCAATGTCATACTAACCTCCTGTTAAAAATATGATGTATATCTTTATTCTGTATGTATATGTTTCCCTCCCCTAACCCCAATGGTACTATGCCTGTGATTTTGTAACCTGCTTTTACTACTTAACAATATATCATGATATCTTTTATACCCTTAAAACTAATCTTTTATTACACTTTAACTCACTGTATAGTTTTCCATTATATGTGTATCATATAATTTATATAACTGTTGTGCTGCCCATACAGTGATCAGCACAAAACAAGCAGTTTGTCCAGAGAGGGAGACAACAGTCTGAGAAAATAATTTTATCAGATAAATAAAATGTTTACAAGATAAGTCTGTCAGATAAAAGATTTACAAAAATAAATATATAATTATCAGCTGTAAAAAGTGCCAGGAGGAAAACTACTGGGTGTTAAAATACTTATAAGGGATGAGAGAGGGGAATCTCACTTAGTCTGGGATGAAGGAGTGTGCAAAGAAGGCTTTCCTGGGGCAATTAGCTTTGACCAGAGAGTTGAGGGATTTACCTAGGTAAAGACGAGGGGAGAGGGTTCCTGATGGAGGGAACAGTCTGTACCAAGATCCTGTGTCGGGGGTGGGGGGCCATAGAATGTTCTAGAACCTGGAAGAAGGCCAGTGTGGCTGGAGTGAAGAGAGTCTCATATCTTTTTAAACAATTTTTAATTTTTAAATTATGAAAGTATGATAACACATTTACAAGAGACTTGTAAAATACAGAACAAAGTTACATATAGTTCTACTACATATTAGAATGATTTTTTAAGTAGATAAATTAAGATTTTTAGTTGGAGTTTCAATATCAAACTCTCAAAAATTAATAGAATGAATAGGCAGAAAAGTAGAAGGATAGAGTAGACCTGAAAAGCACTATGCACCAATTCAACATAATTAAGATTTATACAGTTTTCACACAACAGCAGGATACAAATTCTATTCAAGTTTCCTTAGACTATAAACCAGGAGACATTGGAGTATATCCAGGAACATAAAACAAGGTGCAAAAATTCCATGGTCTAAAGGTATTGAAATCATACAGAGTCTGTCAAGAGTCTCATATTTTATTGAACATTTGTATTTATTGACTTGAATTGTTGGTTCATGTTCTTTATCAATTTTTCTATTGATGTTTTTATTTTTTTCTTATCCATTTATAAAAGCTTCAAATATTCACCCTTTCAGTATATTACAGTTATTCTTGCAGTTTCCACTTGCCTTTAATTGCATTTATAATATATTTATCCACCTTTTTTCTCTGTGGTTTCTTCCATTTGGTGTCATGCTTAGTCCTTTGCCAAAATAAGGTTAAATAAATATCCACTTATATTTTCTATATTTTATTTCTTATATTTAAACTTTTAGTCAATCTGGAAATTCATTTGTATGTATTGAGACAAGTGGGTATACAGTTTATTTTCATCCAACTGGTTAGCCAGTTGTACCAATGCTATTGACTGAACAGTCCATCTTTTTCCCACTGTTTTGAAATACTAACTTCATAATACACTAGCATTGTTTAGATTTTTGGGTCTGTTTCTGGACCTTTTATTATAGCCCATTGATTTGATGTCTCTTCCTATGCCATTACTGCAATATTTTACTACTTGTACCTTTTAAAATCTGATAGAGCAAATCCCCTCTCATTACTCTTCTTTTTTAAAATGTTCTTGGCTGGTCCCATTAAATTATTCTTCCAGATACATTTTAGAATCATTCTGTTAATTTTGTGAATTAATTTGGGGACAAGTGACATCTATTCAATACTAGTGGTCTCAGGAAAATGGCAGGCCTCTGCATTATTGTTGATCTCCTTTGGGACTCCTGGGTAGAACGGGTCTAAAGTCAACATCAGCCTGGAGGATATTGCCTTTTCATCTAAAAAATATGATCGGCATGAAAACTTGACCAATAGCGGGACACTGAGGACCCCCGGTGGTTTTCCCCGTCCTGTGTGTCCTCCTCACCATGGTTCCACTGTGACTGTGGTCTCCCAGGGCTGACCTCAGCCATGGTTATGAAGAAGGTGTGCATTTATCAGGGCTCATGAATGGCGTCTGTCTTTCTAACTGCTTTGTATGTTACTTCATTTACTTTTAACATGACCAACAAATTAGTGATCATGAGCTCTGTTTTACACCAGAATCTGAGACCCTGAGAAGGGACAGAATTTGTCCCAAACAGGGATGGGTGTTGATGGGCAAGTGGGAGGCAGGTGGTGTCTGCCGGCAGATGATTAGACTGGATTCGGAACCCAGGCCTCTGAAGACAAAATCCCGCCTCTTGCCACTAGATCAAGATGTTTGCTTCCCTCCTTCAGGCTGAGAGTGGCCCCTCACAGGTCATTAATTGGGGAGGGGGATTTAGGGGTGCTCCCTATGGGTGTGGCTGACCGTACAACTTGTGTGATGCTCAGGAAGTGGGGCAGCAGTGTTGGTCGTCCCTTGGTGGTTTGTGTATTCACATCGAGACCTGGACCTGAGAACCGGACCTGCGAATTCTCACGTGCCGGTCTCATGAGAGAATCGGGGACAACGGGCCCTTCTGCGTTGTGCACGCTGTGCACTGGGAGCTTGATGGGAGCCGCCCCTTCTGCTTCCCGCTTCCCACGTGATAGTCACAGCTGGAAGGCGGCCCCGCGTCGGTGGGCGGGCGGCGGGACCCTCTCCAGGCTCTGCTGGCGGCAGCTGCCCTGCCTCGCGTGGAGCCTGGGCTGGAGAGGCAGCCGCAGCTCTGCTATTTATAAGCTGTCCGCTACGCTCCGGTGGAGGCTGCGCGCCTCTGATGCTGATTCATGATCCAGCTTGCTAATTGCAGCAGCGCCTGTGGCCTGCCAAGTACCCAGACAGGCATCTGGCTCTGCATTTCGGATCCGGGTGATCTCGTAGGGGGACAGGCAGGAAAACAGACGACCCCTGCGACAGGGGTATCTGGCAGGCCAGGACTGCCATGGCTCTTGAGGATACCTCTGGATTTTATAAATTCACAGGAACCACCTTTCTCCAAAGAACACCGGATCATTACCATATCTGCTTGGGGATGAGGATTTTGCATATGAAACATGTATATTTTAGCTATCAAAGCTGCTTTTATTCCCACCCTAGAACAGATAGCACCTTCGTGCAAACCAGGTTAAAAGACCATGTTGTAACACACTGGAGGTTAGCTGTATGAGGTCATGCATGTCTTTTTCGGGAAGACAGCTTAGGCTAGGTGATGACTTTATTTCCCAAACAACGGAGGTTGAAAAAATGCTCCTACAGAGAGCCTGGCAGCCTTGGAGGTCCTCTCTCCCACTGCAGGCCTTTTGCATGGGTTTTCTCTCCTCCTAACGGCCTTACTAGTTCGCAGGATTGAAAGAGCCCTCATGTCACCTTCTGTGGGAAGAGGTCACACTGTTTACCTCTGATCTTTGGCTGGAACCTCTGAGACCCAGCCAGAGCCCTAGAGGTCAAAGCAAGTTGAATACCGTGGCCTTTGGATGGGAGCCCGTTTGGATTATTGAAGACATGAAAGATTGAGTGTTGACAGCCCCTTCCTTACCTTTACTCTCAAGGCCTTCTCTGCAGCTGGATGGGCTTCCTGCCCCTTCTTTGACCTGAAGCGGACTGCAGTTTCCTTCACAGTGCGACATGCTCACCCAGCTCCCCACCCCAAGTGAGGCCTCACGGGGTCAGGCCGTTCCTCTGGGTCTGTGGAGGTGCCCAGCGCCTCCCCTTGCCCCCTCGGAAGGACTGACAAGCTTGTGGCTCTTTTCCAGCCTCCAGAGCCTGAATCTTTTGTCAGGTCTGGGAGGCAGGACCAGTTTGCCTAGAGCTGCGGTGTCCTGGGAAAAGGGGTGCTGGACCAGGCGCGTGGCTGTCCTGGTTCCCAGATGGACACGGTGTCTTAACTCTCGGCACGGTTCGTTCTTTCTCCGGGTGCTGGGCCTAGCGCTGAAGCTCATATCACAGCCGGAACTTCCCAGGATTGGCCTGTATGTAGTCCTCCTCAGGGGATGTGATTTGAGCCAGGTGATTGCGGACCTCTATTACCTGCAGTTCTTCCAGGCCCTGATGGGTAAAGGAAGACACCTTTAAGGAGATAAAGGATTTCTGTCATTACTCTGTCAGAGGAAGGGCTGGTTCATGAGAGCCCCAGTCCCTTCAGCTTCGCAAATTAGCATCAGCTTCTCTTAAGACTGTTGCAAACTGCCTGGAACCATGTGAGGGCAGGAGTAGTGGACAGGCCTCCGGACTGGTCAGTATGGGGGAGGGGTGGGCCAGGCCCTGCTTCCTGGGCTTCCTGTGTGCCCTTAGGTATACGATTCACAAGGCATGTTAGTGAAGTTAGTGGTGTCTCAATGCACCAGAAACCACTGGGGAAATTCCACAAAGATAGACTTCCTGGACTTCCCAGGTGGTCCAGTGGTTAAGACTCCATCTTCCAGTGCGGGGGATGTGGGTTTGATCCCAGGTCAGAGAAGTAAGATCTCACATGCCATGGAGCAACTAAGCCTACACACTGCAACAAAGATCTCAAGAACCACAACTAGGACCCAATGCAGCCAAATAGATACATTTAAAAAATATATGTATCTATTTCTTGATCTGCCTTCAGAGACTCTGGGAAGGCAGAACTGGTGGAGCTTGGGAATCTGTATATTTCACCAATGCCCTGAGATTTTGATGGGTAGCTATCTAGGTTTGCTCACCCTTCTCTAGTAAGCCTCTCAGTCCCACACCAGATCTGAGAGGACTTCACGTCCTCGAGAGAAGGTGACCATACCTACACCAAATCTCAAGGCAAACTGGCCAGTGGGAGATGCCACCTTCACTTCAGCAGGCAGGGTGGGAGCCGGCCAGCTGGGGATTATGGGGCCCTCTGTCCATCCCACCACTGCCCATCCTGGCGCCTCCGTCCACAGAAAGACCTAACATCTCCCCTTTCAAATAGAAACCCTTCCTGGGTCCTAGCCCTGCTCTACTGTTCTCCCTCTGTAGCCGAGCTCCTTGAGTCATAGTCCATATTTAGGCTCTTTGTTCACTTCCATCTCACTCTTCAATCCATAGAGATACAGTTTCCATCTTCACTGCCCCACTGAAATTCCCCCAATAAATGTCACCACCTGAAGACCCAGAGCACCAAGTCCATGCCCAGTGTGGGGTCTTGTCTGCTGTCCTCTTTCTTGAAATTCTCTCTTCTTATGACTGTGGGGACATCACTTTGTTGCCAGATTTTTGGCCCTCTTCTCCTCTGGCAGCACACAGTCTGTCCCATGCAAGCTCATCTAACCTTGGGGCTTGAGTTACCACCTAGAGCTGGGTGTTTTTCTCCCACTCAGATTTTTTTCTCCCACTCAGATTTTTTTCCTGGACCTGATAGGGATATGCCGCTACCCACTGGACACTTCCACTGAGATGTCCTCCACATACCTCAGCTTGTCTAAAACTCAGTTTTACTCTTTTCTCAAAGTGCTTCTCTCTCCAAGTTCCCCATCTCGGTGACTGGCATTTTCTCTGCCCTGGCCCCACAGCCCCCATTCCCACTTTCTCCCTGTTGCTCCTGGACCATTCTCGAAGCTGCTTGGTGCTTTCTCTGCCTCCAGCATTGCACCTTCCTGTCTGTCCCCCCTACAGCTAACAAAGTTGTTCCCAAACGCATCTGTGCCGGCATCATTTTCCTGCACGGGTCCTTGCAGGCGGACTGTAACGGAAGCCACAGCGCACTCTGTAGGCTGCACCTGCCTCCCCCGCCTCAGTGTTGCCGCCTTCTCTCCTTTTTTCACACTAAATGCCTCAGGGGTTCCTGGATACTCTGTGCAGCTCTGATGGGTCTGATTACAAGACCAAAGACCCAACTCTACCTCTGAGAACAGTGGCTCCCAGCCTTTACCCTACTGGATCCTTTTTATTATCTTCAACCCACTGACTTCGTGCCCTAAAAGAGAGGGACTGTCTTTATTCAGCAGTAGTTCATTTTTTTCTCTCATTTTTTTTTTTTATTAAACGTGTGTGTGGATATGAATATCAACCTTTTCACCAGCTTGTATTTCCAATCAAAGAAGCCTGGATTTTTATATTGGTCTATGTGGATTTGTCCTGGATAAATGTACTATTTCCATTTACCTTTTTAAAGCAATGAAAAATAGTTCAAGCATTGCCTTGGAGTCCGGGGACCTTGGGTGGAACAGATCTGGTCCTGCCTGAGAAAGAGGCTCTGCCTAGGAAGGAGGCTGGGCAGGTGCTCTGAGGGACTCCTGCGATCTTTCTTAAGGGATTTGATGTGCTTTGGCCTCATTTTCTCACTCTGAGCCTCCTTTGTTTTTCCTTCTGTTGATGCCAAAAACAATAGCCCTGCCCCTTGAGCACAAAAGCAACCCTGAGTGGTGGCTCTGTAAACAGATCATGTAGCAGGTAAGCACACAGCTGACGCAGGCGTGGGAGGGGACTTATGACCAGCCAGTTCTGTACGCAGCTCACAGCCACGGGCAAGTGATGCTGGGCTGCCAGGCTGCTGTGTCCTAATTGCCGTCTTCTGAGCAGATGGCTGACTCCGGGGGTGTGAAGGTTTCTGGAGAGCTTCTGTGATTCACACCCAGTTGTAGCGAGAGCTCCCATTTCCTCCCACCCTGTTGTCAGGAGCTCACTATTTGTCCCTTATACCACATGCTAAAATCAGCCATTTCAGGTCTCATCTTGACAGAGCTTGTGAGGAGGCTCTAGGAAGTAGCATGCATGCACTCATGCATTCTACTGATGCATTCATCTGAGCACAGAGGGAGCTATGGTGATGGAGATAGATGCAGCCTTCCCTCATGGAGTCTACAGTCTAGATGAAGATGGACAGGAATACAGTAACAAAGAAGCATGCAGAATACCAATGTATGGACACCAAGGGGAGAAGCTGAGGTGGGATGGATTGGGAGATGGGGATTGGCATTGACTGTCAGTACTATATATAAAATAGATGACTAATGAGATCCTACTGAATGGAGCAGGGAACTCTGCTCAAGGCTCTCGGGTAACCTAAATGGGAAGGAAATCCAAAAAAGAGGAGGTACACATATATGTATAGCTGATTCACTTTGCTTTATAGCAGAAACTAGCACAGCGTTGTAAAGCAACTAGACGCCAATAAAAATTTCTTAAACAAACAAAAAAAAGAGTTAAAGAAGTTATCCTGGCTGCTGTGTAGAGAATATGGCAGGAGCAGGGCTGGAGGAGCAAAACAAGTTTGGATGCTGGTGGCAAAAAATAGCCTGTCTTACCTTCTCTTTGACAGAAGATGAGATGGTTGGATGGCAATCACCACCTCAATGGACATGCGTTGGAGCAAACTCCAGGAGATAGTGAAGGACAGCGAAGTCTAGCATGCTGCAGCCCATGGGGTCGCAAAGAGTCAGACACAACTTAGTGACTGAGCAGCAACAACCTAACCTTCTCTGTGACTCTCTCACCAGGTTCCAGGTTCTTCACTGGGGAGGGGGATGTTTCTGGAGTCACAAGCTGTAGGGCACTATAAACTCACGCCTTCACCAGATACTCTTTGAGCACCTCCTATGAGCCAGATACTGTGCTCAGCGTTGGTGAGATGGAATTGGCGCCAGATTAGGAGTCAGAAAAGCTGGGTCCAAGCCCACTTGGAATATGAGCTGTGTGGATTTGTCAGGTCCATACAGAAAAGTATGTATATATCTGCAAAAAGAGGGTAATGAGATAATACCAGTGAAAGTATTAAGTAAAAGGTTATGCCAAGTATAGACATGGTAGTAGTGACTGTTTTCATTAAGTTAGTTTCTATCTTCATCCATCAGTTTTCTTCTGGGTGAAATAGTCATCGCTGAACCTCAGTAAGAATTAAGGGCAGCTCATTCTTTTATAGAACCACTTTGGCAGTATCATTTCTATTCAGGCACCGTTGTGCTTTTCCTGATGATTCTAATCAAATGCTAATTCTTTGAGCAGATTTCAACTTTTCCCTGATTGGAAGCAGGTTTGTCTTTAGTAGTTGAATGTATCTTTCTTATAAAACAGTTTTGAATAGCACATTTTACTCTGTCAGACTAAGGCTCTCCATTACAGTCACCAAGACGCTATTGCATAAATGATTATACAAATGAATATGCAGATTCATACAAGTCCATGGGTCCACTCACCAAAATTCTCACCTGTTAGGTAATAGATAGGCAAGAGTTTTAGAAAGCATAGAAACCATGACCTCTGGGCAGAGGTTTAACGTGGGAGAGAGCGGGCCCCTGCACCTCCCCGCCCTGGCCTGATCCCTGCCTCTCCGGGGCAGGCGCTGTCGACACTTCTCATTGTTTATGAGGTTACCCTCACATTTCTAAATCATTTGCTTACAGGGATATCTCCTGATTTATGAAACTTACATATTAAAATTCGTAGACTATTAACTATCGACTTCATATGGGTTTCTCAGGTGGCTCAGTGGTAAAGAATCCACCTGCCAATGTAGGACATGTGGGTTTGAACCCTGGGTTGGGAAGATCCCCTGGAGAAGGAAATGGCAACCCACTCCAGTATTCTTGCCTGGAAAATTCCATGGACACAGGAGCCCAGTGGGCTACAGTCCATGGAATCACAAAGAGCGGGACACAACTGAGTGACTGAGCACACACACATATTGACTTCATATAGGAAGTTTCCTTCCCCAGTTCCCATTCTTTCTTCTCTCAAGACAGTTGTCTCCTAATTTTTGTTTAAATCTAGTCATGGTTTACATTCTATTGTCTTGGTAAGTATTTTTCACTACTAAGTCCAAAATTATACTAAGATAACATTTCCTTTTTTTTTTTCCAGTAACTTTTTGTTTTCCCATGAGTTAACCATCATTTTGTTGGTGTTTTGTTTTAAAGTATTTCTGTGTCTCTATAATGAATTCTTCCCTAAATCTCCAAAAGAACTCGAAATCCTTCATAATACTACTTTCTGTATGGTTAAACGCAATCAGTAATCTATCAATCCCATTTTCCCCCCAACTGGAGACATCCTTCATGGAACCCTCCCGCTACCATCCCAGTCTGGACAGCCAGTTCCCCAGGTCTGCTGCCCAGCTGTCTTGTGGTTTGTCTGCTCTCCAGTGTTGGATTTCCTGTTTTCTAAATCTGTGTCTTCTCATTTCTTGGGATTACCCCCTGATCGTTTTTCTGCATTACTTCCTATTTCTTTGTGCATTGCCTTTTAAATTGGAGACTTCCTTGACCACTCATGATTAAGGTCTAGACACGTAGGGGGGCTCTGTGTGCACAGGTTGTTGTTGTTGTTATTTAGTTGCTCACTCTTTTGCAACCCCATGCATTGTAACCTGCCGGGCTCCTCTGTCCTTGGGATTTCTCGGGTAAGAATACTGGAGTGGGTTACCATTTCCTTCTCTAGGGGATCTTTCTGACCCAGGGATCACACCCATGTCTCCTGCACTGGCAGGCAGGTTCTTTACCATTGAGCCACTTGGGAAGCCCCATGTGCATAGATGGGGCTTGTCAATTCCTAGGCATCATTGAAAACTGGGCTGGAATTTTAGCCATTTCATTGAGGATGAGGGGAGGTGGTTCCTGACTGTCCACATCTGTAGCATCCATAAGTCTTTTCTCTGTGGATGTTCATTTCCCCAGAGGAGAATCCTCTGATTTCTCACCTGGGGTAGGGATGAGGAGATTCATCTGAGTGCCACCTTTCCATGCCACCTTTCTTAGGGTGAAAGGGCAGTGAGGAGGGGTGTTTGGTCTAGATTTACACTTTTCTCGTGGCTGCGCTGGGTCTTCGATGTGGTGCATGGGCTTTTCTAGTTTCAGCGCACAGGTTTAGTTCCTGCTTGGCGTGTGGCATGTAGTTCTCTGACCAGTGACTGAACCCGCATCTCTTGCATTGGAAGGTGGATTCTTACCACTGGACCATCAGGGAAGTCCGTAGATTTATACTTTCACTGAAGCCCCTGTTTTGTGTCGTGTGCTGTGCCTGGTGTCCCTGAGTCTCCAAGTCTGGGTCTGCCACAGAATGAACCTCTCCTCTCCTGCTGTGATGGGTGATGGGTGGTCTCCTGGAGGCCCCAGCCAGGAGAAGGGACCTGGGTCTCACTGCTCCTTAATACATTTCAGCCCCACTTTCTGCAGAACCTGATGCTTCCAATTGCCTGGCCTTTCTGGAGTTTCATGGCTCAGAAAGAGTGCCCCTTATTGTACTCATCACAGCTCTGCTATCTTATCTATCCACTTTCCATTTTCTTAAGAAATTAGAGACATTTTTTGCATTGTTGCTTCTCTTGTTCTCTATGTTGTTGGGGGTTTACGACGTTTTCCAATCCTTTATTTTCATTTCTGTGGTGTGTTTGGAAGGAGAAAAATTATCCACGTGTTAAATGTGCCAAGATCAGCAAGAAGCCCTAATTTCATTTTAATTTGTTTCAGAATAATTTTTTTAATTGAGTGTGTAATAGTACCAGACACCGTTCTAACTGGCTAATGTGTCTCATCTCACTGAATCCGCCCACTGGCTCTAGGAGGTACTGATGTCCCTGGTGTACAGCTGGGGACACTTAAGCAGAGAGAGGTTTAGTCATTGCCCTGGGAGAGTCTGGGTTGAAGCACCAGTGGAGTCTAAGGTTTAACTGCTGCCTCTTAGGAAGGAGAAGGTGTCTGATTGTCCTGGGATAGTGATCTGGGCAAGGTGGACTGTTGGGACAGTGTCCACCCAGAGTGCTGGGGGCAGTCATTGGATTGGGTGCATTGCAGAAGATGGCCAAGAGAGGCACTGTGAAAAATTTTCCCAGTCTCCCCAGTACCCTGTTAGCCAGAAGGAGCTATGAAGGACAGGGGCAAGACAGGGACAGATCCAGCTTCAAACCACCAAGCTGTGGGAAGAAGTTTTAACCCCTGGTTCTATTTCCCTGTGGTTGAAGAAGGAGAGGCTTGTCTGTGGAGGTTCTCATCTTCCTGAAGTTACTTCCAATCACTGAGAATTGCAGAATAACTCACTTGGCATGGTCGGGCCATGTTTCAATGCCCAGGATGTGTATTTTAAAGTCTTGACTCCAAATTACAGCCTTAAAAATAACGAACGACCTCTAGTCGAAATGGGCAGATCCTAAGAAACTTTATGTATCTTGGTGCAATGAACTAGGAAGGCTGATGTGAGGTAATGCAGAGTGCCTGAAAATTGTTATAGATACCAGCAGCAGTAAATATCCAATTTTTGCAAGAGAGCTCACCGAAGTAATTTAATCCCTCTGATGCTTGTTGGAATTCAAGTACCTTGTCGGAATACAGATATGCCACTTGTACACATACTATAATATTTTCTGTAGGTGTGTGCGTATATGGTCAGGTCTAAAACAAGTTGCTTTGAGGGAGCCTAGCCATGCTTCCTAATGGTACCCTCCAAATATTTTATGAACTGCATGTTAGGTATTTTAGGACCACCCAGAGCATCTCCTGATTGGCGTTTGAGGACTGGAACTTGGCAGCTGGAGAAGAGGGGAGCTTGTACTGGTGCCACGCAGGTCCTCTGTCCCTGTGACTCAGCCCTCTCTGAGGGGCTTCCAGGTAGCAATCTAGAACTGCCAAGCTGGGATTTTATGAAGCTGAGTGTAGGTGGGAGGTCAGGATGGTGGAAGGACGGGAAACTGGAATTGCCAAGTGTCCCTTTAGGATTTGTGACGGACTCACTGGCTGCCTCATCCACTGGTAGCTGTCTTCTTGTTACTTTTACTCTTTTTAAAAAATATGCATTTATTTATTTTTGGTTGCACTGGGTCTTTGTGGCTGCATGCCAGCTCTTCTGCAGTTGTGCTGAGCGGGGACTACTCTTTGTTGTAGTCCTCGGGCTTCTCATTGCAGTGGCTTCTCTTGTTGCAGGGCACAGGCTCTAGGTGCATGGGCTTCAGTAGTTGTGGCTCCCGGGCTCTAGAGCACAGGCTCAGTAGTTGTGGCGTGTGGGCTTAGTTGCCCCGCAGCACGTGGGATCTTTCCGGACCAGGGATCGAACTCATGTCTTCTGCATTGGCCGGCGGATTCTTAACCATTGGACCACCAGGGAAGCGCCTGCTTTTACTCTGGTTTTCAATACAATGTGGATGTTGCATCATTGCCCTTCAGCTGGTTTGGGCTGGTTTCTTGGCAAGGACGAGGAAAGCCGGCATCCTCCTCGGCATCTCTGCATCATCAGCACCAGGCTGGGGCACTGGCTCCTGCCTGCGGGAGCAGATGGCTTGGACGGAGTCTTTCCGGCCTGGCTGAAAAAGGCACAAAAAGGTCTGTAAATTGAGACCTTTCACAGTACGCGAGTGAGTCAGCAAGGTCGGTGTTGAAAAGTCTTAGGCCCCAAGAACATCAGTTGTGCCTCACACAGTTCATTTCAGAAGCCTTGGAAATAACTCAAGGACTTTCCAGGAGGCAGTGTGGGCTGACTGTGGCTTCCAAGCCAGGCTCACATTGGTTTTTCTGAGGCCCTTTCAGTGATGCTCAACTTGGACCACGTGGGGACATGGGTTCAACTGTGTTTTTGCTGGAAATGGCAGTGCTTTGTTGGCACACAAGATTTCCCAGCTGGCTTGGAGCTAGAAGAATAAATGCTCAGGTAAAGCTTGCGTATAGGGCTCAGTGGTTCAGGGTGGAGGTTCTGGGCTAAGGAGCAGGTCTCTCTTGGATGCTGGAATTGGAAGTCTAAAGGGCCAAGTCGAAGCCATTGGCATGATTACTCTTGATTATTGGCAGTGGCCACCACTCTGCAGTTATAATTGCTGATGCCATCAGAGAAAATAGTATGACTCTGATGTTGTTGAAGTGCAGGCAGAGGAACTGAAGGGGTGACCATTGAGTGGATCCATTAACAGGCTTGGTGGACCTGTTCCTGCCCCGCAGCAGGACAGCCACATGGGTGGCACTCCTCCAGCAGGGACCTGACAATGTGGGGAAGGGAGGCTCAGCAGCACTAGCTTGTGGATTCAGGCATTTTTATTGGAACAAAGATCGCAAATCACCATTTGGAAGCACTACTCCCTCTATTCCCCTCCCTGCCTGCCATCCTTACATCTTTTATGTCCAGTGGTTGAGTACTTCTGTGATGAGGTGCCCCTAGCTGGCTACATGGGACTGTTTTCCCATAGGACTCGCCTGTTTTTTTTTTTTTTTTTGCATGAAGCCCACCAGCTATAGTGGCTAGCACCCTGAGACTAAATGCTGCAATCAATTGTGTCTACAATCTGTTTACTTGAATTTGTCTCCACTGTACTTGAACTTTGTGGCTCCTGTTGCCTGGAGTGCTAACTGTACATTAGCTGCATGAGGCTGGAGACACGCAGTTTTATTTCTATTAATGCCAGGAGAGAGAGAAAGTTAAAAGCAGTAACTAAGACAAATGGTGTTGCTATTGGCAGATATTCCTTTGGCTGTCAGCTAACCTATTTTATTTTTCTTAGTGTGGACTTTATTTTCTCCTTTGTTGTTTTCTGACTCTGCTTCCTTACGACTTAAAATTTGATGGAAATAGGCAATGAGAGTCTTAGGAAAGAATAAAGATATTTCAGGAGAACTGGGAAGGCATATTAAGCAGGTGAGAGAAGGGAGGCCTGGGGAATTTTCCAAACAGAAAACTGTTATTTCTTAAATATGAAGTGAGAACAGTGATATGTGGGTTGTGGTTTAGTCAGAAATCTAGCCCTTCAAGTTCTGGACCTTTTATGGCTTTCCCTTGCTACTGCATGCCAGTGTGCTTTTAATTTAGCGGTGGCAGCAGAGAAATTGCAAGACCTCCCCAACTGAGAACGTGCCTAGGAATCAAATGAGTGTGATAATGAGGATGAATGTGAGTTGCTTTTCCAAAGAAATACAAAAAGAGAGTAAGTTGTAGTAGTATACCCAAAAGAAGAGTGTCTCCTCTCTCTTCTCTCCTTCCATCTGTCCATCCACCCATTTGTCCGTCTGTCCATCCAACGTGCACCCATCCACCATCTACCCATCTATCCACCCACCCATCTATCCATCTGTCCACCCATCCATCCATCCCCTCTTGGTCCGTTCACTAAATCAACTTTTACTGAGCTCAGCTCATGTGAAAGACGAACAGTAAGAACTTGAGAGATGTAAAACTGAATCAGGAATGTGTGCCTCCCAGAAGCTTAGAGCAAGAGATGATCACAGAACACACGTGACTGTAAAATAGAGAAGGCAATAAAGGAATGTGTAGATGAAGTGCTGGGGAAGGTGAAAGGAGGGCAAGTTACCATCTTGGCAAAAAGGATTTGGAGTGTGAACACACAGGAAAAGCAGGGCAATTTCAGGCAAAGGTGTTTTCAAGTTTTGGGGAAGAAGATGAGAAATTATTTCAGAATAGACAACCCACAGTCATTCTTGCTCACGTACTGATTGAGAACAGTATAATTTGGGGAAGCAAAGGCCTTTGTGGATAAAGAGATTGGAGGATTGGAGGGCACTGTTGAGAACTCTCGTTTCTCTCCTGCACACTTCCCTGTGGACCAGAGCCAAACAAGAAACTACCCCTCAAGAAAATAGATTTTCAGCAAACTGGTGCTTTCTAAATGATTACAGGGTTTGACCATGGAGACTTTGTATGTAAAAGCAATATCTTATTGAGCGGCAGAGGCTGGTACCAACTCCTGGTGACGGGGTTGTACAGGTGGCCGCAGCTTTACTCATCCTGGCTGGGCTCTGGCCTGGGATTTTCACGTCTCCCTTTTTCTAAGTACACAAAGGCTCCCTGTGGGTGAGCAGCGCCCTGTGCCCCTTATCGAGTTAGAGAAACCAGGGAGGAAGCAGAGTCTGGGAGCCATTCCCCAGGAGCTCAGCAACCTCGTGGCCCCAAGCATGGTGGGGTCACAGTTTTAACCATGTAATAGAAAAGCCCCTTTCTCTTATTCTCTCTGTTGAATGGGTGAACTCATAGGATGAGTTAGACGTGGTTTACAGGAAACTGTGCACATTGTTAAAGCTTGGTATAAATTATGAATAAGCTCTCCTTCAAATTCTGTAGAACTATCATGCCTTCCAAAATTAATCTCCCCTGCCACTCTCAATTGGGCTCAGTGGTAAGGAATATGCCTGCCAATGCAGAAACCGTGGGTTCAATCCCTGGATCAGGAAGATCCCCTGGAGAAGAAAGTGGCAACCCACTCCAGTGTTCTTGCCCACGAAATCCCATGAACAGAGGAGCTACAGTCCATGGGTCAAAAAAGAGCCGGACGTGACTAAACATATTTCTGTTGAAGTCATGTGTTTTCTGAATTTTTTCTTATGGCTAAATTCAATCAAATGATAGTATTAGTTGGAAATTCTTTTCGTTTTTCATATGCGTGTTGATTTTTTTTTTTAAATAAAGATCTCAGCATAGGGGAGGGGTTCTCTAGCCTTTCTGAGGAAGACAGGGGAGCAGGGCACTGATGCTAAGCCAACGAGAGTGGGCTTTAATTCCAGTCCTGGTTGGGGATGACCTCCGCGCGGCATCCAGAGTTCCCGATGCCTTGGTTGCTTTTTCTCCCTTGGCAAAATTAAAGTCAGGGAAGCAAGGCTTCCCAGGTGGTGCTAGTGGTAGAACCTGCCTGCCAATACAGAAGACGTAATGTGGGTTTGATCCCTGGATTAGGAAGATCCCCTTGAGGAGGGCATGACAACCCACACTGATATTCTTGCTGGAGAATCCCATGGACAGAGGAGCCAGGCAGGCTACAGTGCACAGGTCGCAAAGAGTCAGACATGACTGAAGGACTTAGCACGCACACACAAAACGAAGACCAGGTGTCCTAGGCCCATATCATCTACGCTGTGGCAGTGGGTGTCACAGAGACACATAAGAAAGAACCCCAGACTGCAGCGCAGTGCACTGATCTTGGGGTGGGGCGGGCCAAGTATGTGTGTTTCCAAATAAAAGTCCTGCCGCTGAGAGGAACAGACGCAGTTGCAGTAAACCACATCGACGGTTCTCCCGCAAGTGCCCCTCACCGCCTCATCACTCTTTGGTATAGAGTCTGGGCTCAGTCCTGGCCCCCTCAAGGGCTGACGTGACCTCTGGGTGCAGGGGATCTGAAATGTGTTCATGGTTCTGAGAAGGGGCAGGCTGGCTTTGAGCTCTCGTCCTCTGAGTCCTCACCCTGGGCTCCGGGCATCCTGCTGGCATCCAGGGCTGGAGGTCACAACTGATATGACTCTGGAGCTGAGGTCCCTCAGCCTTCCACCTGCTTTGACAGGTCTACTTACTGAATCTCGCCTCGCTCTCCATCCTTTGCCCGACTTGGTGGTCCACCTTGCAGCTTAGGTATGGAGCCTTCTCTCTTCTCCCCATGGCAGCTTCAGGGTACACCTGCTGCCTCTCAATTTTCAGCTACTTTCCATGTCTACCCTAGGTCCCTTCATGTTACCTGGAAGCCCAGGGACCCTTGTGGCTGCTCTCCTGGCCCCTGCCTATCAGATCCCTGCACACACCGCTGCGTTTCCTTTCTGCTCTGGTTGTCATCTGTTGATGCCAAGGCATCTGCAAGGTGGTCCTTACCCAGCATCTTGAAAGGATGCTGGAGATAAGTGCCCTCAGCTTTTATTCTCTTCCCTTAACCTCTCTCCGTCCTCCATTTCCCCCTCCTACCCTTCTCCCCTCCCCCTTGATGTTGAGAGGTCAGCCCCAAGGGGAGGAGGAGCAAGACTGGTGCTGCCCTTACCCCCCCTACTCTCCTCCTCTGACCCCCACCCACCCCTGAAGGTGGCAGGGGGCTGCCTTTCTCTCCATGCCTGCCTCCTTCCCTCCCTGGCCTTCCTTGCTGCTCTGCTCCCCTCCTGTGAGGAAAAGACTTAGCTGTAATTGTGTGAAGGCCTCAGGGAACATGATTATAAGGGAATGAAAAATATGTCCTTTTAATATTTTCAATATGTTATTCCTATTGCACAGATATAAATAAAGCATGCTTTGTGTCCATGAAAAGCTCACTTTAGCTAAGGAGATAGACTGATAATTTATAATTTCAAAATAATTTGATAAATGCAAGGACTACCATCCAGTCCTCCACGCCTCACCTTACACACACACAGAGACACACACATGTGCACGCACATACTTGAGGCCCCCTACCCTTCTAATTACTTACTTTATGGCTTTTTCCAGCTTTTTTCTTGTGTCACAGTTATTTGCATACAGATCTTACCTTCTAGAGGGCAAGAGCCTCAGCATCTGTTTGTAGCACTTGGCACAGTGTGCTAAGTTTATTAATTTAAAAAACAATGTGTTAAGTCCTTCCTGTGTATCAAGCTCTGTACTTGAGGTTGAGATGACCAAGATAAATAGAACAATGAACTCTTAGAAACTCATAGTCTGGATAAAGGTTCTCAATAGATTTCAAGGGGTCTGTGAGTTTAGATTAGAAAAAAAAATCACCTTCTGATTTTCACTAATCTCTAACTGAAGTGTACTTATAAAGGCAGGAGATTGACCAGAATGATACCAGTCGTCCTTGTGATTTATCGCCAGTGGAAATGACAGATATTTCATACGACTTATAGTTGTGGCAAATATCTCAAAATACCATTTATGTTCATCACTCCTTCAAAATAAGGGTAATTATGAGACCCAGAAGTAAATCTTGTTATTTGATGTGTTAAAGGAAGCACATAGATTACCTTATCACATATCTGTTCTTGAGAAATGTTTTGATAACTGTATTTCAGTACGATCAGTTTCCTTTAAAATCCTGTGCATTTTATTTTATGTGTTCTCAAAACATTGCATTGAGAAGGGGTTCCTGGCCTTCACCAGGTTGCCAGAGGAATAAATATGTGATCTAGTTGGGTCAAAAAACACGTGACTCAATAATTATAGCAACACAATAAGTGCTGGGCTGGTGATATGAACATGACATTGGGGAGATACAGAGGAAGAAACAAACGTCTTCCCAGAAGAGGTGAAGGCTACTCAGTAATGATGGTAACAATGAGCAGCATGTATCAATTGCTTTCCAGGCCCCAGGCAGAGCTCTGAGTACTTTAGATATCAGATTTCCTTTAAACCTCCTAGTAGGGGGCTTCCCAGGTGGCGCTAGTGGTAAAGAACCCACCTGCCAATGCAGGAGACGTAAGAGACGCGGGTTTGATCTCTGGTCAGGAAGATCCCCTGGAGGAGGGCACAGCAACCCACTCCAGTATTCTTGCCTGAAGAATTCCATGGATAGAGGAGCCTGGTGGGTTACAGCCCATAGGATCGCAAAGAGTTGGACACGACTGAGCTGTCTTAGCATGCACACAGTAGCCCTGGGAGGTGAGGACTTCACTGTCCCCATTTCACAGATGAGGAAACTGAGGCCTGGAGAGGTTGATTGGCTTGTCCCAGGTTACACAGCTGGAGATGGGCTGATTCTGGGTTGAGGGCAGGTTCTCAGATGCCGGTATCTGTGTTCTTCTCTGCATGTGTGCTGCCTCCCGAAGTGTTGCAGAAGAGCAGGAAGGAACACTCAGGGCTGGAACCGTAGCCTGGAGCAGGCCCTGTGCTCCTTCCTGGGTTGGCTCACGTCAGCCAGCGTCTTAACGACGTTGCTCTGGTGTCACCACAGCACGAGGGCCCTGCCTCCAGTCTCACGGCCCTGTACTGTGAGCACTTCTGTCTGAGGCGAGGCGGGTCCAGTGGACCTGAGCAGTGGCCTGATCACAGGGGGTGGGGCTGCCGATGCAGCCGCATCTGTGAGGACCAAGACTTGGGTCTGGGAGGAGGAATTGGGAGAGCCGCCCAGGTGGAAACCCATAGCATCATAAACCATGTGGCCTGAGAAACTCTTACAGTGAGGCGGGAGCCTTGCAGACTTGGAGGAAGCCAACTCCGGAAAAACCTGAAGGAAATGCCACCCCCAACAAAAGCCGGAGCACCGACTAAATGGTTTCAAGGAGATTCAGGGCAGGTTTGTGAGTGGGAGGGGCTGGATTCAGTGACAGGGGGCACAGTCCTATGGAAGCGAGACCTGTCCCAGGACAGCAGTTCCTGAGCCCAGGACTGTTGAGGGAGGAAAGAGACGTCTGCAGCGACAAACCTTGTCCTCACTCTTGGGGGCTGTGGGGAAGAGGGCTTTTGATAGTGTGGCCTGGGGTGAGGGCACCTGTGCCCCGAGACCCTCAGACCAAACCAGCTATTTGCCTCTCCCTAGGGGAGTGTCTCGGAGAGGCGATGGCACCCCACTCCAGTACTCTTGCCTGGAAAATCCCATGGATGGAGGAGCCTGGAAGGCTGCAGTCCATGGGGTCTCGAAGAGTTGGACACGACTGAGCAACTTCACTTTCACTTTTCACTTTCATGCATTAGAGAAGGAAACGGCAACCCACTGCAGTGTTCTTGCCTGGAGAATCCCAGGGACAGGGGAGCCTGATGGTCTGCCGTCTATGGGATCGCACAGAGTCGGACACGACTGAAGCAACTTAGCAGCAGCAGCAGCAGCAGCAGGGGGAGTGGCTGGGTGCTGAAGATTAGATTCAGCCACTTCCGTTTTTAAGGACTCTGCCCCGTTGCTCCATTCCCCCCAAAAGAAATGTAGATGTCAGCAGGCAAACCCACTGTCCATGGGGATCTCTGTATGGCACCCCAGGAAGCAGAGAGACGGGCCACCCTGGGCCCTGCTTGTGTGGATGGAACCACAGCCCCGGCCCAAGGAGGCTCCAGCCTCCTCCTGGTCTTGTTCCTGGTGCTGAGACCATTCAGCTCTGTGGTACCACACGTGGGTGTTGGGGCCCTGTCTCCTTTCTTCCATCCTTAATCTCGAGACCAGAGTTCCCATTCGCACCCACCCTCCGCATCATCCCCGTGATGATGACATTAAAATCAGAGCACGGCAGAGACTATGCCGGGCACTGCATTGCTAGAGACACACAATTTCTTGAAGTGGCACGGGCACAAAGGAGATGAAAGCAACTTTTCCTACTTGTGCCTACATTTTTAAGGCAAATTATCAAATTCCTCAAAGAAACCATTAAAGAAAAAAAAAAAAAAACCTCTTCCAGATGAAGGAGGGCAGACAGAAGCTTATTGAGGGCATCATGCTTTCACTCACATGGTGGTTCATTGAATCCTCACCACAACTCAGCCCATGTTAATTTGGTTTTGCTGATGAGAAAATGGGAGTCACAGAACAAAATGCAACCTGTCCAGCCAGGACCACTTGGCTGACCAGAGGCAGGGCTGGATTCAAACCCATTTCTAATTGACTTCAAGCTCTGGCCTTCCCCACTGTCCAGCCCACCCCCAACACTTCTCCCTATGAAAGGAAAGAGGTGCTTCTGAGCATATTTATACCTTTGTTTTCTTTGCTGGTTGGTAATATCAGTAGGGAGCTTTAGACTTTATTGAAAAACATAAAGAATTGCGGATTAAAATTCAGCAAGAAGAAACCTTCCCTTAGAAAAGATGTCAGCGCTGTAGAAAGCACCGCTTTGTTCCTCCTGCCAGTGAAACCAGACCGTCTGGTGCTCCCCATGGTGGCTTGCGATTTTCAGCGTGTGTTTTGGGTGCACGCGCCTGACCCGGCGGTGGAGTCAGAAGGTGTCTCATGGGGAAATTGTTAAGTCAGCCCTTTGAGGGGGCAGAGCCTGCTGGGCACACTAATCCCGTATTCAGAAGGCAAGTTAGAGAGAGCTTCTGCTCCAGCGCAGTCAAGGCCATAGCCAAGCAGACCTGGAACAGATGGGCTTCCTGGCCTCATGAGAAGCAGGGATTTGAGGTTTCTGAAAAATAAATAAATAATGTCCTTCTGGGAGGAAAAGGAATACGCATGCATGCTAAGTTGCTTCAGTCATGTCTGACTCTGCAACTCTATGGACTGTAGCCCGCCAGGCTCCTCTGTCCGTAGGATTCTCCAGGCAAGAATAGTGGAGTGCTGTGGAGTTGCCATGCCCTTCTTCAGGGGATCTTCCTCACCCAGGGATCAAACCCATGTCTCTTATGTCTCCTGCACTGGCAGGCAGATTCTTTACCACTAGCAAAGAAATAAATGGTGGCCCCAGAGTCCCACTCCCTCAGCCCCTCAGCCTCTTTTCTTTCCTTCTAGGCTGAACCTGGAAAATCCCTGTTCTAGGAGGAGAGCATTCTCAGTGGGGAATCACGTGTTAGATGCTCTGCTCAGAGAAAGAGGTTTTCAGATCATTTCTGGATCATCTTCCTACTCTCGAAACCCATTTGTGTCACTCATTTTCCGCCCTCCCCTCACCCCACCTGTAGGCCACGGTAGCATCATGACCCCAGCTCCCGACCGCGAGGCTCAGGACTTGAGTGGTGTCACTCTACCAAACTCTGGGCTCTCCCCTACCACTCTGCTCAGATTAGACCTTCACTCCCAAAATATTCAGAACTTGGAGTGACATTTCATTCAGTTCTCATAACTCCATGCGGCAGGTATTATTTCCCTCATTTTACAGGTCAGGAGGTTACATTTGGAGGAAATTAACAGGTGTAGTGATCTGCATAAGTGGAAACAGTGACAGATTTTATTTTCTTGGGCTCCAAAATCACTGAAGACCATGACTGTAGCCATTAAATTAAAAGACACTTGCTCCTTGGAAGGAAAGCTGTGGCAAACCTAGGCAGCCTGTTAAAAAGCAGAGACATCACTTTGCTGACAAAAGTCCGTTGTTTGCTTAGTTGCTCAGTTGTGTCCGAATCTTTGCAACCCCATGGACTATAGCCCATCAGGCACCTCTATCCATGGGGATTCTCCAGGCAAGAATTCTGGAGTGGGTTGCCATTTCCTTCTCCAGGCGATCTTCCCGACCCAAGAATTGAACCCAGGTCTCCTGTGTTGCAGGCAGAGTCTTTACCAACTGAGCTCAGAGGGAAGCCCATGGAAGTGAGAGTGGACTGTAAAGAAGGCTGAGTGCCAAAGAATTGATGCTTTCAAATTGTGGTGTTGGAGAAGACTCTTGAGAGTCCCTTGGCTCCAAGGAGATCAAAGCAGTCAATCCTAAAGGAAATCAACCCTGAATATTCATTGGAAGGACTGATGCTGAGGCTGACGTGCCAATATTTTGACCACCTGGTGCCAAGAACTGACTCATTGGAAAAGACTCTGATGCTGGGAAAGATCGAGGGCAGGAGGAGAAGACGACAGAGGATGAGATGGTTGGATGGCATCATTGACTCAGTGGACATGAGTTTGAGCAAACTATGGGAGATGGCGATGGACAGGGAAGCCTGACATGCTGCAGTCCATGGGGTCACAAAGAGTTGGACATGATTTAGCAACTGAACAACAACAATAATATGCATAAGGTCACAAAGCTAAGTGAAGATAAATTGAGAATTCAGCCCCAGATTTCCTGATAGAAATCCCGATCGAGATCACTGATCCCACTTCCCACTGCCTTCCCGCCCCCTGGGGCCCTGAGGATCAGTAGTGCAATTGCAACACCAACTACCAGACTTAGAGGCCCTGTGAGTTAAGGATGTGGTTCCCACAGGACTGACGCCACGTCAGACACGAGCCACAAATTCTGGGGCTTCCAGGTCACCCGCCTTCTGACCCACTGGCTGAAAATTTGGGGGTTTCCAGTATCCCTATCAGGTTTGGCAGTTCATTAGACTCAACAGAACTCAACAAAGTGCTGTACTTACAATCATAGTTGTATTATAAAGGAATCAAAGAAGACCAGTTAAAAAACGGACACATAACGTGAGGTCTGAGACGGTCCCTTGCCCTCAGGACACATCACTCTCCCGCTGTGTCAATGTAGGTCTCTAGCCAGGGATGCTCCCCTGAGCTCTGGTGTCCAGTGTCTGTTCTGGGCTTTCATTACCATAGGCATGAGTGATTGAATCATTGGCCACATGGCTGAGCTCCCATCTTCAACACTCTACTCCTCCCCAGAGGTCAGAGGTTGAGCTGATATCACCTGACCCAAAGCTCCAACCCTCCAATCATATAGTTGGTCTTCCTGGCATGGTCTGCCTCCATTCTGAGTCATCTCATTAGCATAATTTATCCGAGGCTCACTATGAATAGTAAAAAAACTTATCACTCGGGAAATTCCAAGGCTTTAGAGGGTACCTCCTAGGAACAGGGACAAAGGCCTGCCAGACTCTTTATTATACAGCAGGGCTCTGTTTACTCTTGGCTTCCTGCCCAGCTCCACAACGCCACTTGGTCTGCATGGTCTACAGACTCCTATACCGGGCTACCACGACTTGTACCCAGGTAGCATGATTCTGTTTCTAAGGTGAAAGTGACCTAGGAATCCTACTGAATTTCATCCCCCCTTTCTCCAGCTGGCTCGCTGGCCAAGGGGTAACAACCATGAGTAGAGACAGGGAAGCATATAGGTATTTTCCTTGAGCCTCTTGAAGAAGGGAACCCAGCCTCTGTGCTGCACCTCTGATTCCAGTCAAATCTGCCATCCTTGGTCCTCTGTTTATGAGTCAGGTCATTTCCCAACTGTATTTGAATAGCCTTCCAGAATTTGCAAAGCACTAAAAACACCTTACGTCTCCAGGTGCCCCACAGTTCTGAGAGATGGACAAAAAAGAAAGTGTTAGTCCTTCAGTTGTGTCTACCTCTTTGAGACCCCATGGACTGTAACCCACAGGCTCCTCTGTCCATGGAATTTTCCAGGCAAGAATACTGGAGTGGGTTGCCATTTCCTACTCCAGGGGATCTTCCTGACCCAGGGATTGAACTTGAGTCTCCTGCACTGCAGGCAGATTCTTTACCATCTGAGCCACTAGGGAACAGTCATTCCAAAACCCTCTTTTTTAGATAAGGGAACAAAGCTCTGGAATCTAATGTAATTTGCTAAAGGTCATGGGTTACTACGGTGATGGAGCCAGCCTAGCCGCTGTGATTTACCACCCCTCCCTCCCACCAGAGGGAGCGAGTGACTGTGGATCACTTTTTCCTCTGGTGCAGAGTTGACGCTGGAGCTGCTTTAGTTCCCAGCCTATCCTATTTGCCAGCTAATGAGACAAATCGTAGGCACCATAAAAAATTACATGGCAGCTGGTTCATTTTCCTCCTATCCAACTTTGAAATTATGACAATCTCCTGTGCATGGTTGCTCAAGGTAGGAGTGTCTGGGCCTGCAGGAATCCAACAATCCTTAAATGCAACCAGAATCAGATTTTTTTTTTTCCAGATCGGCTAGTGTCAAAGATTTTGAGCACCACCTCTCATGCACCATTTGAAACGCATGATTCCTGGTCACCCCTGTTAGATGCTAGTTAATAATACGTTATAGGTAGAGGCGCTACCTGTGGCTGCTTGCTGAAATCATAGCAAAGAGATGAAATTAAAAACTCAATTGCACTTAGAGAAAATTAGCGAACAGCTGAATCCTGGAACACAGAGTTCTCTTCAGTTCTTCCAGCCATAAGAAGCATCAGAGATACTGAACAAGCTTCAGCTTTACTTAAGTGAAGATTCTAATTTGTTTGGGTTTTGGGGGCATATAATGATAATATAGGCTGCATGTTGATACTTGAGAAAGGAAGACTTATTTGCCTGTATGTTATAGAAGACAGGATTTTATAAACTTTGCAAGAAAAATAAATAATAACAAAACCCCAAATCTTTTGCTACATAAACAAGTATCTATCTGCATTTCTTCTTTGCATTCATGTTAAATGAATTTATCCTTCTATTCAGAAAGTTCCAGGTAGCTCAGACGGTAAAGAGACCGCCTGCAATGCTGGTGATGCAGGTTCGATCCCTGGGTTGGGAAGATCCTCTGGAGAAGAAAATGGCAACCCAGTCTAGCATTCTTGCCTGGAAAATCCCATGGACAAGAGGAGCCTGGCAGGCTACAGTCCATGGGGTCGAAAAGAGTCGGACACGACTAATACTTTCATGCCTCTATTCGACTGCTCACAAATACCCTCTACCTACATCATACTATAAGGCTGTAACATGCATTTTAAACCATGAATTAGGGTAGAAATCTGCAGATTAAAAGGGCCAATTTTTCAATGCCCTTTGGTAATATTTTTAGTAATTTTTTTTTTTTTTAATGAGGCAAAGCTACTGTTCAGTAGCCCAAGGCTGCCTGGAGAATGCCTTACATCACTGGCGGCTTTTTCCTTTATTCTCCAGATAGGCTACGGGCTTCCCCTGCAGCTCAGTGGTATAGAATCCACCTGCCAATGCAGGAGACGAGGGCTCCATCCCTGGTTCAGGAAGATTCCCTGGAGAAGGAAATGGCAACACACTCCAGTATTCTTGCCTGAGAAATCCCACGGACAGAGGAGTCTGGTGGGCTGTAGTCCATAGGGTCGCAAAGAGTCAGACACAGCCTAGCGACTGAGCATGCACAAGTGTATAGGCTAAGATCAGAAGGAAGGATATTTGTTTGGGGAACCAGTGGTATTTCATCAAACTGTTTCTGATTCACCTCCTTTCTTCACAACCCCCACGAACTCCATTGACAGCATATTTATAATACAGTGTTTTGGAAATTAAGTACTTTCAGATAGGATGTAGCAATTCATTATCAATCCCAACCAGTTGGTTGTTTTATCCGAGGCATCCGTCTGTTTTGCTTCTCTCCTAGTCTCGTGGTGCTGGCCCAGGGTGAGCACCATTTATTTTCAGAATGCAGGCACCCCTTTCAGGGAGCAGAGCTATAAACCATGCCAGCACCATTCTAGATGTCAACGGGCCTTAGACGTTCACCACAGACCTTCAGAGTCTTGGGTGATCAGAGCTAATGCCTCTGCTTGGGCAGGGAGATGATTTAGGTAAACCGCTAAAGGGACGCTGTATTATTTGCAGGCGCCTCTGAAATGTAATACCCACCAAAGCAGAGCTTGTCCTCGATACCACATTCCTCTAGAAGAACCTCACTTGTTTGTCTTCTTTTGAATCTTGGAGACTGTGTGTGTCTGACAAGAGCCACATGGGTCAGCTCTCATCCACCTTGAATTTAACACACCCTTGCCATTAGGGTTCATTTTTTTTAAAGTTGTTTTTTTTTTAATGTCTGTTTCTTGATTACAAATATTCAATACAGAGATTTTGGAAAATACAGAAATGTATAGAGAAGAATAGAAAAGTCACCCATCAGTCCCAAGTAACACAGTTAATATTTTGGAATATTTCTTTTCATTTTTTTTCTGTGCATATGCACCCTTTTTGTATATTCAAAAATTATTCATGCAGTATACACTTTTTTGTGTGTTTTGTATTTTGAGGTAGCTATTCAATGGCAACCCACTCCAGTATTCTTGCCTGAAGAATCCCATGGACGGAGGAGCCTGGGGGGCTACAGTCCATGGGGTTGCAAAGAGTCAGACACTACTGAGCAACTTCACTCACTCACTCATACATATGGAGAGGGCTTCCCAGTTGTTGCTAGTGGTAAAGAACCTGCCTGCTAATGCAGGAGAGATATGAGATGCAGGTTCAATCCCTGACTCGAGACGACCTCCTGGGGGAGGGCATGGCAAGCCACTCCAGTATTCTTGTGTGGAGAATTCCATGGACAGAGGAGCCTGGTGAGCTACAGTCCATAGGGTCACACTGAGTCAGACATGACTGAGTGACTGAGCATGTATGTACATATACATGTGGGGACTTGTCCCATAATCATTAACATTTAATGATCAGGAAGTCTTCAGAATATAATTTTAATGGATTCAGAGAGTTTTATCATATGAACACATACTAACAATTATTTTGGTCCAGGTGCCAAATATATAGGTGATCCTGAGAAAATGCTGTGTGACCAATGTGTTTGCAAACTGGAGTGCTATGAAATTTTATGCAAGGGTCCCCAGTAGAAGAATAATAGAGGGAGTGCACATTCTTTTTGTTTTTAATTTTATTTATGTATTTATCTTTTATCTTTTGGCCATGCCACACAGCATGTGGGATCTTAGTTCCCTGATCAGTGATTGAACCCTCATCCCCTGCATTGGAAGTGCAGTGTCTTAACCACCTGGCCAACAGGGAGGTCCAGGAGAGCATGATCTTGCTGCAGCCCAAGGCCATAGCACCACAGCTGTGCTCATAAAAACATTGTGCCATTAAGCATCTCAGCAGAAGTAGGCTCTGACACCAGGGCACCATTCAGATTCACTGCCTCTCTGCTTGGTCAAAGGCACTGTGCCAGTGCCTGTTTAGCCTAAGGAGAGGGATACCCTTCAGGACCACAGGCCACAGTAAAAGATAAAGTGTGAAGCCTGTTCAAGTTGAAGGTCCACCTTTAACTTGCCATCAATGGGCCACAGGGGAGGCCACCTTGTCATCCCAGGCACGCCCTGGTGCTGGAGTTCGTGTGCACACCGGATGTTACAACTCACCCATGAGATGCTGGGGACACTGATGTGATTCTTTATAAAACATAGGTCATGCGAGGAGTCCAGATTACCTGTGCTTTGTGAATGATAGAATAAGGTCAGGAAACTCTGCCAGTCAAAGACATGTCAGAGGGTTATCCCAAAAGACCAGTCCTTTGGCGGAATACATCTTATCCCTGGGGATGACCTTCATCCAAGCTTTGTGCATTCTAGGATAACTGCCACTAGGGTGACTCATCTGTGTTCTCAGCAAACTCATGTACCAGGAGCAAGGCTTCGTGTGGAGACAAGAGGGAAGAAGTGGCACATTCCTGTTTGTCTAAAGCAAATGTCATTTGCTTTGAGCTCCTAATTTCCCGGCTGATGAGAAATTCAGTGTTGTGTGTGTGTGTGTGTGTATCTCGTGGTGGGTGTGGGAGTCTCCTCCATGACCACATTCATTGGATCCCACAAGAATCCTGGGCTTCTGTGGTGCTACGCCAGGAAAACACATAGGTGCTGCTGTGTTACCACCCCTTCTTCAGCTGCCTGGGTACCTCCAGCTCAGGTTTCCAGTTCTGCTTCTCCAGGAGGGCTCAGACTGCCCCCACAGCACCCCTCAAAGCTGAGCAAGACCCCAAGTGCCCATGCTGTTGGCCCTGGAGTCCCACCTGTGCAGCTGGCATCCCCTCCTATCCCCAGAGAAGCCCTTCAGAACCTCTGTCTCCCTGACCGTGGCCCTGTCCTGCTTTATCCAGCCTAAGTTTGCTTCTGCCACAAAAAAAAAAAAAATCATGAGTAGGTAGACATCACAGTACAAGGTATAAATGGGATACTTCGCTGCTCTTTGGAAGAAGGAGGCTGATCTACTCATGAGATACTTGGGGATACATGTGTACTGGGTTACCTCTTTCTTTCTAGTTTCACCTTCGAAGCCCTTTTGGCCTGTTGCAGGGAGGTTTTGGTAATGTCTTAGCCTGCTGTGCTCTGAGGTGGTTCTAAAAGAGGGAGAGAAAAAAAAGCTCTCTTTATGCATCAAAAGAGCAATGTTCCCCCAATTTTTATAGTCAGAGAAGAACCACATACTCTACAAGTCTAGTCAAATGAATTTGCACAGTTATCCTAGATAAGAGGAAATCCTTTAGATTTCACAATCTGATTCTTATACGTTTTCCTGGAGGTAAATTTTGGTGGTGGTCTGAGGTAAAGGTGCCAGCATGTTTAGATTCCCATTCCAGCAGGGGGCAGACTAGTGTAACTCCTCTTGGAGGTTAGCTTTCTGCCCTCCAAATAGGAAGAAGCCTGCATCAGGAATCTGGCCTCTGTCTTCTAATCCCGTGCTTAAGAGATTCACCGTGTATGTCTGAACAGTCATTTAAACTTTTTGGTCACACGTTTCTCAGCTAGAAAATGAGAGGGGAAACTATTTAGGTGACTTCAAAGATTCCTCCCAGCAATAACATTCTCTAATTTCTGTATTGCTGACAAGCTCCAGCTTATATATGCCTGCATAAAGATGAGGCTTCCCTGGTAGCTCAGCTGGTAAAGAATCCAGTCTATGGGGTCGCACAGATTTGGACACGACTGAAGTGACTTAGCAGCAGCAGCAGCCATGCAGGAGACTGGGGTTTGATCCGGGGGTGGGGGAGATCCCCTGGAGAAGGAAATGGCAACCTGCTCCAGTATTCTTGCCTGGAGCGTCCCATTCTATTCCAGTTCATAGAATCAAAAAGACTTGGACACGGCTGAGCAACTCTTTCTTTCAATGTTTCGTTCGTCTTCAAGATAATCTTATAAAGATCCTATTGACTTAAATAACCTTATAAGGGAGATCAGTGATAAAACTTTTAATTTTAAATACCTTGCTATTGCAGATGAACGTTTTCTAGGGCAGAAACAGAGACGCAGACATAAAGAATGGACCCGTGGACACAGGGGAAGGGGAGGGTGGGACAAATTGAGAGACTGGGATTGACATATATACACTACCATGTATAAAACAGATAGCTAGCGAGAAGCTACTGTATAGCACAAGGAGCTCAGCTTGGTGCTCTGTGATGACCTAGGGGGTGGGATGGGGGTGGGTAGAAGGTCTAAGAGGAAGGGGATGTGTACATAAAGCTGATTTACTTCATTGTACAGCAGAAATTAACACAACATTGTAAAGAAATTATACTCCAATAAAAAATTAAAATGCCCCCCCAAACCCATTGCTATTTAAATACATGATCCCAACACATTCAGATTTAAAATTTGCAGGCACAAATTCCAGCAAGGAGGAGTGTGGCTTTGACCAAAGATAGCTGAATCCAAGGGGGACAGAACAGAAATGGTGGTTCCTGGAACATCTGGGCACGTGTTCTATGGTAATTTTATATGGGTGATGGAAGCAAGATTTTCCTTGAACTAATCATTTCTCAGGTGGTGCTAGTGGTAAAGAATCCAGCTGCCAGTGCAGGAGACATAAGAGACATGGATTCGATCCCTGGATTGGGAAGATCCCCTGGATGAGGGTATGGCACCCCACTTCAGTATTCTTGCCTAAAGAACCCAATCGACAGAGGAGCCTGGAGGGCTACAGTCCATAGGGTCACAATGAGTCAGACACAACTGAAGGACTTAGCAGGCACACAATCATCTTAAAAATGCAGAAAGAAATAAAAACCCACCAACAGAGCTCTTTGTTACTTGCATGTCCTGAAGTTTGCCTGTTAATAGGACTGAAGATCATCTTGGTGGTAAACGAAGACAGTGTTCTTGCACGATCCTGTCCTCACTCAGCCAGCAGCTTCTTTTCCATCTTCTATTTCACTTTGTATCTTGCTCTCCCTCCCTATCCCCACATGCTGAAAAAGCCCCAGTGGCATTTGAGAATATAAATGAAGATTAGAAACCTCGAAGATGATCTGGATTCTAGTTGGTGATTGAAACACTGAGGGGAGGGAATATGCAGTGTTTTCGGAAAGACGGTTTGGTGGTAGTCGCTCAGTCGTGTCCGACTCTTTGCGACCCCATGGACTATAGCCCACCAGGCTCCTCTGTCCATGGGATGCTCCAGGCGAGAATACTGGAGTGGGTTGCCATTCCCTTCTCCAGGGGATCTTTCGGACCAAGGAGCTGAACCCTGGTCTCCCGCATTGCAAGCGGATTCTTTACCAGGTGAGTTATCAGGGCTTCCCTTGTGGCTCTGCTGGTAAGGAATCCTCCTGCAACTCGGGAGACCTGGGTTTGATCCCTGGGTTGGGAAGATCCCCTGGGTTGGAGAATTCCATGGATTGTGTAGTCCATGCGGTCTCAAAGAGTTGGACACAACTGAGTAACTTTCACTCCCTCCCTCCCTCATTGTCAGTGAAAAAGATGGTTAGTACTCTTAAAGAAGTTAGTACCAACAGTTGGATTTTTACATGGTGGCTGTGAAAGCAAATGCAATCAAACTGTTATCTTGATCTCAGGGGGTTGGTGTGTGGGTGAAATGAGATTTGTGTATGTAAAACACTGTGTAAATTGTAAAGTTCTCTCCATGTGGAAAACAGTTTTCGTATTCCTCTAAAGCTGTTGATTACAGAAAAGAAAGATAATTTGATTTTTAATTACCTCTTTATTTCAACAAAGTTTTTAAATTGCAGTATAGTTGGTTTACAATGTTGTGTTCATTTCTGGTCTACAGTAAAGTGATTCAGTCATACATATATATATATATATATATATTATTTCGATTCTTTTCCATTGTAGGTTATTACAAGATATTGAACATAGTTCCCTGTACTTACAGTATGACCTTGTTTATCTGTTTTATATAGTAGTTTGTATCTGCTAATCTCAAACTCCTGACTCATCCCTCCCCTTCCCTTTCTCCTTTGGTAATCTTTAGTCTGTTTTCTAAATCTGTGAGTTTGTTTCTGTTTGTAAATAAGTCCATTTGTATCATATTTTAGATTCCACATATAAGTGATATCATATGATATTTGTCTTTGATTTCCTTCACTTACTGTGATAATGTCTAGATCCATTCATGTTGCTGCAAATGGCATTGTTTCATTCTTTTTTTATGGCTGAGTAGTATTCGAGTGTGTTCGTGTGTGTGTGCGTGTGTGTGTACAAACCCCATCTTTATCTGTTCATCAGTCAATGGACATTTAGGTTACTTCCGTGTGTTGGCTGTTGTAAATAGTGCTGCTGTGAAGATTGGGGTGCATGTATCTTTTTGAATTACAGTTTTCTCAGGATATGTACCCAGGAATGGGATTGCTAGATCATACGGTAGCTCTATTTTTAGATTTTTTTTTTTTTAAGGAAGCTCCATGCTATTTTTCACCGTAGCTGTACCAATTTATATTCCCACCAACAGTGTAGGAAGATTTCGTTTTTTCTGTACCCTAACATTTATTTGTAGACTTGTTAATAATGGTCCTTCTGACTTATGTGAGATGATACCTCAGTACAGTTCTGATTTGCATTTCTCTGGTAATTAGTGATGTTGAGCATCTTTTAATGTGAAGGAAATTTGATTTTTAAAAATCAACAAATAACCACAGGTGTTTTGAAAGTGTGTTCTAGGATTTTTTTTTCAATACAACAATGAATCGTCTTATGGACCTCTTCAGTCTGAGTGCTTGTGCTTTGGGAGACCGCACCAATTTTTATCAAAAAGTCACTAGAAATGGAATTTGGGAGTGGAAGAGGTAAATCATTCAATTGCCTCATTTATGATAAAATGTTAAAACTCAGGAAGATTGCATTACCTATCCGGAATCACAGAGCTGGCTAGAAAGGTCAGCTCATTATACTCAATAATAAGGATTTGCTTTTCAAAAGAGCCACATTTTTAACTTATTAGTTTTCACATGTATCTATACCTTATTCAAATGTTTAGTCAACAGATCATCCTAAAGTTTAAGTTTGTATCCCCTGTGACATTTCCATACTACCCTGTTGCATTCTTCTTCCCAACTGATGGAAGAAATCCTCAGATTTTTCTGATGAATGGTTTTCTGTGCCTGCTTTATTTTCAAATAGATAAAGGGTTATTCTGTTTTTTCCTGTTATAATATCACAATCTGGAATAATTTTATTACATTGCTGGGCATGCTTTTATGGAGCAGTATCATGAGATGAGAGTGAAACCACATTATGAGTTAGCATTGTTATCAGTTTTATTGGAGCTGAAACTGAGTGAAAGGATTTAGGAATAATTGGGTAATCAAAGCGAATTAAATCAAGAGAGGGAAAATATCAGTTCTGGCATCAAATGGGGAGCACTGTGACTGCCACATCTGTAGTCTTTATCCATTTTAATCAAGTCGAAATTATGCTATTAAGACTTATTTTTGCTACATTTACTTGCTCAGACATAGCCGACTTATATTCATTCTGGATATTTCTTGAAACATTAAAACATTCTCACCATTTCTTGGGAAATGTTACCTAACTTGATTACCATCCAAATATCCAAGTTGCTATTATGTTTATAACTGTGTATGCAGTATTCAGTATAGCTTCTGAGTAATGCAATCCAAAATACTGAGTTTTAAATCCACCTAGCTAAGTCTTGTATCTCCCAACTCATTGTTGGGTCTTCAGAAAACTAGGTTTAAGTGGTATCTTGTTAGTATAAATTTGCTATAATAAATACTGTGTCTTGCTATTGGTATGGCAGAAATATTACTATAGTAACTAGCCTGGTCTTGCTGTCTGGTGTTTCTTTGCTGTATTTCCCAGGGGATACTATTTTTGTAATGAGAAATCTGTTTAGCCTAATAAATGGTAACAGTAATCAGCTTCCCTTTTTTTCTCCCCAGATACCTCTTAAACATGCGAAGTTATAATGCACTGAATTATGAAATGACATAACACTAAATTCACAAACCAAATTAATTTAGAAACCTTTGAGTTCCTTTGTTGAATTCTTTATGTTGTTTCTTATTGAAAAACGTCTCTTAAACCTGTTCTTTGGCCCTGAGCTCTTTCTCCATAAATCTTAGAATCCTTGGTATTTTCTGTTGGGTTTTGGTTTGACTCATTGGTACCAGGGAATGTTCATATCATTGTGCCCGAATCAGGGGGTGATTTGGAGCTTGATTGCTTACCCCAAAGAGAGCCTGGGGGAGGTTTCCATTAGGGATGGGCTGGACTGCTGTCTTTAGAACGAAAGCTAGAGCTGTCAGTGTGTGGAAGCCTGCTGGCCCTTAGATTTCACCTCCAAGCTTGGCTCTTAATTTAAAGAAACCCGAGTTCAATTCTCTGGAGGTTTGTGTGTTACCATTGACAGTTTTATGACTTATCCAGTTGGCAAAGAGAAGGACTCTAGATATATTTGTTCCTGCTCCTATGTCTTGCAGTGATTTTCAAAGACACTTAATTCTGCAGCAAGTTAGGAAAAAAGGTAAGCTTGGAAATGAAGGTCACTCTAAGAAATTAGGGGGCATCCATGGCTCAGAGGGTAAAGTGTCTGCCTGCAGTGCAGGAGACCTGGGTTTGATCCCCGGGTTGGGAAGATCCCCTGGAGAAGGAAATGGCAACCCACTCCAGTACTCTTGCCTGGAAAATTCCATGGACGGAGGAGCCTGGTAGGCTGCAGTCCAGGGCATCGCAAGGAGTCGCACACGACTGAGCAACTTCACTTCTCAGTTCTAAGAAATTAGAAGATTGCTCCTTATGAAGCTATAGGGTTTTGTTCTTTAAGGAGCTGGTTGAATGTAATGACTTAACAGTTTACCTATATTTATTGTGTACTTACCATGTGCTAACCATTGCTTTACATGTACTTACATCTCATTTGAATTTCACAACAGCCCTAGAAGTAGGCAGTATTGTTATAATACCCATTTTATATGTAACACAACCTAAGGCAGGAAGCCCAGGTGGCTCAGTGGTAAAGAATCTGCCTGCCAACGCAGGAGACTCAGGAGACTCGGGTTGAATCCCTGGGTTGGGAAGATCCCCTGGAGGAGGAAATGGCAATCCACTCCAGTATTCTTGCCTGGAAAATCCCATGAACAGAGGATTGGCGGGCTCCAATTCACAGGGTTGCGAAGAGTCAGATACGCCTAAGCAACTGAGCATGCATGCAGCCTAAGACACAGAGGTTAAGTAACCTTCCCAAGGTTACACACCTGGAAAATGTTAGAGTTAGGATTCAAAGCACCCAAGCTCACTGCAGAACCTGAGCCCTTAAGCATCTACTATAATATTTGTAGTAAATTTCTGTTTTCAGATAGAATAGTAAGGTGGAGTATATTTCAAGCAGTGTTTTTCAAATCTTTTTGACTGTGAACCACTGAAAGAAATATATTTTACATTGCAGACCAGCATGTGTGCACAAACAGATCTAATAAAACTACACAAAACAGTACTCACCCTTACCATGGAGGATGTACTCTGACCTTTCCTTTCGCTTTCATTTCTAAAAAGTGTTGGTTATGACCCTTAAAATTGATTTCCTGACCTAATATAAGGCCATGGCTTGTAGATCAAAAACTCAAGGTCCTTGATGTCAGCTGGCTCTGCAGGAAGTCCCAGTTCACGTCATCTGCTGAGTGAGCGCCGTCTGCTCTTTTCTCTCGGCACCCAGCACTATTTGTTGACTAAATGAATGTAAACACAGATTATAATTTGCTCTTCCCCATCTCTATTTTTTTAAGCACCCTCTCCCTTCTTCTTTTTTAAAAACAAAAAGCTGAAAATTTGCTAGACATGGAGATTATTTAGACTGGAAGAGAGAAGGTAAAGAAACACTAGTGATCTTATGGGGATATGGGTTATAAATGAATCTTTATAAAGCAAATTACATTTTCCCATTGATTTTAATTATAATCCTAACAATGTGAAATTGTTAAATTGCTGTTTCTAATACTTTCTGACTCTGGGAGTTCCTCTTGTTTTTCTGTAACCCACACTAATTTCTCTTCTCAAGGTGGGTTCATTTGAGATAAGCTTTCCTTTTCCTCCAGCTCCATGAGAGTTGAGGCGTTCTGGCAGCCTTGGGGGCTGGGTTACTCAGGCCCCCTAGCATTTCCTGGAGCATGTTTGGCAGTCCCTAAACTGTCTGTCACTGGGGAGGATCCTCTGAATGTTTGAGCTGGACCTTGGCACAGGACAGACCTCTAGAATACATAGAAACTCTCTAGAGTTTCAGGTCAGAAGGAACATCCATTGATGTTCATCTGCAGGGTAGCTACACCTTGAAGGGATGTCAGGAGCCTCTGATGGGCTGATGGGCAGAGAATGGACCAGTCCAAATGTGCAGTTGGCTGCCAGTGCCTGGAAACTTCTGGTACATTAGGTAGTTTTATGTTATCAGGTCACCTATAGGCAGAAGCATTGTGTTTTAAAATATTGATGTTAGAGAATTGATTTATTTGCTAGTTAGGTTTTGCTTAATATGATTTCTTTAATACTGCTTCTCTCTTCCTCTTCTTTTCATTGCTGATAACTTGTTACAAATACAACACCAGCTCACACAGTTTCTGGAATAAGACTGACTATTAATACATGTGTTCATTTTATGGATTTTTTAAATTTTATTATTTTTATTTTTAATATAAATTTATTTATTTTAATTGGAGGTTAATTACTTTACAATATTGTATTTGTTTTGCCATACATCAACATGAATCCACCATGGGTATACACGTGTTCCCCATCCTGAACCCCCCTCCAACGTCCCTCCCTGTACCATCCCTCTGGGTCGTCCCAGTGCACCAGCCCCAAGCGTCCTGTATCCTGCATTGAACCTGGACTGGCAATTCGTTTCATATATGATATTATACATGTTTCAATGCCATTCTCCCAAATCATCCCACCCTCTCCCTCTCCCACAGAGTCCAAAAGACTCTTCTATACATCTGTGTCTCTTTTGCTGTCTCGCTTACAAGGTTATCATTACCATCTTTCTAAATTCCATATATATGCATTAGTATACTGTATTGGTGTTTTTCTTTCTGACTTACTTCACTCTGTATAATAGGCTCCAGTTTCATCCACCTCATTAGAACTGATTCAAATGTATTCTTTTTAATGGCTGAGTAATACTCCATTGTGTATATGTACCACAGCTTTCTTATCCATTCATCTGCTGATGGACATCTAGGTTGCTTCCATGTCCTGACTATTGTAAACAGTGCTGTGATGAACACTGGGGAACACGTGTCTTTTTCAATTCTGGTTTCCTGGGTGTGTATGACCAGCAGTGGGATTGCTGGGTCATAAGGCAGTTCTATTTCGAGTTTTTTAATAAATCTCTACATTGTTCTCCATAGTGGCTGTACTAGTTTGCATTCCCACCAACAGTGTAAGAGGTTTCCCTTTTTTAAAAATAAGATCGTTCTAAGTGCTAAGTCGCTTCAGTCGTGTCCAACTCTTTGAGACCCTATGGACTGTAGCCCACCAGACTCCTCTATCCATGGGATTCTCCAGGCAAGAGTCCTGGAGTGGATTGCAATGCCCTCCTCCAGGGGATCTTCCCAACCCAGAGATGGAACCCACATCTCTTATGTCTCCATTGGCAGGCAGGTTCTTTATCACTAGCGCCACCTGGGAAACCCAAGATAGTTCTAAGAGCAAGGAATTTTTGAGACGGTGAGGAAGGTCAAGGTGAGGGGTGTGTTGGCAGTAAGGAGATAGTCAAAGGGGCCCCTCATCAGCATAGCCTCAAGACCTTCCCTTCGCCTTTTAGCTTGTGCTTACAATTTAACAAGCCCAGGTAATAAAACTTTCAGAATCTTTAAAAATAAGAAAGGTATTTTTTGAAGATTTTTCTCTAAGGGGCAGAAAGATTTCCTTCTTGGTATAAATATGCGTTTTGAAGCACAGTGATATTTTACTAGTTAGGTGGCTTAAAAGAAACTTTGTCCACATTGTTGATGATGATAAAAAGACAGATTTCAGCCCAAGGCAACTGGAATTGGAATGTTCACATCTAATGGGGAAAAAGCCCTTACGTGGTCAAGAGGGACTTCCTCAAGCTTACCCACACCCTTCTCCTTTTATTCTTTTACTGTTGAGGGCAATACACACTCCACTCTCCAGGACCAATTCTATTTTATGAAACTGCTATCTGGAGTTAGGCTATGATCTCCTCAATGGCATCTTTCATCACCAGAAATATTCACAGATCCCTGTCATGGTCAGTGGATGTCTGGTGGCTGACTGTCTGGATTTGTGAATGTTTGGGGGCAACAAGAATGGCTTCCCAGCCCGTCGATGCTAAGACTGCACACTGGGAGGTGTCAGCTTTGGGGGAACCATGAGGAGAGTGTCTTACCGAATCATTAAACATTTCACCTTTGCTATTGGCTCAGTCCTGTTTTAATAGATGTGGGGGACTTGGAAACACTTTTGCATATTCTTTCCGTCAAAGAGTTCATAATGTCATGAAGGCTTGAATTATTCACAAATATGAAATATGACAGGAAAAGGCATCATCAGTGACAGAAGCCCTGGATTGTGAGTCAGAGACCCAGGTTTTAGTTCCAGCTCTGCGATTAGCCATCAGAGTGACCAGACTCACACTTGAGGCCTTGGTGTCCTCCCCTGGGAGACAAAGGGGTCAGATCAGAGAGGAATCCCATGGGTGGAGGAGCCTGGTGGGCTTCAGTCCATGGGGTCGTGAAGAGTCGGACAAGACTGAGCAACTTCACTTTCACTTTTCACTTTCATGCATTGGAGAAGGAGATGGAAACCCACTCCAGTGTTCTTGCCTGGAGAATCCCAGGGACGGCGTAGCCTGGTGGGCTGCTGTCTATGGGGTCGCACAGAGTCAGACACGACTGAAGCGACTTAGCAGCAGCAGCAGGGTGATTTTAATGCCCACTGTGTGAGACTGATAGCAGGTGCTTTAAGGAGTGGTGGTGGTGGCAAGGGGGAGAGGCTTGGGAGTTGCTCTCTATTCTAATTAAAATTTGCAAACGTGTCAGTTTAAACTTCAGCAGGGATGCCCATTTCTCCCTAGCCTCAGGACCTTCTCACTAAATAAATGCATAAAAAATCAATTTTTGCATCTATATCCTGTTTCTTTCCCCACAAAGACTCATAGAGCAGTTTACAGAGAAATGGAAACCCAGCCCCAGTTCAAAATTGATTTGACTACATTTGATACACTCTTCCTTTCTAGGATGTGACTTTTCAGTTATAATAAGCCAAAAGATTGCTTTTCACACCTCTTTCATTTTTATGATTCTTTTCAAAGACTCTTCTGTCGCTCACAGGAAAACTGTATGGTAGGTTTCAACAGACTCAAAAGTAACCAAACCAGAAGTGTCAAGACCTCATAATGAGACTGAGGCTGGATGCATTTCTTTGTGTATGAAGACAGAGATTCTCTCAATGCCACTGAGAATGAGTCCAAATTACAATCCTACCCTTGAATTGTTCCTGGGCTCACAAACCCCACCGCATCAATGGGCCACTATACCCTGAACTCAGGGGTTCTGAGAGAAATAGCTTCCCCTGAAGTGTGGGGACAGTCAGCATTCATGTCACTCACATTTGTAAAGTGCACGAGTACCTTTAGGAAGACTGCATTATTCTGGGTTCTCCGGAGAAAACAGAAAGCACAGGAGAGAGACCACATGCATGCACTTTAAGGAATTGACTCACATAAGTATGGATTCTGGGAAGTCCAAGATCTGCAGTTGGCCACCTGGAGACGCTGGAGAGCTGAGGGTGTTCAGTTCCAGTCTGAGTGTGAAGGCCCGAGAACCAGGAGGGCCCATGGTGTAAGCTCCAGTCTCAGTCTGAGTCTGAAGGCTGCAGAAGATGGGTGTGCCAGCTGGAATAGTCAGGAGAGAGCAAGGATTCTGTCTCCTCTCCCTTTTATAGCCAAGCCGTCAACTGATTGGGTGAGGCCCACCCACATTAGGGAGGGCAATCTGCTTTACTCAGGCTACCCAGCCAAAGTTAATCTCATTCCAGAAACACCCTCACAGAAACAACTAGAATAAGTGTTTGACCAACTGTCTGGGCATCCCATGGCTTAGTCTAGTGGACACATAAAACTAACCATCACAAAGACTGTCTCTTATAGATAAGTGTTGCACTCTGAATAGAATTCAGAAGGGACTGCTAGGGAATGCAGCTTCTGAAGATTTATTAAAATTGAACATTCCCTTTTCCTCCCACTTCCCCCACAAAGAAACATATTGGAAATTATTCTGTGAACTCTTTTCTCCACATTTTGGCTACTTAGCGCCAAAGCATACATAGAATTTGAAGAATAGGAGACAAAGCAATTGGGACCTTAGGAGTATGGTTCCTAGGATAAGATTATTTGAGCAGGCTCACACTAAAGTTATTTTCCACTCATCTTCCCTAATACCTAAAGCAGCCCACCCCCCTTAATGGATGTGTTAGCTGATGGGGCTGATCATCAACATTGCAGAAAGACATTAAGAGAATAGCGCTACAGAAAAATGACCTGGGCTGAGAACCAATCTGCTAGGGGGTAATTTGAAAAGTGAAATCTGAAGCTGTGGCAAGCCGTAGAAAATTACTATCTTGCTCAATGGGATTAGTTGTCCAAAATGAAGAATATTTTCTTCTTATACCATCTCATTTTCTGATCCCTCTCTTTTTACCAGTTGTACTGATTTCCCTCTTCTGTGCCAAGGGCTGGATCCCAGGGCCAACATCCTCCTGGTCATCAGCGCTGTCCCAGGCACAGAGCACAGCCCGAGGCTAGCTGTGGTGGTGTGAAAGCAGAGAAAGTGGTGGGAATGTCCCTTTTGAAAGGAAAGAACAAGTACAGAGAGAGCACAGAGTCGGAGTCATTGGGAAATTCTGCCGTTCTCCATTGTCATTTCCATGACACACTCATCACTTTCTTATGAGAGCAGGGGTCATTTTCCCAGTGGGTCAGGACTGCATCTTCAGCTCTCGCTTGAATGATCTGCCCTTCTCTGAGAGAGAATAGCTTTGTGGCCCAGGGCAGGGCGGTGTGAGAAGCTGAGGCATCTGTGCCTAGGACTCAGCAGGCGGCATGGCTCATTTATGAGCGAGGGGTGATTGGCCAAGAAGTGTGTGTGTGCTGGGTGGGGGAGGCTCAGATGTCTCCATCAAATCCTTAGTGTAAACCTACCTTAGACTTCACAGCAGAGACGGAGGAGGAGGGCTGAGGTGTTCGAGGATGTGGACTGGAAGAAGATTATGAAAATATAAGGAATGCAGTCTTCTCAGGCTGGGAGGAGAGAGGAAGGTGAGAGGGTGTTGGGAGTGTGTCTGTGCTGGGGGACAACTTTCACACCTGCCTTGTCTGTTGAATACAAAAACCTCTGGGACTATCAGAGCGATTGGTATGACTTTGGTGTGATGGGGTAGGGACCTTTGCCTGAGTCCAGCAGAACACGTGACTCTCTCCATCCACCCACCCACCTATCTTCTATCCGTCTACTCACCTATGTTTTTTCTTTGGCCATGCTAATTCCTCAACCAGGGGTCAAGCCCATGCCCCCTGCAGTGGAAGCATGGAGTCCTAACCCCTGGACTGCCAGGGAGGTCCCACCACCCACCTCTCTTCTGTCCACCCACCCACCTATCTTCTTCATCTGTTCGTCCATCTATCCACCACCCATCCATCCAGCCACCCATCTTTCACTAGCAGCTCTTGTGAAATGCCCACACTCGCTATAGGAGGAAGTGAAGATTAAGATCCCATCTACCCCTTCTAGGAGTTCACAGCCCAGTGGGGGAGACAGCTCAGTAGACCAGCAATAACAAGGTAAGGGCCACTCCAAGCAAGGACAGCTCGGGTGCCTAGATGGGAGCAGAGGCCTCCTATTCAGACTCTGAAGGAAGAAGGAAGGCTCCCAGGGGGAGATGCTGTTAAGTCCTGGAGGATGAGCACATTATGGGGTATGTGCCTCCCTCATTGGAGTTTCTGGCACAATTCTCCTTCCTGCCTCAGTGGTTCAGGTTCCCTCCCCACCCACATTCAGGTGGGGACAACTCACCCCACCTGCCTCCCCTTTACTCCCCTCCCCAACCCACAGCCTTTTTTCTTTCTCCCTACTATGTAGAGACATATTGGAATCTCTTTCATCTTCAAATTTTATTACAGTAAAACCCCTCCCTTGACCCTGATCCCAGGATAACTCCCACCTTATGCTCTTTTGTTCACACCAAGCATCTGGAAAGAGAAGCCCATGCTTACTGTCACCCACCCCACCCCGTTCAAACATCAGCAGGCAGGCACCCTCCCCCAGGACAGTTCCTCCCTGTCCCTGAAGCCGCCTGGGCTCTGGTCCCAGTGTCCCAGTCTCCAGCCAGTGGATGCTTCTCAGACTCAGAAAGCAGGTCTGTGGGTGGTGGTTGACGCTGCTGCCCATTCCTTCCTTCCCTTCCCTCGCTTGCATAACACAGTCAGGTCTTCCTTCTCCATGGCCCTGGATTCCCAGGGTCCTCTGTGGGTGCCTGGGCTGCACCTCCTTTTACACTGTGTTTGTTCCCAGAACAGCGTGCCTGCCCATGCCCAAATGTCCAACCCAGGGCACCGTGGAGCTTCAGACTCAGCAGACGTGCCTGCCTGGGTGTCCCCGCTACCCTGCGAGAGCTCAAACTCCCTGCCTCCCCAGTCCACGTGCAGGGCCCCACCATCTACTCCATCATCAGCATCAGAATCTGGGAGTTTCCCTAGATGCCTCTCTTTTACCTCGTTCCCCTGACCCCGTCCTCCATCCAGTGGGTCACAGCTTTTGTGAGTCTGTGTCCTTATTGTTGCCCATTGGCCTCGCTCTTCCATTGCCTCCACCTTGGTTCCAACTCCTGGTTTCCCATCCGGTTGCAGCTCAAGACTTGAAATCCCACAGTCCTTAGTTGCTGGTCCTCAGGCAGGTGTGGGGCTGGCTGTCTCATAATCGCTGGGACAGCTTTCTAAAACTCAAGACTTCCTGGCCCACCCCAGCCAGACAGCCTGGGTCAGTGAATGTCCTTTTACAAAGTTGCCTTCTTGCCCCTGAGGTGCAGCTGGAGGTCTGGGAGGCGCTTCTGATGAGCTTCCTGCCTCCAGCTTGGTCTGCATCAGTCAGTCCTCCATATGGGTACAAGAAAGATCATTCAAAACTGCAGATCTGATTCCGATCATGTCACTGTTCAAAGCTCTCCCACAACCCCATCCCTCACCCCTTCATCAAGTCCAAACCCTTAGCTAAGACACACAGTCTTTCATGATCTGCAGCCAGCGTCTCTTGCCCTCCCTCCACCCCGCACAGGGCTCCACCTGTGCAGTCAGTCACCCTGCCCCAGCCCGACAGAACCACCTCTTCCCTGAAATGCACTCAGTGGCTTCTGACCTCCCCGCGAGCGCCTTTCCTCACTCTCACTGGCTGGTGTCTGCTCAGCTGTGAGGTTTCAGCTCCAGGTCTTCTGGAGGCCTGTCCCCTCCTCTTACCCTCAGCTTACCCTTCCATGGCCACCCACCATCGGATGCAGCTTCTCTTTGACTTACAGCATGTGAGTCAGAATGACTTTCACCCACAGCCTGCCAGAAGGTGTCCAGACCACTCAGGTTTCTGAATGTTCCTGCTTCTGGGCTTTCTAGGCTGGGATGGAATTCCAGCACTGCTAGCTGCCACCTTAATACCGAGATGGACGTACATTTAACGAACCCACCCTGTGATGGCCAGACTTGGAAGGAAACCTTCATCACTTGGGAAACACTTGACAATCTACTTTTCCTTTGAAGTAAAAACATGAAGCCATCACTTAGTGACCTGCTGGTACTTTATTGCCCTCGCCCAGATGGGTATTAATCGTCACCCTCCGCTGGCCTGGAGCACACCATGTGCTGTAGAGTGCTCACAGCGGGGCAGAGCTGCGGCTGCGTGTGAGTGGCGCTGAGGCTGGGTGGTGTCTCCTTTGTCAAAGCACCTTCCTTCTGTTCTGTAAAATATCAGAGCCGCTCCCACTGAAAAGATGTAGTAGAGTGGCTGCTGTTGCCTCCCTGCCTTCCTCCTTGGCTTCCCACTTGGTCCACAGCCTTGTGCTCTCTGCAGAGGGAACGTGTCATGGCTTCTGGACACCCTGTCACTGTGGCCCCTCCCGTGCCATGTGGCTTTCAACCCAGTGGTGCTGGCAGGGTGTCCGGGGTCACAAGATCAGTTGGTGAGGACCACAGGTGAGTCCTTCATGAGCCTGTGAAAGTTGGGATGGGGAAAATCACCTACCAGCTGAGAGCATTTTGCAAGTCCAGCTGTCGCAGCAGATCAGATGTCTCCTGAGGCCGGCATCTGGGCATGACCTGGAAATCAGGTAAATCCTCCAAGGGCTCCAGTGATGCTGCCTCTGGGTCTGGACTGGGTTTTCTAAGGTGGCCCAGGCCGTGGCTGACCCTCTCCCACCTGGGGGACCATCAGCTGCCCTGGGGGCACCCCAGGTTGGGCACCCCAACCCCTGTCCCGATGGAGTTTCGCGTATTTGTTCTGGGAACTTATTCAGTAAGGATTCTGTAAGAGAGTGAAGTAGAAGGCCTCCATGGTCCACAGGAGTTTAGAGTTCTCTGTGTCTCTGTCATCCCTTCCCTTTGAGTGGTGGGCACACAGAGCACCCTTCCTTAACCTTGGTCTCTGCCAGTGAGCTCACGTCATCCATGTTTGTTTCAAGGATCGGCCTTCATCCCTCACCCCACATCAGGCCCCTGAACCAGGATGTCTTGAACTCTGGGGGCCCGCTTGCTGCCTCCAGCACTCTCTGTGCTCTCAGGCCCACCATGTCTTCCCCACACCATTGCCTGGCTCTCCCAGCTGTGCCCCTAGCTCTCTCTCCTCCACTTACTCCCTCCAGCATCAATCCTTTGGGCCTCCTGTGTGCATGTACCCCCTGCCCACCTCCATGGCTCCACACCAGCCTCCTCGCTCACCCTGGCTTTCTAGGGTCACCCCAGTGTGTCTCCCACTCTCTTTCCCAACTCTGTTTATTCACTCATCCAACACTTATGGAGCAGGTTCTATGCAGGACTGTGATCGATTCCATGGTTAGAAATCTCGGAACTTGTCCTTCGGGGCTCATAACCCAGAGTATGAGGCGACTGTCCTCCCAATAATTCAGCACAAGCCTGTGATCACATTACAGGAGTGGAACAAAGAGGGGGTAGGTGGGGGGGAGTGGGGATAAGGAAGGCCTCCCAGAGGATGAGGAACGTGGTCCAGAACTGGCCAATGAGGGCGAGGGCAGCAGGCAAGGGAGCGTGGGCATCCCCAGCCTGCCTCTTCTGCAAGCCCTGTATCGCTGTTGGCCACCTGCTGCTCTACAGGCATCACCTGCAGAGGTCTCCCCGCTGGACCAACACGTGTGCCGTTCCCCTGTGCCTCCCTCCACGAAGGTGGTTCCATCCTTGGGGTCTCACTGGTCCTTCAATACTGGGCTCTGATTCCATCTCCCCCTTCCCTGACCACCTCTCCCTCCTTGGCTCCCTTCTGCATTTTATACTTCAGTTGTGACATTTACCACTTTGAGTGCTTTTTGTGATTTATTTTTCCTCAGCTCCCTACTTCTAGAATTTTCTTGAAGGGCTGACTTGACGGTGGAACTGAAATCACTGATGAGTGCTTTTCTAAGCAAAGAGCAAAAAGCAGCCTGTAACGTGTGCTAGAATATTTATATTCTTGGTTTTTCTGTTGGTGGAGTTTGGTGACCCACAGCATTGGAAAGACGACAGTATCTGCTCTTTATCCTAGAAGGCCCTCGGAATCCAGAGAGTGTATTCAGAGGAATCTTTTCTTCTCTCTGTCCATGTAGGGTTCGATGACCTTCAGGTGTGCGCGGACCCCGGCGTCCCCGAGAATGGCTTCAGGACGCCCAGCGGAGGGGTTTTCTTTGAAAGCTCTGTCACCCGTTTTCACTGCCAAGACGGATTCAAACTGAAGGGCTCTACAAAGAGACTGTGTATGAAGCATCTAAACGGAACCCTAGGCTGGATCCCGAGTGACAAACCTGTCTGTGTGCAGGAAGGTAAAGTGGTCCCTTCCACCCCCACCCCTACCTCATGGAAGCTGCTCCCGTGGTCAGCTCGTGGCCGCGGGGGTACCAAGGCTGTGTGCCAGAGGGACCAGTTCCCTGGGCTGCTCTCTGTTTCAGGGGTGGTCCAGCAGGCTGATGGAGGAGCATGCGTGCTCAGGAAGGGCTGGGGCATGGGATAAATGCATCTCAGCATCAGGAGTAATCGTCTTCCTTCTGTGTCTCAATTACAAGCCAATTTATTGCCATTTTTGTCAATGCAAAAGAGCAACTCAGATAACATGAGGGCCATTTATTATCGAACTGCCAACTCAGCACCCATTTCCATGTTACTCAATAAAAAATGCAGTAAATATCTTGAGCCCAAACTGTATATAATGATACAGAAGATGCATGTTACTCAAAGGATTAAATCAATTACTCCTTATCAGTCCTGCGTTAGACATGATTCATTTAAGGAAAGAAAGGACTGTGGCAAGCAATGATACATTGATAAGGTAGATATTTATCTCCAGTAGTTATCCCTAAATTTATCGATCATGACAATATATTCATTTACTTCTAGCAGTTATCCCCAGGTCTTTTGGTTGAAACACTTCATATATATATATATATATATGTGTGTGTGTGTGTGTGTGTATTTTTGCTTCTTTGTTTTTACTCTGTGAAGATACTTTTAGAATTTAAAAGAATGCATTGAGTTTAATTAATTGGAATGCCAAATTGTGGCTTATATATCTCTGATGATCAGCGAGGTTGACGTAGGAATAGGCATGAATCAAGAGTTAATTCTAGCTCCAAATTTCCATGAGGCATAGAACTTGTATTTCATCAAGTTCATTAGAAGTGGGTTTCACTTTCTCTTAACACCATTATTGATTTTATTTTCAAATGGAGCTTTTATAATAATGTTTTGTAAACTCTTTTTCTCATTTAGTGTATATCTTCTTTATGAAACTTTTAAAATAATTTAATTTGACAAGCAATGATCAAATATCTATTATGCTCCTCCTTATGGAAATTATGAAGGATGGGTATGGTAGTGTCTTAGTCTTAAAGTGTTTACTTGCTATCTTTGCTTTTATTTTCAAGATTTTTTTAAAAACCAAAATTACTATGAAGAATTAAAAATGTTAAAAGTAAATTTATTTTTCCCCTTCAATACAGTCCAGGCAAGTTGTGGTTTCTTTAACATTCTATTAATTAAAAGCTTATTTGAAAAAGTTGATTTAATATGTAAAATAAACAATAAAGATCTACCATATAGCACGGGAAGTTATATTCAATATCTGATAATAACTTATAATGGAAAAGAATCTGAAAAGAATATACATATATAGCAATCACTTTGCTGTACACCTGAAATTAACACTATATTATAAATCAACTGGGAGAAGGCAATGGCACCCCACTCCAGTACTCTTGTCTGGAAAATCCCATGGATGGAGGAGCCTGGTAGGCTACAGTCCATGGGGTCGCTAAGAGTCGGACGTGACTAAGCGACTTCACTTTCACTTTCCACTTTCATGCATTGGAGAAGGAAATGGCAACCCACTCCAGTGTTCTTGCCTGGAGAATCCCATGGACGGATAAGCCTGGTAGGCTGCAGTCCATGGGGTCACACAGAGTCGGACACGACTGAAGCAACTTAGCAGCAGCAGCTATAAATCAACTATACTTCAATTTTTAAAAATTATTTAGTTTGTATGTAAAAACTTTCCTGCTAAAACCTATGGCCTAAGATACCCAGTACTTAAAACCCGGAAAAACTCAAAAACATCAGAGAACAAAGAAAACCAATAGATGTTCTGAATATTGCCCAAAGTTAAAGGCCCTCTGTTACTTGGTCATCCTGGGGGAAAAAAAAATTGTATCCCTTTTTAGATGAGCTTCTTTCCAACCTTGTATGTAGCAATATAATATATAGTAATTCCAAGAAAGGGAGTGAAAAATCACATTGGAGTAGAGACTTCTATCATATAGGTCAGCATGCATAACCCTTAACACATAGCCCCACACATAGGAGAGGGGCTGTGTACATGGGGATGGCAGAGAAGAGTCAGCTGTTTTATTCAGTTCTGTTCAGTTCAGTTGCTTAGTTGTGTTCAACTCTTTGCTAGCCCATGGACTGCAGCACACCAGGCTTCCCTGTCCATCACTAACTCCCGTAGCTTGCTCAAACTCATGTCCATCGAGTCAGTGATGCTATCCAACCATCTCATCCTCTGTCATCCCCTTCTCCTGCCTTCAATCTTTCCCACCATCAGAGTCTTTTCTAAGGAGTCAGTTCTTCGCATCAGGTGGCTGAAGTATTAGATCTTCAGCTTCAGCATCTCAGAATATGATCAGATGTTTCCAAAGGACAGTCCAGGACTCCTCATTGCTAGCTGATGTTGCACTCTAAACATATTACAAAGTTTGGAAGAAAAGGTGTTTCCTTTCTAAGTATGATGGTATGATTATTTTTAATATAAATGTTGATTTTTGTTGGTCTTTGAAAGATCTGTATAAGGAGATTACTTTCTTTGCCCTTGCCATGGAGAGAATCCTCATTGTTAATGTCCTAAGCCTTCTGTATGAGGCTTACTGGGGCAAGGGGTGCATAGAAGTCTATTCCATGGATGTCAGAGAGGAGGGAAGGAGCCAGACTTTTTTCCCCCTGGTTTGTAAATGGCCTTTACTCTCTGATTAGGATTTATGCTGGGTGAATAGTAACAGCTGCTTAATTCATTTGTTTTCCCTTGTCAGGTAATTCTTAGAGAGCTAATGGATTTTTGTGTGTGTGCTGGTAATAGTGATAACAGTAATACATGATCACATTTTTACAGGTCATTAGAGTTTGGAAGTATGTTCAGATTCACTATCTCATCTAACATGTGCAGTCGCCCTGCAAGGCAAGTCTCATTGTCCTTATTTCCTGTTTAGGAAACTGAGGCCCAGAGTTTACTCACTTTGTCAAAGTCACATAGCTGGTGAGTAAGCTGCACATTTGTAACTAGTTCTAAGCCAGTACTTTTTCTTCTACAAGGTTATGTCTAACTTTTTGCATCACAAAATTCCTGTTTTAATCAGCTATGCAAAAACACATTGTTACACCAAATGACATCATCACATTCAGAGTTGAAGGGACTCATAGAAATCAGAAATTCAAGCCCTCATTCTAATTTAGTGTTCAATCAATAGGGAAACTGAGTCTCAGAGAAGCCAAGAGTCTTCCCAGACTTAAATGGCTATTTAGGGACACATCTGTTCTAGCCCAGGTCTTATCACTGTTAGCTGGACTCCTTCGAATCTTCTCAGCTGTCAGCCAGTTCTGCCTGAGACACAGATTTTGAAAAATAAGTTCAAATGCATTGAAATGCTTTATAGCAGTAAAGTGCTCTACAGAAGCAAGGTGGTATTAAGGCAAATATTTTCTTGTGCATTCACTCAGATTCCCTCTTTTATGCTCCACTTCACCCTGCCACATGTACCAGTCATCTCCTTCTCTCACTTTACTCCGGTTTAAGTGGTTTATTCCAAGCAAACTCACTTATAGACGTTTGGACTCACAGAACTGATAATATAGGCAATGAATTAATTTTCTGGAATCCAAAGTGAAGTGAAGTGAAGTTGCTCAGTCGTGTCTGACTGTGTGACCGCATAGACCGCATAGACTGTATGCCCACCAGGCTCCTCCATCCATGGAATTTTATAGGCAAGAGTACTGGAGTGGGTTGCCATTTCCTTTTCCAGGGGATCTTCCCAACCCAGGGATCAAACCCAGGTCTCCCGCATTGCGGGCAGATGCTTTACTGTCTGAGCCACCAGGGAATCCCTGGAATCCAAAGCCTCCAGCCTAAGAGATATCTCTGCTTCTCCAAGCTGCTTCTGTAAGATGAAAACCTTCATGTCCCTGAGTAGGGGTGAAGATACTTATGGTCCAGGGAGCAGGGGAGGTGACCAATATGGTGGAGAGGGGACCGTGGGGTTGGCAAAGCACTGAAAATACTCCCTGTCGGCACAGGGCTGCTGACACAGTAAGCTAATACATCCCTTTCCCACATTTCATAAGAAAAAGTGTAGGTAAAATCAGATTGACTTTGCGTAAATTCACTTGACACTTATACAACACATGTCAAATCAGGACATAGATACACACTGTCCTGTCCTGAAAGCTTTAAAAGAGGTGGGGTCAGTATTGTGGCAATTCAGACTGTGGTTTTTTGCACCTTGTGAAGAAGTAGTTTATTAAAAAATAAACATCCTAGGACCTTCCTGGTGGTCCAGTGGCTAAGACTCAGCACTCCCAATGCAGGGGGGCCAGGTTTGATCCCTGGTCAGAGAACTATGTCTCACATGTTGCAACTAAAGATCATGCATGCCACAACGAAGACCCAGCACCACCAAATAAATAAATATTTAAAAATAAATAAATAAAAATAAACATCCCAAAGAAACCAAAATAAAATGAATTCAAATCCATTTGTATTATGTATAAATATCATATGGGAGGAGCGGAGAAGAATCAGTCTATGTGTTGCCCAAACCTATTTATTATCAATATTAATGGAAATGTGTCATTACTTGACCACCCCTTGGCCCAGCTGGATACACACGATACATCTCATTTCTTGTGGTTCTGGTTATGCTAGCTGGACAGAAGTTTTTTTGTTTTGTTTTCGGCCGTGCTGGGTCTTAGTTCCAGCATGCAGGATCTTCAGTCTTTGTTGTGGCATGTGGAATCTTTCGTTGCAGCATGCGGCATCTAGTTCCCTGGAGAACTAACTAGAGAACTAACTAACTTAATCACTTAAAGAACTTAACCACGATGGTGTGATCGCTCACCTAGAGCCAGACATCCTGGAGTGCGAAGTCAAGTGGGCCTTAGGAAGCATCACCATGAACAAAGCTGGTGGAGGTGATGGAATTCCAGCTGAGCTAGTTCAAATCCTAAAAGATGATGCTGTGAAAGTACTGCACTCAACATGCCAGCAAATTTGGAAAACTCAGCAGTGGCCACAGGGCTGGAAAAAGTTTTCATTCCAATCCCAGAGAAAGGTAATGCCAAAGAATTTTCAAACTACCACACAATTGCACTCATCTCACACGCTAGCAAATAATGCTCAAATTTCTCCAAATGAGGCTTCAACAGTACATGAACTGAGAACTTCCAGATGTTCAAGCTGGGATTTAGAAAAAGCAGAGGAACCAGAAATCAAATTGCCAACATCCATTGGATCATAGAAAAAGCAAGAGAATTCCAGAAAAACATCTACTTCTATTTCATTGACTACGCTAAGTCCTTTGACTGTGTGGATCACAACAAACTCTGGAAAATTCTTAAAGAGATGGGAATACCAGACCACCTGACCTGCCTCTTGAGAAGTCTGTATGCAGGTCAGGAAGGAACAGTTAGAACTGGACATGGAACAACAAACTGATTCCAAATAGGGAAAGAAGTACATAAAGGCTGTATATTGTCACCCTGCTTATTTAACTTATGTGCAGAGTACATCATGGGAAATGCTGGGCTGGAAGAAGCACAAGCTGGAATCAAGATTGCCGGGAGAAATATCAATAACCTCAGATATGAAGATGACACCACACTTATGGCAGAAAGTGAAGAGGAACTAAAGAGCCTCTTGGTGGAAGTGAAAGAGGAGAGTGAAAAAGCTGGCTTAAAAACTCAACATTCAAAAAACTAAGATCATGGCATCTGGTCCCATCACTTCATGACAAATAGATGGGGAAACAATAACAGAGTTTATTTTCTTGGGCTCTAAATTCACTGCAGATGGTGACTGCAGCCATGAAATTAAAAGACACTTGCTCCTTGGAAGAAAAGCTATGACCAAAGTCCATGGGGTTTCAGAGAGTCGGATGTGACTGAGTGACTGAACTAAACTGAACTAACTTCCCAAGAGTGCTAACTAAATAATTGTGTGCAGTTCCTGGGTAGGGTGAGAGACCATTACCTAGATGTCCCGTAGCACCTAAATCCCTCTTCCCTCTGAGTCTCTTTCCTGGGAGAGTGTCTGGGACATCGTTTAAAGCCAGACCCGGAAGTTGAGCTTCTGAGTGGATTCAGGGTGTCTGTGGAGCATCCTTGGAGGTAGATTGCATAGTGTGCAGAAACACACCTGTTTCTTGTCTCCTTTGAGTTTCCTCCTCCCGAGCATGTGCCCAGGGAGGTAGCAGCTACACCAGCGGACAAACATTTCTTTGCAGAGGGCTCTCATAATTGAGGACTTCTTCTCAGACCTCTCCTCTTCAAGGTAGAAGGGACCTTTCTCTTTTCCCCTCACCTTCTCCCTTGAGCAGCTCTGCGAATAGTTAATGATCGCATTGGTAAATTTCAGATAGACCCATACCAAGCAAATAAAAAGGATTTGGGTTCTCGCAGGCAGTTGGCCTGTTCAAGTGAGAGTCTTCCAGAGCACATTCCAGACCAGCTTGAACCCACTGTGGCTCTTCTGAATGACCCTGGGACCATGATGCTGAGAGCTGAGGTCCATCAACTGCCACTGGTTTGAGAACCAGCTTGCTGAGCAGGCAGCTTTCCCAGGATGCCCCCACTCTGTGATTGGCTAGAGTAAAGCAGGAGACAAAAGCACCGCTTAAAGCACATGTTAGTGTAGCCCGTGAACCGCTGCCCCTGTAAGGACAGCCCCCCTTGGGATGGCTTTCCTCACTTTGAGAAGGACCAGCGAAGCCCCTGGCAGGATGGTCTGGTTGGACCTGCAGCCCTGGGGCCCCGGTGGTACCTGAGAGCTTTGCCCGACAACCCTTAGAGCAACCTCATCTGGCCTCTCAGTGCTTCTGGAGGGCAAGGTCCCTCCATCTAGAGGGAGATGAGGGTACAGATGACACATGAGCATGTGATGACCAGCTCCCACAGTAGATAGCACCATGTATTACCAGCCAGTCCAAGCAGGTGGTTCTCCTGCAGGAGGCGGGCAAGGCAGGCCCCAGTGCAATGGCCGTTGTTTCCTGTGGCTGCTTCCTTCCTGTCTTCTCTCATCCCTTGGCCACGGGGCTGTGCTTTTATAAACAAGGAAACTAAAGCTGAGAATCCCCCGGCAGTCCAGTGGTTAGGACTTGGTGCTTTCACTGCTGCAGGCCCAGGTTCAATTCCTAGTTAGGGAACTAAGATCCCTCAAGTTGTGTAGCTCCCCACCCCCGAGAAAGAAGTTACTAAAAAAGAAAAGAAACTAAAGCCCATAGAGTTTAAGCGACTTACACAAGTCACCTGGCAAATAAACCAGGATTAGAACCAGCATCCTGACTCCTGGTTCAGTGCTCTTTCCACCATCCCGGTGGTGTGCAACCCAGGCTGCAAATCAGCATCACCTGGGGAACTTTTAGAAATAATAGTGTCTGGAATGTTCTCCAGGAGATTCTATTTTGGTGGTTCTGGGCAATGGGAGCTCAAACATGGTTAAAAGCTCCCAGGGTGATTTCAGCTACCACTGCCACCTGCCCTTCTTTATCTCGATCACCTACATTGTCTGCTTGTGGCTGAAGGTCACAGAGAGCACGAGGGCGCTGTCCCCGCACCCACCTGCTGTGGCCCCATGCTGAAACTTTCTCTGCCCCAGCTCCTTGCAGAGGGGGGGAATAGATGAATTCACTAAGCAAACATTATTTTTAAGTACTTGCTAAAGTATTTGACTTGCATAGATCTAACCAGGATTGCTATGAGATTAATAATTTGATGTTAAGAAGGTTCTTTGCGTTTCCTGGGTAAAAGGTGCAATGTGAGTTTAAGTAGTATTATTACATTATACATTTTTGATTAAAAAATTCAACTTGACTCATGAGCTAAAGCTGGCAGTAAAGATGGCAGATAACTCCTTTATTCAGTGAAACTGTAGGGTGCAGGCATTTTTCAAAAGCAAGATAGTCATACTTCTTTTTTACAGTTACTCCTATATTAAGGTAAGTTGTCTTCCAGCTCCAGAAACTTCCCCCAAACAGATGGATACTTTCAAAATGTTTTATTTAGGATCCTTTTCTTCTCACGTACATTTTCTATCATCCAAAATTTCTTTCTTGTTGCCTTGGACATGGGTTATCAGAAACAGCAGGCAGTGCCCACAAGGGCAAGTATTTGCATGTCTTCCCCTAAGATAATCTCTTCTCATTTTCTGTCTTCTAAGATGGGAAGGAGCAGAGGGCTGCCTCTCTCTGTCTCCAGGACCACTGCCATTTCTTATTTATGCTTCTGGTAACAGAAGTCACTGCTTCCCTACCCTCCCTCCTTTGTGGTTTCAGTGTGAGTTTCAGTTTTTGTTCTTTAAGAGATTTTTTTTTAACTTAAATGTGGTCATGACTTGAAAGGAAAAACAAAATCCAGAGCAAGTAAGGTCAGGTCAGATGGGGGCACATGCAGCAAAGATAAATCACAGAAATGATCAGTTATCATTGTTGCAAGAGGATGGCTGGACCGCCACAGACAAGCCTGCACAGCTGAGCCCCCTGGAAAGGCAGAGGGAAAATCCGAATCCTAGCAGACTTTACCAGCTGCCTGCCGTCATCTCGCGTGTCGTGCGAGTGCTGCAGTTCGCCCTCTCTTACAGGTGCCATGGGAGTAGGAACTTGATTTAAGCCACAGAATTATTCGGCAAATGCAGAACATCCATATGTGTACACAGCCTTGTCAGATCGTGTGTAACGGTCACAAAATGATTGTTTTCAAATCATGTTTCACAACCTCAAACACCAAGTCAATCAGCAAGATTCTCTAGAAGGCCAGTTTTTCACAAGCTTGCAGCAGATATTACCCAGAATTAGGTTGGCTGCCTGTGAAAAACACAGGGCAACCCCCACGGGTGTCCTTCCAAACCCATCCCAGACCAAGTTAATTTCCCCTCCTGTGGTTCTTGAGTGGTTTGGGGGTGACCGTGGCTCCCCAATCTGCATTTTGAGAGTCCTGTTATGATGCAGGTCTCTTTGGAATCCCACACCTGACTGCAGAGGGAGAGGCCTTGGGCGCAGAGCTGCCTTCCAGCTGCTCAGATAGGATTCTGTTCTTTACTACATTTGTCTGACATAGCTGCTAAGGATGGGTGGGGACTTGTTAAATGTGAGCCAGCCTTTGCTAGTCAATCACTTTGTGTATCCATGAAGCAGTGGTTCTCAACTTTGACTTCATGGGAATTGCCCAAAGTGTGTGTTAGAAATGCACCTCACCAGACCTCCTCTTAGAGATTTATATGCATTAGGAATCTGAATTTAGCAGGCACCTCCAGGAGATCCTCATGCTGGCAGGCCTCAGAGCACACCTTGAGATATTTGCCATAGGCAGTCCACAAGTTGAACATCAAGATGTAGGTTAGAATTTCCAAAAGTCCTCAGCCCATGAGGCTGGTATTTGAATGACATTCTTTTATTTTTCTTGTGAGCTCAGCTCTGACAACCAAGTGCTTCTATCATTTCATTGTTGAAAATATAGTCTAACTCTGGAAGGTGGAAAGAGACCTCAAAGGTTTTTTTAAAAGAAAATAGTTTCTAGAAAATAATTAAAGTTTTATGCTTTTGGAAATTTAAATGTCACCCCAAGATGTTTAGTCATTCATTTCCCAAAATTCTGGTAAGCATTATCTGTCAGGCCCAGAAGCTCCCAGTGTAGTTGGGAAAGATCAGTGCCTTTACAGTGAATTCCCTTACTCCTCTTTCTGGATTAATTTTGTTGTTGTTTCTTTAACCTTTTAAAATTCATAAAATATAACATAGATAGAGAGATTCATATAGAACCAAACAGTTCAGTGAGTTATCACAAATCAAACACTCTTGTCATGATTATCCAGGTGAAGCTGTAGAGCATTCACTGGTATCCCAGAAGCCCCTTTCCAGTCGCTGCCTCCCCTCTGCCTCTCTGAGATAACCCCTTCCCTGAATCATGGTGATCATTTCCCATGGTAATCACTTTGTCTGGAAGTATATCAATAACCTCAGATATGCAGATGATACCACCCTTATGGCAGAAAGTGAAGAAGAACTAAAGAGCCTCTTGATGAAAGTGAAAGAGGAGAGTGAAAAAGTTGGCTTAAAGCTCAACATTCAGAAAACTAAGATCATGGCATCTGGTCCCATCACTTCATGGCAAATAGATGGGGAAACAGTGGAAACAGTGTCAGACTTTATTTTTCTGGACTCTAAAATCACTGTGGATGGTGATTGCAGCCATGAAATTAAAAGACGCTTACTCCTTGGAAGGAAAGTTATGAACAACCTAGATAGCATATTAAAAAGCAGAGACATTACTTTGCCAGCAAACGTCCATCTAGTCAAGGCTATGGTTTTTCCAGTGGTCATGTATGGATGTGAGAGTTAGACTATAAAGAAAGCTGAGTGCAGAAGAATTGATGCTTCTGAACTGTGGTGTTGGAGAAGACTCTTGAGAGTCCCTTGGACTGCAAGGAGATCCAACTAGTCCATCCTAAAGGAGATCAGTCCTGGGTGTTCATTGGAGTGACTGATGTTGAAGCTGAAACTACAATACTTTGGCCACCTGATGCGGAGAGCTGACTCATTGGAAAAGCCCCTGATGCTGGGAAAGAGTGAGGGCAGGAGGAGAAGGGGACAACAGAGGATGAGATGGTTGGATGACATCACTGACTCGATGGACATGGGTCTGGGAGGACTCCGGGAGTTGGTGATGGACAGGGAGGCCTGGTGTGCGGCGGTTCATGGGGTTGCAAAGAGTCAGACATGACTGAGTGACTAAACTGACCTGAACTGAATTGATGCATTCCTAAAAATGGTACTATTTTAAGCTTAACTTACTTTTGTCTTAGTTTTGAGTTTATATACATGGAATTATAAAGTAAGTATAATTTTATGTTGGACTTCTACTTTATGTTTGTAAAAGTCATGCATGTATTATTTTTAAAAAATATTTATTTACTTATTTGGCTGTGCTGGGTCTTAGCTGCCACATATGGGATCGTTGACCTTTGCTGCAGCATGCAGAATCTTAGTTGCACCTTGTGGGATTTAGTCCCCTGACTGCAGATCAAACCTGGGCCCCCTGCATTAGGAGCTTGGAGGTTTAGCCACTGGACCAGCAGGGAAGCCCCCATGCATGTTATGGCATGTGGCTATAGTTTGTTCATTGGCATTGCTACATCGTGTTCTGTTATATGAATAGACAATATTTTAACACTCTGATGTTAATGAAAATTTAATGTTTTTCCAATTGGGTCTGTTACAAATAGGGCTGCTGTGAACATTCTTGAACACACCTCTTGGTGACTATATATATATATCCACGTTCTGTTGGATATACTCCTACGATTGAACATGCTGGATTGTAGGATATATCTGTATTTTAGTGTTAATAGGTACTGCCATTATCCAAAGTGGTTGTGCCAATTTACACTCCCGCGACAGAGGGTGAGAATCCCAGTTACTCCTTGCCAACACTTGCATTATCAGTATTTTAGACACCGGTGGGTATTTAGTGGTAGCTTGTGGTTTCCCTGGTGAGTAGGAAGTTAAACACCTTTTTGTATATTTATTGAACACCTTGTTATCCTCTCTTATGAAGTGCCTGTTCAATTCACTTGCCCATTTATCTACTGAGTTGTCTTTTTCTCATTGATTTTTATTTATACTGAGTTTTTAATATGTACTGAATACAAGCCCTACATTGTTGGTATGTGCTAAAAATATCTTCTTGCATTATGTTACTTAGTTTTTTATATTATCATATTATTATTTGCAACTATTTACATGTAATTTACATTGTATTAGTCTAGAGATGATTTGAAGTATACAGGAGGTTGTGTGTAGGTTGTATACAAATGCTTCACCATATTGTATAAGAGATGTGGGCATCTGTGGATTTTGGTGTCCATGGGGTGGGGGAGGAGGTCTTACTTGGAATCAGTGCCCCATGGATACTGAGGGATGGCTGTATTCAATTCTGTTTCACTGTGACCAGAAAATATACTCTCTAGTCTCAGCCTTTTGAAACGTGTTCTTGTTTTATGGCCCCAGTATGGTCAAGTTTTGTAAATTTTCTATGTATGCTTAAAAGACATGTATAATGGTCTGAGTCCTTCAGAGTGGACCCCTAAGAATTCTTTCTGTAGAAAGAATTACTATCCAAGTGTTAAATATAAATACTTTAAATAACAGATACTAATTGCCTTTTTCCACCACAAATAAATAAAATATACTAATCTCTAGATCAAAGGAAAACACAAAGTACAAAAAACATGCTTGTTTATAATAACATGACTCCATGCAGTTCTCTTCCGTGTGCCTTCTTCTCAGCGGTTTTAAGGATGGCCTCCTGATAATTCCACTTTAACATTCAGCTGAGAGCCACGTGGTCTTGAGTACCCTGTCCTGGTGTATCTTCTGTTTTTCTAAGAGTCAATATCCTACAAAGGAGAAAGAAACAGCCTGAGCTAGCCCTGCTCCCAAAGCGAAGCTACCCACATGGTGGTGCCCCTTTTCAATGAAGAACCCACTGTCTCCAGTCGTCTCCTTTCTGAATAGCACCAACCCTTGCCTCTACTTTTCTCATGTTGCTGGTTTATGATGACATCATTAGCTGCAGTTGATTCTATTCCAAGTAAATGATGGTGGTCAGAACAGTTCTCTAAGCACTACTGCATGGAGCAGGAGTTTTGTAGAATAGTAGCGATGTGGAACACCACGGATACACACCTGTGATTCTGAGGGGTGTTAATAAATAGTAAGTTAAAAAAAGGGTGTTGTGATACAAGGTTTGGGGACTCCCCCCAAACCACCATCACCTCTGTAACCAACTGCAAGTTCAAGGGTCCCCAAGACTATCACTCTGAACCCAGTCACAAGTTTAGAAGTCCCCAAGTCCATCTTCAGGTTCAGTAATTCACAGAAGGACTGATGATACTCACGATTATGATGTATGGCAGTGAAAGGACACAGATTAACATTATCTAGGAAGAGAGGCACACAGGTCCAGGAGGAACCAGGCATGAGCTTTTAGTATTTCTCTCCCAGTGAGCTGTACACACAGGGCCTGTTCCCCAGCAACAGTGTGTGTCGATACACGTTGAGATAGCGCCGCGGCGGGCGGGAGGCGAGTTCCCCGTGTGCACGTGTGGAGAAGCTGCTGCACTAGCGTGGCGGCGGGAGGCACCTCCGCTCCCTCCGGAGACGCAGGGCCGCGCTAAACCCTCGCGGCCTCCGTCACCCGCTCAGCTCCTTGCCTTAGGCGAGGAGGCCGGCTTGTGGGGTTGAGTGGCCCGAGCTGAGGGCTCGGAGAGCTCAGGGTGGCGACGACAACGGCCTCAGCAGGCGGGGAAGATGAAAGGCCGGATCGAGCTGGGAGATGTGACACCACACAATATTAAACAGCTGAAGAGATTAAACCAGGTCATCTTTCCAGTCAGCTACAATGACAAGTTCTACAAGGATGTGTTGGAGGTTGGCGAACTAGCAAAACTTGCCTACTTCAATGATATCGCAGTGGGTGCAGTGTGCTGTAGGGTGGATCATTCACAGAATCAGAGGCGACTTTACATCATGACACTAGGCTGTCTGGCGCCATCCCGAAGGCTAGGAATTGGAACTAAAATGTTAAATCATGTCTTAAACATCTGTGAAAAAGATGGCACTTTTGACAACATCTATCTGCATGTCCAGATCAGCAATGAGTCTGTAATTGACTTCTACAGAAAGTCTGGCTTTGAGATTATTGAGACAAAGAAGAACTACTATAAGAGGATAGAGCCTGTAGATGCTCACATGCTGCAGAAAAACCTCAAAGTCCCTTCTGGCCAGAACGCAGATGTGCAAAAGACAGACAACTGAACAAATTACAGATGAACTTTGCTGCACTTGCTTGTCGCCAAATAAAAGAGAGGCCCATTGATTTCCCCGCCCCTCCTTTCTTTTAAAACTTTCCTATTTATACAGAGTGAAGTAAGCCAGAAAGAAAAACACCAATACAGTATACTAACGCATATATATGGAATTTAGAAAGATGAAAACAATAACCCTGTGTACGAGACAGCAAAAGAGTCACTGATGTATAGAACAGTCTTATGGACTCTGTGGGAGAGGGAGAGGGTGGGAAGATTTGGGAGAATGGCATTGAAAAATGTAAAATATCATGTATGAAATGAGTTGCCAGTCCAGGTTCGATGCACGATACTGGATGCTTGGGGCTGGTGCACTGGGACGACCCAGAGGGATGGAATGGGGAGGGAGGAGGGAGGAGGGTTCAGGATGGGGAACACATGTATACCTGTGGCGGATTCATTTTGATATTTGGCAAAACTAATACAGTTATGTAAAGTCTAAAAATAAAATAAAATTAAAAACAAACAAACAAACAACAACAACAACAAAAAGTGTTTTAAAATAAAAAAAAAAAAAACAAAAAAAAAACTTTCCCCCTTCCTTGTTCTTACTTTTCCTCCTTTCAAAACTTGCTTCCCTTTCCTCTAAAAGTTTTAAACTTTTAAGGACTTATTAATCATGTTTGGATTGTTTTAGTTTTCTTATTTTTGTGAGGTGGTTTGATTGTAGGAAGAAGGTATAGATCGGTTTAGTTTCACAGTTAAGATATATATGGTCCCAAAAATTTGAGTGTCAATTTCCATTTTTTTTTTAATGTCCTGCTTTCACATTGAAGGGCAGAGCCTACAAAATATTGTATATTTCAAAGGACAAAAAGAAGGAGCAGCAATATCTTGTTCTCTAACTCTTAGACAAGTTTAGTGCGTTTGTGGTACTTTGGGTTTTTAAAGATTTTGTGGGATACTAATCCCTATACATTGCCTTCACTCCACCTTTTGTCCTTCTGAGTATTATCTCAGGAGTTGGGCCATTGTTATCCTTGTAAGAAATACTAAGCTTATTTTGTTCTGTTAAGCAGTTATTTCTTCCTTCCTTGCTGGTGGCTGAAGGTGGGTGGGACAGTTTGAATCAGTAGTATTAGACTTTGGTCTCAGTATGTGAGTTAAACTGCTTTTTACTAATGAGTGGGCTGGTGCTTAGCAGGTTTGTTTTTCCTGCTGTTGATTGTTACTAGTGGCATTATCTTTTAGCATATGGGCTGGTGAGATTCATTTTTTTTTAATATCCCAGCTAGAGATATGGCCTTTAACTGACCTAAAGAGGTTTGTTGTGATCTGCTTTTTTTTTTCTGTTGTTTTTCTTCAGTAAACACACAGTAGTTGGTCAGACCTTTAATATGGAGTTGTGTCCTTTATAGGTCAGTGCCCTTAAATAAACCTGAAGTAGGTATTGTCTCCTGGACATACAAAAAAATACCTAAACGGAAGCTTAGATGGATTTGTGGCACAATAAATGCATTTAATGTCAGATAACGCAGACTGTTAGAAGTGTGGCCACTGAGCATTTGATTTTAGAGGAAAGAATATCTAGACAGTATTTTTGAGAATAACATAGCTGTGCTATTGCTTATCTGTTGGAGAACATCCCAGATTTGCTTACATTCTGTGCCTATGATACTGAGTTTAAGGATTTGGGGGAGGGGGAATTGTTAAACACATTGCTTCTGTTCTTGGGAAAAGTAGAGGTCTAGAAGTGTTAATAACGTGAATGTCACTGTGACCTCCTGTACCAACAGGACTGGTTTATGCCAGATCATTTTCTGGCACTTAGGGAGTGGCTTTGACTGGTCAGTAACTTTCTGTAAGATAGAAGACCTCTAAAATTTTCAGGCTTTCCTCCATAATTCCATCTCCAATATTTAAAATTTTCTACATTGCCAATACCAGTGGCCTAAGAAATGTTTTCATTAGACTTAAAACAATGCACAGAGCTTGAATTTTCTGTCATTTGACTTTAAAAAGAAGGTTGATTGATAACATCTATCCTTTTGTGTGAATTCTGGCGTAAAAGTTTCATCTCTTCAAATACATTGAATGACAAAATTATTTTACACAATGTTTATGCACATCTTATAATCTTAAGTTCTTATTTGAGAATGTGAAAATGCAAGGTACAAAAGACTTCAACCATCTTAGTTGAGTGCCAAGAATAATATAGGAAAGGAAGATAGTTGATGAGTGGTTCATAGAGTTCTAATCTTAAGATAGTAAAAATGTAGAAAGACCTTGCTGATTTCTTGGGTATCAGTTTCTTAAGCAGTCCAAATCTAAGCTTAGAAGAAAAGTTTAGCATTGAGCACCTTTACCTTCATGGATAAGCTTCAGCTTGCTCTTGCCAAGAGAAGAATGCTTGAGTTACAGAAGGCAAGATTAGTTTGAAGAATTCAGTCTTTTTGTAAACTTCAGATGTCAAAATAGATTTTGATATATAAATGAGTTTTGTGAGATGACACTGCCTCTATTTCTATAACCATTTCTCCTGGACTATCTAATCAGTCCTATGAATGTATCCCTAAATGTGGTTAATGAAAACCGAATAGCTGCCTCATGACAATTAAGTACATATTATTTATGGAGGAAAAAATATTAAAATTTTGAATTGAGTGTGTAGGCTCCCTATCATTTTAGTGTTTCTTTCTCCACACTAGTCACTGACTTTAACCTAAGTTGTGTTTGTAAAACATGAATTGTCTTACATCAGACTTACATGAAATAATTCCATCCATTTATGGAGGAGGATGTAGAAGAGGTAGAAGCTAGGTACACTTTCATATGCCTAGAAGTCAGTAAAGACTGAAATAATGTCCCATGTTGAGTTGGTTATTTTGAGATACGATAATTATCATTGAGGTAAAATAATTCTATTAACTAGAAGATCACAAGATGTACCCATCGTATTTTTTGGGGAAGATAGTTTTTTTCTGTGGGGCAAATAGGTAAAATTATATGGTAATTACATTTAGGTTCTAAAGAAAAGAATCTGCAGAGAAATCTATGCAATATATAATTTGTCCAGATTAGTTTTCATTTGGGGAAAGAAGTTCTGAAATATCCCCAAAGCAGTTTACTTGTCAATTCAGAGTCCTCCAAAAATAGAACTAACTATTGGGAAACCGTGGAATGTGGGGTGGAAAAGAAAAGCTTCCTCAGTTTTTTGGAGGGAATAACTTTAAAAATACTTAAATAGCTAAGTTTACTTGGTGCCGTTAAGATTTAAACTTGTTGATTTTAACATTGCTGTTACATCTGAAATAAACTTATGTGATGTTCTGGTAGAAAAAAAAAATACACGTTGAGTATTGACAACTGGAGAAGCTCACCGAGGCTTGGTGTCCAGCATCTTAATTGGAGCTCGGTCATGTAGACATGGTTGGCTGTTTGTGCATCTCCAGTTCTTTCCAAAGTAGAGCTGGTAACTGCATGGGCCGATGTTCCCTGGCTGGCCAAAGCACACTGTTGTTGTTGTTCAGTCTCTCAGTGGTATCCAACTCTTTGCAACCCCATGGACTGCAGCGCACCAGGCTCCTCTGTCCACTATCTCCTGGAGTTTGCTCAAATTCATGTCCATTGAGTCGCTGATGCCATCCAACCATCTCATCTTCTGTCATCCCCCTTTTCTCCTGCCCTCAATCTTTAAGCTCCAATTAAAAAAGATACTCATCTCAGATTGCACATTCCAGGGACTTAGTGGTTACTTCCCAGGAGCTGAGGGCAAAGGCCAGAACACCCTTTGGGCAAGGCCAGCCCCTTACTGCACGTACCCACAAGATACAGAGCGTGTCATGGCCCATGCTTTAGAAGTCCAGGAGTTCCCACCACACTGAAGTAAAATGCCCCGTCCTTATCTACAAGGCCCCGCATGATCTGACCTTTCCATCTCACTCTCGCTTACTATATTCCAGGCACTCTGATCTTCCTTTGGGTTTTTAAGGACACTGAACTCTCTCCTGGCCTGTGTAGTGGCAGTTCCCTCCGCCTGAAATACTCTTCTCTCCAATCCACACATAATTGGATTCTTCTTGTCATTAGATCTCAGCTTAATAAATGTCATTTCCTCAGAGGCGCCTTTCCTGTCTTCCCAAATTAAAGGAGTCCCTGAGTCAGTCCCTCTTCTATTACCTTGTTATGTGTTCATCATAGCAGTGATCATTGCCTATTATTTTCTAGCTCACTTACCTGATAATTTGCCTGTTAGCAGTCTCCTGCCATGCAAATGCCACAAGAGTAAAATTCTTGACGTTTTCTCTATCCTCAACACCTAGAATGTACCAGGACTAGAGGTAATGCTCAGTAACTCAATGAATGAATGAACTGATGGATGAATAATAAGCTTTACAAATGCTGGCTTAAACTAGATCCAGTAGAATTCTTTACAGCAAGGCTTTCAGAGCCTTTAATATGCTAATAGGAATTATGAATCTCTAAGTGTGTATCATGTATTCATGCTTCTGTGAACACTTTGGCAGGCATATTGATGCAGAAATTTGTCATTTTAAAGGAATCAGATTTGTTTTCACATATGACTAACATTTTGCTAAGTTGCTTCAGTTGTGTCTGACTCTCTGTGACCCTATGGACTGTAGCCCACCAGGCGCCTCTGTCCATGGGATTCTCTAGGCAAGAATGCTAGAATGGTGTCATGCCATCCCCTAGGGCATCTTCTCAACTCAGGGGTTGAACCTGTGTCTCTTATATTTCCCGCATTGGCAGACAGATTCTTTACCAATAGCACCACTTGGGAAGCCCCAACCAACATTTTAAAGGAAAATAAATCTTAAAATATGGCACATATTCTTTGAAATTCCTCTTTCTCTTTACTGCTCCATCCTTTAGGACTTTGCTGTCTGCAACTAATTGGATCAATTGATTTGTACATGGGTATACGTGTGTAGGACTGCCTTAGGGTCTCTGTCCACTCCTTTATTTATTTATTATATTAAATTCTCATTGTCACTAGAAGCAGGACACAAAAATAATGATAGTTGTAGGTTTGTGAAAGAGGATGTCAGGCATGGAAGCCTCAAGTTATATTTCCAAAGTGCCCATTGATACTCTGTAGACAAAAGTCTTGACTGTTGACCTCATTGTTACTAGAAGCAGGACACAAAAATAATGATAGTTGTAAGTTTGTGAAAGAGGATTTCAGGCATGGAAGCCTCAAGTTATATTTCCAAAGTGCCCACTGATACTCTGTAGACAAAAGTCTTGACTGTTGACCTGATTCTACTCAATAGAATCAGTTATTGATAGACCTTCTTTTCATAGTCTTTGAAAACAATATTTTTGCAGTTGCTTTTACAAATTCTTTGTGTTGGCTGAATGCGTTTGTGCTACAGAAAATTGTGTTATTTCTATTGAAAACTTTAGAATTGATGAAGATGTATGTGTTTCTTTTCAGAGACTAAAGATCCTGGTATGTTTCTTTCCATAAAAATAAGGACTAGAGTTGTTGGCTGCTACCACTGATGGGTTGGGACTTTTCCCAGATGCTTTTTTCTTTCTACATTACCCTCCTTTAGTGGGAGGACTGGGTGCCAGCTATTCTGGATTTAAAAAAAAAAAATTAGAAAGGCTCCGGACAGAATTTTCTCCTATCACAGTTTAGTTTAGGCTTTGCTAGAGCTGGTCTATTTGAGTTTTGTCTTTACATGTAGAGCACAGATGCTCCTGGTCTTTCTACCATGGTGGAATTTAAACTCCAAACTTCCACTGACTCCCCAGTGAATATGGGGATCACCTCATGTAGTAAATTGGCCCTGCATCACTCCTTGTGCTGACTCTTCTTTGAGTCGAGTACATAAATTACTGGCATATGGGAGGCAGTGAATCCCCTTTGAACCTCTAGTCCCTGGCTCCTGCCTATGGAAACAAGATGTTCTAATTAGAAGTTCAAAGCATTCTATACTGTAGACTACTATGGAGTGTAACCACCTTCAGAAACAAGGTTCGGTGCTTGCGCTCTGGTCAGCCAATGTCCTTGTGTTACTACAGCCACATGGCCGTTCCCACCCATGGAGTTTACTGCTGCTAGCTGACCACCTCCTGAGTATACTGGTTAATTCTTGAATAAGTTTTAAATCAATCATGAAAATAGTTGTTTAGTCATATAAATTACTACCACAGGATCTATTTACAGCCCAGATTTACAGACGGATGCCTTGATAAATGTGTTTTTATTTGCTGTGAATAATTTCTGCAGAGCGATATTGAAAAAAATGTAATTCACATTTTCTGTTAAGAAGAAGGCTGCAGTGGTGTGCAGAACTGTCAATTATCTGTGTCTCCAGTCATGATTGGGCTTCCCCGGGTGTCTCAGCAGTAAAGAATCTGCCTGCAATGCAGGAGGTGCAGGAGACATGGGTTTGATACCTGTGTTGGGAAGATCCCCTCGAGGAGGGCCTGGCAACCCACTCCAGTATTCTTGCCTGGAGAATCCCATTTACACAGGAGCCTAGTGGGCTACAGTCCATAGGGTCGCAAAGAGTTGGACACCGCTGAAGCAACTGAGCACACACGAACGCACCAGTCATGATTATTCTGGGATTCATTTGGGAGGAAGTCAGCTATTCTTGTAGAAAAACATGAACAGTTAGAAGACCTCTTTTCATAGCCTGAAAAACTCTTTCCATGCAAAAATGAGAGGTAAAATTGAAACCAGAACCCAGTCTCCAGCCAAGACTCCCTCTGTTGGATCCAGAGGCAAAGGGAAGAGCTGATAATGGGTTTCCTCATCATCAGGGGGAGGCTTAGCTGCCAGAGCCTGGAATGAATCCGCTTCTCAGGTCTCCATGGCCCCTCTCAGCCTTTCCTCCCCAGGTGCGTACAGAGGTCTGGAAGCATGAAAGGAACATCACAGGAAGTAGCGGCAGAGTCCCTGCTCTCAAGCTCATGGTGGGAAGGAGGGCTAAGGTCACAGCAGAGCTGGGCTCACGAGCACTGGGCTCTGATGACCCATGCGGGTTGCTAAACGGCCACCACTCCTGTCTTCCCAGCTGCCAGGTCCCTCCTCTGCCTGGGAGACCCTTTTCTGCCCGAGGTTTTCCTGTCACTGATGTTCTGTTTTCTGGAGTCCATTGTTGTCAGACTGTTCCCAGTAAACCCAGCCCCAAACCCACATGATAACCCCTGTGACATGCTCTTTTTAAAGCCCCCCAAGTCCCAGCCCCCAGAGCCCTCGTCCAGCCAGTCCCTGCATCAGAGTTCCCAGGACTTTTTGCCTGAGAGCTGACAATTCAAAGCTTAGAGGAACTTGAAACTCAGGTTTCTTATGAATACTATTCCAAACTATTCTGGATTCAGTAGGCTTTGGGGAATGGCTGAGAAATCCATTGAAAATTTTCTGGAGGAAGTCTGTATGATCCTCAAAATGCTGTTTTTAAATTTTGCCTTGTTTCAGAAAATTAAGATACAAAAAAATGGGAATATAACTCATCTACCTGATTCTAAAACTAGAGATAGATAGCTCATGCTTTTAAGCATATATGCATGTAAAATCAGAGACTTTAAATAGGAGATGGAGAGAGACACATGGTGACCTAAGTGACTTACACCAGATGGAACTGACATATACACACTGCTATATTTAAAATAGAAAACCACCAAGGAGACACTGAATAGCACTCTGCTTAATATTCTGTAATAACCTAAATGGGAAAAGAATCTGAAAAAGGATGCATATATATGTATAACTGATTCCCTTTGCTGTACACCTGAGACTAACACAACTTGATTAATCAACTACACTCCACTAAAAAACAAGCAAACAACAAATTATAACAACAATAACAACAAAATCCAGATGGAATTAGTTGGGTGGTGTTTAGAGTGAGGAGCCAGAAGGAGCAGGATTGCAACTTGCCAGCAGAGTGAGTGTCCCACAGGTAAACTGGAGGTAAGACAGAGTTAGAAGCAGATGATTACCCATTGATTAGTTTTATTTGTTCATTTATTTTTTACTTATTTTGCTGCATCAGATCTTAGTTGCATTATGCAGTGTCTTTCATTGAGGCATACTGGCTTCTATCTAGTTGCGGCACACAGGCTCAGTTGCCCCACGGTATGTGGGATCTTAGTTCCCTGACCAGGGATCGAACCCACATCCTCTGCACTGGAAGGCAGATTCTTAACCACTGGACCACCAGGGAAGCCCTTGGTTCTATTGTATCTTTTGTTGCCCATTCTGTTGCGTGGGCTGCTGATCCCCACCCCGCCCCACTGCTTTTCCCCTGACTCTTGCCATGAGTCTTCCCCTTCCAGAGCAGAAGTCAAAGCCAAGCTGAGAACCACAGCCTCCATCTGCCCCTGCCTTGACAGATGGGCAGATTGTCCCATGTTCCGTCTTCCCAAAATAACGAAACAACGTATAGGTCTGGGTGTGCTGTGTCTGTGCTGACACAGTCAGTCGTGTCCGACTCTTTGCAACCCTATTAACTATAGCCCGCCAGGCTCCTCTGTCCATGGGATTCTCCAGGCAAGAATACTGGAGGGGGTTGCCATTTCCTTTTCCAATAGGTCGAGGTACCAGATCTTGACTCGTTCATGACAAGTGATGATTAGGGTTAGGGTTAGGGTGAGGAGACAGTGGCTGCGTCCTCTGAGCCTTTGTGATAGTGGCAGTAGTAGGTGCTGCTCTAGTTACTCGAAATTATCTTTTTAAAAACAGATAAAGCGGATGGGAAATGCCAACAGCCAATACAGTCACAGCTCAGCCCCCTGCTGTTCTGCAAAGCCTATTTCCTTATCAGGCCCTGGCCCTGGCCCCCCAGGCACAGGCAGCAGAGCTGGGTGAGACCAGCCAGCCAGGCTGTTTGGTGCTGTGTACCATCCACAGCTGCCACCAAGTGGGCAACCCGCCGGACAGTTCAGGTGAACCCCCAGCTTTGGTCTTTCTTCATTCATTTCCAGAATTATCTGTAAGCTCAGCTGTAGGGTGGGAAGTGTTGAAGGCAGAAAACCAGGTTCCTTTTGGGCTTGGACCTCTGCACCCACAACTCCTCTTCCTGTTTCTCTGTGAAGAAGATTCTGCAGCTTCTACTGCTTCTCTTTGGGACCTGAGCCTTAGTGATAAATAAGGAACCGTTTATCAGATTGCTGTGTAGGTCGAGACCAAGTCTGAAAATAAGAGCTTTCTTGTGAAGCTGTGAACCACAATGGCTTTGAATTCCAAAAATAATGTATCCTTTTTGCACAATTGCAGATTGCCACATCCCGCAAATTGAAGATGCTGAGATTCATAACAAGACATACAGACACGGAGATAAGCTAATCATCACTTGTCATGAAGGATTCAAGATCCGGTACCCCGACCTATACAATGTGGTTTCATTATGTCGTGATGACGGAACGTGGGACAATCTGCCCTTCTGTCAAGGTAGGGGCAGATGGAGGCTGTGGTTCTCAGCTCTGCTTTGAGACTCGACTGCAGATCGAGTGCACGTTTCTCTAATAAGATGGCAGTTGTTTAGTTGCTCAGTCATTCCGACTCTTTGCGACCCCATGGACTGTAGCCTGCTAGTTTCCTCTGTCCATGGGATTCTCCGGGCAAGAATACTGGAGTGGGTTGCCGTGCCCTCTTCCAGGGGATCTTCCCAACCCAAGGATTGAACCCACATCTCCTGCATTGGCAGGTGGATTCTTGACCACTGAGCCACCTGGGAAGCTGGCAAGTGACGAAGAGAAACACAGTGTCGCACACACACCGTGGTTCAGCCGTTCTGCACTCTGGTCACCAAAGCTCTGTTTTTGGAATCTTCACATCGATCCCTGTGATTCTCTCTAGCTCCCTATACCCAGCTTTAAAGTTTAAAAGTTTAAATGGAAAGTACTTTATTCTTTAGAATGCTGGCTGTCTCCTTTATTCTAAGAAACCAAAAATAGTTGCAAAATTAGGACCTTTGTAACTGGGTTGTGAACACAATGATGAACTATTATATATTTAATGGAAATAACAGAGCATTTATACTGATTTCGGTTGTGGTACGAATATATTTAAAGCCAATCGTACAGAGGCCATTTTCTCTTAATAATGTTATCCTTTTTTATAATGCATGAGGAGCAGAAAAATAATCAAATTCAAATTTCATCCAAACCAGACGGTGAATATTTATCCTCTTGCATTTTTTAAATTTGCCTAGGCTGACACAGAGGGCCCTGTTTGTGAAAATAAGCCCTCCAGTTCACATTAATTCTGATTTTTATTTTTTGACATGTGACTTGGACCAAAGGACCAAGAAGCCCATGCATAATTCATCATCCAAGGGAGAGGGCGAGCAGCCTTATTTGCACCAAAAGCACTGGCATGTTAAAGTTGAGGCGGATGTCAACTTTCTGCTTGGAAATCAACACTGGCAGGCTCTGATATTGCTTTGCACGCCCCAGAGTTGGAAATAAATCATTTCCTCATGCGAGAGCTTAAGAGCCACGGCCCCTTGAAGAAACAAAGGCTTCAGGATTAGGAGGACCAAGACAGTCCGGGTCCTCACCTTCCTACATGTTCCCCGGAAACTTCCTGTGTTGTTGAGCTGTCATGTGCTACCTTGTTAAAGGAGATGCATGATTTATTTGCACTGTCAGAGACTAACTGTCCTTAGAATCAGCAGGTGTCTTTTAGGTGGGGCTGTTTATCCAAATGAACTTTATTAACCACTGCTTCATTCTGGGGAGAAGGCAATGGCACCCCACTCCAGTACTCTTGCCTGGAAAATCCCATGGACGGAGGGGCCTGGTGGGCTACAGTCCATGGGGTCGCTAGGAGTCGGACACGACTGAGCAACTTCACTGTTTTTTCACTTTCATGCATCAGAGAAGGAAATGGCAACCCACTCCAGTGTTCTTGCCTGGAGAATCCCAGGGACGGGGGAGCCTGGTGGCCTGCCGTCTATGGGGTCGCACAGAGTCGGACATGACTGAAGGGACTTAGCAGAAGCAGCAGCAGCTTCATTCTGGTCTTGTGGAGATATCCAAACCAAGATAATTATTTCAGACTCCAACTCCTTCTTGCTTTTACATTTTCCACTTTTCTTTTGGTTCTCCCACGCTTTCCATTTCCTTTTATGTCACGTAAATACAGGATGCTTCTTTACGAGTTCTTTTTGCCCCAATGATTTTCTTTTTTAAATGCCCTATGGTGATAGACGTCTTGGAGCGTCATCATTAGGAGTTCAAGTGCAGGCTTTTTCTTGCTGTGTCTGGGACCCCTTACCCCTCCACCACCACTTACTACATCTCGGTCCTTAACACAGCTTTGATGGGTTTTTTTTGCAACAACAAATGAGCTGGCTGCTAATCTTGAGAGGTGTGCTTCTTCTGAGAGCAGTACAGCCTATGGCCACCTTCGTCCCTCCTCAGAGCCCTTGGTCCCCACAGAGGAGGTGCCCCTGTTCTGGGCCCTGATCCCCCTTCCAGCCCCTGCACCTCCCTCCCATCCTCACAGACACAGCAGGGTTGCTGTAGAGAGTCTGACACCTCTGGAGTCTCTGGGGGGAATATAATTGGCCCTTCGAGTGACATTTCATCCTGTAATTTTTATTTGCACCTATAGATCCAGGGGTTAAAGCCTGAGGAGCCTTCTCTCTATTATCTCAAAGTGCAAATAGAAATTACATTCACCTATTGAGTCGAAGCCAGTTTTCTACTGTATTTTTAGGACAGGCTGTCAGAGACCAAAAGTGGCGTAGCTTTCCTTCTCTGATTAGCTGCACATGTTACAACCCCCACTTCCACTCCTTTTGGGGTTGGATGGGGGACTGTCCCAAGGCCATTCCCCCCCACCCAGGGACTTTGTGTTTTAGGAGATGCTTCCTTCTCCCTGTGGGTCAGAGTCAGTTATTTTACTTAGGGGATGCAGTTAACCACGTGGGTAGCTTAGAACTGCACTCCTCCCCAGGAGGGGGAATGGGCACCCAAATGTGCTCACTCATTTGAACCCTGCTCAGGAGTTCTAACACCTTCCCTGTTTGTGTTGATTTGCTTATCTTTTTTTTTCCCCCCCTTGGTTACTGATCCTGTTTATTCCTGATTGCAAGCTTCCCTCCCCCCATTTCTCTTTTGCCATGAACACTGTCAGTTTTCAGCTCAAAAAAAGAAAAAGAAAAAAAATTATTTGGAACTTCAGTGGTTAAGACTCTGCACTTCCAATACAGGGGCTACAGTTTTGATCCCTGGTTGGGGAACAAAGATCTCACATGCTGTGTGGTCAGCCAAAAACTAATTTTTAAAAAATTAAAAAAAAAATCATTTAAGGCTGTCAGGACTGCCAGAAAGAATGTCCTAACACCACGTGTTTATGATCTGGTCCATTGTGAGTGTGGCTGGTTCCGGGCAGGGATCTGTGGGGTCTATGGGGTCTTCAGGGCTCCAGGACACCAGGCTGCAGTGGGGCAGGTTGACACTGGCACAGCCCCAGAGTGAATACCTCCAGGATTCTGTACCCTCTCATTCACTCTGGTCCTGCCCTGATATGGATGTCACATCCTGGGGCACTGACCCAAGCAGTTCACTCAACACAGAGCCTCTCTATCACTTGTAATATGCCACAAAGTCAGCTTAGGAGAGGAATTCCATCACTCGCTGCTGTGCGTGCGTGATATAATTTGTACTTGGTGATTGGAAGGGAAAGTAGATATTCCCATTATCCGTTATTTACTTCACACACAATTAGTTCTCTCTGGGAAGAGCACCAGCTCTGCAGCTCTCATTATTCCCTCCAGTGAAACTGCTGAAGCCAATAAGAAACTCCATGATCACAGCGGATGCCACACCAAGAGGGATGCTGTACCACGGGGAATGTTCCACTGGGCTGCACAGGCTTCAGGACAAAAAGGCAGCTACTGATTTACAGAAGGAGGCATCCAGGTCTCATGCACACTCAGGCGGCACACAGAACTCTGTGCACAGACTCGCTGTAGCAGGTCTGCACAAAGGCCGGTGCCCCCCGCAGCAGCCACAGTGGCAGCACCTGCAAACCTTTAGCAGTGCCGATGCTTGAGCTCCGCGTGGACCCAGCGAACCAGCAGCTCTGGGGGTGGGGCCCAGCGTCTGTCCCATACCAGCCGTCTCTGTGGGTAGCTCTCAAGTTTGAGAACCACTGCCCTACACGCTACTTTCCTAGTTCACCTAAAACGCAGCTGCATTTTTCAAAATTTTCCTTGCAATGTGTCAGGCAGGTGTCAATTCAATCAGTTGTTGCCCTGGAATCCAGTTTGCATCCCAACATTGGTGGCTCAGATGGTAAAGAATCTGCCTGCAATGCAGGAGACCCAGGTTTGATGCCTGGGTCAGAAAGATCCCCTAGAAAAATGAATGGCAACCCACTCCAGTGTTCTGGCCTGGAGAATTCCATGGACAGAGGAGGTTGGCAGGCTCAGTCCATGGGCCACAAAGAGTCAGACATGACTGAGAGACTAACACACACACATTCTCAAGCCACCACCTGCTGAAACGGTTGGAATGTCTCTTGTTTCTGTGGCACGTTAGTTGTTCTCAGCCCTGATGGCCACTTGAAGGTTACTTGGGGAGCTTTAAAAAAAGATAGGGGTGCCCAGGCTGTGCATCAGCCTCGGGCACAGAGCCAGCTATTGGTGGTTTTAAAAATTTCCTCAGGTGATTGTAATGAGCAGCCAGGGCTGGGACCACCAGCCAAGCGGTCCTGAGCCTTAGCCACACCTTCCTTTACTTCTTCCCTACTTGTCTGACCCTCTTGGAGCCACTTGCAACTATAAAAGCAAATGCCTGCTTTAGAAAGAGAGTAAATACAGAGATAAGGAGGTCTGAGCATACAAGGTGCACAGTCCTCAGAGGCTGTGCCACGTGTACAGCGGGGGAATCCAAAAGATGTATAGCGCTTTGTCTTTCAGGTATATGAAGGTAGCATCATAAAGTTACTTACCCTTGTCTTCCCCACATCACAGGCTGTCTGAGACCACTTGCCTCTTCTAATGGCTACGTGAACATCTCCGAGTTCCAGACCTCCTTCCCAGTGGGAACTGTCATCTCCTATCACTGCTTCCCTGGATTCAAACTTGAGGGGTCAGAGTATCTTGAATGCTTGCACAACCTTATCTGGTCGTCCAGCCCACCCCGGTGCCTTGCTCTGGAAGGTAACACATCTTATCCTTGTGGAAGTTGAATTTTGGCTTATTAAAGTGGAGGTTTCCATAGGAGGTGAAGAGCTGAGAAATTACAATCAGCAATAACTTTTGTTCCCTGAGTACACATTGCTTGCCTCGGTCCTGAGCAGAGGCAGCAAGCCTGGTCATCTGCCACGAAACAGCCAGACATAAAACTGGCTTCCCCCGTCCTTAGGCTTAAAGGGGATGAAAGAGAAAAGTTTCAAGCGTCAAAGGTTAAACTGCAAAATATTGCAAAGTTAAATGAGATGTCTTCAAAAATTAATTTCTTTGCATCAAACGAAAACAGATTGTATTATGGCATCGTTAATCTCACCCCTCGTTTTATTGTTGTGTCAATGTTTCTTCCTATTTCCATGCGTTTTATGGCTTGGCTATAAATGTTTTGCTGCAAGCACACACTTGGAAGCCTGAAACCAAGAGATCTTTCCTGCTCGTTTTGGTTAAATATATGTGTTTATTTTTGAGTGTGGTTCACTTAAAGACCACTAATCAGTAGTATGACATAGTGGCCATGGAGGTGGAGGGAGGGGTGCGGGAGTCAAAGCATCCATTGCCAGAATCAAGCCAGCGTCTGTGATTGCAGAGTTTTAAAAACTTCCTAGGCAAGTTGGGCCTGCTGGCTCAGCTTTCACTTTAATTCAGGTCTTGAGATTATGACTGAATTTACTTCTTGGCATCTGAATACAGTGGGCAGGAGGGGGAAGAAAAAATGGAGAAATATGGGAAGAGGAAAAAAATGAAAGGAAATCTCTAATCAGGAACCCCTCCAAAACCCATCTGTAGCTTTTCTTGGGAAACAAATCAAAACAGAATAGAACGTAGAAACCAGGAAGTTCTTACAAGCACCATCTCTACGCACGTACCTCAGTGTAGGATGAGGTTAAGATGGGAGGTGTGTTGGCGGTGGAGGGCAGTGATCAGCGGTATCTCCTAAGGAAGACCATGAATTAGAGTGGGTTGGCTGGAGCCAGGGAGCCTCCTTGAAGGGGAAGGGAGAAGAGATGAAAGGGAGGGGCGCCTGGTGTTTGGAGAAATGAGGTTGCCAGCCTGGGCCATCAGTGGTCCTGTTCTCCTAGGCTGGTAAGTGGAGCCCCCACTCACCCCTACTTCCCACCCACCCTAAATCTCCTAGGGGATCAGAGCCCACTGATAGAGATGTCAGATAAAGTACCAAAATCCAGTTAAATCTGAATTTCAGATAAACAACAAATAATTGTTTAATATGAACATGTCCCAAGTATTGGGTGGCCCTTACTTATGGACAACAATTACTCTTTGTAATTTTTGTTTATCGGAACTTCAGCGATAACTCAGTGTCCTATATTTTCATTTGTGAAATCTGGCAACCCTAGCCTAGAGGGAGAAGGTCATCCCCTCTGTTTCCACAGGGAACCACCGCTGGCAGGTGAGGTGAGCACAGGCTGCCGAAGAATGCAGGCTTTTCTGGTTCCTGGAGGTTTCTCCCTGCTCAGATAACCAGAACTAGAGGACTAGTTATTAAAGATATCATGTTACGATTATATCCATTTGAAATGCCTGTCTTCAAATCTTTTCAAGTTTGGTTTAAATGTCTTTCAAACCGTCATATTCTAAGCTTTATTTGGGGACTTTGAAAGCAGTTTCTCTGGAGCTTAGGGAATATAATGTGAATAGGCATAAAACAAACTCTCACTTTAAGGGGCAAAGAGTTAAGGTTATGAACGGGAGGCTGTGACTGACTTCTGATTGGAAATGAGTCTCATGGCTTAAAACCTGTTTCCTTTTCCTCTGCCAGCCTGATGGAGGGGGACACTAAAAGTCCAGGTGACAGCTGCCTATGACAAGAAAGCCACCTAATACCGTTTTTTCCTCCATAATAAAGAAGTCTTTATATCTTTATTTTCAATAAATACATGTTTCTTTCAATTATCTGATGCAATTAGTTTGTGAGACCTTTAAATGGTACCCTGGCTAAAGGCACCAAAGGCATGATTCTGAGAGATGCAGAGTGGACTAATGGACTTTTTGTCCCAAGACTTGATAGGAACTGGGTTAAGTTAAGCAGTGTGTTAAAATAAAATGTAAGGATTCATGAAAAGCATATCCAGATACATCTGGGTATTAGAGTTTCTATAACTCTTACTTGAGTTGTGTGTCATCTTATTCAAGGGCTGTGCCTTGTTTATGCAAATTGTCAAAGGGTATTCAACATAGATGCACTATCCAAGGGAATCTACCCACCTCATTAATACATCACCCCCTTCTTTTTTCTTGATGGCAGAATGAAAATGATTGCACTGTGCTGTGAGATCATGACACTCTTGGGGACTTTGAAATATTAGGCTGTCTGACCCCTGAAGTGACCAGGTCTGCACAGCTGGGCTGGGGAAGCCTTTCTCCGTGAACTTTTTTATCCCCTTCCCTATCTTGTCTCCCTACTAATCCATCAATCCATCACGTGTCAGTGTGCCTGTCACTGCCGCTTCCTCGACCCCTGGAGTTTTTTTCCTAAGCTGCCACCAGCCTGAAGATGGGATCACCAGGATGGTCATGGAGGTGCTGTGGGCTGTTGATTACAGTGTTAATTACCATCCGACTGGCTGAGTTCATATCCTGAGTCTCCAACGTAATTAGTTTGACTCAGGGCAAGTCACTTAGCTTCTATCAGTCTCTATGTCCTTGTTTATAAAGTGGGGGAGATGATTATACTTGTGGGACTATGAAGACTATGAGGGTCCAGTGTGATAACAAATGTAACTCTTTTAATGAAGGGCTGGATACATGGTAGGTGGTCAATCAAGTGTCCATCATTATTATTGCTCTTAGAATTGTGTACAGAGTCACAATAAAGGAGACTCTGGGCCTGGCTGTGAATGAAGTACCCAGGTCTTTATGCATTTACACTGTAACATTGTTTTGGTCGTTCAGATTCAGTTTTGGTTATTTGCAAACTTTTTTCCTCCACCTTCAAAGCCAGCAGCATAATGTCTTCCAACCTCCCTCCTCTCTGACCTCTGCTTCCGTTATTCTTTTCTGGAAGTTACTGGCATACTTGTATCTGTGTTTGTATTAACATGAATCCCAGATAATAGGAGGAAATATTAAGCAGTGATAAGAATTGCTGTGAATCTTGAAAGCTTACTATGTGTCAGAATGTTTGACACGGTATCTCATTTAGTCCTCCTATTGCCTTTGTGAGACAAGTACTTTTTTTTTTCTTAAATATTTATTTATTCAGCTGCTCCAGGGTCTTAGTTGTGGCACCCAGGATCTTTGATTTTTGTTGCCATGTGAGGGATATAGTTTCCTGACTGGGGATTGAAACCCAGGCCCCCTCCATGCACTGGGAACTTAGAGTCCTAGCCACTGGGCAACCAGTAAAGTCCTGACAAATACTATTTTTAATCCCATTTTACTGATGAGCAGACCCAGGTTTCTAAAGATTCAGTAACTCACCCACGGTCACACGGCTCCCAAGTGGGGGAATGGGGACTCAAACGTGGATCTTTGCCATTCCAAAGCTCATGCTCTTCATCACCAAGGTACATTATCTGATTATGCATTATCCAGTTTGTTCTGATTTCTTTACAATTCTTACAGCTATTTTTTTAAAGCGTCAAAAAATTCAGAAGAGTGATCACATAGCAAGGGGTTTGTCCTTCTGGTCCAGTTGGCCTCCCTGTAGAACTAGTCCAAAGGAGACCCTGCTGCCCACCAGGGGGCAGAGAGCCCTCCCCACTGCTCCCCCAAGTGCCCACTGGTCACCCCATTAGAGCAGAGCCTCACTTCAGCCTCGGGGCTGCTCAGGGATTGTGTCCTCTTTCGCAGACCTAGAGACTGACACCTCGAAGGGTGTCAGGGCCTGACTTCCACACCTCCAGTTCTGGGCGGGGCTTTTCTACCTCGTGGTGCCTCCCCGCTCTAGTGACATGGAGCAGGCTTTGCTGGTCCCAGTGTCACGTGGCAGCTGTCACACTCAGCGTCAGCAATCCCATCATTGAGGTCTGGCTTCATGAAGGACTTTATAATTTGAAAGGAAAAGCTCTGGCAGCTTCACCAAGGGTGGCAAGGATTCCAAGGCCCAGGAGGAAGTTGTGGGTGATGTGTTTCAAGGTCTGGGCTGTAGTTCCCAGCTTATGTCTGTTTTCCCACAGCCAGGTTTTGGGTGGGGAGGGAAAAACACCTGAAATCATAATATTTTGGACCAGAATGTGGCTACATCATTTTAAAATACATGAATATATAATTGTGAGCCTGGAAGGAGCCCTTTGGGCGTCTGAGTTCTGGTCTGTCTCACTGTAGGTATGCGTGCCTTTCCTTATCTCTGTGTATCTTAATGTTTTCCATTCTTAGGCCATCTTCATCTCTGAGGCTCTCATCTCTCTCTCTTTCACACATACATACATGCACACACACACACACACACACACTGAATCCAGGCAATCTTTAAAAAAAAACTATGACAGTGAGTGTGGGCAATTTCTCATCTGTAAGTGCTAAGAACTCGGTTTACATTGTCAGCAGTGTTTATTGAACACCTGGTGGGCACAGAGAAACACCAAATTGGGCTCTGGGGAATTATAAAGAAAGAAAAGAATATCATTCCTTACTGTGAAGAGCTTACAGTTTAATGGGGAGACTAAGATGACAAATCCCATTCCCTGGAGATGAGCGTCATCACAGATGGCACCGAGTATGCCCGCAGCTAGCTTTCCCAGGGGGCCGGTGCATGCTTCTGCTTTGGAAAGGGTGGAAGGGAAGTTCTGATAGGTGGTATTGCAATTGTAAAATGAAAATTTCTATCTGAGGTTTATGAGTTTTGGGGTTCTTTTCCCTGAAGATCAAACAGAATCATGTGTGTGTGTGTGTGTGTGTGTGTGTGTCTTGGCTTTGGGAAAAGAGAAAGGGTCTACATATTTCACTTATCCGCAAGGACCATGCATTTTGAAGCTCTGTAGAGCTCATTAGCCAAGGCAACATGCATTAATGTGTGTGCGGAGTATGCTGGCCCAGTGGTTTGAAGGTGGAGAATAGGAGGAGATTGATTTCATTCACTATGACTTAGGTGGGAGCTTCCCCAATGCTGACCTTTCAAAGCAAACCTGAATATCCAAAACAAAACATTTTCTTTTTAAATCCAACCTGTTCCCAAACTCAGAATGCCCAAACCAGTTCCCCAGGCCTGCCCCTTACCATCCATTTCACTGCTCAAGTGGTCAGAGATGGAAGCTTAATCAGTTTCAGATATAGTTACAAGGAAGGCAACAACATTATTTCCGGAGAACCTTCTATTGCTCAGGGTTTCTTTTAGGTCGGCATCCTTACATAAGAAAAGAAGGAGAAATAAGAAACAGAAAAGCCTTGTTTGGCCAAATATGAAATAACTTGAAAGGTTCCAGTTTGGGATAAAAACTCAAAGCCAGGTTGGATGGAGAGGGATTCCAGCTCCAGAGTGGCCCTTGGCCTTTGCAATGTCCTTTCCTCCAGAGTCAAACCCTCTTTCTGGGACAAGAAGCAGCAGTAAGCATCTCCCCCTTTAGGAGCCCTGCCTTCACTCAGAAGTGCCTCGGGACTTTAAACGAATCCTGTGTAGAAACAAGAAAGACGGTGGAGGAGCCCAGGCCTCCTCAGATAAGACCTGCCCTGTGTCTTATCCTGGGTGGATAACATTCCAAGGAATAATCACAGTCCACCCTGTGCCAAGGTGGTTTCCATTCTACAAAAAGAAAATTCAAAGCACAGAAAGGAGTCCTGGCCTGGTCTGAAGAAGGCTGCAGTAAATTACTATCCGTGGTGAGATCACCTATTACTGTGTCATCCCGTAAACCATAGTCAGACACGCAACCACAGAGCTGTGCTTCCCGGACCTGGAAAAGAGGAAAATCGCAGGTCCTCCCCCGTCTCCAATACTTTGGCCACCTGAGGCGAAGAGCCGACACATTGGAAAAGACTTTGATGCTGGGAAAGATTGAAGGCAGGAGGAGAAGGGGAGGACAGAGGATAAGATGGTTGGATGGCTATCAATTCAATGGACGTGAGTTTGAGCAAACTCTGGGAGATAGTGAAGGACAGGGACGCCTGACCTGCTATAGTCCATGAGGGTCGCAAAAGAGTTGGACACAACTTAGGGACTGAACAACCTCTGTCATGTGACATTAGCTGGGGAGAAACCCTGCCCAAAGCCACATGGAGGTCACCTTGTGACCCGAGAACCATCTTCTGCCATCTGGGCACATATGTGAGTGCATCACCTCTCCTGGTTCCCGACTGTGAAAACTCCCGTATCTGGCAATGTTTGTATTACAGCCACCTTGCCTGTGACCCTCACGGGGTTTTTTATTAGAGGGAGATGCAAAATAGCAAGCAGCCTTGGTAATTTATTGTTCACAAGCAATAGTAAATTACCCTAATACCTTTTCCATGTACTGTTCATACATTACAGCGGAGTGATTACCAAAAAATAGCCGCCTGCGTGTCCTACCAGAGCTTCTCAGGGCTCACTGTGCTTAATTCTCCTCTGTCTCTTTTCTTTACACAAGCAGTAATTGCCACTCTAGCATCTTCCTCTTCTCGGGCACACGTCTCCTTGTACTCAAGAGTAGATTGTGCTGTGGTATCAAGAAGCTTCATTATTCTTTCCTTTTTTTTTTTCCTTCTATATTGAATCCAGAAACACTGATCGTTCTGTCCTAAGGAAACCAAGAGACCTTGTTCCTGTTTTTCAAGTGGAACCAAGTTCTCAGGCTTCCCAGCTATTACATTATAGGCTCTTTTTCTCTTGAATTGTAAGACTCCTGATCTGATACATAGCCCTGGACTGCCCCCACCACCCTCTCTCTCCAGGCCCGTAGCCCCTCGGCAGACTCCATCAGGCACTTTCCCTTCCTTTTAATCTCCTTGGAAACATGTAACCATCAACCCTCCAGCTCTCCGGGGCTCCTGAGATTTTTTTTTTTTTCACCTCATTCAATTGCAGAGATTTTACACTGATGTCAAAGAAGAGAAGTGATTCTCCTCTTCCTACCAAAGAGGAGCAAAGGGGGCAAGAGTTCTGGATTGGTGTCTCCCACCAAATCAAGGAAAGACGAGATCATCAATGGAGGACTCGGCTACCCCTCCCCCACCACACTCTCACGTTCAGAGCTGGGGTCCCAGCAGAGGGGCTCTGGTCTATCTTCTCCAAGGCCCCCACCCCTCAGCTCTCACCCAGGCAGAAAGCCTGTCCTGGGGCAGGTGCAGGCCCCAGGGGAAGCAGTGGATCTGATGCCAGGCACCATCATTCCAGTCTTTATGGAAATGTGTCCTGGGTGCAAGGCACAGGGGTGGGGTTGGATCATCGGAAGCCCGCTTATGCTGTGGCTCTATCGAAGCCCTTTGTCAGACTGTGTCAGTAAGGATGCTGCAAATTTTCTGTAGGGGAAGCCACTCATATAAAACAAGAATCCTACACACAGGCTTCTCCCGGGCTCACGGTTCTGAACTGGTCTGAATTCCCCACCTTCGCATGGCTGGGATATCTGAGATCTTTCACCCCTGTTTTGCAGGCTAGGATGCATTCTAGGGGGCAAGGGTGTGGGGACAAGTCTCTTTCAGTCACTGAGTTCATGGTTCTCACTAAAATGTATTTCTGCTTTGCCTTATAGTCTCCTCATATTTTTGGAAAGCTCACAGGCGTGCAAGCAGAGTTCTTTATTTTGTGATGTTTAAATGTCAGGTCAGTGAAAGGACCACACAGCTAAGCAACGACAAAGCTGCAGCGAGTGGTTTGAGCTGCTCGCTCGTGGCAGGAGGGTGACTTCATCACACTCAGAAAATAGATGGGCCGATACAAATGGGAAAATCTTGGTGTTTGTCCTTAAACTCGAGAATATCTTCTCTGTCCCTGCTCCAGACAGGATTTATTTCCTTCTTTCCTCTCTGGAAACTTAGATGACTTGTATTTCATGGTAATAAAACCTCTTGCAATCAGGTGCAACACAGAAGGTAATAAATCCCTTCAGTCACTCCCTGCCTTTTGCAGACCGAAGAGTCACTGGGAAGTATTTGGCAGGGTGATTTGGGGGTCATTCCTCCCCAGTGTCTGCCCCCAGCCCCCCTTTTCTTCACAAGTGACTATCAAATTTCACTCTTCTCCCTAAAGTGAGTAGACACTTGGGATGACTGGCAGGTAGAATAGTCATACCTTTACATCTCTTAGTGTCTTAGGTCATTCTTCTTTTTTTGGGGGGGTGTGGCGCGTAGAACCTGTAACATAATACCTGTGTTGGCAATCATTTTCTCCTTCTGTACTGGTGGTTTTGTACAGGAGGGTTTTTGGTTGTTTGGGAGTTTGTTTTTACAAAAAGATGGTTGTTGTTGCTTTGTTGCTAAGTCGTGTCTGACTCTTTGCAGCCCTATGGACTGAAAACCACCAGGCTCCTCTGTCCATGGGATTTCCTAAGCAAGAAGACTGGAGGGGCGTGCCATTTCCTTCTCCAAGGGATCTTCCAGACCCAGGGATCAAACCCACATCTCATGCATTGGCAGGTGGATTCTTCACCACCGAGCTACCAGGGGAAAAGATGGTGTCCGACTCTAAACTGTGTCCAGTTTTCCCTAAAGTTAAAGCCCTTAGTGGAGATCTGATCATCAGATCTCTCTTCTTCCTCCCTGGGGGTCCTGCAGAAAAGTCTAGGATTTTCTCATATTCTGGCCAGTTTCTTCTTCGATAGGTGAGAACCTAATGCATTTTCTACCACCGTCTGCTCCACTCATGGGAAGGGATATAATAGGTACAGGCATTAAGGAGGTGGAAACAGCTGAAGGCGGAAACAGCTGGAATTTTAGAACGAAGCCAATTATACTGGATTTCAGATTTTAAAACTAGTCCTTAGCTCAGGAGATCACAGGCAAACAACTGTGCCGACATCAATCTGTATTTTCCTGCCATAAATATCTTATTGCGAGGGAAAAGTTTTTGAATTGAAAAGAAAAGTAAATTTATCAGACGCTGGGAAGTCAAGAATTCTATAGACAACCATGACTAAACTCACATATAATAGGACCCTTTGTGTGTGTGCTGAGTCACTTCGGTTGTGTCCGACTCTGTGCGACCCTACGGACTGCCACCCGCCAGGCTCCTTGGTGTCTAATTATTTCTGTGAGACATTCTGACATTAGCCAGCAAACCCTCCTGTTGTCCCTGGTCCTTTCCCTGTGGACCTGGCCCAAGGGCTTGGCCACTTCCTCCCAGGCCAAGGATAGAAGCATGCTGTACTAGCTCCCACAACATAGCAAAGGCTGGGGACTTAAGTGTCTTCCTCATGGTTCTGGGGGCTAGAAGTCCAAAATCCCTAGTGCTGACAGGACCATGGTCCTTTGGAGACTCGAGGTAGAATTCTTCCTTCTAGAGGTGGCCTTGCCATCCCTTGGCTTATAGCAACACCATTCCCATCTCTGCCTCTGTCATCACGTGTGCTCCCCCTATGAGGTTGTCTTCATATATCTTCCTTCTGTGTGTCTCTTCTCCTATCATAAGGATGCCTATCATATTGTCTTAAGGTCCCACCTACTGTAACATGACCTCATCTTAACTTGATTACATCTGCTATACACCCAATTTCCAAATTAAGTTATATTTATATGTACCTGGGATTAGGACTTCAACAAAACTTTTGGGGCAACACAACTCAACCCACACCTTGCCTTGACTTGAGAAGAAATAGATGCCCCTTGTGTCTTCCTTCTGCCTCTTATTGCTGTTGTTCATTCGCTACGTCGTGTCTGACTCTTTGCAACCCCATGGCTTCCCTGTCCTTCACTATCTCCCCGAGCTGGCTCAAACTCTTGTCCAGCGAGTCAGTGATGCCATCCATCCTCTGCTGTCCCCTTCTCCTCCTGCCTTCAATCTTTCCCAGCATCAGGGTCTTTTCCAATGAATTGGCTCTTGGCATTGGGTGGCCAAAGTATTGGAGCTTCAGCTTCAGCATCAGTCCTTCCAATGAATATTCAGGGTTGATTTCTTTTAGGATTGAGTGGTTTGATCTCCTTGCAGTCCAAGGGACTCTCAAGAGTCTTCTCCAACACCACAGTTCAGAAGTATCAATTCTTTGGTGCTCAGCCTTCTTTCTGGTCCAAGTCTTACATCTGTACATGACTACTGGGAAAATAATAGCTATATCAAGTTTAAAGGGCCATCTGTAAAGCTTCCCAAACCCCAGTTGGCCTGCATTCTTGGACTCTCCCTAAGCCCTGTCCTGAGCTCATTCTCATCAGGGCCTGTCTATAGCTTCTTGCTGATGCCCATGTGTGAAACAGGAGTGCTCTGTGTCCATCAGGGTTCCTCCCATCACCTTTCTTCTATCTCTAGAGGCTCCAAGGCTTTTCCAAACTTTAACTCCGCTTTGCACAGCCCACATCTTAGCTTTAGATGCTGACGCCAGCCTCCCTCCACTGCCCAAAGCTGTCAGAGCAAATCATGGTTTTATACCTGCTCCCTCACCTGTGCGCTCCTGCACGGTTTCAGTATGTCTCCAAAACAGGCACACTTCGGGGTTCTTATGTGAAACCGTATTTTTTGGTTTTGGCATTGAAGTTTCCCGGTCCTCATCAGACGCATTGTGTCTTTCTTCAGGGACACCCTAATGTGGTGACTCTGAGATGAAAAGCAGACCAGAACCCCTCCTTTGGGGCTGCTGAATAATACTGATCTTAAATTTCATCTGTATGCATGTCTCTGAGCAAGTCAACACCATGTTCTATCCGATCTGGAAATAAGCAAAGGTCCAGCCTCCTCATTTGCTTCCTTGAGTGGACACATTTATTGGCCTTTTGTGTTGTTACAACAAAACGAAAGTGGAAAATGTTACATGCAGTATAATGTTTATTGATTTTCCCTGAGCTGAAAGCAAGGTTTTGGACGTAGCCTTGGAAACAGCTATGATTTTGGCATGGAGAGTGCCCGCCAGCTTCCTGGAATCATTACTGCCAGACTTGGAACCAGCCGGTACAGTGGCAGTTTTGATTATTGGAAGCCAGCAGCAGTCCTGAAGGCAGAGGTTTGCCTGGTTCCGTCCGTGGATAGAGCAATGCCTGCTCTCTTAGTTCTCTAGAGCTGCTGCAACATCATGCTGCTGGTCTTGAGATGGTGATGCCTTTGGACTTGAGACACAGAATCGCCAGCCGGCGCACCACCTCCCCATGCTCTGCCAGGCCAGCTGAGGGCCAGATTCTATATTAAGAGCGACTTCTCTCTCCTCATCACCGCTGAGCTCAGCTACAAAGCTTCCTCGAGGTCTGGGCAGCGCTTCTCAGACTGGACTGTGTGTGTGAATCACGTGGGAATCTTTCTAAAATGAAATTTCTGATTCAGGAGGCCTGGGGTTTGGCTTTAAATTATGCATTTTCTAATAAGCTCCTGGCTGATCCCAAAGCTGATGGTCCATGGATGGCAGTTGGAAAACAAGGGTCTCATGGAAGTAAAGACTCCAGACAGATGCCGTGGCAATTTAATTCTCTGGCTCTACTGCATGTTGTAAGCCTTCCATCCCAGAAGGCGAAAACAGAGGAAAATTCATCTCCCCAGCTTTCAACTCTGACCACCCAGGAGAAGCACCTGGGGAACTTTGAAGACCTGGCCACTCTGAGGACCCACCCCAGACCAGTTAGAGCTGATGTGCAAGGTTGAAGGACCACTGACTGAAATCACCAAGATGCTCTTCAGATGTAGTGCTAACATGGGAGGGAGGGTGGGTGCCCGTCTTTTTAGCAGTGAACTGCAGGAAAGTGAGTTCCATACTGTATGGATGGTAGACTCATTCCTAGAACAAGGTTCCCAAAAGAGAATATTGGCTCGAACAAAATAGAAGCGTATTTTCACATGCGAAATTAGTGTGTGAGGGTGAGCCAGTGCCTCCTTTGCATGCAGTCATTCAGGAGCCAATGGAGCCTCTGCTGTTTTTGAGGTGCAGTTGCTAAAGACCCTTTGGGGGGTTGTCTCATTCTAGAGCCAGAAGCTTGGCAGAGTTCCGTGGATCAGACCTGGAGGAGGATTTATCACTTCTGCTCATATTCCACTGACGAGAACACAGAGAAAGAAAGGATGCTGGGCAGACAGCTCTGTGCCCAGGAAGAAGAGGGGAATGGGATTGTGGGAGCAGCTGGCAGCCAGCACCAGCCCTGTGGGGTGGATCTGGGTGCACACACTGACAGGCCGGCTCCTCCCTACGTGAGGACCAGCCGGGGCTGGGTGGCAGCACAGAGCTTTGGAAGACTAAGAATGGAAACAGGCAATCCAAATACCTGGGCTCATGGCTCAGAAGGATTAAAACAAATAATTAGCACTTGTCATGTTCTACATTCTTCTGTTTCCCACCCCCCACCAAAATAATTTCTGTGAATGTTCACAAGACACACAGACTATTTTTAAACTTCATTTTCCTCTTCTGCGCATAATGAAATATATAAATGGGTGACGGACTGTGATAAGCGATGTATAATTCTCAGCTCTAAGTCCTCCCCTCCCCAGGTAGTGCCTCACCTCACACTGCCCTCAGAGAGTGAGAGCCTTCAGACCACAAGTTCCCCACGTCTCCACCACCCTGGCTTTGATCCACTTGTCCCTGCGTGCAGCTCTGGTTTCCTCCCCCTCCTGTCAAAGGCCAGTCTGTCCATTGATGGACACGGGACCAGAGGTCCTTTCACCTTCACGATGCCCTTGCGTTCCCCCTCCAACCCTGCATCGCCAGCCTGGTCCTCCGCGTTGGTCTGCTCCCCCAGAAGCCACAAAAGCAAGGTCCACAGCTCCTACGGGGGTGGGCGGGGTTCCTGCCCCGCCCTCCAGCCATCCTATTGGCTGCTCCTGTGCACCCAGTCTCCCATTGGACTCTCTATAGCTCTGTCATTCCCACCGCACCCCTCCTCAGCTCCCACTGCCCCTCTTCCTCTGGCCGCTCACCACTCTACTGAAATCACTTACCTCAAGGCCACCAAGGACTTCCATGTGGCCAAATCCAGGGTCCCTATCCTGTCTCCATCTTTCTCAGCTTGCTGGAAACTACTCCTCCTGCTCAGAAGTTTTCCTATCTTAGTTTCAAGTGACTCAGTGGTAAAGAATCTGCCTGCATTGCAGGAGACACAGGTTCTGTCTCTGGATCAGGAAGATCCCCTGGATGAGGAAATGGCAACCGGCTCCAGTATTCTGGCCTGGAGAATCCCATGGACAGAGGAGCCTGGTGGGGCTACAGTCCATGGGATCTCAAAGAGTTGGACATGACTGAAGCAAATGAGCATGCATGCATGCGTCTTAGTTTTGGTGGTCCATCCCAGTCTGCTTAGCCAGTCAGTCTCTTTTACCCTCAACTGATTTCTCAGTCTTTTGATGGGGACCCCTCCTCTTTTCTCTCCACCTTCTCTTTCTGGGTGAGTTCACCCAGTCTCGTGGATTTGAGTCTTATCTCTAAGCTCATCACTCCTGAATTTGGTTTTTTGGGGTTTTGTTTTTTTTTTTTTTTTTTGGCCTTGCCAGGTATCTTGTGAGATCCCAGTTTCCTGACCGGGGATTGAACCCAGGCCGTGGCAGTGAAAGCCCTGAGGCCTAACCACCCAGCTACCAGGGAACTCCCCGATGCCTGAGTTCTTTACTGACCGCGGGCACTTTCTCCTGCTGCCTGATAGACACCCAGATGAGTGTCTCACTGGCAGCTCAGATGTAGCCAGTGCAAAGCCAGACTCTCACTACCTCTCACTTCCCACAAAACAAACAAACAAAAACCTGACGTGGTGGACAGTATCACCATCTTACCAGGTGCTGATGGCAGAAATCTGGGGTCATCCTGGGTTTTTCCCTTGGCCCCAAACTCCATCTCTCAGCAGGTCCTGTTGTAGAAACAGAGGGTTCTACAATAGATTCCATCACTCTCCTTCTCACTGTGTCCCTGCCACATCCAGGTCCAGGAGGCCACCGTCCTCTGTCACCCGGTCTTGGCAGCAGCTACCTGACAGCCTCCTCACCTCCATCCCTGCTCCCTGGCTTCCGCAGAGCAGCTGGCGCTTCCTGGTGAAGACAGGTCTATGCCGGCTCTTGCCAGTGTCCCTGACACTTAGGATAAAATCTCCGCTTCCTGCCACGGGGCCCAGGGGGCCGCCCCCACACTGCCCTGGCTCCCTCTTCACCCTTTCTGTGCAGCCCCTCCCCTATCCTGTCACTCACGGCCACTGTCCCCTCCTCTCTTCAAGCCTCCAGTTTGCCCCCTCGTGTGTCACACCCTCTGCCCAGGACGTTCCTCCTCGCACGTCCTTGACCACCTGTCCCAGATCAGGGTCCTTGCCTTCAGCTTCTCTGATTTCTGGGGGATCCTCAGTTTCTTCATTGTGGGGTGCACACAGCCACTGTCCTCTGGCCCTTCTCCATCCCTAAAGGGAGCAAGGTGGCCTGGCCTTTTTTTAAGCTTTTGTACCCCTGGTTCTCTAATCCCCTGCCAGGACCAGCTTACATTTGGGATCTTCTTGTGTGTAAAAGAACATCCAGCTTCCTTTGGTCCTAGGCGCCTTCTAGACCCTTGGGGGTAGGTTGCCCACGCCGCCTCCTGTGTGTGAGACTTAATGTGGGGTTGATGTCTTTTCCAACAGACAGAGGCCAGGCCTCCTCCAGCCACATCAATATTCATTTGTTTACTTACTTATCCTCTGTCTCTCCTAGGCCCCAGGAGGACAGAATCAATGCATTATCTAGTTTCAGTGGTGGTCCAAAAAATATGTAAGTAAGTGAATTAAGAAATGAGCAAGGGGCTTCCCTGGTGGTCCAGTGGTTAAGAATCCACCTTGCAGTGCAGGGGACATGGGTTCAATCCCTGGCTGGGGAACTTGGATCTTGCAGGCTGCAGAGCAGCTAAACCCACACGTCTCAGCTACTGAGCCCGAGCACCCCAACTAGAGAATCTGTGCATTGCAACGAAAGATCCATGTGCTGCAACAAAGACCCAACGCAGCCAAATAAATAAATATTTTTAAAAATTAAAGAAAGGAGTGAAAGAATATAATCAGGATACTAGAACAAGAACATGAAGAAGCTTTTCCTTCAGAGGGTCTGAAATACAGCCTGTCCGAGTAAAATCGCTTCCTATGTCTATGCCCAGGCTCCAGTGCTGATAATGCAAAACAGAGGTGGTTGAGGAATCTTTTTTTTTTTTTTTTTTTGCACTTAGACATGTATCAGCCTTTCTTTCCAGCTTCATTTCCCTTCAGGCAATAGGCTTAGTTAACCTTTCCCTAGTTCAGACAGTGGGTGTAGGGACCCGAATGGATGGAAGGACAGGAGAGAAGGTGTTTGGGGTTGATTTGCGTGTAAGTAAATGGAAATGTTCCAGCCACACACTGGTGGGTGCATGGTGTGGGCCCACCGTACACAAGGTGGCATTTGCTGCCTGACCGTGGAGCCCTCCAACCCCTCCACCCTCATGTCCTGTGGTCAGCCACACTCGCCAGAAGAGGCCAAGAGTCCCCTATAGGAACCATCAGAGGTGGAGAGATGGAAGTGGTGACTTGGGTAGGAGAAGGCAGCCCTTCCCTTCCTTCTTCCCACTCCCTACCACCAGGCATCCTGCCAGCTAGGTGGAAAGGGCTCTTTCTGGGGCCAGAGCTGAAGGTGAGGGGCAGGAGAAGACTCTAGGAGTGATGCTAGGGGCCTCGGCAATGTGTGGGAGCATTTGGGGTTGTTCCAGTGCCCTGGAGGTGCTGCTTGTATCTCCTGGGCAGCCAGAGAGTTAAACCCCTGTGGTTCATGAGATCGCCCATCCCTCAAGGAAACACTGCCTGCCCCAGGTGCCACCGCAGCCTCACGGAGAGGCTCTGTGGGGCTCAACCCTGGCTTCTTCTGGGTTTGCTGAGATGCTGTGTAATATTAAGGAAGGAATCTGATTTCTCCTGACCCTGTAAAGGCTGCTTCTGTAAAGGGGAGATGGTGGGTGGGCTGTCTTCTCTCAGGAAGACTGAAGAGTGGGTTTCCAGGGGGGCAGTCCTTCTGAGTCTGGGTGTGTGAGCTTTGGTCCAGCACAGAGCAGCCGGGCACCCTGGACCCACTGATGCCCGTCCATGGAGGCCACTGCCCATGGCTGTCACTGGGCCAGGTCTGTAAAACTTCCGTAGCTCTTTGAAGAGCCTGCAGAGATTTTTCCAGCCGAGGAATAGAATCTTCCTGAGTTTCGTTCATACCCATGTTTCAGGAGGAAGTTCTGAGCATCTTCTCTCTCATCCCCCTACCCCTGCCTCATGCTTCATTGGCCATGCCTCAGATTGGCAGCTGCTGAATTTTACTCTAACATTGGGTTTAATTCTCTCCCCACCCCCACATTTACCTTTCCTCACTAGCACCCCACAACTCTGCTCTAAATGCTGTCCAAATGCATTAAAGGATGTTCGAGTTAAACATGCATTTCACCAGATACCCTATTGCCCCACATCTGCACACCTGTTAGGTGCATCGTGGGAGGAGACAAACAGCCTTGTCCCAAACGTGTTAGGAACCTTGACCTCTTTATTTCAGTGTATTTCTTTTCTTTTCTTTTTTTTAACAGCAAAAATATTTTGTATTAACAATGTTGTGATAGTTCCAGGTGAATAGCGAAGGGACTCGGCCATACATCTATCAGTGTATTTCTTAGAGTCAGGACTGGCAAAGCCCTGTCGCCTTTTACTAAGACATCTGGATGTGAAAGTGTTAGTCACTCAGTCTTGTTTGACTCTTTGCCACCCCATGGACTGTAGCCCACCAGGCTCCTCTGCCATGGAATTCTCCAGGCAAGAATACTGGAGTGGGTTGCCATTTCCTTCTCCAGGGGATCTTCCTGACCCAGGGATCACACCCACGTCTCTCATGTCTCCTGCATTGGCCGATGGGTTCTTTGCCATCTGAGCCACCTGGGAAGCCACCATGCACACCAATCTTTGTGCTGTGCTTTGTTGTCATGAAGCTTTGATTAACTTATTATTGCATCTCAACATTTTCCCCTGCTAAAGAACAGGGACCAGAAATGGCATGAACATGGCCTCTCTTTGCCCGTGGGAGAGTGATGGGGGAGGAGGCGGCCTCTGGCTTGTCATGAAGACTCTGCAGTTTTCATTCACTTGATTAACAGGTGTTTATTAAAAAATAGTGCAGGATGCTGTCAGAGTGACAGTTTACAAGACACAGTCCCTGCTCTGAGAGAGTTGACGGATCTGTGCAAGTAGGAGGAATAGAAAATGTTCAAAGTGCCTGGGAATTCTGAGATCATGCCTGGTGGTCCGGAGGGCTTGGTGAGGAAGCTGGTGTTTGTGCTGGAATTAAACCTGAATAGGTGGAAATAGCCAGAAGTGGGTGAGGAAGGACACTCAGTAGGTGGTGAGGGGGTGCTCCTAGAAAAGGGGAGAGGAGGCTGCTGGAGGGGTGCTGAGGAGGCTGGGTGGAAAGGAGGGCTTACTTAGGAGAAATCATAGGCCTGTGCCTGGCATTTCCAGCCCCAACTCTGGCCATCCCAGGGCAGACTGAGGTTCCCAGGGCCCTGCACCCCAGCTTCCGCCCCTCAGTCCAGCCCATGAGAGACTAGCTATGGTGGTAACTGTACTCTGCAGCCATGTGGGTAGGTAGGAATTTTCCTGCTGATCAGGAAGGAGCCATCGCCCTCATCATAATGCCAGGGGCAGAGTGGTGACTCCAGGTAGACAGTAATTATGGTCCATTTCCAGCCGAGCCTCAGCCAATTCACTTGCATTCCGCCTGCAGCCACCCAAGGTTCAGACTTCAAGTTTCACAAAACCCATAACTGTTGCTAATAATTTCTGAAGTTGTGAGAAACATTTAGAAAAAAATAGAATTGCTGGAGAATTTTTGTTCACACCACCCACGGGTTTTCGCGGGTTATTATTTTGCCTAGAACTAGCAACTGCTAAGCCTGAGCCTCCAACTGAGCCTAAGCGAGTGCTAAGGAAGGGCAGTTGCCCTTTGATCAACCAGAAATTCTAGGCACTACTGCGCTGTTTCTGTGCTAACTTCCTGTCTGCCTCTCAGGGACAGTAAGAGAGGAGAAGGGTAGCAGAACTCACTTTTACCCCATGGCGTTGTTGTTTAGTTGCTAAGTCGTGTCTGACTCTTTGTGACCCCATTGACTGTATCCTGTCAGGCTCTTCTGTCCATGGGATGCTCCAGGCAAGAATACTGGAGTGGGTTGCCATTTCCTTCTCCAGGGGATCTTCCTAACCCAGGGATTGAACCTGCATCTCCTTCATCTCCTTTATTGACAGGTGGATTCTTTACCATTGAGCCACCAGGGAAGCCCTTAACCCCATGGTGAGAGCCTGGGATGAGAGGAGGAGTTCCCTGAGCTCAAGATAACCCCAAACTGTTATTTTAAAATAAGCTTCCCAAGTTTATAATTAACTTCCAAGTTAAAAGAACACTCCCCACCTTCTTGCATACCAGGATGCATAGGGGGTTCCTTTTCAGCAAAGTTGATGGCCAGCCAGATGCAATTGCTAGAAACACTGCAAAGTATGAAGATAAATGTCTCTACTTAGGGGGCAAATGCATCTCTATTAGCAACCGATTATGACATTCTCGGAGTCAAAGCCTCTACCCTGGATGGTTTTTATTTGGCCTCTGGGAAAACCTGCTGGTGAGATGCTTCCCAGTTCCCTCCAGGAATGTTTGGAGCCCACCTGCTGCAATCCAGATATCCTGACTGTACAGGGCCTGGTAGTGCCTGGCGCAGGAGGGTGGCCTGGGCACCCAGCAAGTTTGGACACCAGTGACACTGAGCGCTGTTATTTGTTAAGTGCCTGTTGTGGTCTGGACTCTTGTGTTACGTACGTTCCATGCACTTTCTAATCCTCACAACAACCCTAGGAGTTAGGAATTGTTTCCTTCACTACATGGGTGGGGAAGCTAAAGCCCTAAGAAGTTAAGCAAACTGCCTAACCCCCCTGACTTGGCAGTGCAGAGCTGGGATTTGAACATGAATTTGGGACCCTCCATGCCCGAATGCACATGCTGTACCACCCCCCTCCTTTTCTGAATACAGGACCCAGTCAGCCCCGGCCTTCCTCAGCGCATCAGGGACCACCTGGCTCAGTGTCCAGGTGATGATTTGAACAGCTCTTTATCCTCCAAGTGAGGGAAAATGCTGCTGAAAACTGTTGACCAAAAAAAAAAAAAAAAGCACAACCTGAGAGCTGTGAGTTCAGTTTGATTTGGGGCCAAATGAGGACTGTAGCCTGGGAAATGGACTCTCAGATAGCTCCAAGGAACTGTTCTGAAGAGGAGAGGGGCGGTCAGTACATATGTGACTTTGGTGACAAGGGATGCATGCAGGCAAGCACACGTCTCGGCAGAAGGTTGCTGCCAGTCACCAGAAGCAGATGTCCCCATTAATGATTGTGATGCTTTTCTTGATGTGAGAAGATGCAAGACATTGGGCTCATAAAATCTGAAAATATCTAACTATCTGAAGGCTGTTCTGCCAGTGTGTCCTGGAGCACCGAGTGCCTCATTCCTGATGTCCACCCTGAATTCCCTTCAGGTGTGGAAGATCCGTGACTGCAGTGGCTGGTGCCGTCATTCTTGAAGAATCAAGCGGAGAGCGACAATTTTTAGTCAACAGAACACACTTGCATATATTTATAGGGCCTCTTCTGACCTTTTGTGACGTTTTCAGGACCTTGAAAATGTTCTGGTGATTTTCTCATCCTAGGGGGACCCTTGAGGATTGTCTGGAAGGCTCCTAGCAGGAGAGCCCTACTGCGCTGTATACCCTTAACCGTGGAAAAGGGCCTCCTCTCGCAGCAGAGGTCCAGCCTCCCCATGAGCCTCTGCAGCGCTGGAGGGCACCAGTGGGAGGTGCAGAGGAGGGGGACGCCTGGGGGCCACGGGAACCTGGCTGCCCTGGAGGCCGCTGAAGTGGCAGACATCTCTGTCAGGCTGACATCTCTGTCAGGCAGATATCTCTGTCAGGCTGACCTCACAGGGAACATCAGACCTCCTCTTAACTCTGGCAGCCAAGGCATCCCCTAGCCCAGGAAGGTGGCTCTGAGAGCCTGGTGGCCCCTCCCTGGGCTGGATACATGTGGACACTCTCCCCTCACTGTGTTCTTCATGGAAGAGTCATTGCAGAAGGAGAGGTCTTTGCTACGAATCCCAGCTGGCATCCCGGGCCAGCTCACAATGCTGGTCTTTCTCTCGCTTGTCCTCGTCCTTCCCTTCCCTTTCCTCTCCTGCTGCCTTGATCACCTCCTGGAGAGGCACGTGGAACACCCTGGAGGTAGTGGATTTGGCAGAAGCTCTAACTTGTGGAACTGGAAATGCATCAGATGATGGGACTCCACGGCCCTGGGCAGCTCTATGGAGGGCATGCATCTGCCAGGATGGGAATGCCCTGGAAAGCCAGAGAATGCCCTGGAAAGCCAGAGCCCTGGTCCCCACTCTGCCAGTGTCCGCCCATGGGACCTGAGGTGTAGTCACTTGCCAGCTACCATTCATGGAGCATGCCCTGGGCCTGTGGGCCTCAGACACTGTCTTGGACCTTCCCCTACCACCTGCTGGTCAGCTGCCTCCCCACTGGCTTTGTCCAGAAGGAGTGTAGGCAGGGGAGAGGCTGGGGCGTTTCCCGCTGACCCTCTCTGCCCCGGCAGGGTTGGGGGGGCAGGGGTGTGTATCTCTGATAGTGTCTGAGCTTCCTCAGCCTCCAGGTCCCACCAGATACACCTTCACAGCTCCAACTTCCACAGGAGCTCAGCCACTAGGCACTGTCATCCCGCCTGCCCACTGGTGGCAGTGACTTCTCCCTTCTGCTCATCTCAGGAGCCTCATTGCCCATTTTGGTTTTCCCATCATCTGCAGAGGCAATTGCCTCATTATGGCCCTTCTCTGTAGATCCCTGGGTCCTGGTTGTCCCTGGCTGCCCACTTTACGTCATGTCAGCTCTGAAAGGAGGCCTGGCCAGCCTTTCCCAACCCTCAGACGCTCCCATTTCACAGATGAGACCACTGAAGCTCAGAGGGAAGAAGTGACTTGTTTGGGGTCACTAGGCTGGTGAGGAGTTGAGCCAGAACTCAGCTCAAGCTCCTTCCTGTTCCTCTAGCCGCTCCTGGAGGACTTGACCTCTCTGAGTTTCTGTCTCCCCAACTCTGGAAAAAGCCAGCAGGAACTGCCTTGCAGCATCCTTTGCAGAATGAGAGATAGTGTCTGTTAAGAGCCTCCAGGCCCCAAACCATGGAACATCCCCATCAGGTGGGCCCATCTAGCTGACCATCTCCAGGGGGCCTGGGTTGCTGCTAGAAGAGAGCTCCAGACATGCCTTCTAGCAGCCCGAGTGGAGCGGGCAGCTCCCTGCAGACACGACTGCATGGGGTGAGCTGAGGCCGGCCTGTGCGTCTCCTCTGGCTGGGGCTTGCATGCACCTGGGAAGAGGCTCAGAAGTTAACTCTCCCCTGTTTGGTCAAAAGCTCATAGCGGTTTCCACAGGTGTGGGTTTGTAGCTGGCCTTAATGGTCTGGGCTGTGATTGTTTCTTGAGGTGTGTTTAAGGGCCATGGCAGCTCCCCTTGTTGAGGAAGGGGAGCTCTTTGTGGGAAGAGGTGAAAAAGCACCAACTCCACAGAAACCATCTTTCTGGATCCAGAGATAGAACTGTTCTTATCTTGCATCCCAGAGTTTGGATTTGTCAACTAAAAAAGTACACAATATGAGGATTTTGAGTAAAGTTTTATTCGGAGCAAAATAAGGACTGCAGCCCGGGAGACAGCTCTGAGAGACTGCTCCAAAGAGGCAGTGGGGGAAGGTCAGTATATAAGATTTTGGTGAAGGGAAGAGTTCAATGCAGTCAAGCGCTTACTTTACAAAAGGTTTTCTGCTGGTCACAAGGAGCTGATGTCACCACGAAGGAATCTAGACCTTTTCTAGATATGAGAGGGTCCCTGGTAGTGTCACTTGCTGAGTCACGTATGACTCTTTGTGGCCCCATGGACTGTAGCCCGCCAGGCTCCTCTGTCCATGGAATTTCCCAGACAAGAATCCTGGGATGGGTTGCCATTTTCTTCTCCAAGGGATCTTCCTGACTCAGAGATCGAACCCAGGTCTCCTGCATTGCAGGCAGATCCTTTACCATCTGAGCCACCAGGGAAGCCCTTTCTAGATATGAAGAGATGCAAAAATCGAGATCATGAAATCAGTTCCTGTAAATATCCAACTCTCTAAAGACCTGTCCCATGAGATTCCCTGGAGCACAGAGGGCCTCACTCCACCCTGAACTCCCTAGGGGGCGTTGAAGGTCAGCAGCTGAAGCAGCACGGGGTTCAGTCTCCACAGTGGCAGATGGCAAATGCCCATCTTGTTGTTCAGTCACTGGCAAATGCCCTTGGCAAATGCCAATTGGTAGTTGACAGGTTCAAGAGAGGAAACAAAGCAACTTTTTCTCCTCCTAAAAATCGTGAGAATATGAGGGTCAGAAAAAATTATCAAGGGCAGAATAAGCTTCCATTTTACAGAGGAGGAAAACAAGGCTTCAGTTGGGTTAAGTGACCTTTGTGAGGTCACGTGGCATGTTGGTGGAAGAACCAAGCCCAGGTCCCAGGCCTCACCCCCACTAGTCAGGGGGTCTGTGATGGGGAGGCTGTGGCCTGGGCCTGCACAGAGCCACCTGTGTGGCATTGTCCCAATTCCAGGGGGACATTTGAGAATCAGGTCAGGGACACCCAGGGATTTGGATAGTCCCAGATTACTCCCATAGCTGCAGAAACAAGCTCAGTCTCGGTGATGATTTTGCCCATAAATATCTTAATTTTATTTACTAGGTTGTCTGGCACATAATAGCATGCGTTATTAATAGAGGAGCTTAATGCTATCTATTAGGTAGGCATACTCTTTGCCATGGAAGATGAACATCTATTTTACGATGTAACTTACAATGCCATATGACAGCCGCACGTGCTCAGAATCTTGTCACAGGCTTCCGTCTGACCACGTGGAGGGACGGGAGTCAGGACGATCTTGCAGACAGCTCAGCATCACTAGAATGATGATTCGTGTATAAGCGCATCTCCAAGTGAGGTGTTCTCCGAGTTAGATCTCTGTTTTGAGGGTCCGGACAGGATAAGCATGTGGTTCTGAAACTCTTATTCTCCCCAACTGCCCAAGTCTGTCCGCTACCTCCAATGGTGAGTCACGGCGATTTCATCTGCCACCCGCGACCTTGCGAGCGCTACAACCACGGAACCGTGGTGGAGTTCTACTGCGACCCCGGCTACAGCCTCACCAGTGACTACAAGTACATCACCTGCCAGTACGGGGAGTGGTTTCCATCCTACCAGGTCTACTGCGTCAAGTCAGGTGAGCACGTGGAGTGCGTCCCTGGGCCAGGTCCAGACGACACGCAGCAGCCAGGGGCATGTCCTGGGCCCCGGCCCTCCTCGCCCACACACAGGCTTAGGAACAGGATGTAGAAGTTCATCTTCGTGGCTCCATGTGGCCAATGCTTCCTGACCCCAGTCGGGAGCATTAACCCACCCGTGCCCAGGTTAACATGCTGACCCTCTGAACGGGGTCCCTAGACCCCAGCACCCATGCAAGGACCCGGCCACTGTGGACTCTGTCTTCTCCCAGCCTTGTCCCCTTCCCCTGACAAGGACACAAGCCCAGGGTGTGACCCAAGCAACGTAAGACTCTGCCTTTCTCTTATGCTCAAGAATGCATATCAGAACACAGATGATATAATTATGGGCAAGACCTGCTCTCACTTTCAAAAACATAAGCCTTTTGCAAGCTTCAGTGCTTCCTGTTGTTGTTCAGTCACCCAGTTGTGTCCAACTCTTTGTGACTCCATGGACTGCAGTGTGCCAGGCCTCCCTGTCCCTCACCATCTCCCGGAGTTTGCCCAAGTTCATGTCCAATGCATCGGTGATGCCATGCAACCATCTCATACTCTGACGCCCTCTTCTCCTTCTGCCCTCCATCTTTCCCAGCATCAGGGACTTTTCCAGTGAGTTGTCTATTCGCATCAGATGACCAAAATATTGGAGCTTCAGCTTCAGCATCAGTCCTTCTAGTGAATATTCAGTGCTTCCTACTTGATAACAAATGACAAGCAAACCATCCTCACCACTGGCCTCAGAGCATCAGGGTAGGGACCCCATGGTGAAGACCTGGGCACCAGCGCACCACTGTTTCCTGCCTGCCTCGGTCCTGCCTGCTCACCCCGGTGTTTTCTAGGAGTAGCCACGGCCGCCTGCCCCAAGCTGGGGTGATGGCTGCACACCTTCCCCCTGGATGTGGCACATGGGGGAAGCATTTGCTCACACAGCACACGTGAGGCCCACCAATGCTCACGTGAACCCATGCAGGAGAGGGGGCCCACCCAGCCATCAGTGCATGGGCACCCCAGTGCCCAGCACAGCCCGGCAGCCTCACAGCCGCTGTGTTCTCTCTCCCGGCAGAACAAACATGGCCCAGCACCCACGAGACCCTCCTGACCACGTGGAAGATCGTGGCGTTCACGGCAACCAGCGTGCTGCTGGCACTGCTGCTCGTCATCCTGGCCAGGATGTTCCAGACCAAGTTCAAGGCCCACTTTCCCCCCAGGTCAGTGCCGCGGCCCTGGGCAGCCCACAGCCACCCAGGCTGGATGCAGTGCAGCCGCCTGGAGCAGCAGAGAGAAAGGATGGTCAGCCTCGAGGGGTGCAGAGCCCAGCGTCTGAGGGGAGTAAGGGGAAGAAGCCAACGTGCCTTCCTGTGAGGTTTTGGGGTCTGTGCAAGGTGGAGACAGACTCATTTCCCTCTTTCCGCCTCCCCCCCTTCCCTTATCCCCCCTACCATGAACCCCTGTCTCCCTCCTTCCCTGGCTAGACATTCACAGGGCAGGCCTTGTACAGGGTGCAGAGAAGGGGAGTAGAGTCAGAGATGCACGCCCCACACCTCCCCGCCCCCAGGGGCACTCCCATTGCCCACTGTGTGCCTGTGGCTCTTGAGTTATGCACCTTAGAGCCTCCAGGCCGCGAAGCAGGATAAGAAATATGCAGAACTAATTAGGGACGAGCTCCAAGGTGCGTGAGCCAACAGAGCTTCCAAACCGGTGTGCAAAATCTCAGCAAGTCTCAGGAAGGAGAAAGGCCCTGTTTAGGGGCCAGGGCAGGGCTGATGCGCTTCTGCCTCCAGGTAGGATCTGAGCTTTCTGAGTGGGACCTGTGGGCAGGCGTGGAGTAGGGGTGGGGTGGGTCTCTATCCTCCTCGGCTGCACCAGTGAGCTGGGCTAAGTGTCTTCATCCTCACTCTCGTCATCACCGAGAGGAGTCTATCGAAGTCCCTCAGAGGAGGGTCTGGTCCTCTCAGTGCCCGAGGCGGCTGTGGCCCTTCCCCTCTGGTGCCAGCCACTCGTCCCGAAGCAAGCATGCCAGTGCTCTGCAAAACCAAGAGCCACCCAGCACTGCTGTTGGCGGATCACCGTTCCTGAAAGGAGAAGTCGTTTAGGAAGCACCCGGATGAGCTTGTGAACATAAGGAGGAGGAAGGCGGGCCACCGAACATCACAGGATGTTAGCCAGGGCTCCCTGATTCACAAAGGCATCACATATCCCCGTGGATTCCTGTGCCCACATCAGAGTCTTCTTACACAGGGACCTCAGGCTTCAGCCAAGGGCATGTGTTTCTGCCCACAGGGACAGGCTGGCCTCTGGGGGCATGTGTACCACTCTTCCAGCAAAGACGGCTTCCAGGACTAACAACTTCCCACTCAGCCCTCCAGGAAAACCCACGCTCACACTCCCAGCCAGATGTGGGGGAGAGAAGCAGGCAGGGCTGCTAGAGACAGCATCCCACCTTTCCCCTCAACCTCGCACCCCTAGAACGGCCTCATCCCACAGAGCAGTGCCCCCCCGACTTGGCTGCAGGGGCCCCATAACCTGAAGGCACCCCACTCTTCCAGCCTTGGAGCTGTGCTAGGTGGGGGGTGGGGGTAGGGGCCCCTGCATCCTCGCTGGACACAGAGTGTGTGAGCACCATCCTGGGGCCACAGCCTAGCCCCTGCTGAAATGCCAGAACCGTCCTTCCTCTCGAACCCGTCACCTGCACTCTCCGTCCTCACATTATTTATGAGTTAAGAGACAGTGTTCTATCATTGAGCAATTAGACTATCTAAAGAAGGCCTGGGGGTTACAAGGAGAAAGCCAAGCTATATACTGAGATTTATAGTACATGGGGTATTTGAATGTGGCCTATAGAGCTATTTTTCTACATAGGTTTGGGAACCGAGTTTCCAGGATACAGACTAAAATTAAGATGTTTTTTTAAATGATCCCTAACACTCACTATACTTTTTTTTTTTTTTCCAATTCCTTGACTATTTCCTCCATAGGTTACTCTCTAGCTGTGTGGAAACTGATCTCAGCTATGCAAATTTATCATAAGATTCTCAGGCAGGTCCAGGAAGGGGTTTTTGCTTGTTTTTCTCCTGGTTCCAGAGCCATAGACTATGAAGAGATGCTGATGATAGTCTGTGGGGCTGGGATCAGTGAGGGAGAAGCTGACAGCTCATGGGGTGCCCTGGTGAGAGCTGTTGTTGTGGGGAGAACGGAGAACAGAGGCACCCTTGGGGTCACCCTGACCTGGGCAGCTTGCAGCTTTCTGAAAGGGACTGAAAAGGTAGGCAGGCCCAAGTGAGACAGGAGGCCAGCGTGAGACTGTGCAGGCTGGGGAGAAGGGGAGCTTGGCGGATCCAGGATCCACTCATAAGGGCCATGGAAGGGGAGAGAACCCCGATTTGAAGCAGACTCTTGCCTCCCAGCCCCCCTCTTTGGGAGTAGGGTATGGGCTTTGTAATCTCCCCCTATCTCTGTGTGGCCTTAAGGGTGGTGGAACAAGGGGACCCTACCAGCATCTCTAAGCAAGATGCTCCAAAACGCCAGTGGCCTCAAATGTCAGAGAGAGAGATGGTCTGACGCTTTCCTCTGCCCCACACACCAGCATCCAGCCCTCTTCGTCCTCAGACTCGGAGCTCCTGCGGAGGCCGGCATGCAGGAGTTCGTGGCCTGCCCACCCAGCTGACTTGTCCTTCCTTCTGATCGTTTACCTTCTGGCCACATCCCTCAGCACCAGTTCCCAGCAGAGAAGATAAGGAACCAAGTCCCACTGGCCGCTTACTAGCCTCCCCAGTTCCTCTAGGGCCCAGGAGCAGAGAGAGGTCAGCTGAGCTGAGACTTTGGCCTCAGACCTGAGATCTGGAAGGTGCAGGGGACCGGAGACCAAGGGCAAGGCCAGAGCCGAGTGCATGGCAGGGTAAGGGAAACCCCCACTCTGGGCAGCATGGTGAAGCTTAGGTTCAGGTGACCATGAGCCCACAAACCTGGAAAGAGTTCCTTTTTTTTTTTTCCCTGTTGTTGCTTCTCTGTCTTGACTGAAAACGAGCGAGTTTTAGACCGCAGCAGAAAACAAACAGGAAGCTTCCTAAGTGCAGCGGTAACTGACAGGGGCACCTAAGGTCCACCTTTCCCAAGCTCTTAATGATGCTATTCCATTTCCAGCAGGGGACACTGCAGGGCACCTTGGGATGCTTGGTTGGAATGGGCCACACAGTCCCCTGTCCACGAGTTTATAGCACGAGGAGACGATGGAGCCCAGAGGGGCAGGAAAGGGCAAGAGGGAGGCGGAGGGCAGGGGCCAGTAAGGAGAAGAAAAGCTTGTCCCGTCTGGAGCGTGGCCCTGGTGGACGCACCATCTGCCGGAGGGGACCCAGCAGGGCGGCTGCATGTCCTGCACCACCAGCTCCGCTGCCCTGAGGACCCCAGCTGCAGTGGGTGGGCACTGTGGCCTCATTCCCGGGGTGACCTGTCACCTTGGCACTGCTTTGCTCTCCACAGGGGACCTCCCAGGAGTTCCAGCAGCGACCCCGACTTCGTGGTGGTGGATGGCGTGCCCGTCATGCTCCCGTCCTATGACGAGGCTGTGAGCGGCGGCTTCAGTGCCTTAGGCCCCGGGTACCTGGCCTCTGTGGGCCAGGGCTGCCCCTTACCCGTGGATGACCAGAGCCCCCCAGCATACCCTGGCTCAGGGGACACAGACATGGGCCCGGGGGAGTCAGAGACCTGCGACAGTGTCTCAGGCTCTTCGGAGCTGCTCCAGAGTCTATATTCACCTCCCACGTGCCAAGGAGGCACCCGCCCCACTTCCGACAACCCTGACACAGCTCCCAGCACGGTGGGGGAGGTGGCATCCACCAGCCCAGGCATCGACATTGCAGATGGTAAGCATCGGCCCCAAGGTCCAAGCCATCCTGGCGCAGCCCACCCCCCCACCCTGCTCCCAGCTCAGAGTCAAATCAGAGCTTCCCTCTCTCTCAGCTGAAATTGCATGCTGTACATAGAGGCCGTGGGCAAGGCTGGTTATTGGAAGGAAGGATCATCACCTCATAAGTGATTAGCTCATTAACTGAAATTTCAGGAGGCACAAAAGAGCGCCAAGCCATCCAGAGTAGAAAGGCTAGGTGGGCAGAACTTGATTTTCATAGCATCCGTGTAATCCAGGATGCTTTTCTTCTCTCTCCCTTAATTAGGCAGGACTTCTGAAAATGGTGCTCAGGATCAAGGTAACACATGCATGCTAAAAGGGAAGACCTACATCTGGGCACGAGGGCCCACCCCGGAGAAGTTCTGGGTACATACAGGCTAAGTTTACCAGGTGTGAAGTAGAAGGAAGGTACTACTACTTCCTTGCTACTGCAAGGAAAAGCAGATTGCAGATCATGGTAAAATAATAAAAATGCATCAGATTAAACAGGGCTCGTTTCCCAGGGGAGGGAGTGCCAGTACCACTTTACAAATGAAAGCACTCATTCCAGCTTATATTGGCAGTAAGTCGCATTAACTATGTAGACGCAGGGGTCTCCTGGTTCCCCATAGAGAACTCTGTACTTGAACTTGTAACCTTTACCATTAGGACACATGGTTGAAGCCTAACAGTTTAATTTTTATGATCTGGATATGAGATTTTCCAGCTAATGATATACAGAGGTGTTGGTTTATTTGCTTGTTTACTGATACGTGGAACTTAGCATTAGCTTCTTCTTACTGATTTGTGTGTCTGTTAGTTGCTCAGTCGTGACCGGCTCTCTGCGACCCCATGGAGCGAACCTGGGTCTCTTGCATTGCAGTCAGATTCTTTACCGTCTGAGCTACCAGGGAAGTAGGAACTCTATTTTACTGAGGTTCACAATTCCAGATCTTCACAGTATTTTTCAGTGTATTAGTATGATAATCATCTCTTTCTTTGCAGTTTAATAACCATCTCTTTTTACAGAGATCCCTCTAATGGCAGAAGATCCATAATTGGAAAAAGTCCTGATGATTCTGCTACCCCTTTGGGAATGGGAACCGTGTACCTTGGAGTGAGGCCTCTGGAGGACAGAGCTTAGGAGGATGGAGCAAGTTTTCTAATCTATCAACAACATGGGGACAGTGATTCATATTGTGCATCTCGGACTCAAGAGCGAGGCTGATAAACGGCAGCGGCAGTACTTTAAAAGGAGACTTGAGAATTTGCCAAGACCAGTGAGGAACAGAAGGATGAGGGGGAACCCTGAGCAGTCCTGGATGAAGGTATTAAGGGCATCTTGTGCTGCCGAACATGGGACAGACGGTTCCACGCATATATCCACCAAATTCCACCTCCCACCGACTAACGAGTACCACCCGCCTCCTCTGAAAGCATGTCACATTACCTAAATCGCTTCTAAAATCCGCTTCAAACTGTCTCTGGACTCCAGATTCGGATGGCTCAGCCTCTGCGGGAAGTCTGTGTTGAGCTGCTGGAAGAGCAGCAGAGCGCCCCCTGCAGGCTCCCAAAGGGAAGGTTCTCGAGTGTCCCTCGGACAGTCTTTCTTGGCTGGACAACCCTACGCAAGGCAAGATTAAAGGGGGACGTGGCAGTTCCACCGAGAATGGAAAGGAAAGACTCAGGCAGACTCTGCTTTCTGGAAATTTCTCCAAAAGGCAGAGTTCCTGTCTTCCGTGCTGTCCTTTGGTGAAATATCGTCAGTATTTGTATTCATGGTCTAGCACATGGATCCACGGCATTGGCTAAACCTTGTGACTTTACACATGGTCAGAGTGTGTTCAAATACATCTCATGGTGGAGAAGTAGCCAAGGTAATGTTTTGTTTCAGCATTTTTAAAAGCTTCCACTTGACAGTTTATCTCAGTTGTGAGCCCCTCAACTTTTAACTATTAAGCTCCCAAACTCAGCCACATTTAATTTTCCAAAACAGAAATTCTATCTGGAAACACATTCGTCCTCCTCCAGATAAAGTATGAGGTTGAATTATTTTATCCCTTTTATTTTGTCCTGCAAAGCCCGCAGTCTCCAAAGATGGATGGCTCTGCCCTCCTGCTTCGGCGGTCCCCTGGCTGCCTCACCCATCAGTCCATCCAGCACGCCCACCGCACCCTCCCGAGGCCCACTGGGTGTCGTTCCTAAAAAATGATTGATAAACACATTTTCCGAGTCCCGAAATGTCTCTTCAAATACATGTTAATCTGTGGAGCTGATTCTTTCTCTCCTCTGGGTTTCAGACAAATACAAACAAAACTCTTTTTTTTTATCCATAAAATTGCTATGCTGATAGAGTGGTGAGAGCTGGAAGCTTGATCAAATCCTGTTTTTTCTTGACACAGACTGATTAAAAATTAAAAAGAAAATGACAGTTTGAAGCGTGACTTTAATAGTGGAGTGGATTTGGTGGGCAGGGAGGGGCAGTGACAGTGATCCTGGGGAATGGGGTTGGAGATAGCACAGGACCCCAAGCAGAGGCTGAAAGAGGGAGGGAGAAGCAACGGGCGTGCCTGACCCAGCATCAGCCGCGAGCTGGGCACCTGGGTAAAGGGGTTTGGTAATCATAACGTGTTTAGTGCTGAGGCTGGTCTTCACAAGCTTCATGCTTAAACTCCACCTGGCCAGCTCAAACACTGATGGCATGGGTGGCTGAGCGGGAGGGGAGTCGAGAGTTCACTGTGGAAAGCCCCCCGACCACCACCAGCCCCACCATCTGCAGCCTTCTCGGGATCCCTGTGGGCTAGGTCTCAGTTCTTCATACCACACTGTCCCCTCCCCGCCGCCATTCACTCCCAATTGAGGGTGTGTCTTGAGACTACCAGGTAAGTGCTCATTTCCCACCAAAGAAGCCAGGGCGGGGGCCGGTGGGGGGTTGGGGGGGGTGCTGTCTCTGAGGCTTGGCCCCGCCTCCTTCCAGAAAATGTTCTTCCTTCCAAAGCAGAGAGCCGCAGCACACAGCATGTGAGCCGAGCACAGGGCTGCCTCTCCAGTCCCCCCACCTCCGGCATCTGGGAGACAGGTAGCTCAGGTGCCACATATGTCCAGGTGTTAGTGTCCACATCGTTCTAAGCTCAGAGGCTGGTAGGAGCAAAATGCCTGCTCAGCAACAGTGTCAGCCTCCAACCAAATTACCTGGATCCACCTGCCCCCCACCTCATCCCTTTGTGTCTGCCGCATCAGGGTCTCACTCACATCTACCCTTTGCTGTGATTGCTTTTTCATTATAATGAACTTAACGTGGCAAGGAAGAATCCTCATGATACCCTAAGCATGCCATGATTCTGGCTCTTCATGTCAAAGTCCCAGACGCCCTCTGGGTATGAATGGACTCTGTCTTTCTTCTGCTTCCCCCCGGGAATTAGGAGATACAAAAACAAACTGGGCCGTGTTGAGAGCTGGTACCCAGAGGGGTGGTGTGGGAGAAAGCCATCCCCCCGAAAGTGCTTTCTGCTTTGGGAGAGGGAGTTACCCCAGCTCAGAAGCACACGACCTAGAACCCAGGGTGTTCCTGAGGTCAGCCCGTGGTATTTACACAAGTGCATGCTGGAAGGAGCTGCAGGCCAGCAGTTTTCCAGCTGACCGGCTCCCGTCGTAGGCACGCCCAGCAGAAGTCACAGGACGCCTTCACACTTCACTTCCACGTAGCTCTTTTTAATTGCAAGGTTGTGATTGGCTGGCATGGGCTCTTTAGAGCCTTTTCCACCTAATTACACCCATCCCAGCAGCTGGCACAGGGTCAGGCATTTGGCCCCAGAGCACGCAGCAGAACTGGGTGATTGGTGGGGAGTGACATGCAGAGGTTCACCCAGCCTGCAGGGAGGTGAGGAGCGGGATGGTGGGGGGCCTCTCCCATTCCTCTGCTCCCTCCTTCCAACCTGGCCATGCTAGGCAGCCCTCCCCCTGGGATGCCCAGGTCCCAGGGCATGCCCTGAAGAGCAGGTACAGTGTCCCGGGAGAGCAAGGGCTTTGGTACACACCCACCACCTGCCTTAAAACCTGCATCTGCCACTGACAGGCCGTGGACTTGCAGGAGATCTTGCCCCCCACGGCTACCTCAGTTTCTTCCTGCAGAGGTGGTGTCCCTCTACCCTCCCCGCTGGGCTGCGATGAGGGCGACAGCTCGTGTGAGGTCACAGCACACAGTAGACATCTGACAAATGGCCGCTGCCCCCCACTTGTCACCCAGAGTGAGAGAGGGTGCCACATGGGTGATGTACTCTGTGCACCCCTGGGCACCGCTGACCCACCCGTGGTCCGGCCACCCTCCAAATTGTTTGCAGACATTGCTGGTTTGGGCTGCCCCCAGTGGATGGACTGAGCATGTGCCACCCTGTTCCCCTAGACCCTCCTACTAGGAGCCCCCCTCTGGTTTCTATACCTAAGCTTGCCCTGCCAGGAGAAGCTGTCAGTTCTTCATGCTTTGGGCATTTGCCTTCCCTCCCAGCATAGCCCTCTCTGAATGTTAAAGTTCTGCTCAGGGAGGGCAGGACAACCTCAGAAATTCCCCCCAATTCAGACTCAGATCACCTCCACAGGCAGCCCTGTAGATTAACACTAATCTGCTTCCCTAATTTTATTGTCTATTTTGGATTTGAAGCATAAAAGTTAATGCCCATGCGTCTCCAAAGTGCTAGAGAAGAAAGTCCTTGGGAAAGATGCCTACTCTATCTCGCAGGCAGAACAGGGCCCTGGGGAGCAGCATTTACCTGTCAGAGAAGGCGGATGCTGAACACTGTCGCATTGAAACTATAAAACTTAACACAGAGTGTGCAGCCTCACTGGGTCCTGTTTAACTACTGGAAATCAGTCCCTGGGAACCTTCAGTGCACAGTGTTAAGTGGCCAGAGGAGGTCCCAGCTACCTGCGTGGAAGCCGAACCTGCCCTGTTTAGCACCTTGTCCCATGTGTTCAGGGTCTCTGAGAATCCTGGATCCCGGTCCTCCAAGACCCTGGGATAAAGAAACCTGAACTCCAGCAGATGCTTTAAGAGCTTAGGACAAGGGGGAATGAGATAGAGCCTGTGGGAGGGAGATTGATATTGTCTTCTTGGAGCTCAAAAGAGTATTTATAGATCCTGTTCAGTCAATAAATATTTATTAAGAGCCTGCTACAGGCCAGGCAGTTTCTCTGTACTCTAGTCCAGTGGAAATAAGGGCTGGGAAACTGGCAGCTACAAACCCAGAGCTTCGAACGCCTGACCCAGAACTGGGCTCTCAGAGGCTGCCCTCGGGCTGGGAGCAGGCTGAGAGGAGTGCTCAGGGAAGCTGGGAGAGAAGCACAGGCCTGTGCTGAGATACAGGAGGGCTGGGGGTGGAAAAATAGGAGAGGAGGTCTGTGCTCGGGGGCCTGGAGGTGCGGGGGTGGTGAGGGGCTGGAGAAGTAACTCAGGACCAGACGCCAGAGCCTGGTGCCACGTGAAGGAGGAAGATGGCTCTCTTCAGGGAATGGGAAGCCAGGGCAGGTATGAAGCAGGAAGTGCTGGAGTGAGATGGGGCAGGGTGGGTCTGAGAGTCTTCTGCAGGTCTGTCAGTTTTGTGGGGCTTGCCCAGGAGTCCAGGACATAGGAACCCAGATGAAGGCACCACCCACCGGGTCTCAAGGAGAGGCTGGCAGGGGGAGGGGGGAAGGGTAACACCTTGCTGCAGGCGTGGACAGGTAATACCCTTCAGCTCCTCAGAAGCACCCTAAGAGGGTGCTGATGGTCTCAAAGAGCCCTTCCAGCTGTGACAGGGTGAAATTCTCTTTCCTGACTTTAAAAAAAACATTCAGAGTCAAATGTCACCCAGCCCCATCCCGGGATCACCCTTAGCAGCGCCCGTTCCCGCCCCTCCCCCATTTACAGTGTCTCACCCCCTCCGAGCTCCTCCTCCCGTGGAGCACCTGGAGCCCAGGAGCTTTTTCCCCACCCAGCATCCCCTTAGGAGGGGGTCCACCCTCTAGAAACTCTGCAGCCTCCTCAGTCAAGGTGGGAAACAAGAGACACGACCATGACAGTTCTGACCTCCTATGGTTGCCTGGACCCCTTGGCCAGAAGCAGATGCCAGTGTACCTTCATGGAGTCCATTTTGCTATGATGGCTTGAGGCAACTAAAAGCCCAAACAAATCTATTAGATTGGTTTTGCTCACGGATTCTTTATACCTGTGTAGCATTGTCCATTCAAGAGGCATGCTCACCGTTGTGTACTTTGAGGGGGGGAACGGAAGGAAGCAGACATGAGCCAGGTTCGCATGGGCTGTGCCTGTTTTTACATCTATCACAGGCAGTGACAAGGCTGCCCTTCCCTGTAGTTCTCAGATGCCCATGACTTCATAAGGATGTACCACCAGTATTTCCTGGTTACGCTGCTGGTGTGGACAGAGATCTGTGTTTTCTTTAATAGACTTTATTTGTTTTGAGCTGTCAAAGGTTTACAGAAAAGTTGAATGGAAAGTATAGAGTTCCTATATCCCACCTCTTTCAGGGCAGTTTCTGCTGCTATTAACATCTGCGTTACTGTGATATGCCGGCCATAATGTTTTTGGCCATGTCACTCAGCATATGGGATATTAATTCCCCAACCAGAGATGGAACCATGCCCTCTACAGTGGGAGCAGGGAGTGTTAACCACCAGGGAAGTGCCCGCCTGCTACAACTGATACCTTCAGTTCAGTTCAGTTCAGTCGCTCAGTCGTGTCTGACTCTTTGCGACCCCATGAACTGCAGCACGCCAGGCCTCCCTGTCCATCATCAACTCCCGGAGTCCACCCAAACCCATGTCCATCGAGTCGATGATGCCATCCAACCATCTCATCCTTTGTCGTCCCCTTCTCCTCCTGCCCTCAATCTTTCCCAGCATCAGGGGCTTTTCCAATGAGTCAGCTCTTAACATCAGTTGGTCAAAGTATTGGAGTTTCAGCTTCAACATTAGTCCTTCCAATGAACACCTAGGACTGACCTCCTTTAGGATGGACTGGTTGGATCTCCTTGTAGTCCAAGGGGCTCTCAAGAGTCTTCTCCAACACCACACCTCAAAAGCATCAATTCTTCTGTGCTCAGCTTTCTTCACAGTCCAACTCTCACATCCATACATGACCACTGGAAAAACCACAGCCTTGACTAGACAGACCTTTGTTGGCAAAGTAATGTCTCTGCTTTTTAATATGCTGTCTAGGTTGTTCATAACTTTCCCTCCGAGGAGTAAGTGTCTTTTAATTTCATGGCTGCAGTCACCATCTGCAGTGATTTTGGAGCCCAAAAAATAAAGTCTGACACTGTTTCCACTGTTTCCCCATCTATTTCCCATGAAGTGATGGGACCGGATGTCATGATCTTAGTTTTCTGAATGTTGAGCTTTAAGCCAACTTTTTCACTCTCCTCTTTCACTTTCATCAATAGGCTCTTTAGTTCTTCTTCACTTTCTGCCATAAGGGTGATGTCATCTGCATATCTGAGGTTATTGATATTTTTCCCGGCAATCTTGATTCCAGCTTGTGCTTCCTCCAGCCCAGCGTTTCTCATGACGTACTCTGCATATAAGTTAAATAAGCAGAGTGACAATATACAACCTTGACATACTCCTTTTCCTATTTGGAACCAGTCTGTTGTTCCATGTCCACTTCTAACTGTTGCTTCCTGACCTGCATACAGATTTCTCAAGAGGCAGGTCAGGTGGTCTGGTATGCCCATCTCTTTCAGAATTTTCCAGTTTCTTGTGAGCCACACAGTCAAAGGCTTTGGCATAGTCAATAAAGCAGAAGTAGATGTTTTTCTGGAACTTTCTTCCTTTTTCGATGATCCAGCAGATGTTGGCAATTTGATCTGTTTCCTTTGCCTTTTCTAAAACCAGCTTGAACATCTGGAAGTTCATGGTTCACAGATTGCTGAAGCCTGGCTTGGAGAATTTTGAGCATTACTTTACTAGCGTGTGAGATGAGTGCAATTGTGCGGTAGTTTGAGCATTCTTTGGCATTGCCTTTCTTTGGGATTCGAATGAAAACCGACCTTTTCCAGTCCTGTGGCCACTGCTGAGTTTTCCAAGTTTGCTGGCATGTTGAGTGCAGCACTTTCACAGCATCATCTTTCAGGATTTGAAATAGCTCAACTGGAATTCCATCACTTCCACTAGCTTTGTTCGTAGTGATGCTTCCTAAGGCCCACTTGACTTCACATTCCGGGTTAACGAAAATCTATAGTTTACATCAGGGTTCACTTTGGGGGTCCTCCATTCTCTGGATTTGGACAAATAGGCAATGTCTTGTGTCCTCCAGGACAGTGTCACATGGAGAAGTGTCACTGCCCTGAACATCCCCTGTGCTCCACCTATTCATCCTCCCTTCCCTTGAACCCTTGGCAGACATTGATCTTTCTATTAACATTGTCTACATAGTTTTACCTTTCCCAGAATGTCACATAGTCGGGATCATACTGTATGTAGCCTTAGCAGACTAGCTTCTCTTCTTAGCAGACTCAGAAATATGCAAGTAAGTCTCTTTTATGTATTTTAGATCTCTATGCTTTTAAAAGGACAAGGAAGGCAGCCACTTTTCACAACTAGAAACTTCAAAGGCGCTTCTTGGCTTGTGGGCTGGAGAAGAACGTGAGAGGCCAGGGAGTCTATCACCAAGTCCCCTCCCCGGGCCACCCAAAGACTTCAGAGAGAATGTTCCACAGCTTCCCTCAAGACCACATTCTGGGGGATGACAAGCATCTTGCCTACATCATCTCATCCTTTCAGCTTTTCATTGAGTTTGGGGCCCATGTGCCCTCCAGACCTTTGCCAATGCTCAGGTGCCAGGGCCCCAGGACTTCCTTCTTTCCTCCCTGCTTTGTAGCTCTTTCCACCCCTCTGTTCTCAAGTCCTTTCCACCTCCTCATCAATATTAATGGGGGGCCCCTGAAACCTTACTGAGCTACATACCGAGCGTCCCTAAATGGACGAGATGACATGTACACACAGGAAATGATAAAGCAGGTGGACGTGCAGCCTGGCAAGTCTGTGGCGCTGCCCCCAGCCCCACCTGGGGGGTCAGGGAAGGCTTCCTGGGGTGGGGATAGGAGCTCAGAGGCTCATCTTTATGTGCACACACTAGCTGCTCTTCCCCAATGTAGAGGAAGGTCTCAGTCTAACTCAGTCTCATCAGTCTGCTGATCGTGACCTTTCTCTGCTTCAGTTTCCCCAAGTGTAAAACATGGAAAATAATAAGATTTATTTCATAAGCTTGTTATAATGAGTGAATCCGTGTGCAGTGATTCAAGTCATGCCCGACCTGGAGCACACACTCAAAGAGATGCTTTTACCATTAATGTTTCACCCAGACAGTACCATTGGCTTCCTGCCCTGATATCCCAGACATGGAATTAAACCTGCCCATTCGATGGTGTCTGCTTTCTCCTGTCAGGTCATGGTGACATTTTCCTCTTTGTTTCTTGAACTGTCTCCACCTCCCTCCTGAGACTCCCACCGAGCTTGTCGCGGCTAAAGGTGGCCCTTGGGGCTCAGGTCTTCAGTGCATCAGAAAGCAGCCCACCCTGGTATCATCCAGCTCATTTTCCAGAAGTGTCCTCATGAATGTCGGGAGAAATGGGAGCAGATGCTCAAAGAACAGCCATCATTGGCAGGTTCCCCTCCACCACCCCCAGACCATCAGAAGGGCAAAGCCATAAAGAAGGATGGACTCAGGCTGGCAGGGCAAAGTCAGAATGAGGAATGAAGTCGGTCTGGCATAACTTGTTCTCTGTTAACTTCGGCTCTCACAGTGATTTTTATCTACCGCCACTTCCGTATCTAAGGGCTGACAAGTCATCTATTTAGTAACTGAACCCCGTGCTTATCTACCATCGACACTGAATTCACAAGTCCATGGGGCCCAGCCCCATCTTCTCTATTTTGGCCAAACACTGTCTCAGGTGGGCATCTCCAGCCTCAGGGATGTTCCAGCCTCCGCAGTTCCACATGGGCTCCTAATGCCGGTTTCACAGGGTCAGCTCTGTGCTTTCTGGGTGCTTGGAGTGGACGCTGGGCAATGCTGTCTGCTGCTTAAACTCCTGGGTGTTGAAAGCCAACAGACCTGGGTTTACATTTCAGCTCTGTAAGTTACATAAGCAAAGTGAGGCAAGATTTTGACGTTCAAGCCTCAGATCTGTCACCTGGAAAGTGAGGCACCTAACAGCACCCACCTCGTAGTTTACCGTCAGGATTAAATACCATGATGACCTAGATTGCTTAGGACAACACCCAGCACCGAGTAAACTCTTGAACTTGTAGATGCTCTCAAGACTCTATTCTTTCTCCTTCTGTCCTATAAAGCAATCAAAATGGTCAGCCCCAGGGACTTCCCTGGTGACCCAGTGGCTAAGACTCCACGCTCCTGATGCAGGGGGCCCAGGTTCAATCCCTGGTCAGGGAACTAGATCCTACATGTCGCAACTAAGAGTTCACACGCCACAACAAACATTAAAGATACCTCATGCCGCAACTAAGACCTGACACAGCCAAATGAAAAAATAAATATTAAAACAGCAACCAAAAGCTGTCAGCCCCGCACCCTCCAGCAGGTAGCAGTGTGTTCCTGCCACTCCTGTTTTTAGCCCCACCCCCACCCCCACCCCAAGCCTCCATCCTTCAGGTCAGGCCACTCTTCTCTGGCACCCATGGGTCCCTGCTCTTCCCCACCCAGCACTCTGGAGGGTCTTCCTTGTGGCATCTCAGGCCATGAGACCAGTCTCTCTTGACCCTGAACTTACTGAAATCTAGAGGCATAAGGAAAACAGGATAAAGAAAAGCCTCATTGATTGAGTGCTCAGGCATTGAGGTGTCACTGCACTTAACCCTCAAATAACCCTCAGATGTCACACTCTGTATCTAGCATGGTGGGGATCTTGCTTCCCCACCCCCGGCCCAAAGATAATTGTCTGGAGGTGTGGGCCTGGTTCCAACCCTTTACTGAAAGTGTAACTTGGCTGAGTAGGACGTACTCAGACCCATCTCTTTCCTGGTGTGGAAACCAGTTGCAGGGGCTGCTGTGGGGCCCTTTGGAGGGTCTTGAACATGAACTACCCTCACTTTTCTCTGAAAAAGTCTCTATACAGCAACATTTCCCCAAATCGAGGATGCTAATAGATATTAGGTAAAAGGGTTCGGAGGTCGAATTCGGGCAAAGTTCTGTTAAGCAAAGGGCTTCCCTGATGGCTCAGATGTTAAAGAATCTGCCTACAGTGCAGGAGACTTGGGTTTGACCCCTGGGTCCGGAAGATCCCCTGGAGAAGGGAATAGCTACCCACTCCAGTATCCTTGCCTGGAAAATTCCAAGGACAGGGGAACCTGGCAGGCTATATAGTCCAAGGGGTTGCGTAGAATCAGACACCATTGATTGACACACCATTCTGTTAAGCAAATAGTTAGGCATCCTTACTGAAGAACGGCTCAGAGTTTTTATTCTGGAAATGGCAATGTTGGGCTTCCCAAGGCCAACAGTCCACACGTCACAGCCTTGCACTCATACAGGCCTTGATGGTCCCAACACATTTTCCTCTGGGCAGCTAGGAGACCATGGCAGATGCAGATGAGGTGGGCACACTGCCCCAGCTGGGCTCACACGCCATCCCAGCAGGGTCCCAAGACTGCCATCCAGCTCTACTCCTAAAGGCCAGCACCCACCTGTTTTTGGGGCACTTCACCAAGGCCACATACATGTTGATCCCAGGAAGAATAAGATGCCACTCAGCCTCCCATTCAGAGACCACTGTGACCCAGGCATCCTGGCCACCCTGCCCCCACCCAGGACTAGATCAGCAGAAGCCAAGGTTGCTGGGTGTTGAGCTGGACAAAGAGGTGGCCCAGCTGAAGCAGCTGCTGCAGGACACTTTTGGGCCACGCAGACTGCGGACACAGGCTGGGATTCTCAGAGGGCACACCCCCACCAGGAGCTGGCTCACAGCGCAGCCCAGGTGGAGGATAATTCAGAGGCAGCATCACCAGTACCCAGCAGGGAAACCAGAAGATGCGCATTTTCAAGCTATCAACAATAAAAACAAATTGACATCAACCATGCATACAGGAAAGACAGAATTATCTTTTTATTCTCTCTATAGAAAATGACAATGCCAATTATCATCCCAGGAAGAGGAGATCAAAGAACATACAGACAAAATATGTGGGATAAAAGTATTCTAGATGAGTGACAGTGATGATCAATAAAAATGATTTATGAAATATCTTATTCGTGTCTCATTTTTGGTGATGTCTGTGTTGTCAGCTTTTTGAAATGTGTAATTTGTTGTGATTTCTCATTCTAAATATATATCCATTTTTGTATTAGCATCACATTTGTAGTTTTGCTTTTTTTTTTCCTTCAAGAGGGTCAAAAGACTCTGGGCTCCCCCTGCCCAAGACTCTCTGAGAGGTAGCCAGGTGTCTGGGGGACTTCTTCGACCCCTTCCCCTCTGTCATTTTATCAGTCTCCTTAAGTCCCAGATGTTAGGACTGCCAGCGTCTGATAATAAAGTGATAGTAAGGGCTAGTATTTGTAGAGTGATCAGATTTTCACAGTACTTCTATGTCCACTATCTCAGTGAGTTCTCCCAACCACTTTGGGGTATGTAGGTAAATCATTCTATAGGCCTATACTGGAGGGCTTCCCGGTGATTCAGCAGGTAAAGAATCCACCTGCAATGCAAGTGACACAAGAGATGTGGGTTCGATCCCAGGATGAGGAGGATCCCTTGGAGGAAGGCATGGCAAGCCACTCCAGTATTCTTGCTGGGGAAATCCCATGGACAGAGGAGCCTGGCGGGCGATGGTCCATGGGGTCACAAACAGTTGGACACGACTGAAGTGACTGAGCACATTGTAATAATAAGCCTAAATAATAAAATTTTTTTAAAAGCCTAATAAAATCAATATGTATGTAAACTTAAGAACTTTCCCATGGCCTGAACTGCCCCTCTGGCCTTTGCCGTGCCTGTCCCATCCCCACTTAGCCCGGCGCTCCTCTGCGCTGTTACCTGTTACCCATTGCTACCATATCTTTAGTTGACTATTCACGGACCAAAAGGCATCATGTGGTGCAACCAGGAGACCTGCCTCTGTCACTTCCATGTACCATCCTGAAAAGAGCTCTTTCCCTATCTGGGCAATGCTGTCTGCTTCTTAAACTCCTGGGCATCAAAAGCCAACACACCTGAGTTTATGTTTCAGCTCTGTCAGTTACAGAAGCAAAGTCAGGCAATATTTTGACATCGAAGCCTCAGATCTATCACCTGAAAAGCGGCAGGTTTTTAGAACTGTTAGAAAGGCTGCTAACAGCACATACCTTGTAGTTTGTCATCAGGATTAAATACCATGATGACCTAGATTGCTTAGAACAACGCCTGGCACAGAGTAAACTCTGGAAGCTGCAGCTGTTGGGTAAGACACGGTAACCTCTGATTGGCATAACCCTGGTTTGAGAAGTTATAACTTGTCCATGCCAGTGTTTTTAGGACATGGGTTCACTTCTTTGCCCTCAGACAACTCTGATGCCAGCTCTGTGGGGACAGCCTCCCTCCTCCCCCAAGGCCCACCATGCACCCAGGACCTCTCGTGGTGAAAGATACAGCCCAAACCAGACCAGGTGATGTTGCTCTTGGTTCCCACAGGAGCAGGGATGGGCACCTTGACCACTCAAGGGTGCAGTGGACCGCTTCCAGATCTCTGCCCAGGGACGCTGGGGCCTTCCTGGGCTGCCGACTTTCTGCAGAAGCGTCAGCATGATCAAGCTCTCTCCTTGCTCTCTGGCACAGAGGCTATGGGATGTGGTGCCCAAAGGAGGAACCAGGAGGATCTGCAAACCCTGGAGTCTGCTCAGGTAGCCCAGAGATGGGCTGTGTGCAGGTTGTGCCCAGGAGGAGGAAGCAAACACTTTCTGGAGAGCAGCATCAGAGGACTCCACAGAGGACAGGGCTGGTGGAGGGCACAGTCCAGGTGTGCGGAGGGGCTGGGGTCAGGGGTGCGGGGATGAGAGAGAAAGCAGAGGGCGGGGGAGTCAGGAGACGGGGAAGCCAGGAGGAGGAGGAGAAAAGGGAGGGCAGATGGGTATATGTGGGCAAGAGAGGATGGATCGTGGCAGAGAAAAGAGCCCCCATCCATCACACCCCGGGGCATCTCATGGCAGACAGACAGGGCACCTTGGCCACCGGCTCTGCATTCCAGTCCACCTCTCTCTTCCAGGTTTGATCATCAAGGCAGCTCCGTTCTTTGTGACTCACTTGCCAGCCGGGCTGGGAGGTGGTTTCCCTGCCAAGTCCTTCACCCTTGTGGACAAGCCAGTGCTGCCTCTCTGAAAGCTGATGGAGCGCTGTGGGGAGAAACACAGCCTCCCGTGTTGCCCTCCTCAGAGGTCAGAGTCCAGCCTCACCTGTGTCCCTCTTGATTGCCTCCCCTCAAACCCCACAGGTCAGGGCAGGTCTGGTGCTCCAGCAAGGACCTGGGGAGGCAGCCTGGGTTGCTGGAGAGAATACAGGATGGGTGGCCGGGAAGAGTGACTCCTCCTGGTTCACCAACCTGAGCCTCGGTTTCCTCATCTCTACAAGAAAGGGGTGAACACATGACTCCGGGGATCCCTTCCGGCTCTGCTACCCTCTTCACTCTGCATCTGCAGAGGCTCAAATCCAGTTCCCGTAGTACAAGGGATATAATATGGCATAAGAGATGCAAAGCACAGATTCTAATATCCAGGATTACCCGGTTAGGTCTGGGAGCCGAGGGCAATGACGATGGAGAAATGGGAGTGATGGTATTAGAGAAAGAATCATGCATCAGCTGAGCAATTTTCTCCTGTTGCACTTGGCTTAGCTGGGTCCCCAGGTCGCAAGGTGCAGTGTGAGGCCAGTTCAGGTGCCCCTTACCCTGGGTCCTTCTATGGCTTGAGAGAAACTCCAGGTGTGAGATGAAGGCGGAGGTCTACTCCTGGATGTTGGCAGGAAGGGCTAGAGGTGGTGTAGACCAGCCTCCTAGATTGTAAAACGGTTAAAGCAAACTTTGCAGTGTTTTGAAAGTCAAGCAGGACACGCAGTCTGCAGAGGGTGAAGGAGGAGAGAGTGAGAAGAGGAGATGTTTTGTCTCGTGCCATCCACTCGTGGAATCCGAGGGTCCCAGAACGTGAGGGGAGGTCCTGACCAAGGAAGGCCTCGCGTTGTGCTTGAATTCAAGTCTGTCAGAATTAAGTGGGCTGAAAGTGGCAAAAAATCCCAGTGAACTGGCAACCCCTGGGTGGTGCTTCATTCCTCCAAAGGCTGGGGCTCAGTCTAGTTCCTGCAGACACTCATGGAGATGCAAGCCTGACATCAGAGCTGCAGGAGAGGGCATAAAGGGCTACGTTCACTCTGACGAGCTCTCCATGGCCTGGGGTTTATTTGACAACATGGATTGAGTGCCTGCCTTGTTCCAGACATAGAGAGAGACCCCTGGGGACAGGGGTCAACATGAGTGGCACAGCCAGCCCTTAGAACGCTCCAGTCTGGAGAGAAGTACTGAGTAAATGAAATCAGACACTGCCTGCCATGAGCGAGGGATGAAAAGTGGGTTCAAGAGGCCTGGAACTGAGACCCTGAACCTGCTGCATACTGTGGAGGCCTCGTGGCCACGTTGAGGAAGGCCGCGTTACCCCTTAGGGAACAGGAAGTGTGTGAGAGCTCTGGGGCTTTTTTGACTGAGCCACAATTTAGTTGCAGCATGCGGGTCTTCTGTCTTCATTGCAACAAGTAGGATCTTGAAGCTTATTAATCAACTATACTCCAAAATAAAATAAAATAAAAAATTTTAAAGATTGTAAAGCTTCAAAAAAAAAAAAAAAAAAAAGCTCTCAGATCCAGAGAAAATCCCCAACTGGGATACAGCTACCTTAACACCTGAAGTGAAGTTAAGCTTTAGTTGCTCAGTCACGTCCGACTCTTTTCAACCCCAAGGACTGTAGCTCGCCAGGCTTCTCTGTCCATGGGATTCTTCAGGCAAGAATACTGGAGTGGGTTGCCATTCCCTTCTCCAGAGGATCTTCCTGACCCAAGCATCGAATCTGGGTCTCCTGCCTTGCGGGCAGATTCTTTACCAACACCTACCTACTGGGGAACACCAAATGATTTGACATGGTATATGGACAAACTTCTTCAGATATTTAGGCTTTTATTTTTTAAACTTCTGTTTATGGAAAGTGAAAATAGTTTTTCATTAGCCAATAAGAATGCATTCTCTTTTTTTAAATCAGTGCATTTGATTTTAAATGAATCAATTGAATGAAAAATATCAGCAAATAAAGCATGTTCAAAGAAGGTGAAGGTGATGAACGAGCAAAGTTTGGGAACTACTGGAATAGAGAGATGGAGAAGGCAATGGCACCCCACTCCAGTACTCTTGCCTGGAAAATCCCATGGACGGAGGAGCCTGGTGGGCTGCAGTCCATGGGGTCGCTGGGAGTCGGGCACGATTTCACTTTCACTTTTCACTTTCATGCATTGGAGAAGGAAATGGCAACCCACTCCAGTGTTCTTGCCTGGAGAATCCCGGGGACGGTGGAGCCTGGTGGGCTGCCGTCTCTGGGGTCGCACAGAGTTGGACACGACTGAAGTGACTTAGCAGCAGCAGGAATAGAGAGATGAACTCTGGGGTCCCTCGTGGCCCCAGGACTCCAGTCTCTGCAATTCCCATCAAAGGACCATTTGCTGCCCACAGAAGGGATCCCCTTGGCCCTTGGTGCACAGCAGCCAGGCCCGCCTTCCAAGACTCTGTGTGTGATATGTGTGTGTGTGTGTGTGTGTGTGTGTGTGTGTGCACATGTGCTCATGCACACACAGGGGGAGATGAAGGTGGGCTGCAGGGTGGTCCTGGCACAGTTGAACAGACCTAGTCCCCACATCAGCCTTCAGTCTTAACCCAAAGAGCAAAAGGATGTTGGGTCACAGGGATGCTGTTCCCGGGAACACTGCCCTGGGCAGACTTACTCAGAAAATCAGATGTGGGCTTATTTGCAACCCTCAGAATTCCACCTACTTCTATTAAAGAGTCTACCTGTAATGCAGGAGACCTGGATTCGATTCCTGGGTCAGGAAGATCCCCTGGAGAAGAGAATGGCAACTCACTCTAGTATTCTTGCCTGGAGAATCCCATGGACAGAGGAGCCTGGTGGGCTACACAGTCCGTGGGGGTCACAAAGAGTCGAACACGACTTAGGGACTAACATTCTCCATTGCAGAGACTGAGGTCTGGTCTGGCTCTGGGCTTACAGGCTCCTGGATGAAGAAGCGATTCAACGGCTTCTGACTCCCAGGCTGGCTGGGCACGGAGCAAGCCAGCATTGAGAGCCAGCAGGCTGGACAGGTGCCTGGGGGTGACGCTGAGAGCCTGGAAGCTGTGGCTGCTTCTGCTAATGAGGGGAATCTCCCCACCAGCTGCAGAGCCACCTCACAGTCCCTGCCCAGATCTTCCAGGCTCTCCCACCATTCTCGGAATGTGGCCCAATCTGCTTCACACAACCAACAGGGCCTCTGCCACCAGGGGCCTCTCACCCCTCTTCCATCATACCACGTGTTTCTCCTAAACTCCACTTTGCTTGGGTCCTGCCTCTGGACCCCAGGGTATCATGCATGCCCTTCCCCGGCCTCCAACACACTTGCCCCTCTCTCTCTTTGCCTGGCTAAGTTTGTTCAATCTTCAAATCTCAACTTAGGCATCACTAAGCAACCTTCCTGTCTGCTGTGCCCAAAGCCCTCCTCCCCCATCAGAGGCTTCACCCAGCTTTCTGTCACCTCCGGTCTCCTGTCCTCCCCACCCTCTGCTCTGGAAGCTGCTGGAAGGCAGGGCAGGTCTGTCTCCATCATATGTATTATCCTGGGGCTCAGCTCTGTGTCTGCCACCTGGGAGACAGTGCCTGCTCTTTGAGTGAATGAATGATTTCTGAGGGTTCATTACAAAGAGCAGATGTTTGTGTAAATTGCCATAGAGAGCTTTGGTGATTGACTCAGACTTCATATAACCAAGCCAAGAGGAATCTGTCCTCTCCAGAAGGAGGTGTCTCCCTACTCCCCTGACAGGGAGCCTGTATGCAGTGATCCAAGGACCCTCGAGCCCTTGTGACTTAGACCCAAGTGTCTGAGCCCGTCGGTCCTTCCTTGACAGACATGGTATGTCGGGTCTGGGAGCACACCCACAGCGGGTGCAACAGAGGGCTTGGAGTCCACACCTGAACCCCTGCCATCCTGGAAAGGCGCGCGTGGTGGAGGGGCCGCCTCTACCTGGTCCTTCCTTCCCTGCTTTCTCACAGACTAGGAACAAAGGCTGGGGAAACTCATTCTTCCCCTTGCTGGGCCATCCAGACCCACAGGCAGAGAAATCGACTAGAAGATGTGTTCTCATGCCCCAGAACGTCTCCCTGAGACTGTGTCATCTGCAACATTAGAGAACCATTTAGGTTCACAACCAGGGTCAGTAGCAGAAGCGAGAAATTAGCACAGAATTTTTAAAAATTTAGAACAGTTTTTAGAAGTATTTTTTTCTCTTCAATCATGACAAAATATACATAACATAGGGACTTCCCTGGTGGCCGAGGTGGTAAAGAATCTGCCTGCAAAGTGGAAGACTGGAGTTCGATCCCTGGGTCAGGAAGATCCCCTGGAGAAGGAAATGGCACCCCACTCCAGTATTCTTGTCTGGAGAATTCCATGGACAGAGGAGCCTGGCAGGCTGCAGTCCATGGGGTCACAAAGAGTCGGACACAGCTGAGTGACTGAGCACGCATACATGACATGAAATTTTACCATCTTACTGATTTGGGGATGTACAATTCCACGCACTAAGTACATTCACATTGTGGTGCAACCATCACCACCATCCATCTCCCAAACTCTTTTCATCTTGCAAAGTTGAAAACTCTTCCTTAGACAATAACTCCCTCATTCTCCCCTCACCCGAGCTTCTGGCAATCTGTCTCTATGAATTTAGCTATTCTAGGTAACTCAAATAAGCGGAATCATGCATCATTTGTCCTTTTGTGTCTGGCTTATTTCACTTAGCATAATGCCCTCCAGGATCATCCAGGTAGCATGCCTGAATTCCCTTCTCTTTTAAAGCCACATAACATCCCATTGTGTGTTTAGACCACGTTTTGCTTACCCACTCATCCGCTCACAGACATCTGGGTTGCTTGCACCCTTTGGGCTGACCCAGCACTGGTCTCACCTGCCTTCCCTGCCAGCTTGTGAGCCACACAAGCTTTCTCACCCCAGCTTCTCTCTGAAAAGCAGAGCCCCAAACAAGGGCTTGTTTGCAGGTGGTTCATTTGGGGGAAATGATGCCTTGGCATCACCTCCTTGAATCACCCGCCTGTAAACAAGCAGGAGTTCAGGCCTGACAATAGTGAAGCACAGAAGGAGGGAAAGGGGAGGTAGGGTTTGTTCTTGAGCTGTCACTGCTGGGGGGCACCTGGAGCTCGGTCCCACTGGGACCCTCTGAGATGCCCAGGAAAACGTGCCTGGGAATCCCAGTGATGGAACTGGCTCCTGTGCTCCACTGGTCCAGAGTTGCCCCCTGGGCTGTTCACAGTGTCACTTATTCAGGTTGCCCACTGTGAGTGCCGGGCAGGGTCCTGAGAAAGATGCTCACAGGTAGACCTGTGTAAGATGGCCTCACCAATGGCTAGAGGAAAATGTGTGTCCAAAGGATGTGAGCAGCAGACAAGAGGAGTCTGATACAGCATGTTACTCACCCTTTAGCACAGGGATGTGGCCTAGAGAAAAAGCCAAATAGATGCTTGCCACATTAGCAACAAAGAACATTGATACAGCACTTACCATATGCCCGGCACAGTCCCAGGTCTTTACATATATTAGCTCATTGAACTCTCACGGCAAACTTGTAAAGGAATCCTGTCATCACCCATTTTACAGATGGGAAAGTAGAGGCAGAGGTAAGTCCAGTCAAGGGCACCCAGATGGTAAAGGGCAGAGCAAGACTCACAGCCACTCTTCAGACCACCCAACTCTGATTCAGAAACACACATATCAGAGAATCCTTTATTTCCTAAGCTACTGAGGCCAGGGAAAGTCAAAGAGGATATCACAGCATACTAATAATAATTACCTTTTGGGGCTCTGGCATCAGACACATCTGGCTGGGTTCAGATCTTGGTGCTGCCCCTCACAGCTGTGTCTCCCTCAGCAAGTCACATAAACAGCCTAAGCACCACTCTCTTCATCTGTAAAATGCACGTGTGACTCCATGATTATCCCAAGTTGTCAAATGCTGGAAACAAGCCAAGTACCAATGGACTGGAATGTGGTATAGCCACACAGTGACTACTCCCCTGTAATAAAAAGGAATGGACTAATGACACATGCAACATCATTCACTCAACATGGATAAGCCTCGAAAACTTGCTCAGAGGAAGGAGCCTTAAGTGAAAGAGTGTGTTCTTTCCATTTATATGAACTTCTGAAATAGGCAAAACTAACCTATGGTAGAAAAATCAGAACAGTGGTTACCCCTGGGGAGTAGGGGGCAAGGGCTGACTGAAAGAGGGCATGAGGGAACTTTCTAGATAATGGTGATGTTCTATGTCCTGATGAAAGTGAAAATGAAAGCGAAAGTCGCTCAGTTGTGCCTGGCTCTTTTCGGCCCCATGAAATACACAGTCCATGGAATTCTCCAGGCCAGAATACTAGAGGAGGTAGCCTTTCCCTTCTCCAGGGGATCTTCCCAACCCAGGGATCAAACTGGGATCTCCCGCATTGCACATGGATTCTTTACCAACTGAACCACCAGGGAAGCCCAAGAATACTGGAGTGGGCAGCCTATCCCTTCTCCAGGGGATCTTCCCAACCCAGGGATCAAACTGGGATCTCCTACATTGCACATGGATTCTTTACCAACTGAACCACCAGGGAAGCCCAAGAATACTGGAGTGGGCAACCTATCCCTTCTCCATGGGATCTTCCCAACCCAGGATCAAATCAGGGTCTCCTGCATTGCAGGCAGTTTAGCTAAAGAATCTGCCTGCAATGCAGGAGACCTGGGTTCCATCCCTGGGTTGGGAAGATCCCCTGGAGAAGGGAAAGGCTACCCACTCCAGTATTATGGCCTGGAGAATTCCATGGGGTTGCAAAGAGTTGGATGTGACTGAGTGACTTTCCCTTTCACTCTAGGTCCTGATAGGGGTTTGCATTACATAGCTGGGTTTCCACTCAAGAAATTGGACTTGAGTATTTCATTGTAGGTACATTTTACCTCAAAAGAAATATCTGTTTAAAAAATACTGAACTCTAGTTAGTGATTGCACGCTGAATTTAGAGGGAAGTGTACTGATGTTCACAATTTAGTCTTAAATGCATCTACAAATAAAGTGGATTAATGGATGGATAGAAGGGTAAATAGTTGGATGAGACTATGTGACAATGCAAATACAGCAGAATGTTAATGTTAGCATCTAGGTGGTGGGCATATGCAAGCTAGGGATCTTCACTGCAAAATGTTTTCCACTTTGCAGTTTGTCTGAAATTCTTCATAATGAAGAGGTAGAAAACAGCACTTTTCTCACAAAGTTGCAGCAGATGACCTGAGGTAAAGAAGTAAAGTGTAGAACCAGATGCCTGATTTACATCATCAGCTACTCTGATGGGTTGAATTGTGTTCTGTCAAAGTTCCTATGCTGGTGTCCTAACTTCTAACCACCTCAGAATGGGAGGGAGGGAGGGGAACTGGAGACCAGGGAGGAGCTGATGTGGGCTGGAATTCCCTCCTTCCCACCACTCCTCCCATACATCTTCACTAGCCTTTGGGAGGGGAGGCTGGCAGATGGCTTGTATGTTTTCTGCCTGCCTGTGAGTGCAAAGCTTCTATGTCACCTTGTCTCTGAGAAGCAGGCTTCAGTGTCCTCCAGTCCCTGTAACATCAACTCACGGCCAGCCTTAGAGCCCGGTGTCTCAGTCCCCCAGAGACGGCGGAGCCGGGGGAGGCAAGCTTGAGCCTTATCAGGTAGAGTCGAAAGCAGTGGCTTTCCAACTGTGTGCGCACGGCAATCCCCTGGCAGGCTGTTCAACTGCAGATTGCTGGGCTCAGCTCCAGGGTGTCTGATTCTGAGGTCTGGGTGAGGCCAAGAATTTGCTCTTCTCCCAAGTTCCCAGGTGTGGCTGGCACTATGTGCCCAGGCATATGAATAATAGATGCTTCCTTTGGACTTGGAGTTGATTTCCCTGACCTCCTCTCCCTTCTGTCTCTTGGACTGCTTGGGCTGCCCTAACAAAAGGCTGCAGACTATGTGGCTTAAACAACAGACATTCCCCCCCACATAGTTCCAGAGGCTAAATGTCTGAGATGAGGGTGCCAGCATGGTTGGGTTGTGGTGAGGGCCCTCGTTCTGGCTTGCAGACGGCCACCTTCTTGCCATGTCCTCACATGGCAGGGAAAGAAAAAAGCTTGGGTGTCTCTTCTTAAAATAGGACCCCATCAGGAAGGCCACATTTACATGGCTTCTTTTAATCTAATTACCTTCCAAAGGCCCCACCTTCAAATACCAATCACACTGGAGATTAGGGCTTCAAAAGGTGAACTTTCAGTTCAGTTCAGTTCAGTTGCTCAGTTGTGTCCGACTCTTTGCGACCCCATGAACCGCAGCACACCAGGCCTCCCTGTCCAACACCAACTCCCGGAGTTCGCTCAGACTCATGTTCATTGAGTTGGTGATGCCATCCAGCCAGCTCATCCTCTGTTGTCCCCTTCTCCTCCTGCCCCTAATCCCTGCCAGCATCAGAGTCTTTTCCAATGGGTCAACTCTTTGCATGAGGTGGCCAAAGTACTGGAGTTTCAGCTTTAGCATCATTCCTTCCAAAGAAGTCCCAGGGCTGATCTCCTTTAGAATTGACTGGTTGGATCTCCTTGCAGTCCAAGGGACTCTCAAGAGTGTTCTCCAACACCACAGTTCAAAAGCATCAATTCTTTCGTGCTCAGCCTTCTTCACAGTCCAACTCTCACATCCATACATGACCACTGGAAAAACCATAGCCTTGACTAGACAGACCTTTGTTGGCAAAGTAATGTCTCTGCTTTTGAATATGCTATCTAGGTTAGTCATAACTTTCCTTCCAAGGAGTAAGCGTCTTTTAATTTCATGGCTGCAATCACCCTCTGCAGTGATTTTGGAGCCCCCCAAAATAAAGTCTTACACTGTTTCCCCATCTATTTCCCATGAACAGTTCATTATACTCTCCAATGTCTTGCTCTTGGCCTCTCCAGCCCCCATAACTCAAAGTGGATTCATGTCCACCAGGGGAATGGACACAGCCAGGATGTTACAAACCACCAAGTACTGGAGGGGACTGGGAGGCAGGCAATGAATGAGCACAGAAAAAAAAGGTTTTTCTCTTCCTGTTTCAGTTGACTTGATCTCACTGAGTAAATGTTTGATCCAAAATCCAAACTGTCTCTCCAGGTTTCTTCCTTCTCTCAGAGCGACCATCCCAATTTGCCCAAAACTGAGGGGTTTCAAAACTGGGAAAGTCCCAGGCAAACTGGGACAAGTTGGTTACCTTAAAACCTTAGGTGGCCCCATTTCCTCACTTGTTGAATTTGTTCTCTGACAGTTGATGAGGTTGGCCTCTTTTTACATATTTACTGGACTCTGGGAAGGGGGAGAGGCTCCCTAGGTTTGGTGCTAGTGGTAAAGAATTCACCTGCCAATATCAGAGACATAAGAGATGCGGGTTCCATCCCTGGGTTGGAAAGATCCCCTGGTGGAGTAAATGGCAACCCATTCCCATATTCCAACCTGGAAAATCCCATGGACAGAGAAGCCTGGCAGGCTACAGTCCATGGGGTTTCAAAAGAGTTAGACATAACTGAACAACTAAGTACAATACAATGGACTCAGATTCACTCTTCTGCAAACTGGCAGCTCATATTCCCTCACCATCTTCTTACTGTTTTTAATCTATGTTTAAAAAATACAATTAATTTATAGGCACACAACACAAGAGATGTTAACCCTTCATCCATCTAGTTATCCGGCTATCTGTCATTTGTCAATCCAGTGGAAATATCTTTCATAATCAATTGCTCACTCTTCGATTTTGCTTCTGGATTTTTCTTATAAAATATTTTTCATATATTTTTCATATAAAATTTTCAATTTTTAAATAATAAATGTCTGTACCCTTTCTTTGATGGATTCTGAGATTTCTGCTTAATATAAAATGGATTGCCTCACCCAAGCTTATTTGGCCGTGGAATACAGAATGAAGCAGGGCAAAGCTTCATTCTGTATTCCAAGGCCAAATAAGCTTGGTAATAGAGTTTTGCCAAGAAAATGCACTGGTCATAGCAAACACCCTCTTCCAACAACACAAGAGAAGACTCTACACATGGACATCACCAGATGGTCAACACCGAAATCAGATTGATTATATTCTTTGCAGCCAAAGATGGAGAAGCTCTCTACAGTCAACAAAAACAAGACCAGGAGCTGACTGTGGCTCAGATAATGAACTCCTTATTACCAAATTCAGACTTAAATTGAAGAAAGCAGGGAAAACCACTAGACCATTCAGGTATGACCTAAATCAAATCCCTTATGATTATACAGTGGAAGTGAGAAATAGATTTAAGGGCCTAGATCTGATAGATAGAGTGCCTGATGAAATATGGACTGAGGTTTGTGACATTGTACAGGACACAGGGATCAAGACCATCCCCATGGAAAAGAAATGCAAAAAAGCAAAATGGCTATCTGGGGAGGCCTTACAAATAGCTGTGAAAAGAAGAGAAGCAAAAAGCAAAGGATAAAAGGAAAGATATAAGCATCTGAATGCAGAGTTCCAAAGAATAACAAGAAGAGATAAGAAAGCCTTCCTCAGCGATCAGTGCAAAGAAATAGAGGAAAACAACAGAATGGGAAAGACTAGAGATCTCTTCAAGAAAATTAGAGATACCAAGGGAACATTTCATGCAAAGATGGGCTCGATAAAGGACAGAAATTGTATGGACCTAACAGAAGCAGAAGATATTAAGAAGAGGTGGCAAAAATACACAGAAGAACTATACAAAAAAGATCTTCACGACCCAGATGATCACAATGGTGTGATCACTGACCTAGAGCCAGACATCCTGGAATGTGAAGTCAAGTGGGCCTTAGAAAGCATCACTACGAACAAAGCTAGTGGAGGTGATGGAATTCCAGTTGAGCTATTTCAAATCCTGAAATATGATGCTGTGAAAGTGCTGCATTCAATATGCCAGCAAACTTGGAAAACTCAGCAGTGGCCACAGGACTGGAAAAGGTCAGTTTTCATTCGAATTCCAAAGAAAGGCAATGCCAAAGATTGCTCAAACTACCGCACAATTGCACTCATCTCACACACTAGTAAAGTAATGCTCAAAATTCTCTAAGCCAGGCTTCAGCAATCTGTGAACCGTGAACTTCCAGATGTTCAAGCTGGTTTTAGAAAAGGCAGAGGAACCACAGATCAAATTGCCAACATCTGCTGGATCATAGAAAAAGCAAGAGAGTTTCAGAAAAACATCTGTTTCTACTTTATTGACTATACCAAAGCCTCTGATTGTGTGGATCACAATAAACTGTGGAAAATTCTGAAAGAGATGGGAATACCAGACCACCTCACCTGCCTCTTGAGAAACCTGTATGCAGGTCAGGAAGCAACAGTTAGAACTGGACATGGAACAACAGACTGGTTCCAAATAGGAAAAGGAGTATGTCAAGGCTGTATATTGTCACCCTGCTTATTTAACTTATATGCAGAGTACATCATGAGAAACCTGGACTGGAAGAAACACAAGCTGGAATCAAGATTGCCAGGAGAAATATCAATAACCTCAGATATGCAGATGACACCACCCTTATGGCAGAAAGTGAAGAAGAACTAAAAAGCCTCTTGATGAAAGTGAAAGAGGAGAGTGAAAACATTGGCTTAAGGCTCAACATTTAGAAAACTAAGATCATGGCACCTGGTCCCATCACTTCATGGGAAATAGATGGGGAAACAGTGGAAACAGCGTCAGACTTTATTTTTGGGGGCTCCAAAATCACTGCAGATGGTGACTGCAGCCATGAAATTAAAAGACACTTACTCCTTGGAAGGAAAGTTATGACCAACCTAGATAGCATATTCAAAAGCAGAGACATTACTTTGCCAACAAAGGTCCGTCTAGTCAAGGCTATGGTTTTTCCAGTGGTCATGTATGGATGTGAGAGTTGGACTGTGAAGAAGGCTGAGCACGAAAGAATTGATGCTTTTGAACTGTGGTGTTGGAGAACACTCTTGAGAGTCCCTTGGACTGCAAGGAGATCCAACCAGTCAATTCTAAAGGAGATCAGCCCTGGGATTTCTTTGAAAGGAATGATGCTAAAGCTGAAACTCCAGTACTTTGGCCACCTCATGCGAAGGGTTGACTCATTGGAAAAAACTCTGATGCTGGAAGGGATTGGGGGCAGGAGGAGAAGGGGACAACAGAGGATGAGATGGCTGGATGGCATCACTGACTTGATGGACGTGAGTCTGAGTGAACTCCAGGAGTTGCTGATGGACAGGGAGGCCTGGCGTGCTGCGGTTCATGGGGTTGCAAAGAGTCAGACATGACTGAGCAACTGAACTGAACTGAAATCTATTCTAATACACTAATGTTTTATCTTGACACAAATATCTAATTTACCTAATTTGTTTTCATATATGGTTATTAGGGTCTCCCTTACATATATAATATGATACTATATATCAGTGTAATCCATTAATTATACCACTCTTTCCCTCTGAATGGAAATATTACCATCATATTTTAGTTTCCTCAGTTTATCTGCATCTATTTCTGGGCTTTCTAATCTGTTTCCTTGTTATTCTGGCTAGTTTATATGCCAATATCATGCTATTTAGATTGTGATAGCTTGAGTCTAAGTTTTATTATTAACTAAAGCTGCTCACTGCCCCCTCATTTGTTATTTTCTTCACTATTTTCCGGTGAGCATTTACAATGAAAAATTATTTTGTCTATATAAAATTTAAAATTACTCTCTCAAGTTCTTAGAATTAAGATTCTAATTAAAATTGCATTAAATTTCTATATTAATCTCTTGAATTTATGTTGTCATTCAGTCACTAAGTCATGTCCAACTCTTTGCAACTCCGTGGACCACAGCACGCCAGTCTTCCCTGTCCTTCACTATCTCCCAGAGTTTGAATTTATGTATTACTTTTCTAAGCTATGGCATGCTTGTGATATTAAGTCTCTCCGCACAGAAACGTGTCTTGTATATCTCCATTTGTTGAGGCACTGTTTTATATCCTTCAATACCATTTTATCACTCTGTTTGTGTACATGGCATATCTTTTCTTGTTAATGCACCCTTAGAAATGCTATAGTGTTCGTTGCTATTATGAATAGGCTATTTGTTCCATTTCCCTTCCCAAATGTTTATTGCTATCATAGATCAAAACTTGATGTATTTATCCATTTACCTCATTAAGTTCTCTTATTCATTTTACTATTATCTTACTAAAATGTATTAAGCTGCCTAGGTATACTCCCTATTATCTATAAAGATATTTCCTTTCTATTTTCAATATCTCTCCCCATTTTCCTGTTTTACTCTGTTAGTTAAAAATGTCCAAACCTGTGTTGCTCAATAGTAGCAACAGCAGACACTATATCTTGCTCTCGAATTAACATAAATGACTTCAGCATTTTTTCATTTCGTAAAATGTTTGATCTTAGTCTTTAGGAAATAGGCTTTATCATGTTTAAGCAGTTTCTATCTGCACTCGACAACTTCTTAGGGGAAAAAATAATATGTACCTGTCAGACATATGCTAGAACTACCAAATAGCTATGAAATTGGGTCCATAAACTGTGAGGCATAAATCATACTTCTATTTTCTCTGAGGCAGTATGAAACTCATAAATTTTTTGTGGTTAGAAAGTTTAAAACAATGGGAAACCAGGGTCATTTTGGAAACACAAAATCCTGCCATCTAAAGGAGAGAACTCCATGATAGCCTTGCAGCCCACACTCTCCAAACATTTTAGATACATTGAGCAATTGCTGGCTGTGGGGCTCAGTAGCTCAATTTACTCAGTGGCCTTGCTAATCCAGGGGAGCTAAGAGAAGGGTTGTTGTTCAGTCGCTCGGTCATGTGCGACTCTGCAATTCCAAGGACTTCAGCATGCCGGGTTTTCCTGTACTTCACCATCTCCCAGAGTTCACTCAAACTCATGTCCATTGAGTCAGTGATGCCATCCAACCATCTCATCCTGTGTCGCCCCCTTCTCCTCCTGCCCTCAATCTTTCCAGCTTCGGGATCTTTCCCAATGAGTCGGCTCTTCGCATCAGGTAGCCAAAGAGAGAGGTACAATGTAGCAGAGGGAGGCCGGGGCGCCGTGTGACAGAGATGGGGCAAAGCTGCTCTCTGTGCAGCTGGCTCGCTTGCCATCCTGTGCTGTCATGTTGGTAAATAAATTACTTATTGCCCTTATTTTTCTTATTCCCCAGGAGAGCTGTGGAAATCAGTCAGAATCCTACAACAGGCGGGAACCTTGGGAGTCCTTTAGTCCAGGCGCAGCTGCCAGGAGGCTTGCCTTTGAACCAGGTCAGGCGGAGAGAGATGATGTGAACTTATCCTATCCCCATCTCCCTACTGAAGCCCCATCGAGGTGTCTTTGGGTCCACTGCCTAATTTGCCACATGAAGAGAGGGTCATGGTCCTGTCTGCCAGGGACACAGGTCCAACACTCAGAGGCAACGCATGGGGACTTCACTGGTGATCCAGGGGCTAATACTTTGAGCTCCCAATGCAGGGCCCCAGGTTCAATTCCTGTTCAGAGGACTAGATCCCACATGTCACAACCAAAGAGCCTGCATGTGGTGAGGAAGATCGAAGATATCGTGTGAGGCAACTAAGCCCTGACACAGACAAATAAATATTTTTTCAAAAAGGCAACTTGTGGATGCATGCACCGTTACCTCTCAGATATGTGGGGTCAGGCTGGGCTTACTGAGCACAGCAGGAATCCACCTATGCCTCAGGGTCCACAGAGATCCTGTGCTCCCTCTAGGCATCCGCCTCCTACAATTTCATCTTCCCAGTGCTTAATTTCTATGACTAATTTTCCTTCTTGTCTGCTGGTGTGCCATACTTTATGCCTTCCACATTTCATTCCTTGATGTTCTGATTGATTTCTTACACTTCCTCCTCATCTGTGTGGATTCTCTGCTTGTTATCAGATCTTGATTGCAAAGTCTTGATGATAAAAGTCTCCAGCACAAGCTTAGCACCTTCCAAACTACTTGATTGCCTGCCCCCTTTCTCTGAACTGGGCTTCCCTGATATCTCAGTTGGTAAAGAATCTGCCTGCAATGTAGGAGACCCCGGTTCCATTCCTGGGTCAGGAAGATCCACTGGAGAAGGGATAGGCTACCCACTTCAGTATTCTTGGGCTTCCCTGGTGGCTCAGCTGGTAAAGAATCTGCCTGCAATGTGGGAGACCTGGGTTCTATCCCTGGGTTGGGAAGATCCCCTGGAGAAAGGAAAGGCTATCCACTCCGGTATTCTGGCCTGGAGAATTCCATGGACTGTGTATAATCCATGGGGTCGCAAAGAGTCAGACACGACTGAGCGACTTTTCACTTTTCTCTGAACTGGCTTTAACCTACTCAGTCCTGCTCAAAGTGATGCCTTAAGTGATCTCATGCTTAAATACGCCACATCTAACCCTACTGTGCCTGCTGGGTTTATGAAGGGGAAACCAAGTGGCTAATGGTCTTTATTTTTCTAACAGTCTCAGGAAACAAATTTATGCAGGGTATAGATCTGCATAAAAGAAGTAGTAGCTACTTTGCCCTAGCTAAAGGGTAAAGCCACATTGGTATGCACTGTGCAAAAATAGAGGCAGGCTTTAAGCCATAATTTGCACTTTCTCCTCACAGAGCTATTTATCTGGGAATGTTAAAGTTCTCTGTGTGTGGAGAACTCTCAGTTAATATTGAGTAAATGGACTCTGGTTAATCTGGGTAGCTCAGGGAGATTTCTGGTAGTGGGTAGCATGTGTTCTGGAATGGCTTTGCATCAGTCTGTAAACAACTATCCCCTAATATGAAGGAAAAGCCTAGCAACAGGAAGCCTCTGTCTGTAAGAGAACCCTAGAAGAGATGGTGAAAACCTCAATCTCAGGTCTTTGAAGGAAATTCCCATTTCTAGAAGGGACTGTGGAGGGCAATGTCATTCAAGGATTATCCTTAAGTTAGCAAAATTTTGACCCCAGTCAGAGTAGGCAAAAATCTAAGGCAAATATTTGAACAAGTGAAAAAAAGAAAAAAAGCCGTGAACAAGAAGACAAAATCATCCAGAGAAAGAGGCTAGGCTCAATCTAAATCAGATTTATGGAAAGGTCCTGGTCTGGACATGTCTTCCCCACACAGCTATGGTGGCCGCTGGAACAGCTGCTGCTGGTTTTGTTTGTGAGCTTAACTCACGGGACGCCATTTGTCAAGGTCACACGGTGAGCTCTTGGAGAAACATACTCAGGCTGCAGACTTCTCTTGACTTTATTCCATGTGGTCACACAGCTTAGCTACCAAGGATCTGAGGAAGCAAAGAGTGTTTGTATGGGTGAGAGTGTGTATATTTGGTAATGGATGTCCTTGGGCCAAATGTGCTCAGAATACGCTGATCCACTCCTGCTCAGAGACCTTGTTACATATGAATGTCTGTCTGCCTCATGGTGAGTTTTGTATCACAAATCAGACCACAGGTCCTTGCAGACTGGACAGCCTCCCAGACTTCAATTCTGTCTAGTACCCAGCTCCGTGCCAGGCTCAACGGGAGTGCGAAGTCCCTTCAGTCGTGTCCGACTCTTTGCAACCCCATGGACTGTAGCCCGCCAGGCTCCTCTGTCCATGGATTCTCCAGGCAAGAATACTGGAGTGGGTTGCCATGCCCTTCTCCAGGGGATCTTCCCAACGCAGGGATGGAACCTGCATCTCTTGCGTCTTCTGCTTTGGCAGGCAAGTTCTTTACCACTAGCCCTAATGGGGAAGCCCTAGATAAACGCTGTACAAACATGAAAGGGTCTGACAACGATCTGTAGTATGCATTAGTCTGCTCCCTCTGCTATAACAAAATACCAGAGATGGAGTGGCTTAAACATAAGATACTTATTTCTCATAGTTCTGGAGGTGGGAAGTCCAAGACCAGGGTGCCAGCCAATTCAGCTCCTGGTGAAAGCTCTCTTCTTGGCTTTCCGATGGCTGGCTTCTCACTGTGTCCTCGTGTGGCAGAGAATCAGTAAGCTCTCTCTCCTCCTCTCCTTCAAAAACCACTAAACTTACCATGAGGCCCTCACCCTCATGACCTCATCTAATCCACTATCTCCCCACTTACCACCAGATACCATCACAGTAGGGGTTCAGGCTTCAGCATGTGAATTTGAGGACACAATGCAGTCTACAACATAATAATTCCTAGGGTCAACCTCAGACCAGAGAGGCCACCGGGGGAGAGGGATCATGAAGCTCTGAAATGCTTCAGCAGAGAAGTGAACTTTCAAGGAAGCAAAAACCTAAGAAACAGCCGCAGAGTAAAGCTGGGGAAGGAAATGCTTCATCTCATTGAGAGAATGGCCATCCATCCCTCAAATAGGTTCTATACTCCAGGACTTGGGGGAGTGCACTCCTTACCTCAGGGGCACAACTCAGGGTGAAGTTTTGAGGGTATTTCTTTGCAGTTTCCTGATGCAGATCAGTGAGAGGCGACTGGGATCTGTGGAAGGGGGGTGTCCCCTTTCTAGAAGACCTAGTTCAGTCATTTCTGGTACCCCTTCTTTGGGACCAGGTTGCCTAATCATCCATTCACTCCTGCCCAGGGTGGTACAGGCTGTTAAATTTTAAAGATACCTTCACTACAAAGTAGTTTATAGTGGCCTTCCTTCAGGGATAAGAGTAAGGGACAGGCTGGCAGGAACAATGTGGGGGCCCACACAGGCCTCCATGTAGGGGAGGAAAACCAGCTTCATTAGGTTAAAAGGGAGGCAGGGCTGAAATACACATGGATTTCATGGGCTTCTCTCTCTCTCCCTCCCTCCTTCCCCCAGTGTGTATATCCCTTTCTCACATACAAGTATACACACACACACACATGCACTCAGACGAGTGCACACCCCAGGGCTTCTTGACTCCTCCCAGGGGCCACCTGTTTACTGCGTTATCATTAACCCATCTCTCCAGCTTATCACCCTCCTGCACCCTCTCTCCTCACTGGTGTTTTAGCTTCTCCAGGGCCCTGCCTGCCCTTCATTTAATTTCACAGCCTGTCACGGCGCAGTGATTCCAAGGCAGAGGGAGGACGGAGTAATTTATAAAGCCTCTCCGTTCTCGCCAGTCCCTCGCCCTCTTCTGCGATCCCCTCCCCTGGCTTGCAGGCTCCCAGGGACCCAGCTATGCATGTGAGACTCTTTCCTGGGCCACTAAACCGTCAGAGCCCCTGAGAATAATTTTATTTCTCCTCTAGACAAGAAGCAATGTCTTAATGAAAAATCCACCTGCCTGGGTGAGAGTCTGGTAGCCATGCTGGGGGCAGGGAAGGGGAGGAGTCGCCATTCCTGAGGGAGCAGGGAGGGTTGGCCTTTCTGCCTTCTTGTCTGCAGGGGCCGGGTTTTTTTTATACATGTGGCCATTTTGAGAACAACACTTTCTGAGGGTGATCTCAGAGGGAGAACCGTAAGCAGTCCTGAAGAGAGATGGTAGTTCTCTGCCCAGAAATTGAACCTGGGTAGCCTGGATGGAAACCAGGACTCCTAGCCACCAGACCACCAGGGACTAGAGGCTAAAAGCAAAGTGGCCCTGGCTCTTTCCCCCATTTGAAAGCAGGAATGTTTCAAGGAGGCCAACTTGTAAAAAAACTAGGAACCAAGTTTATTATTAGAGACACAGCATGACACGTGGGAAGAAGCAGTTTTTTTTTTTTTTTTTAAGGCAGAAGTTGCATAGAAATACATACGCAGAGAATAAGGGCATGGGTGTCCTCTCTGATGAGAAGGTGTAAATGAGCAGTAAAGAGGGTGATTCAAATCTCTTGTACAGGTAGTTCTTTCGGGTCTTTGTTTACCTTTGGCCAATTACCTTGTATCTTTTTTTCACACCTAACTGGCCTTAGAACCCTCCCCAACATGCATGAACAATTTTTTGCTAAGATGGATCCCACCTGAGGCCTGTGGGTACATGTCCATACTTATAATATGGTGGGGCTCCCTCTCTTTTTTTGACTCCCAAGGGACCTTCCTACACTTGTGCAAACAGAGAAGTTTTCCTTGACCCCAGGAGTGGGCACCTTATCTCCTTCCTCCAGCAAAGCTCAACTTCTGCCTGCAGCTTTGATCTTGGAGTATCTGGGTGGGGTGGGGGAAACAAAGCTTCAGTTTTATTCCACTTGACAAACACCAGCTGTCCAGCCCAGGGGCCCATCTATCTCCTACCTCAGGAAAGGAACTGGAACTGGAATCTTGGTTGGGTTGTACATTTTGACTTGGTCGGCATCCAGCTCTGTTAGTCTATGTTCTTCTTCTTTTTTTTTTGGCTTTCCTTGAGAACAATCAGGATATCTTCAGAATTGAGCATCAGCCTTCTCTTTTCCTTTCCATTTTCTTCTTCCTTAAACCTCCAAAACACAGTGGTTGACATCATTGGAGGTTTGGGGGTCAAGTTGAGTTCAAGTCCTAGTTCTGCTACTTGTTAGCTATGTGACCTTGGGCAATTGATGTCACCACTCCCATCCTTTGTAAAGCAGGCGTCATGACAGTGCCTGCTGTAAGGGATCGAGGCACTGATCACGTAGAGCTGAGCCTGGTGACCTGAGTGTTAGCAGATTCCATTATAATTTTGGAAAATAAGATCTAAATGCCAAAGAATGCTCAAACTACCACACAATTGCACTCATCTCACATGCTAATAAAGTAATGCTCAAAATTCTCCAAGCCAGGCTTCAGCAATATATGAACCATGAACTTCCAGTTGTCCAAGCTGGTTTTAGAAAAGGCAGAGGAACCAGAGACCAAATTTCCAACATCCACTGGATCATCGAAAAAGCAAGAGAGTTTCAGAAAAACATCTGTTTCTGCTTTATTGACTCTGCCAAAGCCTTTGATTGCGTGGATCACAATAAACTGTGGAAAATTCTGAAAGAGATGGGAATACCAGACCACCTCACCTGCCTCTTGAGAAACCTATATGCAGGTCAGGAAGCAACAGTTCGAACTGGACATGGAACAACAGACTGGTTCCAAATAGGTAAAGGAGTACATCAAGGCTGTATATTGTCACCCTGCTTATTTAACTTACATGCAGAGTACATCATCAGAAATGCTGGGCTAGAAGAAGCACAAGCTGGAATCAATTTTGCCGGGGTAAATATCAATAACCTCAGATATGCAGATGACACTACCCTTATGGCAGAAAGTGAAGAAGAACTAAAAAGCCTCTTGATGAAAGTGAAAGAGGAGAGTGAAAAAGTTGGCTTAAAACTCAACATTCAGAAAACAAAGATCATGGCACCTGGTCCCATCACTTCATGGGAAATAGATGGGGAAACAGTGGAAACAGTGTCAGACTTTATTTTTTGGGGCTCCAAAATCACTGCAGATGGTGACTGCAGCCATGAAATTAAAAGACGCTTACTCCTTGGAAGGAAAGTTATGACCAACCTAGATAGAATATTCAAAAGCAGAGAGATTACTTTGCCAACAAAGGTCCATCTAGTTAAGGCTATGGTTTTTCCAGTGGTCATGTATGGATGTGAGAGTTGGACTATGAAGAAAGCTGAGCGCCAAAGAATTGATGCTTTTGAATTGTGGTGTTGGAGAAGACTCTTGAGAGTCCCTTGGACTGCAAGGAGATCCAACCAGTCCATTCTGAAGGAGATCAGCCCTGGGATTTCTTTGAAAGGAATGATGCTAAAGCTGAAACTCCAGTACTTTGGCCACTTCATGCAAAGAGTTGACTCATTGGAAAAGACTCTGATGCTGGGAGGGATTGGGAGCAGGAGGAGAAGGGGACGCCAGAGGATGAGATAGCTGGATGGCATCACTGACTCGATGGACGTGAGTCTGAGTGAACTCCGAGAGTTGGTGATGGACAGGGAGGCCTGGCATGCTGCGATTCATGGGGTCGTAAAGAGTCAGACACGACTGAGAGACTGAACTGAACGAAGATCTAAACAGCAGAGAGTTGTCTGTATACATGAGAGCTCTCTGGCGCACTTCAGGACAACTCAGACCCACGATGTACATCGCAGGAATGTCTGCAGCCAACGCTGGTCCATAAATGCCCTGGACCTGGCCTTCAGACTCCAGGGGCTGCACAGTGGGTGGGCAGGAGGAACAAAGCCAATGAGCAGACCATCTGAGCTTTGAAATCTGTCTCACCCTTGTGATCACAAGCAACTTCCTCATTTCTCTGAGCCTCTGTTTCCTTATCCTCGAGATGAGGATTCTAATTTCCAGCTAAGAATATTTTGGTGAGGTTTAATGGACATGGAACAACAGACTGGTTCCAAATAGGAAAAGGAGTACGTCAAGGCTGTATATTGTCACCCTGCTTATTTAACTTATATGCAGAGTACATCATCAGAAATGCTGGGCTGGAGGAAGCATAAGCTGGAATCAAGATTGCCGGGAGAAATATCAATAACCTCAGATATGCAGATGACACCACCCTTATGGCAGAAAGTGAAGAAGAACTAAACAGCCTATTGATGAAAGTGAAAGAGGAGAGTGAAAAAGTTGGCTTAAAGCTCAACATTCAGAAAACGAAGATCATGGCATCCGGTCCCATCACTACATGGGAAATAGATGGGGAAACAGTGGCTGACTTTATTTTTTGGGCTCCAAAATCACTGCAGATGGTGATTGCAGCCATGAAATTAAAAAACACTTACTCTTTGGAAGGAAAGTTATGACCAACCTAGACAACATATTAAAAAGCAGAGACATTACTTTGTCAGCAAAGGTCTGTCTAGTCAAGGCTATGGTTTTTCCAGTGGTCATATATGGATGTGAGAGTTGGACTGTGAAGAAAGCTGAGCGCCGAAGAATTGATGCTTTTGAGGTGTGGTGTTGGAGAAGACTCTTGAGAGTCCCTTGGACTGCAAGGAGATCCAACCAGTCCATCCTAAAGGAGATCAGTCCTGGGTATTCATTGGAAGGACTGATGTTGAAGCTGAAACTCGAATACTTTGGCCACCGGATGTGAAGAGCTAACTCATTTGAAAAGACCCTGAAGACCCTGCTGCTGGGAAAGATTGAGGGTAGGAGGAGAAGGGGACGACAGAGGATGAGATCGCTGGATGGCATCATTGACTCAATGGACATGGGTTTGGGTGGACTCTAGGAGTTGGTGATGGACAGGGAGGCCTGGCCTGCTGCAGTTCATGGGGTCGCAAAGAATCGGACATGACTGAGCGACTGAACTGAACTGAACAGACCATGTATCTAAAATGTGTAGCTTCCACCTGGCTTGGGGTGGATGCTGAGACTTAAAATTACCTACAGTGTGACACCCACATGCTTACTTTGTGATAAACATCACTTGGAGTGGTGGCCAAACATCTGTGGGGAAGGGTGGGGAAAGAGTTGCAAAATCAAGTAGCTCATGGCAGCTCTGAGATGCTTCAAGTGTGTGATCTCATTCCTGAAAGTATGTAATCTCCTCTGAGGCAGGGCAGGAGTGGTCAGTCCCTCTGAGGAGTGGGCAATGGAAGTGGGAGGAGTGGGAGATGGAACTCAGGCCACATAACCCGAGAGGCAGAGACAGTCCTCACACCCACCCACCTCCCTCCACCACCGAGTGAACGACTCAGGTTCACTGCCAACCCACACTGCAGCGCATCCCCAGGGCTCCCAAGAAATGCCAATGTCCTCTGCCCACCTGGAAGAGTTGCTGCCTCTCAGGAGGTGGAAGGAGTCAAAAAGAATGGTATTGAGCCAGGGAACAAATTTAGTGCTTTTTAAAAAAGAAATCCTAGAATAAAATGGAATATGACATTTCAGAGTGCATTGCACGTTATAAGAGGATATATTGTTTGGTGAAACTTTGTTTCGTTTGTGCCTGTGTACTGAGTATCCATGTAAAATGTATTCTTCAGTTGGGTCTCTGTCCAGAAAAATTTAAAAAGCATTTTTTGGATATTGAAATGTATACTAGTTACTGACTGCTGTATTCAGAGCAAATATACTCTCCAACCATTGCAGTTATCCTCCAGTGGGGACTCATCGAGTCAATCCCCACCTTCCCTCCCCTCCCCTCCTCTGCCACTTCTTCAATCTGCTACAATAGCAAACAAATTCTTTCCACCTTACTTTCATCCCGTGGCAACCTCCTTCCAGCTCTGAAAGTACAGGGGTCATCCCACACTTTACCAGGTGAATCCAAATTCCTGTTGGCCCCTAGCCTGCAGCCTCTCCTGCCACTTCTTCTCTAAGTCCTCTGTGCTCCCACCAGTCTTGTTCTCGGAGGCAACTTTCATCTGTGTAGGGAGGAAGTGCCCTCTTGGCTTCCACAACTCTCTATCCTCCAGGCCCTGCCCCCGTTTCACTTCCGCCTGAAGCTCTCCTGGCCCATGAGCCATAGCAATTCGCCTTCTTGTGAAAGCACAGCATTTCTTGTGCAATAAGCCCAGGGGGCCCCGGTCATGTGTTGTCTGGGTCAGTTACTGAATTACTGCATTAAAATCCATACTTCCTCAGCACAGTGCTTTAGAGATTCACCTCTCTGTTCCATGCATCAGTAGCAGGTTCCTTTCTTTAACCACTGAGTACTCTTCCATGATACTCACTACAGTTTATCCATGTGCAATGAATTTGCCAAACTGCAAAATCTGAAGGAAGCATCCCCATAAGATGCCCTCAGTTCAGGCACCAACCACAAGTCTGGGTTTCCCTGGTATTACCCTCAGTTCAGATAAGCTGACTACATATTTGGAAGTCTCCACAACCACACTCAGGTTCAATAATTTGCTAGAACAATTCACAGAACTCAGGGAAAGTGCCATATTTAGAATTACATCTTCAGTAATTACATCTCTAGTAAATTAGAACTAACCAATGTTCTACCACATAGGACCGAGTATGGGAAGGCTGCAAAGGTGACGTTTCCATGTCCTCTGGGATGTGTTATGCCTGCTGGCATCAGTGTGTAGCAAACTGCAGAGTATTATTACTAATCCAGGATGGTAACCCATGCTTTGGTACCCAGAGCTTTTTATTGGAGCTTGATAACATACTGCCACATAGCTGATCTTTAGTCTCCCGTCCATTAAAGGTCAGAACTGATACAGAGTGTCCCAAAGACTCATCTGTCATAAAGCACTTTGTTAAGTTGATGGGTGGTCAAGCCCCCAAGCAAACAAAGTCAGTCCTATGAAGCAGGATATCCAGGGGTCTAAAGATCACCCCCCAGTTGCTAAAGGCAAAAGCCAGAACTTTCTTTAGATAACTCTTCACTGCACATCATTCACCTTGATGTTTAGTCACTAAGTTCTGTCTGACACTTTGCGACCCCATGGACTGTAGCCCATCAGGGCTTTTCTGTACATGGGATTTCCCAGGCAAGAATACTGGAGTGAGTTGCCCTTTCCTCCTCCAGAGGATCTTCCCAACCCAGGGATCAAACCCGCATCACCTGCCCTGGAGGCAGATTCTTTACTGCTATGGATAGACATTTGGAGTGTCGTCAGTTTGGGGCCATTAGCAATAATGATACATGAAACAACACAACTGAATCATAAAAATGTTAGGCCAAATGAAAGAAGCATATACTTCTGATTTCATTTACATGAAACTATACAAAGGGCAAATCTAATTTATGGTGCTGGTAGGATAGGCTACAGCTATATAGTCTGCGGGGCTTAGTGCATTTTATTGTGTGCAAATTGTACCTCAATCAAGTTGATACTTGATACCACTCCCATTTACTTTGCCTTTGCTATCATTTTGTAAGCACTTTATGACATTACCACTTTCATGGTCAGATAACACTGTAAGGTGGGATTATGAGCCTTACCTTTAAGATGAAGAAACTGAGACTTAGAGCAGTAAAGTGACTCAGCCAAGTTCTCATCTGATGAGTAACAGAATCTGAATTTTAACCCAGGCCTGTCAGGCACCAAAATCAATGCCCTGAACCACCATCTGCCAGCACAGCTGCTCTCTGCTCAGCACGTCCCTAGGCTGTGTTTGGTGTTTTGTTTGTGTTTTTCTGGTCTTTCCGTTCTCTGTAAGTCCTCAAGAATAGAGCCGGCACCAGCACTGAAGGGAAGGGTACACCGTGGGGTACACTTGTGCGTCTCTTTTCAGGCTTCTTCATATGCAAATATCTTCAGATCTAGGTGTGTCGAATTTTGTGTTTTTTTAAATAAGATTGTGATCTTCTATACAACCGTATCATGACTTTTTTTCACTTAATAATGTTTAATGAGTTATTATTTCCTCAATGTTTAGAGAGTGTTCTTCAGTTGGTTCTTTCAGAGCAAAGAGAGAGAAAGTTTCAGTTTTCTCCAGGGTCAAAGGCACACTGTTCACTGTAGATGATAATGCTGCAGGAGCATCCACACAAGGTCTCACTGCAATTTAGATGGTTGCATCCTATACACGCCTAGGGGCTCAGTTTGCCTGTAATGCAGGAGATCCAGGTTCGATCCCTGGGTTGGGAAGATTCCCTGGAAAAGGGAATGGCAACCTCCTCTAGTATTCCATGGAGAAAGGAGCCTGGCAGCCCATAGTCCATGGGATCCCCAAAAGTTGGACATGACTAACACTTTCTTTCACTTCATCCTATACATGCAGACACTAAGAAAGATCAACAACTTAGAGAAAAAATCTTTTTATCAAATTCAAGTGTTTCATTATCTTAAGGACAATTTTAAAGGGTAAAATATGAAATGTTTCACACTAGTTTTATGCACAGTACATGCTAATTTCTATCTGTATATCTATCATCTATCTATCTATCCATCTACCTACCTTTCTATCATCATCATCAACTTAATATCCCCAAGAACGTCTTTAAGGCTGCATACGTCCTAGGATGTAGATGTGCCAAAACTAACCAAATCAGTGTGAAATTTTTCAGAAGAAGACTAAGAATTTACAAGTTCCTGGGAGGGAGCTTGGGGGAGGTTTTCTCAAGGTAGGTAGGTAGCATCTGAGTTCATTGAGAACCGAAACGTCTTCAGCGCATGCGCAGATATGGTCAAAGGCTCACAGCGAAAGGGTTTGCACTCTAAGCACAGGTGCAAGTCGGTATTTTGCACCATACAGTCCCACGGGTAGATGGGGGTCTCACTGCGATGCTGCTGGCCTAAGAAAGACGGAAAATCTGCCACTGCAAACAGATCACAGAGTTGCATGAAATTTCACAGTTGTTTTCATTTTCCTTCAGGCAACAGTTTGTAATATTGTCTGTGTGACGAAAAATGGAATAAATGAGTGACTTCCCATTTCTCTTTGGACTCAGACATCAGTGAGTGGATTTGAGTTTAACCTAGACCACAAAGGTAAACTGTACAACGGGATCCTGGCCACTCTCAGAGTTCGTGGGTGACAGGGGTGACCCACGGGTAGGAGCACAGGGCTGCCCACCTTTTCCTCCACCCCTTCTCTTCCCCCGCCCCGCTCCCGGGTGTAGCAGGTGCCGCGAATGCTCAGCCCGAATTCCCTCTGGTTCCCACCGTGGGTGAGACCGTGCTTCCAGCAGCTGGCTCCCCTGACTCTTCCCTCAAGCAGCTTCTGAGGCCTCTTTGACCCTCCAGAGCTCTTCTGCACCACTTGCCTGAGACTTTGCCTCAACCTATTTGTCTTAGTCAGCACGGGCTGATGTAAGAAAAACAGTAGAGACTGGGTGGTTCAAGCAACAGTTATTTCTCCCTGTTCTGGAGGCTGGAAGCTCAAGGTCAAGGTGCTAGCGTGGTAGGTTCTGGTGAGAACTTGCTTTGGGGCTTGTAGGTGGCCACTTCCTTGCTGTACCTTCTTATGATGGAGAGAGAGAGAGAAAAAAAAAAAAACAAGCTCGTTGGTCTCTTCCTGTGCTCAGTTGCTCAGTCGTGTCCTACTCTTTGTAGCCCACCAGGCTCCTCTGTCCATGGGATCCTTCAGGCAAGAATACTGGAGTGGGTTGCCATGCTCTCCTCCAGGGGATTTTCCTGGCCAAGGGATCGAACCCACATCTCCTTTGTCTCCTGCACTGCAGGCAGATTCTTTACCCACTGAGCCACCTGGGAAGCCCCTGGTCTTCCTATAAGGACACTAATACCATTACCAGGGCCCTGCCCTTATGATCTTATCTAATCCTAGTTAACTGCTAAAGACCTCCCCCGACCCCACCACCAATAACCATCACATTGGGGGTTAGGACCTTGACATAGGAATTTTGAGGGGGGTTGGAGGACATAGTTAGGACACAGCCGTGCTTTTGTAGGACACAGTCATTCTTCCCCCACCCCTTGCTCATTTCTCCAGGGAACATTTTTCTTAATAAACCACTTTCACACAAGTGGTCAGAGCTGGCTTCTGGAGAACCTGACCTAAGGTATTCTGCTTATGGAAAGTGAACTAGAAAAGGTACCTACAGAGCTTCACAACGCTTAAGCCAGGGGCCACAGGATGACGGACATAAAGGCCCTGTTGCTCAGCCTTCTTAAGAACACTCGGTATTGTTTTTCTGCTTTTGTTCTTGTTTTGCTTTTGTTTCTCCAGCAGATAGAGAATCAAACAGCAATGAAGTTGGCTTTAGGGACTTCCCTTGGTGGTCCATTGGCTATGATTCCGTGTTCCCAATGCAGGGGCCCCAGGTTCCATTCCTGGTCAGGAAACTAGATCTCGCATGCCTCAACTAAAGATTTCATGTGCTGCAACTAAGACCCAGCACAGCCAAATAAATAAACACCTTTTTAAAAGTTGGGCTAGTGCAAGACCCAGAAAGAACTTGCTAGGCCTTGGAACAGCCCACTCTTGGGCTGAGTGCAGTGTAATCACGCTTACCAAGGCTGCTGGATCTTTCTGGACCAGGTGAAGAGAGAGAGAGAAAGAAGCTAAACTCCTTGCCTTCAGGATCTTTTTTAGAAAAGTTGCATCCAGGAGGAAAATGTGGGTCAAAGCCCCGCCCCCTGACCCCAAGCAGGTAACTCATTCCCTTTCCTTGGAGAGGGGAAATGTTAGGACTAGAGGCTATGAACATTTAAGGAGTGGATCTTCCTTCTTAAAAAAACATCAGGTTTGGAGAAGAAACATTTTTCTTCCAGCCAGTATGAAATGGCATCTCATTGTTTTTAGTTCCATTTCTCGATTATGACTGGGGTTGAACAAATTTTTATGAATTTATTGGCCATTGAAGCTTTCTTTCCTTGGAATTGCATCTTCCTATTCTTGTGCATTTTCCCATGGTGCCATCTGTCTTTATCTTATTGGTTTGTAGGCATTTATTTATGTATTTTGAATTCTAAACTTTGTAGGCAATACACATTGCTGCTGTATTCTCCCAGTCTTCGAGTGGCATTTTCACGTATTTATGATGAAGTAGAAGTACCTAAAAGCTGAAGTTTTTGTTTCAATATGCTTTAACCCTTTATCAATTCCTCCTTTTAAAGTTTATGGGGTTTTTTGTATCTTGTTTAAGAAATCCCTTGCTTCCTTTTACTGTCTAGGAGTAACAAGAGTTTCAGGCTGTGTATGTGTGAGGCTACTTTGGCCACATCCCAAGGATGGGAGGTGAAAGCCTGCAGTTCTCAGGACCAACCTGGTGAAGAGAAAAGGCAAGGAGAGGAAGAAGAAAGTGAGTTGGAGGATTGTCAGCCTCCCCTCACTGAGCTAGTCCTGAACAGCACAGTTTTCTAGAGTTCCACTGGGCTCAGGTCCCCAGGGTAATGGAGCTCCTCTGGCCATAGCAACTGATATGCCTAAAAAGACTTCTGTCCTTGGACAGTGGGAGGCCCCCAAGTCCGAAAACCCAAGGGTCGTGTGGAGGATGGTGCAGACCACTCACAGGTGGTCTGGGTATGATGAAAGCATCTCTGAATCTTTGTTCAGGGTGGATCTTAACTTTTGAGGCCAGAGCTTGTCCCACCCACACTGGGAATTGTCTGCCCGTGGTCCACCTCAGAGAGGATTGGGGAAGGGGGCCGCTGAGTCTTGACAGGCTCTATGTCCATCCAGGTAAGAAGGGATCCCAGGGTCCCTGAGTGGGCTAGTGAATCCAGAGCTGATGAGCCAGGATGGCTGCAAGGCTGAGCCAGCTCCTGGAATGAGATGAGACAGGGAGCATGGTGCTGTTTACCTCCGGAGGGCCATTTCCTCCAGATCGTCACCTCTGCTCACACACCTCCTCAGGTGCCTCGAGTGAAATCTTTCCTCTCTCCTCTGCAGTTTCTGCGTCCTGAAGTCACCATCTTCCCCTTGCCACCAGCAGATGAGCTTAACCAGTGGCTGAGCTGACTCGAAACTTCAGGCTCCAAGAGGTGTCTCATATGATCCTCTTCATCCAGCACGGACCAGCCGCCCCTCTAAGGACATTTCTCCAGTGTTTTATAGCCTTTCCCAACAGCCTCGTCCTCTGTACTTCCACTGTCACAGCTTAATAGGTTTTCTCTTCCCAGACTCTCTTCTTCACCAAACTCTAACGTATATCACAGTCCAAATGGCTTTTTGTTGCAGTTAGCAGATTGTTGGTGTCATTGCTTCCCAGGGAGTCAACACAAACTTCTCACTTGCTCCCAGCCCCCACCTGGCTGAGACCCCACTTCCCCAGAGTCCTTGTTTCTGCTCAGTGAGCCCAACTAATCTGAGACCCACCGGGGATATTAATGTTCTGTGAATTCTGATGCGTTTCCCAAAAGCTATAGGAGTTGAATGGAAATTTCCCTAATGTGATAAAAAGGAATTTTGAAAACATTTTACTCTAATGAAAGCATATGTGTAACGTGTACTTGTGTCGGTTACTTGCCTGGCTGTGCTCTGCCTTCCTCATCATCTTTCTCCCATCTTCATCCTGTAGTGTGTCATGGCAACAAGTAGGTGGTTGCAGTTTTACACACATGCACACACGTGTGTATGCACACACATGCACACACACACTCTCTCCAAGCTATTGCATTTGCCAAAAATAAATGAATGTTTGGATGAGCGAATGACCAAATAAATGAATAAGTGAGTAAATGAATGAATTAGGGCAGAGGAGAGGGGTATTGACAGAAGACACGCATATACCCCAACTGTTCAAAAAGTCAAGGAAACAGGCCATGGGAGCCAGAAAAATGTATCATTTCAGTGCAGAAGTAGAGTGTCTGAGAAAACAAACAAAAAAGAAGAAAGCAAAAGAATGGGAGCAGCAAAAGGTGAAAAAGAAAGGACAAGATAAAGAAAGAGGGAAAGAAAAGAGTAGATTATATAGTGAATTCCAGGGCAGGCTGTACATGAATAGGTATTAATGTTGACTTAGATTCAAGTATTTCCTATTCCCCCTACATTCCAGACGCTGAGCAAAACACACATCCACACACGTGGATTCACTGAATACTCACACCAGCCCTGGGAGGAGGCACTATTCTATTCACTCTACAGATAATTAAATCAGATCTGTGAGAAATGGAGACTCACCTGATCTCATAGTCTTGTGCCTGAGGAGGGTGTTTCAGAGCTTCAGGGGTTGCTAAGGGGGCACAAAGACAAGCTCTTCATCTCTTCCCTCAGGGAGTTTCAGGCTAGTTCAGGCAACAGAGATGACAGTCATGAATTGAAAAGACAGGCTAGACAGAAAAGAGAGTCAGAGTTGAAAGGGGGTGACTCAGACACTACATGCCACATGAATTCAGAGAAAGAGGGACCCATGAGGGACTGACCGCTCAAGACAACATTCATGGCAAAGGTAAGGGATATCTTAAGGAGTAGATGGTGGAAGAAAAAGGTCCCAGGTGAGAAGAAGCAACTAGATGAAGGCAAGGATGAGCCTGGTGTTCACAATACAACAGAGATGTTATCCCAACTGGGATGGAAAAGGGCTGGGTGAGTGGGAATAAATTGGGTAAAAAAATAGGGCTGGACTCCAAAGGATCATGACAGCCAGACAGAGGGTTTCCAGGGAAACCTGGATGTCAGTAATCCACATAACTTTCCCAACTTCCCATTAAAATATAGAAGATGCGACATTAGTACTCACTAAAAATTAGGTCCAACGGCCCATCTGTCTCCAGTTACTAACTACAACATTTATAAAACTGGATTGAGAAGCCCAATCAAAGGCAGATGTGAGGATGTCAGTCTCAACACAGAGAGAGGGCCCCTCATCCTTTCCTCTGCTGCCGGACCTTGAGTCCAAGATACAAAATCTATATGAACCAGAAAACTGGGCAGTCAGGCCACAGAGCAGCTACTTTCAGAAGCAGGCAAAGAACTCTGTTCCTTCTGCCCCTGTCCACCATTAGCCCTTTTCTCTATATTATTTTTAATTTTTAAATAAAATATGTATATTTTGTTTATATGTCTTAGTTGCAGCATGCAAAATCTTTAGCTGTGCATGAAAACACTTAGTTGAGGCATGTGGAATCTAGTTCCCTGACCAGGGATCAAACCTGAGCTCCCTGCATTGGAAGCCCAGAGTCTTAGCCACTGGACCACCAGGGAAGTCCCAGCCCTTCACTCTTTATGTATCTGTTTATAGATTTCCACTTCCTAATCTAATGGAGCAGGCAGTGAAAAAGGTAAGGAAAAAGGGGACTGTTGTCAAGAAGAGCCCCCATAGCAGTCGCCTCTGAAGACTACTCCATTTTGCACAGTCTGAGGTCAGGTGAGAGGAGCTGAGAAAAAGCATTTTGGTCCAGTGGAACAGAGAACACAGCACCACTGACATAGGAATTGGGCTGAGAGCTCTGCCCCTTGACTTATTGCCCAGAGATGAATCTGGAAAGGAAATTTGACAAAAAGATAAGTAACAAATAGATGCTACAATGAGTCACACTCCTCTGTGGACATACACAATGTCTGGGTAGGTCCTTGCTACTTTGAGGAGATAATAAACCAAAAGCCAAGACAGGACCTATGGAAATGGACCAAGGGCCATGGGAAAGCATCCGTCATCCTTAAGACTCAGAGATTGCCAAGATCTCTGGACATAGTTTCCTGCACACTCTACAAGGAAAATTGAGAAATAGTGCTTGGCATTCTCTAAGGGATAAGAAAAGATATGGCCTTCATAAAGCAGTGCAAAGAGAAAAAGATTTGAGATGAAAAGATGGTAGATATTATTATATGAAGAGGATGATAAGGAAATATTACAGAGAAATTAAATAACTTGTGGTGGAGGAATTAAAATTCATGTTTCTTCCAAATATCACCCCACATACCACTTGCTAATCTCAAAACGGCAATATATCAGATTGTTCTTACCTTAACAACACAATCAAACTTAGCATCATGAATGATGGGTTATTGAGCCATATAAAGAGTATAATGTTGCTATGAATTTTCTTGACAAAAATGTTTATGCAGACTCAATCACACCTTCAAAGCAAGTTTCCACTTTGCAGCAAATACCAAAATTGAGGAACAATCTAAATTCACCAAGAGAAAATAATCAGACAATCCAGAATGTAGGAGACGGTACAAGTTAATATCGAGGAAAAGTATGCTCAGAGAAGGGGAAACTCTTTTAAATTAAGAGGTTAAAGAGGCAAAACAACAAAAAGCAATGTATTAACTTTGGTTACATGCTGATTTGGGAAAAAAGGGGCTTGTGGGGGACGTTTGAAGAAGTTTGAATATGCACCGGATATTAGATATTAGAGAATTATCGCAAGTTTTTAAAATATGATAAAGTATTGAGATTATAGAGGAGAATGTCCTTACTTTTTAAAAAATTTATTTTATTGATGAGATGGTTAGATAGCATCACCAACTCATTGGACATGAATTTGAGCAAACTCCGGGATATAGTGAAGGATAGGGAAGCCTGCATTGGAGGAGGAAATGGCAACTCACTCCAGTGTTCTTGCCTGGAGAATCCCAGGAACAGCGGGGCCTGGTGGGCTGCCGTCTATGGGGTCGCACAGAGTCGGACACGACTGAAGCGACTTAGCAGCAGCAGCAGCAGGGAAGCCTAGCGTGCTGCAGTCCCAGGGGGCCCAAAGAGTCGGACACCACTTAACAACTGAACAACAACAAATAGTTGATTTACAATGTTGTTTTAATTTCTGCTGTACAGCAAAGTGATTTGGTTACACACGCAGATATTCTTTTCCACTATGGTTTATCACAGGATATTGATTATCCCCTGTGTCACACAGTAGGACCGTGTTGTTTATCCATCCTATGTACAATGGTTTGCATCTTCTAAACTCCCTGTCATCCCTCCCCCACCTTCCCTCCCCCTTGCCAACCACGTCTGCTGTCTATGTCTGTGAGTCTGCTTCTGTTTCATAGATAAGTTCACATTTAGATTCCACATACAGGTGATATCATATGTCACTTGTCTTTCTCACTTACTTCACTTAGTATGATAATCTCTATGTCCATTCATGTTGCTAGAATGTCCTCACTTTTAAAAGATGCATGCCAAAGTACTTAGGGGATATGTTATATTATTTGCTATTTATATTCAGATGGATCAGCATTTTAAATATACATACATTACAAATAAACAAAATATTAACGATGATTGAAGCTATGTGATGATCATTAAATTATTCTTTCAATTATTTCATTTGGCAATTTTTCATTAAAAGTTGTAAAAAGTTGCAGGGAAGTCACAACGTGTCAATAAAGAGCAGAACTCACTCTGATCTGCTCAGTCATGTGACCGCAATCTTGAGAAGCACTCCCAGAAAGCAGAAGAACAGACAAAGGCTATAAGACTATAAGAAAGATGATAACAAGTATGTAGATGAGGCTGGTGGCGGTGGGTGGAGGGGTGCTCCCCAGGTGGCTCAGTGGTAAAAAGAATCTGCCTGCCAAGCAGGAGACACAGGTTCAATCCCTGGGTCCGGAAGATCCCCTGGAGAAGGAAATGGCAACCCACGCCAGTATTCTTGCCTGGAAAATTCCATGGACAGAAGCATCTGGTGGGCTACAGTTCGTGTGGGGTGGTGGCAGAGTCAGACATGGTTGAGTGACTAAACAGCAACGGCAGACAGAGAGCGTGAGAGCGCCAGAGGGGGTGTGAGTGAGAAAATAAGAAAAATATCTTATTTTCCGAGCAGCAGAAATGAAAGAGAATGGGGATTCAACATAGGAATAATAAATGTTCCCAAAGAAGACATTAGAACAAGCAGAAGAAATAATCAAAGACATAATTTATAAACAAGTTACAGAATTGATAAGTTGCCTGAAAGTACAAAAGCATAGTCTGGATTCCAGGTGCAATTAATTATCTGATCCATTTCTAGAAATCTTTTGGAAATAGTTTTTACTTATAAGGCATGCAAGAAAATAATATAACCATCCAGGAAATGGAAAGTTTTTATTTGCATTATAAGCAAATGAATGGATTTTATGTTGTAGACTTCTTAGCAAAGCTAAATATTTTTTAAGTTATATCCAGAGCATTATGAGTGAAGAAAGTAAGATATTACAGAAAACCCCAAAAGAACCTTTTGGCCAACTCAATAAAGATTCGAGAATTTTACTCCAATCCAAACTGTTTGTGATATATGGAAGTAGAAGAAAAATAGTCATATGCTCATGGAAAACGCAACTTCTGTGAAAAAAATTACACAAACTTATATTCCACTTGACTGAAAGCTAAATTTCAGAACACAACTGGTAAAATCACATATCAAAGTATTTATGGGTCCCTTCTCACTGAATTTGTATCCCAATCTTAGTAATCTGGTCTGATTATGCATCTCCCTAAGGCAAGGCTTGACCATGCAGAATCCCCTCATCTCCTTCCCCCTCTTCTGCTTCCACAGCTTTTCTAGCACCAGGAGGTGTGGTTTGACCCATATGTATCACTCCATCCTTGGGATTGTATCTCCTGCCAGGCTTGATAGGAACAAAACAATAACTGCTGCTGTTCTGTTCCAGCAGTTTTGAACTGCTATAAATGATTAACATGGTAGAAGACTGAGCCAGGAGAAACACTAAACAAAGAATCTCTTTTTGCCTTCCATTAAAAAATTTTAAATATGGTCACATAATAATAAGGAACTTCCATAGTGATTTTTCCACATTGTGAGTGGTACAAGATTTTTGGTTGTATTTTTTATGTTTAAAAAGTAATACAATACCAAGAAGCAAATATGAGGTCATCAGTCTCTATTCACATCATTTTGCATCTAAGACGTGTGAATGTTCTTATGTTAATTACTCTTTAAAGAAATATATGTAGTAGGATCTTGGCTGTGTCACTTATACACATACACACAAAAGGCATATATATAAAGAGAGATTGGAAGAACATGAATGAGAAAGTGAAACAAAAATGAATCCTATTTCCCAAGCTGCAGAAACACTCCCTGTGGAAATATTTGCTGATGTTAGAAGTTTCCCTTAGTGAGCCTTAGGGTGGATGGAGCTATGTACATGCATATGCACACATGTACACAGGTGGGCACATTACATCTGCTTACATTTTCCAATCATGAGACTTCTGCTTTGCTGAGTAGGGGAGACAAAATGATATGGTAATTGAATTGTTCCAAAACACAGAAAGAACTGGAGGAGACTAGGAGAATAATAACAGCTCATTATGTGCAAGGCTCCATTCTAAACATTTTTTTTTTTCCAAGTACTAACAACTCTGTGAGGTAGGTGCTATTCCCCACTCTACAGATGAGGAAACTGAGGTTCAGGGAAATTAAGTGACTCATCCAAGGTCCGAGAGCTAGTAAGCAGCAGAACTTGGGGCTCAAACCAATTTTGAAGACTTCCCTGGTAGTCCAGCGGCTAAGATTCGATGCTCAAAAGCAGAGGGCCTGGGTTTGATCCCTGGTGGGGGAATTAGATCCCACATGCTGCAACTAAGAGGAAGATCAGTCTAATCAATAAATAAATAAAACCAAGCAAGTCTGGCAGCAGGACCCGTGTTCATTCTTTCCACTCTTCTTCACCGCCTGGGAAAGAGACCAGTAGGAGAGAAAGGAATTTAAATAAGCTCCTGCTGGATAGAATGTGATGTGAATTCTCTTCCTTGTGTTTCAACAAAGTGTTTTACAAAATAGTCCTCCATAATGTGTGATAAAGTTGAACTTGTGTTTTGAGATACAATGAAATACCAAGTATGGTGTGGGTGTGGGTGTGGGTGTGTGTGGGTGTGTATGAAAAGACTAAGAATGTAGAAGAGGGACTTCCCTGACAGCCCAGTGGTTAAGTCATCATGCTTCGAATGCAGGGGGGCAAGAGTGTGATCCCTAGTCAGGGAACGAAGATTCCACATGCCAAGCAGCCCAGCTAAAAAACAAAAAGAATGTAGAAGAATCCGAGTAATTCTTTTCTTCTTTATATTTTCATTTCTGTAACATTTCACTGTAAATGAGTACACTTTTATAGTCAGGAAAAAGAGATTATTTCTTAAAAATCAATTTATGCAATTTTATATTTGCCATATGATGTTGCATTTAAAATATTCATAGCAAATATGCTTGGAAAGAAACTCATTTAAATGTTGCTGCTGCTACTGCTGCTAAGTCGCTTCAGTCGTGTCTGACTCTGTGCAACCCCGTGGACGGCAGCCCACCAGGCTCCCCCGTCCCTGGGATTCTCCAGGCAAGAATACTGGAGTGGGTTGCCATTTCCTTCTCCAATGCATGAAAGTGAAAAGTCAAAGTTAAGATTTAAATGTTAGTGATGGTTATAACTCGGAGGAAGAACTATGAGTAATCTCTTTCCCTTCCTTCCTTTCTACAATAACCATTCTTGCATTCTTTCTACAATAACCAGGTGTCAATTTTGAAATGGAAAAAATTGTTCTAAGTAAAATCAAGAATGATACTTCTAGACACAACAAGCAGTGGAGGAAGACGTGAAGACAGTGGGTTTAAGGAAAGTTTGCCTGACTGTATCTGGAGTTGACTGGATCAAGGCCATGGAGATACAGAGGGTCCTGCTAGTCCGGTCTTGCCAGCTGTCCAGCAATGATGAAATCGATCTTCTCAGCTGACTGATGTACCTATAGATGCTTATTGAACGCCAGTCATAGGCCAATCACAGGCCTAGAAATGATCAGGAAAAACCTCAGATGGAAGACATGATGGACGAGCGGTTCAGATGATAAATTAAGTGTATGGGGAGCTCCTACAGTAAACAAGCAAACCAATGAATACACAGCTAGTTGCAGATAGCCAAGGAGGGGTGTGGAGGAAATAAACAAGATACTGATCAAAAACTAAGGAGGAGACAGTGAGGAAGGATCTCTACTTTAGACAAGGGGAGCAGGGAAGGACTCAAAGGTGTCATGGTTGGGCTTTGACTTGAAGGGTGAGAAGGAGCTGCCCTGGGAAGGTGTTCCAGGCAGGGGTACTGCAGGGACAAAGGCTGGAAGGAGAGCAGGAAGGACAGCCATGGGCAAGGCAGAGGGGCAGCAGCTGAGCTAGGAGGAAGCAGGCCAGTCACTCTGGGCCTCCCCGGCCATACAGATGAGTTTCACTGGACTCCAAGTACAAGCAGAAGCCACTGGAAGGTCTTAATGACCCATGAATTATGTCTCAAAAAGTCACTCTCACTACTCATGGGAAGTGAACAGGAGCAGATGGACTGCCAAGAGGGGTCACCGGGTCAGGGCCACCCTGGTGGAAGATGCTGGGCTTGACATGGTACTCTGGCAAACATGACTCGGCTGGCAGTCTTTCAAAAATCCGCTCACCTGTGCCTCCCATCTGAGGCTTTTCCTGATCCTTCCCGGGTAGGCTCATGACCCCCTCGCCTCCCCTACAGATGTCTTTGGCTGCAACTGTAGCACGTGATTGACTTGCAGTGTGCATGTCCATCTCATTCTTATAAAAGGTCAGTCTCATTCACCCTTAACTGGTGCCACACACATCAACTGGCGGGTAACAATTGAACACCTACAAACCACCAGCCTTCTGCTCGGCAACGTACAGAACATGTATAATTTTAATCTTGACAATAGCCTGATAAGGGAGGTATTATTGTTCCTACTTTACAAATTAGACACTGAGGTTCAGAGAGACTGGGAAATGCATCCAAGGTCACATAACTGGGAAATAGGACAGCGGGGCTTTGAATGCTGGGCTAGGAGGCTCCCCAGCCCACACCGCTACTGAGTAGAGGTTCACTAAATATGTGTTGAATGAATGGACGAAGAGATGAGATCCTGGACGAGGGCAAGTGTTGATGAGACTAGACATAAAGAACTGGTTGCAAGAGAAATCTCAAAAGGAAAATCAGAGTGAACATCGGTGCCTATTAACTGAGGGAGGAAGCAATCACTCAAGACAGCCTCAGCATGGTGCAGCCGGGTGACTGGAAGCGCAGAGGGACAGTCAGGTCATGGAAGTGGCCAAGAGTAGAGAGCTGTCCTAAGAGAGAAGATGATATTTCTGGTCTAACTTGAGGACCTGTTCAAACAGATCAGAGGTGACTTGGATGCGTCACAGAAACAAAAGGGGAAGACAGCTTGGAGGAGATGGCTCTCAAGGAAATCAAACTGTTTCTTTGAGTTCAAATGGATTAAAAACAAAACTTCTTGTCACCTTTTGAGGAACCAAAATTGAAATACCACCTAAGAAAATATTGCAACTTGATGTGGAGAAGAGAATCAAACTGGGTCAGATAAGGTCATGAAGTTCATGTCCACCCACACACATCCTCCACCCCAGGTGCTCAGCAGCCACGAGGGAGAAGCACAGAACACAGCCATGAAGCTTCTGGTCACGGTGGGCAGATTTCTCCCCAGACCCAGATAACGTAAGACTCCTGAGTCTCCTGGCAGCTCACCCAAAAGGAGAGGCTCCCTCCAACCCACAGCAGGAACACAGCACTCCAGCTGTGCCTGCCGTTGTCCTGTAGGGAGCCACATTTTAACCTCATGACTGTTCTTTAGGGATTAGTAGAAATGTGTGATACAGGGTCTCCCCAGGCTCTCCTAGAGATTTTCAGGGATGTGTTCTTTTTTTAAAAAATAATTTTTATTGGAGTATAGTTGCTTTACAATGTTGTCTTAGTTTCTGATGTACAGCAAAGTGAATCAGCTACACGTATACATATATCCCCTCCCTTTTGGATTTCCTTCCCTTTTAGGTCACCACAGAGCACTGAGTAGAGTTTCCTGGGCTATACAGTAGGTTCTCATTAGTTATCTACTTTATACATAGTATCAAGTACATGAGAGATCTGTTCTTTGATAGAAATGCAGCAAGAAGTTTACAGACAATAAAGTTGGAGAAAAAGAAAATAATTCATGCTCTTGGCATAAACAGAAGAGGATGGAAACTCACTTTCTTGTATCTCACTTTCTTATAATTGGTGTTGCCAGGCAGCAGAAAGGAACAATGCTAGAAGTGCCTGCACCCTTGCCAATACATGCCTCCCTCTGGCCCACACCCCTCTCTCTCACTCCCCTTTGCCAACCAACCAGGAAATCTGCAACAAGGCACAACCCAGTGAAGAGGTCTTAGCAGCCCTGAAGCTATGCCTGAATCTGAGATCTCAGATACGCACACGTGCATCCCAGGAGATGAACCGCTCACTGTAACTGCTTGGCATTCGCTAACTAACAAGGTAAAAGGATTCCACCTTGGCTGGGACTTGGGAGGAGGAAGAGGTGGGAGAGTAGAATCAAGGGGATCCAGGAAGAGACAGTCAGACTCTACCGAGGATCAAGGGAGGAGGAGTTTGACTGCTTAAGGGCAGTGCTCAGCTGCTCAGTCGTGTCTGACTCTTTGTGGTCCCATGACTGTAGCCCACCAGGCTCCTCTGTCCATGGAATTCTCCAGGCAAGAATACTGGAGTGGATTGCCACGCCCTCCTCCAGAGGATCCTCGCAACTCAGGAATCGAACCCACATCTCTTTCGTCTGCTGCTTTTGCAGGTGGGTTCTTCTATTTCTAGCACCACCTGGGAAGCCCTGCTTAAGGACAAAGGTCCCCAACCTCCAGGATCTAATGCCTGATGATCTGAGGTGGAGCTGATGTAATAATAATAGAAATAAAGTGTGCAATAAACTTAATGTGCTTGAATCATCCCGAATCATCCCTCTTTCCCCCAGTCTGTACAAGAATTGTCTTCCACAAAACCGGTCCCTAGTGTCAAAAAGGTTGGAGACCGCTGATCTAAAGGAGAAAGGTGAATCCTCACAAGTGTCTTGGAGACGAAAAAGCTTTGCATTGGTGAAAGGAGAAAAGAAGTGAAGCAGGGAAAAGGAGGAGGAGAAGGAAGCAATTAAGATCCAGTGAGGGACATTTCCAAAAGAACAGAAAGCTCAAATCCGGCACTAGACCAGAAGGATAATGTCAATTCACCTTAGCGGAGTGTGACAAACCGCTATTTCTTTTCCTAACCTAGAGTACTGGCCAAAGGACTCTTCTGAAACTCAGTTGTAGAGCCGCGGTTACACAGCCTCTGATGTATTCCTGAGCCCTCCAACTGTTTCAGGCCTTCAAATAATTGGCCTTCCTGAAGAGCTATAAAATAACCCCACCAAGGGGCTTTCAGAAGCTTTTTACAGCTCAGATCTCTGAAACCATTAGTAGACAGGGCCATCCCAGCAGCCCCTCCATGAGTTCCTTTTCAGTGGTCTGTGGACAACTGGCTCTAGAGAGGGTACAACCACAATCACCAGTAAGGGTCTCTCCAGGGCTTGCAAATTACCTGCCATGGCAATGGCCCCATAGAAGTCCACAGCCCCAGACTGCCATAGAGAAAGCCAGCTTCCTGCGTTCCCAAAGCCTGCTTCCCTTCAGGCATAATGAGGTGACATGGGTTTTCGCCATTCATCACTTCACCCCTTTGGCCAACATTTGCACCAACATGAACACTCACCATGTGTCATGGCTGGAAAAAGGGGCCAGGGGCATAAAGGTGAAGATAAGGAAACTCTACAAAGAGAGCTGCCTCCTTGATGCTCACAGCCTAGCCGAGTGATGAACGAAGAAATTGGATTCAAGGGGAAAACTGTGACACCGATGACAAGATGGCAAATGATGGCAGCACAGGGTGGAATAAATGATCTATTTGAGCCAAATTTTTCAGGGAGCAGAGTGAAGGAGAGTTTGTTGAATCTAAGCGAGAGACCACAGGAGCATGGGACTCTTATTTTATTTTTTTTTTGGGGGGGGGGACTCTTATTTTAAAGGCTTCTCTCAATGACCAACTAGATGCTGAAGTCCTCAATGATCTGCTGTGTTTGGTTTCTATCATTGCATAACTAATTAACACCAACTCAGTGGCTTAAAATAACACCCATGTAGTACCTTACAGTTTCTGTGGGTCAGAAGTTCAAGCATGGTAGAGTCCAGTCTTATGGATTCATAATCCAGTGACATAGCTGGGTTCTCCACATTGAGTCTAACAAGACTGAAATCAAGGCATCAGCTGGGCTATGTTCCTTTCTGGAGCTTGGGGTTGTGAATATAGGATGGAAACGCTTGTTTTCTTTCTTGCTGAATGTCCAGGGAGCACTCTCAGCCCCTAGAGGCTGCCCTTAGGCCCTAGCCATGTGGTCCCCTCCATAAGGCTATTCACAACAGGCTGTCTGCTACTTCAAGGGCATCAGGTGAATCGCTCAACAGGCTGCTAAGATGGAGACTTCTATAACAAAACCTAATCAGGAAGGGGTGGTCTCACCACCTACTTCGAGGAGAGGAGTACATAGGTGGGAGCACCAGGGTCTGAGCGTCTTGGAGACCACCTCAGAGCTCTGTTTTGACCCCATGGACTGTAGCCCACCAGGCTCCTCGGTCCATGGGATTTCCCAGGCAACAATACTAGAGTGGGTTGCCATTTCCTTCTCCAGGGGATCTTCCCAACCCAGGGATGGAACCTGTGTCTCCTGCATTGTCAGGCAGATTCTTTACCACTGCACCACAGGGGAAGTCCAGAATTCTGCCTAAACATTCACAAGTTGTCAGTCCAATGGGAAGATGTTACTCTTTTTGGTATGTGATTTCTAGAACAGTTGACTATTTCCATGCTTGACATTCATACAACTTTCTTGGTTCCTCACTTTCTTGATTTTCCTCCTGTTTTTTCTTTTCACTTTCTTTGTTTCTTCCTTTCTCTCTTTTACAGTTATTTAATGTGAAAGACGACATACATACATAAAAGTATATGAAGCATAGCAGCCCATTGCAGAGAAGTATCTGCTTGTATCTTTTGTCCATTTTTCTTTTGTCTTCTTGCTGATTTTTATGATGTCTTTATATGATCTGAATATTTGCCCTTTGGCAGTTATATGTGTTGCAAACATCTCCAGTTTTGTTTCCTATTTTTTCGGTCTTTTCATAATGTCTTTTGATGAACAGAGGTCTTATTTTAATGCAGTTAAATTTGTCAGTCTTTTATGAACTTATCCTCTTTCTTGGACCTTGACTTTGCCTGTCCTCTAGACAGTTTTTCACCTGTGATTTCAACCATCACCTCTATCCTGATGCCTCTCACCTCTGTCTCCAGAGAGTAGTTTCTTCTATTCTTTGGATATAAGACTTGAACTGCCTGCTGGATGGCTCTACCTACACATCCCATAGACAGCTCAACACCAATTTACCCCAAACTGAACTTGCCCCTCCAAGTCCACCTATGAACACACTACCACCCCACCCCCCTGTATTTCCTAGCTCTGTGACTGGCACAGCCCTGGTGGTGGTGGTGGTTTAGTCACTAAGTCATGTCTAACTCTTGCAACCTCATGAATTGTAGCCTGCAAGGCTCCTCTGTCCATGGGATTCTCCAGGCAAGAATACCTAACCAATCACAAAGCTAGGATCTTATGAAATTACCCTGACATCTCTTTCTTTCACAGGAACCACGTTTTGCTGACTCCATAATCTAAATCTTGCTCTAATCTGTCTTCTTTACATCTCCAGGGCCAGCACATTGGTTCTGCAAGACCAGGAACCTTGTCTAGCTTTTGCATTACCATCTTATCAGTATAGGATAACAGTTAAGAGCATGGATTCTAAAGCCCAGTTACCTGAGTTCAGAACCTAGCTTTGTCATTTACTAGCTGTGTAAGCAAGTGTGAGTTATATGACCTCTTCTCCCTCAGTTTCCCCATTTGCAAAATGGGAATGATAATTGTCCTGACTCATAGGATTGTGGTGAGGATAAAATCAGTTAGTGCCTGTACAGTGCTCTGAATAGAGCAGGGCATTAGCACCCAATAAACATTGGTTATTATTAATAATATCATATCCTACCACCTACATAGTGCTTAGTTCATAAATGGAAAAAATTTATTGGCTGAAGTGGATGAATGCCACTGCTCTAATTTACACTCTTATTATCTTCGCTTGGACAATAGCAATAGCCACCTGGCTGGGGTTATTTCTGAGAGACACTCCCCCATCCCTTACCCCATCCATTCTACATGCTGATGTTAGGGTTATAAGTCTAACAGACAAATATGAAGGTACGGTGTCACTCCATTGATTAACACCATCCAGTGGATCCCCAGTCTCCACAGGTAGCCAGGCAAAATCCAAACTCTTTAGCAGAGCCTACGTGATGGCCTCCTGTGATCTGGCCCCCACCCCCTCGCTCCAGTTACACAATCCAGTGTCAGTTCCCCAAAGAAGCCACCTTCCTTCTCCCCTCTGTTCTTCTGCAGGCTGTTCCCCTAGCCTGGAATGACCTCTCTCTGCTCTATCTGGCTGACGAAATTGTCATTATCTTTAGTTGCAGCAATGACATCAGGTCTTGGATGCAGGCATTTTAGACAGAGTTAGGTACATATGTTACTGTAGCATTTATCAAATTATACTATAACCATTTGTTTACACATCCACCCTACCCACTGGGCTGTGAGTTCCTTGATGCTGAAAGCCAGATCTTATTCAGATTTGTATTCCTGGCCAGAAGCACAGGGTCTATAGCAGAAGCTTAATATATGGTTGCTGAATGGATGGTTAGTTTAAGAAGTACCTAATAAACCTTGGAATTTGTATTTCCCTGAATCTTGTTTTGGTTGTTACCTTTTTAATAGAAATAGTCACTAATGCTTAGGTTTACAAGTTTATTGAGTTCTAATTTTGTCCTTTAAAATGAACAATGCCAATATCATTCATTCATCCGTTAACCACCAATAAATGTTTATCTGGAGACATTTGTCAAATACTGGATTTGAAGTGTACATATCAGACAAGCCTCTTCTCCTTATAAGGTTCACAAATTATTAAGTCTATTAAGTATTAAAGGGATAGCATGGAAAACTATATTCACTATCTTGTGACAAATCATAATAGAAAAGAATATATATAAAAAGGATGTGTGTGTGTGTGTGTGTGTCTTTGTGTGTGCTGTGCTGTGCTTAGTCAGCACAGTTGTCCCCAGCTTTTTGCAACTCCGTGGACTGTAGCCCGCCAGGCTCCTCTGTCCATGAGGATTCTCTAGGCAAGAATACTGGAGTAGGTTGTCATGCCCTCCTCCAGAGGATCTTCCTGACCCAGGGATTCAACCCAGGTCTCCCACATTGCAGGCAGATTCTTTACCCTCTGAACCACCGGGGAAGCCCGAGAATACTGGGTGGGTAGCCTACCCCTTCTCCAGGGGATCTTCCCAGACCCAGGAATCGAACAGGGGTCTCTTGCATTGTAGGTGGATTCTTTACCACCTGAGCTACCAGGGAAGCCCATATATTTGTGTGTATATATATATGTACACACACACACACACACACACATATATATATATATGAAACTGGATCACTTTGCTGTACAGCAGTAATTAACACAACATTGTAAATCAGTAAAACGTCAATAAATTTTTTTAAAGTATTAAGGGGAGAATGTACCAGTAAACACATAAACACAATGGGTATATAAAATTACAAATTGAGGGGAGAGTTGTGAAGAAAAAGAACAGGATACGAGGAGAAAGAATTACAGGAGGAACATCCTTTAGATAGGGGGATGGGAACTTCTCCTTGAAGAGGTGCCATTTGAGGGGAGACTGAAGGATGGACAGGAGTGAGTTGTGCAAAGTCGTGGGGAAGGGGCCTCACAGGCAGAAAGAGCAGTGTGTGTATGGAGCCTAAGCAAGTGAAAGGCAGTTGGTGAGGCTGGAGTCTGGGAGGTGAAGGCTAGGGAAGTGAGCCTGCAGAAGCTGCCAGGGCCTTGGTCTGCAAAATGGATACTAATCTCAGTGAATAGGGAACTAACTGAAAGTTAATCGGGGGAGTGACAAGTACCTCTAAGAGGGCTGTGCCTGTGAGCACCCTGTGTACCACTCTGGATTTTAATCGACAAAAAAGCAAGTAAGAGCCCTCAGATCAGATCAGATCAGTCACTCAGTCTTGTCTGACTCTTTGCGACCCCATGAATCGCAGTACGCCAGGCCTCCCTGTCCATCACCAACTCCCGGAGTTCACTCAGACTCACGTCCATCGAGTCAGTGAAGCCATCCAGCCATCTCATCCTCTGTCGTCCCCTTCTCCTCTTGCCCCCAATCCCTCCCAGCACCAGAGTCTTTTCCAATGAGTCAACTCTTCGCATGAGGTGGCCAAAGTACTAGAGTTTCAGCTTTAGCATCATTCCTTCCAAAGAAATCCCAGGGCTGATCTCTTTCAGAATGGACTGGTTGGATCTCCTTGCAGTCCAAGGGACTCTCAAGAGTCTTCAACACCACAGTTCAAAAGCATCAATTCTTCGGCACTCGGCCCTCTTCACAGTCCTGATTAAATCAGCAAAGACTTTGATCACCTCCCCTTCCCCTGCCAGACTGGGGAGAGATGGCCTTCAAAGGACACATGTGAGAAGATCCTAAGCTGTCCTGTCCATTCAGGTGAAAGTTGTCATCTCCCTCAAATGACCCCATCCGTCGAAAGACACAGTCAGGTAGACAGGACCTAAGGTTCCTTTCAGGCTTGACATGAGTCCCCTGAAGCCAGGTGGATGGAAACAGTATCCAAGCCAGGTGCCAGCCTGGGGAGAGAGCTTCATTGTCCCTGGGGAGACCTCACAGCCTGGAACATTCTCCCTCCTCCCCTACCTATCCCCAGCACCCTTGCTCCTGAGATTTGCAAGGCCCCCCGCTGGCTTTGCAGTTCCACCAGGACAAAGCAGGGTAAATGTGCTGTGAACCAAGCTCTTGAATGTGCTCTCGGTTCCACGATCAAAAAAAAAAAAAAAAAAAAAAGACTGACCCCCACCACCAGCAAGGCTCTGTTTCCGATCAGGTTTGGCCGCTGGGGCTCCCAGCTCTCAGCCCTCACTAGAAGCTTTTGCAGACCGCAGCTCCCACCCATTCCTGGCAGCCAGAGTGTGAGCGCGCCTCTCTCTCCGAAGCTCCGCCACTGGGGGTTCGCCACTGGGGGTTAGGGTTGAGCAGGAAGGCGGCTCCATCGCTCTGCACAGCGGCCCTTCAGACCTACTTGAGACAACCTGTCACTCACACTTCAGGCTGCCAGTCAAGGACGGGAGCCGGGAAGACTCTACGAAGAGATCCTTGCGCTGTAATTAAGTGCCAGGGTTTTACACGGATCTTTCACACCTTACCCATCCAATCACCCAGTTCCCCGGTGAGTGGGAGTCAGCTGTTCTGATTACACCCGAGCTCCCCTCATTAGTGGGGGTTTGAGACTCAACAACCCGCGCAGTTTGTGCATCCACCCTCACGCTCCCCCAACCCCAGTCCTGCTCAAGACAGGGCCACGTCTGCCCCCCAACTGGGTTTCCTCCCAGACAGCCACTCCACCACTTTCTGATCAGCACCTCTCCTTAACCGTTTGGTTGCACAGGCCTCTGGGGAGCCGGTTCTTATTTCTGACAGGTCCCTTCTTTTCCTTCAAACTCTAGCCCCAGAGGAGGTGGGGGTAAAGAAGAGATAAGGATCACTGCTCTCACAGGACAGAAAGGGTCTGTCTTCTCCTGGGTTCTTCAGACAACCCCGGGCTTCCTTCCTCAAATCACGCCAGCTCCAGCTGGCACTCGCTGGCTGAAATGTATCAAAATGTTCCGCTTTTAGCCCGAGGTTTGGCTCCATAGAAGGAGCACTGCAGCCGGAGTCAGAGGGCATGGTCTTGCCAGCTTCTGACTGTGTCTTCGAAACACTTCTCCAGTTCCTCGGGCCTGAGCTCCTCCCCTGTGCGATGGGAAGAGAAAGGGAAGCGAAAGCTGCCCTGGGGGATCTCGAGGGACATTCTGGGAGTCTACAGAGGTGGCAGCTCTGCGGGTCTCCCAGCCCTGGACGCCCGCCCCCCCCCCCCGCCCCTTATAGGCGGCCCCTCTCCCTGGATCCAGGGCGCCCCATGCACCCAGCATCCGCGTCCCTCCCTCCCGACTCCCCAAGTCCTTGGGTCCGCTATATTCTTCCTCGTCAAACGGACACTTTCGCCTGTCCCCGCAGCAGCAGAGGAGCCTCAAGATTCGAGCAGGACCGCCGCTAGCCAGAAAGAACAAAAAGGTTACCTGGGCTGAGGGGGCGGGACCGGCCTGGTGGGCGGGGCCTGCCCGGGGGCGGGGCCGGCGAGGTCTTCCGGCCCCCGCGTGGGGCTCAGCTTCTGCGACTGCGAGGAGCGAGCCGAGGTGTGCGAGGCGTGGGCAGACTTCCCCGGAGGTGAGAGCTCTGCAGCAGACGAGGGCAGGTCAGGGCTGCTGGCCCCCGGCAGGGACGGGGCGGGGGCCCGGAGCCCCCAGAGGGGCGGGGAGCCAGCCACCTGTGACCACCGGGCGCCTCTTCCACCGGCAGAGGTGTCCTGGGTTGTTTACAGCTCCCCTCTTGCGCCCCGGGCGCCCATTCCCTGGACCCATTCCCTGGACCTCGCTCTTGGCTTCTCGAGGGGCATCCCTGGGGGAAGGGAGAAAGGGGGAGCACGTGGATACCTTGCCAGCGGGACTCTGGAAACTTTGGCTGTGAGGAAGTCACTTGCACCTCCACCTTTGAACAGCTATCAGACTTTATCCTTTTCACTTTCGTCCCCACCCTGAGAAGGGCAGGTGGCTTCACTATCTTCCTTAGAAAAGGGAAATAGCCACCTTCAGCAGGACCACTGGAAATACCAGAAAGTTACTGAGCTGCTCAACAAAAGGCCTTGAACCCCCACATCTCCACCCCCATAACACCAGGTAGAGCAGCCTGGCAAAGACTCTGAGGTAAATAGTTTAAAATGAAAAATCTGCTTGTGAAGATAAGAGCATAGTGGCAACACTCCTGTGAAACCACAGATGGAATGATATTTTTTTAAGGGGTGAAGATGGGGATAGTGGATTGTCATGGGGTGAGGGGTGTTGTCCCAGCAAGTCCGTTGAGGCCGTGTTTTGAACACCTGTCCAGCACCTGGACCCAGAAGCAAGCAGGTAATCCCAGTGTCCTTCAGATAGGTGCTCTTGCTGGACGATGACCCAGCGCATATGGTGTCGTCAGGTGGTCTGGGATGCTGCCCTCTTGCTCAGTGCCTGGAAGAGGCTGATAGTGATCACACACTGATAGAGAGCTGCCTCGGGGAGCAGCCAGGCCCTGGCCAAGTGTGTGTCATTCGATCACTTCTGCCTGCATTTACTCAGCCAGGCTGAGTATTGACCAATCTGTCCAAGGACTCCTAGACTCTCAGACTCACTTCATCCTTGTGCTTGTGGACAGAAGGCAGTGGCCAGCAGCGTCCCGCTGTGCCCTGCATCCGCGTCCCTCCCTCCCGACCTGGGGATGGCACAGCCCATCAGAAAGGAAACCTTGGAAGAGGAACCTGGGAGAAGGTCTGTGGGGCTCAATGCTGATCCCCGACTTGTGGGATTGTGGGGACATTCCAGAGGGTTCCCAGAGGAGGGAACCAGGCCAACGCTAGTTACTGAGTGTATTTTAACAATCCCTCTGACCACACCCCTGCATATCACCCTTCTGGTGCTCCTATTCTAAATGACTGAGCAGAATCATCCATTCCCTTGGGTATTAGAGCTCTGAGTAGATCGAAAATCTTTTAGAGTCTGTGGTTTGAATGCAGAGCCATCCCTGCCAGCTTTGGGTGTTTGTTTTTAAGGAGGCAAGGCTTCCGAGAAGTTGTATCCCAGAGCTTTCTTTGTTTATTTCCCTGTCTCCGGAAGTTTGGGTTTCTGAGTGCTGAAATCAAAATAGTCCTGTTTGTCTATTCCTGCTCACAGACTCGGAGAGCAAGAAAACACTGAAATGTGAAATGACTGAATCCACTATCTTTGTTTCCCTTTTTGTTTTGTGGGAAAGAATGCAGAAAGCAGATGGAAATCTTCAGCCAGGTCACAAGCTTTGGGAATTCCCAGTTCTGTTTTTGCAGTGCCTTCCCCGACATGGGGGCTATGACTTACAGTGTGCTCGGCTCTATGGGACCAACTCAGGTTGGTTGAGGGAACATTCCTGCCCTTTAGAGGCTTCGAGGTTCAGGGGAGGAGAGAAACCAGCACCTGTGTAACAGAGAGCAATCAAGTGAAATTGTGTGGCATGGTCTGCTGGTTCAAAGAAGATAGCCCGTGTGGTCTGGAAAAGGCAGAGAGGCTCTGGGAGCTGCTTAGTCTTCAGCTGCATTTAGAAACAATGGTCAGGCACCAGGCAAGGCAAAGGGGGAAAAGCCCCTGAAGCTCAGAATAAGCAAAGGCACTCTCTCTCCCCTTCCCCACGCAGCCCATATTCTCTGCCTTCCTTCCCGGCTCCGCCTCCTGCCACTGTCAGGCGCCCTCTGCCACACTGACCTCATGCCATTCTGACCAGGCCTCTTCTGTATGCCTCTCTTTCCTTGCACTTGCTGTCCTGTGCCCAGGATTCTCTCTTTTGGGGAATCCTCTGTGTTTTGTTTGGAGGTGGGGAGCATATTTTTGGCTCTTTTCTTTGGCCACAGCATGGCACGTGGGATCTTATTTCCCCAACCAGGGATCAAACTCTCATCCTTTGCATTGGATGCTCAGAGTCTTAACCACTGAACCACCAGGCTAGTCCCTCTTCTCCATTTGTATATTCTTTTCATGTATACAAACACACACACACAAACATTTCCCATCAGGGAAGTCCCCGGAATCCTCTGGTTTTTAGGAAGCATAAATAGCATCTCAAATAGCACCTTTCCCAAGGAAGACTTCCCTGGCTGGCCGCTCCCCTGGTCTTCAGGCAGAGTTGGAGGGCTCCTCCTTCCCCTCCACTGCCCCCTGACCAAACACCTACTGAAGTCTATACACTCTGTGTTGCGCAGTTGGCTTGAGGGGTTTTGCCCCACCAGCTGAGGCTGGGCTGTGTCTTGCTCATCTAGCAGTCCACTCAGTGTCTGGGACATAGCAGACAGCACTCAGTAAATGATTCCTGATTGAAATTCAGCCATAGGTGGGCACCAGGAAGCACCTCACTTACTTGTGGGTTAAGTGCTATTATTGGGAATTTAAAGACTGGATAAGCTTGGTGGAGGAATTTGGGTTTAATTCAGTGGCAGTACTTAAAGCCCTTAGCAGCCCTGGGAAGATCCCCTGGAGAAGGGAATGACAACTCACTCCAGTATTCTTGCCTGGAGAATCCCCATGGACAGAGGAGCCTGGTGGGCTACCACATGCAATCACAAGAGTCGGACACAACTTAGTGACTAAACCACCACCACTGCCTCTGAACAGACTGCAACGTCCTTCTTGATCTGGCCCCAGGGTGTCCTCTCCAGCCTCCCTTCCCACCAGTTCACACCCTGAACTTACACTTCAATCTTATGAACCAGTTGGATCACAGCAGACTCAGGCCCGGGCTCCCTGTCTCCCTTGACTCTGCCGTTTGACAGCCTCTGCCAGGAAGGCCCACTGCTGTTGAGAGCTTACCCTTCCCCATCCATAGCACTCAGCGTCTGGATCCCCTGAGTGTAGAGGTCCCTCAAGCTGGGTTTGCATGTCCTCCTCTGGGCCTCACTGCCTGCCAGCACATCCTCTCACAGCATCATGCCCTCTTGTGGGTGCCTCCTGCTCCTGACCCTTAGCTCCCAGGTCACTTGGGCTGGGTTTATCCTTGATGAAGCCCTCTCAGCTAACAACTTTCTTGGGAGAGCGTGCCCAATAAACAGGCATTGGATAGAAAGCTGAACCATCCATCCAATGCCTGTTCATGCCATTTCCACTGGTTGGAATTGTAAAAGCAAGGACAACATGAGAGATGTTTGAAAGGAAAAAAGTAAGACTTGGTGATGAGCAATATGAAGAAGGAAAACAGAAGGTTGGCATATAATCCCGCGAGGCAGGGGGAATTGGACTCAGGGAAGGTCCACTCCATGACTCTGAGTGCCATGCAAAAATGTTTCTATTTTCTGGAGGATTTTCAAAATCCAAAATACTGTTAAGTCACCTTGCATCTAAAGTTATTGCAGGATGCGCAAGTGGGGATGTCCTTTAATCAGCAGAAAAGTGCACTTGAGTGCAGATGTGGTCAGGGTTAGAGGGAGGTGACAGGAGCTCAGAGAGGACGGTCCAGCTTGTGAAAGCCAATGAAACCACTGCAGGAAGAAGCTAAGCTGAGGTCTTGGGGAGAACCTATATTCTGGGGGTGGTGGTGGGAGAGAGGAACGGGTAGAAAACAGAAAGAGAAAAGAAAATCAAAGAAGCCAAGGGAGGAGATAGTTCAAGAAGAGATGCGTGGCCAAAGCTGTCTGTGCCAAAAAGAACAGCGATTCAAACAAAAACAGATGAGAAGGAGGCGAGCTTTGAGAGTGTCACTCCCATAGGAAAGCCAGATCTCATGGGGTCAAAAGAGGCTGATTAATGGGCAGTGGAAACATTGGGCGGAGTCTTCAGACCTCACATCTGTGGAATTTGGCCATGGCAAAAGGATAGATTTTTTTCTCAGCAGGAAGTGGGGAGTGGTCATGTCAAGAGAGGATAGTTTTGTTTGTTTTGTAAGAGATCTAACCACAGTTCCCTGCAGGAGGGAAGAGCCCATGTATGCTAAGGAATATGGATGAATTGCCCGGCTCACATTGGTTGTGTTTCATTTAACCTTGCTCCCCAACAGTTGCCCCAGGGAACTCTCATTTGGGGTAAGCTCCCAAGCCATGGTACTGCCGAATCCAAGGAGATGATGTTGCAACCTGGAAGCAGTTGGTCCTCACCTCCCTGACGCATGGTAAACTCATCTCCAGTGCCCCAAACTTGACTTTGCTTCATAATGGTGCGGGCCAGATGTTTTCTCCTTGACTGTGCACAAATTCATGACACCAGTAATAATAGCAGACACACAAACAGCATTTACTCTGAGCCAGACACAGTCATGGGGTCGCACAGAGTCGGACACGACTGAAGCGACTTAGCAGCAGCAGCAGCAGACACTGTTCTGTGTCCCTGTAAAATAGGTCTTGTTATTATTCTTATTTTTCTGATGACAAAAATGAGGCCCAGGGAGCTCACCCAATGACACAGTGGTGAGGGGGGAGCAGGGTTCCAACTGGGTGTGTCTGGCTTCAGGGTCTGTGTACTTAAAGTGAAAAGAAAGTGAAGTCGCTCAGTCATGTCCGACTCTTTGTGACCCCATGGACTGTAGCCCACCAGTCTCCTCCATCCATGGGATTCTCCAGGCAAGAGTACTCAAACCACTACATTAATTCAGGGTGAGCAGCTCATGCTTTGCTGTAGATGGATGTCTGTGATTCCAGCTTTATTGCGGAATTCTTAATCATGGTGCTGCTGACAGCGTGACTTATCCAAGGTCACCAAACCCATTTATCTATCTATCTCTTCATTGTGGGTTAGACTAGCTTTTCTAGTCATAAATAATTTAATCATCAATAAATATCTACCATGTGCAGGACACTGCCAGCAGCCCAGAAATATGACCTACATGTGTCATCTCATTGAATCCTCATAACCACTCTATTCTGTAGACAGGGCAACTGAGCCAGCATTTGAAGGTGGCCATAATGAAGGCCATAATAAATCCACCTGCAATATGGGAGACCTGGGTTCAATTCCTGGGTTGGGAAGATCCCCTAGAGAAAGGAAAGGCTAGCTACTCCAGTATTTTGGCCTGGAGAATTCCATGGACTATATAGTCCATGGGGTTGCAAAGAGTCGGACATGACTGAGTGACTTTCACTTTCAAGTGCTTTACAATATCGTGTTGGTTTCTGCCATACATCAACAGGAACCTGGATGTGGACCATTTTGGGCTTCCCTAGTGGCTCAGATGGTAAAGCATCTGCCTGCAGTGGAGGAGACCTAGGTTCGATCCTTGGGTCAGGAAGATCCCCTGGAGAAGGAAATGGCATTTCCTTCTCCAGCATCCCTGCCTGGAAAACTTGATGGTCGGAGGAGCCTGATAGGTTACAGTCCATGGGGTCACAAAGAGTCGAACATGACTAAGCGACTTCACTTTCACTTTTCATAATGAAGGCAAGATGGAAAACCACTTTCAGCCCTAAGTTTCTGTGTTCTGAGGTTCATGGTCAGAGACTTAACTGGTTCTAGAGAATTCCAAGGCTAACTTTATTTTCTTTCTCAACACACACAAGGTTTGCGAGTATGAATCAGTAACATGCTCAGTTGTGCAAGAAATACTGCCCTGCCTTTTATTTTGTAGCAATCAACTTAATATTAGTTTGCAGTCTTTGTCTCATCAGGCTGGCAAGAATAGAAAACACCCCAGGGTGGTGTCACGATTTCTGGATCTTATGCAGTGCTGAGAGCTCAGGGTGGGGTTGCGGGGGATCCTGCTCACCAGTCTGATCCACTCAGGTTACCACTGAGAAGGCTGCTGACCCCGCCTCCCTGGTGGTCTCTGCTATTTTTGGACTGACCAGCCAGACCCTAGGGGCTTGCCAAAGTCCTGTCCTCCCAGGACCCCCAGACCTCTCTTCCTTTCCTGTTTCTTCCAGACCTCCTTGCTTTGCCCCTCCAACTTCACTCCTCTCAAGACCTCCTGGAAAAGCCTCTGTGTCCTGGACCTAAGTCCCTGTTTTGGAAATGAAAGCCAGAAGATTCTGCAAGTTACTCCTGAGTTATATAACTAGCCTGGGGCAGTGATGTCAGGAGATTGTAGAGGATGGAAGTGGGCAGAGGAAGGTGGAAATACATGGAGGGGGGAAAGTTTTCTACTCTTAAAAGATGATCTAGCCACAGGAGCTGTCCCCTCTGAGAGTAAATTTCTAGGTAGGAAAAAGTTGCTATTTGAGGCCAGGATATACGTGTGTGCCTGCTAAGTCACTACAGTCGTGTCCAACTCTGAGACCCCATGGAGTGTAGCCCGCCAGGCTCCTCTGTCCATGGGGTTCTCCAGGCAAGAATACTGGAGTGAGTTGCCATGCCTTCTCCAGGAGATCTTCCCAACCCAGGAATCGAACCCACAGCTCATATGTCTTATCTTCTGCTTTGGTAGGTGGGGTCTTGACCACTAGCACCACCTGGGATGCGCCCAGATATATGTAAATCCATTTTATTTATCCATTTTATTGGTACACCCCTTGTGGCTCAGCTCGTAAAGATTCCATCTGCAATGTGGGAGACCTGGGTTAGATCCCTGGGTTGGGAAGATCCCCTGGAGGTGGGAAAGGCCACCCACTCCTGTATTCTGGCCTGGAGAATTCCATGGACTGTATAGTCTATGGGGTTGCAAAGAGTTGGACACGACTGAGTGACTTTCACAAGACCATTATTTTCCATAGATATTTTTAAGATTGTCTATAATAGATTCAAAAATTTGCCAAAAAGTAGGGGAGGTGATTGTGTCCTGGTCTGTGATGGCTCTCATGACACTCAGCAAATCTCATTAGATAATTTGAAGGTTTCCAGGCTATGAAAATGCTTCTAGTTCAAACTGCCCATCAAACACATACAAAAACAGGACAAGGAAAGTTAAATTTGTCAAGGATACCCAGGTGATGGCCAAAGCAGAGCTAGAAACCAGCTTTCCCCTCTCCCAGCCCAGAGCTCTTGCTCAGTGATCCCAGCCCAGTGATCTCATGCATCTTTTAAAGAATCACCCACAGGGCAGAGGAGCCCAGTTTCTTGCTGACTCCACCCTCATTCAGCAGGGAACACAGCCCACCTTGGGTAGCTGGTCCAGGCTGCTTCCACACTCCACGGACCTCGCCCCTGAATGCCGGGCACATGGCAAGAATGTGTCCTTATAACAGGGGTGTGTTTCCCAGCCCTGCCTGTCCTGCTCCCGTCTTGGGGCACCACCAGTGAAATCATCCTTCCTCCTCTGCACCTGGCAGGCCCAGAGATGGGGGACCCCTCTGCCTGGCCCAACTCCCTCCCTCTCCCTTCCCTTATCTCTGCCCAGGCTTGATTCAGCTGCAGAGCAGGCATGATTCTACCAGCCCGGGAAGGTTTCTCATGATGCTTTTGTTAACCCAGCACAGCCTGCAGATCCCTCCCCGGACAGTTCTGAAGTGTTTTGTCCTCTCTCCTCACATTTGCATCCTCTGTGTCTAAGGGATCATAGTTTAATAAGGTTTCTCTTCACCATGCCTCTCCCCAAGTGCTTCCAATTTACATCACAATCCAAATGATTTTTGCTGCACTTAGTGGATTGTCTGTGTCATTACTTTCAGGGGATGCAGTATCAGATTTCCCAGCTTGCCCTCTGCTCAGGCTCCTGACCTTGCAGCTGCCTATCTTTCTTGGCAGTTTATTTTGCCCATGAACACTCAGTTTAGCTGAGTTGCATTCAGGGAGACTGTCAGTCTTATATGTTAATTTTCTAATTGAGAATGTTGTGCTGCCTGAGGAAGACAGGCAACTAAGTCAGTAACTGTTAAGTGTCAGACTCTTTGCAACCCCCTGGACTATAGCCCGCCAGGCTACTCTGTGGAATTCTCCAGGCAACAATGAGTGGGTTGCCATTCCCTTCTACAGGGGATCTTCCTGACCCAAGGATTGAACCCGAGTCGCCTGTATTGAAGGCAGACTCTACCGTCTGAGCCACCAGGGAAGTCAATGCCTTGGTGAGCTGTCTTTTCCCAAGGATTTTTAGATGTGTCATGCTAGTTATTAGGTTTTAATAACTGTTCAGATGGAATTATTTCTTGCAGTCAGGTGCTTTAAAACTGGGTGCCAAAGAGTTTATAATGAGCAGACAGAAGAGAAGCCATTTCGTACCTGAGCCATTTTGGTTTTCATCCTGTCTCCGTGCCTCTGGATGGTTTGTGGGGACTACCACCTGGAGATAGTAAAGACTATAAGGAAAGCTTTTACATTAATTTCCCATGAGTGCAGAAAAGAGAAACACCAAATCACGCCAGTGTACTGAGAAATTCTGTTTCCTTCTCTCCCTGTTTCCCTTGAGTGGTTTCCAAAAGGAATACATTTTTGGTGAGGTGCAGTTGGATAAATGATGTCTGTCTACTAAAGAAGCAAGAAATATTAGAGGATTATGCATCAATAACTGGTTCTCCGTTCGGGCACTAGAGTCTCCTCAGAAGCCGCTGAATATGCTTCCCTGGGGAAGGAGAAACTGTTATTGTTGCCATTGTATAGATGATTAAGTTGGTGCTCAGAGAGGTTAAGCACTTCCTCGAGGTCACACATCCATTAAATTGTGGAGTTAGGATTTGAATCCAGCTACACACTTAGTTGTCATTTTGACCTTTCCCCGCAAATCAAAATTGTGTACACTGCCCAACAGATTCAGAACCTCAAAGGATGTGGGGGTGGGGTTGAGGGTGGATAATTCCTTCTAAGGTACGTGCTAGGAAAGAAAATACATCACACTTCTATTTTGAAATTCAGTCGCAGCCTCCTCTCCCTATGCTCCAGGAATGGCCAGCCTGCCAGGAGCGTTTGCATGCTCTCTAAGCTTAAGCAAGCAATAGGAACTTCTCCGCAGGGCTCAGTTCAGAGCCATTGTGGCCTCCACATTCCTCAGCCCAGACTTTCCGGAGGCCCTCAGAGGGCTCCTGCCTCGGTCTCCGCCCTTTGTGCGTCCCCTACTGGTATCCAGGAGAGGCACCTGTGCTGGAGCCAGAGAAATGGTACCCAAGCTTTCCTGTTTTCTGGTTGTTGCTTAGTTGCTAAGTCGTTTCCTCAGCTCCAAGTAAAATGATGTGACCTGCCCAGCTCCCTTCCCTCTGAAACGTCAAATAACCCTCCTCAAGCAAACAGCCGATGTTTCAGTCTTCAGGACTGAGAAGAATTGGGAGTGAATGTATGGTCCCCGCTTCTCCAAAGTGATCATGCAACATCCTGTTTATACATCATCCCCGGGGGGTTTGAGGCGGCCTGAGTAGTGAGCAGTGAGGGCCATAATAGAGCTCTTAGCGCTCATGATCACTGAACTAGCATTATCAGTATTACCTGGAGGCTTGTTAGAAATGCAGAATCTCAGGTCCTCCCCCAAACCAGCTTGAGTCAGAATCTGCACTTCAGCAAGATCTCTGGGTGATTCATATGCAAATCATCTTTGGAGGCTCTGTATCTCTTTTGCAGTGTCCACAATTTTTATTTTTTGAAGATCAAAATGACAAGTTTACAGCTGGATTCAAATCCTAGCTCTGCAGTGCGATGGTTATGTGACCTTAAGCACATACTCAACCTCCGAGCCACAGTTTACTCATCTATAAAACAGTGAAAAGAACTGTATGGCGTCCTTAACTTTCAGGACCTATCTCATCCTAAATCTGAGACTCAATAACTGCCCAACATCTCCTAGATCAGCCATAATTTACCTAGTTGTACTGCTTAGAAACGTCAAACTCGGATGGCAAACTGAGCTCTTTCCCTAGAAACCTGCAAGCTCTCTGCTCACTGTGGGGTAGATGATGGACTATTCCCATCCTTTGTGTGAGCCCCTGGAAAATGACCTCAGAATTGTCTTGAAGGGGACAGCTGGGTCATTTCCTCCCGACCACCATGACAATAAAGATGGAGTGGATTGTGAAAGCATGGAGTTCCCTCCACAGAGTGACAAGGGAGAGAGCCTCCCCACCCAACTCCTTGACCCAGAGGTGGACCTGAGATTTCTCCAGGTCCCTTCAGCTCTGATGTTCCACATGCCTCAGTTTACAAAAGGGTTTTGATCTTTTCCAATTCCACTTAATCAGGGACACACTCAACGTTTTAAATTTCCCCACAGATAAAAATCGCTGTGTGGCATAGAAAACCATCTCCATAATGTTCGCTGCTTCTCCCTCCTAATTAGCTTTCCTGTTCTCCCTTAGGAAAGCAAAAACTCTTTCTCCTAATTCACCAGAAAAACACTGACCACCATCTTCTCTGCGAGGAGGTTGGCAGAGTCTTAGGAACTAAAGCCTTTAAACAATCAGGGACCTCATATCTCTAGAATAAGAACACATCAGAAGCCCCTTGTGCTGGGACTGGAGGTAAGTACTCCTGATGAAAATCGCCCTCCTTCAGAATATGAATGGGAAACAGCTCACCGGATGCTTCAGTTGTGCTGTGTGCCTCGGGGGTACTACTTGAGCAAAACTGGTCCTTGCCCTCAGGAGATGGGCAGGCTGGAGGAGGAATGTGGTGATGAAAATGCCATCGTGGACATGTCCACAGAACCAGGGCAGGAGATAAAGCACTTGTGGGAATATGAGAACCGTTTCATGGAAGAGTTGGCCTCAGGGGTAGCCTGTGTGGGGTGAGTTGGGGTTGGGTAAACAGATGAGATGGGGACAAGCACCCCATGCCCAGGATCAGTAGAAGCAGAGAAGCTGGATGGAGGCCACACTAGGAGAAGGCGAGTTATCTGCGGAGCCCAGGCCAGACTAGAAAAGCCAGAAGGTAGATTGTCTGGAGTTTCCCCCTCTGGCCAATGAAAGGGTTCAGGCACTAAGGGACCCCTCTAATCAGCCATTTCAGGAATAGATTAGAGTCCATGTGGAGTCTTGCCCCCTGAAGGGTTGGATCATTGTGGTCAGGAGGAACCAGAAGTTTTCTGGTCAGAGCCGTGCCTCCTACAAGCTCCCTTGTGTAGCTGAGTGAGAGATGCAGGTTTGGGGGTAAGACTTGCTGTGGGTGTGGGTAGGGGGTCAGTCACTGCAGCAGCCTGGACAGGAGGCAGCAGCAACCCAAACAGCTGGAAGTAAGGGGAATTGATGCTGGTGGTGGTGTCCTGACATGAACGTCACAGGACTAGCCACCATCTGCACTGATGTACTTGAGGCTTCTTTCAGTGGGGGATTAAGGAAGCTGATCTGACTTTACCCACCTCTTTAGAGTTTCGTATGTACTGAAGATGGAAATAAGGATCCACAACCAAAGATGAATAGAGCACAGTGTTTGATGAGTCAGAAAGGCTACAGCCCCAAGTGCTCTGAATGTGGAGGAAATGCTACAGATGCCCAAGAGGATATTTCAAGCTATGTCCAGATGTGGAAGAAGAAGGAGGGGCATGCTCCCTCTCAGAGGCTATTGTAAGCACAGATAACCACTCCCAGGTAGGATGGGAGAGAGCAGATGAGATGGGGCTGCTCCAAAGGGCCCCAGGTTCCCCCCATCTGGACCAGCCCATCCAAGGAACCCAGAGCACAGACCTGCCCTCATCGCCCTGGTAGCTGGCCCTGCAGGTCATGAAGACAGAGCAGGACCCAGAGGCAGGACGTGACAAATTGATTCATTCAGCAGATATTTACAAAATAAGCTACAAACCAGTAAGCTTAAGGGCTTCCCAGGTGGCTCAGTAGTAAAGAATCTGCCTGCCAATGCAGAAGACACAGGTTCAATTCCTGAGTGGGGAAGATCTCCTGGAGGAGGAAATGGCAACCCCCTCCAGTATTCTTGCCAGGATAATCCCATGGACAGAGGAGCCTGGCGGGCTACAGCCCATGGGGTCCCAGAGTCAGACACGACTGAGCACGCGCACAAGGTGTATCGTGAGCCTGGCAGCTGATGTGGACAGTCTCCTAGAAGAGATCTGGTCTCAGGTCTGCAGCTCTGAGGAAAGGTGGCGGGAACCCCTGCAGGTATGCGTAGGTTCTAGACCAGCAAGTTGTATCAGACTCAGCTCATTTCCATCCTGACAGCATTACCAGCTTCCAGCAGCCCTGGGAATGCAGCAAGGCATTTGACTGAGTCTCTCGTGATCTCCCCTGCCACCCCATGACACATGAAAGGGAAGTTTCTTGCTGGGCTAGATGTACGAGACCAGCTTTGTATCAAGGCATCATGCGACAGAGAGATGCAAACAGACCCTAAGGAGACCACCAGGTGCCAGCAAGTCAGTAAACCATTCTCTGAGGGCACACCAGCGCATAGAGACCCACTGCACTGATTTTCTGCTCCCTCTTTGGAGAACAGTCATCAGTTACCAGGCTTTGCCCTGCTGTGTTAACCATGATGCCCACGGAAGCTGCTGCTGACTGTCTCTGCTCAGGCGTGTAATGGGTCTGAGGAAAAGGGTGGGTGGGGAGCACACTTTCCTTTTTGTTTGCATGAATGAACTGCCAGGGCCTGCCAGTGGAGCACCTTTTGCCCCAGGTATGCACAAGCGAGCCTCCCTCTGTGGCTGCACCAGCCTAAGCGGGCTCTGCTTCTGACCCACCACGCTCTCTGCACGCCAAAGCCCACCTCCCAGTGGCTTTGCATGGTGCTCCCACCAGGACGGGCCTTGAGCCCCCTGGTGGGCCTTGCTGAGGGACACAGGGAGTCAACGGGTGGCTGCAGCATATGCCAGGTCAAGAGCCAGGCCTTTCTGGACTCCCCTGGTGGCTCAGTAGATAAGAATCCTCCTGCCAATGCAGGAGGCACGGGTTTGATCCCTGATCCGGGCAGATCCCACATGCTGTGGAGCAGCTAAGCCCATGCACCACAGCTACTGAAGCCTGTGTGCCCTAGAGCCCGTGCTCCGCAGCAAGAGAAGCCACTGCAGAGAGAAGCCTGTGCCCCACGACAAACAGTAGCCCCACTCGCTGCAACTAGAGAACGCCTGTGTGCCGCAGTGAAGACCCAGTGCAGCCATAAATAAATAAATAATTTTTTAGAAAGAAAATAGTTTACAAAAACAAAGGGAGCCGGGACTTTTTCTCCTGGAAATAGGAAGCAAGGTTTCAGTGGCTTCTGAGAGGGCCGAGGCCAGGCAGGATGGGCGGGGAAACCAGCAGAGGTTTGCAATTACCCCTGGGGGTAGGAGAGGGGTGACCGCACGGTTGGATTCTGCGTATTTGTGTGAGCACCAGTGTGGTTCCTCCCAACAGAACTATAGCCACCGGGTGTAGGCATGCAGCGGGCAGGCAGCTGGTGTAGACAGACTGGAGAGAAGAGCAAGGAGGCATCCGGGTTGAAGGTATTGGCAGAGGGTCTGAAGAGAAGGTCCATGGGGTGTAGAATGATGGGGAGGTGGAAAGGGCAGATGCATTTGAAGAGCAGAGAAGGTTTGAGAAGGATCAGGAGGCCATCAGAGAGTCAGCCTAGTGGAAGGAAGGGCCCAGGAGACCTGGAAGGGGGAGGGTCATGCTGAGTGCACGGGTGAGAAGTTAGCATTTTCAAAGGGGTCATCTCGGGAAGGAGTGACTGTGGGGTGAGGTGGACCTTCACTTGGAGCTGAAGGGGGTGAACGGCTGAGAGGTTCACCTTCCCCCAGGAGCCCATCCCTTTGTGACCAAGGGGAAGTGACCACAGAGCCGCAGATGAAGACCCAGAGGTGGGCTGCAGCAGTCCTCCCACACTGACAGCCACACCGGAGTCACTGCGTTTAGAGGGGAGTCAGAGCTGTGTGGCCCTAAGTAAGCTACTTAACTTCTCTGGGCCTTAGTTTTCTCATGTGTATAATGGTACCTTCTCAGGTAGCTCAGTAGGTAAAGAATCTGTTTGCAATGCAGGAGATGCCGGTTTGATTGGGTTGGGTTGGGAAGATCCCCTAGAGGAGGGCATGGCAACCCACTCCAGTATTCTTGCCTGGAGAATCCCATGGACAGAGGAGCCTGAACTCCCACATAGGGTGGCAAAGAGTCAGACACGACTAAAGCAACTGAGCACACAGAGACTTGGGAGGATGCAGAAAGGGAGGAAGCTCAGAGCTCTGTGGGCATGAGGTATCCACTCTGTGGTATTGTAGTTATTAGGATATACTTCTTTCCTCCCTCCAGACTCGAGTCCAGTGGTTCTCAGATGTGAATGTGCATCAGAACCACCCAGAGGGCTTGATAGAGCAGCATGCCAGGCCATGCCCCAGAGCTTCTGATTCAGGAGGTAGGGGAGGGGGGCCAGGTAGCACTGATGTTGCTGGTGCGAGGACACCTCTTGGGCATCACTGCTCTAGAGTATCTGCAGACCATGAGACCTTGGCAGGCAGAGGACCCCCAACATCCTGCAGTGACCAGCACAGAGCCCGGGCCTGGGCCTGGGAGGAGTGACTCCAGGACGAGCACAGATTCTCAATACAGCAGCTGGTCACCATGAGAAGAGGTGGTGTTGAGTGAAAAAAAGGTCACTCGGGAAGAGCCTCGAAATTATGGTGGTTTGTGCGAAAGCTGGATTTGTATCTGGGGAGCAAACGCTGAGGTTCACAGCGAAGCAGTCACCATGCGTTTTATTGGAACTGCTGTCAGAGGCAGAACACTGGTCTGGAAGGACCACGGCCCTGGCGACACTGCTAGCTTCAGAGTGCTCATTTGCTGGCTTGTTCCAATGACGTGATGCTGTGTCCTGCATCTGGAGAGCACGTTTGCCCTGGGAAGATCACCGTGTCCACTGGCCTTGAGCCTTTTCCCGAGGCTGAACTTGAATGTCTCCCCATGTGGACTTGGTCCAGGATGTTTATTGTTCTGTGAACCCAGGAGAAACCCTCCCCAGCACCCATTTGGAAATGAATTAACTGTTTTGCTCAGGCAGCGATTGGTTCTCCATGCCCGGTGCTCCGGCCTCCTGCCAGATGTGGGCCATCACCTGCCAGGAGAAACGTCCTCTCTCCAGCCTTGCGGCCAAGCTCGGAATCCCAGGTGCAGCCAAACAGCCCATTATGAATATTATTTGTTAAGAACCAAGTATTAAATTAGCACAGGAGCAGTCCTGGCCTGGGCCAGCAGGATTTGCCAGCCAAGTGTGGTGCCCGGGGAGCAGAGACGCCCCTGGGTAGGCTTCCCTGCTTCCCGCAGAGACACCAAGGCTGGTAACTCACCCACGCCGAGGCCAGCGGCTCTGCTAGGCAGGCAATTAAGTCAAGAAAGGGAACCCGCTCTGCTGACAGCTGGGATTAAAGCTAAATGAATTCAACTCAGAGAAAAGGGCTGCGACCCTTCTCCCTCTGGTCTCATTATCTTAATTAACAGTGTTTGGCAGGAGTATTGAGGCCTGCATTGATCGAGCTGCTCCTGTTACCCCTCAGAGCCCTGGACACAGTGAGCCTCAGTAATAAAACCCCAATTCTCAACAGCCCTCTGAATTTCTTTCCAGCTCTCTTCCTCTAAGAAAAGCATGGGGTTTCTGACTTGGAGGGGGTCCTTTAGACCAGGGTTTCTCAGAGTGTGTGGCCTGAGGACCACTCTCCTCAAAGTATCTGGCATATGGTGATAAAATGCTCTTCCCCAGCTCCATGAGACCTATCCAGCTGAATCTCCAGGAGTCAGACTCTAGGAGAGGTGGTATTACTTTTTTCTCTTTAATTTTATTTTCTGATTGTGGTCAAATATATTTGACATTGTACATGCATGCTAAGTCACTTCAGTCATGTCTGACTCTTGTAGCAAATTAGGCTCCTCTGTCCATGGATTCTCCAGGCAAGAATACTGGAGCGGGTTGCCATGCCGCTTCCTGATGCAGGGATTAAAACCGCCTCTCCTGCAGCTCTTACATTGCAGGCAGCTTCTTTACTGCTTAGCCACCAGGGAAGCCCATACTTGACATTAAGGACATTCATACTGTAGATGGTGGCTCAAACAGTAAAGAATCTGCCTGCAATTCAGGAGACCCGGGTTCAATCCCTGTTTCGGGAAGATCCCCTGGAGAAGGGAATGGCAACCCACTCTAGTATTCTTGCCTGGAGAATCCCATGGAGAGAGGAGCCTGGTGGGCTACAGTCCATGGGATCACAGAGTCGTACATGACTGAGCATTCATTTCCAGAAATTTCTCATCATCGCAAACGGAAACTCTGAACCTACAAAACCATAATTCCCCACCCCTCCCTCCAACACCTGGAAACGTCTATTCACTTTTTGTCTCTCTGAATTTGACTAATCTAAGTCCCTCATATAAGTGGAATCAAATAGTATGTGTCTTTTGTGATTCACTTATTTCATGCAGAGTATCTTTAAGGTTTACACATGTTGTTGAAGCGTGTGCCAGCTTTTTCCTCTGTTTCTAATAATATTCCGTTTTATGGATGTACCACATTATCTTTGCATCTATCAGTGGACATTTGGGGCATTCCTACCTGTTGGCTGTTGTGCATAATGCAGTTATGAGTGTGGTGTGCAAATACCTGTACCGGTTCTAAGGTACCGTCAAACTTGCAGCCATGTGAGCCTACCTTCCAAAACTGGAATCATCAGGAGAGATTTGACAACTCAGGATGCCCTAGCCACACCCTAGACCAACCAAATCACCCATAGATGGAATCCAGTTCCTGTATTTTATTTTAACTCCCCCAGTGGTTCCGATGTATGGCTAAGTTAGAGAACCATGGGTTTATACCAGTGATTCTAAAATTTGGGTGTGTACAAAATCCAGTTACTTGTTAAGAGTACACACCCCTGAGAGTCTCTTTTAACTGGTCTATGGGAAGCCTGAGCTTCAGTGCTCAAAGCTCTTCAGGTGGTTCTCATATGTCACCAGAGTTGAGGCCGTCTCTCATTCAGTCTCTCATTGAGACAGGAACCTGCCGAGGCTGCTGGAGGTGACACTCTCTGCCCAAGGTTCTGAGCCCTTTGGCACCTGAGTCTGCACTGGTCCCCAGAGCTGATTCCTGAGCCAGTCCCACGAGTTCTCCAGACTCTGCCACACAGGTGCAGAGGATAGCTCATATATGGAATCTCCTTTTGTCCTACTCTTAATTTGAACTGTTAGCCTTGAATGAGAACTGGGTGTTCTGTTATAATGCTTGCTGTGAAATAACAACTTTGTTCCAACACGACTGACACATTAAGGAACAGTATTGCTGTATTAGGGAAGATGATTCATATATTAGGGAACAGCATGAATTTATTAGTGAACGTGAAATTTGCATTTGCTGATGTGCCGTTTCTTAAGCTTTCATGGAGAAAACGACCCAGCCGAACCAAACTACATGTGACGAGGGAAAAGATCTCAGAAACCTGCCAGCGACCTTCACACTCCGTGTGTGCTTTGAGCGGACACCCATCCCCAACTGGTGTTCCACTTCCCGATACCAAATAGCCCCCTCCTCCCAGCACCTCACAGTAGCTCCCGCGCAGCACCCCTCAGGCCTTTTCCAAGGAAAGGGATATATCTTGCAGTGTGTGTGCACATATTTCTTATCCACATACATGTATAAAATGGTGCTACCATTTTCATTAGGTTTTTTAGGTGCTGCTGATGAAGGCTTTGCGTGCTGTGTGCGGCCCTCTTTTCCCCCAGAAGTCCTGTGGTTTTATTGTGTGATTTTGCATAGCGGAGCGATTTTTAGGAAGGACTGAGTATATCGCCTGATGGCGGAACTAACAGTGTCCGTACGCGTCGATTCTCACCATCTTTTTACTAATAGTTTAGGAGCGCACTGCCAGGCTGCTCTATCTGCTGCCACTGAGAACTCACTCCAGACACCCCTGGAGGGCGCCCTCCTCTGCGGGGTCGGCAGCTGCTGCCAGCAACCAGCTGCTCTGGGATCAAGAAGCAATGAGCCCTGTCTGGCACAGGCTTCTTCCAGGCTTTACCCCAACACACTGTCATCCCTCTTGCTCCCTTTGGCTTCAACCCACTTAGGGTCTGGACTTTTAGGTCACTTGATCTTTTTTTCTTGGGTTCCCTAAGTCCACACCTGCTGCCCACCCTGTCTCACAGCCTGCCTTCACTCTGGAAGCTCATCTTTCTGACATTTGGTCTGAAACAATTCTATGGCCTGGTTCCCACCTTGAAACTAGATTTGCCCTCATAGAGGGCATTCATTCGTATTTCATTCATTCATTCATTCATATTCATTCATTCGTATTCGACCCATTTTGGATCCTGGTTCTCATTCCAGGACACCCCTTCCTGGGATGGTCCCTCTTCCTAGCTTCTGTCTTTATGAATAACCCCTCCAGACTCCTGTTGGCTCACCAGGTCACCTGGCTCCTGTACTCATGTGTCCTGCCACCTGACCTGTAGAAGTCTGCTTCAGAGACGAAGATGTAGCTATTTCACACTTTGCTGTATTTCATAAGAAAATAGGTCTGTAGTATGTCTTCGTAGCATGACATGAACCCAAATGATTTTCTTTAATATCTGTTTGTTCAACTGGCCTATCTTGCTGTTTAATTTTAGCTTCCCTGTGATAGACTTGAAAATTGAGTGTATTGAACATGTGTTGTTTGGGACTTTTCTTTCACTTGCTGTTACCATGAATTCAAGGTCAAGCTGCCTAGTACAGTGTCAACATTTGGAGGCCAGCCCTGAGTGGTCCATGAAGAAACAGGATTGAAACTAGACATCTTAACTCTGTTATTCTGAACTGGCGTTCTCACTCCCATGTCTCTGCAAGGATTTTCCTGTCAGGTTACATAAGACGAGAATTCATTCTGATGTTTGAATAAAGCAACAGCCACAAAACTGTCAGCAGCTTGGGGGCCAAGCTAGTTCTTTCCTGCAAATATCAGTTCAGTATCAGAACACATTTATCTTACAGTCATTTAAAATCCTCATTGGTGAAATCAAAGTCTCCATTCTCTTTTCTTCTAAAACAGAGGTTAACAAACTACGGTATTTGGACTGCAAAGCCTAAAATATTCACCATTTGGCCCTTTACAGAAAAAGTTTCCCAAGCCCTGTTCTAGAACGTAAAACCTGGTGGTGGGTATATGTAAACCAAGGGTTTTCCTCATGAGATTGAAAGGGGTAGCCTTCAGGAGAACAGTGAACCCTCTGAACTCAGGTACAAAATTTGGTTTATGTTGCAAACGTGCATTTTTGGAGAGAGGCTTGGTCTATTGTGTTCACCACTAAAACAGTGCCAGACACAGATGCTCAGCAAAAATTAACTGAGTAAGTTATTGAGGAGGAGGGTGTGGCAGAGACAGGCAAGAACCAGATGAAGGAAGTCTTTGCAGGATTTTATTCCCAGAGCAGTGGGAGGAGGAGGAAGGGGGTCTGTGCGGAGGCGTGGTATCTTCTGGGTTATGTTTCTGAAAGAACACCCTGGCTGCTGTTTGGGAAACAGAGGGTAAGACTGGAAATGAGAGAGATCAGTGAGAACTCTCAAGAGATGGGAGCTTGAACCGAGTAGACTTGGGAGGTAAAACTGACATGACTTGCTAACATTGGGGGTGACATTTCAGAGAACAAAGGTGACTCAGCTGTTGTTACCCTGAGCCCATGGGTGGGAATGGCAGAGAAATTAAGAGCCTTGATAAACATTCTCACCAAGTTCTTTCCTATGATTCTCAAGTGCCTGGTTTGGGGGTTATTTTTAATAGTAGGTTATATTTAATTACTACCAACTGGAAATGGTTTAATTTCAAATGTGAAATGGCAATGGTTATTTTTCATCTCATGGTATACATGAGTATACCATGCCCCCAACTCTTTTCTTTTAATTTAATGAATTTATTTATTTTTGGCTGCCTTGGATCTTTGTTGCTGCTTGTGGGTTCAGTAGTTGTGGCACATGGGCTTAGTTGCCCCACGGCATGTGGCATCTTCCCAGACCAGGGATGAAACCCATGTCTCCTGCCCTGGCAGGCAGGTTCTTAACCACTGGACCACCAGCGAAGTCTTGCTGGCTTACTGTTAACGTGGCCTGCTTTTGATACTTTGGGTCAACTCAGGAGTTGATGTCTCCTTCTGATCAGCTGTAAATTGTGTGTCAGAGCCTCCAAGGTGCTGTGGAAACCCTACCACAAATCACCCCCAATACAACAAAGCCTCTTCAGAGCCTGCAGGTGATCCAGGGCCAGCGCCTCCTCTGGTGCCATGGCCTCTTCATGCTGTCTACCCAGATATGGAAACCGAACCAGGGATGTTTTCATAAACCAGAGCCCTCTTGTTTCTTTCTTTACTCTCCCCCTCACTCTGCCCTCTGAACCATGTAGCTCCTTCCTTACCTTCCAGCAGAGGCCTTCTGATACAACACGTAGCTCAAGTTGAGTACTTGGCAGGCACCAGCTGGAGGTGCCATGCCGGTGGGTAGAGGTGAAGCTCTCTAGGGGCCCTCGTGCACCCTCTGTACCCTCACAGCTCCCAGCACAGCACTGAGAACATAAGCGGACACCTTCATTCGGCGCCTTTTGCCGCTCTGTACAAGCAAATGCTCAACACAGACAGACAGTGAATTTACCTGTTGGACTAGGTAAGGGGTCTGGGTTTTGTTTAGTTGTATGCTCACGTGGTCACACAAGTGCCAGGCATGCAGTTGGTGCTTAGTGCATCCTTATTAAACTGAAAAATGGTGTACCCAATTTTTACATGATGAGCTATACTGTGTAGGAAGTGAGGATGGATAAATAGAGATGACTTAGTATCTTTGGCAGATTAGAGGGGAAAGAAAAATCAGTGGATTTATTTTCTAGTCCTCAGCAGAGGCTGCCTTGGGATAGGAATGGGGTCCCTGGCTGGGGTGAAGTTCAAATATATCTCTTCCTAATGTTTTCCCCAACTTCCATCAGCAGATCTTGAATGAATGAATTCACAACCTTATGAATGAATGCTGAGTTATCACAAAGATTAAATAAAGTATTTCTGAAGTACTTACAACCATGCTTGCTATGTAAAAAAAAAAAAAAAAAAGCAACATAATAGATAAAAAGAGAGAAAAGCTCTGTCTGCACCACACAGTATCTGCCAATAGGCATGGCCATGGACCCAGAGGAACACAGGGTCTAAGAAGCAACCACATCACAAAGGGGTCCCCCAGGCCCTAAGCATCCTCAAGGCTGTTGCTCAGTGCCTTGAGCTTAGATGTCTGTGTCTTTACTCTCCCTTCTTCTCCATAGGATCATGGGAGACTGCCTTGACCTTCTCTTAGGAGTTGTACTCCTGACCAGTCCTGCACTTGGAATTTCTTCCTGCTTCTTCGATGGTTGGAGAGCCATCTATCTTTCCTGCAACCTCACCCAAGTGCCCCAGGTCCCCAACACCACCAAGAGCCTCCTGCTCAGCTTCAACTATATCAGGACAGTCACAACCGCATCCTTCCCCTTCCTGGAGCAGTTGCAGCTGCTGGAGCTGGGAACTCAGTTTACCCCCTTGACCATTTACAGAGAAGCCTTCCGAAACCTGCCCAATCTCAGGATCCTAGACCTGGGTGGAAGTCAGATAGACTTCTTGCATCCAGATGCTTTTCAGGGACTGCCCCACCTCACTGAACTTCGACTGTTTTTCTGTGGTCTCTCCGATGCTGTATTAAAAGATGGTTATTTCAGAAATTTGGCATCTTTGACTCACTTGGACCTATCCAAAAATAAAATTCAGAGTCTTTACCTTCATCCCTCATTCCGGGAACTGAATTCCTTGAAGTCCATTGATTTTTCCCTCAACCAAATACCTATTGTATGTGAGCAGGAGTTCAAACCCCTCCAAGGGAAAACACTCTCCTTCTTAAGCCTTGCTGATAACCACCTGTACAGCAGGGTCTCAGTGGACTGGAAGAAGTGTCTGAACCCATTCAGAAACATGGTCCTGGAAACCCTAGATGTTTCTGGCAATGGCTGGGGGGTGGACATCATGAGAAACTTCAGCAATGCCATCAATGGGAGCCAGATTTTCTCTTTGGTTCTTACTCATCACATTATGGGTTCTTCATTTGGCTTCTCCAACCTGAAGGATCCTGACTACCACACCTTTGCTGGGCTGGCCAGGAGCTCGATGATACAGCTGGACATTTCACATGGGTATATCTTCTCCCTGAACTTCCGAGTCTTTGAGACACTCCAGGAGCTGAAGGAACTAAACCTCGCCTACAACAAGATAAACAGTATTTCGAGGAATGCGTTTTATGGACTCGACAACCTCCAAGTTCTCAATATATCATATAACCTTCTTGGGGAATTATATAATTATGATTTCGATGGACTACCTAAGGTGGCCTATATTGACCTGCAGAAGAATCACATTGGGATCATTCAGGACAAAACATTCAAATTCCTGGGGAAATTAAATACCTTGGACCTCCGGGATAATGCTCTTAAAACAATTTATTTTCTTCCAAGCATTCGTAATATCTTCTTAAGTGGCAATAAGCTGATGACTTTGCCAAATATCCCACTTACAGCCAATTTCATCCAATTATCAGAGAATAGGCTAGAAAATCTGAATGATCTCTACTTCCTTCTCCAGGTACCTCATCTCCAGATTCTCATTTTAAATCAAAATCGCTTTTCCTTTTGTCACCAAAACCATGCCCCTTCAGAGAATTCCAGCCTAGAAAAGCTTTACCTTGGAGAAAATATGTTGCAACTTGCCTGGGAAACTGGGTCATGTTGGAATATTTTTAAGGGGCTTTCTCATCTCCAACTCCTCTATCTAAATAAAAACTACCTGAATTTCCTTCCACCAGGAGTATTTCATCATCTGACTGCACTGAGGGGACTCAGCCTCAAAGACAACAGGCTGACTGTTCTTTTTCCTGGCGACTTACCTGCTAACTTAGAGATCCTGGATATATCTGGAAACCAGCTCCTCTCTCCTGATCCTGATTTATTTGCATCACTGAGTGCCATAGACATAACTCATAACAATTTCATCTGTGAGTGTGAACTTAGTGCTTTTATCCATTGGCTCAATCAAACCAATATCACAATAGCTGGATCTCCAGCAGACATGTACTGCATGTACCCAAACTCTCTGGCTGGGGTTTCCATTTACAGTCTTTCCACAGAAAGTTGTGAAGAAGAAGAAGTTTTAGAGTCCCTAAAGTTTTCCCTTTTCATCTTGGTCACTGTCACCTTGACTGTGTTCCTCGTGATCACCCTCATGGTTACTAAGTTCAGGGGGTTTTGGTTCATCTGTTATAAGAAAGCCCAGAGTCTGCTGTTCAAGGACCCCATCAAGGGAAGAGAATCAGATATGTACAAATACGATGCCTATTTGTGCTTCAGTAGCAAAGACTTTGAATGGGTGCAGAATGCTTTGCTCAAACACCTGGATGTCCAGTACAACAGCCAAAACAGATTTAACCTGTGCTTTGAAGAAAGAGACTTTATGCCTGGGGAAAACCACATTGCCAACATCCAGGATGCCGTGTGGAGCAGCAGAAAGACTGTCTGTCTCGTGAGCAGACACTTCCTTAGAGACGGGTGGTGCCTCGAAGCCTTCAGTTATGCCCAGAGCAGGTGCTTAGCTGACCTCAGTGGCGCCCTCATCATGGTGGTGGTGGGGTCCCTGTCCCAGTTCCATCTGATGAAGCATCAGTCCATCAGAGGGTTCGTCCAGAAACGGCAGTACTTGAGGTGGCCTGAGGATCTCCAGGATGTTGACTGGTTTCTCAATAAACTCTCTCAATGCATTCTAAAGAAAGAAAAGGAAAGGAAGAAAGACAGTACTATTCAGCTGCAAAATGTAACCACCATCTCCTAGGCAAAGGAGCAGTTTCCACTTATCGCAAGCCACAGATAACTCTGTACCTTTTATTTCCACCAGTTACCATTTGCATACCTTTGTGTTCAGTTGCTTGGTCATGTCCTACTCTTTGCGACCCCATGGACTGTAGCCCACCAGGCGCCTCTGTTCATGGGATTTCCTAGGCAAGAATACTGGAGTGGTTTGCCATTTCCTCCTCCAGGGGATCTTCGTGACCCAGGGATCGAACCCAAGTCTCCTGTGTCTCTTGTATTAGCAGGCAGAGTCTTTACCACTGAGCCACCTAGGAAGCCCTTAAGTTGCCATTTGGGGGTCCTTTATGGAGTTGTTGTTTTCCTACAATGAAAAGAACATAAATCTCCTTGATTTTCATAGCAACACAATGTTTTGTCTTGCCAACGTCCAAATGGAAAGTAATAGATCTAGAAAATTGCAACTGCCCCCAGCAGTTCTTACTCTGCATTGGTTTCCTTTCAGAACCAGTAACACTGATCTCTCCCATTGCATCGACTACAGGATATATCCTCTGCATGGCAAGGGCACCTTGGGAGAAGTTACAGATGGCTGACACCCTTTCTCTAGCATTCGTTTCCAGAAGGGGGCTGGTCAGTGATTCTGAGGGCTCTGTGCCTAGCACAACAACACTAAATAGAAAACAAACAGAAAAAGAGGCATGGTTCCTACTATTACCCTGAGAACAATGCCATTGCTCAGTACAGGTCATGCCCAGTCTCAGGGATCAGAGTGGCCCCAAAGAAGCCAGCATGAGAATGACTAGATCTCCTGAGGCCTTATTGCCTTACTTCTTCTTACCTCTTGGATCTAACCCTAGTGGGCCATGGACGTTCTTTTTGGCTTGCAACCTTTATTTCAACCTGGCTTTCAAGGCTTTTATTTCACCAGCCTATTTCAGCTTTATTTCCCCCCATACTTCATTTATCGACCACTCATGCTGTTGCAGAAAGAAATTGGACCTGGACCCAGAACTTGGTTTGACCTCTGATTCTGCTGCTCCCGAGCTGTGTGGCCTTGAGCACATTATACACCTTCACTGGGCTTGTTTTCTCATCTGTAGGTGTGATCCTCTCTACCTCACAGAGTTGACGCGAGAGTTAAATCCACCAAGAATGTCAGGGTGTCTCAGATCTTATCTTTAGCCACCCTAATGGCCATAAGAGGGTCTCCACACCAAGGAGGGCCTTCTGGAGGCAGTTGTGATTTCTTAGAATTTGTATTCTTTTTTATCTTAAGAAAAATCTATGTGTATTTTGTATTTTTTAGATTGATTTTAATAATAAATGTTTTTCTGCAAAAGCATTCAGTTCAGTTCAGTTCAGTTGCTCAGTTGTGTCCGACTCTTTGTGACCCCATGAACTGCAGCACGCCAAGCCTCCCTGTCCATCACCAACTCCTGGAGTTTACCCAAACTCATGTCCATAGAGTTGGTGATGCCATCCAGCCATCTCATCCTCTGTTGTCCCCTTCTCCTCCTGCCCCCAATCCCTCCCAGCATCAGGGTCTTTTCCAATGAGTCAACTCTTCGCATGAGGTGGCCAAAGTATTGGAGTTTCAGCTTTAGCATCAGTCTTTTCAATGAACACCCAGGACTGATCTCATTTAGAATGGACTGGTTGGATCTCCTTGCAGTCCAAGGGACTCTCAAGAGTCTTCTCCAACACCACAGTTCAAAAGCATCAATTCTTCGGTGCTCAGCTTTCTTCACAGTCCAACTCTCACATCCATACATGACCACTGGAAAAACCATAGCCTTGACTAGACTGACTTTTGTTGGCAAAGTAATGAAAGCTTTTGAATGTGCTATCAGGTTGGTCATAACTTTCCTTCCAAGGAGCAAGCCTCTTTTAATTTCATGGCTGCAATCACCATCTGCAGTTATTTTGGACCCCAGAAAAATAGTCAGCCACTGTTTCCATATCTATTTCCCATGAAGTGATGGGACCAGATGCCATGATCTTCGTTTTCTGAATGTTGAGTTTTAAGCCAACTTTTTCACTCTCCTCTTTCACTTTCATCAAGAGGCTTTTTAGTTCCTCTTCACTTTCTGCCATAAGAGTGGTGTCATCTGCATATCTGAGGTTATTGATATTTCTCCCGGCAATCTTGATTCCAGCTTATGCTTCTTCCAGCCCAGCATTTCTCATGATGTACTCTGCATGTAAGTTAAATAAGCAGGGTGACAATATACAGCCTTGACGTACTCCTTTTCCTATTTGGAACCAGTCTGTTGTTCCATGTCCAGTTCGAACTTCTTCCTGACCTGCATACAGATTTCTCAAGAGGCAGGTCAGGTGGTCTGGTATGCCCATCTCTTTCAGAATTTTCCACAGTTTATTGTGATCCACACAATCAAAGGCTTTGGCATAGTCAATAAAGCAGAAACATGTTTTTCTGGAACTCTCTTGCTTTTTTGATGATCCATCGGATGTTGGCAATTTGATCTCTGGTTCCTCTGCCTAATACAACTTAAATCAAGGAAGGTGTGCCAAAGTTACCCCTGGCTTCCCAAATGGTGTCCTCCAAATCCAACCCAGCTTGGGACTTGTACATCACGTGTCACTCACTTCCCTTCACTGCCTGCCCCCCATCCTAACACCAACACACACTCACACACTAGCTGTTGTCATCCCAGCTTCTTGGAGCCCCTCTGATCTATGAAAATGAGCTTGTCTTACTCAAGAATAGCATTATTCTTATGCACACACACACCCCCACTCTGCCCCTTTCTTCTGGAATGTTCTCCCATCACTGCAATCCATCCAGCCCACCAAGCCTCCTTGGATGCCTCCAATGCCAAATTCTCTCTCCCTTTTGTGCAAACTCTTAGTGCCCTATCCATCTTTATATTTTTTTAAGTTCTTACTAGTTCCTGATTCCTCTGAGAGTTGTGAGCCTGTCTGGCCACCCACCCCTCTGGGTAAGCTCCATGACAAAACATCCTGTCTTACATGTCCAGCCCTCACTGGCCATAACAAGCCCAATATGGTTTCCAGACCACACAAGCCTTGCCCACCTACACGTGTCCATACTTCTTCTTCCCCTTGGAATTCCTTCTCCCCACCCCACCCCCCACATCTGCCTGGTGAATTTCCTAGCACCACGGTTCATTCCTTGTGACCCCACAGATTTCTGACACAAATACATAACATTGCATAATGCCTGTGGATATGCAGAGGCAACTAAACTGTGACCCCTGAGAGCAGGGACCTTGTCTTGTCATCTCTGTATCCTGAGCTCAGTATGCTGCCTGATCCAGTTGTATAGCTGCTAAGTTGTGTCCAACTCTTTTGTGACCCCATGGACGGTAGCCTACCAGGCTCCTTTGTCCATGGGATTTTCCAGGCAAGAATACTGGAGTGGGTTGCCATTTCCTTCTCCAGGGGAATCTTCCCTACCCAGAGATCGAGCCTGTGTTTCCTGCATTGGCAGCCAGATTCTTGAGCACTGAGCCACCAGGGAAGCCCAAGAGTATGTGGTTAATAAATGCCTGGTGAATGAATGAAGCTCATTGTAAGGTCTCCCTGGTGTCAAAGCTGCTGCTATTAAATGTGTTGCTGGTGAATTTGAGATTCTTTCTTCGTTGCAAAAGAATTTGGAGATGAAGCAGAGAGGTTAAGAAAGTAAAGTGAAAGCTTATTTAAGCAAGAATACACTCTGAGGGAGAACAGGCAGACAGCGGGGGAGCTGCCACACCAGGCCTCTTTGGCAAGATGGTTATGCTGCTGCTGCTAAGTCGCTTCAGTCATGTCTGACTCTGTGCGACCCCATAGACGGCAGCGCACGAGGCTCCCCCGTCCCTGGGATTCTCCAGGCAAGAACACTGGAGTGGGGTTGCCATTTCCTTCTCCAATGCATGAAAGTGAAAAGTGAAAGTGAAGTCGCTCAGTCGTGTCCGACTCTTAGCGACCCCATGGACTGCAGCCTACCAGGCTCCTCCATCCATGGGATTTTCCAGGCAAGAGTACTGGAGTGGGGTGCCATTGCCTTCTCCAGATGGTTATGAGGGGCATACAAATGAAGGGGCGGAATAGTCACTGGCGAAGGAAGTCATATTTCCTGATTTTCAGCCCAGCTCTATTTTCCCGAAGGGAGGGGGGATTTCTGTCCCCTTTTAGCTTAGATTGGAAGTGTCATGGCCATTGGTGCATGTGTGTGTGTGTGTGTGCATGCGTGCTCAGTTGCTTAGTCATGTCTGACTCTCTGGGACCCCATGGACTGTAGCCCACCAGGTTCCTCTGTCCGTGGGATTTTCCAGGCAAGAATACTGGAGTGGGTTGCCATTTCCTCCTCCAGGGGATCTTCCCAACCCAGGGGTTGAACCTGAGTCTCCCACATTGCAGGCAGATCCTTTACCATCTTAGCTGCTAGGGAAGCCCTGGTGCCTAATGAGTACTTCTTACCTGTAAGCTAATCTTATAAGGAGAGCACAGTGAGCAAAAGTTTACATTTGGATGCAGGAGATTCTCACCTGTCTCCACCTTTCTTTGTCTGTTGTTGCTCAGTCACTAACTCATGTCCCATCCTTTCTGACCCCATGGACTGCAGCACGCCAGGCTTTCTTGCCCTTCACTATCTTCTGGAGTTTGCTAAAATTCATGTCCATTGAGTTGGTGATGCTCATTAACTATCTCATCCTTTGTCATCCCCTTCTCCTTTTGCCTTAGTCTTTCCCAGCATCAGAGTCTTTTCCAATGAGTTGGCTCTTTTCATCAATTGGCCAAAGTATTGGAGCTTCAGCTTCAGCATAAGTCCTTCCAATGAACATTTAGGACTGGTTTCCTTTAGGATTGATTGGTTTGATTTCCTTGCAGTCCAAGGGACTCTCAAGAGTCTTCTCCAGCACCACAGCTCAAAAGCATTGATTCTTTGGCGCTCAGTCTTCTTTGTGATCCAATTCTCACATCCATCCATGACTACTGGAAAAACCATAGCTTTGACTATATGGACCTTTGTTGGCTAAGTAATGTCTCTGCTTTTTAATACACTCTCTGTGGCTCTTCATCTGTTATTCGGACCTTTATCACCCAAAAAGAGTAGTTTCCTGATAGTCTGGAGGTGTCCTGCTTTCCTTTATCTGCCTGAGGACCTCCACCGTTTAAAAGATGCGTGCTTTCCTGCCACCTGGCCCCTGCCCCCATTTCTCTGCTCATACTGAGCTACCTGTCTGCTGTAACAGATCCTCCTGGGAGGGGCAGGTCAAGGGCCAGGAGAGCAGGACATCCATGTGGATTCTGAAGGGATAGGAGACCACAGGCTTTATGAAACCTACTGAACTTAATTTCAGATGACAGGGCATGGGTGGTGGTCCTCCACTATCAGCCAGGAACTGGGCTTGGTTGGAGGGATGAAGGGATGGGGAAGGAAAACAGTGAGAAGTTTCTCACGAACCTCATACTAAGAAATACAGTAACACAAATACTAAAAATAAAGTGTTGCTGCAAGTAACATTTATAACCACAACTCCAGAAGAGGGCAGCAAGGCCACTTTGTCTCGGTGAGAACTTTGCTGCCGCACCAGCAGGAAGTAGCTTTATACCTGGTGTCCCCTTGCTTTGGGTGACCTGCACTTTGACTCTCTTTTCCAAGTGAAATCCAGGACATGTGAAATGACAAGTATGCATGTATTTATAGGGACAGTAAGTTGAAACACAACATTTGACTTCTGAAAAGAGTCTATCCCACAGCCTTTTCTAATTCTCTTAAACAACACAAATGAAACATATTGAAAAAACACCTTTTGAGATTTCCATACAGAGCTGTTGCAGGTTCTGTTCACATCGTATATCCCAGCCACCGTCATCTTCTCTTCCACCACCAGGCTTAGCAGTTGGAATTCTTTTTGAGGCCACTTTTCCAAGTCTCACTCCACAAGAGTTGCAGCATATATGGCAACAGAAGAGACTGGCAGCACCGTGTTGAGATGCGGTGAAGTGGGGAAGAATCCACCTGACAATGCAGGAGACGTGAGTTCGATCTCTGGGTCAGGAAGATTCCCCTGCAGGAGGAAATGGCAACCCACTCCAGTACTCTTGCCTGGGAGATCCCATGGACAGAGGAGCCTGGTGGGCCACAGTCCATAAGGTCACAAAAGAGCTGGACATGACTGAGCACGCACACACGTTGAGATGTGGGTACTGGGTGGTCCTAGCAATTCAGAGTGAGGCCTCAGTCAGTTGGTATATTCCACACCACATGGTCCTTTGGAGTCACTCCTATATAAGGGGAACTATTCAGTGTAAGAATGGCGAGAGCTTGCTGTCTTAATTGAGATGAATCTGGAAACTTTACAACATCGATTGGGGATCCTGACGACTTCGAAGAGAATCGCACTCACCATCTCAAATGCATACAACTGACTCTGAAAATTTCTTGTTGGCCCCATGAATCTGCAGTGAACAGTATTTAGATAGTCTTGATATAGTGTAAAGTACGTGTAGTTGGGAGTTTGAAATGACAAAGTAACTGTCCTGGGAGGGTAGAAGGATGTGGAGCACAAGGGTAAGAGAGATAAATGCTCACCTTCCACGAAATAAAATCAATATAAAGTGTCTAGAAAGTTACACCAAGAAACAGCACTCAGAGTGTGAATTTGGAAATATAAAAATGCCAGAGGGAAAAACTAGACAAGTTCATGGTGATTGCCTGAGGGAGTTTGGCCTCATTCTTTCATTGGGACTATCTAGAAAAGCTGGCAAAACTGTTTTTTAAACCTATTGAAAAGGCATTGGAGAAATGTAAGGCAGAAGGTAGGGTGATGATGCAGGAGAAAGATGTGAATCAATTGATATCAATAGACTAATTAATTAATTAATATGATTGAGACCTATTCTTCAAACAGAGCATCAGAGAGCAAACAAGCAAATGAGAGTATGGAAGAATACATGAATCTGTTAAGCAGTCATAGCCAAAATATGAAAGCTTTTCTGAAAATCAGTAAGAAAAAGACAACACAAAAGAAAAATGGATAAGAGACTTCAGACTTTCGCTAAAAGATATCCAGTGTCCAAAAGCAAATGAAAAGATATTCAAGCTCCTTTAGCCGTCATGGAAATGCAAATTAAAACCACACTGCAATAGCCTTACACACACCCCAGAATGGCTAAAATTAACATGACTGACAGTATCTAATATAGGCAAAGAGGTGGAGCAGTTGAAACTCTCCTCTGTTATTGGTGAGAGAAGTTAAATTGATGTATTTTTTAAAATTTGGAATATAGTTGCTTTACAATGTTTTATTTTCTGCTGTACAGCAAAGTGAATCAGCTATATTTATACATATATCCCCTATTTTTTGGATTTCCTTTCCCTGGTGGCTCAGACAATAAAGAATCTGCCTGCAATGCAGGACACCCGGATTCAATCTCTGGGTCAGAAAGATCCCCTGGAGAAGGGAATGGCTACCCACTCCAGTATTCTTGCCTGGAGAATCCCATGGACAGGCTTCTCTGGAGTTCATGGGCTCATGAAGAGTCTGACATGACTTTTGCTTTCCTGTTTGGATCACCACAGAGCATTGAATAGAGTTCCCTGTGCTATACAGTCAGTTCTCATTAGTTATTGGATTTTTAATTTACACCCACTGTATAGCACAGAGAACTCTACTTAATGCTCTGTGATGACCTAAATGGGAAGGAAATCCAAAAAAAGAGGGGATATATGTATACATATAGCTGATTCACTTTGCTGTACAGCAGAAACTAACACAACATTGTTAAGAAGCTATACTCCAATAAAAAGGATAAAAATAAATTTAAAAAGACAAACAAAGATACAAATGCATGCCATTATATATGCATAACTGAATCACTTTACTGTACAGCAGAAACCAGCACAACGTTGGAAATCAACCATACTTCAATAAAACAAATTTAAAAAAAAAGCAGTCCCCTGATAACTACCCAAGTTCAGTCCATGTGAATGTGCCCTATGACACTATGATTCTACCCATAGCTAGAAATCCATGTACATAGGCACCAGAAGACAAAAATGTTATGGTAGCATTCTTTGCAGTAGCTGACATTAGAAGCAACCCACATATCCATCAGCCATAAAACAGATAAATAAATCATGGTTATTGAAAACTCCATGGAAAAACAATTAACTGATTATAGCTACATGCAACAACATGAATGAATGACTCTCACAAAAATGTAAAGTCAAAGATGTGGGGCATAACTGTATTACATACTGAGTGACTCCATTTTTTAGAAATTTCAAAAAAGCAAAACTCATGTATGAGGATAGTGAGAATAATGATTACTTCTGTGGAGAAGGGAGGGGAGCGTTGGAGGGGGGTGACCCAATGCTGGTTATGTTCCATTTCTCAACCTGGGTGATGATATGGGTGTGGCCACTTTGTGACAATCCTTTTTATCTGCAGCAACTAATTTGTTCACTTTTCTGGATGGTATTACTCCTCAATAAAAAACCCCAAATACCATATCTTTGTTAGAGCTTCACCTCTAAGTTTGTAAACCCAACCAGAGGAAAAACACAGTTGACTGGGCTCCAGGAGCTTAGGGAGACGGAAGGAGGATGGAGTAGGAGAGGGGACTGCAAACTTTTTATTATGAGTCTTTGGTATTACTTCATGTTCAACTCTATGCAAACATTTCAATAATAATACTTTGGTATAGACAGAATAAATGGTCAACAAATGCATATATAAAATGCAGATAATAATTTCTGCCTTTGGAAGTAAATAGAGAAAATGGAATTAGCCAGAATTTCAAAATTAAACCACCATCAATGAAAAGCAACATTCTTTCAACTGTTGAATGTACATAATATTCACACGTATATCACATATACATCACGTAAACATCACAATATATATGGTGTTTTGCTCAATTTTATTTTTATTATTATTAAAGAAATTTTCATCTATCTTCCTGAGCAATGAACTATTTTCTTTCTCCATGGCCACAATAACTTCCATTTAGATAGACCCATTAAGAAATGAAACATTTGTATTTTCCAGACAATTCTATGGAAGGAACTCGCTAAGGCTCTGTGGTCCCCTCAGGGCCCCATGGGTCCAGGCAAGTATGACAAAGTAGCTTTATTCCTGAAAGTTGGAGACCAACAGGCTGCAGATTGTGTTTTTTTTCCCAGTACAGACCCTGCACTTCTGCAGGCCCGTGTTTTCCCGTCTCCTCCCCGGGAAGGTCACCTCACTGAGACGTGATAAAAAGCAATGACATCATGTCTCATCGGGGGCCCAGACCCTTCAGGAAACAGGTGCTTTGGTGGAGTGGGGGCTGGGGCAGCTTTCTGCTGCCCTGACCTGGGTCTGCCGCTCAAGCAGCCCTCAGGGCCTAACGCTGGAGGTCACTTTCATGGTTTTTCCAGCGACCTTGGCCATTTATGGGCTCCCAGCTCTTTCTCCAGCTGTAGCTGTGTTGTCGGGCCAGCTTCCTTCAGGTCTGCTGGTCGTGCCAAGCGTGGAGGGATTTGCAAAAATAAGTCACCAGTGTTTCACTGGTCCACGTGAAAACAAGAGAGCTTTTTTGGAGAGGGGACCACTGCTGCTTCTGGGGAAGACTTTCAGTGTTAGTGCCTAACAAAGGAGGGAAAGCTGGTATGGAGGTTCCCTTACTGCAGCCCCCAGAGGAGCTTGGGGCAGGAGTTCCCCAGCTAGCACCCCAGCCAGCATAGTCATGGGAGTCACTCGGCTCGGAATCGCAAGGCTGACTTACAGTCCTGGCTGTGCATCCTTTCACACTTGGAGCTTCAGAATTTGGTTTGTTGTGTTTCTTCCCCCAGGATTAAAAGGTATATAGAAACAAGTTGCACAGTTCTAGCCCAAAATAAATGCACACCAACACTCAGTGATTGATACAGACAAGGTTACATTGTGTAAACTGACCATCTAGGTATCTCTGGTTCCTTGAATCTAAGTACCTTTCCTCTGCTCTGACACCCCATTCCTTGTCCTTGGGGTGAAACTGACATCTTCGGAGGTCTAGGCAATGGTTCTGGAAATCTGAGAAGGAAATTCACTGGGCTGTCTTTTTTTTTTAAATGTACGATAAAATGGACAAATCCAAAGCGTATACTTCGATGTATTTTTAAATTTTTGATGATATTTGGTTATCCACTCAGTTTTTTATTGAAGTATGGTTGATTTATCAATACTATGTTGTGCTAGTTCCAGGTGTAGAGCAAAGATGATACAGTTATACACATATGTGTATTCTTTTTCAGATTCTTTTCCATTATAGATTATTACAAGATATGTAATACAGTTGCGTGTGCTGCTGCTGCTGCTAAGTCACTTCAGTCATGTCTGACTCTGTGCGACCCCAGAGATGGCAGCCCACCAGGCTCCCCCATCCCTGGGATTCTCCAGGCAAGAACACTGGAGTGGGTTGCCATTTCCTTCTCCAATGCATGAAAGAGAAAAGTGAAAGTGAAGTCGCTTGGTCGTGTCCGACTCTTAGCGACCCCATGGACTGCAGCCTACCAGGATCCTCCGTCCATGGGATTTTCCAGGCAAGAGTGCTGGAGTGGGGTGCCATTGCCTTCTCCGATAGTTGCGTGTGTTATACAGTAAATCCCTGTGGTTTATTCAGTGCATTTTGACCGTGGTCTGCACCTGTGTAATCACTACCTCAGTCAAGATGTAGAGTATTTACATCACTCTGGAGAGTGCCCTCTTACTTTTCCTTTTTTTGCCAGCCCTTCCCCAACTCAGATAACCACTGTCGTGATTCCACCAACACTGATTAATTTGCCTGTTCCTGAACTTCAGGTAAGGAGAATGTTCAGTCAATCTTTTGCATCTGACTTCTTTGACTTACAATTGTTTGAGATTCTCCACAGTGTCACATCTCTCAGTGTTCGTTTTTTTCACTGCCTTGTATGGATTGCCCACAATTTATTTATCCTGTCTCCCTTGGAGGTTTGTTGTTTCCAACAAACTGGCTTGTTTCCAGTTACTTGCTACTGTGAATAAAGCAACCATGGGCCATTCTTTTACAGATGTTTTTTGTGGACGAGTTATTATTTCTCTTGGGTAAATATTAAGAGTGAAGTTGCTGGGTCATAGGGTAGGTGCATGTTACTTTGAAAAAAACTGCCAAGCTGGTTTCCAAAATGGTTGTAGCATTTTACACTTCTGCCAGCTATGTGTGAGGCTCCCGTTGTTCCAAATCCTCACCAGCACTTAGTATGGTCAGTCTTTTGTGTGATAGCCTTTCTAGCGGGTGTGAAGTGGTATCTCATAGTGGGTTTGTTTGCATTTTCCCAATGATTCACATATTCCATACACTTTTATGTGCTTGTTACCCACATACATATGTTCTTTTATGAACTGTTCAAGTCTTGTATCCATCTTAAATGGGTTGTTTATCTTTTCGTCATTGATCTGCAGATGTATTTTATCCATTCCAGGTACAAATTTTCATTGGACATGTATATTACTAATATTTTCTCATAATTTGCAGCTTGCCCCTCTATTTTGTTAACAGTACCTTTAATAATGAAAAAACTTTTAATTTTGATAGTCCAACTTTCCATTTATTTTATGGTTGGTGTTCCTGTGTCCTATCTGATAAATATTAAGAAAGAAGTTGCCTATGTCAAGGCCACAGGGATATTTCTCTATGTTTTCTTCTGGAAGCTTTCTAGTTTTAGTATTTATATTTTAATCTGTGATTCCTATGCTAGTCTAGGGCAGGGGGGAGTGCTAAATGCACTGCCTTATGGAGCTATTCTAGCTGAGATTGCATGAAGGCAGAAGAGAGCACTCGCTGGGCACCCCCTACAGCCTGTGGGTGGGGTGGTGGGGTGTGTGGAGGGCAGGAGCCAGCTTTTTTTTTTTTTAATATTTACTTATTTGGCTACTTCAGATCTTTGCAGCATGCAGGCTTCTTGTTATGGTCAGGAGGCTCAGTTGCCTTGTGACATGTGAGACCCCGGTTCCCCGACCAAAGATTGAACCCACGTCCCCCTGTACTGGAAGGCAGACTCCCAAAAACTGGACCACCAGGGAAGTCCCAGAAGCTGGTTCTTGAGTGTGAGGGGGTCTCCTATCACCGTGGCCAGTCACTGAAAGGAAACCATCACAGAAAAGAAAAGAAATTTGAGTTATGGAGTGTTATTGGCTGAACTTCTTTCCTGAAAAACTCTTAACCCCCAGTACCTCTGAATGTGACTTAATTGGGAAATAGGGCCCCCAATCCAGTGTGACTAGAGTCTTTACAACAGGGAGAAATTTCAACACAGATACACCCACAAAGGCACACTATGGAGATGAAGGCAGAGGTCGGAGTGATGCTCCCAGAAGTCAAGAATGGCCAAAGACGGCCAGCAAAGCACCAGAAGCTGGGGGATGCCTGGAACAGACTGTCCCTCCCGGCTCTGAGAAGGAGTCAACCCCACTGACACTTTGATCTGGGTCCTCGGGTCTCCACTGAGTCAGTAAAAGTGTATTGCTTAAGTCACTCAGATGGTAGTAATTTGTTACAGCAGCCCTTCAGAAACTATCAGGTGGAGGATCGATTCTTAAAGGAAGCAGTGGAGGGTAAGATGTTCTTGTCTGGGTTGATGGGGAACAAGAGCTTGGTTGTGCATTGGAAAAGAACTAGAATCTTCCCTTGATGTCTCAGCATCCCATTCCATGCCCTTTCACTTGAGCATCACTCTTGCTCACTTGTCTGCTCTGTAATTTTTAAATGAGTTTATCTTTGCATTAAGGGAGCTGATGCTATTTTTTTTTTTAATCTCAAAATTTTTGCATATGTAATGATTGACCCCTGCACATACTGTCTTTAGGTAACAGTGGCGTTTCAACAGTGTTATCAGCCCAGCTTCTTGGACTCCAGGCAAGCCTCATGCTGGGTCAGCGTCCACAGTTAGAGGCACTGCTCCTTTACACGGTTACACCCTGTGTGAGCGCTAAGATTTGGGGGCTGATGAAGGAGAAAGGCAATGACCACGAGGTGGCAGTGCACACAACGAGCTTTTTTTTAGATGGCGTTTGAACAGGTTACCTGGGAGGGAGAGCCCTCTGGGGGACAGAGGCTGAGGGCCACCACCCAGAAGAGGGGAGGTCAAGGGCGCTCCCAGAGAAGGCAACTGAGAGCGGATCCCATGTCTGGGTGAGGTCACTCAACAGCGCAGTGCAGAGCCTTTAGATCAAAGAGCTCTGAAAGGCAACCAGAGTGTGGGGTCTTTTAGCCTCAGCGTTTGTCTTTACCTATGGCCAGCAGGAGCTGAGTGCTCTTTCATGACTTATGGGTTGTGCAAAGCAGGTAGGCACTAAGTGGGTAAAACAATACTTATTTGGACTATATCTAGAGCCACTGCAGAAGGTGTGTGTGTATGTGTATATATATATATGTATATATATACACACATATATATATTCATATATATACCTGAATCACTTTGCAGTACAGCAGAAATTAACACAGTGTAAATCAACTATGAAAGTGAAAGTGAAATCGCTAGGTCGTGTCCGACTCTATGCGACCCCATGGACTATAGCCTACCAGGTTCTTCTGTCCATGGGATTTTCCAGGCAAGAATACTGGAGTGGGTTGCCATTTCCTTCTCCAGGAGATCTTCCCAACCCAGGGATTGAACCCGGGTCTCCCACATTGTAGACAGACACTTTACCATCTGAACCATCAACTATATTTGAATAAAATAAAATTTTTTTAAAAGCCAGTGGATGTGTAAAAATTTGATTTTGGTATGGGTGAGTGTGGAGTTATGGGGTCTTTACCTCTATACAGAAGCCAACAACTTAGGGCCAATACACAGGGCCCATTTTTTAATCCATTTATACAACATAACCCCAAAGAAAATAGATGGAATGCAAGACTTGTTTGCCTGGCCTCCTTAGCTTGTTACATAGTCTCTACCACCATGAATGTTAATGTGGATGAGCCCTGGAGGTTGCCCAGTAAAGTTGACAATCTACTGCCCAAACTAACACAAATCCTTCACTGTCATGAAGACATGTAGAAGAAAAAGCAGTAATAACATCTAAGCACCCCCACAACCATGAGAATAGGATTACCATCATCAGGGTCACCATCTCCATGAGAAGCTCTTAGGCTCCTGCCAAGGGTCAGGACAGTTTCAGGGCATCAACAACGTATGAGTCAAAACCTCAGCTGACAAAGGACTTGCTCCATTGGCAGACTTCAATATTTCCATGAAGCAGATGACAATGTATTTGGCCAACAGACATCTGGTTCAATGGATTTCCAAGTTGGTTATAAAAATAAAAGGGAAATGATGCATCATGTCTAAGTTGTCACTGATTATAAGATACTCCTTTATTTGATGCACCACTAATACAATTCTTAAAACCACCATTTAAATAGTGGCAATTGATAGTATTATGCATCCTGATTGCTCAATGTTAAATATGAAAAAAACATATTTTGGAATTGCTGAGATGCAGTGATACAAATTACTCCCTTGTGGATGAGCCCACACACATCCTCTTTTTTATTTTTTCAATTTTTATTAAAATATAGTTGATATTGTCATGTGAGTTTCAAGTGTACATCAATGCATTGAGTTTTGTAGGTATGTGTGTATATACATCTATATGGCTTCACTGGTGGCTCAAATGGTAAAGAATCTGCCTGCAATGCAGGAGACCTGGATTCAACCCTGGGTCAGGAAGATCCCCTGGAGATGGGCATGGCAACCTCCTCCAATATCCTTGCCTGGAGAATCCCCATAGACAGAGGAGCCTGGTGGGCTACAGTCCATGGAGTCCCAAAGAGTTGGACACGACTGAGCAACTAACACTTTCCCCCTTTCATATATATATATATATATAAAGGAACTTCCATGACACACTCCCAACCCAGAGTTCAGACTCTGCCCTGAAAACAAAGGCATGTCACTGAAGGGTTTTAGAGAAGAAAAGACATAACTAGATTAGTATTTTGAAGAAATAATCCTGCTGCGGTGAGGAGGAGGGGTTGGAAAGATACAACCCGAGGACATAGGATGTTAGTCCATAGACTTTTAAAAATTAAAAAATAAAAATTGCAGGAACTCAGGCAAAAAAGAATGAGGGCAGAGGAAATAAGGCCCCAGCAAGTGGGACCTCAGAACCCTGATCTGAGCTGGAGGTGGGTGGCTGGGATTGTGGAGCGAAGCAGGAGGGGCAGCCCCATGTGGTCAAGTGAAAAGCATGTGAAAATCCCAACAGAAACCACTTTAGGCCTCAGTTTTCTCATCTGTGAAACTGAGATAATGTTAGTTCTGAATTCCCAGGCGCTTGCCCCAGAACCTGGTGATTACACATCAGGCATTCATGACGTGTCCGCTGTTGTTATTTCAACACCCAGGGGCCAGTGAGAAGCAGGCAGGTGGAGGCACATGGCTTGGACTTCGAGCTGACGTTGTCTCTGGCAGTGTGGGGCCCCCTTCTCTGAAGGCCCAGAGGAACCATTGAGCAGGTGGGATTTACCCAGAAGGGAGAGATTCGAATTTGACTAGAGGAGCAGAGGAGTCAAAGATGACGCCCAAGATTCTGGAGCTATTCTCTTATCACAGAATGAAGATTGGGCTGTGGACAAGATATCTGAGAATCAGAGGACCTGACACTGGAGGGCTCCAAGGGGCTTCTGGAGCTTCGGGAAGAGGCCTAAGGTACTGATGCTGCTTTGGACATCATCAGTAACGAGGGAGAAGTTGAGGTGAAGAGTGCAAGTATATGGACGGTGAGCAACCCCAAGGACAAGGACAGAGCTCTAGGTGACACTGATATCTGAGGGGCAAGTGGAAGAAGAGATGCTGGCGAGGGGCCTAAGGAGGGGTGGGTGGAGAAAAGGGAGTAGACGCGGGGAAAGCAGCAGCTCAGAAGTCAGGGGGCTGGTCCTGAAAATGGAGACACGTCAGGCCACTGTGTGGTACATGGATGGATGTGGAGGTAGGTGGATAGATGGATGGATGAGTGGATAGTGGATGTGTAGGTAGGTGGGAGGATGAATGGAAGGATGAATTAGATGGATATATAGCTGGGTGGATAGATGAATGAATAAATGGTTGGCTGGATGGATGGCTGGGTAGGTCAGTGGATGAATGGATGAATGGGTTGGTGGGTGGTCATTATCAAATGCTGTATGAAAATCCCATAATAAAATAAACGATAAGGACCTACTGTATAGCATAGGGAATGATATTCAGTGTCTTGTATTAATAACCTGTAATGGAAAAGAATCTGAATCACTTTGCTGTATATATAAAACTTTATGAATCAACTATAGTTCAATTCATGCGAAGAGTTGACTCATTGGAAAAGGCTCTGATGCTGGGAGGGATTGGGGGCAGGAGGAGAAGGGGACAACAGAGGATGAGATGGCTGGATGGCATCACTGACTCAATGGACGTGAGTCTCAGTGAACTCCGGGAGTTGGTGATGGACAGGGAGGCCTGGCATGCTGCGATTCATGGGGTCGCAGAGTCGGACATGACTGAGCGACTGAACTGAACTGAACTGAACTAATAGTTCAATTTTAAAAAAGCAAATCCCATAAGAGGAACCCTAGCTTTGGTTATGTAGAGGTCACTGGTCAGAAAACCACAGACAGTTGTTTGTGGGATGACTAGTGAGTGAGAGAGTGTAGATTGTTCTAGTAAGCAGCTTGGCTGTGAGGGGCAGAAAATACAGAGTATTTAGGAGGGACATGTGCTGAAGAGAAGGTTTTTGTTCAGTTTGAAGATGAAGCACCTTCAGGTGTAGACATGCTCATGGAGAGAAGACCTAGTAGGGAGGGTAGAGCTGAGGACCCAGGAGAAATTAGAGGACTGTGGTTGAGGGTAGGGAAGAAAATGGGCAATGACAAGGGTTGGGGGAGGGTGGGAGGAGGTAGAAAATGAGAGTGGAGGAAGGGAGGCGGGGTGAGACCAGGCCAACTCATAAACCTCTATGCAAGTATCTATGGCTGTACTTACAGACAAGGCCATAAAGATACATTTGAACTTGGAAGAAACAGAAGTCAGATACAAAAAGGATTAAAGCTCGCAATCTTTCCCGAGCTGACTCCTTCCCTGAGTCAGTAAAAAGCATTTAAGCTGTTTTGCATTTAGGCTTCTAACCCGTCCCTTTTAGCACAAAGCACAATGTATTCATGGCTGAACCGACTCCTTGATTTATGTATCCTTGAGAAACTTTCTTCAGCCGTATTTTCAAAGACTATAATGTGCGCCAGTGTGCGTCATTTCGTCTTGTTGAAAGTTGCAGCTGGGAAAATGAAGCCATGCAGATTTGTAATGGAAAGAAATGCTCACTTCTCATAGAAATCTGCATGTGGAGGGGAACTGATCGTGGATCTGGTCTGTGTTTTGTATGTGTTTGTCAGACAGCAGCAACATTGACATCACAGCAAACATTGACAAATTCTTTCTCCCCACAGCTCCCTCCTCGTTAATTGCAGTTAACTTTCATGGAAAAATTTTTCCTTGAAGTCTTGCACATTCTGAGTCAGTCTCAGAGTAAATCGTTTTGGGGGAAAAAGTGAGCTAAAATTGCTTCAGCTGTTTTTGACTGATGGGATGTTGGAAAACATACACTTTCTTCTTTAAGAGGGGGAAGAAAAAGCACTGACCTATTTTTACCCTCATGTAACTCCCTAACAGTGGAGCAGTAAACTCCATGCTTGGCAAGCCTGGGGATGACATCTTTGAAGAGGCAAACCCAGCTGGCTCAAAGGAAAAAGGCCACAGACATCACAAAAGTTTCAAACCCTGCCTCCGAGCCTACAGAGAAAACATTTCCTATCCAGAATTTCAGCAAACCTCATTATAGGAGCCCCACTAAAAAACTTCAGGGATGTTGCCAAATGCCATTTCTTTTCATGAAAAACAAACTTGAAAAAAAAGAAGAAGAAAGAGCAGAAAGCAAAGCAACATTTATCACCCAGCAGCACCCTGGGAAAGGGACAGACTTCAAAGACCTGAGCTCCTGCGGACACCTCAGCTGACTCAGGAGACAATGGCAAGAGTTTTTCTGGACCAATGTGGGTATTTGAAGGCGCCAACAGGAAACCCCAGGGGATGGGAGGCTGACTATTGAGTTCATGAAACAAGCAAGGAGGCCAGCAGATGGGACTCCCCAAAGTGTGCCCAAAAATTCAAATGCAGCGGATCTCCTATTTAAAAAATGATTTGGCTGCATCCAAGGACAAACTCTGATGACAACACAGTAACAAGGAAAGGTCAGACTTGACCCGGTCAGTCTATCAAGGACGCCCTAGTCCTCCCCAGTCAGGGACTGGACAAGCTCTCTGTCCCCTCTGTGTAAGGTTGGGATGACCTAAACCCCAAGGAGACAGAGGGCCAAGAAGCACGTGGAACATGGGGTCTGGGATCAGAGGACCCAAGTTCAAAGCCCAACTCTATAGTGACTTGAACTCTCCAAGATTCAGTTTTTCTTTGCTGTTGTGAGGTCCTGCACACAGTACATGTTCAATAAACAGCTAAATGTAGGCATAACGGGAACAGAGGCCCCAGCACCACACGTTCTGCCAGCACTATTTACTTCTTGCTCTGCAGGGAGCCCCAACTCCTGTGAGCCTCAGTGTTCTCATCTGTGAAATGGAAATTACAATGATAATAATGATACCTGCTTCATCTAAAGTACACTCCCTAGGGGGCTTCCCTGGTGGTCCCGTGGCTAAGACTCTGCACTCCCAATGCAGGGGACGGACTCAGGTTCTATCCCTGGCCAAGGAACTAGATCCCACATGCTGCAACTAAGAGTTCGCGTGCCACAACTAAGACCCAGTGCAGACAAATCAAAAAATAAATAAAGTAAGCAAACTCATTTTACCAACAAAGGTCCATATAGTCAAAGCTATGGTTTTTCCAGTAATCATATAAAGAGGTGAGAGTTGGACCATAGAGAAGGCTGAGAGCCAAAGAATTGATGCTTTTGAACTATAGTGCTGGAGAAGACTCTTGAGAGGCCCTTGGACTGCAAGGAGATCAAACCAGTCAATCCTAAAGGAAATAAACCTGAATACTCTTTGGAAGGACTGATGCTGAAGCTGAAGCTCCAATACTTTGGCCACCGATGTAAAGAGCTGACTCATTGGAACAGACCCTGACGCTGGGAAAGATTGAAGGCAGCAGACGATATGTTGGTTGGATGGCATCCTGGACTCTGTGGACATTAACTTGATCAAACTCTGGAGATAGTAGAAACAGGGAAGCCTGGTGTGCTGCATCCATGGGGTAGAAAAGAGTCGGACATGACTCAGAGAGGGAACAATAACAAATGATGGGAATGTGCTGAGAGCTGACTCCATCTCCCGGAAGGCCCATAGCCGGGTTCCCCCTATCCCACCCTGCCACCCCCGCCTCCTGGTTAGAATAGGGGTTCCTGGAGCCCTGGGGGCCTCCAAGGCCAGAGCCCTCAGCATCAGCACAGGCAGCAGTCCCTGTCACTCACTCTTGGCCCCCTGGGAGAGGCCTTACACCAGCAGCCAGGGGCTCTCTGGGCCTGATCTGCTGGAACAGACTCAAAGAGCCCCCTCCCCCTCTTCCTCCCTTTGCTGTCCTCTGGCTCCGAAGCCCTTGCGCATCCCTCCCTGCATGACGTGGCTGTGGCCCCGCTCCAGCTCCGGATGTGCACCGTCCCGGGGTCTAGACAGCCCATATGTCCACCCACGGCTGGACTCAAAGCCTGTGTCAGTGGGCCTGGCAGCCGTGAACCCGCTGTTCCAATCCATCTCGAACACTTTGTCCCTGAAACCATTACCATTCCTTTCAGACAGAATTTATTAAGTGGAAAGAGATTCCCAGAGACTATCAGGCAAATTCCATTGCTTCGGGGCCTGCAGCAAACGGCCCCTCGAAGCCTGGTTTAGATCTGCCTGGGGTGCCAAATGCTTCCCCGGCTCCTTTGCCTGAGGCCGGGCCTGAGATCAAAGGGAGCAGCAGCCACAGACCCTCTTAAACACAGGGCCCTTCTAGTAACTTCTGAACACTGGGGGCAAGAGGGTGGCCCACATTTGGGAGAGGGGAAAATCTGAAGAGGACCTTGTGAGGGGCCTCTCTCAAACTGAGGGGGTACAAAGTGAGCATCACTCTTCGAATCAACATTCTGCTGCTGCTGCTGCTGCTAAGTCACTTCAGTCGTGTCCGACTCTGTGCGATCCCATAGATGGCAGCCCACCAGGCTCCTCCATCCATGGGATTTTCCAGGCAAGAGTACTAGAGTGGGGTGCCATTGCCTTCTCTGCATCAACATTCTAGGCACCAACAAACACCAACATCTAGGGAGCTATAGGTGTGCGTGCATCCAGCAGTGCGTTAATGCTAGTATAAAGGGGCATGACGTGGGTCGGCCTTCCAGCGGTCTACAGTTCACAGAAGCATGCTTTGTATTAAGCACCCTCAGGTAGGGCTGAGGGAGAAACAGAGCTGACTCGTGGTTGCAGCCAGGTTGCTGACCATTCTGGACATGTGTACAAGAATGGGGGGAGCAGGGAGTGAGGCTAACCGCTGGTGGCTGGTGGTGGTGGAAATGGTGTGGATGATCTGCTTACTGTAATGTGGGTATTTTCACTGGAACAAAAGCAGCTCACCTATACAGGGAAGAGTGTTGTAAGCCGCTCCTTGGAGGATGAGTAAGATTTAGATTCATTGGGGCTCTCCCTGGGCCCCTCAGCAGTGCTTGCCCTTGCTCTTGAGCCAACCTGGGTATCCTCACACTAGCTCCAATCTAGGGATAAATAAGGAAACCCTTGCTGAAGTTTTCCAAAGAAGATGAAAGAGAAATTGATCTAATACCCCCAAACAACAAAACCTTCCCCCAAACCACTTCTTTCCACCCATCTCTGATCTTTGGTGGAATTTCTGTTCCTACATGAGTTGCTTCATCCACTCCTTACACCCCCACAACTCTCCTCCTTGCTGCTCTCTGAACCATATTCCATTTCAGAATTTCCATTCAGAAATCCATTCCCTTCAGCTTTCAGATGGCCTTTAGCGGGAGGAAGAGCCCAGCAAATGCCAGATCTGCGCAATGGATTTTTATGGGCTGAACTGTGTCCTCTGCCAAATTCCTAACGCCCCCGTTTCTCAGACTATGACCTCATTGGGAGAGAAGCTCTTTAGAAAGGCAGTCAAGTTAAAACAAAGTCATTAGGGTAGGCCCTCATCCAATGTCTTTATAAAAGGGGAAATTTAGAGACGGGCAGGAATACGGGAAGAACGCCAGGTGAAGAGACACAGGGAGAGCACAAGCCAAGGAGAGAGCCTGCAGCACATCCTCCCTGCCCCAGTCAAAAGGAGTCAACCCTGCTGACACCTCGGTCTTGGCCTTCCAGCCTCTAGCACCAACCATGAGATGACATGTTCCTGTTGTTTGAGCCCCACCTCCCCCTGACTTCAGTGCTTTGTTACAGCAGTCCTGGCAAACTAACATCATCACACCCCCCATCTCCTACCCCCACCTCACACCCCCAACCCCAGCCCAGCCCCAGGAGCTCTGGCTGTGTTCTGCTACAGCAGAGAGGAGCATGGAAGGCATCCACCCCAGCAAGGGGACCCAGCAAAAGCCAATGCGTGGGGACAGAGCATCAAGCGAGGCCAACAGCCCGGCTCTGGGGAAGGATCACGGATGAGGAGCATCAGATAACAGGGTGGCCAGGCCAGGCTGAAGAAAAGGAGGCTGGGCTGTGGAATTTAGTCATGAAATTTATCACAATATTCATTCCCTCTTGTACCACAGAGTTGGCAGGCAGCAGAGTCTGGGTTCCCCAGAGCCTCAGCTCTCTTGGACCTGGGTTTCAGCCTGGACATTTTCACAGCAGGTATGCTGTCTCCGTCATCATCACTTTGTCAACAAAGGTCTATTCAGTCAAGGCTTTCATATTTCCAGTAGTCATGCACAGTTGTGAGAGCTAGACCATAAGGAGCGCTGAGGGACTGATGCTTTCAAACTGTGGTGATGGAGAAGACTCTCAAGAGTCCCTTGGACAACAAGGAGATCAAACCAGTTGATCTTAAAGGAAATCAACCCTGAATACACTCATTGGAAGGACTGATACTGAAGCTCCAATACTTTGGTCACCTGATACGAAGAGCCAACTCATTGGAAAGTACCCTGATGCTGGGAAAGACTGAAGGCAGAAAGAGAATAGGGTGACAGAGGATGAGACGGTCGGATGGCATCGCTGATGCAATGGACATGAACTTGGGCAAACTCCGGGAGATGGTGAGGGACAGGGAGGCCTGGCATGCTTCAGTGCACTGGGGTTTCTTAGAGTTGGACACGACCTGGTCACTGAAGAGCAATGCTGCCTCCGTGCCCCCTGGGGTCACTCTGTCCGCCTCAGGCCCGAAGCTCTAGCTCCCCTTCTGAGACTTTCAGCTCCATGCTTATCTTGGCTTTATTTGGTGGGCCTTCCTCCCTTCAGATCATCGTGGGTCCTCAGAGGGGTCCCCTGAGCCCCTCTGCGGGGGCCCGATGTCCTCTCCACATGGTGGGTGGACCACATGCTGCAGGTTGGGAGGAAAGCGGGGCTGGGGGTCAGGAGACAGCTTTTCTGAAGTTCAGCCTCCTTGTCTGTAAAATGATCCTCTAAGGCTCTGTAAATAATTGTCACCTCTCAATAGAACAGGTACTCTGACAAAACGTGGGACAGGGAGGCTGGGAAATGGGGTCTTCTGGTTACTGCAGGATCCCCCAACAAGGCCATCTGAGGGTTTCAGGGCGAAGTTTTTTTTTTTCTGTTTACTGATGTAACCAGGAAGCAGATCTCCAAGGTCTCCCAAGGGCCTGGGAAGTCTCCCTTGGGGTCAGGGCCAGAGAGAGGACTCCCTGATCGCCCACCACAAGTGGTCCCTCTGGCTCTTCCTCTGGTGGCCATTCTCCTCATCGCCCCCAGGTGGCGCTGCAGGACCACAGCCCTGAGCCATCCTCAGCCCAAGGCTCCCTCAGAGTCCTTCCTTGGGGAGAAGACACCAAGAGGCTGAATCTTAAACTCAAGGCCTGGCTTTCGCTCCAAAGCCTTCTAGAGCCTTCCAAACCAGTTGACTCAAAAGCATCTAGCAAGTCCCTGCCACCTGACGTCACAAGAGGCAAAGTGCTGAGAGCCTGGCTGGGGGAACTCACACAGGCCAGCCCCAGGGTGGGACCCCTGTCCTGCATCTGTCCCCCTACCCAGGGGACCACCTTCCCCTTTGCCTCGCTCTCCTCCAGAAACCAGGGCCACACCACATCCCAGACATTCGCTTCAGGAAGGGAAAACCTCTGTGAGCCTCAAGCTCACAAAAACAAAGACAAACAAACTCCAAACAATCTTCACAGATGGAACCTTCTGACTGGGAAAACAGCCCACCTCCTCCACCTACATTCCTTCTGGAATTCCTCTACACAAAAGGGGGACTCACACACCTACACACACACACACACACACCACACGTCACATACACACACCACACCACACACACACACCACACACATTACACATCACATACACACACCACACATCACATACACACACCACATCACACACACACCACACACACACACACACCACACACATTACACATCACATACACACACCACACACACACACACTACACCACACCACACCACACCACACACACCACACACATTACACATCACATACACACACCACACCACACACACACACACACACACACACACCACATCACATACACACACCACACCACACATCACATACATACAGTACACCACACATACCACACACACACACAACACACCACACACACACATACAGGCAGGGGCCGCCTCGTGAGGAATGGAGCTGCAAGTCCCCTTCAGCCGCATCTCAGCCCAAAGGCCAAGCAAAGAGAGGTGTGTAGGCTCTGCACAAGGTCACTTCTTGAGGCTCAGGTTCTGTTCAGGCATCTTGAAATAGAAACACTCAAAGCTACTTGGACTCACCTGAAGAGCTGGTCATTAACTTGGTGTCTGGGTAGGGAGAGTTCAGCCTGCCAGCCCCTGTTTTTCAACAGTGACTGGGGACTGTCCCCCCAAAAGAGGATTGCCGGGACTTGCAAAATGATAACTGCCACCCAGTAGGGTCTGGACAGTTAGCATGAAGGGTGGTTAAATGTGCAAGGAATCTTGAGAGTTGTTGCACCTCCTTTAGTCTAGGATTTATTCTAGTCTTTCTGGCAGGGTCGATCCAGCCTCTGCTTGAATACTTCTGGGGACAGGAGGCTCCCTCCCTTATAAATCAGTCTGCTCTGTTATTGAGAGCTCACTCTTCATTCTTTGATTGATGAAAAATCTGCTCTCTGGAATTTTGACCAGCTGGTCCAAATTCCACCTCTGAAGCTCCACAGAAGGGTCTTCTCTTCCCATGAGGCAGAATGAGCCAGAACTTTGTCACTGATCACTATCTGCTGAGGGGAGGGGGGAGCTGTGTGAGGAAGCGAGAGGCGACCACGGCCGCTGGATTGAGGCCACTGGCCATACTCACTCCTGGGAATCATCCAGGGCCAGCGGCTGGGGTGGAGGGTAGAGCTTTAAGGAATCTCAGATTCTGGGGGTTGAAAGGATCCAAAAACTGGCAGAGGAGAGGTTCATGGCCCTCGGGGCTGCACCCTCTCACATGGAAGGGCAGAGGCGTTGAACTTCATGAGTCCTGGTGACCCTCATGCCGAGTGTAGGTGGAGACTTGCTCCCTGTCCCCCACTCTGGACTGGTTCTGTGACCTGCCTTGACCAGTAGAAGGCAGTGGAAGTGACCAGGCCAGTTCTAGAGCCAGCCTTCAGAAGACCTTCTGGCTTCCACCGTCTCCCTGGGGAGTCCAGTCACCCTGCTATAGAGCAGCTCTGATGGGTCCACTCAGTGATGAGACCCCCATGGGGCAGAAGCTTCCACCCCCTTCTCTTGGGCTCCTTTGCAGTCATGTCCCATCCTAGTTCAGCCCAGCCTGCAGCCCTCCTCCTGCTAGGGCCTCTGCCGTTCTCTGTGGCTGCTCCATAGCCCTTCTGCCTGCCGGTGCCCATCTGCCTGCAGGTGCCCCTCTGCCTCCCGGCGCCCGTCTCAGGCCTCCCACCTTCCCCCCTCGCCTCCCCACCCCGGCCTCACGGGGCCCAGGCCCTGGTGGAGACACAGTGCTGGCACCCGAGCAGGGAGATGTCCCGGCAAGGTCACGGCTCTGAGGGAGGGAACCTCAGGTTTCTTTCCTGAAAGCCTCACAGGTATCGATCCTGTTTGCTCTCTGTCCCTCACAGCTTTACCGCAGAATTAGCATGTGGGGGGTGGCCAGAGGGCGAAGTGAGCCTGGGAGGCTTGGAGGGAGAGCCTGAAGGGTGTGTGGCTGTGAGCATCCCATCTCCTCGGCAGAGCAGTTACAGACGTTACCTCATCTCTCTAAGACCAGCTTCCGTATCTCCAGGATTCCAGGAGAAGTGGCTCTCCTTCCCTCCCTCCCTGCCCTGCTCACCCAACCCATCCTCATGCAGACCCAGGGAAGCTGGGAGTGCCTGGAAGGGAGACTGGGGTGGCCCAAGGGTGCTCCTGGGAAAGAGAAAGTTCCATCCCACAGGTCCCTGTGAGCCAGAGCCGGACCCCTACTCCTTGGGGGTACAGGCGGCCCTCTGGGCTGGGCCTGCTGCCTGGCACCTCCTCAGGCCCCGAGATTTGTCGGTTCCACTTCTCTTTGTCCCTGTGCCCTGGCCTTTGCATCCAGCTAACCTGGGTGTCTATGGCCACCTGGGACAAGGACTCTCCTATTCATCTTAGTCTCAGAGATTCTTCTGCAGGCAATGTCTTTTATATAATAGTTGCTGTGATGGATAGAGGACATGGGCTTCCTGGTGGCTCAGACAGTAAAGAAACTTCCTGTAATGCAGGAGATCTGGATTTGATCCCTGGGTCAGGAAGATACCCTGGAGAAGGAAATGGCTACCCACTCCAGTATTCTTGTCTGGAGAATTCCATGGACAGAGGAGCCTGGCGGGCTACTGTCCACGGGGTCTTGGACACGACTGAACGACTAACACTGATGGATGGAGCCCCGGGTTTTGTGGTGTGGAGATCATGGGGGAAGGACCTCAACCTTCCCTGGAACCAAAAAAGTGGACCCCAAGCCAGAGGCCTCGTCCACACCCTGCCCCGCTGTCCATAACTGTGACCAGCAGACACTGCATGAGGCACAAGTGCCCATGAAAGGCCGCAGGGTGCCAGGACACTTGTCCCCACCCACCCTCTGGTTGCGCTGTGTGCCCGGGGTCAGGCCAGCCACCCCTGCACCCTGTGGATGCAGAATGGAAGGGAGAGATTTCTGGAGCAGAGCTCATCTCTTGGGCCACAACAGTGTCCGCTAATTTGGCCTACCATGGTTTTCCTTCCTTTCACAGGGGCTATTATTGGCGTTTCCCACTCATCTTCAAGAATGAAAAGGAATCTTTGGAAACCACATGAAGGGGAGGAGGGATGAGAGGAACTCCTATAGGCCAAATGCTTCTGGAAGTCACTGATCTCCAAACAGGAAGGCTGGTCTTTCCTGTTTAGACATCATGTCTGGCAAGAGGAAGTCAAGACCAAAGTAACAATAATAATTACATAAACTCCTGATATGTTAACATCACTCCTATCAAAAATGGCTATTTGTGGAGGGCCTGCCAAGCCCAGTGGGGCACAGCTCCATTGGGGTTTGCTGTGGTTGGATGACGAACTGTGGGGTTTGGAAGACTTGGCCAGGGAGGGGATCCCTTAGGGACATTCCTGCATGCCCAAGGGACCCTTTAGGACCAGGGAGGAGTACTGAAGGAGTGTGGACTCTGCTCTCAGCCCAGATTCAATCCCAGCCCAGCCCAGCCCAGCCCACATCAGCTAGTGAACCTGGGCCACTCAGCTTCTCTGAACTCTGAGCTGGAGAAAATACCCAACTCCTCTGTGTGCATGGACCATCTTGTCCATACCGTTGAATGCTTATGAGCCATCCTGAGCCAACTGGAAGAAATACATAGGCTAACAGTGCATTTATTTAATCTTGAGAATGGTTGGATTTAATAGGGGCAAATAGACTTGGTTTCCATTGGGTGAAGTCATCTCCCATGGAACCAACTGTCCTAAGCCTGATCCAGCTGTCCCTGGGAGCTGACTGGCTTCACCCAGTGAGAACCCCATCCCCTTAGTGGGTCTTAATAATCTGCACTCTGCCCAGTACAGTGACTGGGCACACGTGTGTGCTCAATGCAGTTCAACCCCTGACACGTTTGTCGAAACCTGAGCCCACATGTCTGTGCATAAAAAGGGAACCAAGAAAAAGAAAAGCAGCGGTTCCCTGGAATCCAGCACTATCCTGGGGCGGGGGCGGGGTGGGGGACCGTCCCTCAGCTCTCCCTTAGCTCTGGAGAGTGCGCTTTTCAATGGTGTTTCTTTTAATTGATATAAACGATTTCCTTTTATTTAGAAAATAACACTTTAAAAATTTTATTGGAGTATAGTGGATTTACAAAAAAAGCCTAGGTGGCGCGAGTGGTAAAGAACTCACCTGTCAGTGCAGGAAACATAAGAGGTGCAGGTTCGATCCCTGGGTTGGGAAGATTCCCTGGAGGAGGGCATGGCAACCCACTGCAGTATTCTTGCCTGGAGAATCCCATGGACAGAGGAGCCTGGGGGGCTGCAGTCCATAGCGTTGCAAAGAGTCAGACGCGACGGCAGCGACTGAGCACCAGCACCATAGTTGCTTTACGATGCTGTGTTAGTTTCTGCTGTACAGCAAAGTGAATCGTTACACATATTCATGCATTCACTCCTTGCAAATCAAAACTACAATGAAGTGTCACCTTCAATCAAAATGGTTATCATAAAAAAATCTACAAAAAATAAATGCTGGAGAAGGTATGGAGAAAAGGGAACTCTCCTAGACTCACCACTTGTCTCTTGTCCCACTGTTGGTGGGAATGTAAACTGGTAAAGAACACTATGGAGATTCCTTAAAAAACTAAAAATAGAGCTACCATATGATCCAGCAGCCCCACTCTTGGGCATATATCTGGAGAAAACCATAATTTGAAATGATATTTATTCCCCAATGTTCATAGCAGCACTACTTACAATAGCCAGGACATGAAGCCCCCTAAATGTCCATCAACATAGGGATGGATAGAGAACATGTAGAACATATATACAAAGGAGTATTCAGTTCAGTTCAGTCGCTCAGTCGTGTCCAACTCTCTACGACCCCATGAATTGCAGCACGCCAGGCCTCCCTGTCCATCACCAACTCCCAGAGTTCACTCAAACTCATGTCCATTGAGTCGGTGATGCCATCCAGCCATCTCATCCTCTGTTGTCCCCTTCTCCTCCTGCCCCCAATCCCTCCCAGCATCAGTCTTTTCCAATGAGTCAACTCTTCACATGAGGTGGCCAAAGTACTGGAGTTTCAGCTTTAGCATCATTCCTTCCAAAGAACTCCCAGGGCTGATCTCCTTTAGGATGGACTGGTTGGATCTCCTTGCAGTCCAAGGGACTATCAAGAGTCTTCTCCAACACCACAGTTCAAACGCATCAATTCTTTGGTGCTCAGCTTTCTTCACAGTCCAACTCTCACATCCATACATGACCACTGGAAAAACCATAGCCTTGACTAGACAGACCTTTGTTGGCAAAGTAATGTCTCTGCTTTTGAATATGCTGTCTAGGTTGGTCATAACTTTCCTTCCAAGGAGTAAGTGTCTAATGTTCATAGCAGCACTATTTACAATAGCCAGGACATGAAGCACCCTAAATGTCCATCAACATAGGAATGGATAAAGAAGATGTAGTACATATATATACAAAGGAGTACTACTCAGCCATAAAAAAGAATGAAATAATGCCATTTGCAGCAACAAGGATGGACCTAGGGATTGTTATACTGAATGAAGTCAGAGAAAGACAAATATCATGCACTATTGCTTATATGTGGACTCTAAAAGGAACTTATCTACAAAAACAGAAATAAGGGTACAGATGTAGAAAATAAACTGATGGTTACCAAGGGTTAAAGGGGGAGAGGGATAAATTGGGAGATTGGGATTGACATATACACATTACTACATATAAAATAGATAACTAATAAGAGCCTGCTGTATAGCACAGGTAACTGTTATCAATACTCCATAATGACCCATATGGGGAAAGAAGCTAAAAAGACCAAAGAGTCAACAGTGTTTAAATGAATAGAGTCCTAGAGGGAATTCTAGTTGAATACCAGAAGGCACTTAGTGTTAAGATTGCACATGAACATTTTGTTTCTTCCATTGCTTTGTTTCAGTTCTTTTAGGATGTTTCAGCTCCAATCAGTTTAAGGGAAGAGCTAACAAAGAAGGAAACCAAGGCATGGTAGGAAGAAGCACACGCCTCCTGCTCACTCACTCTCATGCTCGTGCCCAGTCATGTCCGACTCTTTGCAACTGGCAGACTGTACAGCCCACCAGTCTCCTCTGTCCATGGAATTTTCCAGGCAAGAATACTGGAGCAGGGTTCTAGTTCCTACTCCAGGGGATCGTCCAGACCCAGGGATTGAACCATGCCTCTCGTGTTTCCTGCATTGGCAGGATTCTTTACCACTGCACCATCTGCTCACACAAGCAATTTGCAAAATCCAAGAGCACATCTGGAGATTTGGGCGATGCTCAGTTGATTCAAGTTAATTCATCTCCCATCCGATCACATTAAGCAAATTGGTTCTGCAGGGCTGTCCTGATTTTTTAATCTGAGGCTTGTTTTTATTTAACTGTGTCTGATGTCTTCACAAGATACCATGAAGACATCAAAAATAGCATTCCCTAAACCTAACAAATTGTGAGGGGAAAAAATATACATTAAAGGCTAATTGTTGAGCTGTAAATTTTTAACACAATGCTGATGAACTTGGAGCCTTCTGACGACAGTTGAATAAATAAGCCATGGCCTTTAGAACTGAGGCAGTAACCCAGGCACGCATCTCATTTGTGGGCTGCTGGTACACACAGCGCATCCACACCGTGCCCACGTCCTTAGATATGCTGCCCCGGGCCAAAGACATGTCACCCAGACCTTGCAGACCCTGTGATCGCATTGTCATCTGCTGGCTTCCCAAGGCCACAAAAGAGCAAACTATGTCTTTATAAAGAAAGAAATGACTTCCAAGACAGGATGCAGGGCACTTGAGCTCCTGCAACTGAGGTCACACTCCAGGTGCTGTCCATCCCCCAGGGTCACAGTCACCTCTGGTCACCCAGGCTCCTTTCTACCTGCCCCCACCCACCTACCCTCCCAGACCCTGCAGACCAACATCTTGGCTCCACACACCAGGGGCCCCTCTGAAGCCAGGAAGTTAGCTTTCTGTCAGCTTCTATTTTGGGAGCTTGGACTTGGCCCTGGAATTTTACAAGACTGGAAGGAATTGGCGGGGCCTCAGAACTTTCCTTTGCCCCTGCCTCCCCTCCCCACAGCACCCCCGTCGTCTACATCCCCAGGATAATGGACAGACAGACAAATAGGCACCCGATATCCATGCAGTGCTGTCCCAGGAAGATTTGGGAAAACCAGCTCCCCACACTGGCCTGCAGTTGGGGAACAGGGGAGCTGGCAGGGGTAGAGGCCGAAGCCTGATGGGGAGGAACTGGACTGTCATTAACCTTGCAGAAGGCCTCCCCATCCAGGGAAAGTCTAAAGTTTTGTGATATTCAGCAACAAACTTGTATGGTTTAAAGGTGAGCTCCACATCCATTTCTGGGCTTGTGATACTGAACAACAAGGCTTGTGAATGAGCCCCTTAATGGTTGCCCTTGCTTGGGGGAATTATAACCCCAACCCTGACAATCTTCTCCTCAACTTAAAGAGTTCCTTCTCTAATTTCCCTTCCACTATTTCAGAGACCCCCAAAAGCTTGCCATCTGGCCAGTTTCTTCCTTGAAAAAAAATCTCTCCTATATAGCCTTTATGTTCTTAAATGGAAACATAACAACCCAGGCTGCAGGTCTTGTCTCTGTTCATTTCTCCAGTGTTTGTCCCAAGAACAATGAACAGGGGCCCACCTATACCGGAATGCAAGAGGACTCACCAAATTCATCTTCTCAGAGCGAGGGATATATCAGCCCAGAGGTGTAGCCTGCTTCTTATTTTAGAGCCAAATAAAGACTATTTTGATTACTTTTATTTTTAAATTTTTTTAGCACACTGGTTTTTTTTTTTTTTTTTTTTTTTTTGCTGCACAAGGTCTTAGTTGCTTTTGGGATCTAGTTCCCTGACCAAGGGTTGAACCAGGGTTCCCTGCACTGGGAGCCCAGAGTGTTAAACTTGGATCACCAGGGAAGTCCTTTGATTAATTTTAGAATAACCCTTTGCCTGTGGCTTGATCTCAGAGAATCCAGCTACTTGATAGAGAAAATCTGTTAATGATCAGGAAAGGTGCATCCATCCTTGAAACTGTCATTTGCCAGACAGGAAGCTCCAATGACAAACAGTTGTGAAAAGCTAGACTTCTGGTGAATGAAGTCTGGGCAGCTCCGATTGGCAAGCCAAGAAGTCCTGGTTTCTGGTCTTCCGAACATCACACAGTTTGGTCTTTGAAGATTATAACTCCGTGCAGATAGACCAGTAACTCGTGAATGGCGGGGCCCCTGAGAGTGGACACTTTGTCCCCTGTACCCCGCACACTGCCTGCCTCTCCTTGAGTGTCTGCTTGTTCATGTCACTGGGTGCTGAGTGACAACATCCCCCTTCAGCCACACCACCTCATTGCAGACCAGTGACGCTGGTGGTGTATATGGGATTGAGATAACCAGTCTTCTGTAACTTAACCATTCCTCACAATTTCACTGCCTTTCTTGGGGCTACAAGTAGGGTTAGGACGATCTTTCTTAATCACCCTCAGATCACCACAGTCCCTCCCTTCTTAGCTGTTCAGATCTGAATCACCCTTTGGGGACTTATTCACTGATTTAACAAATATTTATTGAGCACCTACTATGTGCTAAGTGCCAGAGATGAAGGATAAATCAAATGGCCCTATCTTCTTGGGGACCTGCCAGGCTTAAAGTCTACTTTGTAACTGTCAGTTAGCTTTCCAAGCAGCTTTGCTATAGAGATCAGTTCAGTCACTCAGTCGTGTCTGACTCTTGACGACCCCATGGACTGCAGCATGCCAGGCTTCCCTGTCCTTCACCAACTCCCGGAGCCTACTCAAATTCATGTCCGTGATGCCATCCAACCATCTCATCCTCTGTTGTCCCCTTCTCCTCCCACCTTCAGTCTCTCCCAGCACCAGGGTCTTTTCCAATGAGTCCGTTCTTCACACCAGGTGGCCAAAGTATTGGAGTTGCAGCTTCAGCATCAGTCCTTCCAGTGAACATTCAGCACTGATTTCCTTTAGGATTGACTAGCTGTATCTCCTTGCAGTCCAAGTGACTCTCAAAAGTCTTCTCCAACACCACAGTTCAAAAGCACTCGGCAGATCCTTGAATGGTTAAGGATGTCGTTCCGGTCTGTACATCTGAGTTTGGCTAACGTGACTATGAGTCAAGAGACAGAGCCATTCCTGATGTGCTGAAGGAAAGCACATATGCCTGAAGGGCATATGAGGCTGCTAGCTGGACGGTGAGACTGCCGCATTTATGAAGAGCAGGTCCCCGTAGGCCCTTCCTGAGTTCAGCCCTTCTTGTCAGTTTGTACCTCCACAAATTGATCACAGTCATCTCACCGCTGTGTGGAAATACAGCGCACACACAACCACCGTGGGGCGTCCTCAATAACATGCACAGACAGACCCCAGAGCGTTCACACTCGGATGGATGGGACCTGCCTAGGTATCATCTGGCCTCTGCCCTACAGGATCTCCTTAGGGGTTTGTTCATGAGCAAAGAGCTGATAAATGCCTGATTTAGAGCTTAAAAAAAAAAACAAAACCAGAAGGTTAATTAAAAGGAGAGAGCATGCTTCCAGTGACTTGAAAACAGTATAAGACAATTAAGTTAATCAGTCTCACTGTTTTTGTACTCAAAAGTGTTTTTAATTCAATTACTTTTAATTCACTGTCTATTATCTCAATAGAAGGAGAGTTTTACAATAATTGCTGCTACTGCTGCTAAGCCGCTTCAGTCATGTCCGACTCTGTGTGACCCCATAGACGGCAGCCCACCAGGCTCCCCCGTCCCTGGGATTCTCCAGGCAAGAACACTGGAGTGGGTTGCCATTTCCTTCTCCAATGCATGAAAGTGAAAAGTGAAAGTGAAGTCGCCCAGTCGTGTCCGACCCCTAGCGACCCCATGGACTGGCAGCCCACCAGGCTCCTCCGTCCATGGGATTTTCCAGGCAACAGTACTGGAGTGAGGTGCCACTGCCTTCTCCGTTTACAATAATTAACTGATTCTAAAAAATAAAATTTCAGCCACAGCCTGAACAAAGTTAAATTTGAGGGGGGTACACAGAGAGTTTCTCTGTTGGCAGTGCTTAAAGCTGGTGCCCTGTACTCGGTGTGCTGAAATTAGCACTAATATGGTGATAATGGTGTCACAGTTCTCCATTTGTTCCTGCAAGTCTGTTCATTAATTGACTGATGTTAATTTTAGCCAATGCTTGGATCTTAGCCAGACTTTCTAGGAGTAAATGATTTTTAAAAATCATCACTTATGGAAATTCTATTTTTTATACAAAATCTTCAATGCTTCTTCTTTTTTTTTTTTTTTTTACTTTTTGGCCACTCAGAGTGGCATGTGGGGTCTTAGTTCCCTGACCAGGGATCAAACTCATGCCCCTGCATTGTAAGTATGGAGTCTTAACCACTGGACCACCAAGAAGGTCCGTCAGTGCTTCTTAACATTAGGTGTTGTCCCCTTCTGTGCCATCTTAGAACTTCATCTCCCTCATTTAGTCCAGGTCACACTCATTCTCACATCACAGATTCCCCTTCAGCAAGAAGTAAATGATGCCAGAAAAGGGAGCAGGGCTGGATCTTGGCACCCTTCTGCCACTTATAGGCACTACTTATTTTTTATTTTTTAATTGAAGTACGGTTGATTTCTGAGAAATCTGTATTCAGGTCAAGAAGCAACAGTTAGAACTGGACATGGAAGGACAGACTAGCTCAAAATTGGGAAAGGGGTATGTCAAGGCTGTATATTGTCACCCTGCTTATTTAATTTATATGCAGAGAACATCATGCGAAATGCCGAGGTGGATGAAGCACAAGCTGGACTCAAGATTGCTGGGAGAAATATCAATAACCTCAGATATGCAGATGACACCACCCTTATGGCAGAAAGCAAATAGGAACTGAAGAGCCTCTTGATGAAAGTGAAGGAGGGAGAGTGAAAAAGCTGGCTTAAAACTCAACATTCAGAAAACTAAGATCATGGCATCCAGTCCCATCACTTCATGGAAAATACATGGGGAAACTGGAAACAGTGACACACTTTATTTTGGGGGCTCCAAAATCACTGCAAATAGTGACTGCAGCCAGGAAATTAAAAGATGCTTGCTCCTTGGAAGAAAAGCTATGACCAACCTAGACAGCATATTAAAAAGCAGAGACATTACTTTGCCAACAAAGGTCCACCTAGTCAAAGCTAATGGTTTTTCCAGTAGTCATGTATGGATGTGAGAGTTGAACCATAAAGAAGGCTCAACACAGAAGCATTGATGCTTTTGAATTGTGGTGTTGGAAAGGACTCTTGAGAGTCCCTTGGACTGGAAGGAGATCAAGCCAGTCCTTCCTAAAGGAAATCAGTACTGAATATTCATTGGAAGGACTGATGCTGAAGCTGAAACTCCAATACTTTGGCTACCTGATGCGAAAAACCAACTCATTTGAAAAGACCCTGATGCTGGGAGAGATTGGGGGCAGAGGAGAAGGGGACAACAGAGGATGAGATGGTTGGATGACATCACTGACTCGATGGACATGAGTTTGAGCAAGCTTCGGGAGTTGGTGAAAGAAAGGGAAGCCTGGCATGCTGCAGTCCATGGAGCTGCAGAGAGTCAGACACGACTAAGCAACTGAACTGAACTCAACAGTTGATTTACAATGTTGTGTTATAGTAAAGTGACTCAGTTATACACATATATATATTCTTTTAAATATTCTTTTCTGTTACGGTTTATCCCAGGATATTAGAGTTCACTATGCTATACAGTAGGACCTTGTTTGTCCATTATTTATATAATGGCTGGCATCTGCTAATTCCAAACTCCCAGTCCATGCCTCTCCCACCCTTCCTTTCCCTTGGCATCCACAAGTCTCTTCTCTGTGTCGATGAATCTACTTCTGTTTTGTGAAAAGTGAAAGTCACTCAGTCGTGTACAACTTTTTGTGACCCCCATGGACTATACAGTTCATGGAATTCTCCAGGCCAGAATACTGGAGTGTGTAGCCTTTCCCTTCTCTGGAGGGTCTTCCCAACTCAGGGATTGAACCCAGATCTCCCACATTGCAGGCAGATTCTTTACCAGTAGATAAGTTAATTTGTGTCATATTTTAGATTTCACAGATTAGTGATCATATGATATTGGTCTTTCTCTGCCTGACTTACTTCACTTAGTTTGACAGTCTCTAGGTCCATCCATGTTCCTGCAAATGACATTATTTCATTCTTTTTTGTGGCTGAGTAGTATTCCATTGTGTATATGTACCACATCTTAGGAGATCAGTCTTGGGTGTCCTTTGGAAGGACTGCTGCTAAAGCTGAAACTCCAATACTTTGGCCACCTCATGCGAAGAGTTGACTCATTGGAAAAGACCCTGATGTTGGGAGGGATTGGGGGTAGGAGGAGAAGGGGACAACAGAGGATGAGATGGCTGGATGGCATCACCGACTCGATGGACATGAGTTTGACTGATCTCCGGGAGTTGGTGATGGACAGGGAGGCCTGGCGTGCTGAGGTTCATGGGGTCACAAAGAGTCGGACACGACTGAGCGACTGAACTGAACTGAACCACATCTTTATCCATTCATCTTTTGATGGACATCTTGGGCATGCATGCTAAGTTGCTTCAGTTGTGTCTGACTCTGTGAGAGCCAATAGACTATAGCCCACCAGGCTCCTCTGTCCATGAGATTCTCCAGGCAAGAATACTGTAGTGAGTTGCCATTTCCTCTTCCAGAGGATCTTCCCGACCAAGGGATTGAACCCACATCTCTTGTGTCTTCTGCACTGGCAGGCGGATTCTTTACCACTAGCACCACCTAGGAAGCCCATCCTGGGCATATATCAGGACAAAACTCTAATTCAAATAGACACATGCACCCCTATGTTCATAGCAGTACTGTTCATAATAGGCAAAGCATGGAAGCAACTTAAATGTCCATCAGTTGCTTATTTTCTTAATGACATGTTTTAGAGCGGCAGGACTGAACAACCTGTTTCTGTATGACTAGGGTGAGGCTGAGAGACTCTTCCATCCAAATCCTGCCCCCAATCTCATATGCCTCCAAGGAGATGGCATGGAAACTCAAAAGATGCATTCCACTCCATGTGAGTATAGCAGTGGACCCCAGGAGTGGGCAATTCCTCTCTGGACGCCCAACCCAGACAAGCAGAGCCTGCTGCCCCTGCATAAACCAAGGCTCGGGTGGGGCAGAGCTGACCGTTGGTGCTGACTCGTGTAGCTGAAGGGTTGCGATTAGGGTAGGGGGTCAAGAACCAGCTCCACTTTCAGTTTCAGTTTCAAGAGTTCTAGCCAAGAGGTGAAGACCAGATCAGAGTGAAGGTCTAAATTCTACAAGGCAGCTCTGGAGATAAGCTGGAGGCAGTGTCAGGGGAGGCAGTGAGAGTAGGAGCGTCCCCAGGAGCTCTGAGGTATGTCACGAGGAGAGGAGCAGGAAAGGCAGGCAGCCTGGTCCTACTGCTTTAGGGCCCAGGTGGGAAGTAGCCCTGGGCCTGGGCCTAGTGTGACATATGCCAGAGCCAGATTCTACATCTACAACCGTCCAGATGTGCGCCTCTGTACACAGCTGCCCTTCTCCATGGAAAGCCAGCATCGTTCTCCATTTCCCTCTGTTCATAGCCAAATAATAGATGCCTGTGTTTCTTCTCCAACTAGATTTTGCCTCCAAACAGCAGAGAGCATGTTTTATTCATCTCCGTATCAGCCACTCAACATTAACATTTGTCATGCATTAATAATTACATTAATAATAAGACAAAGATGAACAAGTTCTGAGTGACAGGCACTTGGCTCGGTGCTTTACATTAAGGACTGCACTGACTGCTCAGGACCATCATGGGCCGTAGAAATCAACACGTCCATTTCAAAGATGAGAAGACTGAGGAGGGAAGAGGTTAAACAAAGTGACCAAGTCCTCCATCTGGTAAGTGGCAGACCCTGGCTTTAAAACAAACTCAGTCCATGCTGAAAGTAAGGCTGACTCCACAAAGGAATCTTATTTCCAACTCTGGGCAAAAGGATGAGAAGCTGGCTGCCTGGGGAGGTGTGAGGGGAAAGCTAAAGGGACTACGAGGTTTGTTTGGAGAGTCAGAGGAAGTAAGAACATACATAGTCTCCTGTGCTGAGAAACATCCAGACACAGCATTTGTTAGTGAGAGGGCAGGCCTCCTTCTGCCTCCAGGACCCCTGGAACTGCCTGCCATGGGTCCCCCATGATTCAGAGGCCACAAAATTGCCCTTGACCTTCCTGGGAGAAGCCTAGTGCCTGAGAAGCAGGAGTGGAGATGCCCAGGCCACACACTTCAGTCGGCCCCAGCCTTGTGAAAAGAGGTCAACCATCTCTGCCGAGCCGCAGGCGAGCTCAAACAGGGGGGTGGCCCTTTAGTTCTCAGGAACCCCTTGTGAAAATAGAAATAGACAGGCTAACAGGCAAGGTGAGCCTCCAGCTTGCTTTTTTAAAATTGGGATGCCTCTTTATTATTATTATTTATCTTTGGCCATGCCAAAGGGCATGTGGGATCTTAGTTTTCTGACCAGGGATCAAACTCATGCCCCCTGCATTGGCAGAACAGAGTCTTAACCACCGGACCACCAGCTTGTGTGACTCCTACACAGAAATGCAGCCAGACTCCTGTCACGTTAACCAGGTTGAGGGACAGATGCCCGTACAGCTCGTGACAAGGCTCACAAGCTGCCATTCCTGTATTTCACACACACTGCACAACAGCCCTACATGCTCAGATCACATGTACATTTGCATCCCTGGGTCACAGATGAGTAAAATCAGATTCAGAGACCTTCTCAAGGTCATATAGCGCATATCTGACACAAGTCCAAGTCCACCAGTCACCCCAGCACTTTGCTGGGACAAAGCAAGGAAGGGTGTGGACTCGGTGTTAGGATTAGAAAGGTCCTCTGAGGCCATGTCATCCACCCCCTCCCACACTGAGTCTCCCAGGCTCTGGGCCGAGAGGCATCGCCCAGCGCCCCTTGCTCCAGGGTGCTCGGCCAGCAGCGTCAGCATCCAACGGGACAACCCACAGCAAACGGATGGCACACATTGTCACAGGACTGGTCCTCATTTATTCATCTGGAGCAGGGCCCTACTTGAGGCTCAGTTGACTGAGTCACTCAGAGCTCAGGTTGGACTGCAAAGCTCTGGGAGAACAAGAGGACAGGCCATCCAGGATTCTGACAAATAGGCCACAAAGACACCCACGTTAGTCTCTTGTTGAGAGTAGGCTCACTGGTTTGCTCCCTAATCCAGGTTCCCTACTCTTTGGCCTCTTTGTGATGATGGGCAGTGAGGGGCAGACCTAGTTTTACTGTAGATGGAAAATATCTACCATGTGTATAACAGGAGCATATGAATACCCAGAAGACAGGAAGTGCTCTACAAAATCAATATGAGAAAGCCAATCCAGTAGCATAAAAACAAAGGATATGAATAGATGAGCACAGAAGAGGCAGTGCAGATGGCTGATTAATACACAAAAATATGTACAACACAAAAGGAATTTAATCTCCCAGTTACATGTTACTATTCATCAGTTGACAAAGGTTAAAAAGTGTTGGTGACAGCAACCTAAATGTCCATTGACACAGGAATGGATAAACAAAATGCAACACATATATGCAATGGAATATTCAGTTCAGTCACTCAGTCATGTCCAACTCTTTGCAACCCCATGAATCACAGCACGCCAGGCCTCCCTGTCCATCACCAACTCCCAGAGTTCACTCAAACTCATGTCCATCGAGTAGGTGATGCCATCCAGCCATCTCATCTGTCCTCCCCTTCTCCTCCTGTCCCCAATCCCTCCCAGCATCAGGGTCTTTTCCAATGAGTCAACTCTTCGCATGAGGTGGCCAAAGTACTGGAGTTTCAGCTTTAGCATCATTCCTTCCACAGAAATCCCAGGGTTGATCTCCTTCAGAATGGACTGGTTGGATCTCCTTGCAGTCCAAGGGACTCTCAGGAGTCTTCTCCAACACCACAGTTCAAAAGCATCAATTCTTCGGTGCTCAGCTTTCTTCACAGTCCAACTCTCACATCCATACATGACCACAAGAAAAACCATAGCCTTGACTAGATGGACCTTTGTTGGAAAAGTAATGTCTCTGCTTTTGAATATTCTATCTAGGTTGGTCATAACTTTCCTTCCAAGGAGTAAGTGTCTTTTAATTTCATGGCTGCAATCACCATCTGCAGTGATTTTCAGTTCAGTTCAGTTCAGTTCAGTCACTCAGTCATGTCCAACTCTTTGCGACCCCATGAATCACAGCACGCCAGGCCTCCCTGTCCATCACCAACTCCAGGAGTTCACTCAGACTCACGTCCATCGAGTCAGTGATGCCATCCAGCCAGCTCATCCTCTGTCGTCCCCTTCTCCTCCTGCCCCCAATCCCTCCCAGCATCAGAGTCTTTTCCAATGAGTCAACTCTTCGCATGAGGTGGCCAAAGTACTGGAGTTTCAGCTTTAGCATCATTCCTTCCAAAGAAATCCTAGGGCTGATCTCCTTTAGAATGGACTGGTTGGATCTCCTTGCAGTCCAAGGGACTCTCAAGAGTCTTCTCCAACACCACAGTTCAAAAGCATCAATTCTTCGGTGCTCAGCTTTCTTCACAGTCCAACTCTCACATCCATACATGACCACTGGAAAAACCATAGCCTTGACTAGACGGACCTTTGTTGGCAAAGTAATGTCTCTGCTTTTCAATAAGCTATCTAGGTTGGTCATAACTTTCCTTCCAAGGAGTAAGCGTCTTTTAATTTCATGGCTGCAATCACTATCTGCAATGATTTTGGAACCCAAAATAATAAAGTCTGACACTGTTTCCACTGTTTCCCCACCTATTTCCCATGAAGTGATGGGATCGGATGCCATGATCTTCATTTTCTGAGTGTTGAGTTTTAAGCCAACTTTTTCACTCTCCTCTTTCACTTTCATCAAGAGGCTTTTTAGTTCCTCTTCACTTTCTGCCATAAGGGTGGTGTCATCTGCATATCTGAGGTTATTGATATTTCTCCCAGCAATCTTCATTCCAGCTTGTGCTTCATCCAGCCTGGGATTTTGCATGATGTACTCTGCATATAAGTTAAATAAGCAGGGTGACAATATACAGCCTTGACATACTCCTTTTCCTATTTGGAACCAGTCTGTTGTTCCATGTCCAGTTCTAACTGTTGCTTCCTGACCTGCATACAAATTCTTCAAGAGGCAGATCAGGTGGTCTGGTATTTCCATCTCTTTCAGAATTTTCCACAGTTTATTGTGATCCACACAGTCAAAGGCTTTGGCATAGTCAATAAAGCAGAAATAGATGTTTTTCCGGAACTCTCTTGCTTTTTCCATGATCCAGCAGATGTTTGCTATTTGATCTCTGGTTCCTCTGCCTTTTCTAAAACCAGCTTGAACATCTGGAAGTCCATGGTTCACGTATTGCTGAAGCCTGGCTTGGTGAATTTTGAGCATTACTTTACTAGTGTGTGAGAAGATGAGTGCAATTGTGCAGTAGTTTGAGCATTCCTTGGCATTGCCTTTCTTTGGGATTGGAATGAAAACTGACCTTTTCCAGTTCTGTGGCCACTGCTGAGTTTTCCATATTTGCCAGCAGATTGAGTGCAGCACTTTCACAGCATCATCTTTCAGGATTTGAAAGCCATAAGGGTGGTGTCATCTGCATATCTGAGGTTATTACTCAGACATAAAAGGAACAAAATTGTGCCATTTGCAGGATGTGGATGGACTCAGAGACTGTCATAAGGAGGGAAGTAAGTCAGAAAGAGAAAAACAAATATCGGAAATTAATGTATATATGTGGAATCTAGAAAAATGGTACAGATGAACCTATTGCAAAGCAGAAATAGAGACATAGATATAGAGAGCAAACGTGTGGATACCAAGTGGGGAAAGAAAGGGTGGGATGAATTGGGAGACTGGGATTGACATACATACACTACTATGTCTAAAAGAGATAACTAGTGAGAACCTACTGTAGAGTACAGGAGACTCTACTCAATGCTCTGTGGTGACCTCAGTGAGAAGAAAATCCAAAAAAGTGGGGGTATAAGAATGGCTGATTCACTTTGCTGTATAGCAGAAAATAATGCAACATTGTAAAGCAACTATACTTCAACAAGCTTTTTTTTATAAAAAGTGTTGGTGAGGCTGTCAGAAAACAGGCACTGTTTGTAAGAATGTGTGCTCACACAGACCTCTTGGAGAACAGTTTGATTGAATTTATTGACATTTAAGGCATATGCTGGCTTAGACCTATGTTATCCAATATACAAAAGCCACCAGCTATGTGTGCTTGTCTAAATTTAAGTGTTAATTGATTAACATCCAATCCCAAAGAAAGGCAGTGCCAAAGAATGTTCAAACTACCCAGCAATTACACTCATTTCACACGCTAGCAAAGTAATGCTCAAAATTCTCCAAGCTAGCCTTCAACAGTACATAAACCAAGAAATTCCAGATGTTCAAGCTGGATTCAGAAAAGGCAGAGGAACTAGAGATCAAATTGCCAACATCTATTGGATCATAGAAAAAGCAAAGGAATTCCAGGAAAACATGTACTTTTGCTTCATTGACTACACTAAAGCCTTTGACTGTGTGGATCACAACAAACTGTGGAAAATTCTTAAAGAGATGAAAATACCAGACCACCTTACCTGCCTCCTGAGAAATCTGTATGCAGCTCAAGAAGCAACAGTTAGAACTGGACTTGGAACAACAGACTGGTTCCAAATTGGTAAAAGAGTATGTCAAGGCTGTATATTGTCACCTTGCTTATTTAACTTATATGCAGAGTACATCATGCAAAATCCCAGGCTGTATGAAGCACAAGCTGGAATCAAGATTGCCAGGAGAAATATCAATAACCTCAGATATGCAGATGACACCAACCTTATAGCAGAGAGTGAAGAGGAACTAAAGAGCCTCTTGATGAAAGTGAAAGAGGAGAGTGAAAAAGTCGGCTTAAAACTCAACATTCAAAGAACTAAGATCATGGCATCCAGTCCCATTATGCTAAGTCGCTTCAGTCATGTCCAATTCTTTGTGACCCTATGGACTGTAGCCTGCCAGGTTATTCTGTCCATGGGGATTCTTTGGACAAGAAGACTGGAGTGGGTTCCCGTGTCCTCCTCTAGGGGATCTTCCCCAACCAGGGATCAAACCCACATCTCTTATGTCTCCTGCATTGGCAGGCAGGTTCTTTACCATTAGCGTCACCTGGGAAGCCCAACACTTCATTGCAAATAGATGGATAAATAATGGAAACAGTGACAGACTTTATTTTCTTGGACTCCAAAAGCACTACAGATGCTGACTGAAGCCATGAAATTAAAAGATGCTTGGAAGAAAAGCTGTGACAAACCTAGACAGCATATTAAAAAGCAGAGACATTACTTTGCCAACAAAGTTCTGTCTAGTCAAAGCTATGGTTTTTCCAGTAGTCATGTATGGATGATCATAAAGCTCAGCACCAAAAAATTGATGCTTTTAAACTGTGGTGTTGGAGAAGACTCTTGAGAGTCCCTTGGACTGCAAAGAGATCAAACCAGTCAATGTTAAAGGAAATCAATCCTGAATATTCATTGGAAGGACTGATGCTGAAGCTGAAGCTCTAGTACTTTGGCCACCTGACGCGAAGAGTTGACTCACTGCAAAAGACCCTCATGCTAGGAAAGATTGAAGGCAATAGCATAAGGGAATGAAGAGGAGGAGATGGTTGGATGGCATCACTGACTCAATGGACATGAGTTTGAGCAAGCTCCAGGTGATGGTGAAGGACAGGGAGGCCTGGCATGTTGCAGTCCATGCGGTCACAAAGAGTTGGACACGACTGAGTGACTGAACAACAACAAACACAATTACAATTTCACTTCCTCAGTTGCACTAACTATATGTCAAGTGCTCAAGAGTTAAATGTTAGCAAGTGTCTACCATCTTGGATAACATGGAATAGAACAGTTATATCATTGTAGAATATTCTATTAGCCAGCACTACCTTAGATGCAGAAATTTCACTTGAAGGTGTGAAATCTTAAAGAAATAATAATGCATGAACCCACATGCAAAGTTGTTTCCTGAAACATTGTTTGCAATAAGAGAAACTAGAAAAAACGAAAGGAGGACCACTAAAAGAAAAGGAATGCTTAAATCATGGTACAGCCATACTATCCTCAGTAGTTTTCCATTTTACTAACATGAAAATACCTCTCAAGTATAGTGTTATGTAACAGAAACCAATTAGAAAATAATAGTAGTACCCCATTTGCATTAAAACTCTTATAAGCCAAAATTGCTGGGCTTCCCTGGCGGCTCATGGTAAAGAATCTGCCTGCCGATCCTGAGAAGGTCACACATGCCACAGAGCAACTAAGCCCATGCACCACAACTCCTGAGCCTGTGCTCTAGAGCCCAGGGGCCACAACTACTGAGCCCACGTGCTGAGACTACGGAAGCCCAAATACCCTGGAATCTATGCTCCCCAACAAGAGACGCCACCACAATGAGAAGCCCACGCACCACAACTACAGAAAAGCCCACATAGCAACAAAGACCCTGTACAGCCAAAAATAAATAAATACATTTTAAAAAATTGTATATTTCTGTTAGGTGTGTGAGTGAATACAGAGAAGAAGATCTAACTACAGTGAGTCTCCATAGAAAGAAGGTAGCGTTGGTAGAGTTCAAAGGAAGCGGGGGACTTTAGCTTTATCTGTCATATTTGAATGTTTTAAAACAAGAACAAAATTTTAAAAACTGACAAAGAATATCAATGACTCAGGATTGGAGGAGAAGTTTGGCTCTGTCTTCAGCACCAAATCTGATGCTCCCTGGGCTCTGTCCTGGCCCCATGGAATCACCCTGGGGTCTAGGCCAGGTCCCCCAAATATGAGGCACCTAAGTGTAAAAGCAGCAGGGTGCATGATGGCAACATCAATGGCCTGGCAGTCACCAGCCACCATCAACATGACAGCAGCGAAGGCCAGCTGTACTGGGCCCTCCCCACTGGCACCAGCAGCCCGCAGCCAGGCCTGCTAAGCGATGGGGTAGCAGCAGCAGCCGGGCCAGTCCCCTCAATTCACGCGGCTTCAAGGTCAGCTGAGATGTGAAACATCACAACAGGTAGGAAGGTGGATGGCCATCAGCTCAGGAGGTGAGAGCAGGGGGAGACATCTGTTTAGACTCCTGAGGGATTCTGGGCAATTGGAGGACAATTTGGGGTGGGCATGAATGTGGAGAAATCATGCTTTGTGACTGTGAACTATTTTATTCCTAGACTGGTGTGTTAGTCTTCTTGGGCTGCCACAACCAAACACAGCAGACTGGGTACGGTAAACAACAGAAATACATTTCTCTCACAGTTTTGGAGCCAGAGTCCAAGATCAAGGTGTCAGTAGGGCTGGATTCTTCTGAGACCTCCTTGGCTTGTAGACAACTGTCTTCTCCTTGTGTCTTTTTATTTTTTTTAAGGATGTGAACTATTTTTTTTTTTTGGCTGTGTTGGGTCTGAGTTGCAGTGTGTGGGCTTAGTTGCACGTGGGATCTTAGCTCTCTGACTGGGGATGAAACCCGTGTACCCTGCATTTGAAGGTGAATTCTTAACCACTGGACCAACAGGGTAATCCCTCCTTGCATCTTCACACAGTCTTTCCTCTGTACATATCTATGTCCTAATTTCATTATAAGGACATCGGTCATCTTGGATTAGGGTCCACCCTAATTACCGCATTTTACTTTAATTGCTTCTGTAAATGCCCTGTCTCCAAACACAGTCACATTCTGAAGAACTAGGGGTTAGGAATTCAACCATGGGTTTGGGGGAGGGGTACACAATTCATTCCACAAAATTAGTATCGCTCAGGAAACACCAGTTGCTCATTCAGTCAATCTTTTGTTCACTCAAGAAATATTTATGGAGCATCCTCTCTGTGGCAGGCACCGTATTTGGTGCCGAGGATACAAAGATGAATGAAACACAGGCTTGGTCCTCAAGAAACTTGTAATAAGGAGACAAGTGCACAACTAACTCAGTACGATACAGATCTGCCTTCCTGAGTCCAGCCACCAGCTGTCTGCTGACCTTATTTTCCAAGCCACCAACCACCGTGGAGCCTCCTAGGCTTAGCTCTGCTTCCTGGGTGGGACATCTGCTACATGATCTCCTTTAACACAAACTCCTTGCCTGAACCAGAAATTGCCAGCATGGATCATCATCCGTGATTCATCATCCATTCATTCAAGACTCATCTATTAAGCACTTATGATAAGCCCTGTTCTGTATACTCAGAGTTACAATCAAGCAGACACATCCCCAACCTCAAGGACTGAGTGAGTGAAAGTCATGTCCAACTCTTTGTGACCCCATGGACTCTATAGTCCACAGAATTCTCCAGGCCAGAATATTGGAGTGGGTAGCCTTTCCCCTCTTAAGGGGATCTTTCCAACCCAAGGATTGAACCCAGGTCTCCTGCACTGCAGGTGGATTCTTTACCAACTGATCTATCAGGGAAGCCCGACCTCAAGGAGTATATAATCTAAAATAGGGCAACATACAGTGATCAATTAAACAAGTAAGCATACTCACTGTGATGAAAATAAACTCTTAAAGCATATATATAGATATAGAGTGATTAGAAGGGTTATTTTGAATAAGGTGGTGATGAGGTGACTGTTGAGCAGACAGACCTGGGAAGGTGAGTCCTTTGGGTGAGTGTCTGGGAAGAGCATTGAATCGGGCAGATGAAACAGCAAGTGCTCAGGATGGGAGCATGGACTATTTGGGGGAGAGCAGAGAGGTCAGAGGGCCGTCACTGAGTGGGGAGATATGATCTGGCACAGAACAGAGGAGGCACTTTCCTGCAGGACCTGGTGGGTTCTGGGAGGAAGTTGTGCTCACTCTGCAGTGGGACTGTCTGCAGTGGGAGACGATTCCAGGATTTTGAGATTGATCGCTCACACTGGCTGTGTGGAGGGGAAACGACAGCAAATATTTGGCAGCTCTACAAGCAACCTGGGGAGAGAAGACGGGGGTCCTAGCCCTGGGGTGGTAAGAAGCAGTGAGATCAAATGTAGAGCCGAAAGGTGATAAGGTGAATGACTCAGACATGCTCTCGATTTAGTCTAGAACTGGACAGAAGATGTAAAACCAGGGTCAGTCTCTCTTAGCTCAACTTGCTAGTCCAAAATCAACAGCCAGCATCATAAGTGGGGCCAGTGGTGATGCTCTAGAAAGGCACAATGATGTGATGTCTGACTGTTATTAAATATCGTGAGCAAAGTGATGAAATCACATGGAAGCAAAGGTATAGGCACCATCACAGTACAAACGAATTTGCTCTGAATTCAGTCAAGGACCAGTCTGAAGCCCTTTTTCGGATCTGATGGCCAAAATCACTGTGAAAGACTCAAGCCAAGGACTGATGTGCCCGTCCTACAAATGGGGCCAGAGGGGCAGAGCTGTGTTTGAGTTCTTCCTGGTGCTGCTGGACAGAGTGCTGGGTTTTGAGGGTCTCTGAAATGGTGACTGTCACAGAAAGCAAAACCATTTCAACTCAAAATTTCTGATCACAAAACTGAACATTTAGGCCTGAGGTCAAGCACCAGCCCAGCCCAGTTCTACCCACTCATGTCTCCGGACAGCCTGGCCCAGGGGACGGGGCAGTGGTAGGCAGCGTAGATTCTGGCCCTAGTTCTGCTTTGATTTAATGCTGTGACCCAGTTTCTCCATTTATACAGTGGGGACAGTATCTTCCCTTTCCTTCCTTGCTGAGAGATGAAGGCCCTAGCTATATCCAAGACACTAATGCGGTCTTTGGCAAGACCTAACAATGCTGATTGGATTGCTCTCTCAGTGCAGGGAAGATGGGATCGTATGGGGTCGAATGCAATTACTTTACCTTACACAACAATAGTGCTTTTATCATCAAAGCACTTTCTACCATTATTCTGGAGAAAAAGACAAGGAAACCCACTGTCACCACCTCCATTTAACTTTATCCCATAAGGCAAAAGAAAGAAAAATGAAGAAACTGTTCAGAAAAGAAGTAAAACTACCTCTGTTAGCAGCTGTGATTGTATATGTCAAAAGTTCAGAACAATCCACAATTAGAATTAGAATTAATTAGAACTAGATTAATTAGAATTAATAAGTGGATTTAACTACATCACTGCATAGAAAGTCAATATAAAAAATTAATCATATTTCTAAATACATGCTAGCAACAAAGAATTGGAAAAGAAAATTTTTTATAGAGAGATAGTTGATTTACAGTATTATATTAGTTTCAGATGTACAACATGATTCAAAATTTTTATAGATTATACACCATTTAAAGTTATTATGAAATGTTGGTTATATCCCCTTTGTTGTGCAATATATCCTTGTAGCTTAATTATTTTATACATAGCAGTTTGCAATCCTTAATCCCTTACCCCTATCTTGCTATTCCTCCCTGATAATTACTAGTGTTTTCTCTATATCTGTGAGTCTGTTTCTGTTATGTTCATTCTTTTTTTTCATATTCCACATATGTGATATCATGCCGTATTTCTTTTTCTTTGATTCATTTTACTTAACATAATTCCCTCCAACTATCCATGTTGCTGCAAATGGCAAGATTTCATTTTTTTTTTAATGACTGAGTCGTATTCCTTATATATATATATACCACCTCTTTGTTACCCATTCATCTGGTGATGAACTCTGAAGTTGCTCCCATATCTTGACTACTATAAATAATGTTGCTATGGACATGAGTTTTCCTGGTCACTCAGATGGTAAAGCATCTGCCTGCAATGCGGGAGACCTGGGTTCAATCCTTGGGTCAGAAAGATCCCCTGGAGAAGGGAATGGCTACCCACCCCAGTATTCTTGCCTGGAGAATCCCATGGAGTCTCCCTGGCAGGCTGCAGTGCATAGAGTGGCACAGAGTTGGACACGACTGAAGCAACTTAGCACACACGCACGCGTGAACATGGCATGCTGTGTACCTTTTCAAATTAGTCTTTCTGTTTTCTTCAGATACAGACCCAGGAGTAGAGCTGTCAGATCACATGGTAGTTCCGTTTTAGTTTTTTCACCAACCTCTATACTGTTTTCCACAGCGGCTGCACCATTAGCTCGAGCATAACATTGTTCTGCAAAATACAGTCTCACAGTTGCTGACTTGGAATGATATGCTTAAAAGTATACTTAGTGGGACTTTCGTGGTAGTCCAGTGGTTAGAAATCTGCCTTGCAATGACACAGGTTCGATCCCTGGTTGGGGAACTAAGATCCCACATGCTGTGCAACTGCGGAGCCCACATCGCCACATTTAGAGAGTCCGTGTGCCTCAACAGAAGATCCTGCATGATGCAGAGAAGAGCTTTCGTGCCGCAACTAAGGCCCAACACAGCCAAATAAATAAATAAATGTCAATATTTTTTTAAGTATAACTCAGTTCAGTTCAGTTCAGTCGTTCAGTCGTGTCCAACTCTTTACAACCTCATGGACTGCAGCACGGCAGGCTTCCCTGTCCATCACCAACTCCCAGAGCCAAGCATCTCATCTTCTGTCTTCCCCTTCTCCTCCCGCCTTCAATCTTTCCCAGCATCAGGGTCTTTTCAAATGAGTCAGTTCTGCGCATCAGGTGCCCAAAGTATTGGAGTTTAACTAGATTCCCAGAAACTGCAGAAGTCATGATTTCGTCAGTGTGTTGGTTGCATCATTCTGGGAAGCAGACTCTAAGATGGAGTTAGAAGTGCAAGAGGTTTATTGGGAGTGATGCTTGTGAAAGACAAAGGGAGGAAGGAGCAGGAGTAAGCCTCCCCATTGTGAGGGCTGTAATAGGGAGAGGACTGGGAGAGGAAGAAGAAAGGGGGAGGAAACGCCTTCAGCTGCTGTGCAGCTCCAAGGAAATCTTGGCCAGTCCAAAGGGGAGCTCTGGCAAAAAAGTGTCATTAGTCCCAGGTTGGACACAAAGAGTCATTCCCTGGGGCCCTCACCTTTCTTTGTCATTGGCTGGGGGCTGCTTGGGAAGAGTGTGGCATTAGCTCAAACACTGCCACCAGAGGCTGACAGCTGGCTGCATACCTCAAAGCTGACGGACAAGTCCTTTCTTAGAGGGAGATCCAAGTGGCATATTTCCACGGTTGTCACAGGAAGCCTACAAGGCCTTTAGGAAGGATGAAACTTCGTACCGCTAAATTCTAAGAAGAAAGTATGCTGCTGCTGCTAAGTCACTTCAGTCATGTCCAACTCTGTGCAACCCCATAGACGGCAGCCCACCAGGCTCCACCGTCCCTGGGATTCTCTAAGCAAGAACACTGGACTGGGTTGCCATTGCCTTCTCCAGAAGAAAGTGTGACACGAGGCTTTTATAAGGGACGGTGAAAATATAACAGATACAGGAGACACTGGAGCAGGGCATTATGTGGTGGTTTACAATAGAATTTGTTTTCAGCTGTCAAATCCATCTTGTCAAGAACTGTATTACATTGAGTGAAGGATTCCCTTACTATCGGCCAGGGCAGCGGTCCCCAACCTTTTTGGCAGCAGGGACCGGTTTCATGGAAGACAACTTTTCCCTGGATGGCAGGGGCGGGAGGAGTTCAGATAGTAATGCAGGCCTGAACTCGAGAGCTGCAGAAGCTTCTTTCTCTGCTCACCCACTGCTCACCGCCTGCTGTGCAGCCAGGTTCCTAACAGGCTGTGGACAGGTGTGGGCACACAACCCAGGGGTTATATCCCGGGTATATCCTGTAAATGTAGCCCTGGACATCAGCTTGGAAAGTGTGATCCTTCCACTGATCCGTTAGCACCTCCAAACTCTCCTGCAAGTACAAAGAGGACTTAAATGACAAGACCCTTGGCCACATCGAGTCTGAGGCCAGCATTGGCTTCCTGACATCACAGCTGGGCGTTAATACGTCCATGAGAGCCTCGTGGGTTCTCTAACTCCCGTCCAGTCTCCCGAGTCTCCACTATGTATTCACGCAGGACTGCTCACTGTTTCTAGCCTCCGAAAGAAAACCCCTGGAGTCCAACTCTCCCACTCACGGGTTCCATCCTCCAGCTAATGAAACCTTTCTTTTTCTCCAGGAACACTGTCTCTTCTCCACCTTCTCCTATGGCCCCAAACCATTTTATTGCTCAGAATAACATCCATGTTATATGCGGAATGAGTCCTGGGTATGTGAGATTATAATGTCTAAGGTAACTGATAAAAAAGGAGCCTATTAAAAGAAGCATAAAATAAAAAGAATGCTACAAAAACAAGGAAACAAATGAATACTTGACAAATAAGTAGAGTATTTGGAATGGTGAACCATTATGCCCTGAAAGGAACTTAATTACAGAGGGAAGGGTGTGAAAGTTTTAGGAAAATTTATTCTGTTACATGTGGAAGTAATGAATCATGAATCAAAGAACATGTGATTTCCATTTCAACACCAAATTTCCTAAGTATATCCCCCAAATAATATGGTTTGCTTATTAGATTTCAAGAATTAATCCAAGTTGGGCTTCCAAATGCACATTTTGGAAAAAATGAATAATAAGAAAAACGCAATAAAATGCAAACGTTCCTTTGCTGGCCCAGACAACAGGAAAACATATCCACTGCTAAAAGGCACCACGTAAACTAAAGTCCCCAAGGGTTCCACCTCCCACAAATGCTCTTCAGTGTTCTCATACAGATGTCTTTCCCTTGAGGTCCATCCATATACACATCCACGCACGCTGCGATTTCCCCCTCACTCCTGGAAATCTCCTAGAGACTTCCTCTTCTATGTGGAAATATCCCCAGACTACATGATTTCTTGTCTCTGGACAGGTGGTCATCTTCTGCCTAAGCAGGACACCAGCTGGCCACCCAAGATGATGCCACCACCCCTGAAGTTTTCGTCTGGAGTCCAGAGGAGTCATTTCCCCTCGGGGGTGGAGGTTAAGCAACAGGTATTGACTGGGAAAGGGCCTGAGGGAGCCTTCTTGGGAGCTAGAAATTGAATGTCTTGACCTGGGTGGTGATTATATCTGTACAATGTCACTGGGCTGTACACTTTAAGATTCATACGCTTAAGATATGTGATTATCTCAAAAAAAATCAGAAAAGAAAAAAGAAAGAGAATGGGAGGAGATGAAGGGGGGATGGCAAAGAAAGACTTGTGAAAAGTTTTGCTGCGACAGGAAGCAAAGAAATGGGTCAGTGGCTGGAGGCAGATACAGATAGGGTTAAAGAGAGTTGTTTAAAGTGAAAGATATTATGGCCTGTTGCGATGCAATTGTAAGGATCCAAGAGGGAGAGGAGGTTGATAACGAAAAACAGAGTGGGCTCAGTTGCTGAGCAGGGAATCTAGTACAGAAATGCTCCACTCCTAGGGTCTGGCCTAGGAAGCCCACCTAAACTTTACCTCTGCCAGGGCTTGGGTGGATCCTCAGTCCCACCAGGTCATCACTGTAGACTCTGCACCCCTCACCCCCACATTCCTGCAGCTCTTGGAAAGTGTCATGCTGTCTTCCCTTTCCAGGTCTTGAACAACAGCCTGCTTTTCCTGGGGTGGAAGACCAGGAGCCTGACATAGTCAATATCTACTTTTATCATCAGCCCCCCACCCACTGTCCCAGGATAGAGGCCAAGGGTGAATGATGCCTAAAAGGCCCACTAAGGAAGCAGACTGCATCACCCAAGGCCTCTGAGGCTGCTTGGCACGAAAACAACAGGAAACTGGCATTAAGTCCTTGTTTGAGGTATGATCTTGGGCAACTCACTTCTCTCTCAGTTTCCTTCTTTGTAAAATCAGCTGGTTCCCAAGGTTCTTTCAGTTCTGGCTCTCTGAATCAGTGAGTCTAGGCGTAGAAGAGTCTGGGTGCCATGGAGGAGACATCCTGAGGCAGCTGGTACCCCGTTCCTTGCCTCTCAGGGTCTCTTTTCCGTGTGGAGTTTGCCACATGAAGGATGGTAAGCCAGTGCTTCTCAGAGGCTGGCTCAGGGCCTCCCAGGAGCAGAATCAGAACCCGCAATCTACCAAGCATAATAACTAGTTGATAAATTAAGAGCAGGGAACTCACAAGCGTTTATGAACAAGGCAGGATGCTTGGCTGAATGTTGACTAACAGGTCAGAGGCCAAAGCTGTGGAGAGAGCCAGACACACGACGGCAGAGGCCCAGGAAGGACTGGCCTGCCCTCAGGTAAACACGCCGACAGCCTCAGTGCCCGAGCCTGCCAGGTGGGCAAGAAATGTGAGGAGGAACTAAATGGGGACTTTATTGGGTGTTGGGCTTAGGGACTGTTTTTGTTTGGGGTCTAGTCATAAATTAATCCTACACGTAAGTGTTCCCAGAAAGAGAACCCAGAAAAAATATTTCAGTTTCAGTTGATGGAATAAATCTTTGGGTCTCCAAGGCCCAACCAAACTCTCCTCCCTCTCAGGCTCCCCCTCACCCACTCACCCTCTGGTGAGATGCCTGGAGTGTGAAGACAGGACCCTTTCTTCTTGGAGAGAGAGGAGGCTGAGGCAGGAAGATAAGAAGTGATTAAGGCTGCAGGAGGCAGATAAAGCTCTGTTTAATTTGGCTCTCCTTGCTCAGCCCTAGTCCCTGCCCAGATTCTCAAAAATAGAACAGCCAGCCCGATGGAAGGAAAAGGACGAACAGCAGAAATGCATGTAAACAAATTTAAGGAAAACCCGAGAGAGAAGAGATGGGCTGGGCCGGGCTGTGTGGAGAGTCCTCCTCCCGCTGCCCTCCTCCCACAAGGCCCAGAGAGCAGAGCCCAGGAGCCTCACTGGGGTGTCAGAGATCCCACCTCAGGTACCACAGTACCTGAGCTAAGCCGTTGGAGGTAGAAGCCAAAGTTCTACAAGTGACGGAGGTCCCCAGCCAGGGCTTCCGTCCTGTGTCCAAGTGCAAACCCTCTGCGGGGATCATGAGCCACTGCCCATGTTACAGCCACTTTATCCTTGGGCCAATGAAGCCCGGTGTCCCTGCCACCTCAGACAAGAAGTCTTCCTGCCCTGAAACCTGTGCCGTAGAGGACCCTCCCCAGGGCTTCCTCGAACCACAGCCACCCGTCTGGAGGCAGAGTCAATGTGACCAGTGGGATGGCCCTGCCCAGAGCCATGCTCTGCCTTTAGAATTTAGACCCTGCTCGTGGACCCAGGGCCCCCACATGTCCTATCCAAATGGTCCTGAGCTGCTTCTGGGACCATCACAGGACTCTGCTTCTGGCCCATCTCTCACAAGGGATGGCCAAAAAGCAGTCATATGTGGGAGACAGAAACAGGGTAAGACCCTGGGCTGGAGGTGGGGGCACATGTATGCCTGAAAGGCCCCCCAACAATGCAGGACAGAACGAGGTTGAGAAGGGAAGGGGTGGGCTTGGTGGGCTCTCTGAGCATCTCTTCCTTCTGGCACAAACACCAAAGAATTCAAAATTCATAAAACCTGGCCATCCAGCTGTTACAAAGGTATATTTATCACAGTTGGAAAATAGAACACATTATGGTTTGTTGGCTTCTTAGAACTTTAAAATATTTAGACCTATGATGTATGGGACTCATGCCCCGAGTCCCACAAACGTGAGAGTAAATCTGCCTAAAAAGGAGTAAAAGGCTTGTCCCTAGAGTCAGGAGCAGCCCTTTGTGTGGTTCCTCCTCCTGCTGGTTCAAAGTGTCAGATTAAGACAAAGGAGATTCTTCAAGAATGAGTTTGTGTGCCCAGAGAGACATGAATCTGATCATGTTGTGGCATGCTTGCAAGCCTCCAGTGCCCCTGGATTCCAGAAAAATTTCTTTGGAGTGGCATTCAGGCCTCTTTGTGGCTTCTGCCTCCTCAAACTCACCCCTTAGCTTCCTCTACACACCCCCTAAATCCCCCACCCTCTGCGTCCAACGCCCTCTTTCCTCCTCCTTCCACGATCCCAGAATCTCCTCCTGCTTCTTGGCCAGGCCACTTTCCCTTTGCCCTTCCTGACTCAGCTGAAATGTCACCTCCTCCAGAATGTCTTCCTGGATTTGGTGCCCTCTGGTTCCTATAGCATTTCTCTCCTGGTCCCCCAGCAGCCTCTCAGTTTCTCTCTCTCCCAAGATGGGAGCACCTGGAGAAGATGTGGGGTTATTCCTGTGCACCAGGGCTGACCACTTATAATCCAATGCCCGCTGGAAAGTGAATGCACACATATCTGAATGAAGGTCCGGGGAGCACACGCACCGAGGGACAGGGAGTGGAGGGAGTTCAGTCCCAGACTCCACAAAGCTAGAGGAAAGTTTTATCTTATGAGGCTTGATTTTCATCTTTAAAACAACCATAATAACGTGAAGTATCCAACACCACAGAGTGCAGGACTATTCTTCCCACCTTGATAAGCACTTAGCCATCTTCCTTTCACTCCAAACTAGAGCCCCTGGGACAGTGTGGTAAAAACCAGAAGACATCAAACCCACAAGTCGAAAGTTCCACAGAATGGTCCCAAATGACTAGGATCCGTGTGTGGAAAGAATACAGTCTGACCCCCCACCCCACCTCCCACCACCCACCGTGGGTGACATCCTTTATCCCACAGCATTTAAGAACCAGGAGTCCCAAAATAGAAAGCCCAGAGATAAATCCACGCACAAATGGACACCTTATCTTTGACAAAGGAGGCAAGAATATACAATGGATTAAAGACAATCTCTTTAACAAGTGGTGCTGGGAAATCTGGTCAACCACTTGTAAAAGAATGAAACTAGAACACTTTCTAACACCATACACAAAAATAAACTCAAAATGGATTAAAAATCTCAACGTAAGACCAGAAACTATAAAACTCCTAGAGAAGAACATAGGCAAAACACTCTCTGACATACATCACAGCAGGATCCTCTATGACCCACCTCCCAGAATATTGGAAATAAAAGCAAAAATAAACAAATGGGACCTAATTAAACTTAAAAGCTTCTGCACATCAAAGGAAACTATTAGCAAGGTGAAAAGGCAGCCTTCAGAATGGGAGAAAATAATAGCAAATGAAGCAACTGACAAACAACTAATCTCAAAAATATACGAGTAACTCCTACAGCTCAACTCCAGAAAAATAAATGACCCAATCAAAAAATGGGCCAAAGAGCTAAATAGACATTTCTCCAAAGAAGACTTACAGATGGCTAACAAACACATGAAAAGATGCTCAACATCACTCATTATCAGAGAAATGCAAATCAAAACCACTATGAGGTACCATTTCACGCCAGTCAGAATGGCTGCGATCCAAAAGTCTACAAGCAATAAATGCTGGAGAGGGTGTGGAGAAAAGGGAACCCTCTTACACTGTTGGTGGGAATGCAAACTAGTACAGCCACTATGGAGAACAGTGTGGAGATGCCTTAAAAAACTGGAAATAGAACTGCCTTATGATCCAGCAATCCCACTGCTGGGCATACACACTGAGGAAACCAGAAGGGAAAGAGACACATGTACCCCAATGTTCATCGCAGCACTGTTTATAATAGCCAGGACATGGAAGCAACCTAGATGTCCATCAGCAGATGAATGGATAAGAAAGCTATGGTACATATACACAATGGAGTATTACTCAGCCATTAAAAAGAATACATTTGAATTGGTTCTAATGAGATGGATGAAACTGGAGCTTATTATACAGAGTGAAGTAAGCCAGAAAGAAAAACACCAATACAGTATACTAACGCATATATATGGAATTTAGAAAGATGGTAACAATAACCCTGTGTACGAGATAGCAAAAGAGACAGTGATGTATAGAACAGTTTTATGGACTCTGTGGGAGAGGGAGAGGGTGGGAAGATTTGGGAGAATGGCATTGAAACATGTATAATATCATGTATGAAACGAGTTGCCAGTCCAGGTTCGATGCACGATACTGGATGCTTGGGGCTGGTGCACTGGGACGACCCAGAGGGATGGTATGGGGAGGGAGGAGGGAGGAGGGTTCAGGATGGGGAACACATGTATACCTGTGGCGGATTCATTTTGATATTTGGCAAAACTAATACAATTTTGTAAAGTTTAAAAAAAAAAAAAAAAAAGAACCAGGAGTCCCCAGGAAAAAAAGTCACCTTTCCAATGAACAGGAAGCTGCCTCACCAAGAGGTGGGGGCTCTGGCATGTTCTTGGGAGTTCATCTGTAAGAACTTAGAGTCAGAAGCAGTTCCAAAATCCCCTCTTCCAGAGAGAAAGAAAGTGTTAGTTGCTCAGTCGTGTCCAACTCTTTGTGACCCTATGAACTGCAGCCTACCAGGCTTCTCTGTCCATGGAATTCTCCAGGCAAGAATAATACTGGAGTGGGTTGCCATTCCCTTCTCCAAGGGATCTCCCCAGCCAATGAACTTGGGTCTCCTGCACTGCAGACAGATTCTTTACCATCTGAACCACTAGGGAAGAGGCGAGAAATCCCAAATATTCAAGCCCAGCTGTGGGAAATGTATGAAATGGGTAGGAATGCAGCAAAATGGAAGAAAGCAATGCCAAAGATTTCCAGGAAAAGCCAGGAGTCACAGGACTCCTCCAAAGTCCCAGTGGCTCAAGGGCTCCCAATAGCCTTGACAAGCCTACCTTAGACTGCACAAGGTCAAGGACACGTCCACCCAACTTGCCTTCCACTCTTCTTCACTCATGGTCACACTAGCATTGTGGTCTGATGACTCAATCCAGCCTTCTGAGTTCCCTCCTCGTTTTCTCTCATAGGCATTTCCCTTAATAAAATATATGCACTGTTAATCCCATCTTGTTACACGCTTTTCAGAGAACCCAGACAAACACTCTGACCTTTGGTGAGTCACTATCTCAGGACCCATAGCTTTCATTTGCTGTGTTAAGAGAGGATCTGCTTGAGACTCTTGTATCGACATAAAATAAAAACAAAGAAAACAAGTCAGACGTTTTATTTAGTGCACTAACTGGTGAAGGAACCCATCTGATGTTACTGGTTCAGTATATATGGGCAGATAAAAGGTGCTGAAACGAATTTGCAAATAGATCCAAAGCAAGTCAATAATCAGTTGCATCCTACTGTATACAACTAATTTCCTTTTTTTTTTTTTTTTTGGAGGGGGAAGAGAAAAATCATTTGCATTATTAAGCTTTCTACAATTTACAGAGCTGTAACAGGTGCACTTAATAGGACACTCAGTAATCATTTGTTTACCCATTTCAGGCTTTCACATTTTTTCTTGACTGGAAAGAACAGGATTGAATGAGATGATCTCTGGAATTTTCCATAGCCCATATAACCGTGCTCGCTTGTCATAACTGAAATCTGGTCCTTTTGCACACTCCTGGAGCCTCCCACTCTGGAAAAATCTCTCTCTGATCATGGCCCCCTGATTAGGAATTGGCATTTTGTGGGCTCTGGATTGAATATTAACTGGTAATTAAGAATAAAAATTGTGGTGCTGGAGAAGACTCTTGAGAGTCCTTTGGATAGCAAGGAGATCAAACCACACAATCTTAAAGGAAATCAGTCCTAAATATTCATTGGAAGGATTGATGCTGAAGTTGAATCTCCAATCTTTGGCAACCTGATGTGAAGAACCGACTCATTGGAAAAGATCCTGATGCTGGGAAAGATTGAGGGAAGTCCATGGGCTTGCAAACAGTCAGACACAACTCTGGACAACAACAAAGACAAAAAATTACGGAGAGTTGTCATCCTTTAAAATTGAAAGGAACCTTACAGGATGTAAAACACTCAGCATAGTTCTACGTTTCAAACAATAGAAATAGCCTCTAATTAAGTAGAGAAAGACCAGTAGCTCACAGAATTATGGAAGCCTGGAGCATATGTCTGACCAGGAAATGAGGGGAGGGGGGCATCCAGCCCAGGGCCATTATAATCACCCCTGCATGCTTGACTTTAACATTGCCGGCACCAGTTGCTGAGCCATTAGACTCTCCACAGCCACTGTTAAAAAGAACTCTCTAGGCCTTCCCTGGTGGTCCAGTGGAAAAGATCCTGATGCTGGGAAAGATTGAGGGCAGGAGGAGAAGAAGATGACAGAGGATGAGATGGTTGGATGGCATCACTGATTCAATGGACATGAATTTGAGCAAACTCTGGGAGATAGTGAAGGACAGGGAAGCCTAGCGTGCTGCAGTCCATGGGGTTGCAAACAGTCAGACACAACTTTGAACAACAGGTGGTTAAGGTGGTTAAGAAATAGGTGGTTAAGAAATCCACCTGTCAATGCAGGGGACATGGGTTCAATGCTTTGTCCAGGAAGATTACATTGGCTGTGGGGCAACTAAGCCCATGCACCCCAACTACTGAGCTCACACTCAGTAGTCCACACCACTGAGTCCCTGCAACTATCGAGCCCGCACACCTGGAACCTGTGCTCTGCAACAAGAGAAGCCACCACAGTGAGAAGCCCTTGCACCACAACTAGAGAGTAATCCCCGCTCACTGCAACTAGAGAAAGCCTGTGTGCGCCAGTGACAATCCAGTGCAGCCAACAACAAACAATTTAAAAAAAAAAAGAAATTTCTAATTGATCTGGAGTCTTTATTTACTTCTTCAAAATGCAGAAACAGCAGCAGGAGTCTATGATTGACTGTCCTTAGGGAGTATCTCCATGGTCGGCCCTTTCCTAATTTCTGGTGGTTGGTGAGTAATATTTGATGTTCCTTGGGTTATAGATGCATCAGTCCAATCCTCTGTCCTCCCACGGTGCTCCTTCTGTCTCACTCACTCCTCACATGGCCATCTTATTAGGACACTAGTCACACTGGATTGGGGGCTCAGCCTACTCCAGTATGACTTCACCTCAACAAACTGAGTGAAGTGGAGTCTTTATTTCACTTTTTAACTTTAACTATATGTGTTTTTCGGAGAAGGCAATGGCACCCCACTCCAGTACTCTTGCCTGGAAAACCCCATGGACGGAGGAGCCTGGTGGGCTGCAGTCCATGGGGTCGTCGCTAAGAGTCGGACATGACTGAACGACTTCACTTTCACTTTTCACTTTCATGCATTGGAGAAGGAAATGGCAACCCACTCCAGTGTTCTTGCCTGGAGAATCCCAGGGACAGGGGAGCCTCGTGCGCTGCCGTCTATGGGGTCGCACAGAGTCAGACACGACTGAAGCGACTTAGCAGCAGCAGCAGCATATGTGTTTTTGTATGTGTTCATTGATATGGTTCTCACAACATCAAAGAGCTGGAAATGATCTAATGATCCATTGCAGGAGACTAGTTAAAACTATAAATTGTGGTTTATCCATTGGGTAGCGTACTATTCAGTCACGGAAAAGTGAGCGAGATCTCTGTATGCTGATATAGAACTTGCTAAAAAGCTATGTAAGGGAAAAAAGCAAGATGCAGAAGAGCCTTATAGTTTGCTGACATTTACATTTTAGAATTATATTACAATGTTATGTATTATATAAATGTTCCATACATGAGTGTGTGTGTATATATATATACACACATATATATATATATTGCTCATGCATGAAAATTTCTAGAAGAATGCTTTTGCTACTAGTAATTAACTGGGTAATGAGGCTGAATAGCTGTGGGACATTTGAACTGACTTTTTTAGAAATGAGAATATATATTTTTTGATGTAGGGATTTTTGTTCATTTTGCTTATTTGTGTCTTTAAAGATGAAAGGATGAGAGGAGAAATGTCAAAAAAGAAATAGACCTGTTTCACAGCCATATCATGTGGTTGCTTCAGTCCCACATTCAAGGCCAGCAATGAATGGCCTTGAATAGGCCATTCATCACTGGCACCAAAGGAAATGGCACCAAAGGAACAATCATAACACATCTTGACAGAACACCTGTTACCTGTACCCCCACCTCAGCCCTGCACCACCTCAGCATCTCATGCAATGGTTTTATTACTTTTCTAATCTTTCTCCCCACAAGATACTGAGAAGAGGAGTAAGAGCTAGTACTCTCCCTCTTGTGGGGAGGGGAAGCTGAGTCCAGGACAAGTCCTGAATCCTTAGGGAGCCAACCAGGCACAGATAGCACACTTCTCTGCAGCTCCATCTGGACAAATAGGCCACTTGGGGCCTTAGGAACCCCTAGAGCAGGAGTTCTCCTGTTGGTCATCTCATGTCCCATGACTTGGAGAGCAGAGCAAGTCTGATTTCCAGTGTAGCCCTGAGCACACTTCCACTCAAAGCTGGACATCAGAGAGTTCTCAACATACTCTACATTCTTGGCAGATGCCAGGCATAATGCCTGCCTTCAGGATGAAATTAACCCCTGACCTCCTCAAGCTTGATCAGATGCCAGTCAAGACTCATGTCAAAACCAGCAGTAATAAACCACAGCCTCTGGGCACGTGGCAGGAAGTGGACAGATGAACTGCCTTTTTCTCAAGATTCACCGCAGGCCGTCCATTCACTCCTCCGGGTGAAGAAAAAGAGTGCGAAAGGGACGCAGACCTCAGCCTGCACCTGGCTTCATTAAGAATGACCTCTTAGGAAAACTGCTGAGATCTCTTGTTATTTCCACTTGGAGATATTGCTGTCCGAGTTTCAGTTGCATTTGGACCTTCTTAAGGTAGAAGCTCAGGAGTCACCCTTGATGCCTTTGTGTCTTACCTCCCACATTCAGTTCATCTGCAGTCTCATCGGTTCTGTGTTCAAAGGGCTTCCCAAGTGTGTGTGCTTCTCCCCAGCTCGCTGCCACCACCTGAGTCAAGGGTTAGGGTTAGGGTAAGGTAAGTAAAGGTGAATTAGAGCAGCGTGTAATCACATTCAGCGTGTAAGCGCTTCTCAGAGCTTCCCAACAACACTTAGAGCTGCCCTTGCTGCCTCCCTCCAGCCTTGGCCTCCTGGCTCTTGTTTGCAGCAACACAGCAGACCTTTCCTGTCCCTTGAGCATGACAAATGTGTTCCAGAGCCGGGGGTCCTCCTTCTGGTGTCTTTCTATGGCTGGATCTTTGTCCTGGTTCCTCAGTTCAGGTCATTTCCTCAAGAAAAACCCTTCTTAGTCACTCTTCTGGTCTTTTGCTGCCCCTATTTATCTGGCTGTGCTGGGTCTTAGCTGTGGCACTCGGGTCTTCGTTTTGTCATGCAGCATTCAAACTTGTTAGTTGTGGCATGTAGGATCTACTTTCCCGACCAGGGGTCAAGCCTGGGTCCCCTGCAATGGGAGTGTGGAGTTTCAGCCACTGACCACCTGCGAAGTCCCTGCATTATTTTATTTAACCTCTGTGTCCTGGTCCCCATCAAGGTGAGCTCTAGGACAGTGGGAACCTGCCCTTGTCGGCTTACTCAACCTTTGTGTCCTGGAAAGCCAGATAGCGCCTGGTCTCACCTTCGGGATTGGTTCAATGAACGGTTCATTGGTTCATTGAATGGGATTGGTTCAATTTCCAGAAGGGGGAAATGGCATGAATGGAACCATCCACATTCTCCTGCTGCTGGGTCGGGACTGGTTTCTCCCCTGAGATGGGATGACTCTTGTACAAAGCTAACATGTCAAGGCAGGAGGCTAATCAGGAGATGTGGCCCGATTACCCTCCATCCAGGCCACTTTCACCAGCGAGAGGTCTTATCTATGTCAGACACATACATACTCTCCAAGTGGCAGAAAGAGAACATGGAAAATCAAGCACTGGCTCTGGGAGTTTCTGCCTGGTGTAACACAAGTTACCTCCATTGACAGCTCAATGGCCAAAGTAAGTCATTGACCAGAGCTGAGCTTCATGGGGACCAAAAGAACTAATCCTCCTCTTTGCATTTTTCTGTACTTCACTGTGTTCCCCATTTATTACCTTTATAGTCTGAAAACAACACTCTATTGGATACAGAATTGTCGGAAACCCTCCCTGACAAAGAGGGCTTTGTTCTTTCCTTTAGATTTCAAGCTTCCCTCATAGCTCAGTTGGTAAAGAATCCGCCTGCAATGCAGGAGACCCCGTTTGATTCCTGGGTTGGGAAGATCCGCTGGAAAAGGGATAGGCTACCCTCTCTAGTATTCTTGAGCTTCCTTTGTGGCTCAGCTGGTAAAGAATCCGCCCGCAATTCGGGAAACCTGGGTTCGATCCCTGGATTGGGAAGATCCCCTGGAGAAGGGAAAGGCTACCCACTCCAATATTCTGGCCTGGAGAATTCCATGGATACAGTCCATGGTGTCACAAAGAGTCGGACACGACTGAGCGACTTTCACATCACTTTAGATTTCAAGCCGAAGCGGTGGGGAGATGCCAGATTTGGGAGTTAGAAAATTCTCCGTGCTGATTGGAGAGAGTGAAGGGCAGTGGGTGGGGCTGGAGAGCAGGACACCAATCAGGAACTGAGACAGCTATTCGGGTGAGAAGGAAGGAAAAGGTCGCCCAGCATCTGTTTTATCTATTGGGTGAATGGATAGTGCCCTTCCCTGAGATGGGGACACGGAGAAGTCACCACAGCGGGCCCATGGAGCTGTCCCATCAGGACGGGTGCATAAAACCAGGGCGAAGACTCCACCGGCCCCAGAGGCCATGACACACCCCACCTGCGCTGTCACATGGAGCCAAAGGAGTGGCCGCTGGGTCACCCAAGACACAGCCAGCGGGGCCAAGCTTGGGAGGAGGTGAATGAGGCACAAATTTAAGGAGGTACTCACTCCTAGGTCTTGAGACCCTGCCAGAGCAGGGTCCATCCTGAGTGTGATGCTTCCTTAAATTTTGCACCCTTAAACCTTACCCCCCTTGCCCTAATCTCAACCCTGACCAGAGAACCACCGACTCAGACACTTCCCAGGGCCCTGTGAGCAACATCGTCTGGTGGGATGGCTGAACACTGACCCGGCCTTTCTGGTCCCCACCACCACCCTCTTCAGGGCCCTGTTTCATCTAACTCTGATGTCTTGCGGAGTCCCATGTCCATATGCCTGGTCCTTACTGAGCCACCTGGACATTATCGATCTCTACTGGACACCACACGCCCCTCTGGGCCCCATGGACCCAGCCTTGCTGCCACTGGCCAAGGATCACAGTCCTGTGGAGGCCTCTCATCACACAAAGGCCGTCTATGAGCCACATAGGAAATGCTCAGGGGCAGCCGACCAGCACTGGGCCCCGGGGGGCCCGTCCCCCACATGCAGCGGAGGCGTTTACACAGGCGGGCTGCCACCCTTGCTTGAATCTGGAAATAGGTGTGCCTGGTTACAGGAATCCCACAAACATAGCAACGCAGAGAGAGGCGAGACCAGAGAGGTAGAAGTCAACCAATTTTGTCTGAAAGCAGAAACACCCAGTTGAAAAAGCCACAGGGTGAAACGTGCAATTACCCCTTAAAAAGCTGCAGAGACTATGTTTCCAGGAGAAGGAGGAGCCAGGGGAACTTTAGGAAGATTCAAGAGTAGAAGCTGAGTTGCCCTGAGCCAGCCTTGCACAATCCCGCTCCAGGGCCCACCAGAGGCTGTTTTTGGTCAGAAAAGGGGTGAAAGCCCCAGGGCCGTCACCTCTAGTCCAGAAGGGATGAGGTGGGGACACACGCTCAACCCTCCTTCACTGTCCCTGCTCTGTCCCTGGAACTGCTTCTCTGGCAGGAGGCCTGAGCAGACACAACCGTTGGCTCTCCCGTTCGGTGGCACTCATCCCTGGCTCATCCAGGGTGCAAACCCCAGAGGTCGCCCACTGGACGCCCCCTTCTCCATCCTCTCTCCGAGAAAGGAACCACCTCAGGGCTTCAGGGGGCAGAGGCAGTGGCACTGTGTTTCACCCCCGGCCTGCCAGCTGTAGGATCTCAACCCCCAGCCCTCCTCACCTGTGCCTTCGGATAGACAGGGACCAGGCTGGGCGAGTTGAGGGGCCTCCCTCCCCCTCCTCTCTCACTCCTCTCTTTCCTCCTGCATCCCTCACCCCCATCTCTCCTTTCCCTGCTTGAACTTCCAGTTCACTTCCCTACTAGGACTCTGGGCAGGGCCAAGCAGCCAGGCAAATAGCAGGACTCCCAGTCAAATTTGAATGTCAGATAAATAATGGATTTGGGGGGCCACAAGTAGGGCCTGCATTGTATTAGTTAGGAGGCTGCAGTGGGGAGCCCCAGGGCCCCGGCCCCTCTGCCCCTGCTGATGAGAGGGGCTGGATGATGTCTGGCTTGCTATGGTCCCTCCCCGGCAGCTCATTGTGCTCTTCCCAGAGAGGAGTGAGCAAGGAAAATGGGAGTAAGATGGGGAGGGGGAGGGGGGGCAGGGAGAGGAGCCCCTAATGGCTTCAATATGGGAGCGAGCGAGTGGAAACCAGATGGGCTATGCACACAAATCCAGGTGCAAAGCCCAGCTCCAGCTCTCATTGTTTCTGTCCTTAAGGAAGTTGTTTAACCTCTGAGAGCCCCAATTTCCTCATCTGGAGATGGAAATTCTATTGCCCTAGTTGAATAACGGAACCATGGATATAAAGTGCCAGGTAGGCAGAGACTTTGAACAAATAGTAGCCGCGGTCATGGTGGTTGTTGGCTTGTTAGTGGTTGCCTTGTGATGAATGGGGTGTCCAAGACCCAGCTTTGCCCCTTCTCTCAAGGAGTTGACCGGCATCAAGCAAGTCCTGCTCCACGAAGGCCCTTGCTGGGCAAGCAGACCTAGAGCCTGGCCCTGGGGGCAGAGGGTGAGCATCAGGCTTGGCTCCGGATCTGGTCAAGTGTAGGGAAGTGACCCAGAGCCACCGTGATTGTCTAGGAGACCCTGGGAGGTGTGGGTGTGGTGCTTTTGTGCCATCCACATGGCAGGTGCTGCCCTGACACCCTCATACCTCATTTACCTGCCCCACGTGTTGGTCTGGTCACTGGAGAATTCCAGAACTGCAGGAGCTCCTAGCAGGCCTGAGAAGCCAGCCTCGGGCTCAGAGATGGAGCCTGCTAGGGGCACAGCTGACCTGAGTGTGTCTCCCAGCCCAGAGGCCTCTGGGAAGGCAATTCCACAACCTGGGACCTTAGGGAGAAGGAGAGGAAACATTTGTGCTGGTGAACGCCTCTCAATGGGGTATTCTTTGGGGTCCTGGTCCCACTTGGTATGGGGAGGGCTGGGTCTGGAGGTGCAATGTCAGGCCAGCCTGCCCCACACCCCCCAAGCCTGGGACTTCTGAGGGGTGGAGGCAAGGTTCCAGTTGCCTTTGGATCTGTTTGACCCAGAACTAGACATGGAATTCCCAACAGTGCTGAGAAGGGGCTGTGCACCCCCTTGAGGGTCCACAGTGCTTTCCTTCCTGCTTCTGTGGTACATGACCTCTCTCCTCACCAGCCCTGCCTGTGTCTCTCATTTCCTTCTCCAGGGGATCTTCCCCACCCAGGAATCGAACCCTGGTCTCCTGCACTGCAGGCAGATTCTTTACCGACTGAGCTACAAGGGAAGTCCCCTCTTGGCAGCAGCCGCTGTCAATTCTCGATAGAGCATCCAGTCTCAACTTAGACAAGCATCCGCCCTTCACAACGCTTAGTTATTACATTCTTTTCAAATGGGGAAGAAAATCTTTCCAACCATCTGAAGTTCCTCAGAGGAAGAGAGGACAAACCAGCGATTAGGGCCATGAGCTTGAATCCTGGAAATTCTCTGAGGGGCCTGGGTGTGTTCAGGCCAGGACTCCACCTGGGAGAGTAGGGCGCCTGCTAGGAAACCACAGGCTGGCTGGGGCGGAGGATGACGTGGTGCAGATCTGCAGAGCACCGGAACGCGTTTGTCCCTGGGCAACGTGCTCCTGGGCCACCAGCACAGGCAGCCCCCTCTCCCTGCACTCACCCCCACCCGCCCTGCCAGACCCAGGACTGAGCTTGACTTTCACTTTCCACAACAGGGTGAGAGTGTTCCTTTCCAGGAAGGAAGGGTCACTAGGATGTGAGGTTTAAAAACACAACTTTCCTCCCATCCCCAGGAAGGAAGAAAATTCCAAGGAAGTTGCAGGAATTAAGGTGACCAGACTCTGGCGGCCACTTGGATTTTCCCAACATCTGTCTGTGACAGGTCTGGTCCAGGCCCTGGAGTCCTGAGCACAGGGGGTTCTGCAGGGAAGGACAGAGAGAGGCAAGTGCTCTGCAGTGGCCGCAACAGTAACGCGAGGCCCCACCGCCCACATCACCGACTGAGGACACGCCAGACGCTTGGTCTGTGGGAGGAGGCTGACCAGTCTGAGGGGATGCTGAGCCCTTCTCTGATGCTTGTTGCCAAGGAGACAGACCATCTTGGGTGTGGAAAGGGGAACTCCCTGACCCGCTCTGCCAGAGAAGTGAGCCCTGCTCCATTTAGTCCTGGGTGGCTCTCGAGTTCTCTCCTACTGGGCAGTTTCACTCTGGTGCCCATTTTCCATCCACCGCAGCCCAGAAGAAGCAGATCCTGTTCCCTGCCCCCACCCCCAGCCTCCCAGATTCCAAACCCACAACTGTGCCCATGACCCTGGCCTGGAGACCCAGTGCACCCCAACTTTCCTCCTGACCACTGCTACCCTCGGGGGTCACTGCATTGCCTTGGGGGCTTTAAAAAGCTTTCTGCAAATTGTGCCCTTGCTCCTTGTTCTCTAGTTTTTCTGCTGTTGCTTGTATTATGCTCATGAGCCGTGAAGGGTTGGAGTGTTCTGATTTCTCTTCACGCTCTTGAAGCTGAATCAATGCTATTGTTCAAACGAAGGACTCAGAGAGGGTATGAGTGAGTCAGTGAGCTTGCATGTCATTTCCTCCAGAAGCATTTTCCTCTAGACCAGTGGTTCTTGTCTTAGCTGCGTATTAGAATCACTGTGGGATCTTTTAAACACACTGGTGCCAGCCGAATCCTGACCAATTCAGTCAGAATCTATGCGGAGGGAGCCAGTTATGTGTATGTTTCCAACCTCCAGGGCAGGATGAAGAACCCGTGTATTAGACTGGTACTTCACAAACATTACAGCGTGTGTGAGAATCCTGTGGGGATCTTGTTGAACTGAAGAGTCTGAATCAGTAAGGAGAAAATAGGGCTTGAGGTTCTACACTTCAAACAGGCACCAAAGTGGCCTGCTCCGGCTGGGTCCACAGGCTCACTTTGAATAACAAGACACTAGACCAGTGGTCCCCAACCTTTTTGGCACCAGGGACCAGTTTTGAGGAAGACAATTTTTCCGTGGATTGAGATGGAGGGGGGTTGATTTCTGGATGATTCAACTGCGTTACTTGCATTGTGCACTTCATTTTCTATTATTAAATCAGCTCCACTTCAGTTCATCAGGCATTAGATCCCATCCCTGCTCTAGATTACACTTGGAACTTTGGGGAACTGCCCCGTGTACAGCCGCAGCTGGACACTCTTTACACTCTGATTGCTCATTACCTTCTCACTAGACTGCGGGTAAGGCCACAGCCTCTCTCGCCACTGTGTCCCCACTCGCCCACCACGCTGATAGCACGCGGTTCAATCACTGTGCGCATGCGTGCATCAAGTAATTAACTGAACCGAATGAGTTTCAAAGTGCGCAGATCCCCAGTCCTGCTCCTACTCCAGGCAGATTGGAAGCGCCCAACATCCTCTCCATGGACAGCCTGGAGCCCACCTGGTTGCCTGAACCGCTGGCCACATGGGACCAGAGCTTCAAGGCTACTAGACTCACAAAGCACATCCTGTGGCCTGAAACCTACGCCAGCTGCGGCCGTCCTGCGCTCCCTAAGGAAGGGTGGGCCCAGCAGAGAGGAGAGAAGCCGGAAGGAGGAAAGGGCAGGGCTGAGGGCTGGTCCCGGGGGAGATAAGCCTCTAATGGCGGCAGCATCTGATCCGCCTCTCCTTCCTGCTAATCCTAAATCACAACACTGTGAAATCTGAGCAAGTGTGAACGCCTTGGGCTCCAGCTGTTTTTCGTGTCAGGCCTCCATCCCAGCCTGTCACAGCAAGAAGCCTGAGGATGCAGTGGTGAGATGGTGTGGGGCGGGGACCCAATACCTGCAGAGGGGAGGGGGGACACTCCAGGCTGGGGTGCACTGTGGGGACCCCCGCCTGGTCTCTGCTGCCCGGCTGCCCCCGAGGCTCTGGGTCAGCCCCCTGTTGCTGTCCCCCCCTTTCCCCACTGACTCCTCCTGCTCCCAGGGACCCCAGTTCTGCCTTCCTTCCCCTTGTGAGTTTCATGGCGTCTGGGATGCAAACCAGGGACTGAGGGATGGACAGGGGCAGCTGTCTCCCTGGCCAGTGGGGACCCAGAGAGACAGCCAGCCCCAGCAACTGGGAGCTTGGAGACAGACCCCGACCAGGCCAGGCGACAGACCAGGGAATCTGGTGCAGAAGGAGGTTCAGCCTCAGGGACCTTGATTAGGGACCGGTGACAACCACGGCAACTTCAGGGGGTCTTCACCACCCAGATGGGCTGGTCCCTGAATACAGCCTGAGCAACCCTCCTGGGAAGAAGGGGTCAGAACCCGGGGATGGGCGAGCTGCGGGCTGATAACCTGTGGGTGGAATTCACTCCTCGAACAGGGGCTGGTGGGAATAAGGGAGCCACAGGCCAGAGCAGTGTGCTTCCTGCTGCCAGAAAAGCAAGGCCTGGCAGGACCATCCGCCCCACTGCTCTGCTGGTCTTCCAGCCCTCTCTGGGCCTAGCCAGCCTCCTGACGGGTAAATGTAGGTAAGAGCTCTGTAGCTTCAGAGCTGAAAGGGTGTTGGAAGCTGCTGGCAACCGACTTCACAGAGTTGCCTTCACAGCCCTCCTGCCCCTGCCAAGCTTGCCCATGCTGCCCAGGGAGACCAAAGCCATGTCCTGGTGGCCTTACTGCCCACAAACTGACTGAACCGGGTTTGCAGGCTGTCAGGCTTGCAGTTTGCCACCAAGACTCCAGGAATCCAGGGCAGGGAGCAGCTGGAGCTGTGGGCTCAGGGAAGAAGGCCCACTTTGGAGCAGCCCCGATGGGCCTGGGTAAAGGGCAGAGGGAGCGGATTCATACTGAGGAAGAGGAGAGATGGAGAGAGGCGAATGCACAGACAGGCGATCGTGTCACCCCAGAGAAGTAGCTATGGAGCCTGGGGGCGAGCCTGGGTGCCAGATCTTCTTGGAAGCCTGCCCTAGGTTGCCATGTGATCCCCCAAGTCCTCTCACAAAAATCTTTCCACTGAATTTGAAAGAGATCAAACTTCTGGTCTGTGCAAGCCAGTCATTCATGTAAGTCAGGTTGCAGAAGCAGGCCAGGCCAGGTGGTTCTACAGCCCTGATCCTAGAGGCCAGGCCAGCTCCAGGGGTGCCCAGCCTTCCTCACCTCTCAGCTCTCTCCACGAGGGTCCTGGGAGCTGAGAGGAGCTCAAGGATCACAGGCTGACCTGATTTTGGTCCTAGCTCCAGGGCGGCATCTGGATCCCCTAAGGTCTGCTGGCTGCCTCCTTCCTCAGGAATCTCAGGCTTCCTCTGGCCCCATGACCTCAGCACACCCACCACCCTGGGCCATCAGAGAGCTCAGAGCAGCTAGTCAGAGGTGAGGCTGCCGGCCGCCTCCCCGGCTCCTTCACCACATCAGGGAACAATTGTGCTTGGGCCCTGGAATAGCCCAATATCCAGTTTCCAGGAAGGTGGACTGCATTATTTGAACCTGAAACACACCAGGGGTAATAAGATCACTCTGAGAAAGCTGAGAAGCCTATAATTTATTGAGAAGATCTTGGCGGACAGAAACCACCAGCCTCCACTGTGACCCTGGGGAGGGGGCGGTGCTGGGATGAAAGAGTCATCTCTTCACTGCAAAGTGATTCCCTCTCACTCGGGAAGCAGGGACCTGGGGGCCCTGGAGCACGGACGGATGGTTGCCAGACTTCACGACGGGGCCCAGACTGACACCTCCCCCTGGGCAGTTGCCAAGACACAGTGGCTGTTGCTGAGGGCCTGGGGCTTCAGAGAGCTGCTGCCAGGTTCTGAGGACAGCCTGTCATTCCCCACTTCACCCTCGTTGAATGCCCGGGTCATTGGGATGTTTCTGACTCCCTTGATCTACCATGATGGGGGGCTTCCCCGCCTCCTGGAGATAGTCCAAGGCAGGACTCTTCCCACCCCAAGACTCAGTTGACCTGCTAAACCCTTTCTTATGAAAACTCCAAAAGTTTTGAATTCAAAGATGTTGAAGGGCACGTAGAGGCAGTGTTCACAGTGGGGAAAAAAGGATGCTGGCTGGTGGGTCTGTGATGAGACTCAGTGAGAGGTATGAGGTGAGATGCTGAATTTACAGGGGTGCTAGTTCACCAGAAGGGGCCAGAGGAGAGCGAGGGGTAGCTGGATGCTGATAGGACACCCTGTTGTTGGATTCCACCGTGTGCCACTGAACGCTTGCAGATGTTTTGGACTGTACTGCTGTTGTTCAGTCACCCAGTCATGTCCTGCTCTTTGTGACCCCATGGACTGCAGCACGCCAGGCCTCCCTGTCCCTCACCGTCTCCCAGAGTTTGCCCGAGTTCATGTCCATTGCACTGGTGATGCCATCCAGCCATCTCATCCTCTGACACCCTCTTCTCCTTCTGCCCTCAATCTTTCCCAGCATCAGGGACTTTTCCAATGAGTCGGCTCTTTGCATCAGGTGGTCAAAGTACTGGAGCTTCAGCTTCAGCATCAGTTCTTCCATTGGGTATTCAGGGTTGATTTTCTTTAAGACTGACTGGTTTGATCTCCTCGCTGTCAAAGTGACTCTCAGGAGTCTTCTCTAGCACCACAGTTCGAAGGCATCAATTCTTTGGCATTATGCCTTTGTTATGCTCCAGCTTTCACAACTGTACATGGCCACTGGGAAGACCATAGCCTTGACTACACAGCCCTGTGTCGGCAGAGTGATTCTACTTTTCAACACACTGTCTAGGTTTGTCATTGCTTTCCTGCCAAGAAGCAATCGTCTTCTGATTTCATGGCTGCAGTCATCTTCCACGATGATTTTAGAGCCCAAGAAGAGGAAATCTATCACTGCTTCCACCTTTTCCCCTTCTATTTGCCATGAAGTGATGGGACCAGATGCCACGATCTTAGTTTTTTTAATACTGAGTTTTAAGCCAGCTTTTTCACTCTCCTCCTTCACCCTCATTGAGATTCTTTAGTTCCTCTTCACTTTCTGCTTTAGAGCGGTATCATCTGCATATTTGAGGTTGTTGACATTTCGGATGAAGACACTGAGACTCAGAGAATTAGTGTCCATGCTCACAAGTCCATCTAGCCTCCCCACCTCAGGCTGAGTGACCACAATCCGGCCTCCTCACCCCAGCCCTCCACCATCAAGCCTGCATCACAGTCCTTCAGCACTCATTTGTCTGTTCGGTTAGATTTGCAGAGAAGAATGCAAACCAAGTGATGGAGGGAAAGGAGAAAGAAGAGGGTGACAGAGAAGGCTGAGACCTGGGGAGAAAGGCAGGAGGGGGAGGGACAGAGGGGATAGCAGTTGAGTCAGCTGGACAACTCACGCCCTTCAGGGCCTCTCTCCCGACCTGCGACCTGCGACCTGCGGAAACCCAGCCTCTGAGAGGCCACTTCTCACTGAGCTGCTCGGGTGATGCTTGTATTTATGCAAGTTTAAGAACCATCGATGCCTGGGCTGGATTGTCCACTGTGGCAGCCGCTAGCCATTTGGGAGGAATTAAATTAAAATTCAACATTCAGCTCCTCAATCACCCGAGCCGAGTTTTAAGTGATCAGCTGGCACCTGGGCCTGGTGGTTATTGGGCCTCACTGTCCCTTTGAGAGGTTGGTTTCCAGCTCTGCCCTGTTGCCCAGATACAGAAGAGGTGCATGTCCCCTCCTCAGGGATTCTGTGCCAGGTGGTCCTTCCTGCATCCTCAGAGGGTCCCCCCTTGCAGTCTTGGTGGGGGTCTGTGTGTATCTCACAGGGACCAGTGACACAGGCTGACTCCCTGCTGGTATCCCCAGCTCTACTCAGGCTCCAGCCCAGACCTGCATTTCCTGGTCACCAAGTGGCCACCATGTCCCCTTAGGCTCTGTCCTCCAGGGTCTCAGCAGAAGAGGGACCAAGTGCCTTGGGACGCATGGTCCCCCATTCATGTCTCTGCCTTCATAGTCAAGCCGTCGTTCTGAATGATGAGAGAACAAGGCCGTGGGTGCCCTAGAGGGTGTCCCTTTGGGGCCAAGGTGACGCACAGCCCAGGGAGGCCAGAGGCGCTGTTCCCACTCACCACCCAGACCCAGGCAGGTGAAGCGATGGGCCCCAGGTGTCACTAGTGAGGGGTGGGGGCCGGACTTGCATCCCCGCAGCCAAGGCTCTCGGGCCCTCGGACTTGCCCTGCTCTGTCCCTTCACGCCTGGCCTGGGAGTGTCCTGGCCTTCAGTTCACAGGACATAGCCCGTGTCCCGGCCCTTCCTCTTGTGGTCTGGAAAAGATGCCGAGCAAGGCCCATGTCACCGATCAATGTCAGGATATCCCTTCCTTTCAGTTAAAAAGAAATACTGTGCTCAGGAATTTCCAGGGCTGGACGGCCTCCTGTTTATTCCTCTCAACCTGCTTCAGCCACAGATAAGGAAGAGCAGCCCATTCTCTGCCCGCGCCCTGCATGCTTCCTGCCCAACTGCAGGCAGCCACTTCCCAGTGGGCTTTTTCCCAAGGGGTGGGGTGGGTGCCACAAGACCTTCAGCATGAGAAGGCAGGGGACAGGGAGCCCAAGAGAAGTGACAGCAAGCAGGATGGTGGCAAGAAAGGGCCCAGCTGATCTGGCCCCGGGCACCCTGTAAGAATGAACACACGGGAAACCACTTTCTGCAGAAGACAGGCCCCTTCTCCCCAGCCAGGGCCCCCTCAGCCATGCACTTCATGGCAGCTCAGATGAGAAACCAAGCAACCCACTGGCCACCCAGTCAGTTGACACTGTAACACAGATGAACAAAGCTGACTCCATACTGGATTTATTTTTTAGCTCTAATCTGGTGCTCTGTAGCCTGTGCTTAGTCATGGTGGCTCTGCATCTTTTGTATTAATAAAAGAATTTTGCCTATAGCCTGAAATATACAGGAAAGCCCATTCTCAAGGCTCTGACCTTTAAAGATAGAACATGTTTCCATTCGTAAAGATAAAAAGTTGCAGAACAGAGAATAACAATTGTCTTGATGGAGGTTTATAGGAATATTATGACAAGATCCACCTGAACAGCTGCAAGAAAAAAAGGATTCCTGTGCCAAGAAGTTTGCAACAACCAACCACACTCCCATCCTTTTAGTAAAAAAGACGCCTAAGTTCTAACTTTGTCAACAAAGGTCCGTCTGGTCAAGGCTATGGTTTTTCCAGTGGTCATGTATGGATGTGAGAGTTGGACTATAAAGAAAGCTGAGTGCCAAAGAATTGATGCTTTTGAACTGTGGTGTTGGAGAAGACTCTTGAGAGTCCCTTGGACTGCAAGGAGATCCAACCAGTCCATCCTGAAGGAGATCAGTCCTAGGTGTTCATTGGAAGGACTGATGTTGAAGCTGAAACTCCAATACTTTGGCCACCTGATGCAAAGAGCTGACTGATTTGAAAAGACCCTGTTGCTGGGAAAGATTGAGGGCAGGAGGAGAAGGGGACGACAGAGGATAAGATGGTTGGATGGCATCACTGACTCAATGGACATGGGTTTAGGTGGACTCCAGGAGTTGGTGATGGACAGGGAGGCCTGGCATGCTGTGGTTCATGGAGTCACAAAGAGTCGGACACAACTGAGTGACTGAACTGAACTGAACTGAAATTCTAACTTGAATAAGATGGTTCTTTAGGACTCTAGTCCACCATCTTCTTGGTCTGCTGGCTTTCCAAATAAAGTGACTGTTCCTTACCCCAACAACTTGTGTCTCAACTTATTGGCTTATGGTGCAGCTCACAGTACAGGCTTGGACTCAGTAACGATACCAGGCAGACCTGGCCAGGCAATGGTCTACCTGGCTGGTGCCTCCTGGATGCAGCAGAGACAGATCCCTGGTGCTCCAATAGGGCACTGCAGTTCTCTGCCTTTTCCTGCCAGCCCAGTGTCTGCACCTTAGGGAAGCTGGTGACCCCAGTCTTTGCTTTCTGAATGTGGTGAAGAGAGAGCTCACACACTGTTGGCTCAAAAGATCTACCCCATTTCTTGTCCTCTAGAGCTTGAGCTGTTCACATTCTTTTTCAGATGGGTAAACCTCATGGGGAAGTTGCTGGGGGAATTAGGCATAGCCCTGCAACTACCTATTTGGATGGAGTTGTTTCCACTATTAGCATTTGCTACAGAAGTGGATGTTTCAGAGGTTATGAGGGCCAAACATTATTATTAGAATATTGAGCATACTTTTAAATAAATAAAATAATCAATGGCTTCTGGGTAGAGCTTAAAACACCAGGGTAAATCCTAAACATGATTGGAACTCAAAGACCTCCGGGATGTGAAGACCAGTGTTGGCAGAGAGGCCAGTGCTCCTTTTATTTATTTCATTTCTTGCTCATTCCTTGTATGAAGCTGAGACTGATAAGATTGTAAGAAACCTCTTTCTCTCTCCTTAGAATTCACATGTTATTGATCAGGGTTCGAAGTTGCAGACAACAGAATCTACTCTAGTAGTCTACAAGTGATATTTTTGCCAGGTCACTCATTTTATACTTGCACTCCTATGAGGTAGGTATCATCAGCTTTATAGATGGGGAAGCTGAGGTATTAGACAGTGATTGGCTTCATCCTTCAACCTAAGTCTTTGGATTTTAAAATCCAAATCCCTTGGGATGTTTTAAGGCCTTGTTGCTTCACACCAGGATGACTCTAAAATGATTGAGACTACTTAAATCCTAGTTTCAACATTTTTCATATCCCCCACTTAAAAAAAAGTCTTATTTGTGCAGTTGTTTGTAAATTCCTTTCTCTTGGAGGGCATCCATTTTGCTTTTTAAGGATAGTAGCTATCTTGAAAGCAGAGGTTCTTCATCATTAGAGGCCCACCACTGTGTCCCAAATATAGTGGACTTTGGGTGAAGTTTTGTTACTTCAGCACAGCAAGGTGCTAAAGAGTGCCTGCTCTTAAGAGCTTAGACTAATGAGAGAGGCAGGTAACCAGACAATGAAAACAGTAGGTGATGGGTGCTGGTGGTGAACCTTGGTGTCAGACAGACTCCCTACTCTAACAGAAATGTGGAATTTGAGCAAGTAAGGTTACCTGTAGTCCTCTTCAGAATGGCCCAAACTGCTTAAAAAGATTCATTAGGCTTTTTAAGACCCACATAATGAAATCAAAACACAGAGAAAATGAAACTTTCCCTCCATCTCTGAAGGGGCTCAAGATGAGTTCCTCCAGCCCAGAGTGTTTTTAAAGAATCAACCCATAGATGAGAAAAATCACAGCTTTTGTTTCCAAGGCAGGATTTGTACCTAAATTAGTTTTCTGAATCATAGTGATTTAGAGGAAGGATTGAATTTTGTCTCAAAATGGGCTTTTCTAACTTCTGCTTACTCTCTGGTAATGTGTAGATATTCACTAAAGTGCTGTATAATTTGTCATGATTGGCAGGGAAGTCATTCACTGAAGGAAATTTACTGCACCTGCCAGTCACAGCCTAGGGTCCTTTTCAGGGTAGAGCAAAGAAATTCAAGAAGGGATCTGTGAAAGAATTATTAAAACAATTCAAGATTATTCAGTGTCTATCTCTCCCACTTGATATATGTGACTCATAACACATACACTCTTCAGAACACTGAAGGTAAAGAGATCAAACTGCAGAAAAGAACAAACATCAGTGGACTTAAGTCTGAGTGAGGGTGTTGCCAGAGATTTGCGTGTTTCTCACAGCCTTTCCTCAGATCTCTGCAGGAAAGGAAATTTTGCCAGAGGGAGGATAAAGCTTGTGGCTTTACAGATCCCATCCTTTAAGGCTACATTGATTTAAGCACTTCCTTACTGCCAAAATACAGAGAACTAGGTCACCCAGCAGACCAGAGAGTTTCCCAAGGTAGAACAATGGTTCTCACGGGAGTGTGGAGCATCCAACAAAGATCACATTTAAGACATTTAAAAATAGATATTATTTAATACTCTCAACTAGTATGGAAAACATCTGGTAAAGTTTTGCCTAGAGATACTCCCACTAGACCTTTTTTTTTTTTTTAAATCAATGAGATTTGTAAATGATCATGTTATATTGCAAAGGCAGTAACACTACAGTAGTTTTTTAAACTCTTAGGGGTTTGTTTTCTTAAGCAGGATGAACAGGCTCTTTGTAATCTTGTTTAGATTATTGATTCACATAGCAAATCCTTTCCCCTTTAAACAGTGGAAATCTCAAGTCCAGTTCACTAATCAAAAACATCTAACTGGTGGATAGAGGTTGAACAAATTTCATTCTTTTTGTTACTTTGTTGCAGGTCTTATAAGAGCTGGTTCCAAAAGAAAATATATTTTACTGTAAAGAGTCTACCCTTCACTTTTAGGAAGGTGTAGATTACACTGTGGAGTTACATGGAAAAAATATGATTAGAAGGGTAAATGTCATAATATAGCTATTCCAGTTGATCTGATGACATCAAGCATAACTCCAATTCCACTGCACTAGTCCCAGGGTCAGGGATACCACAGAGCTGTTTACAATAAGCACAAGATCATGAAATTATCCAATTTTAGGTGTCAGGTAAGAAGAGTAGAGGGGTTGACAACCGTATCAAACCCTTGCTTAAAACCCCTAAGAAGAGGGTATGGGCTCTACAGAGTTCCTATCAACAACTTAGGCCACTGACTTATCTTCTTACTCAAAATTAAAAGTATATGCTTCCTCTCCTGTACTGTTGGTGGGAATGTAAATTGGTGCAGCCACTCTAGAGAACAGTAAGAGGTTCCTTAAAAAACTAAAAATAGAGCTATAGTATGATCGTGCAATCCCACTCCTGGGCATATATCTGTAGAAAAACTTGATCCAAAAGGATACATGCATCCCAGTGTTCATTGCAGCGTTTACAATGGCCAATACATGGAAGCAAGCTGAATGTCCATTGACAGAGGAATGGATAAAGAAGATGTGGTACACGTATACTTTGGAATATTACTCAGCCATTAAAAAGAAAGAAATGCCATTTGCAGCAACATGGATGGACCTAGAGATTGTCATACTGAGTGAAGTAAGACAGACAAAGACACATATTGGTATGACTTACCTTATATGTGGAATCTAAAAAGAAATGATACAAATGAGCTTAGAAAATAGAGACTCACAGACTTAGAGAACAAACTTAAGGTTGCTGGGGGGAAGGGTGAGGAGAAGGGATAGTTACGGAGTTTGGGATGGACATGTACACCCTGCTATATTTAAAGTGGATAACCAACAAGGACCCACAGGGAACACAGCTCAAAGTTATGTGGCAGCCTGAATGGAAGGGGGGTTTGAGGGAGAATGGGTCCGTGTACATGTATGGCTGAGTTCCTTCACTGTTCACCTGAAACAATCACAACATTGTTTGTTAATTGGCTATACCCCAATACAAAATAACAAGTTTAAAAAAAGGTATATGGTTCCCAAATTTTCCTGAAAGAAAACCCTAGAGGAATATCCAGGCTTGGAGGGGCCATTCCTTGTACTATGGTTTCTGAACTCAGAACATCACTGCTTTATTTCTTGCCTCCAACTTAACACAGCACTCTCATGCCTCAAATATTAGGATGTCAGACTTATGGGCAACAGATATCCATCAGGCTTTGCTGAGTTAGGAAATCGTGTCCTCGTTGGCACTTGTGTTGTCAAGTTCATGTTCTGACTGATGGATTAGGGGAGTCGACAGACACTCTGTTGATCTTGGTTACTTAATGAGTTGTTTTTAAGTGTGCATGCTGTGGTTTCTATAGCTGATGAAAAGAGAAATGACACTTTTTTCCCCATGAAAAATCCAAAATGAGGGCCCTTATAACATTGTTAAGAACAAAAGGCACAAGATTCTACTAGTCAGCCATGAATATTCATTGCCTATCTTTTTTTGTATATATTTAATGCAAAGATAGGAAACCTCTTAGTGTACAAAATCAAACATTAATTAAAATGGCTGTCTCACAAAAAACACTGTAGATTAATATAACAACTGGAGATAAACAAACTAAATGCTAGCAAACATTTTGGAAAGAACCACTAGGGTATAAAGGGTATTTGAACATGATAGTTCTTTCTGCATTAAAAAAAAAAAAAATCCCCTCATGAGTCAACAAATTTCTCCTTTCATGGCCACGTCTGAATCTTATGAAGAAAACCCAATGGAATCTTCAGATTTTTTTTTAACATAGGCTTAACTTTTTTTTCTAAAATGACTCTCCTCATTAAAAAGATGCAGCTGTTTTCAAAGTCATTGTTTCCTCGTATTTCCTTCAGAATCTGTCCTAAACTGCTGGCAGAAAGATGGTTTCCATGTGAGACAATGTGAGTGAGGAACATTTCCTAATCTCCTGTAAGACCACATTTGTAAAACTACTCTTCAAATCACCCGTTGCAAAAGTTTTAACATTGGGAATGATTAAGGCTGGGGCATAGATTATCGTCATGAAATTTAATATAATAACAGCTTAGCAAAACTTCAAAGAACATTGTTTTAGGAGGATGTGCATTTTATAACAATGATACACGAATGACTACCCGCAGACACGGCTGTGCAGTTTATTTCAAACAATATAACACTTCTCTGTGAAAAATTGTGTTCTTGGCCTATTCCACTTTTCCATCAAGTAGGGATTTAAAACCCTGGAGAAGGAAATAGCAACCCACTCCACTATTTTGCCTGGGAAATCCCATGGGCAGAGGAGCCTGGCGGGCTACAGTCCTTGGGGTTCAAGAGTCGGACATGACTTGGTAACTACGCCACTACAAACGGGATTTAAAAAGTGACCTTGCAAGGAAGAAGTTAGGGACAAATTTGGTAACATGGAATCAAATCTCAGGTGTGTTCTGTTGCACAAGAATGTAAGAACATCCTTTTCATAAGCAAATACCCTCCAAGTTATAAATATTTTTCACAGTAAAAGGACTCTTTTCCCCTGTGTACGAATCAGCCTCCTCTGTTCTGCAGTCCCTCTAGAAGAGGACAGTGGACAAAATGTCTTTGTGAAACGGAGCTACAAATAGTGTTCCTTTGCTGCCCAGAATGAGGAATAATTAAAAATAAAACAACTTTCTAGTCCCACCTAACAAATTCTCTAGAAAATTCTTGCATAAAAAATACAGTCAATTCACAGTTCACAGTCTGTAGATGAAATCAATGTGAAAAGGTTCTGACAGCATTCAAGGTTGAGGGTGATGAAGCAGGGTGGGTGGTGTGGAGGGAAGAGAGGCCCCTCCAGCCCCCCAAAACCAGAGCAGGTGCAGGGGCAGATCAAGAGGAGTGCTGGACCGAGGCCCATGGGAAAAGACAAAGGACTTCTTTCCTCCTCCTAAGTCCCTTTCATTCCAGTTTTTAATTTCTACATGAAATAGCGCTTAGCTCACAGGAGTCTTGCGGGTTGGACTCCCGGTAGAGAAATTTGCTTCTCTCGTTGCCCTTTAATTCAATCTGTGTCCCTGCTCAGCATAAAAAATAGAAGTGCCTTCAGATCCCTACATTTTCAGTGGCCAACTTTATATTTACACGTTTCAGAAGGAAAACAAAGGATATAGTGCTGGGGATTGTGAATCCTGTTTTTCAGTGTTCCCTTCTCTTCCTTGGATTTTTCTAAGGGAGCTTGACTGCACTGGGTATGCACATATGATCCCAAATATCAGGGTCAGAAAGGAACCGGTGTGAAGGGGCAGCTTGGCAGCAGTACAGGAGAGAGACTTAGTGGGCTGAGGTTCCTCAAAGCTGCGATGTGAGGCAGCTGTCAGGCCTGAGCCAGAAGTTATTTCCATCTCTAAGTGAGCTACCAGAAGCACCATCCTGTCTCCCTGGGGTTGGCCCTCCTTCCTGTGCTCTACTGGAGTCTGTTTGGATCTGGTATTTGGGCAAGGAGTTCAACAACTTTACTTATCCAGAGAGAGTCATTGCTCAATCACTTAAAACCTGGTCATGAGAAGAACAGTAGAGTGAACTGGGGATGTGAGTGGGAGGACAGGACTACTGTTTTGAAATCTCTTTAGGGATGCCATCTGGCAGAAAGATGCGAGCCATGTGTTTCCACTTCAGAGAACAGAATGAGAACCAAATAGCGTAGAAAAACTATAGGACAACAGATTTGGGTTCAACCAAGGTAGTCAGGTGGGGCTTCCCAGGTGGTGCTAATAATAAAGAACCCACCTGGCCAATGCAGGAGACCTAAGAGACGCAGGTCAATCCCTGGGTTGTGAAGATCCCCTGGAAGAAGGCACAGCAACCCACTCCAGGGTTCTTGCCTGGAGAATCCCAAGGACAGAGGAGCCCGTTGGACTACAGTTCATAGAGTCGCAAAGAGTCGGACACGACTGAAGTGACTGAGCACGCACACAAGGTAGTCAGGAAGTAAGTTTCCTGTCACTGAAGTATTCAAGCAAAAGCTGGAAAGCTGCTTCACAGAAAGGTGGTTTTGGTGGAGGTGGAGTGGAGTCAATGAACCATAAGGCCCTTTCCAACTCTTGACAGCCTTTTCAGGTCCTGAATAACATGCAGATCTAAGATGGAAAACCATCTGAGAAAACAGAATTTTTGGAAAGAACATTGTACTTAGAAATATTCCCTCCAGTTTTCTTCAGAGGATCAAACTGGAGGCAGAATCCAGAAGGAAGAACGCAGTGGAAGGCTCCTTGCCTGGGACAGGAATGCGTACTGTGTCAGATGACAGCCTGAAAGGAGGCTCTGTCATCTGAAGAATTACCCAGAAAGCGTGCTCCGACAGCTCAAGGACTGGAGCTTGATCTAACACAAGATACAGGAGTGTCAGTTAAGACGCTGCCTGCAGGTTTAGCATTTCTAGGTGTTCGTTGCACAATAAAATCATCCATGCATATCCCAAGACACCTTAGCCCAGGAGAATGCAGCCCTCTGAACACATCCCCTGGGGGCTGGGCAGAGATTGAAACAAACCTGCATAGAACAAGTTCTTCTCTGACTGCTTCATCTGACCTGGGGCTCTCTTGGTCAAGATGAAACTTATCATTTCAGGGGATCACCTCTCTACATCTGTGCTCTTCCTTCTGTGGCCCTAACATCATTGTTGCCAGACACAAGATGATGCCCATGACTCCTGAGTGAACAGGTGTAACCATGGAATGACTGTACATTTTGGCTAATGTGGAAAGAAAGACACCAATTTGGATATAAACGGATCATTGGCTTTATGGACAGTCTACCCATGCACACAGGTGGAAGGCACTATTTAAATGCTTGGCAGTTCATTTCTGAATGAGGTCTCATCAAAATTAGAAATTTTAAAGTTGTTTAGTTCCTGGATCCTAACTGAAGTAGCTTTCTTAAAAATCAGTATTTAAGTCATCAAAAGCCCTGACTACTGACAACCAAAGGCACTAGAATAAGGGTTATCAGGTAAATACAACTGCCAGGGAGAAAGGAAAGTTCTAGATAATTCAGACCCTAGATCTCTGACTCACTGCTATGAGAGGGTAGAGAAAGAGGCAATAACTGTTCAAGCTGAGTATAAATGTCAAAAAACAACTGTGCTTTTTGAAAATATGAAACCCCAAACAGCTAACCCTTTTAACACTCATTAGATACGTGAGTTTGTTGATTGTTCATATGGAATCTTCATGATTTTTAACAAAGTGAAACTTGCTTGTTCCTGTATTTTGGGACTGTTTCTAAACTTCCAGATTTTTACTTCTATTTCAAAGGAAGGACTGAGGCACTGGTTTAATACTATATTTATTAAAGTGTTTTTATTAACAAACTTTCGCCAGAAAGTTCCGAGGATGTTAATACAGCAGGCACGTTGGCTTCAATGTTTGGTATTTGACAGTCCACAGAATTGCACTTAACTCTCACAATTCTGCCACAGCTCTGAGGATTGTTTGGGCAGGACCTATAACTGGCCTCCCCTATTAAATGGTTAAATAGAAATTTGGGTTCATTCTGATTTAAATGTTCTGAGCTCACAATGACATCAGTCTGTGATGGGCTCGGCTCCACCTGCCTTTCTGCCTTGTTGGTCTGACTCACTGAAACGGAGTCCTTGGCGGTGGCCCCGCCACTGCCCTCTGTGGTCCCAAGGTCTCTGTTTTTACAGAGTCCCCTTGGGTGAGTCTCAGGACCACAGCAGGCTTTGTGTAAGGCTCCAGCGCTTCTGCAGACCAACGATGATGGCTCTATCGTCTTTGGAAGATGCTCTTCGAGGCTCTGAAGACTGTGTACACTGGTCTTAGTGATTTTTTCTTGGGCCTGAATGTGCTGCACTGGGTGGAGGAAGAAACTCCTGGGCAGAGCATTCTGGGCTCCAGGCGGTTTTGCCCTGCACTGTAGGCCAGGACAGGGGTGGATGTGTGGGACTGGATGCACGAAGCCCTCGGGGGCTTGGTGTGCTGCCCTCAGAGGCGCCAGGCTGTTCTGGACGTGCACGAAGCTGCTGGCAGTGGGAGCACACTGGTGGCACAAACAGTCGCCCATCTGCTGGCAAGAGGGCGGGCCATATTTCAAATGTTTGTAGGCATTTGGGCAGCTGCATCTCTGATTCAGAGAGAAGAAGTGACACATGGTGTGCTGTTCAAGGGAGGCCTGCAACAAGGCAGGGCTCGTTTCATTTTTGGTGCTTTTGTTGAGTTCACTGTTGTAAGCTGCATGGACAGGCAGCCCTAAGTGTCTTGCCTGGCTGCTGAAAAATTCAGAGCAGATGTGGGTCTCTTCATAAGTGGTCTTCTCAGAGGCTGTGCAGCTGTGGGCTGCCAGAGGTTCCAATTCATAAAACTCGTGTTCCATTTCTGATGTCTGGCCCCTGGGATCTAAATGATAAGCATTCAGGGTGTGTGTCTTGCTTGGTCCCTTGTCACCAGGACTTGCAGACAAGGCGTGGGAGAAGGCACTGCACTGGAGTTTTTTAGGTAAAGGGATCTGACCACAGGTCCCCTGCGGCCCAAGGCACCGGCACATGCATTGGAAAAAGAAGGTGGCAAAAGCCCAGCTAATACACATGATGAGCATCATGAAGGTGCCCAGCTGAGTGTAAGCCAGAACCGTAGAGGGCATCATCATGGCCCCGGCCACAAAGGTGGTCAGCGCAGCCATGGCGATGGCAGAGCCCATGCGACTCAGGGAGAAGATCACCTTCCCTTCTCGGTCAGCATCTGGGGCCAAGCGATAAGCCACCCCATAATGGACAGCAAAGTCTACAGATAGGCCCACAGCCACCGAAATGGTGACTGATTCCAAAACATTCAGCTCCCAGCCCAGCAGGACGAGAGAACCCACGGTGACAAATATAGTTCCGGCAATCGAAATGATGGCGTAAAGGCTTATGATGATGTTCCAAGTGGTCAGCAGCATCACACTGAAGGCCACGGCCACAGACAGCCCCATGGCAATGAGGGTGCCATCGGAGAGGCTGTCCTGGAGGTCGTAGAACTCCAGATTGCTGACAAACCAGCCGTGGCTGAGGCCCTCGGGGGCAGAACTCAGCTCATTGGAAATCCATGAGTCCACCTCTTTATAAAACTGATGCATCTTTTCATAAGCCAGGGTGAAGAGGTAGGTACTCTGGAACTCTAACACAACTGCCCTGATGGTGTCATTGATGTCAAACCTCGGCCCTGGGGTCTTGCTGTCTAAGTGGTAGCCTGTGCTCCTCTCCAGCTCCATGATGGCTCTCTTGATGCACAGTTCGAAAATCTCCTGCTTGTAGGGGAAGCTCCAGTGGCTGCAGCATGGGTACAGGGCAGGCTCATCGCAGTCCTGGTTTTCCATCCACTGCTTAAAGGTCTCGATGAAGCAGCTGGTGAAGTCCTGTTCGTCGGTCTGGTAAAAGAAGGTCTGATTTCTCAGTTTTTGACAGAAGTGCAAAATCCAGACCTGCGAAGCTGGACTGGCGATGTTGAAGGCGCTGTCCAAGGTCAGCTTCCCTTTGCTCTTAGGGTTTAGGGGGTTGCCGTTGTCCTCTGGGGATACACCCCAGATGACCGTGATGGGCATGTGGAGCTCCTCTCCGTGGTGGACGCGCTCGAACATGAACAGCTTTTTGTACTCGGCGTCATAACGTTCGAAAGGATGGGACGACCTGAACACCTGAAACTCGGACAGCTCCAAGGAGGGTAGCTTCATCTTTGGGTTTATGCAGACGATGTAGGCCCCGCCCACCGTTAAGGCCAGGAACCAGAATAGCCAGAGGTAGCGAAACTTAATAACAATGCACGGCAAGACTTTTTCAAAAAAAATTCGAGATGCTTCTGAAATGGCAAAAAGGACTTTGTGGCACTTCTGACAGGCCACCGTCCAGCAGCTTTTGTTGTCGTAAATCTGCTGCTGGGGCTTCTTGAAACAGCTGAAGATATTAAGCAGATACCGCTCGTGCAGGACAACCACCGCCGGAAGCCACGTGACCATCAGCACGTAATTGACGAGGATGGCTGTCCCCGCATACACCCCGAAGCATCTGATGGCCGTGATGTTGCTCACATAGTTGGCGTAAAAGGCAGCTGCCGTGGTAAAACTGGTGACGAACATGGACAGGGCAGCGTGCTGCAGCGTGATGCTCACTGTCTCTGATGTTTCCGCGTGAGGCTTGTCAAATTTGGTGTAGTTCCAGACGTCACATAGGACGAAAGCATCGTCTGCTCCAATGCCCACCAGAATAATGAGCGCGGTGAGGTTCATAAAAGGGAAAAATTCAAAGTTAAACACCACTCGGTAAAGAAAATAGGACACGATCAAAGAACTGATGATGGCAAACATCGTCATCAGGGTGATGAACATGGACCTGGTGTAGACGCACATGACTAAAAGGACGATCACCATGGCGATGGCGGGATACACCGTATCCATCAGAAGATAATCCTGAAACAAGCTGTGCTTGATCCCAAACTCAATGCCGGTGACAGTGGTGACGCCATCGGATGCGTTCCAGTTTTCGAAGTTGTCCAGGTAGATGTTCATCATGCTCTCGCCTTTCTCGGTGGGCGAAAAGAGCATGCTGTACTTCAGAGCGGGTGTGTAATCGGCTGTCTTCGGGGCCATGAAGTCCTTGTCCACCAAGTAGTGGAGGATCTGGTACACGGCGTTGTACTTGGTGCATTTCCGTGGCACATTGGTGCACTTGAGCTGGTCCTTCCTCCGGGCCGCCATGTCCCAGCAGTCTGGCTCCAGGGTGCCGTTCTGGTAGTGTTTGGCGCAGGTCCGGAGAAGCTTCAAGGTATGAGAGACGTCGCGCTCCACGATTTTCTGGCAGGATGATCTGTTGTTCAGAATAGCGATGTAGTTCCCCAGCGTCCAGCTGGGGCAGCAGGAAGCAGCCGTGGTCCTCTGGCAGAGATCGCCAAACTGCGGGTGCGATCGGATCTGCGGAGACAGAGACAGGCGGAAGGACTGCGGTTTAAAATCGGTTCATGCAAAGGTCTGAAGGACGGCGGCCTTGAGGGGCAGGAAAGTTACCGGAGTTACAGAATCATCCTCTGGACGCGTCAGTTTGACTACAAGGTGAGACTCCCTCCCCAACCCCACCCCACCCCACCCCCGACCCAGTCTGCTTTCTCCGGCTACAGAAGGCTCACTTTGTTGTTCCGTTGCTCAGTCTGACTCTTGGTGACCCCATGGACTGCAGCACATTAGGCTTTCCTGCTAGGTCACTTCATTTTGAACAGTAAACTACTATTTGGGGATGACATCCAAGTGTGAAACAATTTCAATCAATGCCAGTTTGGTTTCAAAAAGGAGATAAAATTAACACCTCTTTGGTAAACAAGCCCTTTCAAAGTCACTTTAAAAAGCAATTAAATGGATAGGCTGTGAAGCATATGTATGAACACCTACTGGATTAATTAAGAGAACAATTGCCCAATTGATACATGAAATGAATTTGTGGCTTCACCTAAAATTTCTGGTGATCAGTATGAAATATTTGGTGACAGAGGTACTATATTTCCATCATCTTAGGTGAAGGCAAAGGGTTGTTAAAAATGAATCAAAGGGTTGTTATACAGTGTACTAAAATAACGCTGATTTTAACAAAGGCTTAATTTTCAAGCTCATTTTTAGATATTCTCATCTGTAGATATTCTCTAGAAAACTGTCAGTGAACCTCAAAAAGTGATCCTGGTAATAATATCAGAAGCAGATGCTAAAGATACATGAAAAACCTGGAATAAAATGGTTTCCTGATATATAAGTAGAAAGGGGAAATGTTTCTAAATTAAAATGATATATGTATGATTTTAAATAAACATATACAGGTAATAAAATACTTAAGTAGGAATTTATTTCTTCCACAGCCTTCAAAGTTTATTCAAGTTGGCTAACCACCCCTCCCTCTTTGGGGAACTTTCTGTTTGGTAAACAGAGGTCTGCTGCATATTAGTAAGTAACAATTCTGGATTTAATGTGGACAGTATTTCATTTGGAACACTATTCTTGGAGAAGGCTTTTCTTCTTATGGCTGTTCTTCGTACAGAAAATTGAAATCTGTTCCAATGCCAAAGGTGGCATTGGTAAGGTTAGAGTGAAGCCTGCACAATCCTATTGCTTTAAAAACTATAAAGTACATGAATGGCCCCTCTACCCTGAGGCTGAGAGTAAGAAATACCCGCCTGCTCTCGAGCCTGTCCAGAGACTTCTCTGGAAGTGCCAGGGCTAAAGACGACCCACCCCTATCACTTTCTTCATCTCTGTCTACCAAAGGTTGTTCCAGGGAAGAAACTCCAAGTTCAAGAAGGGCTTCAGAATTTTTTTCCTAACGAGATTAAAACCACCCTTTCCCTTTTTTTTTAAAGTGTGTGTGTGTGTGCTCAGTCATATCCGACTCTCTGCGACCCCATGGACTGTAACCCACCAGGCTCCTCTGTCCTTGGGATTTTCCTGGTAAGAATACTGGAGTGGGTTGCCATTTTATCAACCATGCGCTGAAATATTTTCTCAAAGTAGAGACGTTGAACAAGTCATCTTTAGAACTCAGACTTATCCAAGAACCAAGTTACTTGTAACTCATTAAGCCCTGGCGATCAGCATACTTTACTGGGACTTATCCTGTAAGGGGCAAAGTGTAGATGAAAGGAGATTGGCCATATACTGGGAACTGCTGAAGTTCTCCGACCTGCACACAGGGATTCATTCTACTAGTCTACTTTTGCATCTGTTTGATAATTTCCATAATAAAAAGTGTTTGTTTGTTTTTTTAAAGATACTCTATAGCATATAGTGAAGTCGCTCGGTCGTGTCCGACTCTTTGCCACCCCATGGACTGTAGCCTACTAGGCTCCTCTGTCCATGGGATTTTCCAGGCAATAGTCCTGGAGTGGACTGCCATTTCCTTCTCCAGGGGATCTTCCCAACCCAGGGATCGAACCCAGGTCTCCCACATTGTAGACAGACGCTTTACTGTCTGAGCCACCAGGAAAGTCCAAAAAGATACTCTATTGGGAGTTTAAAAAAATGAATCAAAGGGTTGTTATACAGTGTACTAAAATAACGCTGATTTTAACAAAGGCTTAATTTTCAAGCTCATTTTTAAAGAGTGATAATTACTGGACATTTCATAAAACAGGATAATTAACATTTAATTGTTCCTAGGTAAAAACATTCACATAAGCTCACTCAGGGGGAACTGAACCACCTAATAAATAACAGGAAATCCTGGAATAGCATCTCTCAGATAACCAGTTTTATCCCATAAAGAAATAACAGGCAAGTCCCTGGGCTCAGCCCACTGAATTGAAAGAAAGGTAATGCATAGTGTCTGACAGTTTTCAGATGGAAGAAAATGAACTGTATCCATTACAAAACCCACTATCAGCTAGAAGGAACATATCTGTACTTGTCCCAATAACCAAACGCCAAACATAAAGGAAACAGGGTTGCCAGCTAAAACTGGGAAAAAGGCACAGAATTCTGTCCTTGCCTAACCTTTTCAAAGAATTGCAGAGGGTTTTTTATGTGTGTATCTGACCAGAGATTAAAAAGCTGGACATGACAAACACAGACCAAATACAACTTTGATGGCTGCTATAAAAAATAAATGCTAATGAGCCTCTGGAGGGCCAATCCTCAAATTCAAAGGTGATGCTGGCTGATGTACAACCTTTGGAAAACAGTTTTTGAGGACTGTTTTAGAGGGTAAAAAATAACGACAGAAAATAGACATTTATCCTGAGTTGGATGCCAGTGCCCTAAATCTAAAGGCATGGAGCTCAAGGGTCATCTAGGCTTTCAGGGAGTGATGCTGTATGTCCCCATCCATCCATCCATCCAAAAGAAAAAATATTTATTGAGCACCTAGGCAAGACAACACTCCAGTCCTCTCGCCTGGAAAATCCCATGGACGGAGGAGCCTGGTGGGCTGCAGTCCATGGGGTCGCTAGGAGTCGGACACGACTGAGCGACTTCACTTTCACTTTCATGCATTGGAGAAGGAAATGGCAACCCACTCCAGTGTTCTTGCCTGGAGAATCCCAGGGACGGGGGAGCCTGGTGGGCTGCCGTCTCTGGGGTCGCACAGAGTCGGACACGACTGAAGCAGTTTAGCAGCAGCAGCAGCAGGCAAGACAAATAAGGCAAATTGGTCCTGCCCTCAAATTGCTCGTGGTGAGGTGGGGAAATCAGACAAGAAAAGCAATGATGACAATTCGCATGAGAAGCAACATATTATGTTTAAGAGTCTATGTGAACCTGTGGATAGAGCGCCAAAGTCCGCAAGTGCAATGCGAGAGAAGCACGGCTTAGTCATCTGGGATGGAGACACCCCAATACAGAGTCATATGTTACACTGGGGGGCTGAAAGCGCTTGGCAAGCAGGTGTATCTTCATGCAGAACGCAGCTGTATCTTTGCATATTTTTGCCATCATAGGAATGATTTTGAAATCTTTGAAGTTTATAAAAATAAGGATGGAGTTTCTGAGAGTCATATCTTGCAGCTCTCATGAGGGATGCCCTTTTCATTCTAGGTATTCACAGATGGGAGTTTTAGGAAATCATTTTGCTTGTGTGGTGCTAACACGCCTTTGCACACTTCCCTGGTCAGATGGGAGCAGGGGTGGAGTTGCCTTCAAATAGAGAAAAAGAAGAAACCAGCATAGTTTAAATACCTTAACTTTCAAATCTAATGGCCAAGTTGGAGATATGGTAAGACACTGAGAAAACAATAAAAGGCAAGAAAATTAAGCCCTTAATACCAGATTCAATCAACTGCTGGACTCTCACTCCCCACGTGACTAAGTTCTTCATGTATAAAAGTTGAAGGGAGCCTAGAGATGAAAGAAGAAGCAAGGGCTCCACAGCTCTCTTTAAAACAAGCATCAGGGAACTTCCCTGGCAATCCAGTGGTTAAGACTCTGAGCTTCCACTGCAGAGGGCTTGTGTTCAATCTCTGGTTGAGGAACTCAGATTCCCTCATCACATGCTGCATGGTGCAGCCAAAATGTAAAAAAAAAAAACCAAACAAACAAAATCTCCAAGCATCAAGAAACACATTTCTAGAATCTTCTAAGCTTCAGAGGAGGGGGGTGTATTCCAGCTGTCCACAAAAGCTACCTAAGTAAAAAGGGTTTTAGGTACCAAATTTCAAATCCCTACTACAAGCTGATTCCTCTGAGCACCAATGTCTACAGTGTACAAAGACTAAAACCAGGGTTAAGAGTTTCCAGCAGAGTCAAGATTAGACACACAAACATCTTTGTTACTAATGACTCTCTGCCAGCATGCCCCACAGGAATGCAGAAGTGCAGGAAAAAGTAATGAAGAAGATCAGGGGAAGCAACTGAGTCCCCTTTTGAGAGAGTCTCAGAAATCAAGCATTTCTGTGAGGAGACAGGTGGAGCGTCAGGAAACCAGTACCCGTCTGAACTGTGAGTACAAGTGCCATGTAATTTAAATGGGAACTGGTGTTTGAACTCACTGTGCTATCAACACAGGCAGGAAACAGTTGAAACACCTGGTCTCATGGTGACGTTACACTGATTACCCGATGCTTTCTGGAGTCAACTGACCAACGATTAAGCTCTTCTGCTCTGGATCATTTCATATGTGTCTCATTCAACTTGATCGTTGTTAATAATCAAGTGCTTAGGTACGATAGCAAGGATTTGAGGGGGGGGAAGAAAGGGAAAGACTGTCAAGTAGCCTCAGGACACCGTTTGCTCAAAGCACCAACACAAATAAAAATCCCCAAAGGGTCTTGACCTGGGAGACTCAAAAAGGTACAGTAATAATCTGAAATCTAAACCGTTAACCACTAGGTATTATTCCCCGATGGCTCAAGCGGTAAAGAAGCTGCCTTTAATGCAGGAGACACAGGAGATGTGGGTTTGATCCCTGGGTCAGGAAGATCCCCTGGAGGAGGAAATGGCAGCCCACTCCAGTATTCTTCCCTGGGAAATCCCATGGACAGAGGAACCTGATGGGCTACAGTTCATGGGGTCAAAGAGTCAGACATGACTGAGTGTGCACACAAGACATCACTAAATATATTCTCTGTGAGAAACATGTTGTTCTAAGTTCATAGCAGGAGTTTGAGGCTAGAATACAAGGACATGTGCAATTGGTAAAAATAGCATTTAATTTAAAAAGCTCAAATTACAACCAAATTCCTTGAGGTAGAATTTCAGGACCTTGGTTATGTTTATTCATTTATTGGTATGTATCTGTCAGTGGCTTGACCATTCATTCAGATGCGTCTTTGGGTCTGTTCCTCACATTTTCACAAGAGCACTACAAATCGTTATGTTCTTCCCAGGGAGTACAGGCTTGAAGTCACAGCCAAACATTCTTATGATGAGCTCAGTAGAGGAAAAAAAAGACAAGCAAAGTACATCTACTTTTTTCAATAGTTTAAATTTTGCAGCTGCTTCAAGCCAAACCATTAGAAACCACGTATTGAGATTTCATTGCTTTATCTCTTGTAGAAAAGCTTCTGCTATATCTCCAGTACCAACCTACTTGAGATATGGTTTACAAACCAAGTAAGAATCAATACTGTACCTCTCGTAAACCTGCTAAACCTTCTGTTAAGAACTTTCTTCAGAACATCATACTTCTTTTGGAAGTATGGGAACAATCCTTTCCTGTCTTAGTATGAAGGCAAGATGGGTTTCTTCTAAAAAACAAACTTGTCACTCTATTTAAGTGACTTTTGTCTCTGACCATGAATTCTTCTTTGCTCTGGTTGCCAGGAAGGTTAAAGACAAATTTGAAGCTCACCACCACGCAAATACACAGAATTGTGGGGTATGCATTATTGTATGTCCAGTCTCTTCCTTAGCTTTATTTTCCACCCACTAGTGTTCCTTCAAGTAATTCATTCAGTTATTTATCCTTTCTGTATGCCTTTTTGTAAGATTCCTATTGGTGCTGATATCTTATCATCTGAAATATACTCATATATGTATATATAATATACTCTTCACTTATGAAAGCAGTAATAGCACAGTACTGCTTACCGGCTTTTGAGTTTATTAAAAATCTAAGATGTACTCACAGAATAAATTGCTAGCTTTTTAAAAAAGGTACTTATTCTATTCTAGGCCATGATGATTCTTTGAGGTTCATTTGAGTGGGAAATGGTATATATAGCAGAACAATACAAAAGATAAATGGGAGAGGGAGCAGTAATCTGCATTATGGGAGCATAAAGAATGGAGGGTAAAGGCAGAGACTCTAGAATTAGACTTTTGTTGTTGTTTAGTTGCTCAGTCATGTCCGACTCTTTGAGACCCCATGGACTGTAGCTTGCCAGGCTCCTCAGTCCATGGGATTTCCCAGGCAAGAATACTGGAGTGGATTGCCATTTTCTCTTCCAGAGATCTTCCTGACCCAGGGATTGAACCCGAATCACCTGTATTGGCAGTGGAATTAAGACTTGTCTGGGTTCAAATCCTGCACCTGTCAGTTACCACCTGTGTGAACTTCCTCATCTGCAAAACAGGCAAAATGAGTGTTTCATTCCTAACACTGTTGTGGGGATTAAATGAAATAATTCATTAAAGTGTTTAGAATACTTCCTGACAAATATCAATAACACTCAGAAAATATCAACTGTTAATCAACTGAGTGAATTCAATCACTTTTGTGTCTTCAAGGGAGGGAAGGTCTAAAGATTAATTGCAAGGGTAGGAATAACAGGGTCTAAGAGGTTAATGAATTGTTTTCATCCAAGGTGTGATTATAAAGTAACCAGACTGGCTTAACTTCTCTAAGCTTAACTGCTCATCTGTTAAAAGGTATTATTCCAAGGTCACAGGTTTACGGTGAGAGATGTAAAATTCTCAGCATAAAGCCTTGTGCACAGCAAGTGCTCTCCAAAGTTAGAGTCAACTTTCTGTATGAGAACAGGTGTAACCCATAACAGGGAGAAATATGCTCAGAGTAGCTTTCAAAAATCCACTGATTGTTGTAGAACAGAACAAAATACGACAAAAATGGCTCGCTGGTGAAGAAACTGTAGGCTGTTTATAGATGGTTTGTGACTTTGGTCTATTTGGAGTTGCACAGAGACAAGATGGCACTCACAGAAAATCCTGATATCCTCATCAATGCAAAAGTTATTTTCAAAATATATAAATGGCCTCTCGGAATGAAGAATGAGGTCAGGAGATCTGGGACCAATTAACTAGGTGACCTGGGTAAGCCACTCAGTTCTCAGAAGGTCCTTTTATCTGCACAGGGACAGTGCTGGTCTGTGGGTGACCTCAAAGGGTCCTTTCGCCTCCTATGCATTAAAGAACTCTGTTAATAGAACAGGTGATTTCCCTGGATTGTCAGGCTAGCTCTTAAGGCATGTGATTAGATTTTCAACTGACAAGTGATTTTACATTTTATTGGGTTTCATGCTGGAGTTTCTCACTTGACAATGCTCCATGGTCAGGTAGACCAGCCGAAGTTGATAGTGATCAAATTGAGACATTAATTGAGAATAGAAATATGCTCAGAATACAAGTTCCTTTTCCGCCTTGTTACTGTGCTTGGACAAGGCCATTAGTGACCTTAGACAGCAGTTTCTACTTGGAGAACCTACATTTGAACACATGAAATTGACTGCTCTTCCAAGTAGGTGACTTTATTTTTTTTTGGTGCTCTACAGAAGATTAGGAGTGGAAGTGCCTGTCTTCTTATATCTTTATGTCCTGTTAAAGCATTAAGGTGTTCAGAACTCAGAACAATCTGGATTGGATTACTCAGGCCATTTCCATAGATATTGTATTTATGTTCTTTGATGTCCTCTCCTAGCCTGTGCCCTAAATTTTCCTTTGAGGTCACCGGCCAAAAGGATCCATTGATTGCCAGAAAGGTGAGCATTTCATTGCATAATTAAGATGCTGACAATTGCCTCAGGGGGAAAGTGGAGTGAACAATGAAACTAGGAAAGAGAAAATACAACAAAAGAAGAAAAAGGCTTAACTATTATCCTGAAAGGAAATAAGCTGTGAAATAACACAAAAGACTATCAAGGACAAAGAACATGAGTGGGAAAGAAAGAGATCTTTATTAAGGAAGATGGTATGTTTTAAAGGTGGGGAAACAGATACACTTTGATCCTGGGGTTGGAAAGAATGCAAAGCAATTCTCCTGGTGTTTATTCTTCAGTAGGTAAGCCACTTAAGTGCTTTCATCTGATCAGGCACCAGGCTCAGCAGTAAAAGGAGTTTCAGAAATATAACCTTATTTGTGCTGAACAGATTTCAGTTTTACTTTACATACCCTTGTATTATCTACATTGCACATTGATTTAATTGCAGGTAAATTCCACAATGTCTCCCCTCCAGCTGAAGTAAACACTACTCTGGAATATCGGTCACCTGGTGACAGGGGGAAAAAAAAAAGAAAAAAGTTTATAAATTATTCATTTATTTCAGAAGACTCAGCATTCAGAAATAATTCAAACTGGGAAACCATATGGGCAATTCATTAGCAGTGGGGAATCCTGTCTTTCATTAAATTCCAGGTGAAAAATGTAAAAAAAACATTTTTTTTTAAATATTGCTTTACCTCAAAGCCTTTGTAGACTCACTGCATCTTAAAAATCATAGCAGTTATGTAACATATCTAGTTCTGATCAGACTGTAATTAGGAAGAACAATACATAAGAACTTTTGGCAGAAAACCAACTGAATGCCTCCCTCTTAATTTCACAACATATCACCACAGTGGTATATAAAATCAAAGAATGAGGCGCCAGCGCATATCAAGAATGGATTATAGGGGTGTTCTCTGTGGCAGCTAACTAGAGAGCAAAGATGGCAAGCGGTCAATTTTAAAGCACTAACAAAAGTCAGCTAAATACAGAATGCTAGCCAGGATCACAGACATACTCGTCATTCTTGCTAAGTGCTCAGAGTTCTAGAAAAAATATTTTGAGAATCATACTGTTACAAAATACATCTCCGAACAAGGGAGGCTGTGTGATATCCTGGAAAGAACATGGTCTTTAGAGTGAAAACTGGGTTGTAACCAGCTTCTGTCATTTACTAGCTAGGTGATCTTAGGCAACTAACAGCTTCCCTGAGCCTCAGTTCCTCCTAAAATAAAGACAGCAACACTTTCTCAAGAAGGTGTTGAGAATTAAATGAGATACTGAAAAACAGGTGCTCAATAAGTACTGTTTCTGCTCCCTCAGCCATTAAAAAATTAACATAAGTGAACTGAAACAAAGTAGGTTAATTTTATATGATCGAAAATGCCAAATGGTGCAAACAAAGAAAATCAATTGGCAAATTTATGAATAAAGCTTTATTACATGAGCATTTATTAATGGTCACAAAGTTTTCTTTAGTAAACTGTCTTCAAGACAAAGACCCTGAAGTTTGAATAGATATAGAAACATCTAAGACCCAATAGGTCCCCTAGTGATCTAAGAAGATAAGACAAAAAAACATCTTAGAAGGATTTTCAGCAACAACAAAACAAGGTGAAACCAAAGGAGCTTCAATGTTAATATTCACTTAATCAGAAATTGAAGTTATCACAATTCCTCACTTGTAACCAGGAGGGCTAATCAGTGACATACAAAGTTAACATGTTTCTCTGAGGCTCTGAACTCTTCTTTCCTGGCAGCTACAGAGGAACCAGGTTGACTCTAGGTGACAGCAGATTTTGTTTAGTGAATTTGCTGCCAACATTTAGAGATCAGATGCCACACTGAAATCAGGATTCCTGGCCTCTGGGAATTTCTTACAATATTTGGGCCCTCATTTTTCCAAGGCCATATTCTGCCATATACTCTTTAATCACCATCACTTCCTGCTGTCTTAACTCAGTTCACTTATCTCATCCATATATGAGCTGGGTCGCTGAGACACGCAAGCTTTGAACCTCTGGACTTTATTTGTTCGTCTTTCTTCCACCAATCCCTAATGACAAGGCAGGCACAAGAAGGCTATTAATACAGGTATTTTGACAGTAGATTATTTCAGGGTTCAATCTAAAAATATGTACAAGGAGTTTTTTAAAATGACTTGAAATATTGAGCAAGGTCAATAATTTTATTAGATTTATATCTGTCTTAAAACTGGCTATAACTCAATCCTCTCTTTCTTATTATTTTTTTCTTTTTCGCTCATTATTTTTTTTAATCATAGGTAAATAAATTCAGATTGCTGCTGCTGCTGCTAAGTCACTTCAGTCGTGTCCGACTCTCTGCGACCCCATAGACGGCAGCCCACCAGGCTCCCCCGTCCCTGGGATTCTCCAGGCAAGAACACCGGAGTGGGTTGCCATTTCCTTCTCCAATGCATGAAAGTGAAAAGTGAAAGTGAAGTCGCTCAGTCGTGTCCGACTCCTAGCGACCCCATGGACTGCAGCCTACCAGGCTCCTCTGTCCATGGGGTTTTCCAGGCAAGAGTACTGGAGTGGGGTGCCATTGCCTTCTCCAAAATTCAGATTAGTGGTTGACTAACCTAGAGAAGTAAAATTACAAGTTAATTAAACAAAATCTCTTGAAGCATGATAGAAACAGTAAAGCTGTGTGACCAGTCACACACACCCGGACAGTCTAGGTTATCAGTCAAGTTCAATCCCAGGAAACTCGGAGAAGTTTGTCATTTATGATGCCACTCACTTGGAACGTCACAGAAAAAGCTGTCCTTGTGGAAGTTCCAGTCAACTTCTCTCTTCTCTCTTTCATAATGATCGTCTGACCATCTATCATCCCGATGGCTGAAACAGAACACAATTTGATCTTCAGTCAAGTCCTCACCATTCCAAGGATGAGAAGCCTACTGGTAACAATACTGCCTCAAAGCCATGACCTATTTAGTGCTTGGTATGAAGTTGGACGGATGGGCATAAGTAACCACCATTAATTTTCTCACTCCTGAAAAAGGAAAAAAAAAAAACAAAAAACCCCAAACCCAAACCTTCACTAACAGACAACACAATCTTAAAAGACAATGACAATTTCAACACATTCAGTGGTAAAGATTTTGAGCCACACATTTTAGATGTAATCGTTTTGCACAGGCAGTGTTTATAAGTGGAATTCATTAGCAGTGTTTTGTCTAAAAGTTAATAAACGGTTACCTTTTGGCTTGTTCATCTGCATATTTAAAGGGGTAATTTGCTAATGTTGCTTTGTATCCTGTATTTTTCACCATGTTATTCCATGTGACCAGTCTCTGGCCTATTGCAGTCCCTCTTGGTTCAAAACCCTAAGGCAAAATATTACAAATTCCCATTAGTGTACTTCATTTCAGGCTAAGTATAGTTATAACAGCTTGGGAAGGCAATGTCAAGGTGATGGATAGCTTTCAACAGAAAATAAATACGTTCCTCACAGCTACTCCAGAGGTGAACTGCATTAAAACAAGATGATTTGACATAATAATGATCACCTATTTACTGTGACAAAATGGCCTGATTCTTTGGTATGTTACATATCTCAGCAAAGAGGAGGATAAAAAACTTATCTGAAGCTTCTCTTCCATATGCATCCCTAGCATTTAGTAAATACTTATTTTTATGTTATAAAACATTATGGTCAAATTAAATTATGTTATGCATGTTTTACAAAGAGTTTATTGTTATCATTATCCTCATTCATATTTTCCTCCCTATTCCACACCCGAGGGACATCTTTCAATACTTAAAAACAGACCCTGCTCTCTCTTAGTAACACTGAAATTCCTTTAACTTCCTCAGGAAAAAAAAGGTGATATTCTGGTTTTAAAGATTTTGTGAAAATGTTTTTATAGTCTGCAGATTCTCCAATTTACAGCTTTTTAGCTTAACATGGAGACCAAGAAACAGATTTCCAGATTTTTGAAGGTGAGCAAGTTCCTTGACCGCCTTTGAGAACCTGAGAATACAAGCAAGTCTTTCCTCTTTCAGAAAGTGACTATACTTACTGATGGCTTGAGAAGGTTTCAAAAGAGAGGGTACTAGATAGCATAAGACAAAGTGTCCTAAAATGCTTAATCTTTTGAGATGATCGAAGGCTAAATAAAATAGACGAGCAGAGTCTATTGGCTCAGTTTTCCTTACCAGCAACGGATCAGAGAAATCAGGAAGCTCTGGCACTAATACTCCAACCAAGGCACAGACCACGATGAACACCGTGCACATGCCCAAGACAACCACAGGCCAGTCTGCTATCAGGGCTGCGTAACTACAAAAGCAGAGAGAGATCACAGAGAAAGCAGCTTAGAAGCAGAGTAAAGTTTTTTCACTACCTAACAGAGCAATTTGTTAATTCTTCCTACTTCAGACCTAGTACAGGTATTTATCAATGAAAAAGCTAATGAGATTATAAACTGTTGTTCCTCAGTTGCTAAGTCTTGTCTGACTCTTTGTGACTCCACGGACTGTAGTATGCTAGGCTTCCCTGTCTTTCACTATCTCCTGGAGTTTGCTCAAATTCATGTCTGTTGAGTCGGTCATGCTATCTAACCAACTGAAAGTGAGCATAATGTCCATTTCTGACAAGTAATATTTCATTGCTATATCTGTGCCTAGGAAAAAGATCTTGAATCTACACTTTCGAAGTAGAAAGAAATATATTTTAACAGAGGCTCCATCCTCTTTGCAGTCTCTTCCAGAACTTTTGTTTCTCCGGTTATTCCTTTCTTCCTACTTTCACTCCATCACTTCTTGAAAAAGAACCCAGCCCATAAACAGGTTCAGGTAAGCTTTAAGAATTGTTGTTTTAGATGCTAAGTCGTGTCCAACTCTTTGTGACCCCATGGACTGTAGCCTGCCAGCCGCCTCTGTCCATGAAATTCTTCAGGCAAGAATACTGGAGTGGGTTGCCATTCCCTTCTCCAGGGGATCTTACCGGCCCAAGGAACAAACCTGCGTCTCCTGCATTGGCAGACAGAGTCTTTACTGCTGAGCCACCCGGGAAAGCCTGTAAGTCTTAAGAATAACCAAACCAAACTGAAACCTCCCCATAAACCTATTAACCTTCCTTTTAGTTAAAACAAAAAGTTGGACACAGAACAATAATGAACTTATCCACTAGACTGTGAGCTACATGAGGGCAGAGACTTTTGATTTGATTGACTGGTTGATTTAGTACAGTATTAGTGCCTTCTTTTTGCTAAACATTTGTATACTTTCTTTTTTGAAAATTATTTTTTATTGGAGTATAGTTGTTTTACAATATTGTGTTAGTTTCTACTGTACAGCAAAACGAATCAGCCATACACATATATATATCCCCTCTCTTTGGAATTCCTTTCCATTTCAGGTCACCACAGTGCACTAAGTAGAGTTCCCTGTATCTTCTCATTGGTTATCTATTTTACACAAAGTATCAGTAGTATGTATATGTCAAACCCAATCTCCTAATTCCTCCCATCCCCTCTTCCCCCTTGATATCCATACAGTTGTTCTCTACGTCTGTGTCTCTATTTCTGCTGTGCAAATAGAAAAATGATATAGATGATCCTGTCTGCAAAATAGTGTCTTTTAAAAGGTGCTTGGTCACTATCTATTGATTAGTATATAAACACCCATATATCTATCTTCCCTCAATTCTCTAATCACCATGGCCTGGCTGTGGTTTCTTACTACATTTCAGAAACTCCTCTCTGTTACCAAATCCCACAATCAAGTCATTTCTCCCAATACCCTTCCCACACCCTCCTTCACTATCTTCCACTGAAAGACCTGTTTCTGGGCCCTTCTGTAAGATCTTGGACCAGGCCTTCCTAACCTGATGCTTGCAGATCTTGCTAACAACTTAGTGCTTAATAGAAGTTGACTAAATTGAACTCTTCTAAAATTCAAAATGTATTCTGCCAACTTCAGGTTTCTTGAACTTTTATCAGAGAAGAAAAGAAACATCTAACTTCTGGACAATTACTCTTTAAGTCTCAACAGTGTTAGCTCATTGGGCTGCTGTGATGGCTATTTACAGCTCATTTGAAATAGACTTCTTGCTCAGATATTTTGAGTTTCTTCTTCAAAATCATGCTGGCAGTTTAAAGAAAGCTTGTGGCTCTACAATTCTGAAAAAAGCTACAAGATGTCTCTAAGAATAGATGGCTGATTTTTATATTCTGATCGCTCAACTTCATAGATCTGGATTCATAGAGATATTCACATTAAATAAAATATAACATAATTATGCTTTAAGGGAGCACTTGCACAGGCATTTTTCATTATTTTTCTTTTAAAAGCAACCTTAGGAGAATAAAGAATAATAGCTTGCACCCACTAAGAGTTCCAGTTGCTCTGATGCTTTACATAGATTATCATCTCACAGAATTCTCACAACAAATTTATGAGATGGAACTGAGGCATGGTCAGGTTGAATAACTTGTTCAAAGTCACAAGCTGGCCCCGGTCATGAAACAAGTATGTCCTCGGGATGTAATGTACAGCACAGTAACTATAGTTAATAATACTATACTGTATATTTGAAAGCTGCTAGGGGAGTAGATTTTAAAAGTTCTCACTACAAGAAAGAAAAAAATTTTGTAACTATGTGTAGTGATGAATGTCAACTAGACTTATTGTAGTGATTATTTCACAATACACATGAATATCAAATTATTATGTTATACACCTGAAACTTATATAATGTTACATATCAATTATATCTTTAAAAAAAAGTCACAAAGCTAGGAAGCCAGGTAGTCTGGTTTACGAGTCTGGCTTCTTAGCCACTATGATATCATCTTTTGCTTTGAACACAAGAGAAACAAAAGACATCAAGAATAAATCAACTTGCCACAAACAGATGCTTTCCAAAACTGTCATTTAGGATTAAATTCCTAAGCCACACTCTTAATTTCTCTGTACAAAATCATATAGACCCAAAGGACTTCAAGTTTGAACATGATTCACTAACTGTAAATTCTGCATTTAAAAACTCATTAAGGAAAAATTATGCTAGATAAGGTGGAATAACTTAATAATAATCCTGAATGTATTGAAAACACATAAATCAGAATATGTTGATTGTAGTTATTCAAATGTAAACACTAAGTGGTCAGAATCGTTCGTATTTCCAGAACACACCCAATGCTTATATTTTCTATACTTTATTTCCTCCTCCACCAAATGCAAACCAAGATGAAAGTAACTGGTTTGAAGCAATAAAATCCTTTGTCAATAGCACATTTGAGACTTTCTGTTCATTGCTTCAGGTTTAAAAAAAAAGTCCTTTACATTTTAGACCTTTAAAATATCAGCCCTATGAAGTGAAAAGGGCTCCAGGCTTACACAATTACTCATTATACTTTATATTAAATGGATTGATTTTCTTTCAAATAAACCAGAAGTTATGCATTTTTACCTACAAACATGTTATCAATAGAAGGCCATGGGCCCCAAATTGCTTAGTTTTCATACTGTGGTTTAATTTACCTATATAATGACTTTTTGTTTGTGTCTTGAAAAATCTGCACACATGCACAGCAATCTTAAAAACTCATTCAATAATCGCTTTTTCTTGCTTTTGAAAACATTTGGTTTTGATTTTACAGCACTGCTCTCTACCATATCTGTGCATGGACTACATATGGAAACTTTACGGTATTAGTGATTTCAGCACATTTCTTCCAAACACATTTAACCTTACCCTTTTACAAGTCCACTTCCTCACACAGCACATGTTTCACATGTTAACCTTTCCTAGAGACAACTGCTTGCACTTAAGAAATGGAATCACCATCCTGAGGACATCAAGCACCACGGGGGGAAAGCCCTAACTCTTTTGAGTAAATATCACTCAGACTGTGGTTTCTCCTAAATATCACACAGTGACTGAGGCTATTTCTGCTTCCTGCTGTCTATGCTAAGATGTTGTGTAGCTACGGGCACCATGTGGGAAACAAAAGTTTCATATATAATATGAAACCCAGACAATGGTTGTAATATTATGACAAAAATCTAATAAAGCAGGAAAACTGGAGAAGTAAAGGAAATTAAAAATGACCTATAAATCTTACAGCTACATTTTTCTAGCTAATTCCCTTCATGCTGCATCTGAGTTCAAGGTACATATTCTAAGTTTAAATTTGAATAAAGGACCTGTGCATTCTTTTCTCTGAAAAGTCAACTACACATGCATTGGAAGAATTTCCCAAAGGACCACTCTTTTACTATACTATGTTCCTCTGTATACCATGTAGTAATTGTCTTTCATCTGCCTGATCTAATTTTGTACATCTTTAGACCACACTACAACATAACTGTACATGCCATCCACTTCTCTGGCTCCTGGATGACAGCAGGCAGTCTTTTCTTAATGACTGACTGACCAGGTGATGGTTTTCCTCAAGGCCCTACTGCTGTATCAGCTGCTTAGGTTAGGCCCACAGCACTACCCATGGCACTGTTGGATTGGATTGGCCGAAAGTTTGTTTGGGTTTTTTACTTGGTACAGAAAAACCTGAATGAACTTTTTGACCAACCCAATATAAAAGAGCACATCATCATCTCAAGAGGTCACGTATCAAACAGTACAGATATGAAGGATTCATTCTCCTTCTATAAAATGACAGATAACAGAAGGAGCAGGGAGAATGGATTGCGTTTGTGGGTGAACTGCACATCTGAGTGAGTGGGCAGGCTGCCTAGCACCCTGGTCCAGGCTGTTCCTGCCCTGCTAAAGTTTTCATGAGGTATATCGACCTTGATGGCTCAAGTGGTAAAGAATCCTCCCTGTGGTGCAGGAGACTCGGATTTGATCCCTGGGTCGGAAAGATCCCTAGAGGAGAACATGGCAACCCACTCCAGTATTCTTGCCTAGAAAATCCCACGGACAGAGGAGCCTGGTGGGCTATAGTCAATGGGGTCGCAAGGAGTTGGACACGACTAAGCACACACGCATACATGGGAAGTCCCTCAAACATACTCATAGATTCTCAATCACGTTATTATTGGGTTTACTCTGGAAAAAGATCAGCAATAACTGTTAAAACAAATAAATGAAGTATCTTACAGGGCGAACTTATGCTCATGTGACATTATAAGGGGGACCTGTTTTAAATGGACCATTTGTATTACAATAAGACCCTCCATAGTAAACTTTCCTCTCTTAGTTTACAAAGATCTTTTTCTTTTGACTTTTGCTGCCTTTCTGGAAACCCTCTCCTCTTTCTCCCCTTCCTTTCCTAGCGGAGAGCCAGGCTTTAGAAAGTATGAGTACCTCGGACCTGAGGCCTCTTTTCCTGACCAACTACCCAGTCCTTAACCCTTAATAGCCTGGCTTTTGCTCTGGTGAGTCTTCTGAAACTGCCAATGTCAACTGTCTTGGTTTTCATCTTCTTTTACCTAAGAAATATTTAACACTTTAGCTACTGCTTGCTTCCTAAAAAAAAATCTCTTCCTCCTGTGTTTCTAAATGTTATTAATCCTAACTTTTCTAGTGGCATCAACTATCAATTTAGTGGAATATTTGAAGCTTATGGAATTTCACAGAAGAAAACAGTACAGAACTCTTTCTTGTGAAGTAATAAACTCATTCAACAGTTAGTATTACATAGTAAGGACGCAGGTTTTCTGGGAATAAAATCATAGTAGATATGGATATTATCCTCAAGGAACTTAGAGCCTAATTCAGAAAATCAGACAGGTACACAAATACCTACAGAACTAGGTCAACAGAGGTGTATGTTTACAAGGATGCAGATAAAAAATTTTGTGAATTCTATGAAGGAAAAGATTACTGCCAGCTAGGGTGGGAAAGGGGAATCAGAAAAAGCTAATTTTAGGAAGAAGTTGTATTTACATGTGCATATATTGAAAAGAAGAAATGAAAACTTTTAAAAATACAAATCTTTTAACAGAGAAAAATACATATGACTCTTTCAAAATGTAAGACTTTTGGTCATTTAAGAAGACCCTATTATTTCCAGAAAAATGGAAATTCATTTTCTTCACGTGTCATATTTACTTTATGACACATTTTCGTATAACCTCTTTCCTTCATCTTTTTTCCATATTTTTTGTTGCAAAATTCGGTAAAAAAAATGTAGTATATGCATACCATGGAATATCATTCAGTCTTAAAAAGGAAGGAAATTCTGATGCATGCTCATGGATGACCCTTGAGAACAATATGCTAAGTGAAATCAGATAGTCAAAAAAGGACAAATGCTGTACTCTTCCACTCATATGAGATGTTAGAGTAATGGAATTAATAGAGACAGGGAAGAATGGTGGTTGCTGGGAGCTGGGGGGAGGAAGAAATGAGCAGGTACTATTTAATGGGTACAGAGGTTCAGTTTTGCAAGTTGAAAAAAGTTCTGGAGACTGATGGTAGTGATGTTTGTACAGTAATGTGAATGTACTTAATGCCAGAGAAGTGTACACTTTAAAATGGTTAAGATGGTAAATTTTATGCTATGTCTATTTGATTACAATTTACAGATTAATATTTTTAAATATAAAAGGAATTTACTAATTAAAATTTATGTAGCAATCTTATTCCAAAGAAAGAATAACTTTCCTGAGGAAGGCTTCAGAGATATCAGCATCTGAGCTTCCTTAGCAAATGAATTTCAAATATCATGAAGAATTTCTTAACAACCTCATATTTGGAATCACCATGCAAAAGGACATCTGATGAGACAATGCTTTTTTTTTGGAAACATTTGTCCATTTAAAACTTTGATTTTCTACTAAAAAATGCAAACTTAAAAATTTTCACATAAAAAAGTACCTCCATCTTAACATGACAACAAAATTTTTCTGAAGAGACACAGATGAGCCATCTGAAATAAACTGCTGTGAGTTCAAGTCATGGCAGTTGGCTGGATGGTTTCTCTCTCATCAATAAGTAAGACACTGAGAAGCCAAGCCATACAGGAAAGAATTCAAAATAATCATGCAAATATAAATGATCAAAGTGAAAGTGAATGTTGCTCAGTCGTGTCAGACTCTTTGCGACCCCATGGTGTACAGTCCATGGAATTCTCTAGGCCAGAATACTGGAGAGGGTGGCCTTTCCCTTCTCCAGGGGATCTTCCCAACCCAGGGATTGAACCCAGGTCTCCCGCATTGCAGACAGATTCTTTACCAGCTGAGCCACCAGGGAAGCCCATAAATGATCAAACCCAACTAGAATTTAAAGGCTAAAAGACTCCCGTGGGATTAAAACCACTTTTTGGAGTTCAGGATTCCTCAAGCAGCCAAATCAGAGGAAATATAATTTTCCTTCACAAAAATACAAATGAGGAAGGCAAAAACAGCAGCAAAACGTAAAGAAAATACTAAAATGGGAAAAGCACATACTTATTTCATAAGATGATCCAGACTACTTTACCTTTTTGGTAACTTGAAAGGTCTGGATGGTCTGGAAAAAAGCAAAGGAAAAACAATCAGAAACAAGGCATCATAATATAAACAAATGCTTTATATATACATATAACATTTCACTTATTATCTCTCCTTATGAAAGAATCCTTGAAGAGTTAAAAAAGACATGTCTATTTGAGAGATTTTGGATTTAATAATGAATGTTGCCCACCTTGTATGCCAGTAGGAGGCATATTCTCAGACGTTCATCACACCCTCCTAGGGGAATCATAGTCATACCAGACATTCTCCAAACCTATAGCTACAGATTCCCTCATCTCTCTCACAACAGGAAGCCACATACCTCTCTCCAATCCGAGCTGCTTCTTACTTACATCTTTTTTCTTTTAATTTGGACATCAATACCTTCTTCAGCTAGAAATATCATATCACCTCTTCAGTCACAAAATTCACTGCTCATGTTTCACCATGCTGGAAGACAATGGTTCTCCCCGTGTGGGATGAAGACCCCTGGGAGTTCCTCATATCCTTCACAGAGAGGTTTTTCAGGGCCTCCCTTTTCCAACCCCATACCTCTTTAAGGCTGGGTTTCGTCCATAATATTATATACTTCAACCAAACAGCAGACTGCAATAGACTGATGGCAGAAGCAAGCATGAGAAGCCTGCTGTCTCCTATTAAACCACACATCAAAGAGACTTACAAAAATGTGAAACAGTGCTAATCACCTCACTACAGTTTTTTTTTTCATTTTGGAAATTATTTTTCATAACTTATGTTAACATGTAAAGGGCTTACAGTCATTATTTTAAAAGAGTTAAATTAAAAAATTTAAATTTCTCAGTTTCAATTCCAATGTGGTACATATCAGATATAACACATAAAATATTAATACCTCTGGATCCTTAATAATTTTGAAAGTGTAAAAAAGTTGTGAGATCAAAAGGTTTGATAACCATTACAATAATACTGAGAGGATACTTAAATATTTGCTTAGTAAATGAGTAATTTCCTACCTGTGTACTCTCTCCTAATCTGAAATCTACCACCAGGCTATACCATACTTTGAGGAAACAAAACAAAATGAAACATCTATTTTTGGTTTTTCTACTTCAATTTATTACTCTTTCAGTAGTTAGAACTCTGTTTTAGATTTTCTTTGAGATCTAAAGTTTCCTTTCTTATTCTTCCCTCTCTTATTTATATGTCTCACTAATATATATGTATTCGTTCTTTAAAAAATATTTATTTAACTCCTGGTATTGCCATGAATGAGACCAAAAGGGTCCCAAACTTCATGGAACTCACATTCCAGAATGCACTTTGTATCAATCTGCTTACAGAAAAGATGCATATGTTCTAAATTTCATGTGTTTTGCACATGTCCTCGTTGATGACTCTAAGCCCCTTAAAAATATTATACTCAAGGAGATGAAACAACCCCAGAGATTGCAAGCACTGGAACCAGTCTTAGAGAAGACATAACCCAATTCCATCCCAGTCCTATTTTCAGAGATGAGCCTCTGTTTGCCTTTGGTCATTCAGGGTCTTAGGAACAGAGCTGTAGAGAGAATTCATGTTTCCTGATCCCCACTTTGCTGTTCTTAGTCTTGTGTGTGTCAATCTGTAATACCAAGGGGGGAAAATGACATAGGGATAATTATAAAGTATTCATCTGTCATATATGAAAATAAGTAGTATTTCTGTGGGGAGATATGGAATTTAGAGTTTCTAGTAAGAAGAGCATAAGAGACCTTGTTGCTTCACAAATAAATATGAGACCAAATATTTGTGAATATTCTTTAGCATTACTAAAGAAATCAACTCTAAAATGTATTATTTTAAAATATATATACAATAAAGAGAATTCCCTTTAAAAGCTAAAAACTGACATTAAAAGCACACACAGGGACCTATCTTATTTGTGCTCACACCTCCAGAGTCTAGTATAATGCAGGGTCCCTTGTAGATGTCAGATCAGAGTTTTCTGAATTAATGAATTAGTTAATTAATGAATCTTTTATTAATGAAAATTAATGAATCTTTTATTACATTTCTCAGGTTTGACAGATGTGAAATCAGTAGTCAATGGACAGCAAGAAAATGAAGACATAAATATCAACACAAGTAAATTTAGCTCTATTTTCTATTTGTTTATCTACCTGTTAAACACATACATAGACACAAACGTACCCTCTGTAACTTAAACACATTCATATCTGTGAATCCTAAGCTTTACTACCCACTTTACTACCCTTTTATTAAATGCTGCAAGAATCATTAATTTGGTGGCTAATCAGAAAGGTTAAAGTAAAAACTTCTTTAAAAGTGCCACAGACATTTCTTACATATCTAATTGTAACTTATGCTCAGTAATGTCTGACTCTTTGTGACCCCATGAACTGTAGCCCATCTGGCTTCTCTGACCATGGAATTCCCCAGGTAAGAATACTGGAGTGGGTAGCCATTTCCTTCTCCAGGGTATCTTCCCAACCCAGGGATGGAACCCAGGTCTCTTGCATTGCAGCCAGATTCTTTACTGTCTGAGCCACCAGGGAAACCCAAATGCATACACAGATGCCAAGGGAAATCTACCAAGGGAAAATCCCCACAGTCTTCTCAAATATAATTATATATTGATGTTTTTAAAACTATGTTTTACTGAGATACAGTTCACATTTGTTGTTGGTTGCTAAGTCATGCCCATGCCTTGCAACCCCATGACTGCAGCACGTCAGGCTCCTCTGTCCTCTACTATCTCCTGGACTTTGCTCAAATTCATGTCTGTTGGGTCAGTGATGCTATCTAACCATCTCATCCTCTGCTGTCCTCTTCTCCTTTTGCCTTCAATCTTTCCCAGCATCAAGGTCTTTTCCAAAGAGTTGGCCTTTCCCACCAGGTGGCCAAATTATTGGAGCTTCAGCTTCAGCATCAGTCTTTCCAATGAATATTCAGGCTTGATTTCCTGTAGGATTGACTGCCTTGATCTCCTAGATGTCCAAGGGATTCTCAAGAGTATTCTCCAGAACCACAATTTGAAAACATCAATTCTTTGGCACTCAGCCTTCTTTACGGTCCAACTCTTACATACATGACTACTGAAAAAACCACAGCTTTGACTATATAGACCTTTGTAGGCAAAGTGATGTCTCTGCTTTTATAATATATTCTCTAGGTTTGATACAGTTTTCCTTCTAAGGATAATTATTCCATTTAAAGCACACAAGTTAATGGGTCTTAGTGCTTCCACAGAGTTGTGTGACCATCACTACAACCACACACTGCTTTTTAAAGAACATGCTATCTTAACTCCAATGATGAAGCTATTAATGAGCTTTGCGAGAAGATTTATTTTTACAGAGAGGGAGACAATGACCAAAGAAGCCAGTCACTTAACTTGTACACAAAACCTTAATTTGTCACTCTCACTTTTCAAGTTACACATCCTCAAAACTACCTCTTGAATTTCCACAAGAAATTAACAGATTTTGCTGTCTTTAGACTGAAGGTGATCCCCAGAGCCATAGCTCTGGGCTGGATCATACCCAGAAGTTGCAAAAAAAAAAAAGATGTTTTATTTATATACATTTTGGGTTGTTACAAATATAAATATTCTTTTCCCTCCTATTCACCCCTGTTAACTTTTTTTTAAACTGAGAAATTCATGGATCTACAACTAGTTTATTCCCAAGGGACTTTCTGTCAACTATGTATTCATCACATTCTTTCTGCTTGAGTAAAAACTTCATTTTATGTTAAAGTTGAGACAATAAGTAGAGATTGTTGACATCAGTTGAGAAAGAAAAATTGAGGTTACCGCAAAGATACCTTCTGGGAAAACATTAGATCCCTTTGAAGTTTTTATACTAATGGACATGACAAACAGATGTTTGAAACACCAAAACCACAACTGCAGGTAAAACATGAAACCTGTTTGATTTATGGTTTAAGGTGTTGCCATCTTGAATTCTGCCCTACAGTCTCTTACCAGAACATAGCTGTTTAAGGCAGGCGAGGGAATCCACCACATACTTTCATGATCAAAACTGGTCTTTCTTCATTTGTACCATCTTTCTGATTTGCTACTTTTAATAGCTGTCTAATAAAATCTGCAGAATGATTTTTTTTCCTCCTAACCTCAGTCTTGTGTTGCTAAATAACAACTGGTAAAAACAAAAAGAGAGAAACCATGTTTTTCCAAGGTTCATTCACCTTTTAATAGCATCTGGTCAAAACCCATGCCAAAAAAACAAATAAAAAATAATAATATTAGGTGGAAACATCTGCTTGTTCTTTGGTTAGGGTTGTAGACATTTTCTTTTCTGCTGAGAAAAAGCCCCAAGGTGGATGACATTTGCAGGCTCCACGACACAACTTCTACAGGCTGTATTGTAAATAAGCTTGGGTTGTGCACAATCCCCAGATGACCAGCTGGAGTGTCATTCTCTCTCCCACTCAAGAAAATATTTCTGTATGTGACTGGGTAACAGTGACATGATTGTCGAGCTAAATTCAACTCTTCTTTCAAAAAAAGAAATAAAGCACTTGCACTCAGTTCTCATGCTAAGTAAGTAATTGCCTCTGGCACTTCACATTTGAGAACTGTAATAGCAGTTGAGAACCTTGGCTCCAGCTCAGATGACCAGTGAATTGTGGTATGTGCACATATATTGGTCAAGGGACCAACTAACGAGAGTGTAGAGTTCTCAGAAGAAGGGAGGGTGGGGGGTACAGAGAAAGGTAATCATGATAATGGGGGTTGGGGGATATACAGAAGGAAGATCTTTTAAAAAGGTCATTAAAAAAAGTATGAGAGGGAAAAAGTTAACAGGAAACAGGAAGGAATGTAGAAAAGCTACAAATGGTCTGTTTCTTGGTTTCCTTCACCTTTCCTCTTTCTTTTGATAAATTTTGGGAAAAGAATGGCAGATTGTAGGGTGAGGAAAATGGGACTGCTAAAACATGAAAACATTCCACCCATCTAGAGAGCTCAATTGTTGAGATAACTGCAGAATTAATATAACAACTTAGAAAGGGACTGTATCAAGTTTCACAAATTCCAAATAGCTCTTCCTAGCATTCAGGAAAACCAAAGCTGTGGAAAAAAACAGTTCTGTATATTTCTGAACAACTAAAATGCTGTGAAGGAAATACATTTTCCACTTCATGGTAGTAACCAAATTTAAATTAAAAAATGCTTAAAGTAGCATATTTTAGTCTCAGTAGTTCCATATTTTAGTCCCACAGGATTGCGCCACATTGCCTTTTTATAAAAGGGGTATTCTGCAATTAATAACTTCAGTTCAATGCTGGCATGTTACGAAGAAAGTATCTGAAAATAAAGAATCCACACTTTGATAAGCATTCTTTAAAAGATTTCCAACACAAACAAAACCAATCTTCATCACTAAGTATTTCCATGAATCATCACTGGCACGCTTGGGGTCTAACGTGAAGATGAAACAGATACCCTGTAGACAAGCTAAGCTTGGCCTTTAATTCATCTTCATGCACCAGAGCTGAATGTTTATGGTCTGTGTCAAGTGATTTGAAAGATAACAATAACTGCAACTACTTGCATAACGCACGTCCTGACTGCTCAAGAGATGCTGACTCAAAAGTACTGGTCACTTTGACATCTCAAACTGCTGTAACTGACCAGAGTCCCACTACCATAAAAAAATATAAACTAGGAGAGGGGCTTCCCCGGCAGTCCAGTGGTTAAGACTCTGCTCCCAAAGCAGGGAGCTCGAGTTTGATCCCTCCTCAGTTCAGTTCAGTTCAGTTGCTCAGTCGTGTCTGATTCTTTGCGATCCCATGAATCGCAGGACGCCAGGCCTCCCTGTCCATCACCATCTCCCGGATTAAAATCCCACATGCCTTGGGGCCAAAAAAACCAAAACATAAAACAAAAGCAATATTGTAACCAATTCAATAAAAACCTTAAAAATGGTCTACATAAAAAAATCTTAAAAAAAATAAACGAGGAGAGCAGGAAAAGGTTGGACGTGGACTAATATTTAGAGAGCATGTAATAAATAGACATCTCTTTATAAGTGTTAAAAAAGAAATTGAGCAGAAATTAAATATTTGAGTATGAGGCAACTGTCTTTAAGAAAACAGGTGAACTTAGGAATCAAAAAATGTGAGTTAAAACAGATAAATAACTCGGTCCTAGTGGACAGCACAGGGAACTACATTCAATGTCTTGTAATAACCTATAATGGAAAAGAATCTGAAAAAGAATATATTTGCCTGTATTAAAAAATGTGAGTTAAAGTCGAAACCAATGAAACTCATTAGTTGAACGATCTTGAACAAGTCCTTTAATTTCTCGGTATTTGTGAGGAATGAATACTACAAAGAATGGACTCTGAGTAACAGTTTTCTGTTACTACGACTAGCATTCCTGTTAATTCCACTACCAGCACCACCACCATTACTAGGCGCTCATCCCGAAATGGCACTTACGCATCAGTAAGGGAGTGACGCAGAAGACTAATGAAGGCTCAAGTGTACTGTGCTTTTGTTCATAAGCATAGTGAACCTTTATGATTTACTTTACAAGATGCAAGCGGCACTTGCTACTGGCTGAATGTAATAAAAATAAATGGTATCATACCCGCAAGCCTAATTAGAACAAGAAGTTGTTAGAACTGTAGGAAACTCTAAAAGTCTTCCCTCTAGTCTTTGTTTTCATATAACAAGAGAAAAAGGTACAAGGTTACAGAGAAAGTCAACGAAGAGCCAGGTCTAGAATGTGAATTTTCTGCCTTGATCCTGTACTTTTGGCCACAACCTGGAAAAGAGTACACTGATGGAGGTTATGAGATACTGCCTGTGAACCAAAATGGAAAGCAGGGCAGAACAAGATCTTATTTAAGAGCAAATGGTACGTGTTCATAAGCGTGCATTTGCAAGGATGTTCACTGAGGTGTGGTTTACAGTAAGGAAAAAAGTGAGAGCAACCTAAAGGCCCATTTATTAATAGAAGGATGCTTAATTAATGGTAGTGCGTCTATACTGTGGAACACTGCACAGAACAAATTCTCAGAGGTACACTTACACAGATGTAGACTGATACAGAAAGGGTGCCAAGACAAAGTGAGAAAGTTCAATATGATTTCATATGGCATTTTTGAGAAAAACTATATAAAATATGTAAATGTAAAAATTCAGAAGGGAACATGGCAAATCAATATCCTTGTTTACCATGAGAGAAGGAATCAAGAGTGAGTTTTACTTTATATTTTTGAATCCTTCATGAGAACGTATTCATATATTCGTTGTACAGTTACAAAGAAATGGGAGAGAACTTTACAGAGAGAAATTGCATACTTACTCATTTAGGTACATATGACTGAAATATTTTATTTGAAAATTTCTCTCATTGACAAAGACTTTAGGAAGAATGAAAACATCCCAGCTAACTATATACTAGATGAAAATAGCTAACACTATACACAGATCATAAATTATCAAAGAACTTAAAACAAAATACATTTAATATAAAATCTACAGTTAATTTTGTTCAATTCAAATATTAACTGCACAGTTTAAATGACACCACGTAATCTGATCTTCACTGGAATCACCTGGGTAGCTTATTTAAAAAAGAGATTTCCAGGGTCCTCAGGGATCTGGTTCAGTAGGTCTTGGAATAGAGCCTACACAGTCAGAGCTTGAACCACTGCTTAGGACAATCTGCCAGGAAAATGTGACTTCCAGACAAGAAGCAATTAGAGAATAGTACAAGAAAATAATAAAAACTTAAAGGTATAGTACAAAATATTGAGTAGGGGAGATGATATTGGAACAGAGTATTCCACAAAGAACAGCAACTGAACTCGACATGAGTAGAATTTGAACTAGGTCTTCAAGGATAGTTAGATTTCAGACAGATAAATAGGAGGCACAGTTTCCTTGGAAACAAACAGTACTAAGTCCTGTGCCAGACACCGTCCCATAGCAGCGTGAGCAATGGCAACAGGACTTAATGAGGGAATAGTGCAGAGCGCTACTGGACCAGACTGGGAGCTAGTGTAGTGTTCTAGGTGTACAGTGTGGGGCGAAAAAGAAATGACGAAGAGTTTAATCTTCCTTTAATGATTCAGAAAGCCTCTAAGAATCTTATACATACATATGTGAATCAAAATATGAGGATCTATTGTCATAAATATATTATTATGTAATATATAATAAGATTGGGATTGACATATACACACTACTATATATAAAATGGATAGCTAATAAGAATCTACTATATAACACAGGGAATTCTACTCAATGCTCTAATGACCTAAATGGGAACAGAATCTAAAAAAGAGTGGATATTATGGGCTTCCCTGGTGGCTCAGACGGTAAAGAATCCGCCTGCAATGCGGGAGACCTGTGTTAGATCTCGGCTAGGAAGATCCCCTGGAGAAGGGCATGGCAACCCTCTCCAGAATTCTTGCCTGGAGAATCCCCACGGACAGGGGAGCCTGGTGGGCTACAGTCTGTAGGGTTGCAAAGAGTCGGACACAACTGAGTGACTAAGCACACACACATACACACACATATTTATGTATAACTGATTCACTTTTCTGTACAGCAGAAACCAACACAACATTGTAAATCAACTATATGTCAATAAAATTAATTAAAAATAAATAAAAATTGGAAAGACAAAACATAAATTATTATATAATTGTTATTAATTACATATTTATTATCTATGTTATTAATATAAAATATATAGATATAGTTAATATGTAATTATATATTCAATAATATTAAAAATATATATTACATGAAGAAAACTCTGGTGAACTTTTGGATAAATTTATATATTCTATGTATAACACACTTTCCTACTCTCAGTTATTTAGAACCCAGTTCTCCTGCATTGCAGGTGGTTTCTTTCCCATCTGAGCCACCAGGGAAGCCCATTAATATTTATTCAATATACATAATGATGAACTTTAAGTACAATGAGAAATGCCTAAAACTTCACTTATCTCTACATAAGGAATTAAAAATTGCTGCAGTACCTACTGAAATGAAGCTAGAGATAATTTGAATTACAACACAAAGGGGTTGTCCAAAAGGTTAGTCTGGAAGTTGAGGGCATAGTTCTTTATGTATATTTGAGAAGTTTCCATTAAGCCTGATTCAACAAATACATTTCTTTCCTTTCATTAAGGTAAGTTACACAAACATTTCACCACTTTCAAAATTTTATGGATCTTGGCTTCCCTGGTAGCTCAGATGGTAAAGAATTCACCTGCAATGCAGGAGACCTTTGTTTGATCCCTGAGTGGGAAGATCCCCTGGAGAAGGGAGAAGGGAATGGCCAGTATTCTGGCATGGAGAATTCCATTGGCAGAGGAGCCTGGCATGCTACAGTCCATGGGGTAACAAAGAGTCAAACACAGCTGAGTGACTTTCACTTTCACTATCTGTAAAAAAGTAAAAATGTTTGGCATTTTTATTACAAAGTATACAAATAAGAGTTAGTATGTTAATTAAAACCTCAATGAGGTCTATTTGCATTCCTGAAAATAAGTTATCTATTAATATTTTATTAATAGGACAAGACCTTCATCAATTAGACTGGAGATCAAAAGTATAAACATAATCATAATCCACAAACTTGCCAATTATTTTCTCCAATATTGCTGGTTTTCAATTTTGCATTTTGCAAAATTCTGCATTTTGTTCAATGTAAGAACTAAAGATCTTACACTGAGCAAAAGGTATTCAAACTCCACGTTAGAAGATTATTAATCTTTCTCAAATTCATTTCCCATATATTCTGGATTATTTTGGCCCCCACAAAATTATTCAGTATCAAACAAGTTTGAGTTTGGAAGGTTAAAAGTCACACCTGCTATCAAAAACTTTGGGGGGAGGGTGGGGAAGTTAAAAAAATAATAAAAATCCACTGTATCAAAATGAATTCCAACGGTGTAACCAATACCTTGCAGCTGTTGTGATATCTTCATTTTACTGGCTAGGAGGATAGACTATTCCCTCAACTACTATAGAAATTCTTTAGTTATGCTTTTCAGAACAACATATAGTGAAATTGATTTTTCTTCCTTAACTAAATTTTCTCATATTTATCCTTTAACTTAAAAAGTTACATTTATATAACTCAACAGTCTAGAAGCTTTACTAAAAGAGATCAAAGCAAAACTCCAACACAGTTTTTTATAAAAATAATACTGGCAGGAAAAGAGTCTTGTTAGCCAAAGTCAAGGTTAAAAAAAAAAAAAATCAACTATGCTTAAAAGAATTAGACTGAGAAGAAATGAGAATTTTTGAAGAAAAACGAGGAAACCCCCAGGATGATGGGACCATGTGTCCTCAGGCTGTGTGCTGAGGGCCTCTTTCCACTCTGGCGTTAGGGTGATCAGGTGCTGTATTCAGTTCATAATGGTGCAGATTCTGTCTGCAACCCCAAAACCTATCATACCAAAAACCATTAAACCAGGTTGAGGAACTTATTCTAAGAATAATGTATTAACAAGACCACAGCGAGAAGTAAGAAGACCTGTTACTAACTTGGGGAATTAATCTGAGCTTTAACTTCTCTGGCTTCAATTTCCTCATCTTTGAAAGAGAGTTGGATTAAGTTATTTCTAAGGTCCTTTCCTGCTGTGAAATTCTATTGTACGCTCATGTGGAATTTCAGAGAATCCAAGTTACCACCTAAGTATTTCAATACTCTACCATGCCAAAAGTTGGGAAGCCAGGTTACCCTCATCAAAATTCCCATGTTGAAATACTTCAAGTGAATAATCAATTAAAAAACAACACCCCTCCCCATAAGGTAGGTAAGAATGAACTTAGGTTTTAAAATGATTGCTGGCTCCTTATGTGAATAGCTCGAGAGACTGGCTTTCTAAATAGCTAGATAAACGGTTTAAGGAAAAAAGGGAGTAGGTAGGAGGATGGGGCAGGGTGCTCCGGGTTAATGAACATGAAGACTGATGAACTGTGATGTCAGTAACACATTTTTGCTAGTATGTGTCAAAGAAAGAAGAAAACACTGCAGGGAATCATGCCAGGTTATCGAAGATGCTGGTGGTTAAGAAGTGGTGAGGAATCACCTAGTTCACCAGCCTAATACATTTTACCAGAAGAACACACATGACAAAGTGCTCAAGTTAAAAGGGCTATTCTGAGGAGACATATCTTCTGCTTTAATGTTAGCTTTGTATTCGGATTATGAAACAAACACACACTTTTTCAAAAAATTCTGAAAAATGCAGAAAATTATGAAGGGACAAAAATCAGCTATATTCTTACTATACCAATCTAACCTCTGTAATTCTTTTTGATCTATTTCCTTTCAGTATTTTTTCCTTTGTGCCTAAATATACACCTTAACTATGCACACATTTAGGATCATACTAGATGCATAAAGTGTTACCACTTTTTATTATGAGTCTTTCCCATGTATTAATAATTAAAACCTTCTAAAAACAGGAAAAACATGAGTTTAGTAGCTGTATAATGTTTCATTCCCCAAATTCATTTAACATATGCATATAGCTGTAATCACATTAACATATTATTTTATGTCTCTTTTGCTTATATTAATATATATCTTTCCTACTTATTTATGAAAGAGTATAAAAGCTCTGAAACATCAAAATTTTCCTAGTTTGTGATACATTTTTCAACACGATTTTTGACATGCGTTCTAAAAATTTCAATGGCTGTATTTTCCTTTGTAATTTGGTTGACTACTTTTATTATTAAAGAATTATGCTTAATCCAGATGTCAGTTTTTTCCAATTCCACTTACTGATAATCTAGGCCAGGCCTATTATTTTGTGATGCTTCAATTATCATTTTCTACACGGTCTCACTTCAAGGGGAAAAGTAGAGTCCAAAAATTCATTTTTATAAAGTATATGGCATTTGAAACTGGGAATAATAAGCTGACCATGGTACACCTGTTCAGCTAGGAGACTGAGATTTCCATGGTCTGGCTGAGCCGCCCAAATCCATCCCAGCACACGGTTTGGCGCCATCTAGTAACAGTTGTTCTCTTGGTTTAATTATCAGTGGGGACACATGTGGATTTGGAGCTTGGCTCGGCCTTCCAGGACTATCATAGTGGTAATAGAAATCTCCCGGTTAGTTGGCACCCATTTTGTTAGCTAGATGCGGGGAAACTGGGCTGAGAGAGAAACACAAATACAGAGATCTTTCACTTCCTGAAAGAGAGTTGCCTATGATCAGATGATAAGAATTTGGGTCTGGCCCTGTTTGAGAATAGGGGTTAGGTGGAAGTCAGGAGCCCACTGAGTTTCTAAGGAGTTTTAAAGTTTTACACATACTAGGGTCTATTTGGTCCAATTATTTCCATAGAATCATAATGTTTTAGTTACTCTGGCTTCAAGACAGCTGAAGTCCCAGGATGGAATATATTTAGGAGATCCTAATTTCCTTTGAAGAATTAATAGATTCATAGTATTATTCTTGCGTTGGTAATTTGAAAACAATTTCAATTAGTGAAAGATTGAAAGAGATTTTTAAATGGGTCCCCAACCAAATATAGGAAACTTAACCCTTCGATGACATACACATGTTAAATGATAGTCTAGAACAAAGATTCTAAAGGAAATTACAGCTCATTTGGAAAAACTTCATAAGACAACTGCATGAACCTCAAGGGCAGTATTATAGCAAGTTTCCCCTATGCTTTCCTTGTGCACTGGTATTTCTTGCAAAGTAAACTCACATTCAATTTTAAGTCAACTGAGCACAGTAAGTTTTCCCAGAACCTGACTTATGTCATAGGTTGAAGTATTTTGGAGGAAAAGGCTTTACGTATGTAGAATCCAAGGGCTCTCTCTTGTCATAAATGTTAAAAACACCCTTTCTTTTCCTTCTTCCTGGCCCTAAATCTGTCTCTTCCACATGGAAAACAAATCTTTTTATAATCTTGGCTTACCTCTATCATGAAATGTTTGGCAGAAGGCTGGGAAAGATGCTTTATTACCTTCCCTAAGGAAGACTGTCCAAGGACAGCCCTTGATTTTCTCAGCATTATTAAATCATTCATTTTGTTATCTTTTCTCCACCCGAGAAATTCCAGTCTGCTAAGCACTTTTGAGCAGTAAAAAGTAAAAATGCAATTTCTACTTTCAAATACCAAAATAGGAAGATGGAAGGCTGACAGAAGATGCAAGTGGGGAAGCAAATAAGGCAAGGTGTGTGCAAGAATGTGATCATGTCACAAAAGACTCCATTTTTCAGATTCTGAAATAAAAATGCAGCTCATAGATTCAAAACAGATAACCAACAAGGACCTAGTATATAGCACAGGGAACTCTGCTCAATACTCTGTAATAACCTACACAGGAAAAGAATCTTAGAAAGAATAGCTACATGTATAAGTATAATTGAATCACTTTGCTGTATACCTGAAACTAACATAACATGGTTAATACTCCAATATAAAATAAAATTTAAAAATAAAATAAAAGTATGTAAAAGTTCAAAAATGCAGCTTAACTTTACTATTTTCAAATCAAGAGGAAAAAACATACATATTTAAACAGCAAGGTGGCAGCTCAGAGTGGAGCTTGGTTTATTAAGAAACTCTGCTGGGAGGAGGTGAGTATGGTAGCTGTTATTAAGCCTTCCTCCTAACCTCCAACCTCTCTCCCAATGCATAATCGGGAATATAAAATTTAAGAGAATGTTATCTCTGCTTCTAAGTGTATATATGGACTGGCCAAGAATGTGAAAGGATATTTTAGAATTAAAGAGGAGAGATTCCTAAATCCCTTATGTCATTCTTTTAAACCCTTGCTATTTTACCAACTCTTTGATAAGAGACACAAAGTTTAACAAAGTTTAAGTGTTCAATATGATGGATTTTACATCCATGGAACCACCACTCAGATCAAGACATAGAACATTTCCCAGAAACCCAAAAGGCTTGCATGTGCCCCTTCCAATCAATAATCACAATCAGAAGTAGCCAACATGCAGGCTTGTATCACCACAGATAAGTTTTGCCTAAAGTATCACCCTTTTCAAGATAGCCAAAGACAAAAGTTTAAGTTGAACCTTAGATAGTTAAGATTCAGGTTAGCTCAAGTTTGGGGAAACATATAAAAAGGAAGTTCCAATAACATTTTAAATGGGTAACTCCTGGATGAGTCATAAGTCAACTTCTTTTTGAAAGTTTTAGAAATATCTGTTCTAATGACTTATAAGGTACAGACCTTAGATTACCTATAAATGGCCTTTGATGAGCAACAGAATTTCACTGATCTACAGCAAACTAGTCCTAAAACCCCTATTGCTCTGCTTCTTCCAAAGTTCAAGATCTTTCCTGAGTCAACAATATCTAGTTACAGTAAATGGCTATGCTTACTTAGGGTGCAAGTACTTCAACTGAAGGAGTATACAGTACTCATCCTCTGACACTTTGGCAGGATATTTAAATAAAGATGTCCTACATGCTACTGTGAACTATGGGAATATCCATTACAGTGAGAACTCAGACAGGAAATGGGGATCTGAAATTTTTAACAGTTGAGAGTGGATGAAAAAAAAAAAACAGTGAGCAAGATATTATGGAAATGACAGTCATGTGAAAGAGTGGAAAAGGAGTCTCCATCAACAGTGAGAGAGGTCAGGAGGGTCACAGCACATTAGATAAGAAGGAAAAGCATACAGTGATAGAATGCAAAAAAGAGGACTGCTGAAGAAGCGATGGTAAATGGGAATTACATGCCACTGAAGGAAGGAGGAGAAGAAATGAATTTGTCAAAAGAAGTCACTGACCCCAGGATTGCCCGGAAAGGAGTGATGGCATAAATTAGACTGCAAGGCATTAAAAAGGAAAGAGGTAATACAAAGTAAAAGCATTAAATATACTAATATTAAAAAAAACTAATAGTCAACATTTATAGAACCTCGCTATGTGCCAAACACTGTCCTGAACACTTGACATATATTGAAGTGAAAGTGGCTCAGCTGTGTCCGACTCTTTGTGGCCCCATGGACTGTAGTGTGCCAGGTTCCTCCGTCCATGGAATTCTCCAGGCCAGAATACTGGAGTGGGTAGCAGTTCCCTTCTCCAGGGGATCTTCCCAACCCAGGGATTGAATCCAGGTCTCCTGCATTGCATGCAGATTCTTTACTGTCTGAGCCGCCAGGGAAGCCCTGACATATACTGAAAGATTTTTTAATTCTTAAAACAATCCTAGGCAGTAGAGTTTATAGATGAGGAAGTGAAGCACAGAAAGGTTAAATAAGTTGCCCAAGCTCACATAGTAAGTGTTAGAGGCAGGATTCAGACCCAGGCAATTGACTACAAGGCTCCCCCTTTTAATCTCAAAGGTGCACTCCACACAAGTTTCCACTCTTTTCATAATATAGTGGTCGGTAACGCTGCCTACGGCTCAGGGGTGGAGAGAGTCAACTATGCTTCGAGTAAATGACAGATAGAAGAGCACATGGAAAATGCTGCTAGAGAAAGTACGTTTAGGAGTTAGCAGTGAGGACCGAGTTATACCAGACTACATGAAGTCATAATAAGGAAGGTCTACAGTTTCCATCTTGTTATAGCGAGCACTGGTTGGCAGTCTGGGAGCCAGAGCAAAGGCATCCAAAATCCTGAGGATGATAGCATGGAGTGTGACATTTAGACTAGAAAATATGATTTAGGCACAAATAAAATGTTATACCTAAAATGTGGAAAATCTATCTCTTACTACTAGCCTGGCCAAGTACCTGCTGTGTGACCCCCTGTGAGTGTATGCTCAATCGCTCAGTCGTGTCTGACTCTCTACAATCCCATGTACTGTAGCCCACCAGGCTTCTCTGTCCACGGAATTTTCCAGGCAAGAATACTGGAGCGGGTTGCCATTTCTTCCTCCAGGGAATATTCCCGACCCAGGGATCAAACACACATCTCCTGTATCTCCCTCATTGGCAGGCAGATTCCTTTACCACTGTGCCATCTGGGTGTCCGCCTATGAGTGGACCTGTAACAAACACACGGGAGAAATCAAGCGGGATTCTTCCTTGGGGTCTGCACAAGGTACTGCTGTGAATGTGTCCTTTCTGTGATCTAAAAAGGACTTGGAAAGCCCGGGGCAAGTCATCTGTGCTTCTCATGACTGTGATCTATGATCTGTGCCGTCTTAGCTCTGTGGTTTCAAGGATGAATCTGCACAGTGCTTACTATATAGCTCAGTTCAGTTCAGTTCAGTCACTCAGTCATGTCTGACTCTTTGCAACCCCATGGACTGCAGCACGCCAAGCTTCCCTGCCCATCACCAACTCCCAGAGCTTGCCCACACTCATGTCCATTGAGTCGGTGATGCCATCCAACTATGCTAGCACTCAGTAACTGTTTCTTGAAGTACTGCTAAAAAAATCAGTAAAAACAAAAACAAAATCCTCTCTTACATTTGAGCAGCACATAGATGTGACTAAGAAGACAGGCTTCCCAATCAGACAGACCAGGACTCAATTCCAGGCTCTACTGCTTATCACTAACTATTGAACTGATCTTTTAAACACTATTTAATTTTTTCTAACCATAGTTTCTTCATCTATAAAATGGAAATGACAATAATAGCTCTGAATTCCTTGGGTCGTTTTTAGGATTAAATCAGAGAGTGTGTGTAAAATATAGCACCGTGTCTGGTGTATAGTAAGGGTTCAGTAAAATCATTAATACTGTTACTGCAAATTTAATTGAGACTTTATACTATTAATGTCCATGTTTCTTCACCAAATACAGGTACAACACATGACCAGATCAGTTCCAATTCACAATTAAAAAAAAATTCTTTACATTCAAAGACTATTATTATTTTGGAATCTTTTAGAATATGTGTAATAATAATAAAACTTGCTATTAAAAATTCTTTGAAAGATTGTTTTATAAAATTACACAAAAGAGACACTCATGTGATAGCAGAATAAGAATTAAATGTAGTCTAAATTGCAATGTTGATAGAGAACTAAATATTCTTAATTGCTTACAGGACCAGTCAGATATAGTCAAGTACTCCAGTAATATAGAAACAATTTACAGGTAATTATATTTCCATGCAAAGCCTACATCTGTAGGTGAGAGAAGGAGATACACCTCTTCAAAATGTTCTTCGTCTCTTTCCATTTTGAAACTGTGATGAAACACGTATAATGTTCGGCTTAGGTATACTCTATAAATTTTACAGACTTCATTCAGTGATGAATCATTTTTCTTTTAAATCACGGTTTTTAAACAGAACATCTGAGATTAGTTATTTTAAATAATTAAAAAAAATTTAATTTCTGAACTATGTGATACTAAAATCAGACTTACACCCATGTTGAATTTCTCTCTCAAGATATATCTAGATCCCTGACTATGACCATTCTTACCTTCAATAATAAATGTCTACACTTTGAATATAAAAATGTATGTTCTTTTGATAACTGACAGGAACATGCCAGCCAAAGGCAGAAGAAATGTCCATGGATTATAGGCAATCCTACAGCTGAATTTCCTTTGCCATCTTTCACCTCCTTCTATTGCTTAAGCCATTGGTGGCTATTGATTAGCTAAGAAAAACTCACCTCCAATTTAGCTGTTAAATAATTTTCAGTTTTCTCCCTAGAGACATTAGGAATACCGCAGAGATGTGATAAAAGATTGCTGTGAACAATGATAAAAATGTGCATTTCCACATATTTATAAATCCACATGCTAACTTTACTAAACTTGCTGGCAAAGACAACTATCTGATATTTAAGGAAGTTAGTCCAATGGGAAAACTGACAGGCGAAACTGCCCACTCACTGGATCTACTAGACGTCACTTCAATTAGTGATTGAGACTGGCAGCCCACAAAGGCATTTCTGTGTGATGTTCCATAAGAAAAATATGCTTTGTACATAATGTACAATATTCCCTGTCTGTCCCACTCAGACTCAAAACCCTATAAAGCTGGAACGAATCAGACTTTCATGTAACAGCTTGAGTTCCAATTTAAGTTAAAAAGAAATTTTTCTCTTATTAGTAGAGCCTGGCCCTAATAAGCAAGAAAGAAATTATATTGTTTTTTCCCCAGTTATTGCAATAAATAAGAAAAGAACTGTGTTATACAGATCTGGGTGAGAACAGGGAGGGGGGTAATTTCCTCTTATATAATTAAATAATTATTTCTTCTTAAAACGGTGGAGTTCTAGGCCTGGCAGATCAGTCGTCAAAGGGCAGCTATTCAGCCGTTCATTCAAAGAAGAGGGAAGCAGAGCATGGGAAATTCATTTTCAGATACATTTTGCCCTTGTCACTTTCAAATACATTTGTCCCTGTAGTACTGGAGGCCAGAATTTCACATGGTTCTGGTCCTATGCAATGCACACCCCAAAAGGAATCTAAGAATGATTTTAAAAGAAATAGTTTAAAACATGAGCATTCTGAAAAAGACAACTGGTTAATTAAAAATATTTTTTAACGGTTGAAAAGTATCTTTGCTTAAAAGAAACATTCTTCCTCAGCCCATGAACTTAAATTTGCATAGTTTAGCTGGAGTTATAAACTGAACAGCTCCATGTGTTACATTTTAAAGTTATACTAAATTATAAAGCACTTGCCCTTAAACTCAAGCCTTTCCATGCCAGACTTGCTATAAGCCCTGAAACAAAACATGCTAAATGAGACTATAGTATATACTTTTCTTAATAAGATGTGAATAATAATCACTAATAGCAGATCCAAGAAAAGCTCATAAGAAAGCCAGAAAAATCTTATTAAATTTAACTAACTTAAGAGGTTGGAATGCTGGAATGAAGTTTAAAATCCTCAAGCCAAAATACTCACCAGATACTAATGCTGCTCACTCAGAATTCTGAGCTTTGGGAGATGGAGGTCATGGGTAAGGAGGTTAAAAAAAAATTAATACAATTTGGAGCTCAAGGTAGGGTTTAATTCTGCATTAGAGGGAGACCTTTTAACAATCAAATAATACATTTAAATAAATCTCTCCTGGGGACTGCTTTACAATGAAGTAGTTTCAGTTTCTGGTAGCCAATAAGAGTGGCCAATGACAGAGAGCTAAAAACAAAGACCCAGAATATTTAGTGTTGACCAGGACCAAAAAAATTATCTGAGTCTAGTTCTCAACTACATATTAATATAAATAGAAATGGAGATACAATCATTGATCAGATTTCTGTTTAAGCTTCTAAAGTGCAGGGGGAAAATGTGATACAGTAATCTCATTCACTGAGGTCTGTCACCTTCTTCCTGACCAGGGCTAGAAGATTCCTCCTCCCTGAGCTACCCTTCCTTCCCCCACAAAACACACTCCATCCCTTTAAAGGGACTTTCAATGTCAGGTCAAGGAGTTTGGGGAAACCATGGAAGATTTCTGAGCAGAGCGGTGACATAATGAAAGCAGTGTTTCAGGCAGAGGGAGGTGGGCAGATTCAAGTGACCACAGGCACAGAACGAGGGTCTGAAGGAATGAATGTGTTAACTGTCCATCCTTGCTTCTCAGTAGACACACAAAATAGTGTTCAGAAAGAGTAAATTGCTCACATTCCTGTAGAAAGCATCATGCTTGAATCTCAAGTTATTTGATAACCATCAGAGCCCTGTACCGTTCAAATGGAGAAAATAAATTGATTTAACTAAACCAACAACTTAGCAAATTCACAGAGATTAAGGCATCAAATCTGGCCCTGTATCCTCTCATTTTATTCTAAGTCATAAAATACATATGGACCAAAAAAAGTCCAAACTATTATTTAGGAATTTATGTTTTATCCATCAGTTCTATGATCTGCTGACTGTATAAACTCACTTTTACTAGATTTACAAATATCCTGAAGGTGGCTAGAGCTGAGCAAACAGAAAGGTTATTCTGGGCTGATGCTGACTCTCCTTGGGCACAGAGTCTCCCGGCCCTGCCCTGTCTTTCTCAAAAGGGCTCTAGAATCATTTATGAAAGAGGCTTAGGAGCCACTGTGGGAGTGAACTGGGTCTCTACCTTTCCTTTCTTTTTTAAAAAATTAATTTATTTTTTTTATTGAAGGGATAATTGCTTTACAGAATTTTGTTGTTTTCTGTCGAACCTCAACATGAACCAGCCACAAGTGTACATATATCCCTTCCTTTTTGAACTTCCCTCCCATCTCTCTCCCCCTCCCACCCCTCTAGATTGATACAGAGCCTCTGTTTGAGTTTCCTTAGCCATATAGCAAATTCCCGCTGGCTATCTATTTAGGGTCTTTCCTCATAGCTCAGTCAGTAAAGAATATGCCTGCAATACAGGAGACTCAGGTTCGATTCCTGGGTCGGGAAGATCCTCTGGAGAAGGAAATGGCTACCCACTTCAGTATTCTTGCCTGGAGAATCCCATGGACAGAGAAGCCTGGTAGGCTACAGTCCACAGGATAGCAAGAGTTGGAGACGACTTAGTGACTAAACCATCTATTTCACATATGGTAATGTAAGTTTCCATGTTACTCTTTCCATACACCTGACCTTCTCCTCCCCTCTCCCCATGTTTATAAGTCTATTCTCTATGTCTGTTTCTCCATTGTTTCCCTGTAAATAAATTCTTCAGTAGCATTTTTATAGATTCCATATATCTGTGTTAGAATACGATATTTATCTTTCTCTTTCTGACTTACTTCACTCAGTATAATAGGTTTTAGGTTCATCCACCTCATTAGAACTGACTCAAAGGCACTCCTTTCTATGGCTGAGTAATATTCCATCGTGTATATGTACCACAACTTTTTTATCCATTCATCAGTCAATGGACATCTTGGTTGCTTCCATGTTCTAGCTATTGTAAATAGTGATGCAAGGAACAGTAGGCTACATGTGTCTGTTTCAATTTTGGTTTCCTCAGGGTATATCCCTAGGAGTGGGATTGCTGGGTCATATGGTGGTTTTATTCCTAGTTTTTAAGGAATCTCCATACCATCTTCCATAGTGGCTGTATCAATTTACATTCCCACCAACAGTGCAAGAGCACTCCCTTCCTCCACACCCTCTCCAGCATTTATTGTTTGTAGACTGTTTGATGGTGGCCATTCTGACTGGTGTGAGGTGATAGCTCATTGTAGTTTTGATTTGCATTTCTCTAACGATGAGAACTTCCCTGGTGGCTCAGAGGATAAAGCGTCTGCCTGCAATGCAGGAGACCCGGGTTCGATCCCTGGGTTGGGAAGATCCCCTGGAGAAGGAAATGGCAACCCACTCCAGTATTCTTGCCTGGAGAATCCCATGGACAGAGGAGCCTGGCGGGCTACAGTCCACGGGGTCGCAAAGAGTTGGACACGACTGAGCGACCTCACACTCACACTCACACAATGATGAGAAAGGTTGAGCATCTTTTCATGTGTTTGCTAGCCATCTGTATGTCTTCTTTGGAGAAATGTCTGTTTAGGGCTTTTCCTCACTTTTTGATTGGGTTGTTTGTTTTTCTAGTATTGAGTTGTATGAGCTGCTTATATATTTTGGAAATTAATCCTTTGTTAGTTGTTTCAGTTGCTACTATTTTCTCCCATTCTGAGGGTTGTCTTTTCACCTTGCTTACAGTTTCCTTTGCTCTGCAAAAGCTTTTAAGTTTAATCAGGTCCCACTTGTTTACTTTTGTTTTCATTTCTGTTACTCTAGGAGGTAGGTCATAGAGGATCTTGCTTTGATTTATGTCATTGAGTGTTCTGCCTGTTTTCCTCTAAGAGTTTTATGGTTTCTGGTCTTACATTTCAGTCTTTAATCCATATTGAGTTTATCTTTGAGTATGGTGTTAGAAAGCGTTCTAATTTCATTCTCTTACATGTGGCTGTCCAGTTTTCCCAGCACCACTTAGTGAAGAGGCTGTCTTTGCCCCCTTGTATATTCTTGCCTCCTTTGTCAAAAATAAGGTACCCATGGGAGCATGGGTTTATTTCTGGCTTTCTATCTTGTTCCATCGGTCTATATTTCTGTTTTTGTGCTAGTACCATACTGTCTTGATGACTGTAGCTTTGTAGTATAATCTGAAGTCAGGAAGGTTGACTCCTCCAGCTCTCTTCTTCTTTCTCAAGACTGCTTTGGCTATTGGGGTCTTTTGTGTTACCATATGAATTGTGAAATTTTTTGTTCTAGTTCTGTGAAAAATGCCATTGGTAATTTGATAGGGATTGCATTAAATCTTCAGATTGCATTTGGTAGTATAGTCATTTTTACAATATTGATTCTTCCTACCCAGGAACATGGAATATCTCTCCATCTGTTTATGTCATCTTTGATTTCTTTCATTAGTGTCTTAAATAGAAGTAGATGAAGAAGATCTATATACATTAAAGATTAACTGCAAGGGGAAAAGAACAGTAGGAAAAGCAAACAAAGGAAAAATGCAGAAAAAATAATAATAGGTTTAAAAAATTAAAATTAAAAAAAGAGAAAAGAAGAAAAAAAAGGAAAATTCCACAGAACTGAAAAGCCCAATGTAGAGGCAGAGGTTTATAACAGCAATAAAAAATGTGGCTGAGAAAAAAAAGAAAGAAAAAAACAAGACTCAAAAGCTTAATTAGATTTTATAGTGCCAATAACATTGACAACTACAACAGAGAGGGGAAAAAAAGGAAAAACAGAAAAAAAAATCCAAAAGAATCTACAGAACAAGTCAAAACATAAGAATAATACATATTTTTCTTGAGTCACTGCTGTCAAGAGCCCCTTCCCTTGCTGGGAGTTATAGGCCACCTCTCCTCACTAGGATGCCCTCCACACTGTGCTGGTCTCCAGACCTGTTGCGGGGGCAGCTCAGATTCTAATCTGGTCCCACTCCTGTGTGTTCTTGCCTCCAATGTCCACAACTATCAGAACTAGTGTGTTTTCTTTTGTGGGAGCACTCAATGGCCTTTTATATATTCCATAGAGTCTGCCTAGTTGATTGTGTGGATTTAACCTGCAGCTTGTACAGCTGGTGGGAGGGTCGTGGGTCTTCTTCCTTAGCCACGCTTCACCTGGGTTTCAACTGTGGTTTTATTTCCACCTCTGCATGTGGGTTGTCCACTGGGGTTTGCTCCTGAGTCTGCCCTGGAGGGCTTGGGTTTGCCCCTGTGAGGGCCAGGTGTGGAGGTGGTGCAGCTGCTTGGGTCCCAGGGGTTCTGGCAGCACCAGGTACTCAGGGGGTTGGCGGCTGGGGTGGCAGGAAGTATAGTGCTCTAGAAGGGTATGGTGACCAGTACTGGCCAATACACTCCAGTATGCTTGCCTGGAGAACCCCCTTCCCTGACAGAGAAGTCAGGCAGGCCACAGTCTATAGGGTTGCAAAGAGTTGGACACAACTGAAGTGATCCTGCACGCAGAGAGGCAAGATGTTTTTTGCCTGTGGCAGCCCTGCCCCAGTGAGAGTTGAGTGTGAAGGTGGTGCAGCTGCTTGGCTTGTGGGGATCCTTGCAGCGCCAAGTGTGCAGGGATAGGGACTGCCTCCGCCCCAGGAGTTACGACCCTATCAGAGTCTTTTTTCTAGCCTCTTGTAGCAGGCAAACAGAAGGCCTCTTTGGCTAGTCTTTCTCGGTAGCTCTGACTATTCAGGCACTTAGGGGTCCTTAGGGGTCCTTCTCCATTGTTTGGCAACTCAGGCACATAGAGGGATCCCCCTGGCTGGGGTCCTTCTCTGTAGATCTGTGGTGCATCAGGCACTTAAAGGGGCCCCCTGGGTAGGGTCCTGCTCTGTAGTTCGGTGAGTCAGGCCTTCGATGGGCCAGCCCATCTATTGTTGAGCTTCAGATGTGGGGAAAGAGAGGCTATGGTGATGGCTCCACCCCCTCACGTGACTCAGCGGTATCGCCTGGCTTCCATGGCTGCCTGGCTTTCCTCCACAGGCATTTCCCACCACAGTCTCCTCCCTCACATCCTCTCGATCTGTCTCTCTGCAGTCAGCAGCAGCCCTCGCCCTGGGATTGCTCCACAATCCCTAAACTCCAGCTCCTAGTTGCTGCACCTTCCAGGGGACCTGCATCCCTGTCCTGGGTATGTTTGGCTGCGGCAAGGACTGTCTGATTCTCATTCCATTTAGGCTGCCACAGATCAGCTGTTTCACTCTCAGCCTTAAATGTTTCATCTCTGATTCAGACAATTGCCCTGATGTGAGGATAGGACCCCTGCCTCAGTTCCCCACCCGTCGAGGACAGGTCAAGTTCTACTAACACTCCTGTTTTCCCCCCTAGTTCCTTTGTCTACCAAGCTTTGTGTGGTGCTATATATTCTTTCCACTGGTCAGGTTCTCCTGTCCGCTCTCAGCTCGTGCTCTGCATGCATTTCTGTGTCTGAAGGTGCTTTCCTGATGTGTCCGTGGAGAGAGATGTACTCCACGTCCACCTACTCCTCCACCATCTTGTTCTACCTTTCCTTTCTTACTTCTTCATGAATGAGGCTGTAATCTTTTTTTTTAAAGTTAGAAACCAATGCACTGAGTGGGGATTTAAAGGACCAGAGGTGATATCCCCCCAAAGAGACTTGACAATTGATAAAATAGGGTCTTTAAGGGAACAAAACATTTTAAACCTTTGCCACTGTGTGGGAAATACCTTATTCCAGGAGACCAATGTGTCTGATTTTCATTATCAAAGTTAAACATCATAAAATCAAGCTCCGCATAAGAAGGACTTGCCTGGTGTTCAATTATTTATTCGTTTCACTCAACAATTTCCAAGTCTTTGCTAAATGCTAGGCATCTTGGTAGCTGGTACCCAAAATTAGTACTAAAGAAATAGTTCAACAAGCGAGCCTAAGGAAATACCAGTGTATCAAAGGTATCGAACTATAGACATCACTGCACATAAAGTACTCAGATACTTCCCAAGTCCTTTATGTTGACTCCACAACATTCAGAATCCACTGTTTCAGGGGAGCAGTCTTTGACAAACTATAGCCTATTGTTATCCAAAGGTCAAATGAAATAAGCCCAATGGTTACAATGTGCCGCCCCCTCTGGGCTCTTCCCCAGACAGATGACGCTGCTTGCCAGGCTGCCCTCACACTTGCTCCCACTCTCATCTCCTCCCAGCCTCCTTCCCCACATTTTGGGCAACTGGTCTCCTGTCTTATTTTTGAAAGACTCCATCTCCCAAGGCTGCTTCTCTAAGCTGTCTTATGACTCCACCTTCCTCTTTGGGACTCACATAACCCTCTAAACTCTGATTCTGGTTTTCAGAGACTGTGGTTTTTGTTGCTGCTGTTGCTGTTTAGTCATTCAGTTGTGTCTGACTCTTTGCGACCCTATGGACTGTAGCCTGCCAGGAATGGGATTTTCCAGGCAAAAATACTGGAGTTGGTTGCCACTTCCTCCTCCAGGGGATCTTCCTGACCCAGGGATCGAACCCCACTCTCTGCGTCTCCTGCATAGCAGGCGGATTCTTTACTGCTGAACCACTGGGGAAGCCAGTGGTTTATTTTTGCCCCAATCTCTATTAAATAATAAACGGCTTGATGGCAGTGACCAATCTGGCTTTGTGAGGTTTTTAAAAAATTTAAGCTTTATCAACTTTTCACAATTAAAAAAAAAGATGCCCTGAGAATTGGGGGCGGGGGGAGACAGTAATAAGTCATTCAATAAATATTTGAGTTCCAAATATGTCCCAGACTAGGCTGCATTTCAAACTCTAAAATGCTAAGCAGCTAGCTCTCTGGTTTGTGTTTTTTAAGATACAATTTTGTAGAATAAATTTTGCTGAAAAGACCACAACATAGTATAGCAATGAAAATTTTCCTATAAAATGGTAAGTTCTTTCCTTTCTAAGATGTTTTCTACGTCTTTCTTTTTAAGATTTACTTGTTTATTTTTGGTTGTGGCCGGTCTTCCTTGTCGCATGCAGGCTTTCTCTAGTTTCAGTGAATGGGGACTACTCTTCACTGTGGTGTGTGAGCTTTCCATTGCAGTCGCTTCTCTTGTGGTGGAGCTTGGGCTCTAGGCATGAGAGCTTCAGCAGTTGCAGTGCCTGGGCTCAGTAGTTGAGGATCATGGGTTCTCAACTGGACTGGACTGTTCTCATGCACTGGCTCCGAGTTGTGACACACAGCCTTAATTGCTCTGTGGCATGCAGTATCTTCCCGGGCCAGGGATCAAACCAGCGTCCCCCGCATTGCAAGGTGGACTCCCACCCAGTGGACCACCAGGGAAGCCCTAGAAAGTCTCTTAAATTACACCTAACAATCCACTTAAGTTTGGAAAGAAGATTCAGTAGTACAGTTGGTTCCTTCCTGCAATTAGAGATATAACTGATTCATAACAATATCTTTTATGTTTTGCTGTTTGCTAAATATTTTACCTTTTTAAACTTTTTTTTAATGAAAAAGAAAAAACTGAACCATTCCTCTTTTTCTTCAGTCTCTAGAATCTGCTAAACAAGTAGGAACACTATAGAAAGGGGGCAATTGGAGAATTCATTTGCTTCATTCCAAAATGTTATATTAATTAATTTTAAGAAATAAAGAGGGTATTGTTGCCTGACATTTATTATTAAAGTAAAAGATGACCAAGGCTCATATTTTGAAATGTATTACAGACTGTGCAATGCATTCCATGAGGCATAGCACACTCTAAAATCGGTTCATTTATAGTATATAGACGTCTCTAAAAGACGTCCTACTAATAAAATAGGCCTTTACTCAATTTGACTGCCAAACTGACTTACTTTGGCAAGCAAGCTTGGAACATTTTAAATTTTACAAACATTATCCTGTTTTAAAAAGTTAATTTTGACTACTTTGAGGAATGTAAAAATAAACCTTGGTTTCAGTGAAATCAAGATTAAATTCTACCAGACTTCTAAAATTAACTGTCATAATCAGATTATACAATTAGTATAACGTATAAAGGCTCTGAGTCTTGGGGTTGGAGAGGCCCATTTATTCTCAACAACTCCCCTTTCCTCTTCCAAAAGGCAACTTAGTGACCATCTTTCCCATTTGCCCTTTCCTGTAGGTTGATGGGGTAAAAAAGATACACAATTCATAAATGAGAGTGAAAAGCAACACATCAGGTATTTATTTAAATTGAGATTCAATAATAACCTGATTCCTGAAACAATATTAACAAAAATAAGTACACAAAGCAAAGAACAACAATGACAAAAACTTAAGGGAAGAAAATGAAAGGAACAAAAGCAGAAAAAGAGAAAGGAGACTGATAATCTGGTTCTAGGCACTATGCTTGGTTTAGGGCTTCCCTGACGGCTCAACTTTAAAGAATCCACCTGCAATGCAGGACACACAGGAGACACAGGTTCCATCCCTGGGTTGGGAAGACCCCTTGGAGGAAATGGCAACCCACCCCAGTATTCTTGCCTGGAGCATTCCATGGACAGAGGAACTGGGTGGGCTACACTCCATGGCGTCACAAAGAATCAGACACGACTGAATGATTAAGTACACAGGCACTGTTACTCCCATTTTTATAGGGACAGAAATGAAGGCTGAGAGAGATGCAATATTTACCCAAGAGCACAAAGCTATTCAATGGTAGAGCCAGGATTCAAATACAGGGCATCTCTTCTAAAGTCCATGTTCTTCCCACCTCATGTTATACAGGAAGGAAAGGAAGAAGGATTGAGCAAAGAAAAATGAGAGCTGTAATGTAGTAGCAATGATTACTCCTCTAGGAGTAATCTAGGCTAGCTGTACTTACTTATCTACCTTTCAGGAAAACTTTGTTTTAACATTTGTATTTTAGATCCACAAATAGAAAGTGCAGGCAACTATAAATTCAATACACTGGCACTTTTGCCTCCAGATTGATCTGCAGTAATTTTTATTAGACATTAACTGTGGCTTCTAGAAGATGTTGAAGGATATTGCTGACCTGCTACATTAAAAAATAATAATAATAATATGGGGCTTTAGACTTTCAGATTTTTGGAGAAAGGGAATTTTATCTTTTGTCATTTCCTTGTTATAAACAAAATACAAGCAACCATACTCCAATGAATTAGAATTATGTTGACCAAAAAGGGTATTCATTGTCAAATACTGCTGTTACTCTACATCATACATGCTCCACTTGCTGCCACAGAGGTTAAAAAGGGATTCCAGTTGCTTTAACAGAGTCAAGAAAGATAGTTTTCCAATAACAGTTTTCTGCAGTAATGGATGTGTTCCGTATTTGTACTGTCCAATATGGTAGCCACTAGTCACACGTGGCTACTGAGCACTTGCAAGGTGCCCAGTGTGACTGAAGAGCTGAATTTTTCATTTTATTGGATGATCCTGAACAAAGACCCCTGCCTTGCAGTCCTGGCCAGGTTATAATTTATAGTAATTGTATATAAAGACAAATGATTGTTTAGCTATTAGTGGTGCTACTGGTAAAGAACCCACCTGCCAATGCAGGAGACATGAGAGATGCGGATTTGATCCCCAGATTGGGAAGATCCCCTGGAGAAGGGCATGGCAATCCACTCCAGTATTCTTGCCTGGAGAATCCCATGGACAGAGGAACCTGGTGGGCTACAGTCCATAGGGTCACAAAGACTCAGGCACAACTGAAGCAACTTAGCACACATGCACACAACCTTCCAATGGTAAGAGAGGAAAAGAGGGGAAAATGAATTTATAAAACAGTAGACAGTCTCGTTCTCCTTTTTTGTTAATATATAAACCCTGCTTGTGTCTCTGTAAAAGCACTGATATTTAACTTCTGTGCTCCAGAGAACAGAGCAGCTCTGCAGTCAATATTTGTTGATCAAAAAGGGCTGTCTACCTGAGGTCAACTCATGCTGAAATCTGAGCATCTTACCCTGTCCACATTACCTCTACATCTTGGAAATTAGGACCCATGCTTGCAGTTTTTACCCCTGTCTCCAGCAATTAACACTTAGTATTTATTAAATACTTACTAAATAAGTGAGTAACTAACCTTGAAATTTCTCCACTCACTGCTCCAACATCTCAGAAAAGCCATTTGAGTTGAGTCTGGTGATCTGGGCAAATCAGAGACTCCAGGATCTGTGTCAATGCCAAGTTCATGCTACACTGCTGATGAAGTGTTCAGAGGGACTTTTGGTTCAAATTTCCTAGCTAACTAAAATAACATCATTGGCAGGCTTAGGGAAGGGGGAGGGTGGAGCATTGTAGGCCAGGTGCGGCAAAGTAAGACCCTTCAGAAAATGGTGCTCAGGTCTGTAATTTAACCCCTGGACGTTATGATACAACATACACAAAGGAACCAGATTTCAAGTGGTAGATTCTATCTCTTTTAACCAAATACAAGAATTCTCAGGTCTTACTTTTTAGGAAAAATTGTTCCCTTCAGAGAAAGTAACTAGTGTCCTAAAGGGAAACAAAAAGAAAACCTGGGAGAAAAGCCAGTCTGAAATTGGAAAACTAATAAAGAACTCAAGGAGAAAGGAAATATAGGTTACAAAAATTATATAGTCACAATGTATGTGGAGGTAGGGACAATGTTTGTTTAACCTTTCAGGGGCTGAACTAATGGTAGGGTTCCATGGTCCCCTTCTGTGCCAAGTCTTCTTAACTCGGTATAGCCCTAATTCCTCCAGAGTGCCATGGGGAACATTCAAAGTGACCATCTGTCTATGAAATCACCCTCAGAGAAATAAAAATGCATTTGGCAGGCACCCAAAACTATCACAGGTTCCCTACCATGATAACGAGTTTATTGGTCATTGCCAAGTATCCTTTATGCAGCCCTCTGTGAACATCAGGAACATTTTTTGCAACACCAAATTAAAAGGTAAGTATAGTTTAGATTAGAAATCTTGTATGCTATTTTTGGATGCAGAACTCCTTATTAACTGTCATAATACCATTACCCTTTCACTTTAATACGGCAATAAGAAGATTCCCAAATGAATCATTCAAAACTTTGCTTCAGTGAGCACACGTGGAATGTGACTGGCTCTTGAGAGGTTTTTCCAGAGCTCTGTGGATAAAGAGCAGATCATTACCATGCAGCCTTTTAGAGGACTTGACTGTACTCGGGATGTAAAATTAGGAAAAGCTGTCCCTCCTGACCGTACAAATGATCCCTTCACCCCGGCCATCCTGTTCTCCTTATCTTCCTTACGTAGGCTTTTATTTTTGTGCGCTTCCCCTGTCCAGTCTTCCCCACCACCTTCTGTGTTCTGCACTATGCAGGCAGTCCCTTTATCATTCCCAGTCACCCTTCAAGGGTCACTCAAGTTCTCTCTTGTCAGACTGTCCCTAACTTTATCAACCTGCAGGGATCCTTCCCATTTCTGAACTCCTGAATGCTTTATCGTTTCTACTGCAAGCTAAACTTCTCATTACTATCATACTTAATCTTATTCTTTGATTCCCCTGGTGGATACTGATAATCAACTAGGTTTAGGACTTGTGGATATAGGCTCCGTCTCATGGTAGGGAGAGACTACTATCTGCCTTTTTAAAATTCTTAGTGTTCTCTGATAGAGGAATGGATAAAGAAGATGTGGTGCATACATACAATGGAATATTACTAAGCCGTTAAAAATGAAATAATACCATTTGCAGCAACATGGATGGACCTAGAGATAGTCATCCTGAGTGAAGTAACTCAGAGAAGGAGAAGTATCATATGACATCCCTTATATGTAGACTTTAAAAAGAAATGATACAAATGAACTTCTTTACAAAACAGAAACAGACTCACAGACTTTGAGAATGAAATCATGGTTGCCAGGAGGCAAGGATGGGGGCATGTTAGGGAAACTGGTATAAACATGTACGTACTGCTATATTTAAAATAGATAACCAACAAGGACATACTGCATAGCACGTGGAACTCTGCTCAATATTATGGATAGGAGGGGAGTTTGGGGGAGAATTGATACATGTATATGTCTGGCTGAGTCCCTTCGCTGTTCACCTGAAACTATCACAGCATTGTTAATCGGCTATACCCCAACACAAAAAAGTTTAAAAAAATAATCCTGAGTGTTCTCAATTAGTCACATTATCAGCTGATTGATGGGCATGAGGATAGGAATCTATACATGAAAAAGCCAGAAGCTTTAATACGAGATTAAGTTGAACTACTTAATATGTGGTGATAAATAGAATCAAGAGAATATACTAAATGTGACCCCTGCAATGATCTTAATCAGTCAGATGATTAACAGATAATTTTAAAAACAGCAAAAAAAAAAAAACACACACACGAGTGATTGACTACAATGAATGTCTTAGAAAGATTTATTACAGCTTAGAGAGTCAAGAAACAATGAAAGATGACCTACTGTAGTACAGAAGGTGGGGAAAATAGAAAGGAGAATATGAACAACTGAAAGGAGGTGGCAAATGAGCTGGGATAAAATTATACTTTCTATTTGATTGGCTTTTTAAGACTTAAGTACTTTATAAACAAACAACAACTTTAAAATACCAACCAGGTGGGTGCATCTGTAGGTCCAAAAAGGAATAGCAATTGAAAGTATCTGAGATCTTCCATCTATACATAATTTTACTACAAGGCTGTCAACCTTTAAGATAGTCTTAAAGTGATGTGAACATTCTATACTATTATCAAGTCAGAAGTACATCTCAAACATTAATTGAATAACTTTAATTGAATATTCATTAAGTATTTGAGAGTATTAATTTTTAAAAAAGCAACATGCAAGAAATCACAAAAAGAAAATAAAAAGATTTAGAGAATCAGCATTCCTGGTAGAGGAACAGCATCTAGAATCTTTGTTCTAATAACTGTCCTAAAAGTGTTGGGTAGAGTAACTAATAAAAGGCAGCAAAGTATCACACAACATCCTTATTTTCAGCATTTCCTAGTTAGACCATCCTGTGTATTCTATCCCAAACTGTCCTGCTCTTACACAGCAGCTATATCCACATCCGCATTTGTTTCCGTGGATGTCTTCCTGATTTGGGAAAGACACACACAGCAGCTGGCTTACTGCCTTGTCCGCAGTACAGTGCTGCAAATACATGCACGCTGGGCTGAGTCTAAATGCTCCAGTTTTCATCCTACGATCGCCTCCAACAGTATCGTTACCCTCAGTGTAACTGTCATGTATAACGCAGCATCCTTATTCTTTCAAGAAAGCTCAAAGGATGGCACTCTTCCATTGTTACTACCCACCCCCAACCCCAGAAGCTCTGCTTGCTAAGCCTTCTTCTGTCCTCCCCATTTTAGTGACTGGCATCCCCATCTACCTGCTTAGTTGCTCAAACCAGAAAACTGCAAGTTAGTTGTGATTCTCTTTCTCTTCCTCCCCCATAACCAGTGGTTCACCAAACCTAGGAGATTCTACCTCATAAATCTTTCTAGTGTGAAATTATTTCTAAATCCTGGATCAAGTCATCACCTTCTCTCACCTGCAAAAAGGCTTCTAAAGCTCTTTCTCTCTACGACAGTCCTGACCCAGTTCAATCTACTCTCCACAATGCAGGTTACAGACCTCTCTAAAATATGAATCTGAATTACTTTCTGCTTAAAAATCTATAATGTCACACCCATTAGGATGGCTATTATAAAACAATTTAAAAAAACAAACAGAAAAGAACAAGTGTTGGCAAGGATGTGCCCAGCAGCTGTGGAAACAGTGTGGTGGATTCTTAAGAAGTTAAACATAAAATTACCACATGATCCAGTAATTAACTTCTGAGTATGTAACCAAAAGAAGTGAAAGCAGGAACTCAAACAGGTATCTGTACACCCATGTTCAGAGCAGCACTGTTCACAATATCCAAGTATCCACGGACAGATAAGTGGATGAAAATAATGTGGTATATACATACAATGGGGTATTAATCAGCCTTTCCAAAGGAGAAAATTTTGATACATGCTACGATTTGGATGAACCTTGAAGACATTATGCTAAGTGAAATCAGTCACAAAGGAACAGATACTGTATGATTCCATTCATATGAGGTACCTAGAGTGGCCAAATTCATGGAGATAGAAAGTTGAATGGTGGTTGCCAAGGGCTGGGGAGGGAAGAATGGGAAATTATTGTTTAATGGGTAGGGAGTTTCAGTTTGGGGAGATGACGGGTGTTCTGGAGAAGGGATGGTGGTGATGGTTGCACAACCGTGCGAATGTACTTAATGCGGCTGAACTGTAGTCACAGGAGTGATTCCAATGATACATTTTATGTTCTGCATATCTTTTTCACAATAAAAAAGTCATGCATACACAAACATCCACGCTGCCTCTCACTGGCTCAGGATACCGCCCAGAAATCTCAGGTAATTCACACGCCCCTCAGGATTTAGTCCCAGTACACCTCTCCCCTTGCTAGTACACTTTCTCCTCCAGCGCCTAGTCATACTCAACCATGCTGGAGTTGGGTTCACACTACTTTGTAAGTCTTTACACAGACCATTCCCACTGCCGACCAGACCACCTCTTCTCCATTTGCAACATTTTTCTTTTTCATCCCTTCTTGGTATCTCATATCACAATAAGAGATAAGAGCTGCCTGTTTGCCTTTCTGTCTCCCTCCCTACTAGCTTATAGTTTTATGATGGGAAAAAAGTCTCATCTCATTTGGAATTATATCTTTGGTACCTGGCACACATAAATATTCAGTAAATACTACTGACTATATACATGTTAAATACATAAATGTAGCAGATAGGGAAGACTTTCTGGAAGCACAAATTTTACAAAAAGTATGTACTATACACAACTGGACACATACCATTTCTTCACAGGCATCTTTGAAAAATTCTATGTCTGTTATAAACGGTTCATCAAAAGGTTCAAATTCTTGAGATAAAATTCTTATATGAAAATTTTTTCACATAATATTCCAGTTTATTCTACAGTTTTTCCTGATGGGCAAATATGGTACTTTAAAAAAATCAGTTTGTTTTTTTAATACCATTGTATTTAAAGTCATATGCATATAGGACTTTCATTCCTTTAAAATTAGATCATTGAGAAATGTTAAATCAGAATCCTGAAAGTACTGATATGTTGAAAGTACTGATATGTCTGTCATGTTGAAACAGTTGTTTTCTTGCCCATTGTTCTACTGTTTTGTGACAGTTTTTAAAGGAGGGATCAGCTTCAAAATATGATCTCACACCCTGAAACCATATAATTTATGATTCTAAAATATCAATATTTATGACCATATAATTTTAAAATTAATCACTTATACTATTTCATTCAAAGTGGAAAGAGTCTGAAACTAGCCATGCTACACAATGCTGTCAGGACCAATCTTCTAAGAAACGGCTTTGGTGAGTGACTAAAAGATTCTCGCATCTGATACGAAAAAACCATTCAGCAACTGCGGAAACACGCTGCAGAGGATCCCCACGCCCTCTCTCCCATCCCTTGTCCTTCTCCCCACCTTTCTCTTCCTCTCTTTTCAAAGGACTGAAACCAGATAATCTCAGCAGCATCTAAAACCTGATAAAAGTGAAAAGTATTTATTACTTAATCCCTGTCTGGATGTGATTTAAAAAAAAATTGAGATACAACTGACATATAACATCAGTTTCAGGTGTACAACATAATGATTCGATATTTGTATATACGGCAAAATGATTACCACATTACGTTTGCTTACCATCCATTACCACATATTTACAAATTAATTTTCTTGTGATGAGAACTTTTAAGATCTATTGTCTTAGCAACTTTCAACTTTACAATATGGTATTATTAACTATGGTCACCACACAATACGTTACATCCTCGTGACTTATTTATTTTAGAACTGGAAGTTTGTACTCCTTTACCTACAAGTGAATTTGCTACCTGCACACAATGAATTACTTCTCAGGAATAAAAAGGGAAAGTAACACACATAGCAGTTAGATAGTCTCAAAAAGGTCATGAGTCAAAATTGTCAGACACAAAAGGGTACCTACTGTATGATCCTGTTTATGCTATGCTATGCTAAGTCACTTCAGTCGTGTCCGACTCTGTGCGACCCCATAGACCGCAGCCCACCAGGCTCCCCCATCCCTGGAATTCTCCAGGCAAGAACACTGGAGTGGGCTGCCATTTCCTTCTCCAATGCATGAAAGTGAAAAGTGAAAGTGAAGTTGCTCAGTTGTATCCAACTCTTAGCGACCCCATGGATTGCAGCCTAACAGGCTCCTCCGTCCATGGGATTTTCCAAGCAAGAGTACTGAAGTGGGGTGCCACTGCCTTCTCCGATGATCCTGTTTATATGAAGTTTTAAAGCAAACAAAATAATCTATGGTAACAGAACTCAGAATAGTGCTTCTGGTGAAGACAGAAGGAAAGGCTAAGCAGTGGCATAAAGGAACTCTCTGAGGTGACAGAAATGTTTTACATCTGACCAAGGTACGCATTATACTACTGTATACATTCGTCAAAGCTGATCAAACCATGCACTTAAGATATATGCATTTCCCTGTATAAAAATCATACCCTAATTTTAAAAGAGAATGTCCTCTTCTAGCTCTTTTAAGACTTTTTACTACCAAAAAATATAATTCTTGGTCTCTGTTAAGTACTTAGGATTTTATAAAATATGTTATGATTGCTCACCTGCAGTATGTGTGACTTTAAACTTACTCATGGAAAAAAAAGCTGGAAAGCATATATCAGAGAAATCATGGCCTGAGATAGGAAGGAGAACTGGCAATGGCAGAGATTTTCTAGTATTTTTCAACCTACCAGATCTGAACATGCTTTATTTTACAAAGTACATTTTTTAAAAGTCCTATGCTACAGATTTATAGGTCCTGCTGCTGCTGCTAAGTCACTTCAGTTCTGTCCGATTCTGTGCGACCCCATAGATGGCAGCCCACCAGGCTCCCCTGTCCCTGGGATTCTCCAGACAAGAATACTGGAGCGGGTTGCCATCTCCTTCTCCAATGCATGAAAGTGAAAAGTGAAAGTGAAGTCGCTCAGTCTTGTCCAACTCTTTGAGACCCCATGGACTGTAGCCTGTCAGGCTCCTCCGTCCATGGGATTTTCCAGGCAAGAGTACTGGAGTGGGGTGCCATTGCCTTCTCCTACCTGCTATGAAAGAAATTGTTGCTTTTGTATCATCTCAATATATTACATAGTCAGCCAAACCATTTGAATAGAAACTGTGAGTACAGCTATAATGAAGCACTTGGTTTTATACTTCTTTTTCATAAATGTTGATCACTATCAATAGTAGCAAAAAGGACTCCTGTTCAGGCAGCCTCATCACAAATATATCCATCTCCCATGTTTAATAATAGAAATTACTGACAATAAAACCTTTTACTGAACTTTATACTTCAAGTCCTAGCAGGGACACCTAACCAGCTCACCAATAGGAAAAAAAGGAAGAGAGGGTTTAACTGACTGAGAAGTCACCGGATAAAACAAATAAAATAATACTTCATTTGCACTTTAACAGCCTTCACACAATCCACAAAGTAAGCAGTTTCATTAATTCCCTTTTCCGGATACATTATTCTCTCCTCCTTTTGGAGAAATCAACACAAGCAGTCACATTCACATGGAATTAGTCGAATGCTAAAGTCCAGCAAACCTTGCGGACCACTCACCTGATGTTGGCTATGTGCTGTGGCACATGCTGATGCTGAAAATGGTCAGGCCACGGATGATGCAGGCAGAAGGATGGAGAGGGCTGAAGACAGCACGTTGTCTGATAAACAGGTGAATGGTTTGGACAGAGAGATGCAGAGTACTCTGAGTGTGGCTGCATGCAACACGAGGCCAAAGCAGGAGGTGCTGCAGGGCCAGCCTCGGGATGGCACTCTTGGTGACTGTCATGGGGAGTCAAAGGGTGATGGTATGGGCAAGGATGGCAGCACTGGGGTAACACCGGAGGCGTTCTTTGGTTGTCTAAAGGCAGAAAGGATGATTTAACGGTGCCATTAACTTGCAGGCATCCATTTGGACTCACTTTTGTTCTGGGTGCTTCTTTGGATGCGAGCTGCTGGGCTGCAGGGTCTCCATCACAGGGGCTGAGGGGAGTAGGGGTGGTAGCTCTGGTTGCGATGCTGCCATTGCTCAGAACCATAAAATCGCTGTTTCCGTTGCTCATAGCCATGCTCCAGTTTCCTGACCCTAAGAAAGAAAATGATATAAAATCAACCACTTATAGTCAGGCAGACAGTTATGCAGGAAAGGCAGGAAAAATATTTTAAAATAGCTCTTTGAAAACAAGGGTTCTTACAGGAGTTGTGAAAGCATTAGGGGAAGCCCTGCCACGCGTGCAACAGAACCAGCTGGTAAGTTAGCCCTCCTCTTCTCTCCTCCCAGCCACACCAGGCAGAACCCCTCTCCTGTCCCATTGACCACTTCCTCCCCGTGTACTTAGTCGCTCAGTCATGTCCGACTCTTTGCAACCCCATGGACTGTAGCCCCAACTACTGAGCATGCTCTGGAGCCTGCAAGCCACAACTAAGACAAGATGTAATCAAATAAATTAAAAAAAAAGAATTAGAATATTTTAGGATGGGGGTGGGGAGGTGGTAGAATAGAGAGGGGACTTCCCCGGTGGCTCAGACGGTAAAGCGTCTGCCTACAACGTGGGAGACCTGGGTTCGATCCCTGGGTTGGGAAGATCTCTGAGAGAAGGAAATGGCAACCCACTCCAGTATTCTTGCCTGGAAAATCCCATGGACGGAGGAACCTGGTAGGCTACAGTATATGGGGTCGCAAAGAGTCAGACACGACTGAGCAACATTTACTATTTACTTCACCAATATCATTCTTTGGCTTTTCAATAATATCATGCTTGAGGTGTTCTGATACAGAAACAACAGACAAAATGAAGGGCGAGGGTGATTATTCGTGAGGGCAATTAGTTCTGTGGGTTAAGATAATGTGAATAATCTTAAGAATGTCTTACATCATTTAAAAATGTCAAGGAAATATGATTTTCTAAGTCACTTAGAAGTCACTTTCTAAGTCTAAGTCACTTAGGTCTTAGAATAAGAATAAACAAAAGAAAATAGAAACCAATCAGCTAAGCTAAGAATTGTGGCTACCAAGATAACAGATGCAAAAGTTTTATCCCCTAAACCAACAAATATAATGCTAAGAAAATAATAAATGTAAGTTGTCATGATCTTATTAACTTGTTTTCTATGTTATGTCCTATAGGGTAGTATTGCTTGCACATAAGAAAAATAGTACTATGGCTGGGATTTGCTTCAAGTGAGATTTTTTAATTAATTTTTTCCCCTCTATCAAAGGGTCCAGGCCTTAAATATAAAGGAAAAATTAGTGTTCAAATTACCAGTAATATCTTTTTCTGCCTGGTCAACAAACAAAAACAAAAACAACCTTCTTTACTTTACCACCTTCTGACCAACACACATACAAAATCTGGAAATGCAGTAAGAAAAATGGGCCATCAAATGCTATTGGTTTATTTGACCTACACATGATGCCAAGAATAAAAAAGAGAACCATTGTTTGGCTCACTAACCCTTCTGGCACAGCATTCTTCTGAGTAGACAAAACAACTTCAGGAGAAATCTCTCTCCAGTCCCTCCCCACCTCTGGCAGACACACAGGTACCAGAAGAAATCATCACTCATGAGGACGATTCCTATGCATGTTTTCACCCAGATTATAAACTACTCAACAGGGACCTTTCTGAGCAGAGAATGCCAGAACAATGCATAATGTTTCAATCTGAATACTAATACCCAGAAGACACTCTTTGTTGTGGTGGTTGTTCAGCTGCTAAGTCAAGTCCAACTCTTTGTGACCCCATGAACTGCAGCACACCAGGCTTCTCTGTCCTTCACTATTTCCCTGAGTTTCCTCAAACTCATGTCCATTGAGTCAGTGATGTCATCCAACCATCTCATCCTCTGTTGCCCCCTTCTCCTCTTGCCCTCAATTTTTCCCAGCATCAGGGCCTTTTCTAATGAGTCAGCTCTTTGCATTAGATAGCCCAAGTACTGGAGCTTCGGCTTTAGCATCAGTTCTTCCAATGAATATTCAGGGTTGATTTCCTTTAGGATTGATTGGTTTGATCTCCTTGCTGTCCAAGGGACTTTCAAGAGTCTTCTCCAGCACCACAGTTTGAAAGCATCAATTGTTTGGTGCTCAGCCTTGTTTATGGTCCAACTCTCAATCCGTACATGACTACTGGAAAAACCATAGCTTTGACTAAACAGACCTTTGTTGGCAAAGTGATGTCTCTGCTTTTTAAAACACTGTCTAAGTTTGGCACAGCTATTCTTCCAAGGAACATCATTGTTCAGTTCAGTTCAGTCACTCAGTCATGTCCGACTCTGCAACCCCATGATTTTAGTGGAAAAGATAAAAATTTATAAATATCAAACATATATATAAATCAAGTAGATGCTACTTCTCTCATCAGCCTTACCATCACTTTTGAAAGTGGTCTGCCAGTCCCAAGTTCCTATTGTAATGACCACTGAGAAAGATTTTGAATTGTAGTAAAATGCCTTGTCCTTCAGTTAAATCACTCCAGGTATAAATACCCACTAAAAAACATCTAAATGATATCCCCAACACAGAGCATTTGTAGTTAAATGTATTATCCAACTAGTGGGAAGACAGTGTGGATACTGGTTAAGAGCCCTAAACTGATCCTGGAGGCACAGACTCTAATTTTCTCTCTTTCTTAATCTGCCATCTCAGCAAGATCTGTGCCCTTAAGTTTCCATTTACTGAAGGATATATCCTTTCTTCTGTTGTTAACAAAACAAAAAGCTGTGTGCAAATGTTCTGAAAATGATAAAGGGGCCCCTAATGAGGGGCCATCTAAAAAGGCACTGGACTTCATAAAAAGTTAACGGAAATTTAAGATGTTTATTTTCACGGTTAAGTGAAAGACCATCTAGAAAATGTAAGAAGTAATCACTTGATGAGATAAAAATGTAGTCATTTCTCAGCATCAGAAACTCTGGTACAAATGCTCTAGAGAAATCACGGAAGGCACATGCTTTCTCTTGCCTTTACCCATGACTCATGTTCCCAAGACTCCTCTACGGACCTCAGCCAAGCTCCTGGAGCTGATGAGATCTGCTGAGAAAATCAGGACCTCCTCTTGGCCTTTTTATCAAGACAGACAGACAGAATAGGAATACTCTTTTTCTGGTCTATTGATTTCTTCTGACCATACTGCTGCTGCTAAGTTGCTTCAGTTGTGTCCGACTCTGTGTGACCCCATAGATGGCAGCCCACCAGGCTCCCCTGTCCCTGGGATTCTCCAGGCAAGAACACAGCAGTGGGTTGCCATTACCTTCTGCAATGCATGAAAGTGAAAAGTGAAAGTGAAGCCGCTCAGTCGTGTCCCACTCTTCACGACTCCATGGACTGCAGCCTACCAGGCTCCTCCGTCCATGGGATTTTCCAGGCAAGAGTACTGGAGTGGGTTGCCATTGCCTTCTCCGTCTGACCATACTAGGTGGGTTAATATCATTTCAGAGAGTTTATTTTGGCTTAATTCAATCAGTCCTACTGCCGCTAATCATAGGTATCAGGTGAGTTAGGCTGGTGAGAAGTATCTAACAAAAATCCTCAAGGTTTTCAAGTGAAACTGACTTTCAGACAGAGTGACCTCAACCTTGAATGCTCGTGAAAGTACCCTGAGACCCCCTCTAGACGCTCCAAAATGTCTCTGTTTCCCTGTCTTCTCATTGACTCTGTTTCTCATCAGGAAAAATAATTTCTCTTTTTCTGTGTAACAAGAATGACAGCTATCATTCTCTCTTATTTTTATTGCCAAAGCATCATTTTGTAGTTACATAAGAGTTAAATAGATTTTTGCAGGTCAGCCAAAGGACCTAATCACGATTTACAACATTTTTTCTAGCGGTGTGGTAAACTGCAGTTCAAGTGCCAAATAACTTACTTACAAATGAACTTTTGGAACATAACTTGTTTGGTAACTTGGAGACTTCTTGTAATGAAGTAGGTATGAGTGGATAGTAAAGAATAATTGAACTATGACTGTGGTTGTATTTGAAGTAATTCACATGAGCTTTCTAAGAGATTCAGTTTCTTTAAGCATAAACTGGGAACAATCAAATTGCCTTTATAAATAAGTTGCAGATTATAAGTTAAAAATGATGAAAAAGCAAAAGCTGGCACAAAATTGTTCTCAGAAATGTTTACAGATTAAGTTCAATTAGTGTATCTGTGTAAGAATTCAGGTGACCAGGACAATGGCAAAATTTCCATCTAAAGTCAAGAGTTGACTTTAAGGCCACAAAGAGAAAGACCTTGTTTCTTTAGAACTTTCACTGAAGTTTATTCACTGAAACAAGTGAAAAAAAATTTGATCCGAGTCAGAAAGAACAGCGAAAGAGATGAGCTAGAGGAAGATTCAACATCATAAAAAGGAACTATTGTGATAAATGTAATGCTATGTGATTACAAATGCAGTGCCAGTTATTATTTACCGTGGAAGTTTAAAATCAGTCTTGGATCAAATATAATGAATGACTTTAGAAGAGCTATGTTGAAATCACCTGTTTTCCCCAGGGCCATAACACACAGCGATTGCCAAAAGAAAGCTATTCTTGAGGCGCTGGCTTGAGGTGTGGTGAGGCCCGATAGCCAGTATTTTAGTGCCTTTCCTGTTGTTTCTGAGTATAACAAGCCAATATCAATATACCCAAAGCCACTAATCTCACACCTCCTCTTTCAACCTTTCTACTATTTTTATGTCCTGAGTGCTTTACCGGTTCTGAGGCTTATACGGCCTTGGGCCAAGGACCACCTTTTGATTACATTTTAAAATTTAAGATTTTTTTTCTTTGGGCCTCAGTTCTTCACAAGTGTAAATCAGGATACAAATCAATGTCCACCTCATATGATTACTCTGAGAATGTAAAAATATACTTAAAACCATAAAAGGCTATGTATTTACAATGAAAGAATTATTAGTATTCCTTAAGTGAGGAGAATATTTAAAAAACCTGAAATGATGCTTCCTAGTTTCAAAGCCAAAACTATGTTTTAAAATGGCATCAGCGATATCTGTAGCTTAGAAGAAATGGCCTGGATGAGTCTAAATGCTAGTTACTGAATACCTGGGTCAAATTATTTACATTCTTAAAGTCTCAAAGTCTTGACTCTGTATAGAGTTAAATTTGTTTGAAAAGCAAACTAATGTAACCTTCTGAAAGAGCAACATGGCGTTACTATTCAAACTGTAAAACACCCTCATCCTCTGACTCACAATTCTGCTAGGGCTTACAGCTTGGATATCCTTGAGCAACGTGTAAAGCCAAGTCCACAGAAAGATGCTGACCGCACCACTGCCCGTGACAGTGCAGACTGGAAATGGTCTAAATGGTCAGTAAGGGACTCAAATTCTGTCATAGCCATAAATTTCGTATTCTGTACAATAAAAGAGTGAGTTAAATCAGGATTACTTCCAGGGAAAGAAGTCCAAAGTAATACCTCTTCATGTGTGAATAAAATCCAGCTGCAGAAGAGCCAACGTGGTATGAATCCATTTCATTGAAAAAGGGGAGAAGACTCACATATATGGTTAGTGTATATACGTAGCTAGCTTCTAGGAGAATATGGGGAATGCTAACATTGTTTCCTGCTAGAGTGTTGCACTGGGCCACGAGACTGCCCATTACACTGCCCAGTTGCACTGGGAAGTGTAAAGAAGACTTTCATATTTTACTTTTTGTACTGCTTGCAACTTTTACTATAAATGTGCTATCTTCATAGTGATAAAATATTAATGAAACAACATATAAAGTTTCTAGCATGGTGACTAATAATGAACAGAAGATAATTATTATTAAAATGCAAGAACAGAAACAAACTTACTTTACTTTAAAGGATTAATAGTCATCTATTCACTGGATGCATTTTAAATTGTTTGTCTTCCAGTATATATCAGCTCTCTTATAATAACACCCCACTGCTGCTGCTGCTGCTGCTGCTGCTGCTGCTAAGTCGCTTCAGTTGTGTGTCCGACTCTGTGCAACCCCGTAGACGGCAGCGCACGAGGCTCCCCCGTCCCTGGGATTCTCCAGGCAAGAACACTGGAGTGGGTTGCCATTGCCTTCTCCAATGCAGGAAAGTGAAAAGTGAAAGTGAAGTCGCTCAGTCTTGTCCGACTCTTAGCGATACCATGGACTGCGGCCCACCAGGCTCCTCCGTCCATGGGATTTTCCAGGCAAGAGTACTGGAATGGGGTGCCATTACCTTCTCCGATAACACCCTACACAATATATCAAATAACTGGATAAAGCAGGAAATCAAAACCTAGCTAAGGAGAAAGAACAGATGAATACAAACTTTTAGAAAATGATTTTCAATTTCATTGCTTTCAAATTTGGGGAAACATAAATTATTATTTTTTGGACCAAAGCTATCTGTGAACCAAAATTACTATGACTAGTTTCATAAGCATTAAACAGAGAAACAGAGGACAAATATAGAGGTGTTCCAATCATATTGAAATGTAAAGAGAAAAGTCATCAGAATTCACGTATTTAGAAGGTTCAAACAATTACATCCTACTCTGGCTTGGGGCTCAGGACACTAACACCTGTAAGATAAAAGGAAATTACCCTGCTTCTAAGACTAAGAGTAGTATCTCATTGAAAATGCTATCATATAATCATAGTAGGAACTGAGGAAATTATGGAAATGTTATTCATCAACATATGATATGATATATTAAAGTCTGTTAGTGACACACAACCTACCCAAAAGATGCAATCTTACTATTAATATTAATAAAAGGGTTACAAAAACCTCATGGTAACTCCTTGCAATTGGAAGCCAGAACTGCTGGTATAGCCAGAAAACTGTCAAGTTAAAATCTACACGTAATGTTGAAGAGACTACACAGACATGTTCCAATTACCACAGTAACCACTCAGCGGAATCATCCCTATCCTTGACAAACACGAGGCTCAGACAGCCTGAAGGAACAACGTCTTCATCCACGTCAACAGTTACGATGGCACACCTCTTTGGTATTGCCAAACACTTTCACACACATGATCTCACTCGAGTTGATCCTCCTAATAGCCCTCAGAAAAACAGGTGTGGCACACATTATGGCTCTACTTTGCAAAAGAAAAACTTGAAGTACAGAGTCTCAAATGGTTAGGGTCAGGAAGTCTGATGCTGAGGTTTTGAGGGCTTTCTGCTAAACTACATTCCATAAGCTCAATGTATTCCAGAACAACCCTTTGCTTCATTAGATTCATAACACCAAACTTAACAATAAATGGCAAGACTGTATCAAAAACAAGATTCCATATTGTAGGCAATCAGCTTTTTCAAGAAGAGTGATGTTCCCTATAACACAGTTTTATTAGACAAAATATACAACACTGATATGGTGTTTTTCAAATGTAGATTCTGATACAGTCCATTTGGAGTGGGGTGACAAAATCTTCCAATCTTCCATACTGTTGGTTCAAAAAAACACTTTGTGTAGCAAGGCAAAGACACAACTAGGCGGGAAGGCTTCAAGAGAATTAGGCCTAAGCAATGGCAAAATGATGCCCAATGAAAGCAGACAAGATAGCAATTAACAGAGAAACAAAAGGTCCATTTTTCTAATTAAGACAGAGAAGAGTAACAAATTTTAATAGTAGAAGTTCTAATTGATAACCAAGTTTAATTATGGCTTATTTCAGGCCCCTAAACTGTTGTGTGCATAGAAATAACAACCAATCAGATTTTAATCTTTTTAGTGTAATATATGTGAATTGAAGTACCTTGCCCAGGTAACTGCATGTGACAATCTTTTTCTTTCAAGTGTACTAGATATTGGAAAATAGGAATCCTTCCTTCCTAGAGAGGAAGACTGGATCTTCAGATATAAAGTACCTGAAGTTTTTTTTCCACATCAGGTATAAAGCCAGTTTGGGAGTACCTCTATTCGTTATGCAGAGAAGGCGATGGCACCCCACTCCAGTACTCTTGCCTGGAAAATCCCATGGACAGAGGAGCCTGGTAGGCTGTAGTCCATGGGGTCGCGAAGAGTCGGACAAGACTGAGCGACTTCACTTTCACTTTCATGCATTGGAGAAGGCAATGGCAACCCACTCCAGTGTTCTTGCCTGGAGAATCCCAGGGACGGAGGAGCTTGGTGGGCTGCCGTCTATGGGGTCGCACAGAGTCGGACACGACTGAAGCGACTTAGCAGCAGCAGCAGCTATTCATTATGAACCAAACCTGTTTTAATATGAAATCAGTCCCCTAAAATTGTTTGATGGTCTCATTTCTTATCACTGGTACCAAAATGACCTATTAATATTTAGTGCTATAGCCAGAGAATAAATAGCTTCTCTAAATGCACCAGAGAAATTGACAAAGAATATCTGAGGTAGCTTCTAGAGTGGAGCTATTAAAACTGGATGGTAGAAAGACACCAGCCAGGTTTTGTCTCTAACTACATATTACCCTTCAAAGGGCTATCCAAATGTGTGTGTGTGTGTGTGTGTGTGTGTGTATGTGTGTGTTTTAGCATCTCACTCTGTCAGACACTTCCCTCACAATACCTCTACAAAGATCTTATTAAACCCATTTTAGAGAAAACTGAAGGTCAAAAATATAGTGTAACTAATCCAAATCACATGCTGGGATTTAATCTCAGACCAGCATGTCTCTGAAAGTAAGGCTTCTCTAACAATCTCAAGATGCTTCTAGGGCAATGCCAAGTTCAACTAGCTTTTATAGGACCACTGAAGGATACTGATATAAAATTCAGTCCACATGAAAAATATCCTCTGAACTCAATATTTCCCAAGACAGTTTTAAATGGTACAATTCAGCATTCAAGAGTGTGAGAGACATATTTCATTGAATTAAAAGAAGTGCTATCCACCCATGTATCATAAAATGCAAACAGTAAAAAGCAAGGTGATGGATTGATTTTGGTTGTCATGTAGTATTTGGACTATTTTAAAAGAACGTAATTGTTACCTGGCAGCAAAATCTGTATCTTTAATCAATGAATCAGGTCCTTTTAGGGAACTAAAAAGTGTAGTCTTAAATAAAGAAACAATCTTCTTCCCTTCTGAGACAAATTAAATTTTTCTTTGAGTTCATGAACTTTCTATGGTAAAACTCTCCTTCAATAAGAACACCTGTGGCGGATTCATTTTGATATTTGGCAAATCTAATACAGTTATGTAAAGTTTAAAAATAAAATAAAATTAAAAAAAAAAAAAAAAAAAAAAAAAGAACACTTTAAATATCTTCATTTAATCACCTATAAGCATTTTATGTGTTGCAAAGAACTCAACAGAAATAAGGCATTATTGATATCATTTCCCATAAATCATAAACTGCAATAAATCAGAAGCCATTTTCTCAGGGAAACAATGTTATACCTTTGAGAATCTATACTACTAAACAACATTTCATAAGAACCCATTAGGTACTACTATGCTTTCCATCACACCCTGAGAAAGCAAACTGAGTTCCAGGCAGTCTGAAAGCAAGGAATCACTATTCTTTTACAATGAACACTCACTGTTTCCTTTAACTTTATATTATCAAGAAGGTAGTTTCAACTTATAATAACAAACCACATCTTTGAAAATGAAATACACCTAACATTTTTATATAACTTCTTAAATAGGATTACACACAAGATATATATTGATAAAGGCACCGATAAATTGCTATATGCTTCACTTTGACAAAAACCATTCATAATACTTGCTGTTTTTGTTCAGTCTCTAAGTCGTGTCCGACTCTTTGTGACCCCATGAACTGTAGCATGCCAGGCTCTTCTGTCCTCTATTATCACCTGAAGTATGCTCAAATTCATGTCCATTGACCAGGTGACTCAGTGGTAAAGAATCTGCTTGCCAATGCAGGAGACACAGATTCGATCCCTGGATCAGGAAGATCCCCTTGAAGAAGGAAATGGCAACTCATTCCAGTATTCTTGGCCAGGAAATCCCATGGACAGAGGAGCCTGGTGGGCTACAGTCCATGGGGTTGCACAAGAGTTGGACCCAACTTGGCAACTAAACAACAATCATAATATTTACAAACAGCTCAATGATACAGAAGAAAAATTTAAATGAACAGATACAGTTTTGCCCTTGCCCAGATTTACAAAACTGTATTGACAGATAAGAGTTAAACAATGTTAGGAAGATATTATAGTGCCATAGCAAATCTGAAGACCCTGAATTTGGAAAACAGTCTTATTGCTAGATATGAGTTAGCTGAGCTTCATATTATAGGACTGAGTGATAGGAGTTTTATTGCTGTAGAAACATTACTCTCATTTTTCTCATGTGTTATATTTGATGTACCTTTGGTAGCAGGTCTATGTGAGAAGAGAAATGTGGTGTAAGAAAGTTTATCTTTTATAGTCTGGGATAAATGATTGTTGAGAACATTCTCTTTCCAATATAAACACTTCTCTATCTAAAAATACATTTCAAGAGCCCTATCACTATACTGTAGCTATTAAAGCAGTTTTTAGAGCTCTCTTTTCCAAGTTCATCCACCAAAATCATCATTCCACAAAATACTCACCACTTCTCCCCACACTTGAAAAATATTATATCCATAAGCATCAATGCTCTTAAAAAAGAGAAAGTATTCTTTTGTTTTCAGATTCCTATTTCAGATGAGTTTCAATTCTATTATGCTGCAACAATTTAACCCTAAATTGTATGTTCATTTGCAAACTAAGAATATGCAAAATAAAGCTAGAGAAGTTTCTACAATCAGATATGTTGAATGAGTCTGGGGTTGGTAGATGCAAACTACCACATTTAGAATGGATAAACAAGGTCCTACTGTGCAGTACAGGGAACCATACTGAATATCCTGTGATAAACCATAATGGAAAAGAACATTTAAAACAAGAAAGTATATATATGTATACCTGAGGCACTTTGCTGTACAGCAGAGATTGGCACAACACTGTAAATCAACTATACTTCAATTTTTTAAAAAAATGTCAATCTCGGGTCTTTCAAAAAAATTCTAGAAAGCCCCCTAAAAAGTTGTTATCTAACTCAAGAACCAGCTGAGACATTCATTTGGACTCTGCTGCAAGTCTTGAAGGGAACATAATCAATGTAACAAACATTCACAAAGTTACAAGTCTATTACAGCCATTTCAACTCCTTCTACATACTAGAATCGCTTCAGTAACATGAAACAATTACAGACACGGGGCTCTGGTCAGAGAGGTTATGATTTAATTCATACTGTAATGGGGTATGGGCATTAGCATTATTTAAATACTCCCCAGATAATTCTAATGTGCAGCTAGGATTGAGAACTACTGATTTATACTTTATTTAATTAATGCTGATTAATTTATAAGAGCAAGCAACTAACTCTCAAAATATTCAATACTGTTTCAGAAAATATTGCTTGAAATGCAGACTGTTACTGTATATTCTAAAACATTTGGACCTGGTACTTCAAGTTAGACATGTATTATAGTATTTGGATTAGTTTTACTTCTTTTTGGGTTACCCTTGAAGTTATAAGGGTGGGGACAAGGATGCCAGGAAGAGAAATCCTCAATAACACATTAGTTTGAGAGGCAACAGTGTGAAATTCATGTGGAACAATGTTGTGGAAATACAAAACAACTTGTCACATGGTCTCAATTATTGGGTTGGTCATAAGATGTTATGCAAAAACCTGAATGAACTCTTTGGCCAAGCCCATACTTATGATCATCTGAATGGAGTTTAGAATATAGCCAATTTGACTAACAAGTTTATTTAACCCTCAAGAAAAAAATATCTCCCCAACACCTGGTCAATCTCCAATGTGAAGTCCCAAGCCTCTCTATTAAAAGAGCATGCTCCCTAAAGCTTTGTACCAAAAAGAGAAGGAAAGAAAGGGAGAGAGAATGAAGGAAGAAAGCAAGAAGAAAAAAAAAAAGAGAGGGGAGGAAGGAAGGAAAAGGAAAGGAAAAAGAAAGAAAAAGCCTTCTGATTGCATTTTAAGCATTTTAAACGTTCCAATTCTAGAGTCAGACAGCCTCCAGACACCAGACCTACTAATCTAGCCTCATATCCCACTAACAAAAAAAAAAACCACAACAATTAATCACAAGATGCTTTGGTAATAAACAGAACCCCCAAGATGTGAGAGATCTATCTTTAAGTCATAAGATTTCACCTGAAATTATTTTGCTCTAACTAAAATCACAAAGCATTGAGCAATCTGTCTGTATCACTACAGCTCTTCCCCAGTAGAAACAGAATCATATGACTGAGCTTGACTCATGTTGTTGAACAGAGATCACACAAGCAAGTCTAAAGACACCATGAATGTTTAATATTTTGCACATCTCAAAACCTCAAAATTTAGCAGCTCAAAGGAAAACACCGTAACAGAGATATATCAAAATACAAAAATTCTACATCCACATACTGTGAAGCAAAAGAATGTGACGGAATTTTTAAAACGTCTTTCATAAAGCCAAAACCTGAGATCAATCACCATTAAGCGCTTGAAAGTTGTTTGATTTAAATGGTAACCTGTTGGTTCTTCATCCTACACTTAAGAATTATCTAAGCTTTTCCCACCAATGCTAAGCATCTGACACCAGGCTCCGCTCCCTGCTGTTCCGTGAAGTTTGAGAAGTAGCAAATCAAATTTCCTCAAGCAGCTCCCCAAATGGGTTCTTCCCTGCAGAGTTCAGCAAATCAAGTCTCAGGGGTATCCTTTAGTCTACTGAGCAACTTGGAAGACATATCTCAAGGTATTTGTATGAGACACAATTGAAGACATCTTTTTACTTAAATAAAGGATACTGAGATTTACTTTCAGCTTAGAAAAACATCAAATTTTGATTGCTTTTCTTACTTGAATTGGATCCGTAAAGTAACCCTTAGCAAGAGTCTGGGTACACCTTTTATAAATCTTTTTCTATTCCTTACTTAAATTACCATTATAAATGCTTGTGAATTCTGCTGTTTTCTTTCCTGTATGTATTAGGTGAACTGAAATTCCATTTACATTGTTCAAGTGGGAATTTCATTTGCTCACAAAGATAATTAAATTGTATTTTTCAGTTCAATAGGTGAGTGTCCTTATTTAGCAAGCATATAATAAGCCTACCATGTTCCCTGTGAATAGTGTTTTTGGAATCTAATATGTAAGCCTGAAGTAAGTGAGCCTGTTGAATAGTGATTAAAATGATAAAAGAAGAGAAATTAAGGGAGAGAGAACAAAAGGCCACCCTGTTCTCCAGTCTTGCTTTATTCATATATTTAGTTCTTTTGCTTTATATTTTTCCAAAAGGCTGAGAGGTTAAGCAGTTCATTTGTCTTGATCCTCAACACTCAGTTTTCTTTCCCGTGTTAGGATGTGATAAGGACCTGCAATTTTTGAAAAATCGGAAATCTTCATTTAGTCAGTGTGTCAAGGCTTCCATCACCCATACTGAGCTGTAAGGCTTGTACTGCTGAGGGTGGCTGTGATCCAGTCCCAGAAATCAAAGCAGTTAGAATGAAAGGTAAAGACTTGACTCACGGCAAACACTGAAAGGCAGGCCCCCCGTTACCAAAAAGGGGTTGAGCGGTTTAAGACACACTAAAAAGACAACTGGAACTAGACTAAAATTGTGGACGAATCCATTTTATAGTACATATCATTTCCTGGACTGAGGCAAGGTTAACATGTATTTTACTACATTACTTTGTAGGTCAATCATTTCAGACTCTTAAACATTACACACTTTTCATAATCAATGCAAATAGCTCATGCTCATACTTCTATAATCCATGTCTAAGATGCAAGCTATATGAAACATAGAAGACACATAAAAAATACTCTGCCTTATCTTTGTATACTAAAACAAAAACTGACAAATGAAGTACAATCAACCAATAAAATATTCAAGATTTGGCAATGAAAGCATAAGATAGTTTATTAAGAGATGTAATTTTTAAAGTACAATAATTTTTTTAATGATATTTTAAAAATAATGCCAAGTACTGTTTAACACTTTAAAAAGTAGAAATGTGTCAGCAGACATTAAAACCATGGGAAGTGATAAAGCCACTGTCTACCAGTGGAACATTCTAGAGTTTATTTACATAGTTTAGTGACTTCCCAGCCATCAAAGGGAACGAGTTTTCTTAAGTATAAATACTATTATCTAAGATAAAGATAATAGTATTTATAAACAGGACATATTCATTCTTTCCCTTTCAACAGGAATATCTATTACAGAAAATTTTAGCAAACTGTAAAGTATGCTGCCCATTTTTTACATTATCCCTGAAAAAATCATTTATGTTCTGTCAATGATTTGCATGATATACTCCAGTTTCTGCAAATATTTTACCCACTTGGTTTAGAAAATTTTCACATTTCGCTACAAAACATAAAAATATTTCACAAGTTACTCTAGTTTGAAATTTTCTACCAGTCACATATAAATCATCCACTTTAATTTTAAGCAAAAGTAAACATGGCAAATACATTCTGCTTTCTACGATGGGTAATAAATCCAATTATAACGTAGCTATTATTGCCACCATTAAACTGAACATAATACATGAAACATTTTATCATCTCAAAAACAACTTGAGAGTGTAGAGCAAGCTCTGTGTTTAAAACGAACATTGATAAAAATTAAATTTGGTATGGAAGCTTGGCTCCCAAGCTTAGCTCCCAACTTCTCTTTTTAAAAGCTGGAAGATGCTAATATTTTACTATTTTCTTACAACATTTAATTCACAAAAAGTGATTAAGGCACTTCCTACAATTCTACATCTATTTTTTGACCAACTGGCAACGAGAGAAGCATTTATTTTCTGACTTTTCTGATTAGAAAGTGATTAAAAAAGAACCTCAAAGCATGAAACAGCTAAACAACTTGACATCTGAGGTTTCTTCCCAACTTCGTAAAGAAAGCACATTAGAATAAACCTTAAGAAATAGCTTACCTTACCATACTGTGCTAGACTAACATTCAAAACACTTCATGAGGGATTTTAATGCATTCAGATGCCGTGCAAAGCTTACACTGAAAGAAAACTGTGAGCTAGAATTTTAAATTCAATCTGAGAAGCACACAGCAAAGTTCAGCTTTAAAAGAAATTCTCCCCAAATACATTCAGAGAAGCATGAATAAATGTATTACCTTTCTGTTAAGAGAAGCAGCGTTCCTGGTTCGGTTTGGTCTGCAAGTGACTGCGGTAGCAACAGCCGAAAGTGGCCGCAGGAACACAGCACAGCAGAGGGCGACCACAGAGTCGCAGGAGCAGCTCCTCGGAGCGGCAGGACAGACCCAATGACAAGCACATGCAGACTGCTTTGAATTAGGCATGTTAGGGGCTGGAACTTTCCGAGTTTGCTCTCCTATAGGACAGGAGAGGTTTTCTCCTACTTAACCCCTGGGGGCAAGGTCTCCGTAATGGTAACAGCTGGCATACAGAGGGGCTTGATCTGAGCACAAGGTCAGCAAGCCAGGATATGAAGCTGACATGTAATTTCTAGCCTTTTCCTGCTTCTACAGGGAAATTGCACGAAGGACTGTTTTTAGTTATAACTTCCTTTGATCTTTTGGACTTAAAGTTACTTAGTAGATTAAAGCCATGTTAGCTGACATTATTTGCTTGCTTAGCCTAACTTAAGTGTTGCAGATTCAGTTTTCTGACACATAGGGCTACTGCATTTAAACTAACACAAATAAACACCAATCGTGTTTATTTCCAAGTTCCGGGGATTCTTGTGTTCTTTCACAAATGGCTCTTGAGACTCTGCTTTTAAGGCAGAAAGTTCATAGTTTTTCAAAGAGGCAGCCTTCTTTATTAAAAGAGAAAGTATTATTTAAAGCAGTTTTAAGTGTTTCTCTTCAATTGTCCTTAACAAAAACAGTTAAATGAATCTGACACTGCTTTTTATAAATTTGTGGTCCTATTGATGCCAGTATTTAAAATTCCACAGTCACAACATAAAAAGCTTACAAATACCTTCAAATAAATGCTTTAAAATTACCTATGACTGCTATTGGCAAGTAAGTGATAATTTACTGAATCCATGAAATCTAACTTTTTATGACTTTAATAAAAATGTGTAAACAACTCTTACAACGGGCTGTATTGATAGCAATTTCAAAGTTAGGGAAGGTAATACAAGCAGTCAAAGGAAAAAATAGATGAAATTGGGCTTCATGAAAATAAAAAACTTTTATATATTGAAGAACATTATCAAGAAAGTGAAAAAACCTTTTGAATGGGAGAAAATATTTGCAAACCGCATATCTACGGGGCTAGTAATTATAATATATAAAACTTACAACTCAACAATAAAAAGACAAATAATCTAATTTAAAAACCGGCAAAGTTTTAGAATAGAGACTTTTCTAAAGAAAATATACAGATGGCTAATATGCACATAAAAGGATGCTCAGCATCACTAGTAATTAAGGAAATGCAAATTAAAACCACAATGAGAGACCACTTGACAGCCACAAGGATACCTAGGGCTTCCCTGGTGGCTCAGAGGTAAAGAATCTGCATGCAATGGAGGAGCCACAGGAGACTCAGGTTTGATCCCTGGATCGGGAAGATCCCCTGGCGGAGGGCACGGCAACCTACTTCAGTATCCTTGCCTGGAGAATCTCAAGGATAGAGGAAGCTGAGTCACAAAGAGTTGGACATGAAGTGACTTACCACAAGATAGCTATAGTCAAAAAAGGCGAGGAAGGAATAAGGGAGGGAGGGAAGAAAGGAAGGGAGGGAAGGAAGAAGAGTGGGAAGGAAGGAAGGGGAGAGGAAAGGAAGGAAGGGAGAAGAGAAGGAGGGAGAGAAGAGTTGGCAAAGAAAAACTGGAGTGTCATACAACATTGGTGGGAAGTAAAACAGTATTTACAGCCACTATGGAAAACAGTCCAGCAGTTTCTCAAAAAATAAACATAGAGTTACCATATGACACAGCAATTTCACTCCCAGGTAGAGTTGATCCTTATTATTTGTGGATTCCATATTTGCAAATATGCCTACATGCTAAAATTTGTTTGTAATCCCCAAATAATCTTCGTGGTGTTTCTTAGTCCAACGTGAACACACACAGAATAGGGGGAAATTTGAGTCCTCTAACAGACACGACTGAGCATCCTCCCTTTCACTTTTCACTTTCACGCATTGGAGAAGGAAATGGCAACCCACTCCAGTGCTCTTGTCTGGAGAATCCCAGGGACGGGGGAGCCTGGTGGGCTGCCATCCATGGGGTCACACAGAATCGGACACGACTGAAGTGCCTTAGCAGCAGCAGAAGCAGCAGCACTCAAGTCCCCAGGCGAGGTTCAGCAAGGTGACATACTGCCTTCTTGCTTCAGCTCTCACCCTGAAAACAAGTGTTCCTTTTGTGGTCTATTCTGGTGCCATGTTTTTCACATTTTCATCCCTTTTGTTGGCAATTTCACTGTTTAAAATGGTCCTGAAGTGTCATGTACAGTGCTGTCTGGAGTTTCAAAGCTCAAGAAGGCTGTGATGTGCCTTACAGAGAAAATACATGTGCTCAAAAAGCTTTATTTAGAAGTGAGTTATAGTGCTGCTGGATATGAGCTTAGTGTTAATGAGTCAACAATAGATATTAGACACATGCTCAGTTATGTTCAACTCTTTGCAACCCCACAGACTGTTGCCCACCAGGCTCCTCTGCCATGGAATTTTCCAGGCAAGAAACACTGGAGTGGGTTGCCATTTTCTGCCCTAGGGGATCCTCCTGACCCAAGGATCGAACCCATGTCTCTGGTGTCTCCTGCATTGTCAGGCAGATTCTTTATCGACTGCACCACTGAGGAAGTCCCATATATTTGGTAAGATATCTTTCAACAGAAACACACAAAACAAGGGCATGTACTGATTGGATGTCACAAAATGTGACCAGAGGCTTGAAGGAACCTAAGCCTGTTTTTACCTGCAGAGAAGTGACTTAGTATGCATTAATGCAGTGTTTGCAGAGACTTTAAAGAATATAACTACCACAAATAAGGTGAATCAACTGTATATACCCAGGAGAACTGAAAATGTTACGTTCATGAAAGAACTCATAACTAATGTTCACAGTAGCATTATTCACAACAACTAAGGCATCAGCTCAATTCAAATGTCCATCAAGTGCTGCATGGATGAACAAAATGTAGTGCATGTATACAATGGAATATTGTTAGCCATAAGGAGGAATAAAAGCACTGATACATATTACAACCTGGGTGAACCTTGCAAACACTATGCAAAGTGAAAGCCACACACAAAAGGTTGCATATCATATGACTCCATTTACATGAAATCTCCAGAACAGTCAAATCCATCGAGATAAAATGTATCTATAGATTAGTGGTTGCCAGGGGCTGGGGGGCAGAGACAGAGGACAGAGGGAGTGACTGCTAACAGGTATTGAGTTTCTTTCGGGGTGATAGAAATGTTCTAGAATTAGGCAGTGCTGATGGTTTCGTAACTTTGTAAATACACTAAAACTCACTGAACTGTACACTTTAAAATAGTGAATTTTATGATATGTGGATTTTACCTTGATAGAGAAATGCTTGTGTACATGCTAAGTTGTTTCAGTCATGACCAACTCTTTGTGACCCCATGGACTGCAGCCCACCAGGCTCCTCTGTTCATGAGATTCTCCAGGCAAGAATTTTGGAATGGGTTGCCATTTCCTCCTCCAGGGGATCTTCCTGACCCAGGGATCAAACCCACATTTCTTATGTCTCCTGCATTGATTGGCGAGTTCTTTACCACTGGCGCCACCTGGGAAGTTCCTGATAGAAAAATAAGAAAGGTATAAAATTCTAGTCATTAGACTAGTGGTTCTCAAACCTGAGTGTGCACCAGAATCTTCTAGAAAGTTTGGGAGAAGGCAGAGGGCTACAGCTCATTCCCAAAGATTCCGATTCTGAGGATCTGGGATGGGGCCTGAGAATTTGCTTTTCTGAAAGACCACAGGCGATGCTGACTCTGCTGGTATGAAACCCACATTTTGAAAACCAGTGTGTTAAAGACAATGTATAAGCTTCTGGAGGACAGGAAAGGTAACTTTCACTTCTGTATCTTCTAAATTTCCCTTAAAAAGAGCCAATCTTGGGGAAGAAAAAGAGGGAGGGAGGGATAAGAAATATTTAATCAAGTAAATATATTGAAAGAGTCAGTCCTTGCAAACTTATGGTATGCTGACTTCATGCCTTATGCATTGCAAAGGCTGTAACACCTAAAAATCTACCCCAGAGAATTAAAGAATTAAAATCCAAATCAAAACTACAATGAGGTATCACCTCACACTGGTCAGAATAGCCATCATAAAAACAGCTACAAACAATAAATGCCAGAGAGGATAATGGAAAAAAGGGAACCCTCTTGCACCGTTGGTAGGAATGTAAATTGATACAGCCACCATGGAGATTTCTTTAAAGACTAGGAGTAAAACTACCATATGACTCAGCAATCCCACTACTGGGCATATACCCTGAGAAAACCGTAACATGTACCCCAATATTGATTGCAGCACTACTGATAATAGCTAGGGCATGGAAGCAACCTAGATGTCCACTGACAGATGAATGGATAGAGAAGTTGTGGTATATATATACAAAAGAATATTACTTAGCCACAAAAAGGAATGAATTTGAGTAAGTTCTAGTGAGGTTGATGAACTCACAGCCTGTTATAGAGTGAAGTAAATCAGAACGAGAGAAAACAAATATTGTATATAATGCATAAATATGGAATCCAGAAAAGTGATACTGATGAGCCTATTTGTGGGGCAGAAATAGAGATGCAGACATAAAGAACAGACTTGTGGACACAGCTGGGCAAGGAGAGGGTGGGACAAACTGAGAAAGTATCACTGAAATATACACATTACCACGTGTAAAACAGATAGCTAGTGGGCAGTTGCTGTGTAACACAAGGAGCTCAACCTCGCACTCTGTGACAGCCTAGAGGGGTCGGATGGGGTTGGGCAAAAGGAGGGAGGTCCAAGAGGGAAGGAATATATGTATACTTATGGCTGATTCACAGTGTTGTATGGCAGAAACCAACACAACATTGTAAAGCAATTATCCTCTAATTAAAAATTTAAAAATTGAAAATGAAGGTATTTAATCATTCTTTGGTCATCTGAATAGTACTTTGGTTTAGTTTAGTAAAAAAGCTAACCCCATTTCACTATGCTCATCGTTCCAAGAGATGTAAACAAAGGTTCTAGAGCATGGATCCCATAAATTACTCCAGGAAACCTCTTAACTTAGTTAAGGTGTCACAGAAACCAAAGACTTGAACTCCCAACGCATAAATATGTAAACTCTTATTTCTGCTTTTACCAAAGGCACTAATTTGTACATTTAATCACTTTATTTTACAATGGTCTATGTTCTAACGTATGACATCCCTTATATGTGAATTTAAAAAGAAATGATGCAAATAAGCTTACGAAACAGAAACAGATTCACAGTCTTAGAGAATGAACTTATGGTTGTCAGGGGTAGTTAGGGAGTTTGGGATAGACATATACACACTGCTATATTTAAAATGGATAACCAACAAGGACCTACTGTATAGCACAAGAACTCTGCTCAATGTTATGTGCCAGCTTGGATGGAGAGGACTTTGGGGATTATGGATTTGGTATATGTATGGCTGGGTCCCTTTGCTGTTCACCTGAAACTATTACAGCATTGTTACCTGGCTATACCCCAATTCAAAGTAAAAAGTTTTTAAAAAATGGGTCTGTGTTGAAGGAAACCCAAAAAAAGAAGGGATCTATGTAAATGTACAGCTGATTCACTTTGCTGTACAGTAGAAACTAGCTGAACACTGTAAAGCAACTACACTTCAGTGAAAGTTAATTTTTAAAAATGGGTCTACATTAAAATACAGTTACAATTTAAAGTACACTTTTTGTATTGTCATGTGAAATCCATTATTTTATAGATAATAATCAGGATTATTTCCAATTGGTTTATATGTTTCTCAACATATTAGAATGAAAAAGAAAACACTAGTAACCTTACAAAGTTCTGATGTTTTCTGAAAACAAAATCCTAGTTTTTCTCAGATCACATTACTTAGGTATCTTTCTTCATTACTAGGAAGACAGAACAGCACAGGAGAGGGACACAGAGACAAGAACTGGCCGGAGAGACATAACAGGTGGTACTTTTTAAAAAGTGAAAAAAAAAACCCACTGGGTAACAAACTCTTTCACATCTGAACTCAGTCCAAAATGTGATTCCAGATGTTGTTATATTTATTGACATTTAAAAGTCCCACCTATTAATCTTTGTGTGTGGGTTAAACTTCAAAATAGTTAGCTGTGAATAAACTGCGGTCTAAGGTAGATGGTAGAGTTCTGCTTCAGCCAGATTTCTATTTCAGTATGGTCAAGTCTACAGCTTTGTAACTGGAAAGTACAAGTTCAGAAAAAGTAATGACAAGAAAGTTCTTCAGATAACATCCTACCTTGTGTTTTAGTGTTTTTAGAGTACAGACTGATGAGTACACGAAAGACTTCAGCCCGGAACTGCTCAAGTCAGAGTCAGAACTGGGAACTCAGTGGAGTCCTGATGTGCACTGTCAGGTCTGCCACTCACCAGCTCTGTACCCATGAACTAGTCACTTGATCCAGAGCTTAGGACCTCCTATTTATAAAGTCAATGGGGGCTTCCCCAGTGGCTTAGAAGGTAAAGAACCTGCCTGCAATGCAGGAGACTTAGGTTCGATCTCTGGGTCGGGAAGATCCCCTGGAGAAGGGAAAGCAACCCACTCCAGTATTTTTGCCTGGAGAAAATCTATGGACAGAGGAGCCTGGTGGGCAACAGTCCATGGGGTCGCAAAGAGCCGGGCATGACTGAGCAACCAGCATGTTCACTTTCATACCTTAGATGAAATAATCTCACAGGTCCCTCCCGACTATGAATTCAGTTTTTATGAATTTGCATATCACTCAAATGGATAAAATGAACCACGGTTTTACTATTCAAATTTGGATTAAGAAAAAAACCTATACCGTCAAAGTTGAATCAGTGAGTTTGGAGTAAAGACCATAAAGTAAGCAAATTGGAGCAGAAATAAAATAACCGTGATGCTAAAATTCCTTTCCATCAAGATGGAAATATGTACATCAATCTTACATATTCCTCTCACCTGATGATTCACATTTAAATATCTTACGCCTTCTTTTCACATCTTATTTCCTGTTGAAAACACTATCTTCAAAAACTACAATGCTTACAAATGAAAATGTGATGACCCCGCTAAGGAACCTGAGGGTGAACCTCTTCACCCTTCTTTTGCTCTTCACTCCAGCCCTGGAGTCCTTACCAAGGCCTCTTTTATTTTCCCTTGCTTTGCACTTCCTTGATTCAGATTTTATGGTCAACATTTATTTACTTTACAAGCCTTCTACTGTGCTGGCCCTTCGAAGGTCTCCCCTCAACTTGCTTTCCCACTATCTTTTCTTCCTTCCAGGTTTGGGAATGCTACTGAAAAAAGTCATTAGACAGGAAGGTAGAGACCTAAACCAAATGCAGACTCTCACCTCTGGAAGTTTCCCCGAGCTGCTGAGATTCATCTCATCTATCACAGATTCTTCACTGAAATCCCCACAGGGACTGCTGGAAATCTTTCCCATGCTCCCTATCTTAACGTCCTCCATGAAAAATGCTATCTATTTTATGAAAAAGAAATGACCATGAGTGCCTGAAAGTATTATCATCTCTACCTCACACTTCTTCTGGAACTCATCCCTTATCTCTCACAATGTCCATGCCTCTTTCCTAAATTAACTACTTATATACTAGGTCTGTGCTACCCAATGTGGTAGCCGGTAGCCACATGTGCTACTTATATTTAAAGTAATTAAAATCAAATGCAATTAAAATGTTCATGCTTCGAGTGCACTTGCCGCATTTTCACGTGCTCAGGGCTACACGCAGCTCATGGCTTTTGCACTGGACAGAGCAGAGAGAAGATGCCCATCACTGCAAAGGCTCACTGAACAGCTCTCCTCTAGATCCACATGCTCCAGATTGTTATGTTTCTTTAACCTGTCTCACCCTCCCTCCCCAAGTCCAGCTACAACTTTTTTTTCCCCCAGAAACTTCTTTATTTCCTTAGAAAAAAAATATTTAGTTTTTTCCCACAGCCCAACCAAGTCATTCCTTGTCTTGGCCTGCTGGTGTTCAGGTCTCTCTCTTCCTTTCCCTTCACTGCCAGGCAATACTCAAGCCTCACTTCCTCTCATTCCTTAACTTCTAACAATCTTGTGTGAGTGCATGCTCAGTCACTTCAGTTGTGTCTGACTCTTTGTGACCCCATGGACTGTAGCCCACCAGGCTCCTCTGTCCTGGGATTCTCCAGAATACTGGAATGGGTTGCCACGCCCTTCTCCAGGGATCAAACCCAGGTCGCCTGCATTGCAGCTGATTCTTTCTCCACTAAACCACCTGGGAAGCCCAAGTGAAAGTCGCTTAGCAGGGTCCGACTCTTTGTGACCCCATGGACTGTAGCCCACCAGGCTCCTCTGTCCATGTAATTCTCTAGGCAAGAATACTCGAGTGGGTTGCCATTCCCTTCTCCAGGGGATCTTCCCGACCCCGGGATGGAACCATGTCTCTTGCATCTGCTGCACTGCAGACAGATTCTTTACCATCTGAGCCACTAGGGAAGCCCCGAACAATCTTACTCACCATCTAATAGAACTGTTTCTTCAGAAACAAAATTCCTTTCTCAATACTCATTTTCTTTACATGTCTTCATTTCCCAACCCCGCTGGCAAACTCCTTTTCTCCTTGCTCAGTTCCCATCATTCTAACACTCACGACTTCTTTAACATCTATTCCATTTTCTTAGCAGATCCTCTGAACTCTCTTATTTTAAATCTTAGGCACTGTCCAAGCCTTCTGTCACTTGTCCTTTCTGTTCTATGCTTCCTGCCTATGTCATCCCATTCAACTTCTTTTCTAAGTTCCATTTTTACAATGTTTGCTATCTAAGGACATTTCACTATATATGTCCTGTCGACAGTTCAAACTCAGTAATGTCCACTACAAATTATCTTATCATCTTCAAACAGCTTCTTGATTTTTCTATTTCTATTTACTCAGTCACTTAAGCCCCAAATTTTAACTTAAATATTTATTCATTGAACACCTGACCTGTACCTTTGACCTTTATACCACTATCTACCCTTATTTATTTGTTCTCAAGATCTAGCCATGGTCACATAAACCCTCCTTTCCTCTCCGTTTCCTCTCCTACCTTCTATGTACTGTGGCCTGAAATTATTGCAACAGCCTACTTGTTTAGGCACTCAGTCATGTCCAACTCTTTGTGACCCCGTGGACTGTAGCCCGCCAAGCTCTTCTGTCCATGGGATTTCCCAAGCAAGAATACTGGAGTGGGCTGCTATATTCTTTTCCAGGGAATCTTCCTGGATCAGGGACTGAAACCTCATCTCCTACATGGCAGGTGGATTCTTTACCACTGAGCCACTAAAGAAACCTGCAACAGCTTACCAGACGTGATCTAATCTATGGTACCCTAAAATTCCAATCTAAGCAACACAGAACTTTTAGATTTCTCACCATAACAGACAGATCTGATCAAGATGCTCCTCAGTACAGAAAACACTAATGGCTCCTGCATGCCACTAAGGAAAGTTCAAACATGGTACTTAGCTGGCATGCAAGACCCTCCAATATCTGGGTCCTTTCTCTTCCTATTCAGTGCCCTTGTCAGACAGAATGTGCTTTAGTCCAAAGAAAAGTGGCACACAATTGCTCAGTGCTTATGCTCTTCCTTCTGTTTGCAGTGCTTTTTGTTTACATTTCCAACTTCCACCATCCCATCCATTCTTTACAACACATGACAAATAACATATCTTCCATGAAGCCTTCTGTGCTTGCCTAAGACAGGAATTCTTTCATCCTCTTCTAAGTTACATGACCCTGAGAGCGCTCGTGTGGCACTCAGCACATGTTAACTTTTTATCATGGTCATTTGTATACCTCTCTTACCCTCTTTATCTACACATAGCAGCACAAGCTCTATTATTATAATTTTTACATACTTCAAGAAGATCTAGTAGCTAGCAAGTACTTGACAGATACTTACTGAAGAAGTGATTTTTTAAATTTGTTTTTACAATGTGTTACTATTACCTCTATCATTTATTAAACAGAATAAATGTACCTTTGGAATGTAGTCTGCAAAGTAAAATTCAGTACACAAAATCCTATTTTTCCTGCTGATTTATATGAGCCCCAAGGACCACGTCCACTGTGGTTGTAGGAAAGAAACAACAGCCAAGATTCAATATATTTTAATATGACTGCAACATGCTGCACTGTTCTCTACTTTTAAACTCTGAGTACTAAACTTCTGCTAAATACTCAGAGATGTCAGTAACTGGCTTCTCACCCTGTTCTCCAAACCAGTAGAGGTCACTCCAGAAGCTAAGATGCAAGCTTATTCCTGGACAGGTTTTAAATTTCTTTTTGTCTTGTTTCTAAGGTAAGATTCTCCTTGGCATTAGCAAAAAATATTTTTAAGGAATGAAAATAAATGAGTTTTCCCCCGCAGCAAGCCATTCAATTTAATGAACAGTAGACTTTCTGTTTAACTGTCGACTGATCTTACTGTAGCAAATACAACTTCTGTGATAAAACGCCTTGGAAACAAGCATTAATTAATCTGAGAAATCTTTGTATTCATTACGTCCTTTGCTTAATTGGATTAGAAACTAGGTAATCGTATGCATTTTCTCAACAATCCAGAGAGCATTTTGGTCATCCAGAATGAAATTTACGTATCAATCCATACACTTCCAAAATTTTTAATGAAGATCAGAAGCTGGAAAATATATCTTAAGCAAAAAGCACAGAGATTAATAACTTTCAGAGAAAATGTAGGTCTTTGTTCTGTGAAGAAAAAATATCTTACTACGCAATACAAAAAAAATTGGCAAACATTTCAGCTCTCCTAAGATAAAAAAAAAATTACTATTAAAAAGAACTTTTTAAATGTGAAAAATAACTCAAGCAGGTTAGTTTATTGTAGGTTTCACGTTGGTATTCTGGTGAATATCTTGTCTTGACATGAGCAGCATAAACAGCACGCTGCCTGAGAGCCTTTCTCCCACACAAGGCATAAAGAATGTTTCATATTTTAGAGGAGGAGAGGAGGCTCAGATTTGATAGTTTTATATAAAAAACAAGCTGGATCATTTCAGCCATAACAAAATAACTAGACTGTAGATCATCTGAGAATATAATCTTGCAATGTGTGATGATTTAGAAGCAAAGCACAGAGCAGTCACGGGCTCTGGAGAGGTTCCAAAATATTTTTGGTTTGCAATATAGGATTTCAAAATAAGATATTTTACTTTTACCACAGATGCCCCTAACATGAAATATAGTCCTAGAATGAAGATTAGTGTGTCTTAACTATAATCTAATTACAACATTATTATAATGGTTACAGCTGTATTGTTACTAAACCTGAAGTGAATCTAAAAATGAATGCAGTATGCATATGTTAGGAAGAATTATGACCAATAAACTGAAATTTTTCTGTAAGTTAGACTTCTAATATTGATGGAGAACATGACACTAACTTTCCTTATGTCATGAAATAAAAATACAGGCAAGTTAATTTTCCAAAAGTCAGAGTTTATTGGAAAATATGCGTCACTTGCGTACAAATACCTATCGTCATTACTAAAGGCTTTGATCAAGTAACACTATGACACACTGCATTCTCTGATATAAAATGAAATTGTATGGGAGAAAGTAAATGAAAATTCTAATCCTATTTTATTTACTTATACTTTCTGTAACATGTGGCAATATTATTTTTGGCAAGGAAAGAACCCTAAACTACCCAAACTCCAAAACAGAAGATATTTATTAGGGTTAGATATTTCACAAAAGTAGCAGGAGTTGTTTCATACGATGAAAGCACACACATTAGTTATTCAGTTCAAGCAGTTCAAAATTATGAAACTCAGGCTGTGTCGCTTCAAAAAGTCGTCTACATGAAATAAAATTCTGTGAGATGACTAAAAATATTAGAAATAATGTAATAACAAGTGGGAAAGGAGTAAGAATACTTATAAGACTGTATATAGATGTGGCTGAAAGAACACATTTGTAAATGGGTTATATTAGAATCTAGAATTAGTTACTATGGACAATAAAAGGTTATCTCTTTTTCCCATGTTATTTTTTATTTCTAGTGTTATTAACGTGCATAACATCTACAGTGTTTTGTAACATATACAGCAACACTGATGTAAGTACTGAGAGGTAATTCATCTTGTAAACAGACAATGTAAATTTACAGTATCAATAAATATAGTAACGTAGGAAAATGTATTTTCCTCATGATTTTTCTTAATAACATTTTCTTTTCTCTAGCTGACTTTATTGTAAGAATACAAATATAATACAAATAACATACCAAATGAGTGTTAACTGACTTTTCATGTTATTCATAAGGCTTCTGGGTCAACTGCAGGCTGTCACTGGTTAAGTCTGGGGGAAGTCAAAAGTTATACATGATTTTCCACTCACAGGGTGTTGGGGCTCCTAAACCCCATGTTGTTCAAGGGTCAACTCTAATTCTGTACATTATTGGATTTAATTTGCTAATAATTCATTGAATTTTTTTTTAATCTATGTCAAGAGATACTGATCTGTAGTTTTCTTTTTGTAATATCTTTATCAGGTTTCAGTATTAAGATAATGCTTGCCTCATAGAATGAGTTAGGAAATATTCCCTCTGTTTCTATCCTAGTAAAAGGTTATCTTAATGTATTTAACATAGTAACTTATTAATAGCATGACAAATGCTACTTTAAAAACATTAAAACAAAAATCATCACCATGACTGGTGCTCCTCAAGAACAAGGCATCTTTGGCACATTCATATAACCTCAAATGAAGAAAGTATAAGCACGCTCTAGATGGTCATTACCATCCCTGAATGGTGGACCTTTCTGGGCTGTCAGCCAGAACGGATCTCCTGGGTATGTACTGGTAAATTCTCCAGCTCCAGTGTTGGGAAGTGTGGACACAACAGGACAACTGTCCAATGCCCATACCAAACCAGCATGTGTGGGCTGTGACATGTATCATTTGATTCTGGCATCCCCCAAAACTTAGGATACTATAACTGGGGATGGATACAACAAGCCGGTTGAGGCATCCTTAACCTTAAACATCTTGAGAGAGGACAAGCCCACAACTTTCTTTGCTAACTTGTTCCAGGTACTCATATAATCCAAGATCACAAAACTTCTGACAAAAACATAGGGAAAAAATATTTAAAGCGAATTTAAATATTTCTATTCCTTTATAATAAAACTCAAAACCTAATTGTATATTAAAAATTACCATGACAGATAACGTAACAAGCATAGGTTCAAGCATTGCCTTTGCAAAGAAACACCAAAGGAGATAGGAATTCCATTACTCTGAATACAAAGCCACAGCAGCAATGAAATAAACTTACACAGTTACTGACATCAAGAAAGTACATTATTTACTAAGCAGATCACTGTATCTGAGTTCCAAGTTATGTTAACAACAGAATACCACCAAGACAACGTCTGCCTTAAAAAGAAACAGAGAAGTGATATTTATCAATATTTACCAATTTATCAATGTTATTATTTAGTATTTAGACTTCACAAAGAACTGTCAACGAAAGTGTCATACTTCAGGATAATGAAGGATGAAAAAAACTGAGGAGTCAGAGAAACTGAACTAAATAGTTCTTTGTTTTATTTCTAAATTATGGCATCCACCTTGTTAGTCACCCAACAGACTGCTTTCCTGGATATCTCGGTCAATGACCAAGAATTGCTAAGTATGTGTTCTACTTAACAGCCTCAAGTCACAGTTCCTTACGTAGTACACTGTCAGCACGGCCGTCAGTCACAGTGAAGGAACATCACACACGCCCCCTCACCATCCCTTTGGGACATTAGGCCATGCCGTGCTCATTCCTTTCTTTGCCAAGTGGAATGCCTTAGTAATATGCACCCACACCCTGTTGGCTTTGCAACAAGTCAAACCCAGCATCAAGGATCCAACTCAGACCCTCTATAGAGCAACAAGTATAGCATCACAAACTTCTAAACTGATCCCGAATCTTGCATAAAGCTAAGATACATCTTTTGCTTAGACCAAAAAAGCCCAACTTTTGGAAATAACTGCTTTTCTTAATCTCTGATTATTTGCAATGGTGGTTACTATTGATACACACTTGACAACTAGTATTCAAACAGTATCCAGGACAGCTAGAGCTAAACTCAGATTTTATATATCCAGGAGTATATGAAAGATCCTCAGTCTTTGCTACTATGATCTAAACTTCCTTATATATATTTTTTGACACTGTCAGAGATTAAATTTTACAAGCTCTGTCATTATACCTCCTAAGAGGGCAACAATATTGGCAGTGCTTATTCTCACAGTGATAAATAACTCTGTATCCTTGCCAAGAGGGTGAGTGAAAAAAAGGGGGGAGGTGAGAAGATTGAAAAAGGAGGTAAGGTCCTGGTGTTCATATTATCTTATCTTTGAGGGCAAAGCCCCTTGAACTAGTCCAAAGGAAACTCGAATCCAAATTAATAATAATGCACAGATTTCACCAGGTCACAAGAAAAATACTTTTTTTCTGATCCCAACTTCAGAGCATAAAACTAATATCTCATTGGTATAATACATTTTGAAATCAACTAAGTTTGTATACAGAAATACACATTTATTCCTGTTTTCTGGTACTAGTATACATGAAAGGTTTCACTGTGGATATGCCGAAGTCTCCCTAGAAGAGTTTTTATTTTTTAAAAGTTCCTTTAAAAAAATTAAATACTGGTCCCTTTGATCAAAACTAACTTCAAATAGAAGAGCAAGGAATTTTATAACAGCCCAAAGATTTTAATGATTTTCTCTGGATCAGCTGGCATCAGAGTAAGCCTATACTGACATGGGTAAGAGAAACATGTAACAGTATTAGTTATACGAGCAGACCATATCCATTTTTTTGTTTAGAATTTTTTAAAAATAAACTACTTCCATTTCAAGTATGAATTTGGGAATAAAACAAGTTGTCTCTCCTTGGCTCTGGAATGTTTGAATTTCAAATTTCATAAAAGTTATCTCTAAGATGAATACTAAAAAAAGATTCCTATTTTATTTTTCATCTACTTTTATACTAAATGTTTAATGCTAACATCTTGGTGTCACTTTTTTTTTTAAGACAAGTGATTTTTTTTTTAAATAAAAGTAGAGGAAAAGAGGCAAAGGAAGACCAGCTAGGATAAAATCTTGTGCTAAGTAAATGAAGAGAATATAGTTCAGGTAGTTTTAATATGCTATGAACCAACTTCTTTTTCAAATAAACTCTCTAACATGGAAGTTCATATTTTAGATAATATGGATATAAGAGTAACATCTCTGCTCTCTCTGCTCTTTACAGATACATACATACTAACACGTGAAAGCAAATTATCTCATCCATGAAAAACAAATTTAATCTATGAATGTATTTGCTTGATTCTTAATGTTTTTTATAAAATGATTCAGTCTTAATTTTATATTTCACTTCAAACTATTTCATAGCTAAGTTTTTAAGGAGAATACAAGTGATCAAGAATCAAGGAGAAAGGGTGGAGGGCAGTATTTTTTACATCAAAATAAATCTTAACATTCTAAGTTCCAGTCAATATTTTTTACTTTATTCTAAAACTCTGAAGTATAGTTCGAAGTTTTTTAAAGTACAGTTGTGTTTCTGTTTTTGGCATTCCTGCTATAAAAATCTACTTCTGTGGACTGAGTCCTGCACACTGTCTCGTATCCCAAGATCACATCACTGCATATGGCGGTGATACTTCATTCTTGCTCCCACTACCTCATATGTCAATACTCAGACATGAAAGCACTTTCCTATCACTGCTATTTTTCTAGCTCACATTCTTTAGTGAAACCTCAAATAACCAAATAAGTTCAACAAAAGTTTACTGAAGCTTAGGAATACAGTATGATTGCCTTTTATTTTCTACTGCCTCATAAGTTCTGAGAATAAAATTAAAAGGAACAATTTGATTAATACATGAGTCAACCCCCTATAATTAACTTTAAGAAATCTCTTGTACAGAAAGAGAGTTTAACATATGAGGAAACTACAGCCAACGGATATAAAAGAGAGGAGTAACAGAAGGCAAATGGTAAAAGGAACATGGGAAATGCAAAATGGCCGTAGTATTGGGGTGATAAATTCAAGACACACACAAGTAATGGGGATGAAAAGAAGCAAGGTAGAAATGGAGGCAGTGAGAGGAAAATTGAAAACTGGAAGAAAAAGAGAAAATACAACACTGAAAATAGGGCAGAAGAAAAGTTAGGTGTTTCATGCTGTAACCTAACACAGCATGGTAATCTTTGCTTTTATAAATAAAAACAATTTATTTGCTTTGCTTAATAAATAAAAACAATTTATTAGGAGAAAAAAATACAAATGAAGAAACTACAACATTCCACATATCTACGGTTACTGCAGAGGTATAATTAAGCACTCCTGTACACTAGCTGAGTGCCGAAGAATTGATGCTTTTGAACTGTGGTATTGGAGAAGACTCTTGAGAGTCCCTTGGACTGCAAGGAGATCCAACCAGTCCATTCTGAAGGAGATCAGCCCTGGGATTTCTTTGGAAGGAATGATGCTAAAGCTGAAACTCCAGTACTTTGGCCACCTCACGCGAAGAGTTGACTCATTGGAAAAGACTCTGATGCTGGGAGGGATTGGGGGCAAGAGGAGAAGGGGACGACAGAGGATGAGATGGCTGGATGGCATCACTGACTCGATGGACGTGAGTCTGAGTGAACTCCGGGAGTTGGTGATGGACAGGGAGGCCTGGCGTGCTGCGATTCATGGCGTCGCAGAGAGTCGGACACGACTGAGCGACTGAACTGAACTGAACTGTACACTATGGTTCCTCTTGAAATTCCAGCTGACTTTCTATATAACCCCATAACATTCATTGTAATTGTGAACACACAGGAACTTGATTAAAGCACATTAGTAAGAGCTTATGAAAAACAGAGGACTACTGGACTACCAGAGATGGGAGTCAGCCTCCTCTGACCTATGGACAAGGGTCATATTGAGTGCTAACTCTTGTCTGCCACCATGCACCCACTCCTCGCTACTTCTCAAGGTGGCAATCACCACCTCACTTCTTCATTAAAATAATCTCTTCCATCTGCCAAAGAAATAAAAAGGCACCAGATAATGGCATCCTTCCTTTTAAGAGTTCCTTAGCTTTGCTCTATACAGTCTCGTAATACTTGAAACAGATGTAAATCCACAAATATAAACAAATGTAAATCCACATTACCCAGTTCTTTTGTTGCAGGTTCCTTTGTCTCCTAGACAATTCAAACTGGAAACAGCAAGAGATTTTGGTTTAGAGAAGACAATCTCTGATACTATGATACCCTTACTGTTATCTACAGAGCATTTATTCAGTCTAAAGATCAACTTTGGGACAAAATGAAAAATAGGTTTAACTGTACATTAAAATAATATAAGAGAGATGGAGGCTTTCAAATAACCTAATCATCAGGAAAAAAGAAAACACAGCTTGAGAAAAAAGAATTGACTAGAGAAGAAAAAAAAAAAAGGAAAGCCAGTAAATCAATTACTATTGTAATTGTAATTGTAATCTATATACATTTAGAAATGTATATAGATCATTTATAGAATACAAATACTAGATTTTTGACTAGACAAAGTCAACTTTTTAAAAACGATGCTATCCCATTACTCTCGATACAGAGATTCCCCCTTGCCTACCAGAAGGGTTCCAAAGGGTTAAAAAGAACCTTCCCAATCATGCTCTTACATAAATTCTCAAGCCCAGCCAAACTATTCTCAAAATGAGTCTTGAACTTTATCACTTACATACAATTTGCTCATATTGCTCCTTCTCTCTCCCTACTCACCTCCACGACATTGACAAAGCTGAATTCTACCTATTTCTTCAAGGTACAGGTAAATTTCCTTTTCTCTTTTTAGACTGCTCTGCCTCACAGAGATCATTCTCTCTTCTGTCTACCAAACAACTGGTTTCTATAACATGTATTGGATATTTACAGTGTTATAATAGCACATTTTTTTTGTAGTGAGAATAATTAATGTTCTTGTTTAATATATTATGTACACACATTCTCAAAGACAGGATTCCTACACCTTGCTGACATATTTAATCAACTTCAGTACTGTTTTGTATTTGTGCCCACACCCTTCCTCCGGGATAACTTTTCTTATTGTTGAAGGCACCTTTAATTTAGCATTTCTTCTCAGGAGGTTAGGTGAATAGTGAACACTCTCATACACTTGAAATTTTCTTAATTTTGCTATCATTCTGGAATAATACTTTAGCAGAATACAAAAGTCTATCTATTCTAACAGAACTTTGAAGCTGTTAGTTCTGTCTTCTGGCATCTATGTTGCCAATGAGAAATCTAGTACAGATCTAACTAAGTCCCTTTAGGTAAAGCCTTTTTCTCCCAACTGTTTTCATATTCTCTCCTTTGTTTGCTGCAGTTCTACTATATTGTTTCTTGATGTGGATTTAGCTTTATTTACCCTGTTTAGTGTGGGGGTAAGGGGTGCTTCCGTGGTGGCTTAGGGGTAAAGAATCCAGCTGCAATGCAGGAGACTCGGGTTTGATTCCTGGGTCGGGAAGATCCCCTGGAGAAGGAGATGGCAACCCACCCCAGTATTCTTGCCTGGGAAATCCCATGAACTTTCCAGAAATCCCATGGACAGGAGAAGCCTGGAGGGCTACAATCCATGGGGTCACAAAGAGTCAGACATGACTTAGTGACTCAACAACAACCCTGTTTAGTACCCGTGTACACTTTTGATGTGATGACTCATAGCTTTCAGCAATTCTGGAAAATCTGAGATATTACCTCCTCTGCTCTTTGAACATACTTATTTTACAACCTTCGTTAAAACTGCATAGTAGTGAATTCAACTCTAATTAAAAAAATTTTTTTGGCAGAGGGGGAGTTTTTAAACTTGTATTTTTGGTAACTGCAGGCTCATTTTTTAATGGGAGTATTTTTTATTTTGTTTTAACCCAGTTTTCCTTTCTTCCCCTCTCCTGACAATTGTTTTTGCAGTTGCTTGCACTTGCTCCCTCTCCTAGCTGGATTTTGTACAATTCTTAGCTCTAAAACAGTCCAGACGATAACATTTAAAAACTATACCTCTACAGTGATATTAGGGATATATAGAGCCAGCAGACAAAATAACTCAGTTTCTGATCATTAAACTGTGCTTTTATCCTACTTTCCCCATTTAACTCACAGCTTCTAATAACACTATGGTTTCCCAAAGTTGGCAGCGCTGGCAACTTTTCAGGCTTCAGACACAATAATGGAAATCAGGCTGGGGAGAAAGGGTTCTCACTCCACTCCTTCCTTTAAGCAATAAGCTTGGCTCCTTTCCCATCTTCTGAGGAGCAGCTGAACAACCTTCTGCCTTCTGGCCAGGAGCTTGGCAGGCTAACAGTTCCGGTCGTACCAACAACTTTCTATTTCTGATCACTTTCAGGTCGTCTGAGATGTTTGTTTTGATTTTGAGTCAGCTATGACATTTTTGTTCTCTTTTTATATTCTGCCACTGCCATGTGGAGGATGGTGTTGAAACAAGTCATTTTGGACCAAGCCTGACCAGAACTCTCCTGTGTCTTTTGTCTGAACCTCGGTGCCCAGTATGGTGCCAAACATAGAAGAGATTCTCAATAAGTAACTTTCACACAAAAAGTGCAAATAAATGTGTATATATGAAAATATGTCAATGGAATCTTGAATCACAATAGAGGAGCACTAATACATTCTTAAACAATCATAGTAGAATATGTTTTATTTGCTCTGATTAAAAATAACCATACTGTGCATGTCAATCACATGAATGTGATAACTTCTGTGTAATTCATAATAAGCTTGAAATAGTTATAATTTTAAGAAAATGAGTGAGCTAATTGGCATAAAACACTAACCACAGTGTCTGATTTATCTCTTCCTGAATCCCTTTGTTCTCTACATACAATATACTAATGGTGATATCATTCTAAGAAAAGTTTATCTTGAATCAGAAACAGAAATTAACATGCATCAATCCATACTCATTTAGCAAATTCATTCACATATCATTCCCAGAAGAAACTCACCCCAAGAAGCTTTTTTGTAAGAGGAGTATACTCTAAGGAAGAAGAAAAGGTATTCCAAAGCACACCAAGAAACAACAGGATACAATACATTTACAAAGTGTAGTACAATAACATCACAGAAAGTAGAGCTATTATCCCCAAGTATTCTTAAAAAAAGGGGGGGAAAAAAAAGGAGGGGAAGAAAGAAAGAAAAAGAAAAGATCAAAGAATAAAAAAATCCATCCAGGGTCTTGAGCACTGGCCAAGAGAAAATGGTCTTTGATTTTGGAAATGGTCTTCTGATTTTATTTTTCACTGACATATGCTTGGTACAGAGAAAGCAAGTTCATTAGATTATTGATTTCAAAAGAAATAATGTTTAAAAATACCCAATTGCCTTTAATTCTCTGTCCATCATAGGACCTCTCTGACTTAGAAGTTTACCTTTTAGGAGAATAAACACAGCAAATGGAAGTGTATTGTTCTGCTCTGAGCTAGTTTTGTTCCCACCATAACATAAAAAAATTGACATTATACTTCACAAATAAGTCTTCAGTTACTACTGGCTAAACAGACAAGTGTCCTTCTACCAGCAATGATGAAAGTCCGAGGTTACTGCACCAAAGTACAAACATCTCTACTTCATTTAAAACTCTGTACATTCAGCGATTAGTAATTTCAGCACAGCTACACTAGGTCATCAAATTGTTATATCATTCAGTTTACAGTTGGAAATGACCTCAGTGGTCATCTCTTTTATAGAATTCCTAATCTCATGACTGTTAGCTGTTACCTGATGAGCCTACTGATATCAGAATTCTCTAGAAGGTCCAATAAAACACAGATCACTGGGTCTTCCCCTTCCCCACTCCCCACCAGATCCTGATTTGTTAGTTTCAGGCTAGGGCCCTGAGATTTACATTTCTAACAAGCTCCTAGAGGATGCTGAAATGGCTAGTTGAGGCGCCAACTTTGAGAAGCACTGCTCTAGCTTCTTTCCCTTTTTACTATATCCTACAAAGCTGATGGGTGTTCTTTGGAAGGAATGATGCTAAAGCTGAAACTCCAGTACTTTGGCCACGTCATGCGAAGAGCTGACTCATTGGAAAAGGCTCTGATGCTGGGAGGGATTGGGGGCAGGAGGAGAAGGGGACGACAGAGAATGAGATAGCTGGATGGCATCACTGACTCAATGGACATGAGTCTGGGTGAACTCCGGGAGTTGGTGATGGACAGGGAGGCCTGGCGTGCTGCGATACATGGGGTCGCAAAGAGTCGGACATGACTGAGCAACTGAACTAACAAAGCTAATCAAATGAATTCTCCTCAGATCAGACATTTATGTAGTATCTACCACTCTCTTACTAAAGCTACTCCATTTAATGTTAGCCCCTCTATAAATCAGATTCCTCATTCATTCTGACCTCATCTCTTGTCCAACCGAGCAAACCCTTTCACAATTCTGCCACTTCTGTTCACCCTCTGCAAGGAGGTTCTCTTTTTCTGCCAATAAATTTTTACTATTTTCTTAATCAATGGTTATTTATTCATTCACTAGTTCAATAAATATTTGTGAAGTACCACCACAGTGGGTACTATGGGTTAGTTACTAAGCTTGGTGCTGTGAAAAAAGCTGAGGTCAAATCTTCCATAATTAACCTTGAATCAACACCAAACACCCCATGACTCTAAATCTCTCTTAGAAATTAGATTCCTTAAACAATCAAAAACTTCTGACCCCCCAAAAGCATTTTGAACTGGTTTTTCCAGAAGTGGAAATGGATATACAATGAACTTACTATACTTTCTTTCCTTATCCTCTTATAAGGGCTTCCCTGGTAGCTCAGCTGGTAAAGAATCCACCTACAATCAGGAGACCCCTGTTTGATTCCTGGGTCAGGAAGATCCTCTGGAGAAGGGATAGGGGATCCTCTTATAAGTTAGAATCTACTGTAAAAAGAGTTAAGGGTTTAATAAAAGATGCCACTACGTATAAGCTGAATAGATTTGCAATATCTTCTTCTCACGTAATAGGCTTTAAAAAAGTAAGTGCTAGTAATTACAAGTTGATGCTTGGTATTCTCTACAATTAAAAGAAAACTGAAATATTTGAAGGCAGAAAATAAACCTTACATCTTGTTGTCTCTGGAGTTTCACAGATCACACAACAATTGCTCAGAAGTTAGATAAAAGGATGAAACTACTCAATGCCCTTTAAATTCTTCATATAAAATATTTCTATAGATAACACTATAGCAATACATATTTAATGGTAACATTTTACTCACTCTTTTGAATCAAATATTTCTTAAATCCTCAAAGTCCTATGAGTACATTTTAAAATTTGCTTTTACTCATGCTTACTTAAATTTTAGATAATATTTATTCATATTCTAGCACAAATCTGAATGAAGTCATACAAGTTATCCAAAACTAATAACTCCATGGAATAAATGGAATTATTAATGCTAAAAGAAACTTTCACACAGACCCAATTAAATCAATGTTATAATTTTATTAAAGCATGACAGAAGAGTCCATGTAAGTGCAATAAAGTTTAATGGAAACTCAGTCTGGTACTAAGAGTAGGCATTATATTCAATGAAAACATAAATTATAAATAAAACATAGTCTTATAGAAGTCTGTAATGTCTCAGAAATTAGCTAACATATACTTATAATCAAACTTATGCATTCAGAGTTTGCAGATAGCTACAGTGATGCTATATACTGCTTATATGGTCTGCATCTGAAAAATGAAGTTATTCTTTAATTAGCTATTTCTATGCCGAAGTTAATGGTTGTTTGAAAATGAGTCTCATTACATGATTCTGTAAATGTACTCTGTAATAACTAACATTACCACACAGCTGTATAAACATATTTACTATGACATATTCTTCTACCACAGGTGTATATTTTCCATTCTGAGCATTACTAACATGTATTTCATACTAGCCTGATTTGGAATTAACATTGAAGGGAAGAAATTTTTCTTAAATCATTCAACTAATACTAAAATAAAATGTTAACCCAACAGAACACTTACTATGTCATAATCCATTTTTGCATTTTTATGTTCCAACTTGTTCCTAAAAGGGTTTATGGCAGCTATTTAATTTCTTTATTTTAGAAATATTAACAATTAAATCCTCATCTAAAATGTCAATAAGATCAGCCTCAACATAAATTAGGATTTGCATTTACCAGCATACATCACTCGCAGCATGAGTATACTTTATATTTTTCTAGAAACATAGTAAAATATAGTTTAATAAGGTTAATAAACTACTCCAATAATATAATAAGTAGAAATCACTTTATTAGGACACGAGCTCCTGAATAAATTAAAGAGAAATTATTCCTTCCAAATTTAATATAAGTACCATAATAAGAGAAAAGACTTCAGAAATGAACTTTTAGCCTCTTTTGAACATCAAGAATGCTAGTATTGGGCTTCCCTGGTGGTCTGGTGGTGAAGAACTGCCTTGCAGTGCAGGGGACATTGGTTCAACCCCTGGTCTGGGAAGATCCCGGATGCCACAGGGCAACTCAGCCCATGGGCCACAGTGCTGGCCCTCACGCTCCACTACCGAAGCTGGTGCACCTGGAGACCGTGCTCCACAGCAAGAGAAGCCACAGTTAGAAGCCTGCACCCGGGACTGGAGAGGACGCCCCTGCTCACCACAACTGGAGAGACCCCACACACAGCAACGAAGACCCAGCACAGCCAAAAGTAAAAATCAACCAATCAATTTAAAAAGAATGCTAATGTTAATTGAGAATGAAAAAGTCTAAAAACATGTTAGTATATACATAACAATAAATGGCTCAGTAATGACTTACAATGTAACAGACCAAACACTGAATGATCACTTAAGAGCAGAGGCTTAGGAAGGCTCCCATAAATATATTTTGGAGATAACTTTTTAGCTTTGGAAAAATAAAAGAGATGAAAAACTTCACAATGGCAGGTAATCCAACACCTTCCATGTTTCAAGTGATTTCCAAGGATGTATAGGCCTTTACCTAAAGGACATGAGAATATTTTTCAGCCAATGTCCAACAACTATTAGCTTCCTCTTCCCTGATTAGGGAAAGGAATAAACAGACTCTTTTTCCTTTCCAGTCTAAATAACACAAGATCTTTAAAACCAGCTTATGGAGCTTTTGTTTTCTCTCTCATCCTAAAGGGAAAACACAATAACTCAGGTACTTGATAAAATAAAAACCTATGTTCCAAATTCTTCACGTTATTGTATTAGTAGATATATTTAAATATGCAACTTTACATTTTAAAACTTACTTAAAAAAAAACCTTACTGTTTACAATTAATGCTTACTTAGACACAGCAACATATTTACCCCTTTTTCTTTGCTCATACTGATTCTTGCATTTCACACTTTACATCTGGGTTCACTTTCTTTCCAGTTGAAACATATGCTTTTGTAGCTCTTTTGGCAAAAATCTTTGAATAGTATATATCTTCAATCTTTCCACATTTCAAAATGCCTTCTTTTCACTCATACTCTTAAATATTTTCCTCAGTACTTTGAAGACATTATTCCACAGCCTTTTGGCATCTGTTAAGAAGTCTGACGGAGAAGGCAATGGCACCCCACTCCTGTACTCTTGCCTGGAGAATCCCATGGATGGAGGAGCCTGGTGGGCTATAGTCCACAGGGTCGCTAAGAGTCGGACACGACTGAGCAACTTCACTTTTGCTTTTCACTTTCATGCATTGGAGAGGGAAATGGCAACCCACTCCAGTGTTCTTGCCTTGAGAATCCCAGGGACGGGGGAGCCTGGTGGGCTGCTGTCTATGGGTCGCACAGAGTCAGATACGACTGAAGCAACTTAGCAGCAGCAAGAAGTCTGAAGTGAAGTGAAGTTGCTCACTCATGTCTGACTCTTTGTGACCCCATGGACTGTAGCCTACCAGGCTCCTCCATCTATGGGATTTTCCAGGCAAGAGTACTGGAGTGGGTTGCCATTTCCTTCTCCAGGGGAATCTTCCTGACCCAGGGATCGAACCTGGGTCTCCCGCATTGTAGGCAAACACTTTTATCATCTGAGCCACCAGAAGTCTGGGGTCAATATTAATTTTCATTCTTGGTACGAAACCTATCTTTTGTCTCTGGTCACTGTTAATATTTTCTCTTAGAGATGACTATTTCAAACCTTTTCTTGGCCCTTCATCCCTCTGACAAATCCTTCTCTATCCTCATGTTGGGTTCATGACCTGGGTATCTATTTCACTACACAAACAATCAGAAGATAACTTCCAAGGCTGCCTGTCATCACAGCTACTCACCTATACAAATTCATTTTCTGCCATCTCCGCTGTTTCTGGAGGTAAACTGTTCTCATATCTAGGGCTAACCATGACATATGTGTACGAGATACCATTCCTTTCACCTACTAAAGAACACTGTCAAACAATTTTCATTTTCCTCATAAAATTTTCTCTCTCTAGTGGACTATTTCCATCAGTTTACAAACATGCTTTTACTTTTCCCATTTTAAAATAACAAAACAAACCAAAACCTCTCTTGGTCCACATCTCCCTTGAGCTATTGCCCAAATCTCCAGACAAAGCACCTAACTTCAGCTCCCCCTCAGTTCTCTGTTCATATAATTAGTTGAGATAATAGCTTATTTACAATAAGATCATAGTTAACCTAATTGGAATCATATTGTGATCAATTGAGATCATAGTTCACTAATTTTATCTTGATCTCCTTTCTCTAATTTTTCAGGTGAGTTATTTTAATGCACTAAAAGTACATTCTGGAAGGAACCATAGTGTCTTTCAGTAGATGAGTAGATAAACGAACTGCTGTACATCCAGACATTGGAGTATTATTAAGCCCTAAAGACAAATGAGCTGCCTGGCCATGAAAATACAGAACTAAGGGATCTTAAATTCGTATTAGCAAGTAAAAGGAGCCATTCTGACCGGTTCCAACTATATGACATTCTAGAAAAAGGCAAATCTTTGGAGACAGTAAAATGTGGTTGCCAGGGGTTGAGGCGAGGAGGGAAAGATGAAAAGGCAAAGCACAGAGGTTTTTAGGGCAGAGAAAATACTCTATATAATACTATCATGATGAATACTTACACAAACCCATAGGATGTAAACACCAAGAGTGCGCTGTAATGTGAGCTCTGGACTTCAGGTGATCACAATGTGTCAACACAGGTTCATCATTTGTAACAACATTCTACTCTGGTGGGGGTGCTGAAAGCGGAGGAAGCTGTGCACGTGTGGGGAAAGGGGTTGTATGATAAATCCCTGTATCTTCCTCTCAATTTTGCTGTTAATTTAAAAAATTCCTCTAAAAATGAAGTTTGTTGTTTTTTTTAAAGCAGGTTCTTGGTTATTTGGGGTGTTGCTCTCCAGTTATGTGTCATCCAGTTTGCTACTTTGTTGAGAATCACTACTTTTCCATATTCTGACTAATCCATTACTAGGATCTCCAACAGAAGAAAGAAAACAGAAGTACTGAAAATCAACAAACTTAAGAGTGCAGTAAAGTCAAAACCACTCATCAACTAGATTTCCTTTTTAGGTATCTCATATATCATAGATAATAATCCACATTAACTGTATCATGTTGAGTTTAAATGTACGATATAAATTCTTCACATATATTATCTCATTTAATCCTCACTGTTACCTGTAGAGGCAATTACTATGACTAACCTCATTTCTCAATGAGAAAAATAAAACTTATCTCAAGTTATACAATGAGAAAGTGGCAGGACTGACCCCCAAACCTAGGCAGTTTGAATCCTGAGCCTAAACTCTTAACCATTGTATTACCGATCTCAATCTCAGGATTTATGTTAATAAGGAAATGTATACTATCCAACACATGAATCCTATTAGTACTTTTAGGAATTAAACCACTTGAATTTTACTTATTTTAATTAATCTTACTAAATTCTTAATTATACAGTATATATTATACTTTTATTAAACTTCATAATAAAATTATTTGAATTCAAAGTCAGAAATCTTTGAGGGTGTTAAACAATTGCTTTTTGAAATTTTTTCTTACAGCAAAAGCCAGCTTTATACAGTGCGTAACACTGAATTTCCTCTTGCTTTAATTAAATAACCTCATTCCTTCAAGGCAGACAATATAATACAAGGCCCTCACCCTTTGCAGCAAACACATAATTAAAATGGAGATTTTATTTTGCATACTCGATCCACATAAAACTTGGAATTAATGCTCATAATTACTCTCAACCATTTTTTAATTACTACTGACCATTTCACAACTTGAAAAATCACAGATAATTCCTCAACTTAGAAGACATGTTCTAATTTTCTCAGGCAGATACTGAAAGCAAATCACCTTAAAAAGTATCTTAAACTTTTTCTTAGCATTAGAATCTGAGACACTTTTTTCTTGATTTCCCCCCTAAAATCAATAGGTTGAAATCTAGGGGAGAGAGCACAATGACATAGAAAGACTGTGTTAAACTTAATTTCTGTGAACTTTGGTTTTCTTATGGCCTTATTGTCGGAATCAACTAAAAAAGGCTATATTCATATAAAGTGTTATTTTACATAGAAGCTGCTTTGAAAGGTATTTACAATTTATTTACTAAGAAAACATTTAAGTCTTTTTTCCAGAAACATTAAAGACTAAAGAGTACAAGAGTTAAACTAACTCAGCATTACGTGCATGCTTAGAAAAACCAGAATAAGGACCCAAGTACACTAACTGGATAATTTAATTTAAGCTAGTCAAAAGCTGAGCTCAGATATATAGGAGACAGATGTAAGGGAATGAAAGTAATGCAATACAGCCAAACCTGATGCAACCTCACACATTATCTGTTAAAAATGAAAACCATATCTTTCACAGTGAGCTGCTCTGATGTGTAGGTCATGAGATGACGCATCTAAAAATGTTTTAAGCCATTAGGCATTTTTAATTGAAAAAGATTAGTATTGCTATTATTAAACTAAAAATTCAGCAGGAGGAGAGTTATAAATTATGAAGAGTTATAAATTATCTAAGAATTTTCCGTTTGTTTTTCAACAGAATCACTTTTACTCTTTAAAGAACACTCTATGCCACATTCTTAAAAATAAAGGTGAAACTTCAATAATTGTGTTTCCTTCTCTGCTGTATGACCTCAATTTTTTTTTTTTTAATTCTCTTTACCACCTCTGAAAAAGAAACTTTGATACTGGTTTAAACTTTTATAATATATCAGCTAGTATGGACTTTTTCCATTCAAAACAAAGTTTATGTCCCTGCAGTTAAATTTCTTCTATCTACTAAGAGCTATAATCCCTGAGAAAGTGACCAGAACTTCACAAATAAGATTTAATAAGAAAGCTTATGTTTTTTCTCAAAGAACACGGCTAGTGAAAATCGGATGTCAACAATTCATCTGTAGGACATCAAGACACAAAGCCAAAGAAAAAATGACAGTAAAAATGCACTACTGACTGAAGATTTAAGACTTGGATTGAAAAAGACATATTCTTGTGATTCAGATTAGATCTAGAATGTTTTTGAAAGTAAATCGAAAATGGTATACTCTTATTTTTAAGGCACGTGTAGTTTGACTAAAACTCCCCAAAACTTTAGCCTCTGAAAATACAACAGAGTAAATATAATAAAACTGGTACATATTTTTAAGATATAAAAACATTCAAATCAAAGTGAAAGCTATGGATGTTAAGAAATGTTTCCTCAAGGGAATGGGGTCTACCTCATTATTTCTGGATTTAACTATAACTATTAGGTGCAAAATTAAATTATTCATGACAGGATCATTGAATTGCCTCTCAGAAAGTTTAATAAAGCATCCTAGAAATACAGACCAACTCCCCATAAATTTAAGTGACAGATGCTTTTTCAAAAATACACAAAACTAGATGCTAGCAATATTTTAACTATTTTAAAAACAATTTAATCGTTTTCTTATTTTTAACCAACTTTACTGTAATATAATTTAACACACAATAGAAAGTACAGATTTTAAGTATATAGTAGAATGAATTTTCACAAATGGATAGATACATCCATGTTCCTACAAACCCAGTCAAACTACAGAATATTTCCAGCACCACAGAAAGTTTTTTGTACCTTCTTATAGTCAATCTCCCCAGTGTATCCCACTCAAGGCTACCAATGATCTCATTTCTGCACTCATACAATACTTTTGCCTGTTCTAGAACTCTGTAAATGGAACCATATACTATACTTGCGAGCATGCGTGGTCAGTCACTCAGTCGTGTCTGACTCTTTGCAACCCCATGGACTATAGCCCGCTAGGCTCCTCTGTCCGTGGGATTCCCAGGCAAGCATATTGTAATGGGTAGCTATTTCCTACTCCAGGGGATCTTCCCGACCCAAACCTGTGTCTCTTGCATCTGCTGCATTGGCAGGCAGATTCTCTACCGCTAGCGCCACCTGGTAAGTCATACTATACTATGGTGCTTTGCTAATTCAGATGACACATCAGATTCTGATTTCATGGTAAAGTATTACATGGCCACATTCACATTTCTTTGCATTTGTTCTGTTAATGTATTTACAAATAATTGTAGCCTGTGGCAAATACCAAACACTGGAAACCCAAACGTTATTAGACAGTATGGGAAGTACATAATGTTCAGATCTCCTAGCAGGTTAATAACATAACATAGAAACACATGTCTGAATCGCCAATTTAAGAACTTACTTTGCTTTTGAAACTTGTTATTTCTTGGGACATCACTCATTGGAATTATACAAAGTGGACTATGTGGATAAACTTATTAATATTTATGTTGTTTCCAAGAATGATTCACAATAAGCAGTAGACAGGACTAGGAATACCCACTAACACACGGCAAGAGCCACAAGCAAGACTGATTGTGAACCCTTTTCTCCTCTGTGCTCCTATCCAGGTTCTCAGAAATGTCCATCTTAACCTGTGACCCCCTGGGTCAATGGTTCCTGCTTTTGCTCTGGACTCAGATCAATGAACTCCTTTAAATCCACAATCTCTGCCTTGATTCTTAAACCTTAATTCTAATAGGAGCACTGTAACTTTCTCCATTTTGCTGATTTCTCCACTATTTGGCGTCTGATAAAAACAAAGCAAACCCCACATGAAAACACTTCTCCTTAGCTTCCCTATCGATAATCCCCCACCCCGACCCCTACTCCCACTCCCACTGATTTTCTGCTCTTGGCTCCCGATCATGTGGTTGATTGAAACCCACATGATTTTGTGCCCCCCTACTTATCCCCTTCATTTCACTGCCAGTTCTTGATAAACGTATGATTACAGTGTAACTATATAAATACAGTGTATAAATATATTTTTTATTTTTACTCCTCTGCTTTCTCATTTGCCTTTCACTACTCAACATACAAAACCCTAGTTTCCACTTTTACCATTCTGCAGGGTCTGGTCTTACTAAAGGTTGCTAATGAATTGGCAAATGAGACCTCTTTTCAGTTCTTACTCTACTTGATCTTTGTATAGAATTTGATGCCAAACTAGTCTTTCTCAAAACTTTCTTCTAACTTGGTTTTCTAAGTAGTATTTCATCCAGGCTTTTTTTTTTTTTTTTTTTTTTTTACTGCGTATTGCTTTTTGCCTTTTTGTTGGCTTTTTGTTCTGGCCTCCCCTTTAAATATGTGTTTTTTTCAAGGTTCTAAGTAAGTCCCAGCCCTTTCATCTAGAACACTCTTCCCGAGTCATTTTAGCAAACTCTGACCTCAATGCAATGCGGGAGACCCAGGTTTGATCCCTGGGTGGGGAAGATCCCCTGGAGAAAGGCATGGCAACCCACTCCAGTATTCTTCCCCGGGAAATCCCGTGGACAGAGGAGCCTGGCGGGCTACAGTCCATAGTGTCGCACAGAGTCAGACACCCACTGAAGCGACTTAGCAAGCAACAAATGAATCACTCAGGCTTCCCTGGTGGCTCAGTGACAAAAAACCCGCCTACCAATGCAGGAGATGCGGGTTTGACTCGTGATCCAGGAAGATCCCCTGGAGAAGGAAATGGCACCCCACTCCAGTATTCTTGCCAGGAGAATTCCATAGACAGAGGAGCCTGGTGGGCTACAGTCCATGGGGTCACAAAGAGTTCGACACGACTGAGTGACTAACACTAACACTAAGCTCAGTTGACTTCTAAATCCTTATCTGTAGCCTCAGCTCTCTCTTGACCTGCTGATACAAATTTCTGTCTCCTGGGTATCTTTAACTGGAAATGGCAATAGCACTTTAACTCAAGAAGACTAGAGATACAGGAAGTTATCTTTGATTATCCGTTCCTTCACACCACATTCAGTGGGCCATGATATCCTACCTATCTATTCTACCTTCAAAATATTTCTGGAATCATCTCACTCCACCTTTCCTCTGAAGTTTCTATGCTTTAGCTACAGATTGTTCCCTGAATGAGCCATGCTTCTTTCTAATGCAAGACCTTCAAAGAGGTGTTCTCACTTTCTAAAAAGGTGTTTTCCCCTCCCCTCTTCCTCACTTTGCTAACTCCTGCTGCTATGGATTGAGTTGTATTCCTGTCAAATGTATATGTTGAGATCCTAATCCCTAGTACCTCAGAGTGGGACTTCATTTGGAAATAGGGCTGATGCAGAATAATTTGTTACAATGAGGTCATATGAAGGAGCGTGGGCCTCTAATCCAATATGGCTGGTGTCCTTATGAAAAAAGTGTGTGGACACAGACATGCACACAGGGAGACTGTCATGTGAAGATGACAGTCAAGGTGATGTGTTTACAAGGCAAGGAACACTAAGGACTGCCAGCAAATCAGTAGAAGCTGGGAGAGAGGAATGGGACCCATTGTCCCTCAAAGCCCTCAGAAGCAACCAACCATGCGGACACCTTGATCTCAGACTTCTAGTCTCCAGAACTGTGAAACAGTTTCTATTCTTTAAGCCATGCAGTCTGTGGCACTTGTTATGGCAGCCCTTGGAAACTAACACATGTAGACATCACTCAGATCTTAGCTCAAATGTCACTTCCTCCAGAGAGTTTTCCCTGACTCCCTCAAATGGACATGGTCTCACAACACTCTTTTACTCTTCCTTTATGGCATTCATCAGACTTGTCTGCATGACTCACTGTACTGATTTTTATCTCCTCGACTAGTCCATCAAATAGATCAGCACATGTACATGATTAGTTTTCCCTGCATTACTGTCTTTGAAGCACTGATCCCCACCTGAAATGATCATAATCATTTATTTACATCCTTATTTATCACGTGTTTCTCCCTTCACAGAGCATAACTCCAGCTTGTAGAACAGTGCCTGGTACATGGTTGGTGTTCAGTAGTTATCTATTAAATGAACTAAGGCATAAATAAACTCTAAGATGAAAACCTGTGACAGTTTTGCTCACTAGTGACTGTTTCCATTGCTCAACATATATATAGGAAGCTATATGGTCATATGAAAGCACTCTATAATTATATATGTTCAGACAACAATTGTAACCTTTGCTCCAAATGGAAGGAATATGTCCATGAAAAGACATGACTAATTCAAAACTTAACCTATTCCCAGGATGCCCTCCCTGTTCTTGAGTTATGAGCTATGTCATTTCCCACTCTGACAGGTTGTAGTTCGCATAATTCACAATAGATAAGTTTCATCTACCATTCAATTTTAAAATATCCCATTTTCAATCATTCTAGATAATGCATCTTCCTTTTTACATTGGTATAGAGATATTAACTCTGGAAAATAGCTTTACCAAGCTATACTAGAATGTCTAAAGTAACAAATATATATAATATTAAACTTATAAGTTACAAATAAAAATAATAATTATATATGTTGAATAAATGAATGAATGAACCTATTTAATAATGACAAGCATATCATTATCAGGAAGTTTAAATATACTAAAAGTTTGGAGATAGTAACCTTTCATATAATATAGTAAATCTTTTACAGTAAGAATATTTTATTTATCAATTTGCCTCTGCTTTCCACTTGATATTTAATATTTAAGAATATTTGCCAACAAAACAACTCAAAAGGCCCAGCTATGGCTGATCTCAAAATTATTTAAATTCATGGAATGAAGATATAAAACTTACCATTTTCTTCGTAAAGATTTCTTTTCTAAAACAGCAAAATGGAAAAGTCTCTAAAAATTTTTTTTCAAGATTGTCAAAAACATAAATTGTCTTCCTTTGAATGCTATGTATTGCTGAGGTAATACCAGCAACATTAAGACATTTTTTAAAATTACTTTCAGCCATTATCCTGTGTCTCTAACGCAACAGGTATTTTCCTTTTTCTATGTTTCTTGTAGACTTTGCCCCAAAGCGTATATATTTCATGTAGCTGAAGAGCATGTGACTACAACTATAAGAAAAATCGTCACATGCAGAAAATGATAAACCAACTAAAAACTACATTTGGAAGAAAAACAGTACTACAAAAGCCAAGAGATAGTGTCCAAATGCTCCTGTTTGTATTCTGTCACCTCTAATCTGAAGATCTCTTGAAAGAGTTCCTTTTAAACACAAATCTTTAGGAACTGCAGAAAAGCACTTATTCGGGGGAAAACAGATTCCTCTATCATTATTCAGTTCAACAGACAAAGCATACAAGTTAACTGGATACCAAACAAAACCCTGGCTTTCAGTAGATTAAACATCAATTTATTTAATACTAGCTTCCTTAGATTTTGAAAGTTTTTCCTTCTCTCACTCTTAACCTTAAACATTTTTGACCTCACAAAGATCCCAACACCTTTTCCCCAAATCACACTATCAGAAGTATAAAGCAGGTGCTACTCAAAGTATAACATGTATTTTTATCAGAATCTCAGGAAAAAACATTTCTATTACATGTTTTAAGATTAAAAAGAAGCAAACAACCAAGGAAACTAAGAAATTTCTTAAAAGTCTTTCAAACAGGAAAAAAAAAAGAAAAAAACTGAACAAAACCAGTCACTCAAGATAAGGTAGTTAACAAAATGATATAAAAAGAAATCTTAAAATTTTCATAGTTCTGATAAAAGTTAACACTGTTGATGTTTAGGAAGATCTAGCTGCTCTCTCCCAGTTGTGGGAGAAAACAAGGATTATCTAAACACTTCCTGGTTTATCTGCTATCTTCAATGTGCAGCATAATTTATTCTGTTATCAGAATACACTCCGATAAAAACATTGAAAAACTCGAAATTTAAAAATACTCTCCCATTACTGAAATTCTAATTTCTTCATTTTATACTGCCACACCCTCAGCATTCCCTTACTCCAGAAAAAAATTTACTGAAAGTAGAACTTTTAACTCTTTTCATTCAACAAAAACATCACAAAAAATTCTGCTTTAAAGATTCTTTCCTTCTTAAGTTGGTTTGTCCAACACACATAATAGCTTGACATGTTTACTTTTTAAAAGGTGGTTTGATATATATTATATATGTTTGCATGTAGCAATATGCTTCAACTCATTCATGTCCTACAGGTAGTAGTCAGCCTGTATATCACAAGTGATGCTTATTATGATTGGCTAGTACAACCAGCTAGTATAAAACTAAAGATTACTAGTGGGCCTTTCTCTCCACTGCACACCCATCGCTTAGCAGTGAATGGGGGAAAACTCAAGTAGGGCCATGTTGTGACTGTTTTGGGTAACTCTATAAAACCATGGTTTTTCCAGTGGTCATGTATGGATGTGAGAGTTGGACTGTGAAGAAGGCTGAGCACTGAAGAATTGATGCTTTTGAACTGTGGTGTTGGAGAAGACTCATGAGAGTCCCTTGGACTGCAAGGAGATCCAACCAGTCCATTCTGAAGGAGATCAGCCCTGGGATTTCTTTGGAGGGAATGATGCTGAAGCTGAAACTCCAGTACTTTGGCCACCTCATGCGAAGAGTTGACTCATTGGAAAGGACTCTGATGCTGGGAGGGATTGGGGGCAGGAGGAGAAGGGGACAACAGAGGATGAGATGGCTGGATGGCATCACTGACTCGATGGACGTGAGTCTGAGTGAACTCCGGGAGTTGGTGATGGACAGGGGAGGCCTGGCGTGCTGCGATTCATGGGGTCGCAAAGAGTCGGACACGACTGAGCGACTGAACTGAACTGATAAAACCATCTCCTAGAAATGCTCTTTGTTGTTGTTCAGTCGCTCAGTCATGTCCGACTCTTTGTGACCCCATGGACTGCAGCACACCAGGCTTCCCTGTCCTTCACCATCTCCCAGAGCTTGCTCAAACTCATGTCCATTGAATCAGTGATCCCAGAGAAAGGCTCTTAAATGATACAAATGGTAGGAAATGCCAACCTCTTCCTAACATTCAGGTAGAGCCACTTTGCAAACCCACCCAAAACTGTGAACTCCTTGAAGTCCCACAGTCAATAATATTCCAAGGATTTGTAGCCAAGGACTCAGAAGTGTCCCAATCTGAACGCAGGGTCAATAACTCGGATTAGTGACTGACACAATCAAATGACAACGGGTCAGCGGTGTCACTTCTCTGCTACTATGACCTCTACACCCTGTTTTGACCTGCCAAATTAGGACAAAAGCACTGTTTCCATTCTCAAAGACATCATTATTTTAAAAATGAAAATATTAAAAATAAAATGAATATTTATAAATAATTATCTAGTTCAGGAAATTTTTATGCCTGAAACTAACAAGTATTTTAAACCACAAATTTCAGCATAATGAAGAAGAAAATACCTTGACAAGTTTCTTTTAATCTCGACTATCCCCCAAATATCCAGATGCTCTGGCTATGATCAGAAGAACAGCCAATAAGAAGGATGACAAACAGGCAGGAAAATAAGGGCTTGTACTTCAGGTATTCAAACAAGTATTTTAAAAATGTGCCTGTCTTAACAAGCAACATTTTAAGGTGGAAGAGGGTAACACACACCAGCTTTCAGTTTCCAGTTTCCCATTAACCTGACATTACGAAGAAACCTGATCACTTGGTATCTCTGCAACTGGACCTTCAGCTTCTGTGATTTCTTTTTCCCATTTAAAGTCCTTTTTGGCTGACTTTTAAAAATATCTCAACTACACACTCTGTGTTTACGTAGAGCTGTGCATTTATCAATAAACTGGCCCTTCCCAAAAATGTCTGATGTTAAATGCATCGGTGCCTGAGAATTCTGAGAGACGGATTACATCGAACTATAAATTCCCATAAGGAATCATTTTGAACAACTAATCCTCTGCCTTTAAGTAAATCAGATTAACTCCAAATGATCTCTCTGGTAACTCTTTAAGTAAACATGATGTTTCAAATCACTTGTAGCTATTTTCAACTCCTTTTTGGCAAAGGATTTTTTCTTTCTAGGCTTTCTAGGTCCGATGATTGGCCCCATGTAAGCAAAGATTGCCTTGAGTCACTCTGCTTCAAAGGAAACGCAACAGAAGATGGTCTCTCAAAACAGTTCTGACATCAAAGTACACTCCAGCTTCCTATACCTTTGGAATTGACAGGGTTAGTCTGTGCAAGTTAAGGAACTTCAAAGAGCTGGCCCCCAGCCAGTCACACATTTGTGCTCAGTAGCCTCCAATACTGAATTAATCCTCCCTAGGGAAGAAATGCAGGTATTATTTACCAGAAAGGTCTAAACTCTGTCTTTTTAGAGTCAGTGGAGCTTTGTCTGAAAATAAATTTGGGGGCTTTGTTGACTTTTTCAATGTAATCTTAAAGCACATAGTAAGTACTCAATAAACATTTCATGAATGGCAGACAAAGAAGTGCAAACTAATGGGTGTGGCAGCTGCCCCCATCATCTGGATCCCACGGAATTCTCCAAGCCAGAATACTGGAGTAGGTAGCCTTTCCCTTCTCCAGGGGATCTTCCCAACCCAGGGATCAAACCAGGATCTCCTGCACTGCAGGCGGATTCTTTACCAGCTGAGCTACCAGGAGAAGCCCCCGTCATCTGGAGTGTTACCTAATAAACCTCAGGATGTTGCTCTGCTTCCTGTCTCAGGTGATCTCTCAGCACTCACTAAGTCACATCTGCCACTGCCTAGCAAGCTCTCTTTGTCATCTGCAGCAGAAAAAAGTGCATCAGCACCATTATCCAATGAGAGTATCACTGACTAATCTTTTCCTTCATCCCTCTATCTCCCTATACTGGAGATGGCAATGGCAGGACTCTATACGCTATATTAAATACACTGCTTTAAACTTATACATCTCCTTCCAAGTTGCCTTCTACAAGGGTTTTATTTCTCATAGGGAATAGCACCAGAAAATCATGATGCTATTTATGAGATATCATGCTGACTCTTGGTGAGAGATTATAAAACAGGGTATGTTTAATTCTGCCATACAAATCAGGGATGATTTCACAGCAGACAATATTAATGCGTATATATTTTTAATAAAACTCAAACAAGGGTTCATATATCACAATACAAAATAAGCTTATGAATTTTATATGATCATCAAGGATAATATGATTTAACTGTTCATTTGTCTTACCATTTAATGTTTACTAACAGAAAGTAGGAACATGAAAACTTATGAGAAAATTAAAAACTGAGCAAATTCTATCCATTTGTCATTTTCAGCCAACTTGGAAAAGACCACCATTACTGTACTTGTTGTTCAGTCACTAAGTTGTGTCCGATTCTTTGCGACTCCACGAACTGCAGCACGCAAGGCTTCCTTTCCTTCACTATCTCCCTGAGTCTGCTCAAACTCAATGTCTGCTGAGTCAGTGATACTCATGTCATGTTTATGTACTTAGCAGAGATATAAACCAGGAGCTTGTGAGACATCAGAGTGCTTGAGAATGAAGTTATGACATAATCAGGGAGAGTAAAATGGAGGGGATGGCTGCATCTCCAAAGCATCCCCTAATTATGCTCCTGGCAAACCTCTTCAGAAAAGTAGATTGAGCCTTTGGAGGTCCTAGGCAGCCATGGCAACTCCCTCCTTAGCTTAGGGAGAAAGGCAGCACCTGTAGGTCTGAGAGACCCTTTTAGGGGATCTAAAAGATCAAAACTATAACAATATCAAGTCATTATGTTCCTTCTTCACTCTTTCTCTCTTGAGTGGCCAATGAAGTTTTCTAGAGGCCACATGATGTGCAATATTGCAACAAATGGAATGTAAAGGCAGCTAGAAAAACCCAGATGTCTTCTATTAAGCCATATCATAAAGATATTTGTAAACAGTGTAAAATAATGCCACTACTCTAATTTTTTATTTTGAGAAATAGTTATTTTACATGAAATATGTTATTTATGTAAACTTTATTTTTTAATGACTTACTGAATACTTTTAAATTGTTTTTATTTCTATCATGGCAAAGATTGATAGATATAACTCACATAAACAAAAGCTTCTTGAGGTCCTCAACCAATTTTAATAGTATAAAGGGTTCTACAGATCAAAACTTTTGACAGCCTCTGGTTTAGAGAGGAGGAAACGACTAGTAAAGATTGAAAGGACAGTGCTAAGGAAAAGAAATATATCAGAGACTTAGATGTGGGCTTAGAATAAATAAAACCTAAGCAACTTGCATTTTCACAGTGTCTGGGTGAGTTAATTCATTTATATTTATAGCCCTATAATGTCCCTATAATAATTATTTTGTGTTTTGAGGATCCCAGAAGTCTCATTAATTGGGACTAGGACAAATTAATTTAACTAATGTAACACACTAATTAATCACTTAAAGATCCATTATCCTCTGTTGTGTGTGTGTGTGTGGGGGGGGGTGTTATGGGGGAAGGGATCCTGTATTGCCATAAATATTTAGTTCTGAATGACAAGCACCAAATTCAAGCTAAACCACATGAGGTGGTCATAAAGAACGTTTCAGTATCAGACACCTTGAAAATACCCTAATGAGATTTTTATTTAGTAGAGGTGGCAAGCTATTAACATCTGCCCTCAGTTTGTTTGTTTCCAAAACAAAGTCATCTTTTCTGTGCTACACAGCAGAAGACTCTAAACTTTGTTCTTCCACCCCACCATGAGCAAAGTATTCTTGTGCACACACCCCCAGTTTAGAATGTAAATTATAGAGGTGAACGTCTATACCAAGAAATGAGATAAACTTAAACACATACAAATTAGAAAATTTTAAAGGAAAGATGAAGGAAATAACACATTAAGCATTCTATTTATTAATGGCTCCAAAACTGCTGCATAAAACATTGTTCTATTATTTATATATTAATACAGTGGTAGAGTGTTACATATGCTTTTTTAAAGAAAATCTTGATTTAACCCTTTGTGATAAAGGGATTTGTAAGTCAGCTTCCAATTTCAGTTTATTAATTACTTCTAGTGGCTGTCACAGTGGGGAATAAAATCTCACAAATTGTATACAGATCCAAATGAAAGAAGCACACATCTTTAGCTGCATTACCAAATGTTGGCACTTATTTTTCAATTCTACCCATTTGTTGTTAGAGGTTTGCCTTCACGTACCAAGTGTTAATTTAAAATCTTAAAACACCGTAAGTGGTAACTTCAATAGCTAATAACTCAAAGTACAATATGCACATAGAGTGAAATTAATCCTTAATAAATGCGTGTATCTAAGAAGCTGAAGAACTGAGTTTCAAGGCCAGAAAGTATATGATTTCAAAGCCAGTGCAATAAACTTGTTATTCAAAGTGTAACCCACGTCACTGAATCTGCAGCTTGTTGTAAATGCATGTTCTCAGTCCCTCCGCCAGATCTACTAACTTGAAATCTTTTAAATTAGACCTTCAGATGATCTGTGTGCATATTAAAATTGGGAAGCACTGGGTGTGCAGCCAAAATGGTAGAGCAGGAAGATCCCGAGCAAACCTTCTCCCAGGGGCACATCAAAGTTACAACTGTTTACAGAGAAACTAGCAATGAAAAAGGGAAGACTAACAGAAAAAAGTTCTCCTACAACTGAAGACACAAAGAGAGGTAAGAGGGGTGGAGACAGATAGTCAAGATCCACACCCCCAGGGAGGTGACCACAAATGGGAGAACTATAGAGGTTCTCCCCTAGAAGCAAGAAGTCCAAGCTTCACATCAGGTTCAAGCTACCTGGCCTGGGGGTCCTGAGACTGGAATATGAGCCCTGAGAATGTCTGGCTTTGAAGGCCAGAAGGCCTTGCTTTTGAGAAATACACATTCCAATTTAATGAGTGCACACAAAATCTCATGTGCTCTGACATTAGGGCAGAAGCAATAATTTGAAAGGAGCCTGGATCAGACTTACTTTCAGATCTAGGAGAGTCCCTCAGAGAAGCAGCAGGCAACTGCTTAGGCAAAGACTCACTCTAAAGACACAGACACTGGCAACAGCCATTTGGGGAGCTCAGTCTACCAGGAGGACCTTGGTGTTGGCAAGCGTCATTTTGGAGCATTCCCTCTAGCTTATTAGTGCCAAGACCCAAACTCACCCAGCAGCTGGTCAGCACCAGTCCTAAAGCCCCTTAGTCAAGCAGCTGGCTGCACAGGAACATAGCCTTAATCACTAGCAAACCAGCAGGAGTAGGAGACACTCAGGAGTCCCTCAGCAGCTGGAACCTAGTCTTGCCCATTTGCAGGCTGACACTAGCTTTTGGAACCCCAGGCCTGCAGCCAGAGACCCTGAGACTCAGCTCTGTCCACCGGTGGGCTGGCACTCGGACCAGAACTCCCCAGGCTGTGCAGGCAGGCACATGGAACATGGCTCCACCTCCCAAGAGCCTGCACCAGGATCAGTACTCCCCAGAACACAGCCCTGCCCACCAGTGGGTGGCACCAGCCCTTGGACAACCCCAACCAGAGACCCATCCACCAGCTGGCCAACGCCAGCTCTGGGACCCCAAACTCACAGCCAGTCACCTCAGACTGGCTCCACTCATGAGCAGACCAGTCCCGAGACCCAGCTCTGCCCTCCAGTAGTCAGCAGCCTTTACACTAGGCAGGGCCTGAACAACAAATGGGTTGGGAGCCAGTCACAACTACCAGCATTCCCACAGTAGTCAACCCTGCCACGACAGAAGAACCCACACAGCCACACAGTGGGCACCCCTAGAGAACACAGCTCTGGTGAACAGAAGGGAGTGTGCAGGATGCCACAGGACATCACCTACATAAGTCCACTTCTCCAGGATGGGGACCATAACCAACCTACCTACTATATTCAAATAAAAACAGAGAATCGGGAAAAAAATAAGGCAATACAGGAATATTTTTTAAAAGAAGGAACAAGAATAAAACCTCAAAAGAAAAACTAGCAAAGGTGAGATAAGCAATCTACCTGATAAAGATTTCCAGGTAATGATCATAAAGAAGTTCAATGAACCTGGGAGAAGAATACAGTGAAAACTTGAACAAAGAGTTCGAAAATACAAAGAATAACTAAAGAACACACTAACTGAAATAAAAAATACAGTGGAAGGAATCAACAGTAGATTAGATGATACAGAGGAACAGATGATTAAACCGAAGACACAGCAGGGAAAATCACTCAAGCTGAGACAGAAAAGAAAAAAGAATGGAAAACCTTGAGGACAGTTTAGGAGACCTCTGAGACAACAGAGAGCATATTAACATTTGCATTATAGGGGTCCCAGAAGGAGGAGAGAGACAGAGAAAAGGGCAGAGAACATATCTGAAGACATAATGGCTAATAGCTTTCCTAACCGGAGAAGGCGATGGCACCCCACTCCAGTACTCTTGCCTGGAAAATCCCATGGATGGAGGAGCCTGGTAGGCTGCAGTCTATGGGGTTGCGAAGAGTCGGACGTGACTGAGCAACTTCCCTTTCACTTTTCACTTTCATGCATTGGAGAAGGAAATGGCAACCCACTCCAGTGTTCTTGCCTGGAGAATCCCAGGGATGGGGAGGCCTGGTGGGCTGCCGTCTTTGGGGTCGCACAGAGTCGGACACGACTGAAGTGACTTAGTAGTAGTAGCTTTCCTAACCTGGTAAAGAAAACGGATATCCGGGTCAGGAAGCAAAGAGAATCATACACAAGATCAAATTATAAGATAAATATCAGGGATGTAATGTACAACATGACAAATATCATTAACACTGTTCTGTGATATATATGAAACTTGTTAAGAAAGTAAATCCTGAATTTTCATCACAAGGAAAAAATTTTTTTAGTTTTCTTTTATTTTGTATCTATGTGAGGTAATGGAAGTTCACTAAACTTATTGTGGTAATCACTTTGTGATGTATGTATATCAAATCATTATGCTGTACACCTTAAGTGTATACAATGTGTTATGTGTGTGTGTGTGTGCTCAGTTGTGTCCGACTCTTTGTGACCCCATGGACTATAGCCCACCAGGCTCCTCTGTCCATGTAATTCTCCAGAATACTGAAGCAGGTTGCATTTCCTACTCCAGGGATCTTCTCAACTAACGGATCAAACCTGTGTCTCTTCCATCTCCTGCATTGGCAAGTGGATGCTTTAGCACTGCCTGGGAAGCCTATGTATGTCAATTATATCTCAACATAAAATTGGAAGTTAAAAAAAAATTAAGTTTGAAAAAAAAGTCATAGGAGAAATGCTGTTAAAAAAATAATAAAAACACTGCTCTAAAACAAGTGACATATTTATCACTTGAAAGTCTAGTACCTAAGAACGTTTATCACCTGTCTATAGGCACTCACTAGAAAATTCAGCTTCAAATGGTCTGATATCTATACATTTTTAAAACCCTAAAAGGATTTGTATTTGAGAGTCAGAGATGCATAACTGTTTCTCCAGACATTTTTGAACCATGATACTTAGTCTTTCTAGAGAAAAGCTTCCATAAAATCATGACTTAATTATTACCTTAGCCTCTTACACTGCATATCAGTGTACGAAAGAGTCATTGTATTTTCTGAAAAACTGCTACGAGCCCCCTAAAATGTGAACTACTCAAGGGCCATGAACCATGTCTTAGGTATTTTGTATCACCGGGAAATAGTATAGTGCCTCAGTACTTAGCAGCATTGCAATCAATATTTGCTAACTGAACGTATGAGAGAATAAATACAACTATTATGTGGGTTCCCACTCTGCTGGCATTCTCATGAACATTTCATGTATATTTTTATATCCTCACAACAACCCATAGAGGTAGGAATCAGAAGCCCAGAGAGGGAAAGTAACTGACCCCCATTACCTACCTGAGAGAAAGTACCTTTAAATTCAGGTCTGACTTCAAAGTCTATGGGCTAAACCAGTGAGTGGTTCTGAAAACAGCTGAGTATCAGAATCATCTGGGGGACTTTTTAAAAATAAGACTCACACTTCTCAGGGTGTACTGTTTTGTACTGATCTGACTCATAGGATTTCCAAGATGTTTCACCATAATCACAAAACAAAAAACAAAAACCCCAAACTGAATACAAATAGTAACAAATGATCCTGAGTGAAAGGTCAGTGGAAACTCTGTAAAGTCTCTAAAGGTTTTAAATTATTTCAAAAATGAAAGGTTAAAAAAAAAAGCCTCTGGGCTTAGATGAATGAGTAAGAATTCCAGAGGCGGGAGACCTAAGAAACTGTATCTTTAAATACCCCCACATGACTGTGATGCAGTCACCCAGTAGGGCCTTGGGAACCTGATTAGGGACCAGGATTTTGAGGAAAAAAAAAAATGACAGATCCAAATAGTAGTCATTTACTACTAGTCAACTAACTCCTCGCCAGGTGAGTAGTCTTACTCCAGATGAGTAAGACAAGATGAGTTCTTGTCATCAAAGTGCTGTCAGTCTGGTAGCTTTTCCTACAGTCTGAGGAGGACCTCTTAGCTTTTACTGTGATACCCCTCCATTTGAGTACAGATGTATTTTGCATTTTGTCTACTTGTAAAATCAGCCCTGGGATTTCTTTGGAAGGAATGATTCTAAAGCTAAACTCGAGTACTTTGGCCACCTCATGCGATGAGTTGACTCATTGGAAAAGACTCTGATGCTGGGAGGGATTGGGGGCAGGAGGAGAAGGGGACGACAGAGGATGAGATGGCATCACTGACTCGATGGACATGAGTTTGAGGGAACTCTGGGAGTTGGTGATGGACAGGGAGGCCTGGCGTGCTGCGATTCATGGGGTCGCAAAGAATCGGACACGACTGAGCGACTGAACTGAACCGAACTGAAGCAAATGTAGTATACTGTCCAGTTCCCTTGTTTAAGGACAGAAATGTATCATGACACATTGTGTATTTCCAGTCTCATATATATTTATGAGACACAATAAGCCTTTTGCAAACACATTTATAATTACATGTGTATAATTAACTAACCGGTGTATGCTTATACCTATGCAAATGTTTCTTGTAACTCTTGCATAGTCTGTCTCTAAATACAATGTATGACCTTTATCATACACATGTATACCTGTGGCGGATTCATTTTGATATTTGGCAAAACTAATACAGTTATGTAAAGTTTAAAAATAAAATAAAATTAAAAAAAAAAAAAAGAAAAATGTGGAAACTAAAAAAAGTAATGTTTCTGTAAAAAGCTTTGTACATATGTACACCCTTGGTTGTTGCTGCTTTCCTCTTTGTCATCTTTTAAATTATTTTCTTAGCATAAATTTTCATGCTTGGAATCACTGGGTCAGAGGATATGAACATATTTATAGAGCTTAAATTGCACTGTCAAATTGCACTCAGCATCCAACAATCTGATAGATACCAGGACTTATCACCTACTTTAAAGAAGAAAACAAAATTTAGTTTAAAAGATATGAAATTATTCTCAGTTCAGTTCAGTTGCTCAGTCGTGTCCGACTCTTTGCGACCCCATGAATCGCAGCACGCCAGGCCTCCCTGTCCATCACCATCTCCCAGAGTTCACTCAAACTCATGTCCATCGAGTCGGTGATGCCATCCAGCCATCTCATCCTCTGTCGTCCCCTCTTCCTCCTGCCCCCAATCCCTCCCGGCATCAGAGTCTTTTCCAATGAGTCAACTCTTCGCATGGGGTGGCCAAAGTGCTGGAGTTTCAGCTTTAGCATCATCCCTTCCAAAGAAATCCCAGGGCTGGTCTCCTTCAGAATGGACTGGTTGGATCTCCTTGCAGTCCAAGGGACTCTCAAGAGTCTTCTCCAACACCACAGTTCAAAAGCATCAATTCTTCGGCACTCAGCTTTCTTCACAGTCCAACTCTCACATCCATACATGACCACAGGAAAAACCATAGCCTTGACTAGACAGACGTTTGTTGGCAAAGTAATGTCTCTGCTTTTCAATATGCTATCTAGGTTGGTCATAACTTTTCTTCCAAGGAGTAAGCGTCTTTTAATTTCATGGCTGCAATCACCATCTGCAGTGATTTTGGATTCTTCTCCTACCTTATTTTAACTGGCTTTTCTTTAAGTAATGATGCTATTCCACAAGCTTCTTTGCTATGTGGAGATATATATATTTTCTATATTTACATATATTCTGCATTTTTTCTATGTTAATATATATATATACATATGTGTTCTAAAGCCTGGGCCAATCATAGTCTTACCTATTTCACTGAAGTTTTACATGTGACAGACTTTAGCATCCTTCCTGAAAAATTTCTTGACAAAAATTTACCTTGTTTCTACAATATTCAATTTTTTCACTATATTAGTTTCTAAATATTCACACAGATGCACTATTCTGATGTTTAAAGATATTCTTAATTATCATCATCCATTTATTTCCAGTAGGTTTAGCCTGTCATAAGAAGAGAAGGAATTCATATAATTCCATCATAAAATGCTTTCTCTGCTCTGTCAAATTCTATAGAAAACCAAGTCAGAGACATGAGAAATAGCCTAAAAGTCAAACACATAACATAGGGATTTTTGAAACTGGAACAAAAGAAACATACAGAGAATAATTTTCTCCGTTCATTCATAAATTACAAAGAGAAAAAATTAATTCTTTCATATTAACCTGCAAATTTGCAATATTTCTTCTTCTCTCCCTAGACAAAGATGCTTTTAAATGTAGCGCAGACAAGACAAGATCCCACCACACTTCAATTTCCCTCTCCTCTGCCATTGTATTGGAGTTCTTCTAAATATTTGCCATTCCCAGATCACTAAAATAGAATGAGAATCTGCTCCTTTGTAGTGCAGATGATGGAATAGCCCTCTAGAAGTAAAGCAAAATTCACACGGCTTCAAGGAGGAATTAAATTTACAGGGTAAATTTTAAAAGAGGAGACAAAATTATTTTAAAAATTAAATTATTATTTTTATTTGCAATGTACATTTTAAAATTATTTGCAGTGTACAGTAGTTTATTCTTGATTACCTCATAACATGGAATACATATGGCAAATAAAGCACAATAAAAAATTAAGAAAATCTAAAACTTCTTCATGTCAATTTCAGATACAAATTAGATAATTTCTTGGATGTTCATACATTTCCTTTAAATATCTGTCAAAATGCCAATTTTATAGAAATGAAAATACCTGTTTTCTCTAAATGTTAAGATTAAAATCCATAACCCTCTCCACCCACCTTAAAATTTTCCTTTTGTTGGTTCAGTCTTGTTAACTGTCTTCATAAATGTTTTAATTTAGTGCAACAATCTTACTTTATGTGTACATGTCAGATACATAAACACACATGAATACATATGAAGTGCTCAAAAAAGTGTTCCAGCCCACTCTCTAATATTAAAGTATCTTCTGTGTCCCTTCCAAAAATCTAGAATTAAAAACTGTCAAAGCAGTATTTTTCCTTTAAACCAAACTAAAGATATAAATGACCTGTAAAAACCTTTGAGCATAACAACTGAAAATAAATGTTGCTAATTTTACAAGTTTGAACGATCCCTAATGTCAGCAGGCTTTTGTCAATAAATCCATTATGAAGCTGCAAACACAGCTCTTACTTCAACATTGTAAAGAGAACTGCAAGAAGGAAGGAAAAATAAAAGCACTTGTGTGACCATCTTGTTCCTTTATTAAAATCCATTAATGTGAACTGAAATGTTTATCAACAACTGAAGGAAACTGACAAGTTCTGCTTTAGAAGTTTATCCAATTTATACAAGTTAAAATCAATTTTCCTACATGTAACACTTTTCTAGAACTCTTCTAGACATTACATTTTAGGATGACTATCCACCAAGTTACATGTGGCTTTCTCTCTCCAAACTCAGCATAGTCATAATTTCCACAGAAATATATTTATTCTTGATGGGTTGAATCAAAGAGGAAAATGTTGCCCTCTCTTTAAAAAACAAAAAAAACCTAAGTTCTCCCTTGTGATAAACAGCCTACCCCATGGAAAAAGAATCTGCTACAAAAGCCTGGACTGACTGAATTCCCTAGCATGGAATGTCATCACACAAATAAATGATTCTGAGAAAATAATGTCCATTCTCTCTATAATTACAAACGTAGCACATGCAAACTGAAGAAAAACTGGATCACACAGAAAAGCACGAACAGTGACATAACCATCCATGATCCTAACGCCTGAATACCTTCTGAACATCTTGGCATCTGTAGTCTTTTTTAATATACCCATGTCTTTTTAAAATATAACTGAGATTGTGCTTTATGCTTTCTCCCCACTTAATATCACAACAATCACTTTTTCAAGTTAATTTAAATTTTATAAATCTAAACTGTAACAGTTGCATATTTCATCATATAGACACTTCGTAATTTATTCACACATTCCCTGCTGTGAATGAACATTAAGATCACTTCTGATTTTCATTACAATAAAAAAAAACTCAATGAATACTTTATACACGACCTTTTTGCATATTTATTATTGTTTCCTTAAAACTCCTAGAAGTGGAGTCTTGATACATATTCATTTCAATAAATCTTCAACAATGCTATGCTAAGTCGCTTCAGTCGTGTCCGACTCTGTGCGACCCCATAGACGGCAGCCCACCAGGCTCCATCGTCCCTGGGATTATCCAGGCAAGAATACTGGAGTGGGTTGCCATTTCCTTCTCCAGTGCATGAAAAGAGAAAAGTGAAAGTGAAGTCGCTCAGTGGTGTCCGACTCTTAGCGACCCCATGGACTGCAGCCTACCAGGCTCTTCCGTCCATGGGATTTTCCGGGCAAGAGTACTGGAATGGGGTGCCATTGCCTTCCCCATCTTCAACAATATGGAGTGTTAAAATATATTTTGTTAATATTACTAGGTAAAAACAGTATCTTATTAAAAATGTACATTTCTTTGATCACTAAGAAAACCAAATCTTTTCCATTATATACGAGTAATATATATGTCCTCTTCTGTGAATTGCCTTTTTGTCTATTGAGATTTTAGTCTTCTTATCAATCTGTATTTTTAACAATTTATAGTTCATAGATATCAATCTTGTCATTTTTGATGCAACTATAGCATTACTAGCTAGTTTTCTATCTTTGTCTATAATTTTACGTCCTAAAAAATGACTTTAAATTTAAAATACATTCTTCATAATCTACAGAGGAAAATGTAGACAACTGCATTTTACAGAAACTGAAAATTCTATTATATAGATATTCCTTATATAATTTCAAAAATTTCCTCAGTTCAAGTCATCATGATATCATATGAGGTTTAAAGAAATAAATAGAACATAGTTCACTCTTTTCATCATTACCACCTCCTTCACCAACATAGTTATTCCCCATTTCTTAACAACCACGCTTAACATACTCAAGTGTAATAAACAGGCACCAAGTTTGCTTGCTTGGGTTTACAGCACATCAATATATTTTATATGGCAAAGTAAAAATACTGCACATAGGTCTTAATTAACTAAGCCTGATGTCTTATCACCAGTGAGGAGATGGTCCCTCAAGACATTAAACAATTCTGTTTTTAAAACAAATGTTACACTAACAAGTACAAATTAAAAACTAAAGTCAAGAGTCCATCATTGAAAACACAGAGAAGGAAAAGACATACATAAAATAAACCCAAAACAATTAAGAAAATCCTAGTAGGATCATACATATGGATAATTACCTTAAATGTAAATGGATTAAATGCACCAACCAAAAGACACAGACTGGCTGGGGGATGAAAACATGTGCATGAATGCACCTCCACTAACCATATCACTCTACTTAACCCCTCAAATCGTATGTAATTATTTTACATTGTTAGGTTACTCATGTTTCCATTATGGCTTGCAACTGTCATTATCTTTCATTTTTTTGTCTGGCTATTGATTGTGAAAACTGATAAATATATTTTACTTTTGTGACTATGTTACTATTATTCACTTAATACTATTGTATCATAATTGGTCAAGAGAAATTAACAAAATGCTATATCACTAAAACTACCATTTAATAGAAAAACCTGTAATAACTTTTTAAATCCAGATGCATATCAGAATTATCTTGGTGTTTTTTGAAAAATACAAATACCTAGGCATTGCTTTTTTTCCTCCAGAGATCCAGATGTGTTTCTAACGAGCAGTCATGTTTAACAACAACTGGGCTATATAATGATCTTTTATTTTTATCTAGTTTGTTTCACATTCTCTATTTCATATTTAGTGCAATGGCACCCCACTCCAGTACTCCTGCCTGGAAAATCCCATGGACGGAGGAGCCTGGTGGGCTGCAGTCCATGGGGTCGCTAGGAGTCGGACACGACTGAGCAACTTCACTTTCACTTTTCACTTTCATGCATTGGAGAAGGAAATGGCAACCCACTCCAGTGTTCTTGCCTGGAGAATCCCAGGGACGGGGGAGCCTGGTGGGCTGCTGTCTCTGGGTCGCACAGAGTCGGACACAACTAAAGCGACTTAGCAGCAGCAGCAGCAGCTCCCATTTCATTTAGCTTGTATTTTCCAATTTCTCCAGCTCTTCTTTTTCACTTGATGTTCTTTCTCAAGCCTTTATCAAGCATAGTAGAAAAGATTTTGTAGATATATATATATAAATAGTATGTAAAATATATATTTTTATAAACTTATAAATCTCTTACCTAGCTAAAAAATTAATGACATTTTGATTCCACTTGTTTAATTAGTATGAAAATAATGTGAGATTTCTAATTAAAAAAAAAAAAGGTACACAACAAGCAATAAAGGTTTCCTGTATAGCACAGGGAACAATAGTATCACATAATAACCTAAAAATGGAAAATAATATGAAAAATAATGTATGTGTATATGTATAAGTGAATCATCTTACTGTGTACCTGAAACACTGTAAATCAACTATACTTCAATAAAATATATATATATTTTTTAAAAAGTCCTTTTTTGAGAGAGTCAATTTCAGTATAAAGTAAAACTACTAGAGCCCCTCATCTATTACAGGGCAGAGTCTTTAACTGCACAAAAGAAGAGAAGAAAAAATCAAAAGACCAAGCTGCCACACAAGCAGACATCAATTATTAATAAAATGCTGCTTTTAGTTATACCCCCAAAGCAGGTATTTACATTTAGTCTCCTTACACATAAAATCTTAAGTGTATAAAAGTCACTTCAGTCGTGTCCGACGCTTGGTGACCCCATGGACTGTATGTAACCCATCAGGGTCCTCTGTCCATGGGATTCTCCAAGCAAGAATAATGGACAGGGTTGCCATTTCCTCCTTCAGGGGATCTTCCCAACACAGGGATCAAACCTGGATCTCTAATGTCTCTCGCATTGGCAGGTGGGTTCTTTACCACTAGCACCACCTAGGAAGCCCCGTATTAAAGAACAGATCTCCACTTTCCTGAAATTAACTTTTTAAGATTACAGAAGCTCCCTTAAAGATCTTTTAAGAATAAAACAGAACATCTGGAGATTTTTATTTTCAAAGTAAATAAACTTAGAAAAAATGTAACACGTCATACTTCCATGCTACGTTGGGGTTTACAAAAATGCATTTGCCATTAGATGCTGTAGTTGATCATTATAACCCCTAACCTTCACAGAGGGCACCTACGCTGACACCAGTACATGATTCTCCATAGAGCTAATCGCAGACCGAACCTCCTACCCTCGAGATCTTTCTGAAACCCCCACTGTGCCTGCTTATAAAGTCCAATGTCTGGAAGCATAATGAAAGCTGCTGACCACTTGGAGCCAAACTAAGCATTAAACCTAAGGACTCCTGGTTAGACATGAAAAATTAGAAGCACTACCTAAATAATGTGAACAATTGGCCAAAAATTAATAATAAAGTAAAATTAACTTACTCGTAACTACATTACACTCAAATCAAAACATTCAGATGCTCTTTTTTCTTGTCACATAGGCTAAAGTTAAGTTTGCTGATCCCTCACCCTGGTGAAGGTGTGGGAACACGTACACTGTTGTGCCTGTGGGAGGTAACGTAAACGAGGGCACCCTGTCTAGAGGACGTGCAGCGATCGTTACCAACAGCTTAAAAATATACCTTTAAAAATACCTGTAACCCAGAAATCCCATTACCACAGGAGTTTACCCTATGACTAACCCAAAAGTTCATCAAAATAACAGATACAAGATGTTGTGGTACTATTCTTTATTTAGTAAAGGAGAAAAAGAAGAAAAAAGAAGGAAGAGGAGAGAGAAAAGAAAGAAATTATCCATCAACAGGGAAGTAGTTAAATAAATTAAGGTCCATTCCTGTAAAAGAATTGTTATGTAGCCATGAAAAAAATATTTATCTTCATATTTCTCTATGTTTAAATTTATACTTTAAAACCTTTATTCTTTCTTTTCCTTTAGCCACCAGTTTTCAGAATAAGTTGGTTTCTTAGCATCCTCTAAATTTGACAAATGAGGCAAGAGAATTTTTTTCTTTTTTGGAAGATAATTTTATTTTTCTTTTATTTGTTAATTTTATTTTTAAACTTTACAAAATTGTATTAGTTTTGCCAAATATCAAAATGAATCCGCCACAGGTATACATGTGTTCCCCATCCTGAACCCTCCTCCCTCCTCCCTCCCCTTTCCATCCCTCTGGGTCGACCCAGTGCTCTAGCCCCAAGCATCCAGTATCGTGCATCGGACCTGGACTGGCAACTCGTTTCGTACATGATATTATACATGTTTCAATGCCATTCTCCCAAATCTTCCCACCCTCTCCCTCTCCCACAGAGTCCATAAGACTGTTCTATACATCAGTGTCTCTTTTGCTGTCTCGTACACAGGGTTATTGTTACCATCTTTCTAGATTCCATATATATGCGTTAGTATACTGTATTGGTGTTTTTCTTTCTGGCTTACTTCGAAGATAATTTTAAAAACCAACCCACCCACTCCCTCCTTCCTTCTGTCTTCCAATTTCTGGTCACCTCTTTATTGCTGGAGGCAACATGGAAATGCTTCAGAAACAAGGGGAGCAGCTCCAAAGCAGGGGAAGGGAAGGGAATAGCCTTTCAGAGTGAGAAACAAACATCAACAAACTCATTTACCGATCACTGTACATGTGACACAGATATAATAAACCCTCAACAAGTATCTAATTCATTAATGTATAGAAAACATTTTAAACATTAATGTACTAAGCATTTCAGCTGATGGAGGGGTAAACATATCTTTGGTCATTTTGGTAACAGTGGTCCCACACAATGGAATCCATCTTGAATACTGTCAAATTCCTTGGTATTGGTTCACTATTTATTTAAGACTCTAACTTTGTGTTTGTACAATACAGCATAAATTCAGAATCTACACAACTAAGGACTCTATATTTAAAGAAGATGGCCAATAAGGTGAGCAATTATTGGTTTAAAAAAAAAAAGGGATTATTCGGTGACCAATACCCTTCCGATTGCATAAAAGTTAAACTACCCGTTGGTTTGTATATGCAACTTCAGTTTCTTAATTCTTGTCTTCTAATAGGCCATCAACACTAGCTCTGATTGTTCTGGACCAGTTCAGCTGACCACTTTCTAGAACCCCCTAACAATGTCGCACTGTTTAAAGTGGTTTCCAAACTGTCCTCCAAGCATTTCTTCCCTTCGCCCTGATTCACGAAACTCCAGCTTAGTAGTGTCTTCTAATTGCTCTTCTCATATTCTTAATTACCCAACGGGGCCTACAGAGTTCTGCAGACCCCGCCTTCCTACTTCTTCAGCACTACAGGGCACATCTGTTCTCTGCCTAGAACTCTCTGCTCCATCCCCCTTGTCTCCTTTCAGCTCCTTCTAATGGCTCTGCTCCCTCCTACAACATTTCAGGCTGCTCCCTCAGGTTGGACCACACTACTCTCTCCATATTCAAAAGCAGAGACATTACTTTGCCAACAAAGGTCCGTCTAGTCAAGGCTATGGTTTTTCCTGTGGTCATGTATGGATGTGAGAGTTGGACTGTGAAGAAGGCTGAGCGCCAAGGAATTGATGCTTTTGAACTATGGTGTTGGAGAAGACTCTTGAGAGTCCCTTGGACTACAAGGAGATCCAACCAGTCCATTCTGAAGGAGATCAGCCCTGGGATTTCTTTGGAAGGAATGATGCTGAAGCTGAAACTCCAGTACTTTGGCCACCTCATGCGAAGAGCTGACTTATTGGAAAAGACTCTGTCGCTGGGAGGGATTGGGGGCAGGAGGAGAAGGGGACGATAGAGGATGAGATGGCTAGATGGCATCACTGACTCGATGGACATGAGTTTGAGTGAACTCCGGGAGTTGGTGATGGACAGGGAGGCCTGGTGTGCTGCAATTCATGGGGTCGCAAAGAGTCGGACACGACTGAACGACTGAACTGAACTGAACTGAACTCTCTCCTCTGCACTGAGGTTCCTGTTCTTCTTCAAGACCCGGCTCTAAGGCACTTCTCAGGGAGCCCTTTCAAGATTTCCCCTTGTCCCAGTCAGTTGGAGCTGTTATAGTAAGAATACCATCAAAAGGGTGTCATAAACCACAAGCACCAATTCCTCACAGCTCTGGAGGCTGAAGTCCTGGATAAGGGTGCCAGCATGACTGGGTTCAGCCAAGAGCCCCCTTGCTGGTTTCTGCGCATGGCAGCTGGGAGAGAGGAAGCAAGCTCTCTAGATTCTCTTCTAAGAGCATTAATCCCATCATGAGTACTCCACATTCAGACTTAAGTACTTATTTCCCAAAGGCCACACCTCCAAATATCATCACATTGGGAATTAGGGTTTCAACATATGAATTTGGGCCAGGGGACACAAACACACAATCCATAATACAGCCTATTAGAAGAACTCATGGTACACTGCACTTGTCCTTTAAGAGACAGATCACAGATACCATTTACCTTTATTTGGGGGATCAACTGATCATTTACTTCCCCATCTAGACTCTAAAGTTACGTAAGGGTGGCATGACAATGCCTATTGTCATTCATACTGTATTCCTGACACTTCTGCATCTCAAGAGCTAAAAAAGGCACTTTAGATGTGTAATCTATTTCACACAATAAACTGGGACGGAAGTATTGTTATATTCATTTTATAGATGAGGTAACAATCTTAGAGAGACACAGCAACTTGCCCAAGGCTACAGAGGCAAGCAGGGAGAGACGACAAACCTGTGCCTCTCTGACTCCAGAGGCCAGCTTCTTTCTCTCTGTACTGCTTGTAGAACATCTTCACATATCCATTTTAATTTGCATGCATGTGAAATACTTCAACAAAGGGAAATAAAAAGCCTAATAAATATCCATGTACTTGTTTCCCAGATTCATAAAAATCTTAAAATTTTGACTTCTTTGCTTTTCTTTAAGTAAAATATTACAAGCAAAACAGAGACCTTGTGGATGGTTCTAGAATCCTATTTTCTTTCTTCCTTCCAAAGAGGTAACCACTAGCCTAAATTCAGGGTTTTCATTCCATGCCTATCTTATACTAGGCTTCCCAGGTGGTGCTAATGGTAAACAACCCACCTGCCAATACAAGAGACATGAGAGACGTGGGTTCAGTCTCTGGGTTGGGAAGATCCCCTGGAGAAGGTCACAGAAACCCACCCCAGTATTCTTGCCTGGAGAATCCCACGGACAAAGAAGCATGGTGGGCTACAGTCCATAGGGTTGCAAAGAGATAGATAAAACTGAAGCGACTTAGCGTGCACAGAAGCCTATCTTATACCACTATTACTACTACATATGTATCTATAAATAATACATGTATTTTGCATGTGTTCAAACTTCATAGAAATACTATCATATGGTATCTATCACTCTGCAACCTTATTACTCAATGCTGGCTTTGAGATTTATGTTCATACAGCTCTATTTCATTCTTTTGAACTGCTTAACAATATAAAGACATCAAAATTTATTTATTCTTTTTTTATGAACATGTAGGTAGTTTTGATATTTTACAAGTACAGACAGCGCTGTAAAAAATCTGTTTATGTATGTCTCCCATATATATGCAGGAATTTTTCCAATGTATTTCATTATGAAGTGAAACTGCTGGAAAGAAGGAATAAAAAATGTGCACAGAAAAGGCAAAACTGCTCACCACAGTGTTGGTACTCTACTTCCATTTTTAACCTACTTATTAAAGATTAAAGACAAATCACATTATATACTCCAGAAGCTGAATCTTACTCTTTTCTCCCCTCACCATGACTGATCAGTCATACCTCTTCCCCATACACACACTGCAAGTAATGAATTTTTATGAAATAAAATGAATATCCAAATCAGGTAAGAATAGAAGTTAAAATTTTATTAAACATTTGTACTATGTCAGACACTATTCTGAAAATTTTAAATAAGTAATACTCCATTTAATTTTCATGAAAACCCTAAGAAGTAAATACTGCTGCTATTGCATTTTGTTATCTGATAGATCAAGTCTCCCTTCATAACTCTCTTTTTCAAAATTTTCCTGGCTGCTTTCATATTTTTTTCTTCCAGGTAAACTTTACAATCATGTGCATATCTTAAAATGCAATAGCAAGATCAAAAACATTTAAATTTAATTCATAATAAAAATATTTAAAAAATGTTTTCTGATGTTATTCCCTATCGAAAAATACTCTTTGCCCCTCTACAAGATCAAGAGAGGCTCAGACCGATCCTCGTATATGGAAAAGGGGAAAAAAAAAAAAAGCCAAAACAGAGTTAAAATAATCTATAGTATATTCTACAGTGTAATGTTTTTAAAACAGAGACAAAACACATAGAATTATATATCATGGACCTTATTTGGTGATAATATTAAAAACTTAAATTTAAGGCCCTCCAAGAATATTAACTAAGGCCCAAGCTCAATGACCCACCAGCCCCACCCCATTTCCAGCCCAGAATTCTCTCCCATTTTCTATTTTCACCTTACCCCTTCCAAAAAATTAGTATATTAAAGTAATGGCTTCCTTTGACCTGACAATTATCTAATTTTCACTTAGAGTTATAAAAATAGTTAAGTATAAGAGATGGTCAGAATTCATGAAGGGTTAATTTTAATGTTTCACTAGAATGGAAACTATACAAATTTATAATTTATAAAACTAATCTATGCAAATTTAGATGTCTATAAGTTACATCTCAAAACATGGAAAAGACCAGTAAGAAGACCAGATCACTCTATTTTTCTTTATAACTGTTTCATCATGTGTAATTTATTTTGTTCCTTTGTAGCCTGAATCAACTAATCCTTAAAGCTATCATGAGCTTTTAGATCAGATGGCCATGGTTTCTGCAAGCCTTACTAGCTCCTCAGAGAGAAAGAATTCCCTTGTTAAAAAGGTAGTGCTTGAATCAGGTCTGGGTTACAATCTTATGGTCTTTTAAAGATATTCATTTGGAGCTACTTCAGTGAAAAAAAATAAAAGCTTGCTACAAGAGCAACTCATAACACACACCTTAACCAAAAAAAAAAGGTTAGTATTTTGTTTTCTCCATCCCAAATACACTCAAATTGTTACTGGTATTTTTCTTATAGTTTTTAGATTTTATGTGAAGAACTCCTTTGTTAGTGTTACATGAAACCTATGACTAACAGACTCCTGGTAAATATTTACATTCAAAAATATTTTTCTTTTATTAGCACCTGTCATTTAAAACAAACAAACAACCACTTAGGACCTGAGACATCTCTGATGGTGGAAAAGTACAAGGCATTTACACTTATTTAGAGTTACTGAAGGGTCAGAGACTTAGAATTTACAAAAATTCTCAAGATGCAAAGAGTTTATTTTGCCCCCTCTTTAAATAAAAACTTTAATTACACTACATATATATACCTTTCTTGACAAAGGGAAGGTCTGAGTCTTAACTGACTCAAGAGCATTATGAGAATATTTTAGCCCTGCTTTCACATGAAAACAATATTCACCTTTCATTAGTGAATATACTAATCAGTTTACTGCTAAACACAAAAGATTTCTAAAATAAAATAAGTTGAAAAATACTTAACATTATGTAAATCAAGAATATTACCATTAGAAAAGTCTGATCATAGAAAAAGCATATCTAAAAATTATTTTCAAGATGCTTCTTTCTGTATATACATTATTACTGAAGAACTTAAGTGTATCAGAAACTACCAGAGTTCAGCAATCCTGTGGCCAGATAATCTGTATGTTTTCTCCTGTGGGAAATTCTATTAACTAACTTCACTATTACAAGCTCATTAAAAAAATAACATACACAAAAAGCTATAGATTGTTTTTAATTTTTGTCTATTAGATCTCTTTAACAGCAAAAGATACACTGAACAGAGAACCATAAAACCCGGGCCCTACTTACATGACTGATGTGATGCTGACAAGTAATTTAACTACTTAGAGGTCCATCTCCTCCTCTAAAGAATGAATCGCTTGAACTAGAAAGTTTCCAAAGTCTCTTCACACTAAAGTCAATAATAATGGTACTGTTCCAACGAATACAGACTTTATGATAGCCCAGAGAAAGGAGTTTACTAAAGGAACCTCTATATAATTTCCACAAAGGGTTTACTTACAAATTAACAGTACAAACAATACTCAAAAGAAAAAAATATTGTAACTAAACAAGAAAGCAAAGTTTAAGAATCTCCACAAGAACATAATTACATATTTACAGGCAAATAATATGCTAATCACAATGGCCAATTCATTGAAACAGCAGGCCGAGAAATCTTATGTCATTATATATGCTTGGCTTGGGTCCCATTATTACAGACCTTAAAAATAAAATTAATTTCTTTTAAAAATGTAGCCAGTACTGAATGGTCATCAGGAGACTTGGGCTCCACTTCTGCCTCAGCTACTCAGTTTCTAGATTAAGTTTTTTCATCTGTAAAATTAAAAAGTATCTCCAAAACTTTTAGGATTCATTTATTCATTCAACAGATCTTTACCAAGCATCTACGATGTTCCAGGCAGATATTCTGCTGCTGTACTAAGAATACAGTTGTGAAAAGAAAACATGGCCACCCTAACTATTCCCGGTGCTAAGATGGTATCATTCTATGATTCTGCACTTCAGACTGTTTTCTGATTCAAACTGGCCCTTGCTTTCAACTTCATTTAAATTTTAATATATATCTTTAAAAATACTCATGTATCATTTTCTTGCAAACATTCCACCGCACTGTTAAAGAACAACAACAAAAAAATTAGTCGTCACTTCAACTAGCAGAAACGTTTAGCAAACTTATAGGAAAGAGGTGGGAATTAGTAATTTAATATCCATAACTATATTTAGCTCATAAGCAATATTAAAATATACCTGGATTTTCACTTTGCTTGATCTTTGACTTAAAAACACATATAGAAGAAAAAAATATAAAAATATCCTAAGAATACCATGCACTGATCATATTTCTGAGGCACCATTCTTCTGTGAAAGAAAGAAGTAAAAATAAAAAAGGAGGTAAGAGTAAAGAGAGTGAATGAGAGAAAATGCTATTTGCTCCAGACAAAATGACTAACAAATGGAAAAAGATAAGAGATCTCTTACATGAAAATTCAAGGAGAAAACAAAAACATAACTTTGGCTAAAGGTGCAGAGATACTTTTGGAAATAAGCCAAGAATACCTGACTCTAATAGTTGGTACTGTGTACATGTGTGATATGAAAATCATTAATATTAGGTTGTATAAAGTTTATTAACATTAGGCTGATGCTGGAGCTATTTCTATTTATAGAGATAACCAAAACAGGCAACAAGGAATCAATGACATGACAATACCAATCCACCCCCAAATACTTCTTAAGCAACAATTTTAGGATATTAGCTTTATATCCCTATATTTAAAAGACATAAAACCCAAGGAGAAGCCAAGATGGCAGAATAGAAAGCACTGAGCTCACCATCTCCCATGGGCACACCAAAGTTATAACTGTTTACAGAGCAACTATTGGTGAGAAAAACCTGGAGACTAGCAGAAAAGTTCTTCTGCAACTAAAGATATAAAATAGGAACAACAACGAGATTGGTAGGAGGGATATAAACATGGTGCAATATCTGCAAAAATGTGATGAATGGCATTAACAAATTAAAATATAAAAATCCTATGAACATCTCAAGAGATATGCAGAAAGAGCTTCTGACAAAAGTCAACATCCATTTATGATAAAAAAAAACTTTGCAAAGTGCATGTAGAGAGAATGTTATCTCAACACTATAAAGATCATATATAATAAGACCATAGTTAACATCATACACAGTGGTGAAAAGTTGAAAGCATGTCCTCTAAGATCAGGCGTAAAACAAAGATAGCCACAGTAATCAGACAAGAAAAAGAAATAAAATGAATCAAAACTGGAAAAGAAGTAAAATTGTCACTGTTTACAGATAACATGACACTAAACATAGAAAATCTTAAAGACGCCATCAAAAAGCTAGAACTCATCAATGTATTCAGTAAGGCTGCAGGATACAAAATTGCCCTATCAAATGCCAATAGCATATTTCACACTATTAAAACAAATAACTCTAAAATTTATATGTAACCACAGAAGATACCGACTGACTAAAACAATTGTGAGAAAGAGGAATAAAACTGGAGGTATTTGGCTCCCTAATTTCAAACTATACTACAAAGCTACAGTACTCGAAACAGTATGGAACTGATATAAAAACAGATACATAGATCAATAAACATGGAACAGAGAGCCCAGAAATGAACCCACGCCTATATGGGCAATTAATCTATGACACAGGAGGCCAAAATATACAATGCAAAAATGAAAAGTCTCTTAAATAAATGGTATTACTAAAACTGGACAGCTACATGCAAATGAATCAAATCAGACTACTTTCTCACATCTTATACAAAAATAAACTCAAAATGGATTAAAAACTTAAATATAAGACCTGAAGTCATAAAACTTCTACAAGAAAACATAGGTAGTACATTTCTTCGAATAGGTCTTAGAAAATTTTTTTTTTTTTTTGGTCTATGCCCCCACCCTCCAGGCAAGGGAAAAAAAGCAAAATATAAACAAATGGGATAACACCAAACTAAAAAGCTTCTACAAAGTGAAGGATGTCAACAAAACAAAAAAGGCCACCTATTAAATGGGAGAAGATATTTACAAATGATACCTATGACAAGGGATTAATATCCAAAATATACCAAGAACTCACGCATCCAAAAAGCAAACAATCCAATTTTAAAATGTGCAGAAGACCTGAATAGACATTTCTTTAAATGTGACATAAAGATGGCCATGAAAAGATGTTCAACACCATGAATCCTTAGGGAAATGCAAATAAAAAGTACAATGAGCAATCACCTTATACCTGTTACAATTATCAAACCAACAATAACCAGGGTTGACAAGGATGTGAAGAAAAGGAAACCCTCATGCATCACTGGTGGGAATGTAAATTTGTGTGGTCACTATATAAAACAGTACTGAGAATCCTCAAAAATTAAAAATAAAACTATCATACAATCCAGCAATTCCACTCTTGGGTACTTATCTAAAGAAAACGAAAGCACTCATTTGAAATGATATATGCACCCCTATGTTGATAACAACAGTATTTAAAATAGCCAAGATATGGAAGCAACCTAAGCGTCCATCAACAGATGAATGGAGAAAGAAGTTGTGTTTACATGTACAATGGAGTACTGCTGAACTGTAAAAAGAATGAAAGCTTGCCTTTTGTAACAACATAAACTAGAGAATATTATGCTATGTGAAATAAGCCAGAGAAAGACAAATGCCATATAATTTCACTTAGATGTGGAATATAATAACAACAACAACAACAAATGAATAACTAAACAGAAACAGTCACAGATACAGAAAACAAACAGGTATACGCCAGAGAAGAGGGGAGTAGGGGTAAGAAAGATTGGTGAAGGAGATTAAAAACAGGTAAAAATTTTCAGTTACAAAATAAATGAGGCACAATTATGAAATGCACAGTGTAGAGAACTTTGTGTTGTTCAGTCTGTCAGCTGTATCCAGCTCTTTGTGACCCCATGGACTGCAGCACACCAGGCTCTTCTGTCCTTCAGTCTCTTCCAGAGTTTGATTAAACTCACGTCAATTGAGTTGATGATACCATCCAACTATCTCATCCTCTGTTGCCCCCTCTCCTCCCTCTCTCAATCTTTCCCAGCATCAGGGTCTTTTCCAACGAGTTGGCTCTTTCAATCAGTGGCCAAAGTACTGGGGCTTCAGGATTCAATTTAAGTCCTTCCAATGAATATTTAGGACTGATTTCCTTTCAGACTGACTAGCTTGATCTCCTTGCTGTCCAAGGGACTCTCAAGAATCTTCTCCAGCACCACAGTTCAAAAGCATCAATTCTTTGGCACTCAGCCTTCTCTGTGGTCCAACTCTCACATCCATACATGATTATTGGAAAAACCATAGCTTTGACTAGACAGACCTTTGTAGGCAACGTAATGTCACTGCTTTTTAATACGCTGTCTAGACTTGTCATAGCTTTTCTTCCATGGAGCAAGCATCTTTGAATTTCATGACTGCAGTCACCATCTGCAGTGATTTTGGAGCCCGAGAAAAGAAAGTCTGTCACTGTTTCCATTTTTTCCCCGTCTACTTTCCATGAAGTGATGGAACCAAATGCCATGATCTTCATTTTCTGAATGTAAAGTTTAAAGCCAACTTTTTCACTCTCCTCTTTCACCTTCTTCAAGAGGCTGTTCAGTTCCTCTTCACTTTCTACTATAAGGGTAGTGTCATCTGCATATCTGAAGTTATTGATATTTCTCCCGGAAATCTTGATTCCAGCTTGTGCTTCATGCAGTCCAGCATTTCTCATGATGTACTCTGCATATAAGTTAAATAAGGAGGGTGACAATATACAGCCTTGATGCACTCCTTTTCCAATTTGGAACCAGTTCATTGTTCTATGTCCACTTCTAAGTGTTGCTTCTTGCATACAGGTTTCTCAGGAGGCAGGTAAGGTGGTCTGGTATTCCCATCGTTTTAAGAGTTTTCCACAGTTTGTTGTGATCCACACAAACGTTTTAGCATAGTCAATGAAGCAGAAGTAGATGTTTTTCTGAAATTCTCTTGCTTTTTCTATGATCCAACGGATGTAGATCATAGGCAATTTGATCTCTGGTTCCTCTGCCTTGTCTAAACCCAGTTTGAACATCTGGATGTTCTCGGTTCATGTACTATTGAGGCCTAGGTTGGAGAATTTTGAGCATTACCTTGCTAGCATGTGAAAGGAGTGCAATTTGGCAATGCCCTTCTTTGAGATTGGAATGAAACCTGACCTTTTCCAGTCCTGTGGCCACTGCTGAGTTTTTCAAATTTGCTGGTATATTGAGTGCAGCACTTTAACAGCATCATATTTTAGGATTTCAAATAGCTCAGCTGGAATTCCATCACCTCTACTAGTATTATTTGTAATAACACTTCCTAAGGCCCTCTAGAATTCACACTCCAGGATGTCTGGCTCTAGGTGGTTGTCCAAGTCATTAAAGCATTTTTTGTATAGTGCTTCTGTGCATTCCTGCAACCTCTTAATATCTTCTGCTTCTGTAAGGTCCACACTGTTTCTGTCCTTTATTGTGCCCATCTTTCCATGAAATGTTCCCTTGGTATCTCTAACTTTCTCGAAGAGATCTTTAGTCTTTCCCATTCTATTGTTTTCCTCTGTTTCTTTGCATTGATCACTAAGGAAGGTTTTCTCATCTCTCCTTGCTATTCTGTGGAACTCTGCATTCAGATGGGTGTACCTCTCCTTTTCTCCTTCTCTTCTTTTCTCTTTTTCTTGAGGATGGTTTTGATCACCACCTCCTGTAGAGTGTTACAAACCTCCATCCATAGTTCTTCAGGCATTCTGTCTATCAGGTCTAATCCCTTGAATCTGTTGGTCACTTCCACTGTATAATCATAGTGTAGGGAATACAAGTCAATAATAACGTAGTATCTTTGCATGGTGAGAAATAATAACGAGACTTCTTGAGATGATCAGTCTGTAATGTATAGAAATATTAAATCACTATGTTGTACACCAGGAACTAACATAATGATGTATATCAATTATACTTCCAAAACAAACTCATAGAAAAAAGAGATCAGATTTGTGGTTACCAGTGGTGGGAGGTAGAGACAGGGAGGGAGAACAATCCAAAGGTACAAACTTCCAGTTATAAGATAAATAAGTACTAGGGATGTAAGGTATAACATAATAAATATAATTAACTCTGCTTTATGTTATATATGCAGAGAAGGCAATGGCACCCTACTCCAGTACTCTTGCCTGGAAAATCCCATGGACCAAGGAGCCTAGTGGGCTGCAGTCCATGGGATCGTGAAGAGTTGGACACGACTGAATGACTTCACTTTTACTTTTCACTTTCATGCACTGGAGAAGGAAATGGCAACCCACTCCAGTGTTCTTGCCTGGAGAATCCCAGGGACGGGGGAACAGAGTCGGACACAACTGAAGCGACTTAGCAGCAACAGCAGCATGTTATATATGAAAGTTAAGAGAGTAAATCTTAAGAGATCTTATCTGGAGGGAAAAATGTCTTTTCATTTTCTTTTTTTGTTTCTATATGATAATAGATGTTTACTAAACTTATTGTGGTAATCGTTTTGTGATTTATATAAGTCAAAACAATATGCTCTACCTTAAACTTATACAATGCTGTATGTCAGTTGTATCTCAATAAAACTGGATGGAAAAAAAAAAAAGCCTGAAACAACAACAAAGAAGATAACCTTTAGACTGCAACAAAACACTATCACAAATTTAAAAAAAGAAGAGATGAATCCATAGAAACTTTAAAACCTTGCCTTCAACAATTCAATCTTGGGAAAGAAGACTTTATATAAACTGCTATAGTTATTCTTTATAGGCTTTGAAGACTGAAGTGCTTTAAATGTCATGGTTTTTCTATTTAATTTAAAGGAAACTTGATATTTCCCCTTATATGCATGGGGGAAATTTTTTAAAATAAATGTTTCCATAAAGGGTTAAAGAAGCTATGTTGGAGAAAAACTTCTTTAAAACAAAAATAATCAATTCCCAGTCAATCTGATAGAAAAGTCATTCTTAACATAAAACTAACTCTCTTTTTTCTTTCCTACTTTTCTGGTAGTATGACATGAGAAATTTTACATTATGAATTCTACAGTATAGATTACCTTGCATATGCTGTATCTAACATACTTTAGTTAAACAGAAAAATTAAATATAGAGTAATTTTTAAGCAACTTTTAGGGATAAACTGAGAGTTTATGTGCAAGGAGCTGTTAGTTTTAATTACATCAGAGAGAGAAACAGACCACATTTCCTGAGGTTTAAGGGAGAAAAAAATCCACTTCAAGAGGTACCATCACTAATGGCTGTCCTAAATTGTAAATCTATAAGCTTTGAGGGCAGAGGTGAATGAAACCCTACTGTTTTCCCCAGATTATTCACAGAGTTAGTAATATAATTTGGCAATGAGTCTTAAGGTTATCAGAAATTTCAAGTCCCTTGCTTATAAGTTATCGTCAAGCATTCTTGTTTATAGCAGCTTAATGACAAGCAGCAGTGAAATGTAAATTCTTTTTGCCTGACGGCAGGGGGTACAGGAGGGGAGTTCAGATGAAGAACATACTTTACATCACCAGAGCTGACGAATGTGAAAAATGTGCCAGACGGGCTCTGCAAGCTACAATTTTTGTAACTAGAAATGCTGAAACTTTTCAATGGTGAAGGCCACATTTGAGCTTTTGTAAACAAAACAAAGGAACTATTTTTCTTATAGTGTAATTTTGTTTTTATTTATGACTTTTTCTTATTGGAAAAAGGACTGACTTTATATTCATTGAGTAATCTATCTAGATTCACTCTGTATATGGGAGAAAACAAGAATATTCTTATGGAGTCATATCTCACCTTGTTTGAAAGTTAAAAACAAAGATACTGGAGAGTAAAGAACCATTTCTTCAACAAAGTTTTAACCAACATCTACCTCATGCCAAGCACCAGTCACAGCCATGAGGATATACAGAGTTAACAACAGGGCTATTTTATTTACTGATTCATTTATTCAAATACTTAAAAGGTATCAGTTCAGTTCAGTCACTCAGTGTCTGACTCTTTGCGACCCCATGAATCACAGCACAGCAGGCCTCCCTGTCCATCACCAACTCCCGGAGTTTACCCAAACTCATGTCCATCGAGTCGGTGATACCATCCAGTCATCTCATCCTCTGTCGTCCCCTTCTCCTCTTGCCCCCAATCCCTCCCAGCATCAGGGTCTTTTCCAATGAATCAACTCATCACATGAGGTGGCCAAAGTACTGGAGTTTCAGCTTCAGCATCAGTCCTTTCAATGAACACCCATGACTGGTCTCTTAGGACTGGATGGACTGTTGGATCTCCTGGCAGTCCAAGGGACTCTCAAGAGTTTCTCCAACACCACAGTTCAAAAGCATCAATTTTTCGGTGCTCAGCTTTCTTCACAGTCCAACTCTCACATCCATACATGACCACCGGAAAAACCATAGCCTTGACTAGACGGACCTTTGTTGGCAAAGTAATGTCTCTGCTTTTTAATATGACATCTAGGTTGAGATATTTCAAATCCTAAAAGGTGATGCTGTAAAAGTGTTGCACTCAATATGTCAGCAAATTTGGAAAACTCAGCAGTGGCCACAGGACTGGAAAACATCAGTTTTCATTCCAATCCCAAAAAAAGCTCAAACTACCACACAATTGCATTCATCTCACACACTACTAAAGTAATGCTCAAAATTCTCCAAGCCAGGCTTCAGCAATATGTGAATCATGAACTTTCAGATATTCAAGCTGGTTTTAGAAAAGGAAGAGGAACCAGAGATCAAATTGCCTGATGATCCTCTGGATCATCGAAAAAGCAAGAGAGTTCCAGAAAAATATCTATTTCTGTTTTATTGACTATGCCAAAGCCTTTGACTGTGTGGATCACAATAAACTGTGGAAAATTCTACCAGACCACGTGACCTGCCTCGAGAAATCTGTATGCAGGTCAGGAAGCAATGGTTAGAACTGGACATGAAACAACAGACTGGTTCCAAATAGGGAAAGGAGTACGTCAAGGCTGTATATTGTCACCCTGCTTATTTAACTTACATGCAGAGTACATCATGAGAAATGCTGGGCTGGAGGAAGCACAAGCTGGAATCAAGATTTCTGGGAGAAATATCAATAACCTCAGATATGCAGATGACACCACTGTTACGGCAGAAAGTGAAGAAGAACTAAAGAGCCTCTTGATGAAAATGAAAGTGGAAAGTGAAAAAGTTGGCTTAAAGCTCAACATTCAGAAAACTAAGATCATGGCATCTGGTCCCATCACTTCATGGCAAACAGATGGGGAAACAGTAGAAACAGTGGCTGACTTTATTCTTTTTGGGGGGGGCTCCAAAATCACTGCAGATGGTGACTGCAGCCATGAAATTAAAAGACACTTACTCCTTGGAAGGAAAATTATGACCATCCTGGACAGCATATTAAAAAGCAGAGACATTACTTTGCCAACAAAGGTCCGTCTAGTCAAGGCTATGGTTTTTCCAGTAGTCATGTATGGATGTGAGAGTTAGACTGTGAAGAAAGCTGAGCGCAGAAGAATTGATGCTTTTGAACTGTGGTGTTGGAGAAGACTCTTGAGAATCCACTGGACTTCAAGGAGATCCAAGCAGCCCATCCTAAAGGAGACCAGTCCTGGGTGTTCATTGGAAGGACTGATGCTGAAGCTGAAACTCCAGTACTTTGGCCACCTGATGTGAAGAGCTGACTCATTTAAAAAGGCCCTGATGCTGGGAGGGATTGGGGGCAGGAGGAGAAGGGGATGACAGAGGATAAGATGGTCGGATGGCATCACCAACTCAATGGACATGAGTTTGCGTAGACTCCAAACTTTAGGAGTTCGTGATGGACAGGGAGGCCTGTCGTGCTGCAGTTCATGGGGTCGCAGAGTCAGACATGACTGAGTGACTGAACTGACCTGACTAGGTTGGTCATAACTTTCTTTTCAAGGAGTAAGCATCTTTTAATTTCATGGCTGCAATCACCATCTGCAGTGATTTTGGAGCCCAAAAAAATAAAGTCAGCCACTGTTTCCCCATCTATTTGCCATGAAGTGATGGGACCAGATGCCATGATCTTAGTTTTCTGAATGTTGAGCTTTAAGCCAACTTTTTCCATTCTCCTCTTTCACTTTCATCAAGAGGCTCTTTAGTTTTTCTTCACTTTCTTTCAATAACCTCAGATATGCAGATGACAAACCTAGACAGCATATTAAAAAGCAAGGACCGCTCTGCCTACAAAGGTCCGTATAGTCAAAGCTATGGTCTTTGCAGTAGTCATGTACAGATTTGAGAGTTGGACCATAAAGAAGGCTGAGCACCAAAGAACTGATGTTTTCAAACCGTGGTGCTGCAGAAGACTCTTGAGCCCCTTGGACAAAAAGGAGATCAAACCAGTCAATTCTAAAGGAAATCAACCCTGAATACTCATTGGAAGCACTGCTGCTGAAGCTCTAATATTTTGGCCACCTGATGAGAAGAACCAACTTATTGGAAAAGACCCTTACGCTAGGAAAGATTGAAGGCAGGAGGAGAAGGGGAAGCCAGAGGATGAGATGGTTGGATGGCATCATTGACTCAATGGACATGAGTTTGAGCAAACTCTGGGAAACGGTGAAGAACAGAGAAGTCTGGTGTGCTGCAGTCCATGGGGTCGCAAAGAGTTGGACACAGCTTAGTGACTGAACAACAACAAAAAAGAACTAGAAGATAAATATAAGTAAATAGGCATATGGGTGGACATATGAACAGACTGGACAGGTAATTTATAATAAATATACAATATACCATGTGCTGAGTACCAAATATGCCCTAGGCCTTACATAGGGCATATTTTTATATCTACCATATTATTAACCCTCACACTAACTCTATAATCTATTATTCCATTTTATAAATTAAAAATCAGACTCAGAGATCTTCTATCACTGACCTAAGGTTACAGAGCCAGCTGAGATAAAGCCAGAACTGTCCAATTCCAAATTCTATGATCTTTATTTTGTACAAACTGTTTTTTCAGTATCAATTTGCTGTTGTTGTTAGTTAGCCACTCAGTTGTGCCTGATTCTTTTGCGACCTCGTGAACTGTAGCCCACCAGGCTCCTCTGTCCATGGGATTTTTCTGGGCAAGATTACTGGAGTAGGTTGCCATTTCCTCCTTCAGGGAATCTTTCCGACTCAAAGATGGGACCAGAATCTCTAATCTATTATCCCATTTTACAAATGAAAAAACTGAGACTCAAAATTGACCTAAGGACAGAGCCAACTGAGATAAAGTCAGAACTGTTCAATTTCAAATTCTATGATCTTTATTTTGTACACTATTTTTCAGTATCAATTAAAACAGGTTAAAATGCAGTATGACTCTGATTTTAACAATATGGTAATGGTGATAACGTTTTGAGTGTTTCTGAAAGTTCTACTAATTTTATAACAAGAACTTTAAAAAACATGAAAATATATTGTCTATCCCAATTCAACATTCTGTCCCCAAATGGCGAGTGGCATCAAAGGGTATCTCGTGGTAGCAAACAGCTGCTTTCCAAGACATCAACTTCAAAACCTTGGGACAAATCCCTAATACATCCTTATTTTTCCTTAAAACCCTACTGTAAGCCTGTCTTCCATTGTATTATGTCTATCATCAAGTTCCTAACTATACTAGCCCTAAAACAAAGGCTAGTTATGTCGGTGTGAAAAAGATCCACTATCTCCAGTTGCTGGAATTTCAGGCACATTATCACCGGCTTCTCATGGGAAAAAGGCAAACACTGCCTTTAAGTTCAGAAAAAGAAAATTAAAAACAGTGAAGCAGCCATACCTGGATTAGTAATGAATGACAGCAACACAGCTTGGAACTATTAGTTTCATCTGGGCCGGAAGGAATCTCAGTGGAGGAATTTTTGGCTGCAGCTCTGCTATTTGCCGAGAATTTTGAAAATTAAACACTGATCCACTAAAAATGGAATGTGCCTATGCAGATCTCAGTAACATGTAGGCAGCTGCAGCCAAAGCTTTATATGAGATCTAATAAAGGGCTCCATGTCAGAACAGTTTTCAATTTTTCCAATTGAATGCAATAAAAAAATAAATGACAGTGATGGGGCTCAAAATATTCACACCCTGGAGCTGCCAAGCTAAATAATTTAATATCTTTTTGAACAGAAAAGCCTTTTCCCCCAGGACATATTTTTCAAAATATTAAATGTTCTGTTAGTTTAGCTTTCCCTTTGCAAGCAGCTGCATTCTTTTGTTTGAAACTGGAGAATGATGGTCTTGCCTCTCCTCTAATTGGAGGAAAATTCCAAGCATATTAGATAGAAAGCATTCAAATCACAAACTATTACAGCTTATAAATTATGGTACTCTAATACTAGGCAAAATTTGAATAAGTCAAAATATCCTCAAAAGGTAGGGCAAAAAACACGTTTTGAAAATAAAGAGGAGGAAGCATTTTACACTGCAAAATTAAGTTAATTATCTCTCTAAGTTTTGTTTCATTAAGCACGGAAAGCACTTAGCAACCAACTAAGATTCACTGCAAAAAGCAGAAAGCCCTGACATAATGAGGACTTCATCCTTGACAAGTATGGTGACATGGAGCTATCTACCGGTACATAAAAATTTTCCATGTGCTAATCCTGTGAAGGTTAACACTAGTTAAATATGTTGCTAAAATATGTTGCTTTCTAAATAGTTCAGCATGTTAGTTACTTCTACATATATTCTTAATGAAGATAATATATTTTCCCATTTAATTAGGTAATTTAAGAACACAACTTTCAGCGCTTTCAAATATCAATTGTTTACATCTATCATCTCCAACCGATATTATACAGCTCCCACAGTGTGGAAAGTTCAATTGTGGTATTTCTTTTTCTTATTTCCCTTTGCACAAAAGGGCTGCGTGATGAGAGGGGCAGAGGAGGAATGGCAGAAAGAGAAAAGAAGATGGGAGTCTAGCTTAAAGGTCTTAATAAGGCTCCTTTTCATTTGGAATCCTCAAGAGTTGGTAAACAAACCCTCTATCTCAGGAAGGTTCTATGACAAAGAATTCATTTACTGTTTTCAAGTTCTTTGTTTTGCTTTGCATCTGCCCCCTAGCTAAGGGTGGAGGGACACAGGCAGAGACTTCTCCCTTCTCAACAAACCTACTTCCACTGAGAGCCCCAAGGATTCTCTAAGGGGTCCCTAAGCGACAAATGGCACCCCACTCCAGTGTTCTTGCCTGGAAAATCCCATAGACGGAGGAGCCTGGTGGGCTGCAGTCCATGGGGTTGCGAAGAGTCGGACACGAATGAACCACTTTACTTTCACTTTTCACTTTCATGCATTAGAGAAGGAAATGGCAACCCACTCCAGTGTTCTTGCCTGGAGAATCCCAGGGACGGGGGAGCCTGATGGGCTGCCATCTATGGGGTCGCACAGAGTCAGACACGACTGAAGCAACTTAGCAGCAGCAGCAAGCTACAAAGCAAAGTTTGAAAATGATTTAGACTGAACTTCCTCAGTTCCCCAGGAAACACAGAATTGCTGGCATCCTAGAGAAGCTACTCTCCTATTGCCTCAAATTTTGATTATCTCAAGAAGTTGGGATTATCTCACCTCCTTAACACTCAGGTTTCAAATGGGTAGCCATTTACAATGAAAAAAAAAAAAAAGAAACAAAACACTGGATCAGAATATTTAGGATCCGCAATAAGACCCCCCCTCTAATCAACTAATACAAAAGGAGGGCAATAAAGCACTTCACTTTACACCTGAAAAGTGAAAGGGTCAGACTAATTTTGGTGATGTTAAAATTATTCCTTAGAGCCCAGGGTTCATAGCTACTTCCAAAACAGGAACTCTAGGACCTCAGCTTCTATGATTCAGCCTTGTTTAAAGGATCTACTAGTTAGGGAAACACAGTGATGAAAAATAATAAAGCTCTTCCAGCCTTACTCCCCACTACAGGCTGTGGCCAACATCTCTTGAATGTGTATCTACATGTTTTCACTTCAGAGCAAATTTTATGTTTCAAGGTACAAAAATTTTTTGGATGACCAGAGTGCCTTCTTTGTGGTACAGCCAAAAATCATGGGCTGGCATCAACTTTATTAAGACACAGAAAACAGATTAATCAGGACTAAGGGAGGAGCTCTACTTTTCTATCAAATAACTATCAGTAGGTGGCTTTATAAAGCCAAATTGACTCCTTCTCAGGCCCTATTCATTTCTTCACTGCACTTTTCACTATTTGTATATGAAGACATACATACATATATTTACATATATGTAAATATATGTACATATACGTGTGTATATATATCATATACATATACATGTATTTATTCTTCTCAAGGGCAAGAACCTTAGGTGTCGTGTTTAGTACTGTACAACAATATCCTAGCACCTACTAAGCACTTGGTTTATTTTTGTTATGTATGTATATGGCACTGTGTTAGCTAAGTTCCACACAATTATGACACTTAGGTACTTTGCCAACAAAGGTCCATCTAGTCAAGGCTATGGTTTTTCCTGTGGTCATGTATGGATGTGAGAGTTGGACTGCGAAGAAGGCTGAGTGCCGAATAATTGATGCCTTTGAACTCTGGTGTTGGAGAAAACTCTTGAGAGTCCCTTGGACTGCAAGGAGATCCAACCAGTCCATTCTGAAGGAGATCAGCCCTGGGATTTCTTTGGAAGGAATGATGCTAAAGCTGAAACTCCAGTACCTTGGCCACCTCATGCGAAGAGTTGACTCATTGGAAAAGACTCTGATGCTGGGAGGGATTGGGTGCAGGAGGAGAAGGAGACGACAGAGGATGAGATGGCTGGATGGCATCACTGACTCGATGGACGTGAGTCTGGGTGAACTCCGGGAGTTGGTGATGGACAGGGAGGCCTGGCGTGCTGCGATTCATGGGGTCACAAAGAGTCGGACACACTGAGCGACTGAACTGAACTGAAGCCAGGATTGCTGCTTAAGTCGCTTCAGTCGTGTCCGACTCTGTGCGACCCCATAGACGGCAGCCCACCGTCCCTGGGGTTCTCCAGGCAAGAACACTGGAGTGGGTTGCCATTTCCTTCTCCAATGCTGGTCACCAGTAATTTTTTAAAGAGACAGGGTGGGTGGGATAGGACATGGGGTTTGTGCTTGTTAATTTGGTTTGATTACTCCCCAGTAGAATCAAAGCCCTTGAAAATGGGTGTTTTATTTTTGAGGTTAGAATAATCACAAGAGAGATGAAAGAAGCACTGTTTTCAAAGGAATATTTTTCTTCTCTAGACTTTTATACACACGATAAGATATATGAAGAATGTGATACTTGGGTATCTCCTTTTCCTAGAGGAGTTCTAAAATTTTCAAGCTGTTGTGATGATTCATGTGAATGCCGATTTTAGTTAAGGAAACAATTTTGGCTCTTTGACCAACTAGAAAAAAACACTAAAAGTCTACATTGCTGTTTTGTCATAGTTGACATGCCTTTCTTCAAAGGCTTAAAAGAAACCCCAAATGCTTGTCAACATGGAATATTTTTCCTAATGAATTTATAACTGATTCCAAATATACTTTTTCACTGAACAATTGGCTTCAAAATATTGAGTTTCCAGAATATTGAGCTTTGACTCCAGAAATAGAAAATAAGAATAAATTGAGAAATATCTACTTTGTTTTACATTAAGCTGACCATTTGTTATGAATATTTGAAACAGGGAAAATAATTTTATGGAATACATAATGTTGTATTTCTAAAACCACTAGCATTTTTTAAAATGAAGCTGATGCATATAAATATGAAATCACAACACAGTAATGCAACAATTGATGAATCACCTCGGAATTAAGTTCCTTGATAATAATTACTATGGTACAAATCTCAGGTGCCCTCCGAGCACAGAAAACAGAGTAGTGAGCACTTTTCCATGTGTAGAGACGTGCCCCAATACCGGTGAGGCAAACGGTCAAAGGCCCAAGAAACCATCTGGAAGGGAGGGTAGCTGCTATATTCCATGAAGCAATGGCTCTCAACCTCGGAGAATTTGTGAAGCTCTCTAAATCCCTGGTAATGAACTATGGAAAAGCAGAAGTGAAGTCGCTCAGTCGTGTCCGACTCTTTGTGACCCCATGGACTGTAGCCTACCGGGCTTCTCCATCCAGGGGATTTTCCAGGCAAGAGTACCAGAGTGGGTTGCCTTTCCTTTCTCCAGGGGATCTTCCTGACTCAGGGATCGAACCCAGGTCTCCCACATTGCAGGCAGACGCTTTACCTTCTGAGCAACCAGGGGCAATGGAAACTGCCCCTTAGAAATCGCTTCTTCATAAGATTTTATATACAATTTCAGAGGTTCTTTAGGCCCTCTGAAGGACATTCAAAGATCTCAGGTTTAAGAGTCCCCAAGGCAGAGATACAGGAAGACCTATGAAGGGTAAAAAGTATAGCCACCAGGTCTGTCACACAAAGGAATAGGAGCTGGGAAATTTCCAAAGATAAAATCTTGGGGTAAAGTGGGAGAAAGCAGAGTTAAAAGAGAGAAAGCATGAACAACAAAGGAGGGAGTGGAGTAAAAAGAGAAGTGGGAAAATTAGAAAACTAAGAGAAAGGGGAAAATAAAATAAGAGTAAGCAGAGAGAAGAAAGTTGGAGTGAAAATGCATGAGGGGAGACATGCGTGTTCACACTGAACTTTATTGACAGCACTGACCAAGTGCTGCTCGAGTGCTAATAACACACTGAGCATTTTTCATGTGTCCACGCACATAAATCTCACAACCACTTTAAGGGATCTATTTTATAAATTTCACAGCTCAAGAAACTGAAGCACAGATAGCTAGACTGTTCAACAGACTAAAGGCAGAGCTAGGATTTAAACAACCTGTTTTCTGCTCCCAAAGCCAGCCTCTACATTTTTTAGCAATACTCACAATACAACCTGTTTTTCTGCCACTTGAAAGGCATTCCTAGACCTTTCATATTTGTATTCCTCTTGAAGAAATTTTCTAATAATGAAAGTGACACTTTGTTACATTATCTTTCTTAATAGACGCTGTGTGTGAGCTCTGTGCTTAGTCGCTCAGTTGTATCCCACTCTCTGCGACCCCATGGACCATAGCCCGCCAGGCTCCTCTGTCCATGGGGATTCTCCAGGCAAGAATACTGGAGTGGGTTGCCATGCCCTCCCCAAGGGGATCTTCCCCACCCAGGGATCGATCAAACCCAGGTATGATGCCCTGCAGGCAGACTCTCTACTGTCTGAGCCACCAGGGAAGCCCAAGAACACTGGAGTGGGTAGCCTATCGCTTCTCCAGGGGAATCTTCCCAACCCAGAAATCAAACCAGGGTCTCCCATACACCAAAACCTAAATTACACTCTCATCAAAGTCTGAAATTGTCATGATTTCCGTTTTTATCCCAGCTTTATTAACAAACAATTGCCATGTAACATTGTGCGTCATGATTTTCATTTCAACTGAAAATTTAGGTTTTTAATCTTAAAAAATTACATAATTCCACTTGTCAAAACACTTCAAATGCATTTAAAGGTTATCAAAAATGTACAGAAATATGGCCTGTTAATGGTCCACTAATATTTACCTGAATACTCACTTCAGTGGTTTGAGCCCCCAACTTCCTGATGTGGTCCGTGTTTGTCAGATTGGCTGCCAGCTGTTTCACTTTAGTTATTTTTCACAATACTGTTTTGTTAAAGCTGCCTTCCCAAATCATGGATTTTTTTTTTTAGCTACATTGATCCTGAAAGTTTTATGTTATACAGATTTGGTCTATTGCATCTTGGTATGGTTTTGATTTAGAGGGCCTTTTTTGTATGAATACTAGGTTTACAAGTAACTTCATTCTTCTCAGAGTTTCGGTAATTGGTATTTTTCACATGGTTACCAAGCAAAAAATAGAACGTAGGCATCAAAGCTGGGGGACCCTTTCCTAAAAATGTGTTTCTCTTTTATAAGTGAATGGTGAAAATCATCTTGTCACAGGTGTGGAACATATATAGAACAGATGCTTGGATTTTAAAATTCATTAACTTGATCTTATAAAAACAGAAATCAATTACATGATTTTAGTCACAGAACTAGAGGAAGCATTCATAGAAAATAATATTAGAATGAGTACTGAAATCATCATCATTTTGTTAATACGCAGTACAGTATATGCATTCACTATTCAGGACTAAACATGCAGTAATAGAGTTAAGATCTTTAAAAGCAGAAAATATACAAAAGAAACATTCCAAAAATGTGACTTTTTGTCTTCTTTGTGACATATTATATACGGTTGAGGGGGTAGGGGATTGAGGGTCAAATAAGCACTTTGAGAAACAGTTCACAGGAAGACAGCATAAGAACACTGTTTAAATATTCTCATTATCCCATCCTTACGTTTAGGAAAATGTGTGACTGAATGTGTGCAGTTCTGACATAAATATTTCCACATTAGTGGAAGGCAACTAAAAACATCCGTGTGCGTGTGTGTGTGTGTGTTTGTATTTATTTATTTGTATTTATCTGTTTCACCAACTAGCTTGTGAGCTGCTTAAGACTGATGGATGTTATATCTTGTTTTATGCTCGGGGCCTGGCACACTGAGGTGCTCAATAAACATCTGTTAAATGAATTAAGACATAGTCTCCGCCCTCAAAGAGCTTGTAATCTACAACACCTATCATTTAATCTCGGTTGTACTTTTTTAAAATATAAGTTATCTGTATAAAAAGAATATGAGTTCTTGACATTCCTATAAGCATAGTATAAAAAATTAGGAGCTCTAAGCTTTTATGGAAAAAAAAAGAGATGTCCGTATCTCTTACTATACTTTTACCTTTTGCAATTTACTCCCCTATTTTTAAAAAAATTAATTCATTTTACAATCTAGAATGATGGTCCTGATGAAATTATTTGCAGGACACCAGTGAAGACACAGACATAGAGAAGAGACTTGTGGACATGGGGGAGAGGGGTAGGAAGGAGGAGGGGGGTGTATGGAGAGAGCAACATGAAAACAGACATTACCATCTGCAAAACAGACAGCCAATGGGAATTTGCTATATGACTCAGGGAACTCAAACCAGGGCCTGGTAACAACCTAGAGGAGTGGGAGGGGGCGGGAGGAGGGAGGGAGGTTCAAGAGGGAGGGGACACATGTATACCTATGGCTGACTCATGTTGATGTTTGGCAGAAACCAACACAATACTGTAAAGCAATTACTCTTCAATTAAAAATAAATAAATTAAAAATAACCCCCCCAAAATTGATTCATTTTCTATTGAGATGATAATAATAACGGCTAATATGTGTCTACTATATCACTGGTATCTATTCATTTTATGTGCAATTCTCATCTAATGCTCACAGTCACCCTACAAGGTACTATTACACTATCCCACTAGCAGGCATGCGATGGATGAAACAAACATGTAAACAGAACATAAAAGTATAGAAAGAGAACAACATAAAACAATGTTGTTCTCTCCGATCCAATGGAGAGAGCATTTCACCTCACTGGGGCAAAGACAGATTAGTTAATTTTAATGCTAGAATAACTATACATTTGGAAAAACAAAATACAATTAGATCCTAAAATATCTGTCTAAAATCTTAGGTCTATTAAAGATTAAAATGTTAAAAAGAAAAGAAAAAAGTGAGATGGAAGAAAAAATATTTTTTAAAAGATAGATTTACTATTTTTAAGTTTAAAATTCTGTATGGGCCTTTTCTTTAGTTCTCTTAATCCAATGGGGTAATTGAGCCAAATTTCACAAGGAAGACCTTTCCCCATCCCCCTTCTCTTTCATCTTTTTCCCCATTCCCTTGGGCTGGACACAGCCGCTGGAGAAAAAAGAGTTGGCATGTCCTGCAGGAAAAATTTGGCCATCTGTACCCAGAAGATTTGCGATGTACAAGGGAACTGAGCAAATAAGCAAATATACTGCAGTCAATGGAAGACAGGCTTCCTTACAAGGAAAGAGGAAAACCAAGGGGAAAAGCCCATGACATTGGACTACAATTAAAGGTATAGGTATGAACTCATGATTATTTATATAAATAGGCAGATATAAAAGTAAGTATACATATGTACATTCTATATATGTGTGTGTGTATATATACCTATATGCATATACACATATTTATATATAATTTCCATCTTCTGTATGATGATAGGACCTAAAAACAATGAGGCCTTAGTAGCAATGATCATAGTTAATATCTAGATCTTTGTTTCTAAGTACCATTCTCCACTAAAAAGAACCAGAGATGCTTGGAGAAATGACTGAGTACAGGGCTTAGGCAGGGAAAGTGCAAAATGAGCTGAGAATATGTCATTACGAAAGAATATAAGGAAGTGTTCAAACAATCACAAAGTGAAAGTGAAGTTGCTCAGTCGTGTCTGACTCTTTGCGAGCCCAGGGACTGCAGCCCACCAGGCTCCTCAGTCCATGGAATTTTCCTGGCAAGAGTACTGGAGTGGGTTGCCATTTCCTTCCCCAGGTGATCTTCCCAACCCAGAGATCGAACCCGGGTCTCCCGCACTGCAGTCAGACGCTTTACCGTCTAAGCCACCAGGGACATGTCAAAAGGACACGAGTCAGCTTGAAGTAATTTTCACAGGCCATTTCTAGGATAATTTGGAGAATCAAAATAAAAATAACACAATCTTACTTATGTGAAAAGTGTATGTCTGCATATCTAGACAAAAACTGAAAGAATAATTTTATTAGCAGTTATGCTGTGATGGATGGAGATAAACACAGTGGAAACAACTTTTAACATCATTCTTTTATACTGCAAATATAGTAGCTTCACTGCCGCTGCTGCTGCTGCTAAGTCACTTCAGTCGTATCTGACTCTGTGTGACCCCATAGACGGCAGCCCACCAGGCTCCACCGTCCCTGGGATTCTCCAGGCAAGAACACTGGAGTGGGTTGCCATTTCCTTCTCCAATGCATGAAAGGGAAAAGTGAAAGTGAAGTCGCTCAGTAGTGTCCGACTCTTCGTGACCCCATGGACTGCAGCCTACCAGGCTCCTCCGTCCATGGGATTTTCCAGGCAAGAGTACTGGAGTGGGGTGCCATTGCCTTCTCCGAGTAGCTTCACTATAAAACTTAAAAATTGTAAAGCCATAAAAATTAACATAATGGAGACTATGTAACAACATAGAAACCTGGTTATAGTGAGTTAAAGAAAGAAATGTTCTAAGAATCTGGCTATGCCCCAACATGTGTGCATGTGTTGAACATGGACTAAAGATCCAGCTATCACATAATTCAGTAGTGTGAAAACAGGACCCTTCTCCATTCATCAAAAATCTTTTCCTTATCCTATATTCCAGTCCTGGTTACAGGCTATACTATTTCCTGGAACCATAAGCTTAGCCTCATCTTTCCTCCCGATCCAATGCTATCTCTAAAATGCCATGTGCGTGACTGGTGTTCTCGTTCAGGTCTTTATTAACTCACACCATTCACCTTTTCACCCTCTCATTACAACCTTTACACTGTCACTAAAGTTGTCTCCGTATACAACCATTTTCAGCAGCTTTCTACTGACCACACACACACACAAATTCATATTCAATCTATACAAAAATCAGCTCAAAGTGGACTACAGACCTAAAAATAAAAGCTAAAAACGTTAATAACACTTCCAAAAGAAAATCTGAGAGGCAATCTTCAAAACCCTACGCTGAACAAAGATCTCTTAAACAAGGTAAGAGAAGGTACAAAAAGTACAAACCATGTAAGAATAATAGGTAAACAATTTCATCAAAATAAAAATGTATACCTCAAAAACCACCATCAAGAAAATGAAAAGGCGGGGCACAGACTGAAGAAAATAATCACAGTACAAATATTCAACAAACTACTTGCATCCAGAATATATAAAGAACTCTTAAAAGTTCAATAACAAGAAGAAAACCCAAGTCAAAAACAGGCAAAGGACTTGAAAAGACATTTCACAGAAGCTATATGGATGGAAAATAAACACATGAAAAATACAGGTGCAGACCAAATGAGACACCACTACACAACCACCAAAATGGCTAAAATTAAAGACTAACACCATCATCAGTTGATAAGGATGTGAAGCCTCTAGAACTTTCATATATAATTACTGGGAATGTAAAACAGTACAACTCTGAAAACGATTTGGTAGTTTCTCTTCAAGTTAAACATAAGCTCACCATGTGACCCAGCAATTCTGAGTATTAACCCAAGAGACGTGAAAACATGTCTCTATACAAAGAGTTATACACCAATGTTCACAGAAGCTTCATCCATAATGGCCAAAAAAACTAGAAATAACCCCAATGTCCATTAATAAACAAGTGAATAAATGCATTGTGATATACCCATAAAACAGAAACTATTCAGCAATAAACAGGAACAAACTACTCACACATACAACATGGATGACTCTCAAGAATATTACGCTGAGCAAAACAAGCCAGACACAAAAGCGGACATGTTGTATAGTGCCATTTGTTTTAAATTTGTGACAAAAGCAGATCAGTGGTTGCCTGGGGCCAGCAGCAGGAGGGGAAACTGAAAGGTACAAGTGTGCAACAGAACTTCTTAGGGGATGAAATATTCTATATCTTGATTGCAGTGGTAGTTACATGGCTGTCAAACACCTAAAGTTATACACTTAACATTTTATACACAAATTACATCTCAATAAAGTTAATTTTAAAAGAAAATAAAATTGAGAGACTCAAAAATGTTCATTCCACACTGGTTACTGAGGTCCTGTAATGCTTCTGATACTGCCCTGGCCCCTACACTGTTCAGGGTAAAGGTATTTGGCCACCTGCAAAATTTTATTTGGTAGTACAAAGTTTAGGTGCATATTATTAGTTCTCTTTTATAAGAATCATCCTGTTTCAACACTGTTCCAAATTATTTTTAAATTTTTCAAATAAGATTTGTACATTAAAAATGTACAAACTGTATTGTTCATATAAAAAAAATCCAAGAATGAAAACAACTTAAAGGTCCATTAAAGGGGACTAAGTAAATACACTCCATCCATCTGTACAATGGAAACCAAGCAGCTCTGCACACACCCAAATCTACAACCTGTAATTCTCACTGCAGTCAGAATTACCTTCTAAAAACTTAAAGCAGGTATCATAGTATTGACAAAAACAAATGAGCAAATAAACAAACCTGTTAATGCCTTCTCATCACACTTAAAAATAAAATCCTTTGCCTTGGCCCTGTTCCACCTACCTCTTGCCCATCTAATCCCTTTTACCTCCCATGCTCCATCTACATTGGCCTTCCTAAAGTCCCTGGAGCCTCTTTCCTCTGATCTTCATCAGCCAGTCCCTTTGTGTCATTCCGGTCTCCATCTTGGAGGTGGAAGGAAGGTTCAAGAGGGAGGGGATATATGTATACCTATGACTGATTCATGTTGATGTTTGGTGGAAACCAAAACCATATTATAGAGCAATTATCTTTCAATTTAAAATAAATAATTTTTTTTGCTTGTTTGTTTTTTTACATTGACTATTTACACAATTTTTTATTGAGATAAAATTGACGGAACATAAATTTTGCCAATTTGATCATTTTAAATTGTACAATTTAGTCATTTTTAGTACATTTTGCAACCATCACCACTAACAGCAGAACATTTTCAACATCTAGAAAACAAACCCCAGATCCATTAAGGATTTTAATGGGCAGGCCTCATGGTGGGGTGCATATCTCTTCCTGCTAAAATTGGAAGATCTCAGGCTCTGAAATCCATCAGGCTCTTCCAAGTGCCCCTCTCTTATAACTCGTGATACAAATACTACTTCACTCACCACTTGTTTTTCATAAATACAAGAAAGATTAACAATAATATGAACTTCAGAAGTATTCTGAATATTAGAACATTTAATATACATTAAATTAAAGAGAATTTTTTTTAAGTCACCTCTTCAGAGACCTTTCCTAAGCACCTAATCTAGTCATTTTTTTTTTTACCATATAACCCTACTTTAGTATTCTTTCTCTCTCCCCTTCTATCTTCCTCACTTGAACCTGAGCACCATAGGAGCAGAGCCCTTGTCTGTTGTGTTCACTGCTGTATTCCCAGGAGAGAGACTAGGCACTCAATTAACACCTCTCAAATAAATGATCTCCAAGATATGTTGTTAAATGGGGGAAAAGGAAAAAAAGGATATTACACTGTTATTAGTTTACTATAATTTGAATAATAAACTATAAAATAAAATATATGCACACTTTACATATATGCTTGTACTCACATAAAATCTTTGGAAAGATATTTAAGAAACTGGTATTACTGTTGCCTTTAAGGAGAGGAACAGGTGGGTTGAAGGGCAAGGTTAGAGAGATTGATACTCAATCTTTATTCTTTTTGAATTTTGTACCATGTGCATATGGTATCTACTTTTAAAAGTAATCTAAAATATATATAAGCCATTACTCATAAAACAGCGATATTTACCATAATTAGAAAATGGGAGATGATCTCCTCTTACAGCTTTACAGATTTCCAGCTTTACTGCACCTTTGAATAGAAAGAGTGTCAGAAATTGACACCAGTTCTTAAACTCTCTCATTTTTGTTACCTACACTTATTTATCATCATAAAAATGACAGTTTTATTTTATTAGTCAGTATGTCAGTGTTTACATCATTGAAAACGCTTTCCAACAAACTGATCCATCTTCTATTTTTTTTCTCCCTGATGAACACACATAGCTCTTACTCTGCATACAAATCATACTGGCTAACACAGGAAAAGTCAGAAGGTAACATTCACTCAAAAGAATAGGCTCAAGAAACAACAGAAGATTACTGAAATATCATAAGGGTGATTTTAAAAATTACTCAAGCCTATTTGGATCTAATGACATTTTATGGTAACAGCAAGGTTCTATCATGTGAATTGAGAACAAAATAAATAATAAACCAACACAAAAAACCATTAATAAGCTAAAAACTAAAACTTAATTTTTAACTGAGTTGAATTTTTTCAAAATTAAAGATAGAAAATCAATATTTTTTCAAAGTATCCTTAAATTCAACCTGACAAATTTGCAGTTTACTTGAGTAAAAGTATCAAATAAAGGATACTGATTAGCCACTGAAAATTCAGCTTCACTATAAATTATTTTAAATATTGAAGCTCACCAAGTGATTCACACACTCCAAATACTACATCCTCAAATGTATTTCCAACCAAAAAGCTGTATATCAGAGAGGGGGAAAAAAGTGAAGAGTAAGGCTTCAAAATTATCTTCTGACAGAACTGGCATTAAACTATCTGAGATCTGGATAAAGCCAAAATACACAAATACACATATGAAAACAAATCAGTTCAGTCATAATAAAAATAATTCAAAACAACCTAAACATGTTCAAACAACCAGAAACTCATAAAGGACTGTGTTAGGAAATGTTTATTGTGGTAATGTGAATAACACTGCAAATCTACATATGCTTCAGAAACATTTGTTGAAAACAGATCTAATAGTTATGCGAATTTTAAACCTTTTATCTTACATTGAAAAATTACACTAATGAAGACAACTCTGAATAAAAAAATACACTGAGTTTTTTTTTTTTTAAAGAGCTCTTGCAAATAATAATGTCCATGGTTAAATGCCAAAACACACATGTAACTATTAGGCTGTATTTACTATCAATCCAATTACTCTCTCTTCAGTTTCTTGTTTGCATTAGGATGGCAAATGAAGTACAAAATTTCAATTTCAAATGTGCATATAACATTAACTGTGCCCTTTTTTTTTTTTTTTTTGGCATGTACCACAAGTAAATTATTTGAGTATTCTTTAAAAGAAGAAATATTTTTGTCAAGAATAAGCAGTGAGCTACCGTCAGTGAAAATTTTACCTTTTAAATCACGAGATTACATAGTCATTATTTTACCTTGCTAGATAAATGATAATCCGCAGTTTTTTATAGCCAGGTCAATTAGATATAAATCCTAAACGCTGAGCCTGAAGTCTTAACCATTTCTCAAACAATTCTCATTCTTCTTTATATTCAAAACACCTCTTTCAAACAAATAAAGTGACTGTTGAACAGGATAGGGAGTTATTTTAAACTTTGCTTCATAGTATCTTAAACTACTTACTCAGAAACACAATTATCGATACAAATCCCACTGTAATCGTTTCATTCTGTCTCCTTGCCACATGGCACAGTGCCACATAATGTACTTTTTGCAGTCTGACATACTCAGTATCTTAGAAACAGCTTTGAAAACTGGCTCATGGCCTATTTGCAACTGATACTAGAGCTTAAATACCTTTCCAGCAAAGTTATACTAACTTCAAAATACTCTGGGATCAACCATTAAAATGTTTTTGTTTCGGTCACAACACTAATGAACACCAAATGTTAGAATTTGTTTTAACGATCTAATACATCAAGGATTTTCTTAAAAGGAAAGGCTGGATCAGCTATCCATTATATAATGAAAGGCAGATTAGTTAGTACTGATACAGATAATACTTGAAAGATTTAATACTTAAGTGTAGAATCAAGCATTAAAAAGTTAAATTCATAAAGTCTGCTCAATTAGCCATAATACTCTTTCCTTATAAAAATACCAAATTCCTGTGCTCTCTTTAGCAGCACATATATTAAAAAATACCAAACTCCTAGCTTCTGAGTGACATTTGAAAGCCTCCTTTCCTCCATTCCTAAAAGAGCCAATTAACCTTTGCCTTGATTTCCCCATTTCTACAAAACGGGTGATACTACACCATGCTTTGCTTACCACAAAGGAATATACAATATCAAAGGAAGTAGAAAGGAGCTGGAGGAAATCTGAACACATCAGGTCTATTAAAGCCTGGTAAGAACACTGGTTTGACAAGATTTTAAGAAACAAATGCATAAATGCTATTTTTAAAACACAAAAATAAAGAGTAGAAGAATGCTGCTTTCAAATCGTGGTGCTAGAGAAGACTCTTGAGAGTCCCTTGGACAGCAAGGAGATCAAACCAATCAATCCTAAAGGAAATCAACCCTGAATATTCATTGGAAGGACTGAAGCAGAAGCTTCAGTACTTCAGTCAAAGTACTCCAATACTTTGACCACCTGATGCAAAGAAACGACTCATCAGGAAAGACCCTGATGCTGGGAAAAATTGAAGGCAAAAGCAGAGGGGACAACAGAGGATGAGATGGTTGAATGGCATCACTGACTCAATGTACATGAGCCTAAGCAAGCTCTGGAAGATGATAAAAAACAGGGAAGCATGGGTGTGCTACAGTCCATGGGGTCACAGAGAGCAGGACACAACTGAGTGACTGAACAACAACAATAAAGCAATTTCTGTCAGATACTGTATGTGTGAGAGCACTAGTTACCTGGGTGAAAAGGGAAGGTATGAGGTTTAAAAAACAGAAATGTAGGTATTACTCTTCTCTAAAGCAGCTACACCTGATAAGATAAATAGTGCTCTGTTCATATTTAAGCCTTCTGCTATAGTTATATTTGAATATAATAGATGATTCCTTATTTTTCAAAAAGATGACAGGTTTTGTTTAATAAATATCACAGTGAATTCAGACTTTTTAAAAATGTAACTATTTAGGGACTTCAAACAACCAAGGTACTAAGAAATATCCCAAAAGGCTTTAAAGAACGGTTGCATATAACCATTAATATGAATTGGTGTCTTGATCTGTGAAATAATCGAACTCAAACTCGACTAAAGTTTGAATCTTCAGAACTCCTTAGATCACAGCACTGGACAAACTGGGCAAGGAGTTTTTATGACCTACAGAGACCAGTACAAGGCACATGTAAGCACTATACAAATTTTTGTTAAATATACCTTTAAATACACATTTGCAAATAAAGGTTGTTGTTATAGAATCCTATTACAAAAGAAAATTATTTTAAAGAAAGTGTGGTAAAAAGCTTTCATTTTTCTTTATTTACTTACTTATTGAAAGGTAGAGTGGCTTTATTAAAATGAGACAAAGTAGACTTGAGAATAAGGAATATTGCCAGGGGTAGAGAGGAACACTACATAATGACAAAGGGGCTGTTCATCAAAAAGACATAGCAATTCTAAATATGCATGCCCATTCAAAAAAGAGATTCAAACTATATGAAGCAAAACTGGAGAGAATGGAAAAAGAAACAGACAAATTCACATTTCCAATTGTGACTTCAATACTTCTTTTACAGTAATTGATAGCATAAGCAGACACAGAATCCATAACGGTGAGATCAATCGTGGGAAGGCAAATGAAACATTATATTCATAAAAGAAAGATTTATAGATGAAACTGGCATTTATTCCAATTCACAAATGAGTACAAGTTCATTGATTTAGTCATTCATTCATTCATTCAAACATTTACTAATAGGTTATTTTCCTAGCACTGGGCTAGGTATTAAGAGATAAATACGATAAAATAAGAGAGATAATTAAGATAAAATCTGTGACCCAAGACTAATCAGGTACTCTGCTCACTTTTGAATTTATTAAGAATTTAAAGAAAATGTGACACTTACATAGCATTTAACTAAATGGTGTAACTATGCACAGTAATGTGGTTTTGCTGCTGTCATCATAGTTTAAAGAACCCTTCTAAACATATTGCAAATAAAAGCTGAAGGCTGGTGAAACAGACAGACAAGTGTATCCAAACACATCTTCTCCTTACTCTTCTCTCAGAACCCAGCAGCTAATTAAAGAACGTTGGATATGAAAGCCTGGCTGTGATGGTTAAACTTGAAAGAAACTAATATGGTTTTCAGTTATCAAATAATTTGATCACTCTGAGAAAAATGAACAGGAGCAATTTGAAGCATGCAATTTGCCTCTTTTCTCTGAAGCAGATTTATGGTTGCTCTTATATCCTCACATTTTTGTTGTGGGTAGGCTATACTTTTCAACCCGCATCTTAGCATTATGACACAGAAATCTTCTAACTTGACCTTATATCTACTTAGCTTCATAACCTCTAGATTATATTATTTGACTTGGAGACACCATGCACACAAAACAATGGATACAAATAAATAGTCAAATAAATGGTCTTTAAAAGAAAACTCTCATATAGAAATTTTTAAAGCTTTAAGTCTATATATCCTTTTCTTTTTTGGTGTATAGAAATAAAATTTATTTTCATACTATAGCACAGGAGACATACAATCAATATTTTTTCCTAGAGTGTATAATATATAAATTATTCACATTAAAAAAATTAAGAACAGAAAGCCTCATATGCAGGAGGTATTTAAAAATGCATACCTAATTTTGAATTGGTGTTTTTGACAGTATACACAACTAGCTTACAAATCTGAATGAGTATGATGATACATATTTGAAAAAAGTACGCATATGGGCCCACTCCAGATACTTAATTCAGTACACAGATAACTCGTTCTTCACTTTGGTCACTGCAATTCCAGGTGCTGAGGCATATGTGGATCTGAAAGGTACTTCCAGGAGTATTATTTATTACATTGGCATTTTAAAGATTTCTGTTTCTTCTATTCTCCTTTATAGCGAGGGGTCCTTTTCTCTTTAAAAGCAAGAAGACCTTCAAGTCTGTCTTTTGTTGGAATGGTCTGAGCATAACATGCTTCTTCTATGGCTAATCCTGTTACTAAATCAACCCCCATTCCTTGATTAATTGCTAATTTTGCCACTCTCATTGCAACAGGTCCCTGAGGTAAAACCTCTCTTGCTAGGTCCAAGGCCTTTCTGTAGGCAGCGTCCCCCTCCTGGTTCTGTTCTGGAACACGGCTGATCAAGCCCACTGACTTGGCTTCTTGGCCATCAAGCACACGCGCAGAGAAGATGAGCTCTTTCTCCAGGGACACCCCAATGGCACGTGGCAGTCGCTGTGTTCCCCCAATTTCATTAATCATTGCTCTTATTTTGGAGACAAAAGGACCAACTTCACTGGAACTCATTTTGGCTCTTTCCTTAAGATCAGCACCAGCACAGAATATCCCCGGGACTTCATTTCTGACCATTATGGTCCGTACTTTCTTATCGGATTTTAAAGCATACAGCTTTTGAAAGCATTTTTATAAGATTTTTACTCAGTGAATTTTTGGCATAGGCTCTGTTTATTCCAAGCACCACAATTCCTCGGTTTTCCTCCTCCAGGTACCGCACCCGCAGCTCCTCCTCAGTCTTCACCTCTGCACTGTAGCCCCTCTGCCAGGCCGCTCCCCCAGCCGCGGGCGTCCAGCCCCGGACCCATGTCGAGTCGATCCGCGGGCACATCCAGGAGCTGGGCAGCCTCCACCTGGCGCCTAGCCGCGCACAGCAAGCGGCCACCAAGCAGGCACAGCTGGCTTGCAAAGTGCCCAAGGCCCCAGGTGCCGCGGAAGCTGCCACCGCCATGTTGTCTCAGTCTATATATCCTTTTAAGAACAGACAGTACTTACCAAATGAATCCTCTCCCTCTGCCCTGTCATAGCAATTTGAACCAGCAACATATTTCCAAATATTTAGGAAATGAGATAGTACAATCTTGGGAAAAGTCTCTCAAACGGCTAGACTTCTCTACTCCTTGCTAGACTACTCCACGGGAAAAAATTAGTTTGTGTCTATCTTGAAATTGATTTTTTAAATTTTTAATTGTAGTAGAACATACATATAAAATTTAACATCTGAACCACTTCTAAGTGTACGGCTCAGTGGTGTTAAATACAAGCACACTGTGTACAACCAATGTCATCCTGTAAAACTGAAACTCTACACTCATTAAACAATAAATGAAACCACCATTTTACTTTCTATCTCCATGACTCTGACTACCCTAGCTACCTAATGAGTAGAATTATACAGTATTTGCCTTTTTGTGATTAGCTTATTTCATTTAGCATGTCTTCAAGGTTGTATAGCATGTGTCAGAATTTCCTTCCTTCTTAAGGCTGTATAATATTCCATTGTATGTATATACTACATTTTGTTTAACCATTTATCCACTGATGGACACTTGGGTTGCTTCCTTTGTCTATCACGAATAATGCTGCTACGAATGTAAATTAAATGATTCATTTAAAGTACATATTACTAAATTATTCAATGATGTATATGAAAGCTAAGAAAAACACCAAAACAAATTATCACTTGGTTTTCTAATAAAAGGTGCTCATCTCCATTCAATAGACTGGTAATGCCTGCCAATGCAAGAGACACAGGTTCAATCCCTGATCTGGAAAGATCCCACATGCCACACAGCAACCGAGCCCGTGTGCCACAACTACTGAGGCGTGTGGGCTCTAGAGCTCATGTTCCACAGCAAGAGAAGCCACCGCAACGAGAAGCCCCTGCAGCACGGCAACTAGAGAAAAGCCCGCGCAGCAACCAAGACCCAGCACGGCCAAACAACAAATAAATAAATAAAATTATTTTTAAAAACTGGTAAACAGAAAATAGCAAAAGGCCCGCATATATTTGAATTGTCACTAAGTTCTCTATCTTTCACAATTAGTTTTAAAAGTCTACCAGGTCAATTGAACAATGCCTAATTTTTATATCTAAAATTAACACATATCAAGAATTTATCATGCACGAGTATTCAGAAATCTTTTTTCCACAGCAAATATTCTTATAACTTTATGGGGAAGCTTAAAACGATGACTGATTTTTTTTTTCCTGAAACATCCTTATAACCTCACTGAATGACATTTTTTTCAAATTTCATATTTCAAAGAGAAAACACAATACACTCTTTGACAAGCGTTTAATCATATAATCAATGAAAGCTATTTAAAGGTTTAAAATATCCAGAATGAGGAACTATTATTAAGTCTTGAATAATATTAAGTAAAAGCTTTTCTATTTAGACAAAGGTACTCATGAAGTGAACGTAATACACGTATGCCTATATGTCAGAGCACTTCATCTTCCAGTTAATAATACGTTATTATGTGTTAAATAATCCTAAAATCATGACTATGTTATAACATTCAATTTTCATACCAAAGTGTCATTATTGTGTAGCATTTAGCTATGCCACCTTATGGTCTCCTCCTAAGAGCACTGCTCCAAGCAAATGCACTGTGGGCTTGGTCCCCACAGTCACTGAAAATTCCTTCAAGAGGGTTCCAGAATGTTTACTCGGCTGCCACTGGAAAATAGGCAGTATCTCCACACAGCATATGGAAAGAGGTCCAAAATTCATTGCTTCATTAAAAAGTCAAATTGCAAGACAATTCTGAAAATACACGCAAGAAAATATTAACCGTAGTTTCCTGGAGTCAGACTGGAAAGGTGGGTCAAAAAAAGGACTTCTTATTTTCATTTAACATTCATTTAACATTTTTAAGGCAGTAAAACTATTCTGTATGAAACTACAATGATGTATATATGACATTATGCAGTCATCAAAACTCACAGACTTGTACAACACAAAAAGTTAGCAATAGGAGAAACTGGCGGGGTGGGGATGGAAGTGGGAAAAGAATATGGGAATTTTCTGTACTTACACTCAATTTTTCTATAAATCTAAAAATGCTGTAAAAAATAAGTATGCTAAATAAAAAAGAAATCTGTACTTTTAGTTTCAAATGACAAGTTCATGCAGGATAATAAAAAACAAATTTTAAAACCTCTAAGAACGCTAAATATTTTAAATCACATGATTAATGCAGATTTGGGAGATGAAATCAACACATGCCATGTTATTACAGGGCTTTCTATTCAATATTAGATATTTTGCTATTTAAAGCAGGCTAGCTCCAGTACTTTTGCCTGGAAAATCCCATGGACACAGGAGTCTGGTAGGCTGCAGTCTATGGGATCACGAAGAGTTGGACACTTCAGTCGGACTGAGCGACTTCACTTTCTCTTTTCACTTTCATGCATTGGAGAAGGAAATGGCAACCCACTCCAGTTTTCTTGCCTGGAGAATCCCAGGGACAGAGGAGCCTGGTAGGGCTGCCGTCTATGGGGTCGCACAGAGTCGGACATGACTGAAGCGACTTAGCAGCAGCAGCAGCAGCATCCAGAATATAAAAATGTACATTTTTACATATAAATATGTATTAACATATAAAATATGCTAATATTAAGTATAACATAGTACATATTTTATATGTATATAAATTATATATATAATACATGTGTATTATATACACATATTTATATACATATAAAATACATAGTATACAAAATACTACATATTTTACATATAAATACGTACTGCTGCTACTGCTAAGTCGCTTCAGTCATGTCCGACTCTGTGCGACCCCATAGACGGCAGCCCTACCAGGCTCCTCTGTCCCTGGGATAGAGATAATAGAAATAATTAGGTGTGGGCTTCCCTGGCGACTCAGTGGTAAAGAATCCATCTGCCAATACAGGATATACGGGTTTGATTCCTGGGTCGGGAAGACCCCCTGGAGAAGCAAATGGCAACCCACTTCATTATCCTTGCCTGGGAAATCCCATGGACAGAGGAGCCTAGAGGGCTACAGTCCATGGTGTTGCAAAAGAGTCGGACACGACTTAGTGACTGAACAACAATATATAACATGCTACATAAGAACTATCTATACTCCAGATCGTTGTTTCTATCATCTCCCTAAGGTGCCTTTTTAGGCATTTTCCCCCAATCATGCTCACCCATGAAATTTTAATGCCACCAATATACTCTCTAATCTTTTATATTATTACAAAGTCACTCCCCCCAAACACATGTATACATTGTATCATTAATTTCCTGTTTCTCTATCTTACAGGCAAAAAGGATACACTCAACTCTAATCAGCCCCTTTAAAATTTTAACTGTGGTACTCCAAATTGCACATAATAAGGTCCAGAGAACAGGTACTAAAAGTTTGGATAAATACTGTCAAATCACTTACCAATGATTCTATTTTAAAACCTAGTCTATTTAAAATATGCTTGAATTACACTAGGAGGAGAAAAAGGGAGAACATGTAAATTATTATAACTTTTTTGATGTTTTTAGCACAAACATTTAGGTGTTTAGCCTAGAAAGTTGGGTGAAAAGAACGAGCATAAGGAAAAGCTCTATGTTTTCTAGTGAAATATTTCCTTATCAAAAAATTTGTATAGGAGGTAAAAAATGGAGAGGCACAGAAATGCATTCCAACATTCCAGAAAAGGGATTTCCTTAAGAAAACATTACTAAATATTAGAGCATGTACAAGTGTGCCAGGAAATCTACTGATTATAACCAGGAGTATGCGGGAGAAGTTGAGATTTAGGAAGTGTAACTTGTACTCAGCAGGGAAGGGAGGAAGGGGAGAAGGCCTTCTTGTCATGAATATGTTAGGTGGCCATGAGGTATACAGATCGCAATAGGAGCCAGTAAGCAGAGGAAACACTCTCCTGCACCCAGCACCTCTGAAAAGTATGCTTCTAATATTAATAGATACAGGTATCTACCTCTGGGCTTATCTTCCTCCAAGATGCCAAAGGCTATCTGAATTAAGGGGAAGAAACTATTAATAGATTAGAGCACGCCCTTCCCTGTCTTCATCCTTAAAGGTGAATCAAGTTTTACCTTTGGGATATAACATATAAACAGTGCAATTTTTAATGCACAGCCACTTTAAAATAACTTCCTTCCACTTATCTGCTGATGATTAAAATGTCTTTGAGATGATAATTACTTTCTTATGATGATAACAGATAAAGAACATTTAAAATGAAACAAAAATTTGAAGAAGAAAAAAGAATAAATATACCAAGAAAAAGGAATAAATATACATATAGCTTTAAGTGTTTTCCCCTTTATTACAGTGAATATGTTACTTCTCCAATGAAAAAAATTTGTAAATACTTTAATTGGTTTTATCACATATTATCTTTCAAATTTTTTGACTAAAAATACAATTAATCTACAAGTATAAATAACACAGCAGTTCACCATTCCATCAAAATTAAAAAGACAAGACCAGCTGGGCCATAAAGAAGGCTTAGCGCCAAAGAATTGATGCTTTCAAGCTGTGGAACTGGAGAAGACTCTTGAGAGTCCCTTGGACAGAAAGGAGATCAAACCAGTCAATCCTAAGGGAAATCAACCCTAAATATTCACTGGAAGGATTGCTGCTGAAGCTGAAGCTCCAATACTCTGGCCACCTGATGTGAAGAGCTGACTCACTGGAAAAGACTCTGATGCTGGGAAAGACTGAGAGTAGGAGGAGAAGGGGGCAATAGAGGATGAGATGGTTGAATGACATCACTGACTCAATGGACATGAATCTGAGCAAACTCGGGAGATAGTGAAAGACAGCCTGGCATGCTGCAGCTCACAGGGTTGCAAAGAGTTGGACACAACTTAGCAAATGAACAAGTGGTCTTGAAAGAAGACAAAGATCATCAATAAAGAGAAACGGCATAGGAGTGGAAAGACTAAGCTCACCAAAGACAAGTAAAAATGACCGTTACCAACATCCAACGAGAGAGCCAGCACAGCACAGTGTGTTAAGAGTGTGATAACACACACTCTTCAAATCCCAGTGCTGTCTCTTTATACAGATATAAACTTAGGGTACCAAAGGGAGCTATCTTAACTTCTCAAAGCTTAGCTGCTTTATTTGGAAAATGAGGATATCAGAAGTCACAGTCACATTAGTTGTTTTAAAGTTCAAATGAGACAATGCCTTCAGCATAGAGGCTGGCACATATAAACACCCAATAAATGTTAGCCTAAAACAGGTACTATTAATATGCAGCGATAAATCTGAACAAACAGCTCTCTAGGCACACTATTAAGAAGGAACACCGTTCCTGAGCTGTAGGGCACACAACTATGGAGTTCCATGGGCCTTCATGAAGGTATCATTTGAATCATGACCAACGCATTACACAGATGCTTTGTAGGGGTTAACATTAATATTACAGACTTTAAAAGAATAATCAGAAAACAGCCATCTAGAAATGCGTGAACACTCAAGCTGGCACAGATGTGAATCTGAACGTTATTCAATCTCTGAGTTTCATTTTTCGTATTTCTAATATGAAGAATACCACTTAACTGACAAGGCTGTTAGAATAATAGAGAATAATTCATGTGACTTGTTTAGTACAGTGCCCAACAGGCTGCTTATAAGCTGTTGGCTTATAAGCCAACAGCTTATAAGCAGCCAACAAATGATATTAGAATTACAACTATGATGATGACAGGCACTTTTCTTCTCTTATAATCAGATAACAATAGAAGGGAAATTAAACTGTTCTAGTTCTCTAAAAGAAAAAAAAATACTTGAGATGTTCCTTTCTAGAAAAAAAAAAGTCAAAACCACCACCCATTATTACTTGGAATGCAGTTCTTCATTAGAGCAGGCTGAAATATATAAGATACCTCATTCTTTTCCTTCCACAAAGCCAGTTTGAATGAATAAGTGAATGAATGAATCAATGAACAAATTAAGTAAATAAATAAATCTCTGAAATGACTTCATCCATTACTACTTAATTCATGAGACTGCTGAAATACAGCCACTTCAATGATATACTGTGGTTGCTACCCATAACTAGAAACTTCTCACCAAGCCATAGCTGATGGAACAGGAGTGGCATAAAGTAGAGGTGGTATTAGAAGGGTTTCAGCTTTGGTGTGCAATGTTCTTTCTCTCACTATAAGACAGAAAATCATTACTAGGCTTAATCTACAGTGCAATAAAGAGGTATTGGCTGTAAGTCAAAGAAGTCAGACACATATTGTATGATTCCATTTATATGAAATGTCCCGAAGAGGCAAATCCATACCAACAGAAAGGAGACTAGTGGTTTTCTGGTGCTGAGGTGGGGGAGGAAGGGCAAGCAGCAGAATGAGGAGTGACTGCTCACAAGTATGGGGTTTCTTTAGGAGTGTTAAAATTTTTCAAAACTTAGATGTAATGGTTGCATAACCAAATGTGAATAAACGGGAAACCACTAGACTGGATGAGCATGTTTTCTAACTTTTCTTTTCCATGAATGTCCGTAATTAAAGCTATAGGAACAGATTCTGTAAAAAGTATTTTTTCAATAAGCTGGCAACATGACACCCTATTACAAAACTTTCTAAGAAAAATTATATCACCAAAAAGTAGTATCTACCCCTTAAAGTAATAAATCAATAATGCCTAAGTTTATCACAAAATCATGATCTCCCAATCCAGTAATATGATTAGTGATTTATATACACTTTGAAAATGGAATTTCTGCTGAGGATTGAATGACTCAAAGAAATCACATCCAAACTTGTTACCTACTAAGAAAAAGAGTCCACATAAGAATTTATGTTCTACATGTTTGGGCTAGCTCTTATTTCTGGCTGTACTACACACCAAGATACCAGAAACCCTTCTGGAGTGGACACTATGATTCATCTCCCAGGTCTTGTGCTTGAAGACTCAATCTCCCCAGCTGCCAAGAATGTTAGCTACTGTTGGTTCACAGCCAAGAGTCACTCCAGGAATTGCCCTCACCCAAAGACGCCCATCACTAGGAGGAGATGGAGTACCATTAGCCCCTGGCAGGTGGCAGGACAGTTGTTAGAACGTTCACCACTAGTAATCTGGAATGAGACACCAGTATAAGATGAATGAGCTGGTGGATATCACGTTTCAGGATTTGAGAAGTTAAGAGTAAAGCAGTAATTATAAGAACTGTGAAATCACATGGCTCTTGCTAGATGCTACTGGTGCTGTGGGCAACTGACTGATTAATCACCAACTGAACGTAAAGTGCAAAAGTCAAAAGACCTCTTGGCAGCATATAAAGAGCCTCTCATCTCCAACAACAACAACAACAAAAACAACAGAAAACCAAAGCTTCAGCCCAAGACTCAACACAAGGGTAGCTGAGCTCCAGGCTGGATTTTCAATCCCCTCAAATCAACTACATCAAGGTCAGGGTTCTGATTAGAAAGGCATGGAACCCTAAGACTTAGCATGAGGATATCTGAGTGATGAGCTTGAAAATCTTGAATCTCCAGGTTCCCAGGATCTATCTGATCCTGAGGAATTATTAATAACACTTGTCCTTGCCTGAAGATGATACAAAGGTTTCTACTACACAAGACAACCTATTTCCTCCACGGTCAACCTCCACTTCCCCTTCCAGCCTCCAGACCAATCACAAACAACTATGCTTGGGAAGTGCGGAATGTGCTAAGGTAGAACAGGACTATATGCTGAAGGAGCTGCAGGACTGACTTAGCCAACATTTACCCACAGCAGCTGGAAAAGTACATGTAGGGCTGGATCCTGAAAATGCTGATCAAGGGAGACAGAATATAAAGTTGGATAAAGGAGAGCTTAGTTGAAAGGGCTTCCCAGGTGACTCAGTGGTAAAGAATCTACTTGACAATGCAGGAGACACAGGAGACGTGGATTCAATTTGTTGGTCAGGAAGATCCCCTGGAGAAATAAATGGCAACCCACTCCAGTATTCTTGCCTGGAGGATCCCATGGACAGAGGAGCCTGGCAGGTTACAATCCATAGGATCACAAAGAGTTGGACACAACTGAGTGACTGAGCATGCATCTAGCTGAAAGCAGGTATCCTCCCATGATACAGAATTTAACACCTAGACAAGGACCTTGGAAATGATACTACTCTACTACTAAGATAGCTGTTAAAGCTTGGATGATGTAAAGGTCTACTGTACATGAAAGGAAAATGCCAGAACTGCTGTCAGACACGACTGAGCAACTTCACTTTGACTTTTCACTTTCATGCATTGGAGAAGGAAATGGCAACCCACTCCAGTGTTCTTGCCTGGAGAATCCCAGGGACGGGGGAGCCTGGTGGGCTGCCCTCTATGGGGTCACACAGAGTCGGACATGACTAAGCGACTTAGCAGCAGCAGCAGTTGTTGAAGACGGTAAAGTGAAGGAATAGTGGGACCCTGGAGAGCACACATCAGGTTTAGACTGAAAAAAAGGTGCCTGCCAACCATACTCCACAGGAGGGCCCAGAAGACACTATATCCCCAAAGCAGTAAGGAACGCGCTGGTGAGCATCATCCAGCTCAGCGGTAGCTGTCCTCATAGGCCAGTTTGACCAGAGGAAATATTATTAGAGAGCAGGGTTCCCTGAGGTACAAAGACCTGGCCCCATACCTGAAACTGAAATATCTCTGAACACTGAGCCCAGCCCAGAGCTCCCCAGAGAATTGAAATTCTGGTTGCAACTGCACTGTAGGTTAGCTTCTCCCTCTGCTCAATCCTGCTTCACCATCTTTCACTTTCCTACAGATGCTGTTCCCAAGAGAACTGCCTCAAAAACCTCCTCCATGCAAATCTCTGCCTCAACTCTCTTATTTCCTGGAGAACCAGACCTAAGACTATCTTAAACATTTCACAATGCTGGATGAAATAAAACAATAACCCTTTAACCACATAGAAGGAAATTAAGCCGTGAGAGGCCAAAAATAAGAGACAGGAACTGAGAAAACCAGAGCCATAAGCATGAACTGATTGTGGTTGCTGTGGGGAGACATGCCAGTTTCAATAACCAAAAGGCTTGAATTTTAACACCTATTAAGTAGCTGGAAATGGGGCCTTAACCTTGAGAAACAGAGAGTTAGAATAAAATGCTCTCATAAAACAAGTTACCCAGCTAAGAGGCTTAACTATCTTGGCCAGGGTTCTAATGGACAAAAACAGCCTACACTGAGAACTTGAGAGTGTGGCCCAGCCTTTAGAGAGGTTTGAAGTTCAAATGTATATTAGCTGCATGGGTCAAGAAATCCGAGGCTCAGAAACTTATCAAAAAAACTCATCTCAGGCCAATAATACTCCTGGGATACCTAGCAAAAACAAATGCAAAACTATTCTAGACCTAGAGAATTTCTAAAAATAAAGCCTCACTAAAGATGAGCTTATAATCCAAAGTTACAAAGCACCTGAAGAAATAACCCACCATATGGTAAACAGAAGACATAAAAGACAATAGAATTAGACAAATAAAAACTTCAGTTAATAGTACAGATAGACCTTACAAAATAAGCATGCTTAAAATTATTTAAAAGACATTATAAAACATATCAAAAATGTCAGACAGATTTGGGAGGGGGAATAGGAGTTTTATAAGCACTGAAATTAAAATATATATTTTACTAAGCTGCAGATTGGGCTTCTCTGGTAGCTCATCTAGGAAAGAATCCATCTGCCTGAGATGGAGGAGACCCTCGTTCGAATATTGGGTCAGGAAGATCCCCTGGAGAAGGGATAGGCTAGCTACTCCAGTATTCTTGGGCTTCCCTTGTGGCTCAGATGGTAAAGAATCCACCTGCAATGCAGAAGACCCCAGTCCAGTCCCTGGGTGGAGATGGCAAACCACTCCAGCATTCTTGCCTGAAGAATCCCCATGGACAGAGGAACCTGATGGGCTACAGTCCATGGGGTCATAAAGAGTCGGACACAACTGAGCGACTAAGCACAGCATAGCAAGCTGCAGGTTAAGACACAGCTTAAGAAACCATTAAAAAAAAGACAAAGAGTTAGAACTTCCCTGGTGGTTCAGGGGTTAGGAGTCAGCCTTGCAGTGCAGGGGACACAGGTTCGATCCCTGGTGGGGGAACTAAGATCCCACATGCTGTGGGGCAACTAGCCCGAGTGCCACAGCTACTGAGTCCACGAGCTCCAGAGCCCGTGTGCCACAACTACAGAGCCCACGTACTGCAATGAAAGGTCCCACAGGACACAGCAACGGTCCTGCATGCTGCAACTGAGAGCCAGCACAGCCAAATACATAAGTGAGTATTAGGGGAAAAACCAAAGAGCTTAGGAAATTACTCAGATACAAAACAGAGACATGGAAAATGAAACATGGCATTAAGAAATACAGAGCATAGGAAAAAAGACCTAGTAACAACTTGCAGCAAATCAAGAAGAGAACAGAATGAGAAGCAATATTTGAAGAAATAGGTGAGAATTTTCCAAAAATGATGAAAGGCATTAATCATCAGACTGAGAAACCTCCTACATACACATCTCACTAAGATGCATTGTCAACAAACTATACAAACACCAAAGACAAAGAGATTATCTCAAAAGCAATCAGAGAACATGGTCTCAAGAGGAAGAAACGAAATGGTACACTGCAAACCAAAATTAAACACAGTAAGACATTAGGAAGGCTCTATGCTGATATTCCTGTCATTCAATAAGCACATCTAGAAAGCAGAAGGGGAGACAGGATCAAACAGCATGTGAAAGAAGGAACCACAGAACACTTCTTCCTCCCAGGAGGGAGCACTTGTCAAGCAGTAAAAATACAATTCTTTTTCTTTTTGGGCTTCACTGAGATGAGAGAAGGAAGGTAAAGTAAAATGAAAGAAGGGAAAGAGGGAGAAGAAAAATTCTCTTTCCTTATAAGAGACTATAATAAGATAGAATAAAAAGGTTTCTAAAGACAAAAGAATTTGGGGGAGAATTTTTATAAAACAAATTTTCACAGAAAGCCTCTAGGATGAAGACAAAAATGCTTTGTTTATGGGTAAGACTGATGAAATTTGAATAATTAGGGGAATCCTAACTCAGCAGTGGCCACAGGACTGGAAAAGGTCAGTTTTCATTCCAATCCCAAAGAAAGGCAATACCAAAGAATGCTCAAACTATCACACAATTGCACGCATCTCACACACTAGTAAAGTAATGCTCAAAATTCTCCAAGCCAGGCTTCAGCAATACATGAACCATGAACTTCCAATGTTCAAGCTGGTTTTAGAAAAGGCAGAGGAACCAGAGATCAAATTGCCAACATCCTCTGGATTATCAAAAAAGCAAGAGAGTTCCAGAAAAACATCTATTTCTGCTTTATTGACTATGCCAAAGTCTTTGACTGTGTGGATCACAATAAACTGTGGAAAATTCTGAAAGAGATGGGAATACCAGACCACCTCACCTGCCCCTTGAGAAACCTATATGCAGGTCAGGAAGCAACCGTTAGAACTGGACATGGAACAACAGACTGGTTCCAAATAGGAAAAGGAGTACGTCAAGGCTGTATATTGTCACCCTGCTTATTTAACTTCTATGCAGAGTACATCATGAGAAACGCTGGGCTGGAAGAAGCACAAGCTGGAATCAAGATTGCCGGGAGAAATATCAATAACCTCAGATATGCAGATGACACCATCCTTATGGCAGAAAGTGAAGAGGAACCAGAAAGCCTTTTGATGAAAGTGAAAGAGGAGAGTGAAAAAGTTGGCTTAAAGCTCAACATTCAGAAAACTAAGATCATGGCATCTGGTCCCATCACTTCATGGCAAATAGATGGGGAAACAATGGAAACAGTGTCAGACTTTGTTTTCTTGGGCTCCAAAATCACTGCAGATGGTGACTGCAGCCATGAAATTAAAAGACGTTTACTCCTTGGAAGGAAAGTTATGACCAACCTAGACAGCATATTAAAAAGCAGAGACATTACTTTGTCAACAAAGGTTCATCTAGTCAAGGCTATGGTTTTTCCAGTGGTCATGTATGGATGTGAGAGTTGGACCGTGAAGAAAGCTGAGCGCCGAAGAATTGATGCTTCTGAACTGTGGTGTTGGAGAAGACTCTTGAGAGTCCCTAGGACTGCAAGGAGATCCAACCAGTCCATTCTAAAGGAGATCAGTCCTGGATGTTCTTTGGAAGGACTGATGCTATAGCTGAAACTCCAGTACTTTGGCCACCTCATGCGAAGAGTTGACTCATTGGAAAAGACTGATGCTGGGAGGGATTGGGGGCAGGAGGAGAAGGGGACGACAGAGGATGAGATGGCTGGATGGCATCACCGACTCAATGCACGTGAGAGTTGGTGATGGACAGGGAGGCCTGGCGTGCTGCAATTCATGGGGTCACAAAGAGTCGGACACGACTAAGTGACTGAACTGAACTAAACTTATAAAAAACATAATGATATAAAATATAAAAATGGCGATACAGTGAGAAAGCAGAAATATTAAAACTAAACACTGTAATGGACACTGTGGTTGCACCCCCAGCAACCATGTCCCCTACTTTGCCTTTGAAGCACTACTCCTGCCTCACACAGCCTTTATGTTTAGCGGGGAGGCAACCACATTCACTCTAGCAATAAGGCAGAGGACTCAGGTTCAAGGTATTCAGTGTAATATCCCCTACTTCACCCTGATGTCTGGAGAAGTTTCCTGGGAACTTTTGGAAAAGAACATCTCTCCTCTTCTGTATGATGGTGGTATAAAATATGATGCCTAGAACTGCTGCAGCCATTTTGCAATCATGAGGAAAGCCAGCCTAAAAACAAAATCAGCATGAAGATTTGAGCAAAGCCAAGAGAATTACAAATAAACAGAGCCAGAGTCCTGCTCAAATAGCTTCTGAAGACTGACCTGTCTCTAAACTTTCCAGTTAAGTAAATGAAACAAATTCCCTTTGTTTTACCAAGTCAAGTTTTCGGTTATTTGTAACTAGAAACGTTATCTGATATATATGATACATGGTTAAAGCTCTATGTGATTTATCACTAAAATTTCCACTGATTTAGACTCAAAACAAATTTTAGACTAGAAATTTATTAAGATACAATACAGAAATGGCTTAGGGGAAAAAAATGAGAAAATGCTTGCTATGGGAGATTTTCACTAGTCATGAGAAAGTAATTTGCAGGAGCCAGGAAAACTGAGCATTCCAAACACCAGAGGCCCTGCATGTCCTAAGACAATTGTGCAGATGACAGTTAAGATGCTAGAGCCAGAGAGAAAACAAGACATTCTTAAATGAGGTTTGCCTCTAAAGAAATCCAGAGAGTATGAAACTACTTCCTCTTACCAGTCTTTTTGTTTTCATGCTATTTGCTTAAACTTTGTTTACTATTTTTTAAAATTGAAAGATCTCTTACTATATATGTATAATATATGCATTTATCATCACTCACTCCCAAAACTCCACTAAAAAGACAGTAAAGGAAAAATTTTTAAGTATTAAATACTTGGGATAAAGACTGGAGGAAATTAAAGACAAAAGAAGCTAATAAAATTTTGGAAGATGGAAAGCAAAGAGTTGAACAGTTTCTGACTTAGCAGAACAGATAGAGTGGAAACTTAACAACCTGTAGTTAAGAGAATGATGCCAACAAGAAAGTAATCCACAAATAAAGAATCCCAGAAAGGCACAGAATGAGGCAGAGTAATGAGTGGGGCTGAAATCAGGAGGATGACGAAACTTCTCATAAGCAACAACTACACACTGGACACTTCTTTCCAATTCTCCCATGAACACTCATTCCGGCAAGAGAAAAGCAGTTACTCTCTGGTAAAAACTGAATCTGACAGATTTGACTTAGGAACTAAAGACACTGAGTGTGAGGATAAGATACTGTACTGAAAACAAGAAGCGTAAATACAAGTTTACTTACTAAGCAGTGATACAAGTTTACTTACTAAGCAGTGAGATCACCCCCAACTCCCAAGCTCTCTTCTCTTACTCAAGTGTCAGACCAGCCTTTTACTGCCTAGGCAGGAGATAATGATTCCACCTTGTGAAGAAAAATCAGTTCAAAAGAAAAGACTGTAAGTTTTAAGAGTCAAGAGTTATCTCAATAATATAAATCTTGCTTTCAACTAATGGTCCTAGAGTACAATTCATATTCACAGAGATTCCACTAAAATTTTCTGCATTAACTAAACATTTGAGGAACAACTGGGACATGATTCTATCATGAATAAAAAAGAAACGAAATCAGATAGCAAAACAAAACAAAAAAAAAACTATACAGTACACAAATAAACTGTTTTTTTTTTTAAATTAAAATTAATATCTTCAGTAAGATGAGATGAAACTGTATCCATAAAACAAGAATAGGGGATACATAAAGGAAAACCTAGAAAATAAGAAACAAACTTTTGAAAAATTTAAATGAGAGCAGAAACTTTAAAAATATATATAACAGTAAGGCTGAAAATAAAGCTGAGGAAATCACCCAGACTCTAGAAACTTGGAAGATCAAAATCTACAATAGCTAATTAGACTACAGAAATTCTGGAAGACAGAAAAAAGAAGAAGAAATTATCAAAGATATAATAAAAGAAAATTTCCCATAAATTCCAAGAAAAATAAGTTAAAAAGAAAAGTAAGTATAATCATAATAATCACTTTGTGGCTCAGCTACGAATAATACATAATTATAATAATGAAGACAGTGACTAACCAAAAACTGTACTATTATGGAAGAAGAACGTTGATGGGGAGAGGGAAAGAATTAATGGAAGGCAGGTATAAAGAGCTAAATCTTCATTTGTCTTATTAGAAAGTCAACATATAGTGACTAAAATTGAAAAATTAAGAAATGAGCTCATAAATAACAGTGAAAGATATGGAAGTATATACCCAAAGAAACTGATAATAAAAATAGTTGCCACCGGGGATAATAACCCAAGGTTGAGAAGAACTAGTCAAGGATCAACATTTTTCATTACACACTTTACCTCATTATTTGAGCTTTTAACATTAATTAAATTTATAAACTAACCTCTGTAAGAGATATTTTATAACATTAAGTAGCATAAAACAATGGAAATATTTTATTAAATATTTTAATCTCTCTATTCATTTTTTAGTTCTTTTAAATTTAAACATTTTTCTCATACAGATCCTCTTGCCCATTTCTTATTATTTCATTCTAGACAAGTATATTTTTGGCTACTGTCTTGAATGACACCATAAAAATTTTGTTCTCTAACTGGTTATTGCTAGTTATTTATCATATTTTTAATTCAAAGAACCCTTGTTTTTAATTTTCTTAAATCCACTGTTAACAAAAATCACTTTCATTATCCTTATATTTAGCATTGCGCCTCACCCACAACAGGTAGAAAGTAAACATTTAACAAGCCACAGAGAACACTGACAGAGCACTCACTATGTCACACTGCACTAGGCCAGTTATAATCTCTAATCTTCACAGCTCTTTAAGGTAGTGTTTAGGCAGACTGTAACAAACTGTCAACAGCTCTAATAAAGGAGAAAAAGTCTTAAGGGCTTACATAAGACAGTTTATTTCTCTCTCACATAACAGTCGGAAGGTAAGTGAGGACTCTAGGGCAAGTGAACAGCTCTGCTCCAGGGAACCCACACTAGCTAGCTGGTTCTGCCATCTCCATCATCTGGGGTCCATCTCTGGATAAAGGCTCCTGCTTCAATTCTTGTCCTTTCCCAAAGAGAAAAAGAAGAGGACATCCAAGGCAAATGACTTTTTCTTTAAGAAGATCACCCCAAAAGTTGTCCACATCTCTTCCTTTAACATCTTATGGTCTCAAACTTAGTCACAGGCCCCTTTTAGGTACATCTAGCTGAGAAATGTAATTGTAGTTGAGTGGTCATGCTGGCTAAAACTTGGGGTGGGGCTGGGAATTCCATTTCTCAAAAGAAAAAAAAAAAAAAAGAATGGCTCTAAGGGCACAGTTAGCAGTTTTTGTCACAGGTCTGTATTATAATCTCTACTTTATAAATGCAGAAACTGAAAAATCAGAGCTGTTTGCCTAAAGGTCATATGGCTAATAATAATTAAGCCACGATTCAACTCTATCTTGATCCTATACTAGTTCTACCGTGCATGCATACTATGTTGCTTCAGTCTTGTCTGACTCTGCAAACCAACAGACTGTAGTCCACCAGGCTCCTCTGTCTATGGGATTCTCCAGGCAAGAATACTGGAGTGGGTTGCCACACCCTCCTCCAGAGGATCTTCCCCACCCAGGGATCAAACATATATTACTTATGTCTCCTGTATCATATTAAATAACAATAGGAATGTATATATACTATAAAATTTTTCACTAAATGTGGCAGAACTGGATTGATTCTAACCATAATCCTGGGTGTCCAGCAGTAGCAGCCACCCCACCCACACTGGTGTCAGCCTTTCCACCTCTGAGGGAATTAACCCCATTCCGCCTAATGAAACACCAAGGGTCTCCCCAGCGGGAGCTGCCATGTAAGACAATGCTGACTCACCTCCACCACCCCCCTTTCCCTCTAGATTTATAACTAGACTCAAGTTCCAGCACGTCCCTAAAAGTGAGCTACAAAGTAGGAGGTTTGCTATGTACACTCCAAAAGAACTACTTGGGTTTTCAATTATAATTTATGCTTGCAGAAACCGAGGGAACATGTCTGAAAATGAGTATTTAAGGGTATGGGATGATGGTACAAGGAACATAAAGTTGAATCAGGCTGAGTTTCTTGATAAGGGCTCACTAAGCAAAGATTCTGCCTTTAATGTTCTAGCTGGGGTCATTAGAAAGGGCTCTAACAGTTTGGCTGGTTGGCCAAAACATCAAAAGATGGCATACCATGAGCAAATTTAAAACACCCCACCCCTGGATCCCCTTTGGCCTAATGCAGAAGGGATTCAAAGGCTTAGGAAAATTGAAATGTTAAGAGTGAATTGTCAATTAAGACCTACTTGCCCACAGTGCAAGGATCCAGAAAAGTCTGAGAAATAAATCTGTGCCAGGTGCCCCAACATCCTTGAAAAGCCTTCTGATTACTCTTCTCTGTAAGCTAGACCTTCCACTGGGAACCGCAACGATTCAACCAGAAAACCTACACACAATGGGAGTAATTGGGTCCCAAGGTGGCAGGGACCAACTGGCAGCATTTAGCTGCCAAAGTAAGGTGGGTATAGTCACCATAATGAACAACAGAGTCAAAGCAACTGGAATAGTATGATTCATACAGACCTACGATGTTGGCTAATCATGGTACTGCTAGAAGTGAAATAGATAGGAAGCTTACTAACTTCTTATTTTATCTGAATAAGCAAAAAAGTCTAGGTCAAAGGAACAAAATTCTAATTCAAATCATAAAAACAGAGAGTCATGGCCCCTCAACTGATCACAGACTTGAGCCAGTTTACAGACCCAGAACCCCTTAAATGAAAATGTCAGTTCCCTTGAAGAAGGACCCCAGTAGACTACTGAAAACATATGCTGTTAATCATTCTCCCAACCTTAGTAACTACGGACTGGGGAAAAGAAAATAACGAGACCTTCCAGGGACTGATGGACACTGACGCTGATTCCAGGAACCCAAAACAACAGCCCTCCAATCAAGAGTAGGATTTTACGGAGGACAGGTTACCAATGGAGTTTTAGCTCAGGTCCATTCATAGTGGGCCCAGTGGGTCCCCAAACCCACTCCGTGGGTTCCCCAGTTCCAGGATACATAATTGTAACACACCTACTTACTAGATGGCAGAATTTTCACACTGTCTCCTCCCTGACCTGTGGAGTGGGGGTTATCATATGGGGAAAGGCTGAGTGGAAGCTATTAAAACTGATTCTACCAAGGAAAACCCAGTAAATCAAAAGCAATACCACATTCCTGGGAGGACTTCAGAAATCAGGCTATCAACAAGGACTTGAAAAATGCAAGAGTTGCAATTCCCACCACTCTCCATTCAATCTCCTGTTTGGCCTGTGCAGAAGACAGATGGATCTTGGAGAGTGACGGATCAACGGTAAGTTTAACCAGGTGGTGATTCCAATAGCAGGAGTTTCAGTAGATGTGTTTTCATTGCTTGAGTAAGTTAATACAATCCCTGGGATGTGATATGCAGCTATTGACCTGGCAAATGCCTTTTCCTCTATCCTGTCCATAAGACCCAACAAAAGGAGTTTGCTCTCAGCTGGTAAGACCAGTAATACATTTCCACTGTCTTACTTCAGGGGTGTATCAACTCTCCAGCCCTGTGTCACAGTATACTTCACAGGGATCTTACTGTCTTCCCCTTCCACAAGACATTACATCGTCCCATTATACCCATGACATGACGCTAAGTGCAGAGCAGCAGCAACTACTCTAGACTAATTGGTCAGACATCTGTATATCAGAAGACAAGAGACAAATCTGACTAAACTTCAGGGGTCTTTTACCTCAGTGAAATTTTTAGGGGGCATTGGTATGAGGCAGGTTGAGACATTCTTCTTGAGGTAAAGGATAGGTTGCTGCATCTGGCCCCTCCCACAACCAAGAAAGAGGCACAGTGCTTAGGGGACCACGATGGATTCTAAAGGCAACATAGTCCTCACATGGCTGTGTTACTCCAGCCCATTTACCAAGTGATCAGAAGAGCTGCTGGTTTGAGGGGGTCCCAGAATAACAGAAGGTTTATGACAGGTTTTGGCTGCTGGGCAAGCAGCTCTGCACTGGGGCCACATGATGCAGCAGATCCCACAGTGCCTGAAAGATCACTGGCAGACAGCGAAGCTGTGTGAGCCTTTTGCAGGCCCTCACATTGAATCACAGCACGGAACTTTAGGATGTGGGAGCAAGACCCTACATCATCTCCAGATAATCATTCTCCCTTTAAGAGACAATTTTTGGCCTGCTACTGGGCTTCAAATCAAATGCTTGACCACGGGCTACCAAGTTACCATGAGACCTGAGCTGCCCAATACAAACTGAGTGTTATATGACCCACTGAGCCCTAAAGTTGGGCATGCACAGCAACACGTCACTGTCAAATGGAAGCAGTGTGCACCTGATCGGGCTCAGCAGGCCGTGAAGGCACAGGTAAAATATATGAAGAAGCAGCCCAGATGCTCATGGGCCCACTCCTGCTATGCTGCCTCTGTTCCCCCCACCCCCCAGCACCTGCACCTATGCAGTCAGTCACCTGAGAGGAAGAGGAGGTTTGGGTCTGGCTGACAGACAGTTCTGCTGGATATACAAGGTAAGTAGACAGATTCGAGACTCCTGACTTCCATTCCAGTGTTCTTTTCACTATCCCAGTGGAAGTAAGGTTTGTCTATCACAATTATAGTCATTCCCAGATGTTAAACAGTTTAAATGATAATTTTTTCTTCCAGGTGATAATAAAGCTCCAGTCCCAAGTAAATCCTAAAGTTTGGCCACACATTACTACTTCTGTACATTTACTGAAAATTTATCAAGCAATGTTATTTTACCAACATAAAGCTAAAGGAGGAAACCTTCACAGTCAACAGTTTGTCTGTACAGATATTTCTAAAATCTAGTGTGCTCACTTACAAACATCACTAGAATAGAAGAACTGAAGTCTGATTTTTCTCTTAATTGTGTTTACCTTCATGGTCACCGAAAGAGTCCAGTAACCAGTTTTCCCTCAGAGAATGAAACACCATATTCCTTCCATCTCAACAGTCAAAATTATTCACTCTAATACAAGGTCTGTTTACTCTTTTTGATACTTTTTGCTACTGTCCTAAATACAAAACAGAAATCCAGAATGTCTGCTGAATTAAGCTAAATTTCTCAACAGATGCCAAAGTTACCTAGAAGAAGGACCCAAACATTCTTTTTCAATATTTGTGTCCTCCAGATTCCTACCTACTGTCTTGCTCCTTTTTATCTGAGGCAGACAGAGAACCTGCTGTTAAGATCCCGCCTCTTTACTCAAGGGATTAGCCCACAAAGAGTTAGCTTCTCTCTCCAGCCACAGAATATGGTGCTATGCTGTTACACTATTTCTCTATGATGTGCCTGCCTGCTTAGTCGCTCAGTCATGTCTGAATCTTTGCAACCCCATGGACTGTAGCCCACCAGGCTTCTCTGTCCATGGGGATTCTCCAGGCAAGAACACTGGAGTGGGTTGCCATGTCCTCCTCCAGGGGATCTTCACAATCCAGGGATCGAACCCAGGTCTCCCACATTGCAGGTGGATTCTTTACCATCTAAGTCACCAGGAAAGCCCAAGAATACTGGAGTGGGCAGTCTACCCTTCTCCAGGGAATCTTCTCTAAGATGGAGAAGGGATAATCAAACTTCTCAGGAAACAGATAAACAAAAAAAAAAGAGTAAAAGTTTTTAAACTTAGAAATAGAGAACACGATGTAGGTACACCCAAATTAAAACACTAGGTACTGGTGGTGCAACAAACAAGCTCCTGCCCTCACAGAACTCACAAGGTCAAGACCTGTGCCTTAGCACTGTGGGTACTCTTGACACATGCCTGCCTCCAAAGACTCACAATCTACCAATGATGCTTCACATTTAATTAGCTCTTTAGAATTTTATAAAATCCTCTCTTAGCATCCTATCTAAGCAACAACCTGCGATAGAAATGACTATCCCTCCCTTTATTCAAGACAAAAGAGATTAAGAAAAACAACATTTTTTGCAGGGTGACACAAATAGTAAGAACAGGAGCCAAGCAGCAGGTCCTCTGGCTCCAATTCTCCTTCACCAATGATCTCTGAAGAGAAGTCCGGTTTCTGTCAGGTGAATTTAGAGCCCAATTTATAACATCTGAAGTGAATTCCTCGTAACCCACACATCATATCGTAGTTTCACACCCGTCGTGGCAAGCCAGTGGTCATCTGAGGAAAGCGGTCAACAACCAAAGGGACAGATTCTAAAGGCTGAGGTACAGCAGTAGGCCCAAGCCTCTCTTACCGCCTTTCTCCTTGAACAAAACCCCGTCTACCACTCTCCATCACAAGTCTCTCCATGCAGTTTGAACATACAACTAAACTGTCCAACAGTCTCAGAGGTCAAAAGGTAGTTTACGGTCACAAAAAGCAGGGTACAAAAGGGTAGTTGTGGATTATCCAAACACCACTGTCAACCCAAGATCAGAGCCCACAGAGTAGCCCTAAACAGCAAAGGAGACAGTCTGGAAGGACCTAATTAATACCCACACTGTGGCCACTCTAATATAAACTCCTGTGAAGCTGTACTTGTGACTTATCTCAGCTATCCATACCATTTCATTAAATGTCTATTCTCAAAGACAAGGCTCTTTTCAAGCACAGAACCCTCAATGTTCTCATTCCATCCACAGGATGGGTACCAGACTGTTCTTATTAGCTCTGATTTCTTTGGGGTGCTTTTGAACTTTAACTTAATATTTAAACTTAAAATGTTAATCTAATTTAACTTATATTTACTTTCACCTTAAAGTTAACTCAAAATTAAATCAACAATATCCAAAAGAAAGTAAAACTATATAAAACAGTCCTTTATTTAAAAAATCCTCAACTAGAAAACTGCTAGGTAATAAAATTTTTGTTAGCGATAAGAAGATAATTTTCTATATATTTTATGATCAGTAACCCCAAATGTAGGGTCTTATAGGAACTATTATGACCTTAAACATTAGAAACTTTGGTAAAATCAATGACTTGGTGATTTGCAAATGTGTCATCTAGAACCAATCTAGCTCTGTCAGAAAGGGTCCAAACACTTGTACAAGATTACTAAGCCATCAAGTAGTGAATCAGGACTCAGACCTGGAAGTAGTTTCACACCGTCAATTTAGGCCCTCAATCAACCCATAGTTTTACAAGACTTCGAGTTTTCTCAGGATGGTATTCAGTGTCCTATCTACCCCAGCTCCAGTCGTATCTTCTCTGTTCCCTAACATGCATTTCATAGCACTACAAGCAACTGCAATGTGCACACACATCTGCGATGTCTCACCTTCACCTCAGCTCCCTCTACTGGGTACTTCCTCCTCTACACCTACACCTTCCAAATCCTATCTTGAGCGTCCAAAAAGTTTTCTCTAATCTCTTTGTCCTGTGATAATCTCTCATCACAACTACTACAACACTTACATTCACCAAGTACAGCTATAGGGTTTTTAAGGTTAAGGGATGAGAAGCTATGGCTGTTTATAAATTCTATCCAGTACCAAACAAGTTCTACATGGGCATTTAGTTTATATCTGTCAAATGAACTTAAGATGCCTTTATTATCAAAAACTAAACAATGCCTCTGATATAATTGTCCCATTTTTTTACCTAACTTTAATTCAAAATTCCACATATGTATGTGTGTATGTAAATGCCAAACTGTGTAATACTTAAAATAGAGTAATAGCTTTTACCAGACAATAATGTTGAAATTCTCAATCTTGAAATAACCTAGGGACTTCGCTGGCAATCCAGTGGTTAGGACTCTGCACTTCTACTGGAAGTGCATGGATTCAATCCCTGGATGTGGAACAAAGATCCCACAAACCACGTGGCACAGTCAAAAAAAAAAAAAAGAAATAACCTAGTTTGCAAGAGGTCAGAGAATCATTTCACTTTAACACAGTTGAAGGTCAGCATATTAAAGATTCTATACAATCAATCTGTATATATATCCTGCAAAAGAAAGGACCTAGGAACAATTCTAATACTAAACATGTGCTGAAAACACTAAAGGTATCTAAATCTAAAAGATTCGCCAATCACATGTGCCACCACAACAACCTTGGCAGGTTCTTCACAAACTTAGATACCATTCTTTATAGAGAATAGGCTTCTCCATTAACCATAAAACAAAAGCACAGAGAGCAGATTTAAATAAAATGCAGAGGTTGCAACCTCACAGATGCTGACTCAGATCTATAAAAACATAATGGCCTAGTAGCCCTAGCACAAAGCCAACTCTACTAATGGCAGGGATCACATGGGGAAGACCAGTCAAAAAGTACTATAGCAATCTTTCCACTGAAATTTGCTTCAAAGAAAGAAGAAAGGAAGAAAGGAAAGGAGGAAGTGTGTGTGCGTGATAAGTCACTTCAGTCATGTCCAACTCTTTGCGACTATGGCCTGCCAGGCTCCTCTGTCCATGGGACCGACCCAGGGATCAAACCCACGTCTCTTACATCTTCTGCACTGGCAGGTGGGTTCTTTACCACTACTGCCACCTGGAAAGCCCCCTGATGGCTTAGACAGTAAAGAATCTGCCTGAAATGCAGGAGACCCAGGTTCATTCCCTGGGTTGGGAAGATCTACTAGAGAAGGGAATGGCTACCAACTCCAGTATTCTTGCCTGGAGAATTCCATGGACAAAGGAGGGAGAGAGGGAGAGAAACAAAGTTCCAATATGCATACACAAATGGCACAAACTTCTTTTCATTGCAGTGGCCAAAAAATATTAAAAATAAAATCTACTTGTAAAGAGTCCTCTGAAACAGCTGCTCGATTTCATGGTCAAGTTATATGATTTGTAAGACTTGAAGATAATTCAAGTCAGTGATGAACACCAAATCACACGACCCACTTGTGGAAAAGACATGGAAATATCTGTCTGGAGTCTATAATGGCAGTGCAAATGAATGGACTTAGCCATTACTCACCATCACCACTCATAAAGCAAGCAATTGCTTCCCTTCGAATGCTCATCCTTTGTATTAGCACTAACAAAGTCACTGCTAAAAACACGAAATTAACACCTCCCACTACAAAATAATAACTTGATAAAACTTTTAACTATTAAAAAATATGGTTTAAGTATCTTTTCAATTAAAATATTATTTTTACAGTGTTTAGTGGGCAAAGAAAAACACATACATCTTATATAAAAACTTGGTCACAGGTTTATACGAAAGAAAGAACAATAAAGAAAATACTCCTTTAAAGTTATTTTCTACTTCTAGATATACTCATAATATTTACTAATAAATAAGGAGAACAAGTAAAAAGCAGTTGAGGCACTATTTTTCATAATGCATGATTTTTTCACTTGAAAATCAATTAAAACACATGAGAAAAGCTTGTCTTGTATAAATGTTTTATAAAAAATGAAAAACTACCTTTGAGCCTAAAATTTAATGAGAACTGATAAAGTATGGTTATCTTCTCTTTGAAGATTACTGAGGCCCTTGAAGAAGATACAAACTCTGCAAAATTCCAATACCAATACATTTTTACATGTCCACTGTAATTTCAGTGCTAGTCACTCACTTGCTCAGTCGTGTCCAACACCTTTGTGACCTCAGGGACTGTAGTCCGCCAGGCTCCTCTGTCCATGGAATTCTCCAGGCAAGAATACTGGAGTAGGCAGCCATTCCCTTCTCCAAGGGATCTTCCCTACCCAGGGATCAAACCCTGGCCTTCTGCATTGCAGATTCTTTACCATCTGAACCACCAGGGAATTTCAGCTTAAATAAATCCTAGAACATTTGCTCCTACTTGAGCTTTACAAGTGACAATCAATGCTCATATCAATCATAGCTCCTGTTTATTTCAGAATAAGATACAAGAGAAAGCAATTTAATGTCTCATTAAAAGATTTGTTTTCAAATATTTTTTCTTCCTCCAGAGGGCAGTCAACGTAAGTCTCCAGTAAAGAGAGCTTTTAAAAAGTTTTTTGGAAAGTCCTTTGGTGGAAACCATCTGGTCCTGTAGGAGAGGAAAAGTATCTTTTCCTTCTACCCCTCTAAGTTCTCAGCTAGATCTCTATAATAAAACACAGATTAACAAGAGAAAAGCACACAAATTTACTTAAATTTTATGTGACATAGGAACCTTCATGAAGAAATAAAGACCAAAACAATGGTTAAGCCTGAGTTTTTTATATTACGTTTGATGAAGAGTAGAGAGTGATGGAAAAGTATTACAGGACAAAAAGGAGTATAAGCTAAGAGTAGTAAACAGGGGGAAACTTAGCAAGGCCAGTTTGTTCAAATCCTTCTGTTCCTTTGGGTATAGGCAGAGCATCTCTTACATGAGATCTTATGACATGCTTCAGGGGGAAATCAGAAAGTCCCGTACCTGTCATTTCTCGAATTTCTTCATCTTAAGACAGTCAACATGCCAAGATGCCATATTTGGGGGCAGCATATCCTAAACCCTGTCACTCTCCCATATGAAACTTCCCAGAGAAGTTTCATTCCCAGAAGCTGAGTTGATAGACTATCCCATAACCCAATGAATCAATTTCAGTCCTGGAAAATGGTCAGTCCATTCAAACAGTTGTGTCTCATTTCAGGAGGTGGTGGCATAGGTAGGAGTAAATGCCTACCTATTAGTTCTCTATACAGTATGAGCAATCAAGCACTTAATAAGGGACAAAACAAATAGAAAAATATGTAAAGGTTCATGGTTAGAACATGAACTCAGTTTTTGAGTCCAGAGGGCAGTCAGTTAAAATTTCTTGATGTTGGGCTTAAAAGTACCTTTAGATGGTAGAGTGAGGACAGGCAGTAGAAATCTGATGGATTTTCCTGGTTGGCTGTTTAAAATGTCTGTAGTGAGGTCATCAAATACTCCATGAACTTTCTGAGTAGCCTACACAGCAACAGGCATGAAGGTTGCCCATACATGATCTATTGTCATGATTTCTCTTAAGTTTAAATCAAGTCAGCCAGCCTCAGATTCCAGGATTCAGGAAAAAGGACAGTTTTAGTTCTCAATGATTCCATGTCAGAAGAGTAGGAGAAAAATTGGAAATGCTAACTTATAGCCAAACATTGGAGGCAACTAGAAGAATTCAGAATCCAGTCCAATTAACAGGTAGATAAAACCTTAAAAACAATGGTCAGAACTAGAACTTAAGACACACAAGGGTGTACTATGGTTTTCTATTGAAACATTCTTTTTCTCTTGGTTCAGTTCAGTTCAGTTGCTCAGTCATGTCCGACTCTTTGCCACCCCATGAATCGCAGCATGCCAGGCCTCCCTATCCATCACCAACTCCCGGAGTTCACGCAAACTCTCATCCATCGAGTCAGTGATGCCATCCAGCCATCTCATCCTCTGTCGTCCCCTTCTCCTCCTGCCCCCAATCCCTCCCAGCATCAGAGTCTTTTCCAATGAGTCAGCTCTTCATGTGATGTGGCCAAAGTATTGGAGTTTCAGCTTTAGCATCAGTCCTTCCAATGAACACCCAAGATTGATCTCCTTTAGGATGGACTGGTTGGATCTCCTTGCAGTCCAAGGGACTCTCAAGAGTCTTCTCCAACACCACACTTCAAAAGCATCAATTCTTCGGCACTCAGCTTTCTTAACAGTCCAACTCACATCCATACGTGACCACTGGAAAAACCATAGCCTTGACTAGATGGACCTTTGTTGGCAAAGTAATGTCTCTGCTTTTTAATATGCTGTCTAGGTTGGTCATAACTTTCCTTCCAAGGAGTAAATGTCTTTTAATTTCATGGCTGCAGTCACCATCTGCAGTGATTTTGGAACCCAAAAAAATAAAGTCTGACACTGTTTCCACTGTTTCCCCATCTATTTCCCATGAACTGATGGGACCAGATGCCATGATCTTCGTAGTCACCCCAATTTCTAGCAAAGATAATAAATGACTACTCTGTTTGCAAAATCAGCCTCATCTTCTTAAATTTGGCCTGATATTTACATAAGTGCAGCAAGAATAGTGATAGACCATACAGACTCTTTTTAAGTTTGCTAGAACTTAAAATAAGGAATCTCAAATGAGACTTTTAAAAGCCTCTCAAGGCTACGAAGTCAAGCCAGAAACTTGCCATCAGACCTCCCTTCAAACGTGCAGATTTGGCTGAATGCACCGAACTGATGCTTTTGAACTGTGGTGTTGGAGAAGACTCTTGAGAGACCCTTGGACTGCAAGGAGATCCAATCAGTCCATCCTAAAGGAAATCAGTCCTGAATATTCATTGGAAGGACTGATGCTCAAGCTGAAACTCCAATACTCTGGCCACCTGATGCGAAGAACTGACTCATTTGAAAAGACCCTGATGCTGGGAAAGATTGAAGGCCGGAGAAGAAGGGGATGACAGAAGATGAGATGGTTGGATGGCATCACCGACTCAATGGACATGAGTTTGAGTAAACTCTGGGAGTTGGTGATGGACAGGGAGGCCTGGCGTGCTGCAGTCCATGGGGTCACAAAGAGTCGGACATAACTGAGCAACTGAACTGACTGACTGACTCACTGAGTCTCCCTAGAAGTGACATTCGTCACTTACCTGTAATGCTGAGTACCCTGTAAGCCAGGTACCAGGCCAGTTTTTTGTTTTGTTTTGTTTTTTTCCAAGAGAGTTTATAAGTATTAGTTCCATAAAGACCACCATAGTTCCTTAAAGCTGTCTGGTCATATCTGATTTTATACATCATTCTGAAATATAGAAGTCCAGTTAAAGCCTTGGTAATACAAGTGATGTTTTCATTATGTTCTACTACAAGGAAAACAGATTCTTATTGAACTTGTGCAAATAACTATATTGCCATGAAAATAAAAATACTTAATGAGTTTCTGAATTCTGGAGGGATCAGGTAGGGAGAAAATAAATTGTTTCGTCTTTGTTCACAAATGTATACTTTACCAAATTGCTGTAACTTATAGATAGCTTAAGAGAAAAGAGAAAAACAAAACATTAAGGAATAGGCAATGTTTCAAACAAATGTCATTAAAAAATTATAATCATCCTCATCAGTTCATTCAGTCTCATGTGATTAATACTTGTTCTGTTTGATCTTGGATTAGCAGTTTTGTGAATCCATGAACTTCATTAGTTCAGAAAATTCTTATTCCACTGGCCTGGTCTCAAAGTTATTCAAGTGATGGCATCATGGAGCTGTCTCGCTAGCAGCTGACTGTAAACACTTTCAGAGAAGCATTAGGAGTAAAACAGAACTGTCTGGGAATGACAAAAGACTTTGAAATGTCCATGGTTAAAAATCTGATGCGAAGTCATTATAATATAATTGACAAGGAACTTTGTTTATTTCAGTGACATACAATATTTTAACATAATAACCAGAAATATGACTGATAACATAATGCTGAACATATGAACACCAAGTATTGACAAATTGCTATGAACTTCATACCATTTCTGAAATACTTATATAACATACGCCCACACAAATACAGCCTAATGAAGGCACATCATCACTTCTTATTTGACAATGCTTCCTACGCAGCTTAATATATCGAATAAACCTAATTAGTTTCCTTTAATAAGATGAGAGACAAATTTTTTAAGATTTTCTGAGGACTCTCTGGGAAACCCCAAAGTAAAAAAAAAAAAAAACAAAAACAAAACACTTCAGTTAGAATTTGATTTGGGGAAGTTTGTCAAAAATGTCAAAAGGTTTGAGCAGCTGATTAAATAGGAATGCAGATGATTATAAAATAATACTTAATTATCTACTTAACCAAAGTGACAATAAAAAATCTTAAAGGCAGATCCAGAAGATAATATAGTCAACAAACCCTTAGCTTTTTTAATCTTGAAGTAATCAAAGATCTGATAAAGACAACTGTGAAGTACAGGAAATCATTATCTACTTAACCAAAGTGACAATAAAAAATCTTAAAGGCAGATCCAGAAGATAATATAGTCAACAAACCCTGAGCTTTTTTAATCTTGAAGTAATCAAAGATCTGATAAAGACAACTGTGAAGTACAGGAAATCACTCTGATAAAACAGAAAAATTTGGTTCTTCAGATTACTTAAGAGAAAAACTTTTTAACAATTTCTTAATAAGGGAAGACCAGTAATCCAAGACAATGTTGTCATTCTAGTTACATCCAGTATCCTTTTGATATTAAGGCTTATTTTTTTATTTTTAACTTATAAATAAATCTATTCAATCTTAGAAGCTTGACCACAAATAAAATTCCTTTCCCTCAAACCTTTTACACTACTGCTTTTTTTCAATATATACACTATGTTTTGGTCCCATGCTTTTCCTCTTTCTCATTGTGGAATAACCATTCTATTTTAGGATAAAATTACTTTCCTTTCCCCTTAACAGAAACATATTCTTCATACTGTGTATATTTTTCCTTATCAGAAACACATCCTACTTTCCTTGTATACTTTGGATATAGAGATTTTTTTCCTTTGTCCTTATTATTCTTAGAAGTTTCATTAACATAATTGATAAAAATTTTTAATCCCTAGTCACTCCATTTTTCAGTGAAAACTTAATAAAAAGCATACATTTGTGAACTGCCCACCTCATACTAACAGTCTGTGGTAGCTTTGAAAATTTATAAATACGCCATTTCACAATTTCTGGAAGCATATACTTCCTCTTTGTATAGTTTTTCCATGTGGCAAAGAAGATGTTTGCTAATAGAATGAAGTATCTTTAGCCTCTACAAAATTTAGGATGCCAAAAGAAGATAAGCTATATCCAGCGATCAACGTTTCAGTATTTCATTTTATGTGGAAATGATCAGATATTCAATGAACACCCATCATTTGAACATAACTTAGTATGCTCTAAGGTTTCAAGTTACCAAAAAGATTTTGGAAATTATTCTTAAGTAGACATATTATAAAATATAATTATCACTGAAAATTTCATTTATAAATTTTATCCTACTTACATTAACTCACTTATTCTTAACAATTATGCCTGACTTGCTCATGAAAATTTCATGAGACATTAAACAAAGCTAGCCATCATTTTATTTTTCTTGTTGATAAAACAGGCAAATATAAAAAATATCACAAACACAAAGAACCCAAAAAGCTAAACATGATTCCCTTCAACTGTTTTTATTTTTAACCTGTTGTGCTTAACATACATCAAGCAATTTATTTTTACTACATATTTTGCTGCTAGGTTGGACTTAGTTTCATAATCTTAAATATCTAATACAGATTTGTTTGACTAGTAAACCTAGGTAGAAAAAAAAAGTGTACTTCTGCATTATATTTAATACTGAAAACTATGAGAACACACCTGTTCTTATTTTACCAAGAATACTAAAACTAGCCTTATTTACCATAGGGTATCCCAGATAACGTGAACTTTAAAAAGTTTGGGTTAACTTCTTTTTAAAGTTGGGGTTAATTTCTATACTCCTGAGAATTTTAGGAATACTTAAGTTTATATAAATGTTCATTCATCTCTAAGCCAATTTGAACAGAACTTCTTTAAGGGATCTTATAAATTAATCTTCCAAAGAAAGAAAAACAGCACATATACATAATATGCATACATAGACATATATACACACATAGATAAATGCAAACAAAGATTTTATAACTTGGGAAGATTTGGGAGAATGGCATTGAAACATGTATAATATCATGTATGAAACGAGTTGCCAGTCCAGGTTCGATGCATGATACTGGATGCTTGGGGCTGGTGCACTGGGATGACCCAGAAGGATGGTATGGGGAGGGAGGAGGAAGGAGGGTTCAGGATGGGGAACACATGTATACCTGTGGTGGATTCATTTCGATATTTGGCAAAACCAATACAATACTGTAAAGTTTAAAAATAAAATAAAATTTAAAAAATAAATAAATAAATAAATAAAATTTCAGCCATGTGTCAGTAAAACATAGTAATACAAAAATCACTGGATTTTACTCACTTTATATTTCTGGCAAATGGGATCAGTTGAGGTAACTTACTCAATATGAGGTTAATGTTTTTTATCAATATTTGTGGAGAAGACTTTTAAAATTTTCACCTTCTCTGATATATACTCTGATGCAGCCTGTGAACTACATTTTAGGCAGGTGATTGAGGAGACACTGAGCAGCTGTCTGGATGTATCTAAAGCTCATCTGAGGACATAAAATACTCCACCCAATTAGCCTTTTTCCTTCCCAACCTCAGATCGTTACTCTGGTGGGAGGGACCCTGTGTCCCCTGAGAGCAGGAGACCAGAGTTTAAGTAACTGAGGGGCTGAAGTGGAAAATATCTGGCAGAGAAAAATAAAGGGTGGAAGAGATAGGGGCTTGAAGAGGGACCTATCAAAGGATTCAAGGAAACTAGAAGAGCGAAGGTGGCAAAAGGAGGAAACAGAATCATAAGTGAAGGAAGAATGAGGTCTCAGAAGAGCCAGTTTGAGATCTTAAGTCTCTCAAAGAAGTCAGCAAAGTTCTAAACCATCCTCAGCAAAACTGTGCCAATCAGAACTGAATTAGACAAAGCTGGTGGAACATACAGTCTTTGTTTCTGAAGGGAGTTTCACTCAATGTAGAAGTTCCATGTGAAGAGCAGGATCGAAGAGGAAAAACAGAAAGGACTTTAAAAAACAAACCAAAAAATTCCTATAAAGTGCTGAATATCAGCTTTCAATTATGCCAACTTCTGACCATAGAGCTCTTGTATCCTTTCAAATATCTTAAAATCAGGTATCACATAAGGCAAACGGTAAATATCTGGAAGTTCTGCGTGTTTTTTGTTCTGTTTTGATTTTAAAACCAAAGGTATGCCTATCTCAAGTGACTCAAAACTGTTAAGCCTTTCATGACTTAAAACCATTGAGCCTGTTACGGCTCAGTCATGGACACAAGAGGCTTCCTCAGAGGGTGCAGAAGATATAGCCCTCCCAAGATCCCAACCCTTCACTCTGCCCAAGAACTGGCAATGGTGGGGAGGACATTACCCCCAAATGGGGTGCATTCCACATTTCTATCTGGACACATTCTGAAAGTGTTAGTCACTCTGTCATGTCTGACTCTTCTCGACCCCATCCTCTATCCATGGAATTCTCCCGGCAAGAATACTGGAGTGGGTAGCCATTCCCTTCTCCAGGGGATCTTCCCTATTGAGGGATCAAACCCAGGTCTCCACCATTACAGGCAGATTCTTTACCATCTGAGCCACCAGGGAAACCCATTCTAGGTGCCATTCACGTTCTAGGTGCCTCCAATCTGACAACTGATGCCCACTCACACAGGTTTAACAACCCGAATGCCCCAGCAGGAGGAAAGCCAAGCCAAGTTCTCAGGACACAAAAGGAGACAAGGAGGAGAACAGCAGCAGTACCTGAGAGGGACAGGATTAATAATCAGTAGCCAGTAGAAGACAAACTCACAAGAGTCAAACTTCAAAGAACTAACTGTTACAATTGTTTTTCTCCTGCTAATCTGAATCTGGAAAAGAATGGACAAAGCAATTTTTACCCTTCTCTCTTGACTGAGCACTATAGACAGAGATCTGGGAGTGCTGGCTGGTTAAGAATCGCTTTTTTCCTCTAACTTTTGTCAGTTTTCCCAAGATTCCATCTGCAGCTTCTGGAGCGAACAGGGTGCCCCAGTCATCATTTCCTGGTCACCAGAAACTGTAGGGGAGGAAAACTATCTTTTCCCTCTAGGGTTCTAAGTTGTCAGCTGGCTCTCTGTAACAAAAGACAGATTAACCAAAGAAAAACATACAAATTAAGTTTTATGTGACATAGGAGCCTTCACAAGGAAATCAAGACCAAGAATTGGTTAAACCTGCGCCTTTATACCAAGTTTGATGAAAAGAAGAGTCGTGGAAAAATATGACAGGACAAAAAGTTGTATGAGCTAAGAGTAGTGAACTGGGGAAAACCTAGTAAGGACTGTACGTTTAGATTTCTCCGGTGTTCCTCCACCTTAGGAGATAAGGATGCTCTTTTCCTTAGTGTACATGGAGGACACCTCATACACTGAGGTGTCGTATGACCTGCCTAGGGGAAGGTTAGGAGCTACACCTGCCATTTCTCAAACCCCTTCAGCTTAAAATATTCAATATGTCTAGGTGTCATATTTGGGGGGTAGAATGTCCTGAATCCCATCATTCTCCCTTAAATAGTTTCTTTCTTATGCTCTCAATAAAAGATTTTTGCCAATTACTAGGAATAGGTATGGTAGACTAAAATAAAGGTCCTCTCCCCACCTCCCAGGGTCAATGCAAAACACTCCAGTCAAGCACAACGATAGCATGAACTTCTGTTTCTGGCAGTGCAGATCTGATGCTTGGAAATCGCCTAAAAATGCTAGAGTCAATAGTTTAAAATTCTTCTGATTGAGGAAAGTAAGGAAGTCATATGACATAGGGTAACAAGAGGCAGAATTCAAGGGCCTGTTCAAGGTGGAGAGCTAGGGCAGCAGCGTTTCCACAGGGAAGCTGGGGAACCAGGGAGCTGGGGGACCCCTGAATTGGGGGTGGCTAAAAACCAATTCATCTTCCAGCTAATACGCATGAAGAACAGGCATACAATCAAAAGGAAAAAGAAATTATAAATGAATACAGGTAAATCTAAACACTGCTATTCTGTCATTTCTGTGGTTAAAGATCAAGTCTGAGGAATATAACTTCTAATAAAAATAATTTATACCAGAAGGAGGTTGATCTTATTGCTCAGTTCCATCAGTTCAGTTCAGTCACTCAGTCGTGTCTGACTCTCTGCGACCCCGTGGACTGCAGCACGCCAGGCCTTCCTGTCCAACTCCAGGAGTTTACTCAAACTCATGTCCATTGAGTCGGTGATGCTATCCAACCATCTCATCCTCTGTCATCCCCTTCTCCTCCTGCCTTCAATCTTTTCCATTATCAGGGTCTTTTCAAATGAGTCAGTTCTTCGCATCAGGTAGCCTAAGTATTGGAGTTTCAGCTTGAGCATGAGTCCTTCCAGTGAATATTCAGGACTGATTTCCTTTAGAATGGACTGATTGGATCTCCTTGCAGTCCAAGGGACTCTCAAGGGTCTTCTCCAACACCACAGTTCAAAAGCATTCAAAAGCATCAATTCTTCAGCGCTCAGTTTTCTTTATAGTTCAGTTCTCACATATGACTACTGGAAAAACCAAACCATAGCTTGACTAGACAGACCTTTGTTGGCAAAGTAATGTCTCTGCTTTTTAATATGCTGTCTAGGTTGGTCATAACTTTTCTTCCAAGGAGTAAGCATCTTTTAATTTCATGGATGCAGTCACCATCTGCAGTGATTTTGGAGCCCCCAAAAATAGTCTCTCACTGTTTCCACATCTATTTGCCATGAAGTGATAGGACCAGATGCCATGATCTTAGTTTTCGGAATGCTGAGTTTTAAGCCAACTTTTTCACTCTCCTCTTTCATCAAGAGGCTCTTTAGTTCTTTGCTTTCTGCCATAAGGCTGGTGTCATCTGCATATCTGAGGTTATTGATACTTCTCCAGGCAATCTTGATTCCGGCTTGTGCTTCATCCAGCTCAGCGTTTCTCATGATGTACTCTGCATATAAGTTAAATAAGCAGGGTGACAACATACAGCCTTGACATACTCCTTTCCCTATTTGGAACCTGTCTGTTATTCCATGTCCAGTTCTAACTGTTGCTTCCTGATCCGCATACAGATGTCTCAATAGACAGGTCAGGTGGTCTGGTATTCCCATCTCTTGAAGAATTTTCCACAGTTGTTGTGATCCACACAGTCAAAGGCTTTGGCATAGTCAATAAAGCCAAAGTAGATGTTTCTCTGGAACTCTCCTGCTTTTCTGATGATCCAACAGATGTTCACAATTTGATTTCTTGTTCCTCTGCCTTTTCTAAATCCAGCTTGAACATCTGAAAGTTCACAGTTCACATACTGTTGAAGCCTGGCTTGGAGAATTTTGAGCATTACTTTACTAGCATGTGAGATGAGTGCAATTGTACGATAGTTTGAGCATTCTCTGGCATTGCCTTTCTTTGGTACTGGAATGAAAACTGACCTTTTCCAGTCCTGTGGCCGCTACTGAGTTTTCCAAATTTGCTGGCATACTGAGTGGCAGCACTTTCACAGCATCATCTTTTAGGATTTGAAATAGCTCAACTGGAATTCCATCACCTCCACTAGCTTTGTTCATAGTGATATTTCCTAAGGCCCACTTGATTTTGCATTCCAGGGTGTCTGGCTCCAGGTGAGTGATCATACCATCGTGATCATCTCGGTCATGAAGTTCTTTTTTGTATAGTTCTTCTCTGTATTCTTGCCACCTCTTCTTAATATCTCCTGCTTCTATTAGGTCCATACCATTTCTCTCCTTTATTGAGCCCATCTTTGCACGAAATGTTCCCTTGGTATCTCTAATTTTCTTGAAGAGATCTCTAGTCTTTCCCATTCTATTGTTTTCCTCTATTTCTTTTCATTGATCACTGAGGAAGGCTTTCTTATCCCTCCTTGCTATTCTTTGGACCTCTGCATTCAAATGGGTATATATTTCCTTTTCTCCTTTGCCTTTCGCTTTTCTTCTTTTCACAGCTATTTGGAAGGCCTCCTCAGACAACCATTTTGCCTTTTTGCATTTCTTTTTCTTGGGAATGGTCTTGATCCCTGCCTCCTATACAATGTCATGAACCTCTGACCATAGTTCTTCAGGCACTCTCTGTCACATATAATCCCTTGAATCTATTTCTCACTTCCACTGTATAATAGTAAGGGATTTGATTTAGGTCATACCTGAATGGTCTAGTGGTTTTCCCTACTTTCTTCAATTTAAGTCTAAATTTGGCAACAAGGAGTTCATGATCTGAGCCACAGTCAGCTCCCAGTTGTGTTTTTGCTGACTGTATAGAGCTTCTCCATCTTTGGCTGCAAAGAATATAGTCAATCTGATTTCAGTGTTGACCATCTGGTGATGTCCATGTGTAGAGTCTTCTCTTGTGTTGTTGGAAGAGGGTGTTTGCTATGACCAGTGCATTCTCTTGGCAAAACACTATTAGTCTTTGCCCTGCTTCATTCTGTACTTCAAGGCCAAATTTGCCTGTTACTCCAGGTGTTTCTTGACTTCCTACTTTCACATTCCAGTCCCCTGTAATGAAAAGGACATCTTTTTTGGGTGTTAGTTCTTAAAGGTCTTGGAGGTCTTCATAGAACCATTCAACTTCTTCCACATTACTGGTCATGCTCAGGAAGAAGGTAAAAATACTACTCATATTTAGAATTTGTTAAGTATACATATTAGAATTTGTTAAGTATACAGGTGACTTCCCTAGTGGCTCAGATGGTAAAGCGTCTGCCTACAAGGCGGGAGACCTGGGTTCAATCCCTGGGTTGGGAAGATCTCCTGGAGAAGGAAATGGTAACCCACTCCAGTATTCTTGCCTGGAAAATCCCATGGATGGACGAACCTGGAAGGCTACAGTCCATGGGGTCACAAAGAGTTGGACACAACTGAGCAACATTTACTTTTTAAGTATACATATCAATATTTCTTAGGGTAACCACTAAAAGAAAAGAAATAAAAGTGAAAACTTCCAACAGAGTTTAAGGGTAAAAATGGAATAAGAAAACAAAGGGAAACAAAAAAGACAGCACGGGATATGAATTCATACCTTAGAATAAGATATTCCTGAGTTCGAATCCCAGCCCTGCCAAGTATTAGTTCTCACCACAGACAAATCATGTGCTATTTAAAATTCCATTTCCTCATCTTTAAAAAAAAGAGATTAAAAGCTCAAAGTTATTAAACCCAGGACATGAGTTACTGTGCAAACATTCAATAGCAGCACAGTGCCTGCCATAAAGATGCATAAACAACTTTTTCCTTTCCCTTTTCATGACACTGAAGTACAGTCACTAATAAGCAGGTCATTGTTTTAGACTAAATGAGACACTTTAATCATGAATTCCACAACTATTACATACAACTGTCATCCTTGCTTCCTTGGCTTTCTGCTATACTCCTTCCTTATTCAGGACTAAAAAAGCTTCCAAATAAAATCATATTATGTGTAAGTACCTCCAGCTTATTATTGCTTCAAAACTATGCTTAAACATATTTAGGTTTTCAAAGAAAGATAAGTTTAACCTGAAGCAAATACCTCTTCCATAGTAAAAGGCAAAGGTGAACACTTCATATAAGACAAAGAAAACCCAGTGGCTGCTTTATTAAATAGCTACCTACTCTTCCTATCTATAACTTGCTGGGAGAAAAAGAAATGGCTATTAGTTATGTCACCTCAAAGATGTGTAACTCACTTTAGTTAATCAATTTGCTGAAATTCAGAATGAGCATGTAATCCCATAATAAAATAAAATACCTTGTTGCATGAAGATTATTTCATGGATTAGATATTGTGCTCTGAAAATTAAGATCCTCAGTAAAAGTTTAGTCAAATTTCCCAAATTTACTAATTGGGAAATTAGTATTTCCCAATAACAGTGTTATAAGCGTTGACACTAAGGACAAAAAAGTGAAAAACTCTTCATTCAACAACCTATATATGGATTATCCACACTCCCACTCACTTTTTAAATTCAGCATGACCAATTCTTAATTCTGAGAGGATTCTTTTTTTCTTTTGCATAAGGTTGCTTCCAGAAGTTCCCCATCTGCACATTTACAGAATAAAAATGAACTTCTACATGTGTCTAAGATAAATGTAAAATGGAAAATCTACCCACAAACTGTTCTAATCCGAAATAAAGTTTAAGTACTTTAACTGTTCATTTCTACTGAGACAAAGGATCGACTACTGCCAACTTTAAAGCACATACGTCAAATAGCAAGGTGACACAACCCTCTTACCTGGAATAAAAATGGTAAAAACTTTAAAAGTTTTGCAGGAAACCAACTGGTAACCTCTAAAACTAAAGATGAAAGTTTTATGAGAATAGAAATGGAAAATCTGTATACACAGACTCTAACAGGAAACAACATGGGAGAATTTTACGAGTGGAAATCTTAACAAGAGTTGTTATGCATAAAACAGAAGGCATCAACTTGCTGTACAGTAGAGCAGTTAAGGGCTAAAGCCCTGAAGTCAGGTTGTCCCCATTCAAATCCCACCTCTAATTCCTGTGTAACATAAGCAAGCTATTTAGCCTCCATACGACTCAATTTCTGTATCTATGAAGTTGGCATTGGAGAAGGCAATGGCACACTACTCCAGTACTCTTGCCTGGAAAATCCCATGGACGGAGGAGCCTGGTAGGCTGCAATCCATGGGGTCGCTAGAGTCAGACACGACTGAGCGTCTTCACTTTCACTTTTCACTTTCATGCCTTGGAGACGGAAATGGCAATCCACTCCAGTGTTCTTGCCTGGACAATCCCGGGGACGGGGGATCCTGGTGGGCTGCCGTCTATGGGGTCGCACAGAGTCGGACACGACTGAAGCGACATAGCAGCAGCAGAAGTTGGCATAATAAGGGTCCTTAATAAAATTGCAACGAGGATTAAATTAGAAAACAGGTGTAAACCAATGAGCACAATGATTGGCACATAGTAAATATTTATTATTAGCTAGTTGTATAACTATTATCCTCTATCTAAAACTGCTTTGTGGCACCACACTAGCAGAAGTGTCAAAAAAAATCACCTGAAGGAGTTAAATTAAGAAATTATGTTCTCACTCGTTGATGGGACTAGATAATCCTAATGCCCATCATACAACATTCAGCAAATATAATAACCTTGAAGCCAACACCAAAGAACCACAAATTAAATCATTAAAAATTAGTAAAGCATAAAGGTGACTACTAATCTACTCACTTGAGCTCAGAGATCTAATTACTAATAATTAGATTACAGTATTAAGTGACTAATGAATTTCTTCTACACTATACTGCTGCTTCTCAGGTGGCTCAGTGGTAAAGAATCCATCTGCAGTTCAGGAAACATGGGTTCCAGGATTCAATCTCCAGGTTGCGAAGATCCCCTGGATGAGGAAATGGTACCCCACTCCAGTATTCTTGCCTGGGAAATCCCATGGACAGAGGAGCCTGGTGGGCTACAGTGGAAGTGAAATAAAGTGAAAGTGTTAGGTCGCTCAGTCATGTCCACTCACTTTGCGACCCCATGGACTATATGCCACCAGGCTTCTCTGTCCACCAGATTTCTCAGGCAAGAATACTGGAGTGGGTTGCCATTTCCTTCTCCAGGGGATCTTCCCGACTCAGGGATTAAATATGTTCTCCTGCACTGCAAGCAGATTCTTTATCATCTGAGCCACCATGGAAGCCCATGGGGTCACAAAAGAGTTGTGCATGACTTAGCGACTAAACAACAACATATTGCTAGTAAAGTGATCTTGAGGGGCAACCATGATAAACCATACAATGTCTAAAAAAATCAAGAACCATCAACTATTCTGTGAACACAGCGATGCAATATGCCCCCCTCACCCCCGACAGCTCTAGTGGCTGGTGAGAAGGGAAATATATTCGAGATAGGAGCTATTCAAAACAGCTTCATTCTCTCTCGTTCCAGTGAGTAAAATGATCTACTGCAGATAATTTTAAATGTTTGGTTTGCTTTTGACCTTGACAGCCTAAGAAAACCTAAGTAGTTCAGGGAAGGTAACACCTTTATCTAAAACCTCTCAATTGGGGATGAAAAGGAAAGCTTCTCAAGAATGCTTGAATGCTTACACTATCCCCAAGGGAGAAACTATTTGAGACTGAACTGTTAACTGGCAGCCGGCACCTTCAGTATCACCTGAACAGGCTTCCAGCACAGGAATGTAATAACTACTTATTAGGTAGCCACTAATTTACTCTTCATTTCAAAGCAGCCTTTTTAATCTAGGTTAAAAAAAAAAATGAAACTGTCTAAATGTTGTTTTGTTGTTGTTTTTTGCAGCAGATGGAAATGTATTTCATCATTACTCTCTCCATTATTCTTTTCAGCCTGCAAAAATCTGTGGTAGTAAAGCAAAGAAATAAAAGAGTTTGGATGATTTTAATCAAAGCTTGGATTCTAACCCTGCCCTTCAGCATGCTATAATATGAGGAATGTTCCTGCCTCACATTCCAAAAGAAATGAATTTTTATGTGAACACCCCCCTCATATTACCTGTCACTTCTCTTTTCATTGTTATTTCTATTCATGCAGCAAATATTAGGCATCTACTTCTTTATGCTAGATGCTACATTAATTATAGTACCATCCTTGGGAAACAAACAAAAGAAAAAAACACATTTATCAGTAATAAACTGATTGCATTAATAAAAGTTTAAAGTGGAGCAAATGAATCATAAAACACTTTCAGGAGTATAAGGATATACAAAACAAAAAAATTCTAGACTCAACATGCTGCTCATACTCTCTAAAAAGTACTGTAGGTACAGGCCCCAAAATATTTCAGGTGCTTTTCAAATGCAGAGGAAAACAGTGTACAACCAAAAGCAGATGGGTTTTAAAATTAGTTCCACCATTTACAAGTAGTATAAACTTACACAAATGATTTACTCTCTCCAAACTTCACTTATCTCTAAAAGGGAAATATAAATATTTACCTTATATAAAGGCTGTTATAAGGATTGAATATAATATATATTAAATGCCCAGTGTAGCGCCTGGCATATAGTATTGAATACATTATCAACATATAAAGACTAGTATTATTAGAGACATTTTCAACAACAGGACACACTTAGTAGTGACTTTTACTCCTTGATGGAAAAAATTCATCATGTCACTTAAAACTGTTCTGAAAAACAAAGTAAAATCATAAGTTTCATAGACGAACACATAATTTGACAACATTTAAAAAAGGAGAATTTCTTTTGACAAGTTGGAAGACAGGAACCTGAACTAAGAGATGAGTTATATTTCACAAGAAGAGTATCTAACTAAACAAACAAAAAACATACAGCAACATTACAGAGGGAAGGCCTGGAGAAGGAAGAGTCAAGAAGTAGCTATCCCTTTTGGTCAAACATCTTGTCTCTTCCTCTTATTCTTTCTCAATTTCTGGAGGGAAGAAATATGTTCTCACAGAAATTGGGAATCAAAAAAAAAAAAAAAAAAAGGAAGTCAGAAGGAATAAAGGAAACATGTCATCTCTAAATATGAAACCATCTGCTATTTCTCTGAGTTGACAGGTTTTTTTGTTTAGTTTCATAAATTTCACTTTAAAATACATCTAACTTACATAATATACCTTGTGATTAGGTCTATCAATCATTCCACTCCTACTCTGAATTAACTTAATCAAATAATTACACATTAGCTATCAGATATGAGAGAAACAGAGATTTCATTTGGAGGAGAGATTAAAGGACAAAAGAAAGAAAAACAAGTGTTATGAATGCATAGAGCACTTGTGAGATGAGAAAGCGTCATTATCCAATGGAGGAAATAACAGCCAGGAAAGGAAGAAATTGCAGGCGAGTGTGCATCAGAGAACAAACACTAATGATCAACACAGCACTTACTTTTTTGAGACAATAATTACCAGCATGTCTCACTGACCAAACGCTCCTGCAAACCACCAATACTTATCAACTGTAGGACTGTGAAACAGAATACCATACAATTTGAAACACTGGGGCCTGAAAATAGGAAGCTGTTCTATCTTATGATCAAACTATAGAAAAATCAAAAATCACTAAAATGTGATGTTTATTTAGTTGCATCTTTGGGGGAAAAAATAGGGATCGCTAGAAAGAAAGAGTCAAATTCACTTCTCCTTAAAGGCCTCTTTCAAGCTTTTCTGAACTCCTTTGCTTATGAATGTAGACATACAACAAATTTCTCAGTTTAAATTTAAAAGCCTAGCGTACAAAATTGTGCACAGAACCTCTCTTTCACCTCTAAGGGTTCCAAGAAAGAACCCTTTTTTAACAGATCTTCAAGCACTGCAAAGGCTCCTTCGAATGATAACATACTAAGTCACTCCAAGTTAAGTGTAAACTTTACCAGCCTCTGAACACTAGTGCAATGGTTTCCAGGTCTGGTTCAGAAACAGTCGCAGTAAAGTTGAGACAGATACTCTAAGCCTCATATTTAGCCCATGGAACTTCCCTGACGGTCCAGTGATTATGACCTGTGCTTCCACTTCCGGGGGCACAAGTTCAATCCCTGGTCAAGGAACTAAGATCCTGTATGCCCTAAGACACGGCCAAAAAACAAACAAAAAACCCCATAAGCCTACACACTGAAAAAATCTGTCACTTGACTACCAAGTCTACATTCTTAAGTGTTTTTCTATCTTAACACACAATTAACATAGAAAATTCCTTTTTTTTTTTAAACCAGTTATTTTTGGAGTTGACATCCATCAAATAGTTTGCTTTTTTCTGAAAACTAAAAGAAATAACCCTCTGAAGGGAAAGTGAGAAGTTACTCCAAAAACTTGTACTTTCCACTTCCCTTCCCAACCATATCTTCACAATTAAATTCCAAAGAGTGTTGGGGGTGGGGGAGAGGCAACAAAGTTAATTGGAGATAGTGCTGTTAGAAAAATACATCCTTTTAATTTGATGAGATGGAATTTTGAAATTGAAATATGGTCCCCCCCAAAAAAGTGCAGAGTTTATTCAAAAAAGAGCTAGCCTGAGGATCACAGAGGTAGAGAAGTACGAAACAGAGTCAGACACCTGCACCTGCCCGGAAGTAAGAAACCTGAAACAAAAAGCATGCTGAAGAGTCCCCTAGTGTTTCATATTAATATAATTTTCTCCTTTCTTGAGAGGATAATATCATATATTACATATATTAGTGCATATATATGGAATCTAGAAAGATGGTACTGATGAACCTACCTACAGGGCAGCAATGAAGATACAGACAAAGAAAACAGACTTACGGACAGGGGAGGAAGGAGAGGGTGAGACACACTGAGAGAGCAGCACTGAAGCATACACATTACCGTACGTACAACAGATACAGCCAGTGGAAATCTGCCGTAGGACGCAGGTAGCTTAAATCTGGTGCTCTGCGACAGCCTAGAAGGGTGTGATGGGGTGGGAGGTGCGAGGGAGGTTCAAGACGGAGGGGACACACATACCTTTGACTGATTCATGCCAATGTATGGCAGAAACCAACACAATATTGTAAAGCATTTACCCTCTAATTAAAAATAAAGAGATTAAAAAATACTTGAGGGGGGAAAAGGCACGATAAAGAGCAATGGAGGAGATGTAAAGAATAAGGAAGTAGGGAAAAAAGGATCTCACTCTAGACCCTCAGCCAATTGCTATGACATAATAAAATAAATGCTACTGTTTACTGAATCCTATGTGCCAGACGTTGCTAAGCACATTACACACAGTATCCCCTTCACTCCTTATAACAACTATGTGCATCAGGTATTATGATTTTACAGATAAGGAAGCTCAGATTATACCTGAAACCTGGCAACCTTCTAAAGGATCCCTTTACATCCTACAACTTTTCTCTATGCCCCAAGGTCCTTAAAATTCCCTCCTAGAGGGATTCCAAACCCTTGCCCTATGCGGGCTTACAGAGAGCCCTTGAGTTACAACAGCTACATTTTTCTCTATTCTCAATCTCCTCAACAAAGAAAGCTTTCAGTAACTTATCTTGGTCCAAGTGTTACCTACTCTTAAGATCCTTGGGAATATCCCCTGTGAATCATCCAGTGGCTAGGCTGTATTGTATTTCCTAGTAAAATCTCTTCAAGCCCTGGGGGTATCCCATGTCACTGTGCGCCCCAGATGGATGCGTTGTCCAGTTGGAAATATCTTACAGTATCACACTTCTCTCTGCCCTCCCCCTCCTTTCAGTGTCATTGAATGGCATGAATTTCACCACTATTCTCTTAACTATTAATTCATATTCACTCCCTTAAATAAGACTCAAAATGACTTTCTCTTCAGAAAACCTGCCCATGATTAGCATCATTTAACTGTAACCATTCTGGTGGCAGAAAAGGCCCTGGACTGGAAACCAGATCTGGATAGATCTGGCTTCTAATCTTGGTTCTTTTACAGTAGGATATGTTACCAGGCAATGGCACCCCACTCCAGTACCCTTGCTTGGAAAATCCCATGGACGGAGGAGCCTGTTAGGCTGCAATCCATGGGGTCGCTAAGAGTCGGACACGACTGAGCGACTTCACTTTCAGTTTTCACTTTCATGCATTGGAGAAGAAAATGGCAGCCCACTCCAGTGTTCTTGCCTGGAGAATCCCAGGGACAGGGGAGCCTGGTGGGCTGCCGTCTCTGGGGTCACACAGAGTTGGACACGACTGAAGTGACTTAGCATAACATAGCATGTTACCAGGGCAAATCACTCCACTTTTCCAAGACTAGTTTCTCAACTGTTAATGAAGGGAATTAGACTAAATGAGTTCAAGACTAATTCCTAGATCTACATTTTTTTTCCTATAAAAAGGCTACCAAAAGCAATTAACTTTTAAAAACAGAAAAATTGTTATGAAATATTAAAATTACTTGAGGCATCTTACATTTTAAAAAAATTAATATACAACATATTAAAACCATAAAAACAGAGAAAAACTTAAATTTCAAAGGGTGACAAGGTAGATTAAGTTGTCCATTTTCCATTCTCTATTTGACACATGACTGAAAACCCAGGTAATCCCTTAAAGACTACTAGACTATGAACATACACACTCTCCTATTAACTAATCACTACTGCAATATTTCATACACCACATATTTGTTTAATACACCAAAAGTATTCCACATACTAACTGTGAAGATTAGTCTTATCTGTCAACTTTGCCAGGTTATAGTACCCAGTCACTTAATCAAACATTAATTTAGGTGTTACTGTAAAGGTATTATGTAGATGTAGTTAATATCTACAGTAAGTTGACTTTAAGTAAAGAAGATTACCCTTGACAATGTGGGTGGGACACATCTAATCAGTCGAAGGGCTTAAGAGTAAAAACCGAGTTCTCCCAGAGAAAGAATCCTATCTCAATACTGAAGCATCACCTGACCTTAAACTGGCAGTCTTTCCTACAAATTTTGAACTTGTCCCCCCACCATGTCATGAGTCAATTCACAAAAACAAATCTCTTTCTAAAAACACACATATGCACTACAAATGAGAGTGGTTTTGTTTCACTTGAGAACCCTGACTGCTACACTAACATACTAAATACTCAAACTAGTATTTTCTTTTTTAAGTAAGAATTAACAGATGTCTGTTTCTTGTAACCTCTTTAAAATATTAAAGCATTTTAAATAAGTATTCAGAATGTTACTGCAATGATTATCTCACTCTGCTTTTCTTTATTAAAATACACAGGAAGAAAAAGAACAGTGATGTTTTCCACATTGAACTGTTAAATTCCAAAACTGATTTCAGAAAATTCTGAGATTCAACTTTTTTTCTCATTTTCATGGCCTTCAAAGAGTTTCATAACTAGCCATTATATAACATTACTGAAGAAAGTCACTGACCAGCCCAATTTTAAAGACTGAGGAATCAGGCAAAGAGAAGTAGTAGATTTTGCAGTACTTTATTGAGGTATATTTGCAGAATCAAGCTGGGAATTTTCCAGCTCTAAGTTTTATTGTTGATGCATCAACTAGTTAGCCCGCCATGGTACCCTGACACAGAAAAAGATCTTAGAATCCCAAGATACACAGAAACTACTAAAGACATAGAATGACATATTTAGAAATATCAGTTCATATGCTGGTTCCATTCAAAAAGTGTTACTGATTCTAGGTACCTATAAACTTTTTTTCTGTAAAGGGTCAGTAGTATTTAGGCCTTGCAGGCCGTAAAGTCTCATTGGCAACTACTCAGCTCTGCCATTGTAGCCCCAGGGCAGCCAATGAGAGTACATAAATGAATGAGTATGTCTGATATTCCAATAAAACTTGATTTACTAAAACAGGCCAGATGTGGCCTGTGGACCATAGTTTGCTAAGCTCTGATTCATACACATGAAATCAAGGAGCTAGAAAAGACCCTGGAGATCATACGGCAAACTCCCATTCAATGCCAAGATATCTTTATATCCAACACCAGTGACCATCTGGCTCAGAATAGGCTCTATAAATGAACTGTTTTCCAAGCTAGATTGGTTATTCCTCAATAAGTGACTTCATGCTTTTTGGATAGGATATTTTCCTACAGTGTGGAACTATCTAGAGCACTGTAGGTCATTTAGCATTCCCGGTTTCATGAACAGTCACAAATACACATCCATCACTATGACAACCAAAACCTTCCCCACGTGTTCCCAAATCTCATAAGGTGGGGGTACTGGTACCCAGTGGGTGAAGATATATTGCGCTATCTTGAGATGGGATATGCAGCAGCTGTCCACGCAGCCATTTCCCCTTCTACCTAGGGCAGACATCACTAAATCAATCACAATACTATTTCCTACTGAGGTTGGACTTTGCCTCAGAATGTTTAATACAATGCTCAAGGCAACCATCACCAATGAACCAGAACTGTGACGTTAAAACATATTTGTTATCCCTAATCGAAAAAGATAGTTCTACACACACACACACACACACACACACACACACACACACAGAAAAGAAACTGGCTTCCTTTAAGCTTATGAAGCTGAAAAATAATATGATTTAATTTTAAACCCTATGGGATGTTTTGAAAGTTTGTGTGAACATTTCTTGGTTTTGACAATGACCGGGGCCGCCGAAGGCACTTGGCGCATTAAGGAATGAGGGGCACTGCTGTACAACAAAGGATAATCCTGCATCCTCCTCGATTTTTTAATATCCCACTAGAAATAGACCTGTTTACATTATCTAAGTCTAGACTCTAACTCCATTTAACATACAAATAGGAATTCTTTTTCACATTTTTAATAATACATAAGCTTGCCCAAAGTGTAATTGCTCTGAAAGTCAAGGCAAGACTGTATTTAAATTTTTTTTCTGAATTTTGCCAAGAGTTAATTCAACATTTTGGAAAATCATCTCAATGACTGCAGTAGAATTCAGTGTATGTAAGTACAATTTATCTGAATAAACCTGAATTTTTACTTATTTCAGTCACAATAATTCCAGACACAGGTAACAAAGTTAACCACTTGCTATGTATAGAACATATGTGTTTTGAAAAATATATTTAATGACTTTATTTCTCCTTTATATTTACAGTTGGAACATTACGTTCATTTCTTTGCAGTCAGTTTTGCAAGTAGTTACAATGTATCTATGAATTCACTTCAGCATAATAAAGGGGGGACTACAAGACATTTGTTTTTATTGGCTCTGCCAGGTTAAGAACCACTGGTCTAAACTAATGAAATCTTTTTGACCAAATTTCACTAACAAAGACACTAATCTTGCCCACAATTTTGAAACAAATCTAACGTGTTTCAAGAGTTTAAACACAACAACTTTCACTGGCTAGCTGAAGTCATTTTTACAGAAAAACACAGATCTCTCAATGTAGGTGCAGTTTCTGTATCTCCTCTCCCCTGCTGTATTAAATACACAAGAAATGGCTTAGGACCTCTAAGTCCTCCAGCACACTGGAGCTGTCACTGATTATTTCCAACCAATTGTGAAGAGAACTGGCAGTGTTACAGAGTCAATGAAAGAACCCAGTCATCACCGAGGCAACTGCCCTTGAGCATCAGACAGAAAGATTCTACTCTAAGCCAGTCCATTTTCCACATTCAATTATGTTATTGAGAGCTGTCTCTTGTTCTGCACAGAACAGCTCTAGAACCGCATTCAAGAGGGCAGAAATGTTCAGTATCTGCAACTGTCTATGTAAGAGATTACTAGATTAAAAATTTTAAGGCTTGACATTGACTGAAAGTGGAAATAATCTCCACATAAGTCTACATATTATACACACACATGTATAATGGACTAAGGCCAACGGCAAGCCTAGTTTCTAAGAATGTTAATTATTGTTTCCTAGTACAAGTCTCTCTAAATACCTTTTATAGTTCATGGCAGTTTTAAGTCTTAGAGTGTGAATCGTGCTCATGCTCAGTGGCTAAGTCATGTCAGATTCTTTGCGACCCCATGGACTGTAGCCCACCAGGCTCCTCTGTCCATGGGATTTTTCCAGACAAGACTACTGGAGTGGGCTCGCATTCCTTCTCCAAGAGATCTTCCCGACCCAGGGACGGAACCCGCATCTCCCACATTGGCAAGTGGATTCTTAACACTGAGCCACCAGGGAAGCCCTAGAGTGTAAGTAAGAGCCCATCAGTTCAGTTCAGTTGCTCAGTCGTGTCCGACTCTTTGCGACCCCGTGAATCACAGCACACCAGGCCTCCCTGTCCATCACCAACTCCTGGAGTTTACCCAAACTCATGTCCATCGAGTTGGTGATGCCATCCAGCCATTTCATCCTCTGTCGTCCCCTTCTCCTCCTGCCCCCAATCCCTCCCAGCATCAGGGTCTTTTCCAATGAGTCAACTCTTCGCACAAGGTGGCCAAAGTATTGGCGTTTCAGCTTCAGCATCAGTCCTTCCAATGAACACCCAGGACTGATCTCCTTTAGGATGGACTGGTTGGATCTCCTTACAGTCCAAGGGACTCTCAAGAGTCTTCTCCAACACCACAGTTCAAAAACATCAATTCTTCGGTGCTCAGCTTTCTACACAGTCCAACTCTCACATCCATACATGACCACTGGAAAAACCATAGCCTTGACTAGACGGACCTTTGTTGGCAAAGTAATGTCTCTGCTTTTGAATATGCTATCTAGGTTGGTCATAACTTTCCTTTCAAGGAGTAAGCGTCTTTTAATTTCATGGCTGCAATCACCATCTGCAGTGATTTTGGAGCACAGAAAACTAAAGTCTGACACTGTTTACACTGTTTCCCCATCTATAGTATTTAAGTATCTCAAAGACTAAATCCCAAAGCAACACCGTAAACATAAGTAAGGGTGGGTCCCAGATACTTTCTTTAAACCAAGTTTCCAACTATTCTAGGTTAAGTGGTGACATTCAGTTTTGAGAGCTAAGAGAGACAGGCACGTTGGAACATAATTTCAATGATTTACTTATTTTTTTATTCTTCAGAGACATGCATGTAAAAGTGAGTGGAAGGAAGAGGAAAAAATAACAGCAAGGGTTTGAAATGGTCTATAAGTAATTCTTGAGTCTCCCAGGGAATAAGGCAACCAGGTCCAGGGAACTAGCACTTCTCACATTTCTCTGCAGAGAACTTTCTATATGACCCACTTCTAAACCTACAAGGTGCTACAAGCTACTTAGCCACAAACAGCCCAAAGCCAGCCCTGACTCAACACAATATCTGAGGAATAAGTATTATAAATAGAGAGGACAAAGCTGAAAAGGATGGCTAATACACAAACAAGAATACTGAGACCAATGTACGTCTTTATAAGCTAAAAAGCTGAATAGTTGAAACACAGGTAGGATAAAATTAAATAGGGAGTAAGTGTAAAGTTATGCATTTCAATTTAAAAATCAGCTCTACAGGTACAAGGACCACACTAACAGAGAGTTCCTGCAGAAATGTAGGGGGCTTTGGCTTACCAAATGCTTAATATAAGAGCAAGACGTGTCTGTTTGGATATTAACACAATTTTGGACAAAAAGGGTATGGTGTCCACCTTACAGGAAGTTAACAGTCCCACTATTTGCTGCCTTGATCAGACACCTAAACTACTGTAGACAGTTATGGAAGCTGAATTTTCAAAATACTGACAATCTACTGCATCCAGAATAAGACAACTGGGTTAGTGAGAGATCTAGATATTGGCATTATTTAACCTGAAGAAGAGATAATAAGACATAATTATCTTTAAATATGTGACAAAACTTTACATAGCAAAGAGGAAATAGTTCTTCTGTGTCTCTCTACAATTAAACCAACTAGATTTTTAAAAAATATACACAATAGGTAATTTGGATCTGTTGCATAAAAAGGAAGTGAACACCTAGTCACTCTATGTATTCAGGCAAGGGCCTCAAGTCCTTTCGGATAAGAAGTGTTATCAGGGTACCCAAATCAGGTAGAAGAATGGATTAAGGGACTGTTACAGGTTCATCCAATTCTGCAGTAACATTCTTTTAAGTGCAGAAGAAAAAGTACAGGCTGAGGCAACAGACTCTTTATTTCCCTAGTAGCAAGTTATGTTAGAGAAAGGAGAGAAGAAATAAGACAGCCAAGTGATTTTAAGGTACATTTTAAAATACATGGTATGTAAGGACCTCAAAGTGAGATGCGGTGGAAAAGAGAACTGTATTTAGGGTTGGAAGACTTTTCCTTTAAAATGGTGAACAGCTGAAACACAGGCGGGATAAAATTTAACAGGAAGCAAGTGTAAAGTCATGCATCTCAATTTAAAATTCAGTTATACAAGTGCAGTGTTTTCATTCAAAAATGCTGAATAGCTGCATCCCAGTTCCAGCCCAGCCTAGCCAGTCAGTGAACCTTTCTGTGGCTTAAGTTTTTCTACCTCTGAACTAAGGATACCACCTCTCCTGCCTCAAGGATCAAAGGACCAAATAAGAAAAGCACTACCTAAATAATTTATACATAACTTATCACTGTTATTGTTCTACATTAGTCTGACTCTTCTAAGCTCTGTTCACCTCACTTTAAAAAGGATATGAAAAACCTATTATCATAAAAATCAACCAAGTTCAGACCTTATGATTTAAGTAGAGACACAGAAAGCATGTTTTGGGTAGAAAACCTCAAGGAAAAGAGAGTCTTCTCCAAAGAATAGTAACAAGGTATTTATTATAGAATAAGTTGTGTGTTCTTCTAAAGAATGCTGTTCAGCTGTTTTCTATAGGAAAAGGAAATGAGATTTAGAAGAGGTGGACTTAAATGGTTGCAAGCGAGATTACAGGCAGGTCTAGAGAATAACATTTTACATGCTTTTTTTGAGATCAAATGAAACGAATCCAACATGTCAGGATGATAAGACCCTGGAAGAGGCTATAGGGATTTAGAACTCAAAACCTACTTGTCCTGGATTGGTCAACATTTAATATCCTTAAGGGAGTCAAATCAGATTATTTCCCAAGGTCCTTTCCAGCTCTAGAACTCAGAGTTAGAACCAATAAATAACTTTACTAGGAAAAGAAATAAAGTTAGCAGTTATACTTGGGAGCATGTTTTTTATGAGCTTTCTACTTTCATCAAAGTGCTCTTACTTAAGTGATAAAGCAAATAAGGTAAAATGTTAAAAATAGGTGAATCTGAGTAAACAGTATACAGGTGGTTCCCTGTACTATTTTTATTTTTGCAACTTTATTCAATTACTATGAAATAGTCATCATTTAGGTTTAAAATATTAGGAGTTGACTGATACGGCTTATCTTACTAGTTCTTGTGGGAAAGCCTATAACTTGATTATGTATCACTTCCTAGGGCCTGCCCTCCCTCCTCTGCTGTTAATTAACACAAGTTCACTCATAAATAGTGCTTGGTCTTCTGGCATCTACAGTGTTCTCATCAATCCCAATGTTTACTTCCTCTCAATTTTGCAAATAAACTTCAATATTTGTTTTTTATTCACATGTCTTTTTAATTTGTTTTTTAATTAGAGAATAATTGCTTTACAATGTTGTGTTGGTTTATGCCATACAACAATGCAAATCAAAATTGTGTGTGTGTGTGTGTGTGTGTGTGCACGTGCGCGCACACATGTATCTGAAGAACGGAACAGCAACCCACTCCAGTTTTCTAGCCTGGAGAATTCCATGGATGTGTTTCTGTGTGTGTGTGTGCCTGGAGAATTCCATGGATGTGTGTGTGTGTGTGCGCGTGCCTGGAGAATTCCATGGATGTGTGTGTGTGTGTGTGTGTGTGTGTGTAGAAGGGAACAGCAACCCACTCCAGGATTCTGACCTGGAGAATTCTATGGACTGTATAGTCCATGGGGTCGCAAAGAGTCAGATACTAATGAGTGACTTTCACACATATACACACATACATATATATCGTCTCCCTCTTGTCTTGCCTGGAGAACCCCATGGACTAGCGGAGCCTGGCAGGCTACAGTCCATGGGATCGCAGAGTTGGACAGGACTAAGCGACTGACACTTCTTGAATCTTCAACCCTTCCTTTAAACCTCCCCAACACTCCTAATTACCATATAAACTTTGACTTCCCAGCCTGTGCCAGGTCATTCTCACAGAGGTGGCAGAGATGGAAGGGATTTTCTTCCCTGCCCGCTACAGGCAATGAGGGAGCACACTGTCTGCAGGGTATTTTAAAACAATAATAAAAGCAACTAAAAGTCCTTCTGCTTCTTATCATCACCAGGCACTGGCAATATGAAACAACCTTAATGTTTAGACACTCCTTCCAACCACTGCAGACAGCTTCAAACATTACCCCTTAACATGTCACCAGTAATGGTCAGCCTCTTCAACCTCTGCCCAAATCTTTTATCCAATAGTTTTTCTTTACCTCAGGATCTCAAAATAAAAACAAAAGCTAATAATAAGAACAACAAATATTAAAAATAATCAGTGTACTTTCTACAATAGTTGTAACTGTGAGGCATATCATTGTCACTTTAATAGAAAAGCTCATATAAAATCTAATGTGATGCCTCTCTCAAACAGAACTAAGTAGCGTCTCTATATATCACCTCAATTATGATTTAGCATTAAAACTATTTTTCAAACAACAATAATGTAAACAAGTGGTTCACAGCCATAACCCAATGCCTGGAGACTGGAAAATTTGCCAAGATTTATGGGCTCAGACTCAGCAGAATGAACAAGGCTCTCCTAGCATAACTGCAGTCCTTTCAGCCTCTGTTCGCCTTGCATCATACGGAGGGCCATGTCATCTTAGTCACTATGAAAAAAAAGGTCTAACTCAGAGAAAGAAAAGGACAGAAAGAGCTTTTAAAAGAAGGGGTCGACTATGCCTCCGTTAATCTTGCCGAGGGCCTGCATCAAAGGTAGTACACAGTTGGATGGTAAAATCAGCAGATCAACACTCTGCTTGGTATCCCCCTGTTCAAAGCTGTACTCCTCAGCTGTAACAAATCCTCCTGATTCCATCAAAAGGCAGGGAATGGCTGCCCACTAGGGTATGCAGATAACTGAGAATTGACTACATAAATCATAGAATTGATAATCAGAGAGTTGTTGTTTAGTCACTAAGTCATGTCCAACTCTTTGCAACCCCATGCTGTAGCCCGCCAGGCTCCTCTGTTGATGGGATTTCCCAGGCAAGAATACTGGAGTGGTTGCCATTTCCTTCTCCAGGGGATCTTACCCACTCAGGGATGGAACCCAAATCTTCTGCACTGGCAGACAGGTTCTTTAGCACTGAGCCACCAAGAAAGCCCAATCAGAGTACAGAACCAAAAAACTCAATATAACAAGCTACTACTTCACGTATTACAAACTGGTGATTAAAAAGAAACGTGCTAGCATGTGTATATCAAGGCGGTTTTGATTATAGCCGTTTTAACAGTTCTTCCAATGCACAGATACATGTTTCAGTGCAGCAGAAATAAAAAATAGTAAATTCATAAGAATAATGAGTAATCTGCCATACCCTGATTTAAAAAAAAAAAAATGCCATTACTGGTTAAACTGTAAAATACATCTAAATCCTACAAAATAATACTTAGCATTTATCTAGAGAAGGCTAAGAAATTTATGCAGCATTAGAACAAAAGACAAAAATTCCAAAGATAATCGAGAACACAAAGCAATTAAATTTCAAACATACTACTCAGACACATAACTAGAAACTTGCTACAGAAAGCAGGGCTCTTATGTTTCAAAAAAATGAGCACTTCCTCTCCTATGAACTAATGTCCAAGAACCTACAGGCTTTCTCCTAAAACCAAGGGAAAGGGGAAAAGAACACATTTTCAAATCAACAATATATGGAAAAATCAGAAAAGGCCTTTCAGAAAAACAGTATGTCTAAAGAAATAAGATTGAATTAAAACATATAGAAATCTACCTGACATTTAATTCAATAGCTTTAAAGATAAGTGTCATCTTTTCATTTTCTAATTTGAAAAATTATTCAATTTCCTTTCATGTTACAGCATTATTTATGTTTACGTAATGCTTTCCACTTGAAAGTTTCAGGTGTGCCCCTAAACACAGGAAGTTATAACAATCTTACCCAAGCATACATTTTCAAAGCCATCAAGAGTTTAGCTTAATAATACTATGTTGCATACTTCAAATTTATTAAAAGAGTACATCTTAAGCGTTCTCACCACAAAAGGAAAGAGAGAAATTAGTAACTATGTGAAGTGATGGTTTGTTAATTAGCTTGACTGTGATAATCATTTCACAATATACGTACATGTCAAGTTATCACGTTGTACACCTCAAGTATACGCAATTTTGATTTGTCAAGTATGCTTCATGAAAGCTGAGGAAAAGAGTTTACAAGCTAGCAAGACACCAAGCCATCAATAAACATAAACTGCTCAGGTTTACTTGAATTAGTGCAAGTCAAACCACTAAATCAGATCTAAAAGATCTACAAACCAATACTGTAGTTTCAAAAATAAAAAAATGTTAACCTTCGAAATATAAACTGCTTGAAACAAGCAAAAGACTCAATCATCAGATATCACCCTCCACCAAGGACAACGCTCTCCCTAGGTACCTTGCCCAGCTTGTGACAAAAATACAAAATTTGCCATTACCTAAAGCAAAACAGTCTTTATAAGTACAAAGAAGTGAGATACTATAATGATGTAGATTAGGAAGTACATATCAATTGTAGTCCATAAAACATAAATGCAGACAATAACTAAAATTAATAATAATTAGCTCTGGTAATGATAAAAGCAAGCCCACACACTACACAATCGCCAATAAGGAAAACTAAATATGCTAATATGTATGTAACAACAGATCTTGGGTTATCAATACTTTTAAAAAATCTACCAATGGAAAATACATGTTTTCCTTGTAGCACAAATAAAAAGTAACAGTAAATCCATGGGAATTGCACTCAAAAACTAAACACAACCGGATAACTTGTAATAAAAATACATTACAAAGTTACATAGAAAAACAATGAACAGTAACTGACAACGTGAGTGCACTGGCTTTCCATATAATTATCACTGTAATTCTAAACGCATTTAGAAGCTGATTGCATGACAAAGGAAATAAGACAGCCTAAACTCTGCAAGGTAGGAAAGATTCCAAAAGGGAAACTTCGGCTGGCTTACTGGTATGAGGATAACTTGAAAGTAATATCTATTTGACAAAGAAATGCAGTTGAACCTGGGTGCGGAAGAGCTCAAGTTTTCCCTGGAAATGTAAATTCTTCACCGAAATTCACAAGGGTTTAAAAAAAAAAGCCGCATCAGTAAACCAGGATTAATTGCAAATGAGGCAACAGGAGTTCAGCATCCAATAGGTGGTCTGATCATCTTTCTAATCCGTTAGGTCAAGAGTCCTTCTCACCTACGACCCTCAGAGAAGGGCTGACTCCCTGCTCTCAAACCTCCTCAGCAAGCCAACCTTTGCCAGCTCATGCCACCCTCACAGATGATCTCTGCCAAGTCCCGGGACACTCCCCCAAGCGGGACAGCCTTCCTCCGAGACGCCTCCTGCCCAGGGTCACCCGCCAGTCCCCCTCCCCTTCTCAGGGCCTCTCCGGCCTCGGGGTCCCCAGTGCCTCCCTCCCCAAACCCTCACGGCTGCCCTGAGCTCCCCGCCCCCGGTCCCCGACCCCCAATTCTAGTCCCCTCCCTCAAACCTGGGGTCACCGTTCTCCCTCTGCCCGCGCGGGGAGTCCCGATTCTCCCGTCCCTACCCGGTATCCGCGTCCCGCGACGCGGGGCGGCAGGGGCGCCGAGAAGCATCCACTGAGGAGACAAGTGCCTGGGGACTCTCCGGCTCCGATCTGGACCGGAGCCGGGCTTCCGCCTCGCGCCGGAAGGCATTCGCGAGCGGGAGCGGAAGTCCCGCCCGCTCCCCGCCGGCCGGCGGGCAAAGAGCGCACAGTGGGGTCTAGCCAGAACGTCAGGAGGATTCGCTGGGGGTTAACAGGGGTCGTAGGCACCCGGCCTAGAGAAAAAAGGCTTACCGTGAAGGGCCAAGGCGCCAAAAGTCTTTCTCCTTGCAGCTTCTCTTTACAGCCGATGAGCCAACGCACCTGCAATCGCTTGACCAAGGGGCTGTTCTTGCTGACGCCCCCAGAGGAACAAGATGACTCAGACCCTGACCCCTGCCCCCACAATCTAGTTGAAAATTGACATAAATATAAACAGAGATGAATAACACCACAAGGCAGCACTGCTTCATTCCTTAATCCAGATGTTTATCACCTGCTGCTAAGTCGCTTCAGTCGTGTCCGACTAGGCTGTAAACAGATGCAAACCCCTGTCTTATGAAGCGAGGGAGGCACTCAGGGCAATGAACTAGGCAGAGAGTAAATGAAACAGCGACCCGTCCCTCGGGAAACTTAGAGTAGTATAGGGACAGATATATGAACAAATAAGTGCAATGAAACCATCGCGCATTAAAGGAACTATGGCCGAGCTGAAGGCAGTGGTGGCGGTAGGAAGGTGAGCAGACACAAGACGATAGAAATACTGGCTCCTCGGTGAGTCTGAAATGAACGATGAATAAGAGTTAAAGGTCAAACAAGGTAGAGAAGGGCATGCAGAGGAGAAGGATGCCAGAGAGAGCTTGGTTTGATTAGGGATCTGGAGGAGAGTACACCTAATTTAGCAAGGTCTGTGATCGGAAAGGCGGGAGGAAGCAGTGAGAGGAGGCAAGCCCAGATCTGGAAGACTGCTTTGCGTTATACTAAGGAATTTAGACTTTAGACTCCAGGCAACAGGGAATCAGCACATTATCTGTAGGGGAACAGACAAAACACTGAGTCATGGGTTGATTAGGATGATTGGCCTACTCATCAAAGGAAAATAACTTGAAAGATCATGGATAGAACATTGTACCTGTGAGGGTGTTTTCTCAAGCTGTCATCAATTCAGCCCCTCAGTCGTGTCCAACTATTTGTGACCCCACGGACTGCAGCAGACCAGGCTTCCCTGTCCATCACCATCTCCTGGAGTTTACTTAAACTCATGTCCATAGAGTCAGTGATGCCATCCAACTCTCTCATTCTCCATCGCCCGTTCTCCTCCTGCCTCAGTCCTTTGCAGCATCAGGTGGTCAGTTTTCTGATGAGTCAGTTCTTCACATCAGGTGGCCAAAGTATTGGAACTTCAGCTTCAGCATCAGTCCTTCCAGTGAATATTCAGGACAGATTTCCTTTAGGGTTGATTGGTTTGATCTCCTTGAAGTCCAAGGGACTGTCAAGAGTCTTCTCCAACACCATAGTACAAAAGCATCAATTTAAACTGTTATACCCAGATGTAAAAACAATGGATGACTACAACAACTCTACACAGGAAGGCCACCAGAGTTCAGACCCCTGGGGTTGTCTACTGGGCAAATCACCCCAACCAACTGAGTGGCCAGCTGAAGCTGTGGCAACCATGGGATGAAGGGGCTGAGACGGAAGAAACTTCATTACCGGCTACAATAATGAGGACTGTTGTCTCTATTCTCTTACTTGCTACTCCAACTGTTTAATCAGTACCCTCTTGCACACCAAACCCCATTTTTCCTTTTGAGAAATAAATGGTATAGCAGTTTTTCCAATTCTTTTCCTTTTGCCAGCAACAAACTATGTTCCAATATATGGAGATAGAATTATGGTAAAATAAAAGGAAGACTGGACATCTTGTAGAACATCTGTACTTAGAGGGCATAGTATCACCTCTGGATGGAGTAGAAAGACACAGATTTGAGCTTAAAACTCAACATTCAGAAAACTAAGATCATGGCATCCGGTCCCATCACTTCATGGCAAATAGATGGGGAAACAATGGAAACAGTGGGAGACTTTATTTTCTTGGGCTCCAAAATCACTGCAGATGGTGACTGCAGCCATGAAATTAAAAGACGCTTTCTTCTTGGAAGAAAAGCTATGACCAACCTACACAGCGTATTGAAAAGCAGACATTACTTTGCCAACAAAGGTCTGCCTAGTCAAAGCTATGGTCTTTCCAGTAGTCATGAATGTGAGAGTTAGACTATAAAGAAAGCTGAGCACGGAAGAATTGATGCTTTTGAACTGTGGTGTTGGAGAAGACTTTTGAGAGTCTCTTGGACCGCAAGGAGATCCAACCAGTCCATCCTAAAGGAAATCAGTCATAAATATTCACTGGAAGGACTGATGTTGAAGCTGAAACTCCAATACTTTGGCCACCTGATGTGAAGAGCTGACTCATTGGAAAAGACCCGGATGCTGGGAAAGATTGAAAGTGGGAGGAGAAGGGGATGACAGAGGATGAGATGGTTGGATGGCATCACCAACTCAATGGACATGAGTTTGAGTAAGCTCCAGTAGCTGGTGATGGACAGGGAAACCTGGTGTGCTGTGGTCCATGGGGTTGCAAAGAGTCAGACAGGACTGACCAACTGAACTGAACTGAACTGAAGGAACACAGAGAGAAAATGGCCATTAAAGCTGAGTCACGTGGCAGTGCCCTACAGAAAAGATCTATTAACACCCCTTACCAAGGACACAGGACCTGATCTGTTTTCTTTGATTACAGGAAATATTCCTGTGTACTTCTGAAATATTTTTTTGTTTTGCTTAACTAGGCAAGAAAGATTCCTACTATTTGCAACCAAAGTAATTTTGCTTAAGACAATCTACTCCCAGAGCTCCTGTTGAATAGGCACTGAGTCAAATGATCCACATTCATTGCCACAGCAAACTGAAATGAATATAGCATGCGTTCAGTCATGCCCAACTTTTTGTGACCCTATAGACTGTAACCCGCCAGGCTCATCTGTCCATAGGATTTTCCAAGCAAGAATACTGGATTGAATTGCCATTTCCTCCTTCAGGGGATCTTTCTGACCCAGGGATCAAACTTGGTTCTCTTGTGTCTCCTGCATGGCAGGCAGATTCTTTACCACTGAGCTACCTAGGAAGCTGAAGTGGATGTAGACACAACCCAAATAGGCTAAGAGGATCTCTCATGCATGGATTTAAGCATTGACATATAGCCCTCCACTTGGTCTCCCTTTCATGTTGAAATAGAAATGTGACGCAAACCTAGGATTGGGTTAGGCATGAGCAAGGTGTCCCATGCTGGTAGGAAAAAAATGGGTAGAGGAACCAGAGGGAAGAGGAGAGAGAAGCAATATGGAAGAGAGAAAGAAGGGGAAAGAGAAGACATAATTATCTGAGAAATAATTAGGTCATCTTAGTTTCTATCTTTTCAGTTTTTTAATCCAAACCCTTATGGGGTCCAGCTAAACTTTCTGTCCTTAAATTCTATGGAAATTCTGTGTCCTTCCAGTAAATTTCCCATTTGACTTGGGTTAGTGTTAGTAGCTTTTTATTCCTAGAAATGAAATTCCAAGACATCAGTCCACAAGACACAAGGTTGCCTGTTCATTCTCTTTTCTGCATCACTCTCTTCTCCCCAGAACTTGGGAGTCAGCTTCTCACCCAAGGCCCAACAGCTGCTGCTGCTGCTGCTAAGTCACTTCAGTTGTGTCCAACTCTGTGCAACCCCATAGACAGCAGCCCACCAGGCTCCCCCGTCCCTGGAATTCTCCAGGCAAGAACACTGGAGTGGGTTGCCATTTCCTTCTTCAATGCATGAAAGTGAAAAGTGAAAGGGAAGTCGCTCAGTCATGTCCAACTCTTCACGACCCCATGGACTGCAGCCTTCCAGGCTCCTCTGTCCATGGGATTTTCCAGGCAAGAGTACTGGAGTGGGTTGCCATTAACAGCAGGGGCAAGATTTTCACACCTCCACTACTGCCTACAGGAAAACTGTCAGAGTTACCATGGCATTGATAGGTGGAGCAAATCATACCACCATCAGTATGTAAATATGGAGGAAGATTTTGGAAACCCACACTTCTTTTTGTGAACTTTTTATTTTGTATTGGAGTATAGCCAGTTAACAATGCTGTGATAGTGTCAGGTGAGCAGCGAAGGGACTCAGCCATACATATACATGTATCCATTCTCCCCCAAGCTCCCCTCCCATCCAGGCTGCCACAAGGTATTAAGCAGAGTTCCATGTGCTATATAGGTTCTTGTTGGTATTTTAAATATAGCAGTGAGTGCATGACTATCCCAAACCCCCTAACTGTCCCCTCCTCCCAGCAACTGTAAGTTCGTTTTCTAAGTCTATGAGTCTTTCTATAGAAACCAGTATTTCAAATTCTTCATTATACAGAGGCAGGAGCTAAAGTCCAGCTAAACATAGCAATTTCTCAAAGGCTGAATAATTCAATAGTTCCAGAGATAGGACTAGTTCAAAAATCTCTCTCCCAGTCCACTTACCTGATTATTTGGTGTGGAAAGAGTCTAATACTCTCAAAAGGTTATCGTGAAAACCTTAAAAGTGTACTATAGTGATTTCTCTGGTGGTCCAATGGCTAAGACTCTGCACTTCCAATTCAGGGGGTCCAGGTTGGATCCCTGGTAAGGGAACTAGATCTCTCCTGCCACAATCAAGACCTGGTACAGCCAAAATAATTAAATATATTTTTTAAAAAGTACACTACTATCCAGCCTGCTCTCTCCTGGCCTCTAGAGTTCACTCATATCTATATAACGGCATCAGTCTGACTGCAGAACCATGACAACTGTTTAGAAGACACTTGTGAGTGTCACTGGTGATATAGTTCCTCTGAACCAGGAAACAACATCCTAAGGAATGTTTTCCTAGTTTTTTTTTTTTTTCAGTACTCTCTGACTGGCTCAGACAGATAGATGGATTAATTAACAGAGCTAATAAGGTTAGATGTTTCAACAGTTTACTCACAGATTCTCTATTCTCTTTAGTTCATACCTGATCGTCTTTCTTATCTTTGTTTGTTTCACCACCACTATAAACAACAATGTCATTAAGAGTCACATCCAAAACCACATCCTCTTCCCCTTGCACCTGCAGTAGTTTAGTAATTTGTAGCAAAATAAACTAGTCTACGTGCGTGCGTGCTAAGTCACTTCAGTCGTGTCTGACTCTTTGCGACCCTGTAGACTGTAGCCTGCCAGGCTCCTCTGTCCATGGGATTCTCCAGGCAAGAATACTGGAGTGGGTTGCTATGCCCTTCTCCAGGGGATCTTCCTGATCCAGGGATGGAACCCAGGTCTCTTGCATTGCCAGCACATTCTTTACCACCTGAGCCACGAGGGAAGCCCAAACTAATCTATGCTGCTGCTGCTGCTAAGTCGCTTCAGTTGTGTCCGACTCTGTGCAACCCCATAGACAGCAGCCCACCAGGCTCCTCCGTCCCTGGGATTCTCCAGGCAAAACTAGTCTATAGTTGGGAGCAATCACAATAGCATGTTCTCTGAGGTATAAATAAAATTGTATTAGTAAAAGATTATGAATTGAATGACAATTAGGGTCATCCAATGCTCTCCAGTTAGTAATTCCCAGCTCTACCGCAAGGTACCAAATAAAGGTGTTTTCTGTGAAGATCTCAGTCTTCTGTGCTCAAATAATATCACTTAGAGTGAAAAATGAGTCTTATTACGTTGAAGGTGGTGTTTTCTTCCTAAAGGGGGAGCTGCCCCAGAAATGCTTCAGTTTAATTGAAATATTTTTGAAAACATGATCTTTTATATTTTGGTCTAAATTTTTTGTGGTAAAATATACAAAACATAAAATTGCTCATTTGAGCCATGTTCAATTACACATTTCTGTGGTATTAAGTGCATTCACAGTGTTGAATAACCATCACTCCCATCCATCTCCAGAACTTTTGCATCTTCCAAAACTGAAACTCTGTACCTGTTAAACAATGATTCCCCATTCTCCCCTCCCCTAAATCTAATTTTGGTCTAATTTTATAGGTTTGTATATTTCATTAAAATATTTTCAACACTAATTCATACCCTCTTGAAGTAAACATATTTATAAATCGGAAATAAAATAGTGCCTTATTCACCTCTTTTCCCCTGTGGAATTCAAAAGTAACCTATCATTTCCATGGGGACACATTGTACAATGATCAGCTATTTCTACTTCTTTAAAACCCACACCAATGGGAATTCCACATGTAAAGGAGAAACACACCAGGGACACTTGACATGATACTCATTAACTGAAAGTTTGGGTGGGTATGTTTGGAAGGACTTTTATACATGTTAATGATTTTAAACTGCAAGCCTTGTTTTCCTTTCTGCAAAAGCCATGGACATTCCACACACCTGACTGGGGCACAAGCCTCACTTTGTTTTCTTTCCAACAAAATCAAAACTAAACAGGAATGCTCCTGCCAGAAAAAGCTTCACCTGCTAAATTCCAACAAGTCTAGGAAAATAAGCCTTTCCTCTTCAATAAAGATTTCTCTCCCTGGCCTGGTAACTGAAACAGACACACAGTTCTACTTCTAACTTAAAAATCTCACCATTAGGTAGAGTAATAGACTGAATTTTTAGCCCTGAATCTCAATTCCGTTGTTTAGTCGCTAAGTTGTGTGCAACTCTTTGCAACCTGTAGTACGCCAGGCTCCTCTGCCCATGGGATTTCACAGGCAAGAATACTGGAATTGGTCGCCATTTTCTACTTCAGGGTCTCCATAATACAAACTTATCTCCCAAGAAGAAATAAACTACAGTCTAAGAAGACTGAGACAAAACTTTCCTTGTGAAAACAATAGGAGTATGTCTTAAAGAGGAATATGCCCTCTCTACAAAAGTATCACGATGAATTAGTAAGAAGTCACTTCCTTTTTTTTTTTTTTTTTGGCTGGGCTGGGTATTTGTTGCCATGTGCAGGGTTTCTCTAGTTGCCATGCCAGGGGGCTTCTCTAGTTGTGGCACACAGGTTCTCTAGTTGTGGGGCTCGGGCTTAGTCGCCCTGCAGCAAGTAGGATCATAGCTCCTCAACCAGGAATCGAAACTGAGTCCCCTGCATGAAGGATTTTTAACTGAACCACAGGGAAGACTGCACCTCCTTTATTTTTCAGTTCAGTTCAGTTCCCTCAGTCGTGTCTGACTTTTTGCAACCCCATGAACTGCAGTATGCCAGCCCTTCCTGTCCATCACCAATTCCCAGGGTTCACTCAAACTTATGTCCATTGAGTCAGTGATGCCATCCAACCATCTCATCCTCTGTCATCCCCTTCTCCTCCTGCCCTCAATCTTTCCCAGCATCAGGGTCTTTTCCAATGAGTCAGCTCTTCGCATCAAGTGGCCAAAGTATTGGAATTTCAGCTTCAACATCAGTCCCCCCAGTGAACACCCAGGACTGATCTCCTTTAAGATGGGCTGGTTGGATCTCCTTGCAGTCCAAGGGACTCTCAAGAGTCTCCTCCAACACCACAGTTTAAAAATATCAATTCTTTGGCACTCAGCTTTCTTTATAGTCCAACTCTCACATCCATACATGACCACTGGAAAAACCATAGCTTTAACTAGACGGATCTTTGTTGACAAAGTAATGTCTCTGCTTTTTAATATGCTGTCTAGGTTGGTTATAACTTTCCTTCCAAGGAGTGCTGCTGCTGCTGCTAAGTCGCTTCAGTCGTGTCCGACTCTGTGCAACTTCAAAGATGGCAGCCCACCAGGCTCCCCCATCCTTGGGATTCTCCAGGCAGGAACACTGGAGTGGGTTGCCATTTCCTTCTCCAATGCATGAAAGTGAAAAGTGAAAGTGAAGTCGCTCAGTCGTGCCCTACTCTTAGAGACCCCATGGACTGCAGCCTACCAGGCTCCTCCGCCCATGGGATTTTCCAGGCAAGAGGACTGGAGTGGGGTGCCATTGCCTTCTCCGTTCCAAGGAGTAAGCGTCTTTTAATTTCATGGCTGCAGTCACCATCTGCAGTAATTTTGGAGCCCAGAAAAATAAAGTCTGACACTGTTTCCCCATCTATTTGCCATGAAGTGATGGGACCGGATGCCATGATCTTAGTTTTCTGAATGTTGAGCTTTAAGCCAACTTTTTCACTCTCCACTTTCACTTTCATCAAGAGGCTCTTTAGTTCTTCACTTTCTACCTTAAGAGTGGTGTCATCTGCATATCTGAGGTTATTGATATTTCTCCCGGCAATCTTGATTCCAGCTTGTGCTTCTTCCAGCCCAGCGGTTCTCATGATGTACTCTGCATAGAAGTTAAATAAGCAGGGTGACAATATACAGCCTTGAAGTACTCCTTTTCCTATTTGGAACCAGTCTGTTGTTCCATGTCCAGTTCTAACTGTTGCTTCCTGAACATTACAAATCAAACAATACTGTACATGTTGAATGTTTCTGCCTTGAGTAGCCATGACAGAATCATAGAGGGTTTTATTTTCTGAGTCCTCTTTTTTTTCATCCTGAAGTAGACTTTCTCCATGGCAAATACTCACTGCCCAGGAAAGTACCCTGAGCACAGTGTCATCAGATAAAATATGGGACACTCACTTAAATTTGAGTTTCAGATTATTTTTTCATGTAAGTATTAATATGTTCCCAAATATCACATGGACATACTTCTAGCAAGAAATTATTATTGCTTATCTGAAATTCAAATTTAACTGAGAATCCTGTATTTTTGCTTGCTAAATCTAGTACCCCTTTTGCACACAAGAAAATTTGTTAAACATTACTAAAGGAAAGATTTCTTAAATACATCAAGGCCACTTTTCTCCCACAAAACTATGAACAGACTATTGGACTGTTAACACACTATATGGCAACTGCCCACCTTTGTATCCATCTTAACATTTTACATTAAAAAAGAAGAGAAGCAAGATCAAAGATCTGTGGTAAATATTGTTAAGGATTAAATGGAAATTATATAAGACTGAATTAGAGAAACCGATCTGATTTTCATGTAGCTAAAAGGTAATAACTTATGGATTGGGTGTTCTTTAGTATGTGAGTCTAGTTTTTACCTAAGCACAGAGTGGACAAGTACTACTGAACCAGATTAGTCTTTTCATTGTAGTTACTTTTAAAGTATTTTTCTGTAGGGTGGATTTGGTTGGTTTTGTTTTGTTTTTAATTATGTTCTGTATTCTTTGTTCTTTTTTTTCTTTTGGCAATCAAGTAGAAATTTGGTATCAGAGGACTATAGCCCGAAGAATGTTGGAGAAATTTATACGGCATTTTTGGAAAATGGAGAAGTGAGATTACATTAACAAATAGACATATACCTATGATTGATTCATGTTGATACGTGGCAGAAAACAACATAATATTGTAGAGTAGTTATCCTCCACTTAAAAATAAATAAATTTTAGGAAATAAAATTTTAAAAAGCATTAACAAGTAGATATGAACTTTGCTGACCTATGTGCCTCCACACTCTGTTTAGTATTCACCCCAAGAGAGATAAACTATATATAAAATAATTTCTGAGACATTGCTGCTACCCTGGGCCAAGGAACCTGTCCACATCTGTCATCTAAGATGCCAGGCCTTGGGGCGCCACTGTGGAGGCACTTGCCAATGTCCTCTGCCCACTCAGGTCTCGCTCTATCCCCTAAACACAAAGGAGCACTGCCGAAACCCATCTTAGCAAATATAGTTTGTCAAACACTGCCTTCATTTTCTTCTTGCAACTGCTCTCTCTCCATAGAACAGAAATCAATATATCGAAGACAGCATACTGTCCTTGTTAGTCTTTTTAAATCGGTCTTTTTTTTTTGGTGGCCCCGCAGCATGTGGATTCTTGGTTCCCAGACCAGTGATCAAATGCACACCCTCTGCAGTGGAATCATGGAACCCTAATCACTAGACCACCAGGGAAGTACTCTTAAATCAGTCTTATTAGCCTTTTGCCCCATACAACTTTTTTATTCCTCCTCAACCAAGCATGCATTGATTCATTTGTTCATTCAACAGATATCCAGAGAGCACACAGTTCTAGATCCATCGGTAAACAAGAGACAAAAGCTCCTTGTGGAATTTGCATTCTAATAGGAAGGGCAGGGGATGAGAGGAGAAGGAAATAAACAATAAAGGAATAAATAAATACGTTACATTTGTTACAATTTAATATATTAATTTATTTAACATGATGATAAATGTTTATTATAATTTAATGTTTACTTCCCTGATGGTTCAGTGGTAAAGAATCTGCCTGCCAAGCAGGAGACGTGGGTTCCAACCCTGGGTCAGGAAGATCCCCCTGGAGAAGGAAATGGCAACCCACTGCAGTATTCTTGCCTGGAGAATTCCATAGACAGAGGAGCCTGGTGGGCTACAGTCTACGGGGTCACAAAAGAGTTGGACATGAGTTAGCAACTAAACACAACATTTATGTAACATGGTGATAAATAATTTAGGGAAAAATAGGGCACAACAAAAGAGTAGGAGGTTGCAATTACAGCCATCAGGAAGTGACACTGGGGCAGAGGGTTGAAAAAGTGAAAAAAAGGCATGTCTGGGAAAAAGCGTGCCATGACAGAAAGGACAGACAGGGCAAGGCTCTGAGACAGGAGCACACAAATCAAATTCTGGAAATCCAACTTGCAACATGCTCCAAGGTGTCTCAGTTCCAGCTTAGGCTCACCCTGGACTCCGTCCTAGAAGGACTGATTTGTTTGCATTTCTGTCTCCACTGTCAGCCCTGGCCGACATTTCTCCTTTGGCAGTTGCTTTCTGCTAGATTTTGCCAGTAGGGGACATTAGAAAGAGACAAGGAAGGGACTTGTTCCTTCCTGTCTACTTCCTATTTCCTGTCAGCATCGTTTATGGTGGCCCTTCCCTTTGGAAATGGCTGTTGCAATGAGTTACCACCTTTTACCCAACTCCCAGAGCCAGCCTCATCAGGCCCCTCAGAGTATTCACTACAGAAATGCAGCCTCACTTCCCAGTCCCAGACCCTCGTTCCACAGACTCTGTTCCTCCCTTTGTTTCCAGAGCCCTAAAGTCTTGAGCTGCTTCCTGCATCCACTATCTCTCTGTCATTTCAAGGCTCCCTTTTCTGTTTGCAGTGGTCTATCACCCATTTAACAAATTTCCAATACTAAATTCTTTCTGTTGAGATAACTAGTGTGGTTCCTTTCTCCTGACTGGAACTTGGCTGATAAGGAAGCTAGAATGTAACTTACCTAAAGTCACTAACCACGTTTTATTCATCTCTGACTCAAAGCACTGAGCAGAAAACCTAGCATATAATAGTGCTCAATCAACGTTTGTTGAAAGGATCTCAAACAAATATCATATCTACTCACAGGCAAAATAAATTGAGCCAATGCCTGGACAGTGACAGCCAACCTATCTCCTTAAAGAAAAGTCAGACAATCGCCTTGGTTTGCCTCCTCAGAGTAGACCAACTGGAGGGTCCTGATATGAGCAGCAACACTCACCTCCTCCCATTCCCATTCCCTACACAGAGGGATTTTGTGCAGAATGAAGAGGGCACGGGCAGAGAATGCAGTCAGGAACAATCAGTCCTTAGGCAGGCTACCACTAGCCCAGGGAAATTTTGAAACAAGAAGAGAGTGTTTGGGCTAAAATTACTTACTAAAAGCATTAGTGTTTGGTCCACTGCCCACCAAAACCCTGCCAAAACCCTACCCTCTTACTGACAGGGATTCATAGCAAGACACTGAGCAGCTTATTTTAGTTTGGTCAGAAAGTATAAAAGAACATCTCTCTGGGAATACTTGTGCACTGAGAAAATACAGAGCCACACTTTAAATCTAAACTATATTCCTGCAAGGAAAATCAGTTGTAATAAAAATGAAGCGAATGATACCTGAAAGTAAAGCAAAGTTGCCCAGGGCCTTGCATGTAGCAAGCATGTAATAAATACTTTTTAAATTCTTCTAATGAGACTCTTTATCAAGGTTGTAATCGACGATGAAATCATCCTAGAGAACTCAGAGTGCTTTGAATCCCATAACTAGCATGTGAGAGACAGAATTTTGGCACAGAATCCTTTTGATGTACTTTTCCATCTCAACCGCTGTCTCAGTATAAAATCCATTTTTTGGAGTTTATAACAGCCTGCAGACTGGACTTCTCACCACTAACTCTGGATCACAGTCCACGTCGCTCTCAGTTCCAAAACTCCTTCACTTAGTTCGAATTTCAGCTTTGTCACATACTGGCTGAGTGGCCTTAAGTATTTGATTAACCTCTCTGTTCTTGGCTTCTTCATCTTAAAATGGGAATGATAACAGTACTTGCCTCATAGGGTTGGTATAAAAGTTAAATAAGTTAATAGATCTAAAAGACAATGCCTAGCATATTGAAACTGCAACATAGGTGTTAACAATTATTCAGTTCAGTTCAGTTCAGTTCAATTCAGTTCAGTCGCTCGTCATGTACGACTCTTTGCGACCCCATGAACCGCAGCACGCCAGGCCTCCCTGTCCATCACCAACTCCCGGAGTTCATCCAAATTCATGTCCATCAAGTCGGTGATGCCATCCAGCCATCTCATCCTCTGTCGTCCCCTTCTCCTCCTGCCCCCAATCCCTCCCAGCATCAGAGTCTTTTCCAATGGGTCAACTCTTCGCATGAGGTGGCCAAAGTATTGGAGTTTCAGCTTTAGCATCAGTCCTTCCAATGAACACCCAGGACTGATCTCCTTTAGAATGGACTGGTTGGATCTCCTTGCAGTTCAAGGGGCACTACACTTGAAAACACTAGTCAACTTCCTGTAGCTTATGGGGTAAAATTTAATTCCTTAGCAGGTATGGGTTTCTTTCCAAATTCTAACTTTCTTTCCAGATTCATCCTCCACTTTTCTCCTCTCTACGTTTCCCCATACTTTTCTGTCTCTTCATTCCCTCTGACAAAACCTACTTTCCTGCTAAAAGCTCCCATGAAATGAACCTCTAACCACTACTATTACCACTACCACTGTCTTCCGAGTCTTTCCTTTTGAATGTCTGCACATGTGTTTTCCTCTGTGCCTGGAATGTCCTCCTTCTGCCCCTTCTTCAGCTCACACGTGCCCACGCAACCTTCAGGACCATCCCAGATATGACTCTCTGAAGCCTCGCAGTGCCCTCCCAGAACAAGTCATGACTCTTGTCACTAAAGGACTTCATATCTTGAAGACTTTAAGGACCACACTATTTGTCTCTCCTCATAGGAATTGGAGAAGGAAATGGCAACCCACGCCAGTGTTCTTGCCTGGAGAATCCCAGGGACGGGGGAGCCTGATGGGCTGCCGTCTGTGGGGTCTCACAGAGTCGGACACAACTGAAGCGACTTAGCAGCAGCAGCAGCAGCATAGGAATTCAGACTTCCAGGGAGACAAGAAATATACCAAAAAAGATGACAGTCTTTTTCACAGCACAGCCTTAATGCAGTGATCGACATAGTGTGTGTTCAATAAATGATGAATACATGAACAAATAAGTAAATCAATGAAATAAAAGCAACTCAAAACAGGCAGAAGGAGTGGCCAATTACTTGAAGCCTTCAAGCAGAAGCTGAGTGACCATCTGCCGCCATTACTTTACTGAGAAATGAGTGAGAGTTTCAACCAGATAATGTAGTTCCTGTGGAGAAGGCAATGGCACCCCCTCCAGTACTCTTGCCTGGAAAATCCCATGGACGGAGGAGCCTGGTGGGCTGCAGTCCATGGGGTCGCTAAAAGTCAGACACAACTGAGCAACTTCACTTTCACTTTTCACTTTCATGCATTGGAGAAGGAAATGGCCACTCACTCCAGTGTTCCTGCCTGGAGAATCCCAAGGATGGGGGAGCCTGGCGGGCTGCTGTCTATGGGGTCTCACAGAGTTGGACACAACTGAAGCAACTTAGCAGCAGCAGCAGAAACCTAGTCTGAGCCTAACTGTCCAAGAGAAATCTAGGGAAAAGCTTGTGTGTGTGTAAATGTATTTTGCTTGATGTACATGAACTCAAAGTGGACTCCGATATTATCATTTCATCAATTATGTTTTCTAGCCACAGTGCCCTGCAAGCAGGATTTCAGTTTCCCAGATGAGATCAGATCAGTCGCTCAGTCGTGTATGACTCTTTGCGACCCATGAATCACAGCACGCCAGGCCTCCCTGTCCATCACCAACTCCAGGACTTCACTGAGACTCACGACCATGGAGTCAGTGATGCCATCCAGCCATCTCATCTTCTGTTGTCCCCTTCTCCTCTTGCCCCAATGCCTCCCAGCATTAGAGTCTTTTCGAATGAGTCAGCTCTTCACATGAGGTGGCCAAAGTACTGGAGTTTCAGCTTTAGCATCATTCCTTCCAAAGAAATCCCAGGGCTGATCTCCTTCAGAATGGACTGGTTGGATCTCCTTGCAGTCCAAGGAACTCTCAAGAGTCTTCTCCAACACCACAGTTCAGAAGCATCAATTCTTCGGTGCTCAGCCTTCTTCACAGTCCAACTCTCACATCCATACATGACCACAGGAAAAACCATAGCCTTGACTAGATGAACTTTTATTGGCAAAGTAATATCTCTGCTTTTGAATATGCTATCTAGGTTGGTCACAACTTTCCTTCCAAGGAGTAAGCATCTTTTAATTTCATGGCTGCAGTCACCATCTGCAGTGATTTTGAAGCCCAAAAAAATAAAGTCTGACACTGTTTCCACTGTTTCCCCATCTATTTCCCATGAAGTGGTGGGACCGAATGCCATGATCTTTGTTTTCTGAATGTTGAGTTTTAAGCCAACTTTTTCACTCTCCACTTTCACTTTCATCAAGAGGCTTTTGAGTTCCTCTTCACTTTCTGCCATAAGGGTGGTGTCATCTGCATATCTGAGGTTATTGATATTTCTCCTGGCAATCTTGATTCCAGCTTGTGCTTCTTCCAGCCCAGCGTTTCTCATGATGTACTCTGCATATAAGTTAAATAAACAGGGTGACAATATACAGCCTTGACAAACTCCTTTTCCTATTTGGAACCAGTCTGTTGTTCCATGTCCATTTCTAACTGCTGCTTCCTGACCTGCATACAAATTTCTCAAGAGGCAGTTCAGGTGGTCTGGTATTCCCACCTCTTTCAGAATTTTCCACAGTTTATTGTGATCCACACAGTCAAAGGCTTTGGCATAGTCAGTAAAGCAGAAATAGATGTTTTTCTGGAACTCTCTTGCTTTTTCCATGATCCAGCAGATGTTGGCAATTTGATCTCTGGTTCCTCTGCCTTTTCTAAAACCAGCTTGAACATCAGGAAGTTCACGGTTCACGTATTGCTGAAGCCTGGCTTGGAGAATTTTGAGCATTCCTTTACTAGCATGTGAGATGAGTGCAATTGTGCAGTAGTTGGAGCATTCTTTGGCATTGCCTTTCTTTGGGATTGGAATGAAAACTGACCTTTTCCAGTCCTGTGGCCACTGCTGAGTTTTCCAAATTTGCTGGCATATTGAGTGCAGCACTTTCACAGCATCATCTTTCAGGATTTGGAATAGCTCAACTGGAATTCTATCACCTCCACTAGCTTTGTTCGTAGTGATGCTTTCTAAGGCCCACTTAACTTCACATCCCAGGATGTCTGGCTCTAGGTCAGTGATCACACCATCGTGATTATCTGGGTCGTGAAGATCTTTTTGTACAGTTCTTCTGTGTATTCTTGCCATCTCTTCTTAATATCTTCTGCTTCTGTTAGGTCCATACCATTTCTGTCCTTTATCGAGCCCATCCTTGCATGAAATGTTCCTTTGGTATCTCTGATTTTCTTGAAGAGATCTCTAGTCTTTCCCATTCTGTTGTTTTCCTCTATTTCTTTGCATTGATCGCTGAAGAAGGCTTTCTTATCTCTTCTTGCTATTCTTTGGAACTCTGCATTCAGATGTTTATATCTTTCCTTTTCTCCTTTGCTTTTCACTTCTCTTCGTTTCACAGCTATTTGTAAGGCCTCCCCAGACAGCCATTTTGCTTTTTTGCATTTCTTTTCCATGGGGATGGTCTTGATCTCTGTCTCCTGTACAATGTTATGAACCTCATTCCATAGTTCATCAGAAACTCTATCTATCAGATCTAGGCCCTTAAATCTATTTCTCACTTCCCAGGGATCAAATCTGTGCCCCCTGCATTGGGATCATGGAGTCTTAACCACTGGACCATCAGGGAAGTCTCACTTCATCAATTTTTTTTTCATCAATTTTTAAACTAAGAAGAAACGTGTATATACATACCATATACCAAAAATTGGTTTTCTTTTTATTCTTATCTTTTGGCTGCACTCCACTGCATGTGGGATCTTAGTTCCCCAACCAGGCATCAAACCCACACCCCTGGCAGTGAAAGCACAGAGTCCCAACCACTGGACTGCCAGGGAATTCACATGATTTCCAAGCTAATGAATTTTGCAAAAGTTCATAGAAGGAAGAGCTCAATTTCACTTGTATTGCACACAAGGGGTCATTCTTCCAACTGGGAGATCTGAAAAATGCAAATTTAATCTCTTCCTATTACTAAAGAAAGTCAAATATATAGACAGAAGAATGATAAAATGGTAAGTGAAGAAAGGTAGGTGCTATAGGAGAGAGTTAAGGAGTGGCCAGTGGGACTAGAAGAAAAAATAGACACTCAACAGTAAGGTGAGTAACTCTAGATGACTCAGAAAAGCTAGCTGTCAAACAGTTCCAAATCTAAAATTAATATGTTTAGTTAAATAATTCATAAAATGAAAAAATTCAGCAGTAAAAACGCTAACACTTTTACCTTGATACACAGCATTCATAGCTTGAAAAATACTTCTTTTCATTTAAGAAGCTATTTCCTTTTTCAGACTTGAGTACTTTACATAAAAGGGTGACATGAATCATTTTGTACAAAGCAGATGTGGAAGAATAAGACTGAAAATAAAATCACTCATAGTGACTTAAACAAAACAAATGGATGTTTAAAATATTGAAATCATTCAGTCATGATGTGCAATGTAGTTGTTGTTTTTTTTTAATTAACAAAAACAATAAACCGTTTTGGCCAAATCAGCTTGAAACACTTAAAATATTAGGTTACTCGGCTAACTCAGTTTTCACCTTTCTCTTCCTGTTTATTCACAGACCAAAGAGAAAGATAAACTTTCCTGCTTTTTTCTTTTTAAGATCCCAAAGAGATCTCAATTTACAGAGGTAGATAACATTCTTTCCAAACCTAAAAATCATCAGTTTCTCTGAAAACTGGACTCACTTCAGGACTCTTCCAGTACTCCAGGCCTACATATGTCCTTCAAAATGTCAAGAACAATCCACTGTGCCTTCTTCAGGTTCATCATTAGTGAGTCAAATGAATTTATTACAGCCAATCGTAACTTTTTGTTGAACTGCTGCTGCTGCTGCTGCTAAGTCGCTTCAGTCGTGTCCGACTCTGTGCGACCCCAGAGACGGCTGCCCACCAGGCTTCCCCATCCCTGGGATTCTCCAGGCAAGAACACTGGAGTGGGTTGCCATTTCCTCCTTCAATGCATGAAAGTGAAAAGTGAAAGTGAAGTTGCTCAGTCATGTCCAACTCTTAGCGACCCCATGGACTGTAGCCTACCAGGCTCCTCCGTCCATGGGATTTTCCAGGCAAGCATACTGGAGTGGGGTGCCATTGCCTTCTCCGTTTCTTGAACTACACCAGTGTAATTGAATTTTTGAAATACAGGAAAATAAAGTAAAATTTAATAAGATGAAACTCTTTCAATAAAAGTGCCCAAATAAAAAGTATAATATTTTGAAGCAGTAATTTTCCTACAATTTTCAAGGCAAGGAAAAATTCCTGTCTTACAGTTCACATGGCCTCCAGCCAGTAGATCTAATTGTAGGCTGGGAAGGGTGTAACCCTACAAACTAAAAGGGAGTTGGCCACCTTCGGCTAAAGTTCACTCTAATCTCAAACATCTTATCCCATTATCCATGTAAGTACACTTGGACTTGTCAGATCACTTGAGGAAATTTTTATTTCAAAAATATGACCATGGAACCTTTGACATGTGGGTCACTAATAACTTTTGATATTGCTGGAACAGAATTCTCAAAGAGGTAAATTCCTAAGGCTCAATTATGAAACATATTTATCAACCCACCCATTTTTCCTCCCTGTTTCCAACACTTGTCATGGTTTTGACTCATAATTGAGGTGTTAGCTGAAGTAGTCTTAAACATTGATTCTCCCAGGGATATTTTTATTTCCCTGAAAAATGTTTCTTTTTCTTTAAAAAAAAAAAATTCCTTCAAGAAATAACTAAAAGGAGCAGTAATAGTGGTCTTCTATAGAAGATAGAGTTTGCCAGGCAAGCATGATAGCTCCAGACCTTTCCATCCTTCCCTATAGGAGGTGTGAAGCTTGGTGCAAGTTCCATACAGTAAGTCCCCTACATGTGAGCGAGTTCCCATCCAAGAGCGTGTTCGTAAGTCCAATTTGTTTGTAAGTTCACCAAAGTTAGCATAGGTGCCCAACTAATACTATACTGTGCTGTAACACAAACAATACTTTTCACACAAACAATACATAAAAAACAAACAAGCACAAAAAATGAAACATTTTTAATCTTACAGTACAGTACCTTGAAAGTCCAGTAGTACAGTACAACAGCTGGCATCCAGGAGCTGGCATCCAGTGAACAGGATGGAAGAGTTACTGACTGGAGGAGGGAGAGGAGGTGGAGATGGTAGAGTTAAAGGATCGTCAGCAATAGGAGGTGGAGGGCAAGCCACAGTTTCACTCACGCCTGACGTTGATGGAATGCACATTCGCACCTTTGAAAGTTCACAACTTGAAGGTTCGTATGTAGGGGACTTACTGCCCTGCCGTAGCCCTCTGCCAACCTCCCCCGTCCCTCTGTCCCCTTTTTCCTCCCCCTCCCCCAAGTTCCTGCAGCTGTTTCAGTGTCATCGTGTGTCTTGAGTTCCCACCTGAGACTGAATACATGAAAGATGTGCTCCTTTGAAGAACAATGGCCTCTGTCCACATCATAACCCAAAGACCTGAAATATCAGTCTAAGTGACCAGTCCCTCATTCCGTCCTTGGTTAAGGTCTCATGAATTCTGCCAGGCCACTTCCCTTCATTCACTCTCTGAGTGTCTGTGGAAGTGTCTACCTGCCCACAGTCCACAGCAGGCATCTTCCCTTTCTCCAAAGGGCTTGGGTGGATGATTTGTGTGAGCCTGACCTCCTACCCCGACTCCCATCGGCCCCCCGCCAAGAATGACTCTGGCAAATTGAGCTCAGAGTATTTAAAATGTATAAATCCTGTCTTTGGGGGACCAACAGCTCTGCTTCTGGGTGCTGCAGTACCAGTTTCTCTGCAGCTGCCTCCCCCCACTCCTTCGGTATCTTGGTAGCAGCATCCTTTATTCTTGGGCTGCTAGTTATTATTTTCTAAACCTCACTCAGAGGTCAGTGATTCTCAACCTCATTTCAGTCATGGCCCCTTCCAAGAACATGAGGAAAAATGTATACCTCTTCCCCTAAGACACAGCACTCACATGGGCACACACACGCACGTGCGCACACACACACATACACACACACACACACACAATTTCACATATAATTTCTGTGTGCTCATGGACAGTTTGGTGATTTGGGTCTTATCTTCAGAAACCTTATGTAGACAAAGTTGCCACAATATATTAGAAACGAAGAATATGCTGCATTTATGAAAACTTTGAAATGCATGGCTCAACCCATCTCAGTTCACTTCATTAGGGGACAGTTCAGAAACCCCCTCTATCCGAGCCAGCCCAAGATGTTTGCTTCTCTTCAAGGTTTACAGAGTGAAAAATTCAGGTCTCGCTTATTTTAGCTTCAGGAATGCCAACCGATCTACAGATTTTTGCCTAAGGCTCCATTTCTATTGCCAAAACAAAATTGGAATTAGTTCTTTCTTTTGAAATATTTCCAGAATAGTTTACTCTTCCTTGCCCAAGCCCATACTCTCACCCTGAATCATACTTTTTTTAGAGAGGAGGAAGAAGGAAATATGATCAGGATAAGAAAATCAAATAGAGTTTGTTAAATATCTATGGTGTCACCAGTCATGAGTTTCAGAGTGCGATTATGTAATAACCCGGGTTGTTGAAGGATAGTCAAGTTACAGTCTTTCTCATGTAGAACAAATCTTGAGACATGACGAGCTGAATGGTGCCATTGTAATTACTGAGAATTATAATTACTTTTGGATTATGATTGTCCATTAAATTGACAGTGACATTTCAAGTACAGTTTGGCACTTTATGGAGACATTTTTACATTTATATATTGAAATATAAGTATAAGGAATATAGTACTTTAAAAAGCACTTTTAAAGTCTTCTTGATAACATCTATTATAAACCCCCAAACCACTATTTTAGCTTCTTTGAACCTGAAAATTCCTGACTAAAAGGAGAGTAGGTGGAAAAGGAGAACAGTAAGAAGAAATGTTCCAACTTTTTAAAAAAATGGTATTTTTGTTGTTCAACATTTCTGAGCATGCATACAATCTTCCTAAAGAACATGAAAAGAGACCCAAGCTTGAGCAACATTTTCGTGGGCTCAGTATGTAGCCAGCCTGAGTACAATGGATCATACAGCTGTGGGACATACCTCTGGAACCAGATGAAGGGCTGCAGGCCTATCCAGCCCATCAGCCTCATCAGAGCATTTCTGAAGGCCTGATGAGTGAGTGGGCTGATGCCTTAGGGAATGAGGAATCAAGGACCCAGGGCTGCTACGGCGCCAGGGTCTTTGAAATCCCTCTCTGGAGCTTCTCCTGCATGTGCCTTCCTGCTTCTCCTACCCTCCCCACTCTTCTCTCAGAATAAATTGCTAGACACCCTCCATCCCACCTCTTGCCTGAGCCAGGCAAGGGTTTCCATTGAATGTTCCCAAGAATACTGGCGTGGGTAGCCAATCCCTTCTCCAGCAATCTTCCCGATCAGGAATCAAACCAGGGTTTCCTGCATTGCAGCCGGATTCTTTACCAACTGAGCTATCAGGGACGCCCCATACTTTCATTAAGGCTTAGCTAAAAGACGAAAAAGAAGACATTTAGTGTTGAGATTACTTGTTTGTGATTGAGAGTAAGGGAATTCTGAAGGTGTTCTCTTGACTCCCTGAAGTCTTAAGGTGTAGACTAGATCTTAAGAAAGAGATCTTGGCAAAAGAGATAGAAAAAAGTCTTCAGAAGCAGAGGTTATAATATTACAGGATGGGAAAAAAGAAAGAGTTCAACTTCTAGGTAGGAGTTCTTTTTCTCCAGAAGCTAAGCTTCCAAAGTAACTTCAATATCAACTGTTTTAAATCTTAGAGATCATCCTCTCAGAGTTGTGTGCTAAAGATCAGCTCTGAATATATCTGTTTCATCCAAGCTTTCTCTAGATGTAGATAAACTGACAATTCCTGACTTAGAAATTTGGAGGGTCAGCTTTATCCAAAGCAGTTTTGCTTTGGAAACAGCTTCAGCAGGATTATCCCCTCTAAATCTAAAGTCTTACTACTTTGACCGTGATGATGTGGCTTTGAAGAAATTGACCAAGTATCTCCTTCACCAATATCATCATGAGAAGGAACACACTGAGAAACTGAGGGAGCTACAGAGCCTGCAGTGAGGCGGCTGAATCTTCTAATCAAGAAAACAGAACATGGAGGTTTGTTTATAGTCTTCTTTTTTACAGAAAATAACAAATAACATATCCTCATTAAAATGTCAAAGGAAAATGTATAATTCTCTTCATTCTAGCAGAATTCACCTCTTGTTCAAATTAAACAAATATTTATTGAGCATTTATTATGTGTACTTTCCTGCAATAAGTCCCATAAGGAATATAAAAATAAGTGAGAGACATTTCCTCCTATTAAGGCACTTATAGTTGGGAAGAAGGGATAAGTCAAATTACAAATTCATAAATAAATCTGTGGAAGATGAAGACTATCAGAAAGAGACTCCCCAAATGGTACAGAAACCAAAAGGAAAGGCAAATCAAATAAAGTTCAGAACAGAGGAAGGACTTTGTGGAGGAGTTGGTAATAGCATTGGCCTTAAAGGATGGGTAGGATTTTGATAGTAAAGATAAGACGGAGACTTCCCTGGTGGTCCAGTGACTAAGACTCCATGCTCCAAATACAAGGGGGCCCAGATTCAATCCCTGGTCAGGGAACTAGATCCTGTAAGCAGCAACTGAAGATTCTACAGGCTGCAATTAAGACCTGGGGCAGCCAAAATAAATCAATAAAAAAGAAAAAGAGGATAGAGAGAGGAGTGTACCAAGTGAAGAAAATACCAAGGGCAAATACTATTGGGCTTACAGAAGAGAAATAAGTTTTCTAATCCCTCCTTGTGGTCCCAGTATACAGGTCAGCAGTCTCTTTCCAGAAATATTTTTTATTTACCTACTATATTAGCTTGCTAGCACTGCGATAATAAAACACTACCAACTGGGTGACTTAAACAACAAAAATTTATTTTCTCACAGTTTTGGAGGCTGGAAATCCAATATCAAGGTGTCAGCAGGTTTGGTTCCTCCCAAGACCTCCCTTCTTGAGATGCAGATGGCTGCTTTCTGGCTCTGTCCTCACACGGCCTCTTCTCTGTGTGGGCACATCCATGGTGTCACTCCCTTTCTTGTAAGTACGCCAGTCATAATGGATTAGGGCCTCACACATGACCTCATTTAACCTCTTTATAGGCCTTAGCTCCAAATACAGTCACGTTCTAAGGTACCAGGGGTTAGGGTTGCAACACAGAAGTTGCGGGCGAGGTACAATTCAGTCCTTAACATTTATTTAATAACCTTCTCCAGCTTAGTCTGAGAAAAGAGGTCTGGTTTTGTTCACCTCTCTATTCCATGTGCCTTAGTCTGATGCTAGGGTGTAAATATTTCTTCATCCACTTTTTGTTAATTTAGAGGTAGAGTGCAGATTTGTAGGCTGAAGTCAGATGATGGAGAAGAGCTTTCAATGCTAAAGAGAGGTTTAAATATGTTAGAATAAGAAGTGAAGGTGGGAGTCATATGATGAAGCACTCTTCAAGAAAATCACTCTGGCAACAGTGTAGAGGATATGTTGGCAGTAAGAGGGAAAGGAGACAGGAAAATCAGTTAGGAGTTTTTCACTGTGGCCCTGGCAAGAGGGACTGAAGATCTGAATGCTAGTCACTTTGGAGAAGGAGATTAAGGGGGAAGCCTTTTTCAAAACTTAGATATGACAGTCAATTTGGAGTGGGAGGAAAAAAAGGGAAAAGTGAACTTTTTTGAGCTCGATAGCTTGGCAGAGAAGTTATAGCTCCATTCAAGTCAAGAGATGGTATTCAAGCTGAATATGATGAGTTTGAGATGCAGGTGAGCTACGTGGATGCTGTGGCAGGAGATTTGCTATGTAGGACCTAGAGAGACACGTGTGTTTGTTTAGTTCATTTCCCAACAGAAAGTTGAAAATGCGGATCTGTTGTCCAAGAAAGAACTGTCAGAGTTAAGTTGCATGAAGGATGAAACTTATTTATTTCTTGTATCTGCAATTACTAGTTCAATGCATAGCCTATATAAAGTGAAAAGTGAAGTGTTAGTTGCTCAGTCGTGTCTGACTCTGCAACACCATGGACTGTAGCCCGCCTGGCTCCTCAGTTCATGGAGTTCTCCAAGCAAGAATACTGGAGTGGGTAACCATTCCCTTCTCCAGGGGATCTTCCTCACCCAGGGATCAAACCCAGGTCACCCACATTGCATGCAGCCTATATATAATGTTCAATAAATATTTGTTGAATGAATGAAATAGGGATTGAGGAGTGATCTGCCTGGCAGGCATTGCAATCAAACAGATCATTGTTAAACTCAAGGATATGAAAGGAGGAAAGAGAGAACGAAAGCCTGCTGCTGCCGCTGCTAAGTCGCTTCAGTCATGTCTGACTCTGTGCGATCCCATAGACGGCAGCTCACCAGGCTCCCCCATCCCTGGGATTCTCTAGGCAAGAATACTGGAGTGGGTTGCCATTTCCTTCTCCAATGCATGAAAGTGAAAAATCAAAGTGAAGTCACTCAGCCGTGTCCAACTCCTAGCGACCCCATGGACTCCAGCCTACCAGGCTCCTCTGTCCATGGGACTTTCCAGGCAAGAGTTACTGGAGGGGGTGCCATTGCCTTCTCCAGAACTAAAGCCTAAGGACATTTTATCTCCCCCATGTAATTTTGAATTATTGCACTGTAAATTATGGGAAATACAATGGGTTATACTCAAAATCACATAGAGAAAAAGCAATCTCAGTACCTCTACAAAAAAAAACAAACAAAACAGGCATTTCTGGAAACAAGGGGAAAAGAATAGTAATATGTTATCTTAACAAATAGCAACACCTAGTGACCAGTTCCAAACACAACATGGAGACTTTTTGGTTTCTTACTGAGGCTTTTTGCAGCCCTTTCTCATGTGGGGGAAACAAAGTTGTAGTAATTAACCAGCTCTGCTGGTGGTAGTGACAATAATATTGTTTGTATGGCACTTAACAATTTTCAAAACACTCTCCTATACTTTATCTAGTTTGGTAATTGAGATATTGTTGAAATAAATTGAGGCTGATGTAGAGAAGAGAATCAGTGTCTGGGCTGCTTGGCGTGGCTGAGTACCCTTTGATCTTTGTCACAGAAATGGTGCATGATAAGAAGCAGCAGACAGGAGAAAGGGGCCAACTTACAGCAAGCCCTCACCACTACTGGAGTAAATATTAGTTCCAAAGCGAGCCAAACAGCTACATGCACATACACATACACATGCACACACTCATACGTGCCCACACACTCATATATGCACATACACAGACACATTTTTTCCCTTTAACCTCAGGTGGAAACTTAATCTAGTTTGTTAAGCCCTCTGTTGATTTCTGCTTGAATTCCCCCTGGCTATCTTTCTAAACCTTTTCTACTCTAAAGCTCTGGACTCCAGAGCCAGTTTGCTATGGGGTTTGAACACCTGTCCCAAAACTTCTATGATGCATGACCTCGGTTGCTTGATCTCTCTGTGTCTCATTTCCACCATCTGTACATTGGGAATAATTACAGAACATACCTTAAACGCTGATTGTGCGGTTTAAATGAGTTAATGTATCTCAAACTCTTAAACATGCCTATCCTATAATAGGATCTTGGAAAAAGCATGAGAGTTCCAGAATAGCTGGATCATAGAAAAAGCAAGAGAGTTCCAGAAAAGCATCTATTTCTGCTTTATTGACTATGCCAAAGCCTTTGACTGTGTGGATCACAATAAACTGTGGAAAATTCTGAAAGAGATGGGAATACCAGACCACCTGATCTGCCTCTTGAGAAGTTTGTATGCAGGTCAGGAAGCAACAGTTAGAACTGGACATGGAACAACAGACTGGTTCCAAATAGGAAAAGGAGTATGTCAAGGCTGTATATTGTCACCCTGCTTATTTAACTTCTATGCAGAGTACATCATGAGAAACGCTGGGCTGGAAGAAGCACAAACTGGAATCAAGATTGCCGGGAGAAATATCAATAACCTCAGATATGCAGATGACACCACCCTTATGGCAGAAAGTGAAGAGGAACTCAAAAGCCTCTTGATGAAAGTGAAAGTGGCAAGTGAAAAAGTTGGCTTAAAGCTCAACATTCAGAAAACTAAGATCATGGCATCCGGTCCCACCACTTCATGGGAAATAGATGGGGAAACAGTGTCAGACTTTATTTTTCTGGGCTCCAAAATCACTACAAATGGTGACTGCAGCCATGAAATTAATAGACGCTTACTCCTTGGAAGGAAAGTTATGACCAACCTAGATAGCATATTCAAAAGCAGAGACATTATTTTGCCAACAAAGGTTCGTCTAGTCAAGGCTGTGGTTTTTCCTGTGGTCATGTATGGATGTGAGAGTTGGACTGTGAAGAAGGCTGAGCGCCGAAGAATTGATGCTTTTGAAGTGTGGTGTTGGAGAAGACTCTTGAGAGTCCCTTGGACTGCAAGGAGATCCAACCAGTCCATTCTGAAGGAGATCAGCCCTGGGATTTCTTTGGACGGAATGATGCTAAAGCTGAAACTCCAGTACTTTGGCCACCTCATGCGAAGAGGTGACTCATTGGAAAAGACTCTGATGCTGGGAGGGATTGGGGCAAGAGGAGAAGGAGACGACAGAGGATGAGATGGCTGGATGGCATCACTGACTCGATGGACGTGAGTCTGAGTGAACTCCGGGAGTTGGTGATGGACAGGGAGGCCTGGCGTGCTGTGATTCATGGGGTCGCAAAGAGTCGGACATGACTGACCAACTGATCTGATCTGATCTGATCTGATCCTATAATAAGTGTTAGTGAAATGAAGTCACTCAGTCATGTCCGACTCTTTGTGACCCCGTGGACTGTAGCCTACCAGGCTCTTCCATCCATGGGATTTTCCAGGCAAGAGTACTAGAGTGGGTTGCCATTTCCTTCTCCAGAGGATCTTCCTGACCCAGGGATAGAACCTGGGTCTCCCTCATTGTAGGTAGATGCTCTACTGTCTGAGACACCAGGGAAATCCATAATAAGGGTTAGCTTTTTTTAGAAAAAAAAAAATAGTAGCTAACCCTTATTATATTATAAAAAAAATAAGGGTTAGCTACTATTTTTTCTATCATTGGATTGCAATTATTAATATTTACTTACATATTCTTTCTCTTCTCCTGATACGGATTCTTTGAGTGTAGAGTTTTTTTCACCTCTGAAAACCCCAACACGTATGGATAGCACGTAGTAGGTCAGGGTAAAGAAGTTAGTCTTTGGGATTTTGGAGGAATAGCAGGATTTTGGAGGAGAAGGGGATGACAGAGGATGAGATGGTTGGATGGCATCACCAACTCTATGAACAAGAGTTTGAGCAAGCTCCAGGAGTTGATGATGGACAGGGAAGCCTGGCGTGCTGCAGTCCATGGGGTTGCAAAGAGTCAGACACGCCTGAGTGCCTGAACTAAACTGAGCAGGATATCTGAACAGGTTTCTAGAACATGATGGTATAGAAGGAAATCAGGATATATCTCCCCCAAATATGCCACTTTGCCCTGAGGGTTATTTTGAACTGAAGGCAATCAAGAAGCAGATACTGGAAAAGCTCCTGGCTTTCCCCCCATTTGCCTAAACACAGGACATAAATCTTCAAAGTTGCCCCTCCTCCCTCTCTATCAGGGAAGACAAAAGGGAAGACAAGAGGCAACTTTAGACTCTATCTGGACATGGCTATGGCCTCTATCTGAATACCCCTTGTCCCTGGGCGTGACTCTGCATGTTGCTTATATGCATCCCAGTTTTCCCAGGACTGTCCTGACATAATTGTTAATAACTCATACTTTTATGTTCAGAAGTGGCCCTATTTTGACAAAATTACATGGGCATTCTACTTCCTGCTCCCTAGTTGCAGCCATACTTGCCTTCTTTTCATATCTTACCTTTTGCCACTTCAGGGACTTTGCAATGCTGTTCCCTTTGCCTGAAAAGAGCTCTCTCTCCTCACTTTTCTACATAATGATCACAGCATAATCAGATTCTTTACACCTTGTTTTCATCAGGTAATGGTCCTACCCCAGATAGTTGGAATCTGGGGGAATCTTGACCTGTGGGATCAAGTGCCAACACTTCATTCATTTATTTATTTTAAAGAAAGTAATTTTATTTATTTATTGGCTGCATCATGTGGCATGCAGGATCTTCCCGGCCAGGGATTGAACCCATGCCCCCTGCAGTGGAAACGTAGAGTCTTAACCTCTGGACCATCAGGCAAGTCCCAAGCACCAGCACTTTAGACTGGGCATTCAGCCAGACTAGTCAGCTTACTGTGCTCTCTTCATCCCATTTTAAGATTCATTGAATTCATGCCCCTTGACGCATCTCCCACCTCACTGTGACCAGAGCTGCCGTATCTGTGTGTACAGGTTTAGCCCTATACAAGCATCCAAACAAGGGGAAGAAGAGGCAGAAGGGCAGACTGGCCTCCACACACCATGGGGCTGCCTTTTTCTTGTTCATGGAATAGCCCTGAAGAGTCTGGAGGCCCCATCTGTGACCATTCAATCTTAGGAAGTTTGGGCCCTTAATTATCAGTGGTCCCTAAAGGTCAGTCCACTGTCCAGCACATCAGAATCTCTTGGGCCACTTACATCAAGAGATCTCCAGATTTTCTGAATTGAAACCTCTGAGTGTAGAGACCAGGGATCCATGTTTTTAGCAAGTCCCCTTGGGTGACTGATACACACTGAGGTGTGGAAGGCATTGGTGTCAGCCATTTCTCACTCAGTTTTCTTGGGCTACCATTTAGTCTTTTGTGCATACCAGACTTGCTTCTCTGTCTGGAGCATGGGTCCCCTGAGGATGAGGATCCCATCATAAAATACTTGCTATTCATTGATCGCTGCACATGAGACAGTGTGAAGGAATGCATAAACCACCAGGCCTAATTTCCCAACAAGGAGAATTCACACAACATGTAATAAACCCACTTAATTAATACTGCTTGATATGGAGGTGCCTCAGAAAACTAAAAATAGAATTACCATGTAATCAAGCAATCTCACTCTTGGGAATATATTCAGGCAAAACTATAATTCAAAAAGGTACATGCACCCCCATGTTCATAGCACCACTATTCACAGTAGCCAAGACACAGAAAAAACCTAAATATCCATTGTCAGATGAATGGATAAAGAATATGGTACATGTATACAATGGAATACTACTGAGTCATAATTACGTAAGTCAGAAAGACAAATACCATATCATATCACTTATATGTGGAATCTAAAGCTGACAAATAAACCTATCTATGAAACAGAAAGAGAATCATGGACATAGAAAACAGATTCATGGTTGTCAAGGAGGAGGGGTTGGGGGAGGAATGGAGTAGGAGGTTGGGGTTAGTAGATGTAAGCTTTCATATAAAGAATGGATAAACAATAAGTTCTTACTGTATAGCACATAGAATTACATTCAATATCCTATGATAAACCATAATGGAAAAGAATGAAAGAAAAAGAATGTATATATATATATATATATTTATATACATATATAAACTAGGTCACTGTGCTGTACAGCAGAAACTAGTACAACATTGTAAATCAACTATACTTCAACTAAAAAATATTAAAACAGGAGAAAAAAAAAGTACTGCTTGAGACTTATTAAGGGCTGGCCTTATGCTGGAGACAGAAGAGATAGCTGTGTCCACACAGTGTTTGGGGTTCTCTCATGGCTCAGTTGGTAAAGAATCCACCTGCAATGCAGGAGACGCTGGTTTGATTCCTGGGTCGGGAAGATCCACTGAAGAAGGCCAGGCTACCCACTCTGGTATTCTTGGGCTTCCCTTATGGCTCCTCTGGTAAAGAATCTGCCCACAACGCGGGAGACCTGGGTTCAATCCCTGGGTTGGGAATATCCCCTGGAGAAGGGAAAGGCTACCCTCTCCAGTATTCTGGCCTGAAGAATTCCGTGGACTGTATAGTCCATGGGGTCACAAAGAGTTGGACACGACTGAGCCACGTTCACTTTCACACGGTGTTTACTGACGGGAGTACATAGATAAGTCCCCGGGAAATAACAGTCGAGTGTGGTGGTGCAGAAAGGAGACTCCCAGAGCCGTGGGAGCACAGAGGAGGAGAAGTTCACTCAGATGTGGGCGGCCAGCCTTGCTCAGAGGTGATGGGAGAGAAACGGGAGAATAGCCGTCTGGGTAGAAGAAACATGTGCAGCGGCCTCGATGTCAGAAGGGAGTTCGTTGTTAGGGGAGGGTGGAGAGGTCGTGAGGAGGGAAGGGGAGGATCTTGGAGAGAGAAACAGAAGCCAGGTCGTGAGGGCTTTGTATGCTGAAGTGGGGGCAGAGGCAGGAGTCAGGGGTAGGCTTGGCCTCAGCATTAGGTGTAAATGTCCCTCAAACACATAAGCCCTTTCACATCGCGGCTTGTTTGGAAAGAAAAGCCCCCATCTCAGAGCTCCCTGACTCATCCTCCTGGGGTTAGAGGAAGAGCACTGCGCTCTCAAAAGGGCTTCCCAACCAGTAACAGCCCCTCCCGATTCTGTCACTCACAGTCCTTCCATTCTTCGACTCTGGCAGAGGGTTGGGATGTCGACCAGCAATGAACAGTCTTGCCTATGGAGCCTGGTCCTTGCATGGGGTAAGGAAGCTGTGCTGAGGATTTACGTTGGATTTAAGTGAACTGCTTATTCTGGAAATTGCCAGGGCTGAGGAATAGAATCTTGGCACAGGACCAAGAACACCAGATTCCAGGACAATTGTAACGATTTAGATTAGGCTCTGAACTAGGAGATACTATTGATTCAAAGAGTATCCTTTTTCTTAGGAGACAGATGTTGTAGTGCTTAGGGGTAAATTGTCATGATTTCTGCAACTCATATATATCTATATCTTTGTGTGTGTCTGTCTGCATACCTATATCTGTATCTGTAGCTAGGAGAGAGAAAGCAAATGCATGGCAAAATGTTAACAATTAGTGAACCAAGATAGAAGAAGGCTATAGAGATACTTATTGTGCTATTCTTTCAATTTTTCTGTAAGTGTGATATGTTTCTTAATTAGAAGTTGGGAGACAAAGAAAACAAAGGCTAGCAGGTTCCTGGCCTAAGTCAGCTTGGGCTTCTCATCCTTTGGCCGTTTGAGATGGTCCGGTTACTTTTTGATGGACTGTTCACTTGTGCATCTTGGAGTTCTCAGAGGACACAAAATCTTGAAAAATCTGTTTTGAAGTTATAAAAGTACCATTCTTCAGAACCAAAAAACACACACCAAAAGATTAGAAAATTGTTCTGCCCACTCTGCAAGATTCTGTTGCTCTCCTATGCTGGAAAACCATTTGTGCAAACAAGCTAGTCAGCAATAGATTTGAAAATACCACATGCAGGAATCGTATCATGCTTTATGTTTTATGGTTCTTGGGATTTGGAGTTTTAACCACCCATTGAATTCTCATTTTAAGCACTTGTGATGTATGCGGCTTTAAATAATTCATAACGCAATTCTGTCATCTGTTACCACCATATTCCTCACTCCAGAGATTTACAAAATGTGTTTTCAGATGATTGCATGTGGGCTTAAGAAATACAGCAAGGGTTCCTTTGGGAGAAGAGGAAGAAAGTGGTTTATAACTAGTGACTGTAATAAATGACATGAGGATGGGTGTAATTAGTGAAGAAAAGCTATATGCTTGAACAATTTACTGCTGGGCTTCAAAAACTGGCTTGTGATATGCACTACTCAGGAAAGTGATTTTATTAAGGAAAACTCAGTTGAATCAGAAACCTTTCAGTATACTTATCTTTTATCATCTATTTGTTCTGTGGGCATGTTTGAAAATATCCCTAAAGAAATATAGCAGATAATCCCCCTTTCAACAAGATTTTATCGCACATAATTCACTGTTTTTTTACTGAGATATAGTTGATTTACAATATTATATTAGCTTCAGATAAATCTTGATTCAAAATTTTTATAGATTATACTCCACTTAAAATTATTATAAAATATTGGCTATATTCCCTATGCTGTATAATATTTTCTTGTAACTTATTTATTTTATGCATAGTAGTTTGTACCTCTTAATCTGATGCACTATTTTGCCCCAACCTCCTTCCCTCTACACTCTGGTAACCACTAGTATTTCCCTAGGTCTGTGAGTCTGCTTTTCTTTTGTTACACACATTCCTTTGTTTTATTTTTCAGATTCCACATATAACTAATAACATACAGTATTGTCTTTCTCTGTCTGACTCACTTAACTAAGCATGACACTCTCCAGGTCCATTTATGTGGTTGCAAATAGCAAAATTTCAGTTTTTCATGACTGAGTAGTATTGCACTGTATGTATATACCTCATCTTCTTTACCCATTCATCTGTTAATGAATACTTAAATTGCTTCTATATTTTGGCAACTGTAAATAATGGTGCTATGAACATTGGGGTGCATGGATCTTTGGAAATTAAGGTTTTTCCTTTTCTTCAGATATATACCCAGAGTGGAAATGCTGGATCATATGACAGTTCTATTTTTAGTTTTTTTGGAAGAATATATACTATTTTTCATAGTGGCTGTACCAATTTACATTTCCACTGACAGCGTACAAGTGTTCTCCATTCTCCACATCTTTGCCAACCATTTTTATTGTGGCCTTTTTGATGATAGTCATTCTGCCAGGTGTGACGTGATATCTCATTGCGGTTTTATTTGCATTTCTCTGATGATTAGTGATGCTGAGTATCTCCATAATGAATGTTGAATTTTGATAAGAGCTTTTTCTGCATCTCTTGAGATGTCCATATAATTTCTATTCTTCAATTTGTTAATGTGGTATATCACATTGATTGATTTGCAGATACTGATTTATCCCTGGGATAAATTCCACTTGACCATGGTTTATGAACCTTTTAACATGTTGTTGAATTCGGTTTGCTAATATTTTATTAAGAATTTTTGCATCTATGTTAATCAGTGACATTGGCCTATAATTTTCTTTTTGTGTGATGTCTTTGTGTGGTTTTGTTATCAGGGTGCTGATGGCCTCATAGAAAAATTTTAGAGGCATTCCTCCCTCTGCATTTTTTGGGATAATTTGAGAAGGAGAGGTGTAAATTTTTCTGTAAATGTTTGGTAGAATTCACCTATGAAACTATCTGGTCCTGGGTTTTTGTTGGTTGAAAAGTTTTAAAATTACTGATTCAATTACATTGCTAGTAATTAGTCTGTTTATATTTTCTATTTCTTCCTGATTCAGTCTCAGGAGAGTGTACATTTCTAGGAGCTTCTTCATTTTCTCACTCTTGATATGTCTACTGGATGGAAACCATATGTTTCAGTGCAAGGAGCTAGATCAGTGTTCTTCAAACTTTTTAATCTTGACCCAAAGAAATACATTTTCCACCGAGACCCAGTATACACACATATCTATAAAACGGAAACAAAAATTTCATGAGACTACCTATCTTTATTAACTGCTTTCTGATATTTTCTTTTTTTACTCCATTTCTTTTCAAAAAAACTTGAAGAGTAAGACTCATTTAATCAATTTCAAAACTTATTGGGTCCTGACACTGATACTGAGGAACTCTGAAATAGATAACCACTTTTGAGGATGAATCTTTTTAGTGGAGAAATAAAACACTGAAATGGAAGGAGGGAAGAAAATGCTTCTACATTGTTTGCTCCGTAGACTTTTGGACAAAGGATTATAGTGTGATAGTGTGATGATTCAACAGTGCAAGTTCCTGGCCCTGTGCATTCTTCCTGCACATAGTAGGCGCTTAACAAAAGTTAGCTAGTGAATCAGTGCCTGCAGTGACAGTATTTTCTGCATGATGTTCAGGGCCCTCGATCCTGAGAGTTTAGTTTTCCTTCCGATTGTGCTTCTTAGTCTCTTCTCTGAATTGTCATCGTCAGGTATTACCATAGGCAGGAGTTTTGTTCCAGTTTTATCTTTTTCTCTTCATGCATCAAGAATCATAGAACTAAGATTTAAAATATATTTTAAAAAGAATATTTGGCTTATAAACCAAAAGACAAAATTTTCTCTTGCTCTTCAAGAGGAGAAAGGCATTATCATCTCCTAGTCTCAATCTATGGAGAAGGAAATGGCAACCCACTCCAGTAGTCTTGCCTGGGAAATATCATGGACAGAGGAGCTTGGCAGGGTCACAAAGAGTTCATGGGGTTGCAAAGAATCAGACACAACTTAGCAAGTGAACACACATGTGTGCGTGCTACTGCTACTGCTAAGTCACTACAGTCGTGTCCGACTCTGTGCAACCCCATAGACGGCAGCCCATCAGGCTCCCCCGTCCCTGGGATTCTCCAGGCAAGAACACTGGAGTGGGTTGCCATTTCCCTCTCCAATGCGTGAAAGTGAAAAGTGAAAGTGAACTTGCTCAGTTGTGTCCGACTCCTAGCAACCCCATGGACTGCAGCCCACCAGGCTCCTCTGTCCATGGGATTTTCCAGGCAAGAGTACTGGAGTGGGGTGCCATTGCCTTCTCCGTGTGCGTGCAGTCTCAATCTAATTCTACAAAGATAACTGGAAATTAACCTCTAGCCAGTAACACTCAAATCTACTGCTTTTATCCCCCTTTCCTTCTTTTTGGAGATTTGTGGACAATAGTTGCTCTGAAACAGCCTTCACTTGGGTGTGCCAATTAGATGCTTAAACTTCTTAACTCCTCACACCCTGGGAAGAAAGTTATAAGATCTTTAAATTGTCAAAATGACATCAAAGACTTGTGGCAATCCTTGCCTTGTTCTGAGACCAACCCTGCCTAGGATGAAAGATTAGATCTCTCTGCATTTTAACAACACAATTAGATGGGAATTCCCTCAACTTACCTGGATGAGTCTGGATTACTTAGTCCTCCTCTGCCATCTTTCTTTGTATATGAAAATACAGATGTACATATACAAAATACATTTCTTGAGAAAAACCTGTAAAATTAAATCATTTTAATACTCTGTATTATTGTGATATATCTCCCCATCAGGTTTCCTTAGTATTTCTCTCCTGAATGACTCATTATAAGCATTATATAGTAGAAAACAAAAATAACTTAAAGCTGAATAATGGTTAAAATAACCGTATCAGTGTTCGCCCAGGGACAGTGGTACTGAGTGAGGGCGTTCATATGAACCCACTGAAAATGCATGTTCCGGTGAGTGTGCTCAGAGGTGCTCAAGCTATTCTCTTCGAAAAGAATGGGGAAATTCCTTAGTGATTTGTTTACTTACTCTTCCCTCCTCCACCAAAGTTTACCACCTAGTTATCTATCCTTTCACACTTCCTTCATATTCATATAATTACATATAATCTATACATATGTAAACTTTTTCAATTCACATTTTACAAAAATGAGGTCACATCACATATACTATTTTGCATCTAGCTTTTTTCACTTACAGATACATCATGGAGATTTCCACAAGTCAAATGATTTAAATCCAACTCATTCTTTGCAATAATTTTATGTATTCCTTGATCTAATCTTAGCACAATTTATTAGACTATGCTGAAGGGCAATTCCTCTGTTTTTGCCACAACAAAAGATGCTGCACTAAAATATCCTCATACATGTTTACATGTGTTTACACGCTGGTGCTTTCATGTTTAGCACATAGATTTCCTGAAAGATTTATGGTCAAAGGGTATGCATATTGCAACTTACAAAGTATTTACAGATTACCTTCCATAAAAGCTGAAATAATCCAAATTCCCACCAACAGCGTGTGCAGAAAATAATTTTCTTCATATCTCCATTGACAGTAGGTGTAATTTTCATTGTCTGCTAATCTGGTGGATAACTAAGGATATCTCATTGTTACATTAATTGGCAGTTTCTCCACATTAGAGAATGGTTTTCATTAGTTTATTGGAAATTTGGATTTCTCATCTACAAATTTCCTTTTCATATTATTTGTCCCTATTTCTGTATTTGTGTTTGCTAATCAATTTGTGAGAGTTTTCTAATTGGTATAGATTTTTTTTTTCTTTTATAGGAGTCAATTTGTAGCACATGTTTTTTCCCAAACTACTGTTTGTCTTGTGCCTTTGTTTTTATATCTTGTTATATACATTTTTGGAGAAGGCAATGGCACCCCACTCCAGTACTCTTGCCTGGAGAATCCTGGGGATGGGGGAGCCTGGTGGGCTGCCGTCTATGGGGTCGCACAGAGTCAGACACGACTGAAGCGACTTAGCAGCAGCAGCCGCATATACATTTTTTATTTCCTATAACCAAATATATTTACTTTATGCCTTCTAGATAACATTTGAATATTTCTTTATCAGTTTAAGAGTGACATATAAACATCTGACCTTTACTTTTGCTTTCTGCTCCACCAGAAAGTTTCTACAACTTAATGGATTATGTTACCCTGTTTACACATGGTAGAATAACTGATGCCCTTCTCATTACTTCCATTTTTATTTTTTGTTATTTACTTTGTCTTTTCTCCTTTTTCCTTTTCATTACTATTTAATTCATATTTCCCCAGATGTGGAGAAAAGGGAACCCTCTTACACTGTTGGTGGGAATGCAAACTAGTACAGCCACTATGGAGAACAGTGTGGAGATTCCTTAAAAAACTGGAAATAGAACTGCCTTATGATCCAGCAATCCCACTGCTGGGCGTACACACTGAGGAAACCAGAAGGGAAAGAGACACGTGTACCCCAATGTTCATCGCAGCACTGTTTATAATAGCCAGGACATGGAAGCAACATAGATGTCCATCAGTAGATGAGTGGATAAGAAAGCTGTGGTACATATACACAATGGAGTATTACTCAGCCATTGAAAAGAATACATTTGAATCAGTTCTAAATGAGGTGGATGAAACTGGAGCCTATTATACAGAGTGAAGTAAGCCAGAAAGAAAAACACCAATACAGTATACTAACACATATATATGGAATTTAGAAAGATGGTAATGTATGCGAGACAGCAAAAGAGACACAGATGTATAGAACAGTCTTTTGGACTCTGTGAGAGAGGGAGGGGGGGATCTGGGAGAATGGCGTTAAAACATGTATAATATCATATAAGAAACGAATTGCCAGTCCAGGTTCGATGCAGGATACAGGAAGCTTGGGGCTGGTGCACTGGGATGACCCAGCGGGATGGTATGGGGAGGGAGGAGGGAAGGGGGTTCCGGATGGGGAACACGTGTACACCCGTGGTGGATGCATGTTGATGTATGGCAAATCCCCTTGTCAATTAGAAAGTTTACTATACTTTTTCATTTCTAAGAGTCATCTTCTCTCCTGAAATTCATAATAAAATACCTATATTTCTTGATTATTTCATGAAAACGAGTGGTCAACTAGTTCCACCACACACACACACCTGTCATTACCCAGGTCCTCTACTTACCACTATTCCCAGATAGAATCTTTACAGTGTTATTAATTTCTCATTCTCCATACTCACCCTACCTCCAAATACGATGGACTCAAGAGTTTCTTTTACTTCCTTTTTTTCTCTACCCTCCATTCCTAGGTTTTGCTGAGATAATTCAGTACTTTTCATTCCAATCTTTTATTAGACTTTTTCCTTGCAAAAAATATATTCTATTTCAAAAACCCAAGTTCTGCCTGTCTCTCAACCATTACCCATCTAAATTTTGGTATATATTAAAAGGCTTATTTATCATCACTATTTTCATTTCCTCTTTATCTTCCTCCTCCTGAGGTCTCTATTTTGGTTCTTCTCTACTTTGACTTGATTTCTTTCTTAAATATTTTCTTCACTTGAGGTACCTGGGATGTTTTATTCTCTAATAACTTTTGTTCCCCCTAATAACTATATGTTCCCCCATACAGAATGGGGAGTACCATTCTATCTCAGCAGATGGATACCATTCTATCTTGGCAGTAGAAATGGTATTCAAATACTTAAACAGACACTGATCAGTTAATAAGAAAGAAGAACCTGGTGTGCCAGAACAGGTTTGCAGGACAGCGACAGGAGAGGTTGGGGAAGAGAGAGATGCTCAGGGCCTGAGCTATTTCCTATCCATCGTGGAAGTATTTCAGTATTTTAACAAATGTGACTAAACAACTGAGTTCTGGCTGTGCAGAAGTCTTGGGTATCAGTCTTTTTCTTTCAGGAAATTGGAAGTTATTTTACTCTCCTTCAGTTTCTAGGAGCAGCTGACAAAAAATCCAATGCCAGTCTAAGATTTTTTTAAACCACTGTATGTCTAGGTGTATGTCTATTTTTTTAATGAATTCTTTATAAAACTTGGTGAACTTTTGAAATTTGCATCCTCAAGTATTTGTTTAGGTCACAGAAATTTTTCTCTGTTATTTAATTATTGTCTTCCTTTGCTCACCTTTTTTGGGGCACTTTAAAAAAATACAGTATTTTTAAAGGGGTGTCTTGTCGCTAAGAGTCAGACACGACTGAGCGACTTCACTTTCACTTTTCACTTTCATGCATTGGAGAAGGAAATGGCAACCCACTCCAGTGTTCTTGCCTGGAGAATCCCAGGGACGGGGAAGCCTGGTGGGCAGCCGTCTATGGGGTTGCACAGAGTCGGACACGACTGAAGCGACTTAACAGCAGCAACAGCAGCAGGTTCACAACAAAATTGAGCAGAAAATATAGAGCTCCCATATGTCTACTGCCTCCACTGTGAACATCCTGTACCACAGAGGTACTTTTGTTACAACTGATAAATCTGTATTCGTGGAGCATAAACACTCAAAGCCCGTAGTTCACATTAGGATTTGCTCTGGCATTTGTACAGTCTGTGAGTTTGGGCAAATGTATAATGACACGTATCCACCATCATAGTATCATATAGAATAGTGCCTGCGGGGGAAGAAATATTCTTCTACACTTTACGGGTCTTCTAACTTGTCTAAGAATTAAATTGACATGAGACAGATTAGCAAGAGAAAATCAAACAAAATTTAACAACATGTGTATGTAAGAGACACCCAAGAAAATGAGTAACTTGTCAAAATGGCTAAAGCCCTCAGCTTAAATACTATCTTTTGCTAAAGACAGAAAAGGATGATAAGGGTAGTGGTTTAGGACTTCAAAGGGGAAGAAGGCAATTCACATGGAGATGGTAAAGCAAATATTTGGTAAGCAAATATTGTGCAGAGACAATGGGATTCAGAGAGGAATTTTAACTAACAGACTTTGCTTGTTTCCTCCCTGTCTACACACCTAGTTCATACTGTAGTTATCTGTAGTGAAGGCTCCTTTCTGGGACAGATCCACTATCTACATTTTCTTAGGCAGTCAAGGGGTGAGTCAACGTTTTTTTCTAAGTCTTTTGAGCCTTGATTGTTTTCAGCTCAAAATAATTATCAAGCTAAAGATATTTTGAGATGGCAAGTTTTGCTCCCCCTACAATAGCTGCATTGCCCGAAAGATTCTCTGCTTTGCCTACTTATTCCTCTCTTCTAGCCTTTCTAGTTTCCACAAATAAGATCTCTTGGCTCTGTCCTCCAAATCTTGATTTCTTTCCTAAACATTTTTTGCACCATATTTTGATCTCTTTGTATTTTCACTCGTATGTCGAGCTATTGCTTCTACCTGATCTTCCAGGAAACATATTCAAGTTTCAACAGTGACTATTTCCCACTACAACTTTGAACTTAAGATATTCCCTTTTTGCTCCAGAAAGTACTTTGCATCCTGTAATTTTTTGGTAAAGTTCTAATAGTTATGTTTCGTAGGAGCTGCCTGTTCTATGTATTCTGCATGTTGTTTCTCTGACTGCAGAACTCCAGGCCATGCTTATGCCCTCCAGACCCCACCAGCTTGCAGGACCAATAAGTAATTTACTAGGAGAGGTGCGTGGTACCTAGATTGGGGTTCAAAGGAGACTATCAGGCACAAAATGATATTTAGTCTCCTGTCTTCCTGCAAAAAAAAAAAAAAAGAAAACTATTAAAATGATTCTTTGATTTACTCATTTTTTAAAAATCTACTTTTTCAACACTGGAATATAAGCATTTATTCTTTTTTAAACTAAGATGACCAATAAGCATAATCCACTCCTAGGAAAACACAGGTATGGCAGCTATGGAGGTGTACTGCTTAATTCCCTGTAAGAGAGATGCTGCCACAGGGAATACAGTTAGGTAACCACCTCTAGGTATACGTGGCTTCAGGATCTGCCTCAGTTTTCAGGTCAAGGTCACTTGCTTCCTGGGGTCCCAGGCAAGGACTGGCCCAGGATACTTCCATTTTGGGGTCAGCAAGAGACTCCACTAGGATCAATCTCTGATCGAGAGCTCCTTATTTATTGGTCATCAGCACTGCAGGAATGCCTGAAACTTTTCCTATCCAATCCTCTTTCCTTCTCCCTCTCCTTTCACAAATCAGACTTGTGCCATAGTGTGAAGGTTCTCCCTGCCTTCCTTCTCCCCTTACCATTCACAGGTAAAACCCTCAATAGATCGTTTGCACTTCTAACTCTGTCTTAGTGTTGGCTTCCTGCCGGACCCATCTACACTGACCGAGAGAAATTCTTGCATACGAATATCAGGAACCGTGCACAAGCATGTTTTTGGCAGTACTGTTCGTAACAACAAAAACTGGAAGCCACACAACTTCTCAGACTTCCATGGTGGCAAAGAAGTATCACACATCATTATTGACTTAACTGAAGACAAAGAACCTGAAAGCTGAAAGGGATCTTAGTCCAAAGATTGCAAAGTGGCAGCTTTGGGGAACAAACAGCCCACAAACACATTATGTTTGACAGGCACAATGATATTTTAAAAATTGAATGTGTTGGGACTTCCTTGGTGGTCCTGTAGTTAAGCATCCACCTGCCAATGCAGGGGACACACGTTAGATCTCTGGTCTGGGAAGATCCCATATGCCTTGGAGCAACTAACCCCAGGCGCTACAGCTACTGAGCCCACACTCTGGAGCCTATGTGCTGCAACTTCTGAAGCCTGCATGCTCCACTACAGGAGACGCCACTGCAATGAGAAGCCCACACACTGCAACGAAGACCCAGCACAGTCCCCTCCCCCACCAAAAAAAAAAATTGAATGTGCATGACTCTAACAAGGCTTAGTTTTTAATCTAGCTTGCTATGGTGTGTCTCACCCCACTCCAGTACTCTTGCCTGGAAAATCCCATGGACAGAGGAACCTGGTAGGCTGCAGTCCATGGGGTCGCTAAGAGTTGGACATGACTGAGCAGCTTCACTTTCACTTTTCACTTTGGTACATTGGAGAGGGAAATGGCAACCCACTCGAGTGTTCTTGCCTGGAGAATCCCAGGGACGGGGGAGCCTGGTGGGCAGCTGTCTATGGGGTCACATAGAGTTGGACACGAATGAAGTGACTCAGCAGCAGCAGCATGGTGTGTCTCACACGTTATTGCTACACTGCCTAATTGACTCATTTATGTTACAAATATGGACCCCGTAGACATATGAATGGCACCCACTCCAGTACTCTTGCCTGGAAAATCCCATGGATGGAGGAGCCTGGTAGGCTGCAGTCCATGGGATCCCTAAGAGTCGGACGCGACTAAGCGACTTCACTTTCACTTTTCACTTTCATGCATTGGAGAAGGAAATGGCAACTCCGGTGTTCTTGCCTGGAGAATCCCAGGGACGGGGGAGCCTAGTGGGCTGCCGTTATGGGGTCACACGGAGTCGGACATGACTGAAGTGACTTAGCAGCAGCATACATATGAACTCACATCCCTGATAGTCTGGGCTTCCCAGGTGGTGCAGTGGTACAGCATCTGCTTGCCAGTGCAAGAGACACAAGAGATGTGGGTTCGATCCCTGGGTCAGAAAGATCCCCTGGAGGAAGAAAGATCCCCACTTCAGTATTCTTGCCTGAGAAATCCCATGGACAGAGGAGCATGGCAGGCTACCATCCATAGGGTCACAAAGAGTCAGACACAGCTTAGCAATCACCACCACCACCACAACAACCTATGACTGCCTAGGCAAAGATTTTCATCTTTGTTTCTTCGGTGGCCCATGGAAAGTTTTTTCCCCACCTTTTCTGAAACATGTGTCCAGATGTTCACCAACGGGAATCAGTCTGTGGCAGCTTCCAATGAAATGGTGTGTATCATTTTTGTAGCTTTATTTCCTAGGCCAAGACAAATATTATAACACACTTAAGTGAACTGGGGAAATGGTAATGGAGTCAGACTAACCCACTGGAAATGACTTGCTCCAAAAGGTTTTACAGGTAGATCTGTGTGTTGTTTTTCTCTTTAGAGTAATATGGACCATTCTAAGTTTCTCCCTGCAGAAATATCAACTCAAAGCAATATTTGTTTCAGCTCTTTGGGGAAGTAAGAAAGACAGGGTATGAAGAAAGCTCCTGCCTCTGCATAATAGGCAGCTCACTAATATCGTTTACTGGATGACTTCCAAGCGGCTGTATCTTCAAAGATAAGTGATGAGAAGGAAAAAATTAGCTACTGATGATAAAGAATTAACTTATGGTAGGATATTCAGAGCCATGGGAAACTGTCAAAACTTTCATTCCATCTTAAACAAGGTAGAAACAGTCCCCACCTACTCTTCACCTCAAACCTTTGTTGTTGTTCAGCCGCTCAGTCATGTCCAACTCTTTGTGACCCCATGGACTGCAGCATGCCAGGCTTCCCTGTCCTTCACTAACTCCCAGAGTTTGCTCAAACTCATGTCCACTGAGTTGATGATGCCATCCAACCATCTCATTCTCTGTCACTCCCTTCTCCTTCTGCCCTCCATCTTTTCCCAGCATCAGGGACTTTTCCAATGAGTCAGCTCTTTGCATCAGATGGCCAAAGTATTAGAGCTTCAGCTTCAGCATCAGTCCTTCCAATGAATATTCAGGATTGATTTCCTTTCTTTGAATTAAATTCTTTCATGCACCTGCTGTTTGCATGGTCTTGTGCCAGAGGTCACGGATGCTATAAGTGTGAACAGAGCAGGATAGCCTTCCAGATCCTGAGTGAGAGGGAAAAGGGGTTGAAAGCAGACATCAACATAGCTATATGTGTAATGTCTTTATGTTTGTTTGTTTGTTTTTTGGTGTTGCACTGGGCCTTGGTTGCTGTGCACAGGCTTTCTCTAGTTGTGGTGAGCAGGGGCTACTCTGTTGCAGTGTGTGGGCTCCTCATTGCAGTGGCTTCTCTTGTTGTGGCGCACAGGCTGCAGGTGCACACGGGCTTCAGTAGCTGTGGCTTGCAGGCCCTAGAGCTTGGGCTCTATAGTTGTGGTTCAGGGGCTTAGCTGCTCCGCAGCATGTAGAATCTTCCCAGACCAGGGATCGAACCTGTGTTCCCTGTATTGGCAAGCAGAGATTCTTATCCACTGCACTACAAGAGAAGTCCTGTGTTTGCATTTTAAAGTGATAGAGGAGAAAGAAGGAGAGTTGAATGAACAGTGGATGGAGAAAGAGAAACGAAAAGCAAGAAGAACAAATTGAAGAATTTGCTTCCACTTGGAAGTCACTAGTAGAAATAAGCCACCAAAAACAGATCTAGTTAAACTTCTCATGTGAATTCTCCCCTTTTCATCCCTAGCACTGCCTTTCAAGTGGAATGAGGGTTCCTGAGCTGAAAGAGACCACAAAATCACCATGCTTCACCTCCTTTGACTTGCTTGTTTCCGTGCTGCTGGCATGAGCCATCATCAAAGTCATCAATCACCTCTATCACTTTGTCCAGTTTTTTTCTCAGTGTGGTAACTGCTGAGCAAGGAAGGGCTCCAGAGGATGCTTAAGAAAGCTGTTGTGATGGATGCTCTTCACTTGGGCCCATTTAGGGGACAGAAAATGTCATTCCTTGTGGTGGCAAGTCATAACCTGGGGTTCTTATAAAACTTACGTGGGGAGCATTTAAAGACACAGATATCTGGGTCCCTACTCCAGACCTCCTGGAATCAGAATTCCAAGGTTGTGCCCCTGAGATGTGGAAATTTTTTAATTCCCACAGGGGATCCTCCTGGAGGGTAAGGATATACTCCTCAGATTAGGAACCACTGCCCCACAGGAGTCCAGGGACTTGATCCTATACTAGGACCCTACGGAGATGCACAGGCTTCAGAAGAGAGTGCCAATGTCTCTTGCACTCTTTAGGGGACATTGTGTATACTTTCCACCCCCCAAATTTTATTAAGAAATAGAGTCAAGTTGGAAGAATAGGACAAGTAATTACCCTGATATCCACCATCTAAATTATACCATTAATATTTGACTATACTTGCTTTATATCTACCTCTTCACGCCTCTGTCCATCCATCAATCCTGTTTCTGATGCTTTTGAAAGTAAACTGCAGACGTCAGCACACTGCCCTCTAAGTACTTCCGGAGGGCAGATCATTGCCTAGAGTTCAATATCAGTTTGTTCCATCTAGAGTAATGAAAATCTTAAGAGGATGTTACATAGCCCAGTGACTCCACCTATGCACACGATCTAAACCACCATCAAGGTACAGAACATTACCATGATCCCCAAAGTTCCTCATGCCTCTTCCCAGTCAATCCCCTCTCCTACTTCCCAGAGGCAACCATCATTCTAAATTTTTTCCACCATAGATCAGTTTTGCCTGTTCTGATCTTTATAATAATGGAATCACATGGTATGTAAGTACTTTTTTGGTTAGGCTTCATGCATTCAATATATCCTTGAGATTTAATTTTGTTGTGTGTGTGAGCATTCCATTCCTTTTAATTGTTGGGTTGTATTTCATTTTATAAATATACCAGCTTGTTTTTCCATTTTTCTAGTGTAGTCACATTATATATTCTTGAATAAGGAAATATTTGTATCAGACTGTATTTGGGGGAGAGATTGATAGTCTATGCTAGTATCTTTCTTACAAATATACCTCACTCAGTTACCTTCTAGTAGGATTTTAAGTCTTACAATATTGATGGGGAGCAGTAATTCATAGAAAGAAAATATAGAGGCAACTGAAAGAATGGAGGGAAATGGAGTGCTTCCAATAGTCCTTTGAGTTTCTTTGTTTTTAAAGAAAACCTCTCTTCCCTGTGCATCCTGTTCTAATGATTATGTCTTTGCTATGCTGCTAAGTTACTTCAGTCATGTCCGATTCTGTGTGACCCCAGAGATGGCAGCCCACCAGGCTCCCCCGTCCCTGGGATTCTCCAGGCAAGAACACTGGAGTGGGTTGCCATTTCCTTCTCCAATTCTTTGCTATAACTACATTTTATTATAATTAACTTTTTATGTATTTGCCTCTCCAGTTGATTTGAAGCCCCTTGATAGCAGAGGCTGTCTCTTTGGTGTCCCCAGCACACAGCCCAGAACCTGACACATAGTAAGCATTTAGTACCTGTTTCATGAATGAATAAATGAGTAAATGAAACCAAAGCATTCACTGAGTGACTTCTTTAGCCCAAGGTTCAGTCTCAATATTTCTCTGTATAATATAGGTAATATTTTCTTATATGGGCTGATCTATAGTTGTGGAATATTTCAAATGTTGTTTCAGTCATGTGTGCTTTTATTTCTAACTAGACTCTAAAGACCGAAGGCAAGGGCAGGGATGGCTACTAAAGAACAGAGTTGGTGTCACCTAATGCTCATTGTCTTCCGCGTCTTTCAACATAAATGTAGAATGGAATACTGAAAAACAGTATTCTGCTTGCATGAAAAGTGCTGTTTGCATGAAAGATTTTTTTTTAAGATCATATTTGGAATGAGAAGCCCCAAGTCCTGAAAGTTGCTTAAATCATAGCACCCCACTTCCTGATTCTTCAAAAAGACCGGGAGCATCCAGAGGACAGGGAGTGTCTTTTGTATTTTTGTGTCTCCAGGATCCAATAGATCGCCTATCAGTAGTTGTCACTGGATAAGTTTTTAATAGAAAAAAAGAAGGAAGGAAGGGCAGATGGGAGGTGGGTGGGTGGAAGCAGGGAACTGAAGCTAGAGTTGAAAAATGATTTTGCCAAAATTTGCATCAGAATCCAGGTCTCGTCTCTTCCAACACAGCTCTGTTTCCACTAGATGGTTCACATTGTAAGCATTATGAGCGTCGTCAAAAATGCCATCTATTTTCCTGTTACTGATGGCAATTTAATTAGGAGAGCAGTCGCTTTGCTTCGCTGCAGCTGTTTCCACCAGGGTACCTGAAATGCCAGTGCCCCAGCTGTCTTGATTGAGAGGCCTAGTTTGCAGGAAAACAAGACAAAATACTTTGCTGCCTTAATTCTAGTGGGAATTTAATTTAATTAGCATCTGATTTACACAATGCACTTCTGACAGCTGTGTTTGTGGAGTATCCTTGGAAGCAAGAAATTATCATCTATTGAAACCATCATCAAAGCTTATTTATCTTCCTGCTGCATCTTCCCAGACTTCAGCTTTGGGGACTTCTGTGTGTTTATTGCACACTTCATGGAGGTTACAGTAAATAAAACTGTAGTACGTGCATAAGGATTTGAGGAGTGTTTAGTGCAGGCATGTTGCAAGGCCTTAATAGGATGAATCTGAAAATGAGGCTTTGGTGGGTTGATCAAAAGACAGGTGTTTTTTTAATGGTAGGTTCTAAGGATCATTAAGGATCTCAAATTAGAGAATCTTACCACCTGGGCCAAAGGAGCACTCACAGAGGCAGCGTTTGGGGCTTGCGCTTGCGCAATGCGTCTGCTAGTCGCTGCTCTGAAGGACGTGGTTGATCGTGGATGGGCTGAGCGCCGGGGCCTCTGCTCGAGCACCTGGAGCTGTTTTGGAAGAACCAAGGGACTGGTTTCAGGACCTTACCCCTGCTTATATTCCCCAAAGCCCGGCACACAGTAGATAGTTGTTGAATGAGAGAACAAGTGAATGTGATCAGCTTTAACTGAACTGGAGGCTTTGTCCAGGCATTCACTGTTCCCCCTGTGTTCAATACATCCATTATTTGAAGAATGATTAGCATGATTTTACAAATCACAATAATACTGGCAGGGGACTAACTAAAGGAGTTTCTAACCAGGTACAGAGAAGGGAGCTTACACATCTAAATAAGAGCTCAGGTATGGGTTGCGAGGGAGGCTCAAGAGGGAGGGGTATATGTATACTTATGACTGATTGCGCTTGTTGTACAGCAGAAACCAACAAAATATTGTAAAGCAATTATCCTCCAATTAAAAATAAATTTAAAAATAAAGCCACAGGAAAGTTTCAAAGAAGAGGTAGAAATAGAGATGTCTTGAATTATACAGATATTTTATGGGAGACAAATGCTTTTTGTTTTTTTTCAGCAGTTATTTATTTATTTATTTGACTGTGTCAGATCTTAGTTGTCACACTTGAAATCTTCGTTGCATCACGCAGGATCTTTCACTGTGGTGCACAGACTCTAGTTGTAGAGCGTGGGCTCCAAAGTGTGCAAGCTTCAGTAGTTGTAACAGACAAGTTTAGTTGCTCCACCACATGTGGGATCTTAGTTCCCTGACCAGGGACTGAACCCACATCCCCTGCACTGCAAGGAGGATTCTTAACCACTGGACCACCAGGAAAGTCCTGGGAGACAAATGTTTTGATAACAAGAGATAAAAGGTGGGAATCCCAAAAAGAGAAAATTATATTAACAGAATTGAAAAGGCATGAAATAAGCTGATTTTAAGGATAAGGGAACTAGGCTTATAAAACTAGGATATGTATGGTTAAGTTAGGGCTAGGTTATGAATGACCTTCTTGAAGAATTTCAAATTTTACTCTGTAACAGCTGTGGGACCTTTGAAGATTTTTGAGAAAGGAGGTGACCTGACTAGATTCATGGCTTAGAAGAAAAAACTCTGGCATTGTGGTAAAGAATCAACAAGCGGAGAGAAGGAAATTTTTCATGCCATCATGAGTTGGATAGAGTTTCCGTGTTTCCACAGGTGAAGTAACAATGAAGAAATTGGTGCATCAGTAAAGCCTGGAAGCTTGGTTGCTGACTTGGAAATCAGTTTCAGACATAACGCAAAGGATAAATTGTCAGGATTTAGCAATGGCTGGAGAAGGCAATGGCAACCCACTCCAGTACTCTTGCCTGGAAAATCCCATGGACGGAGGAGCCTGGTAGGCTGCAGTCCATGGGGTTGCTAGGAGTCGGACACGACTGAGGGACTTCACTTTCACTTTTCACTTTCATGCATTGGAGAAGGAAATGGCAACCCACTCCAGTGTTCTTGCCTGGAGAATCCCAGGGACAGGGGAACCTGGTGGGCTGCCGTCTCTGGGGTCGCACAGAGTCGGACACGACTGAAGCGACTTAGCAGCAACAGCAGCAGCAATGGATAGCTGAGAGTCAAGGTTGCTCCTTAGGTACCAAAGTTGCCAACTGGGCTGAAGGCAAGAAAGCTGATGCCTTTAGAAAGAAAGAAAAAAAATCTAAAAAAGATATTGGTAAATATAGCATATGTTTCCTACTTTAGCATGTCATTAGTATACCTGGTATGTATACTAAGGGATTGAACCAGAACCCCTACAGTGAAAACACAGCGTCTTAACCACTGGACCACTGGGAAAGTCCCTGTCCTCCTGGCTTTTGAATACTCACTAAGCTTTCCTTTTAAAGGCCAAGATATTCTCCCTTCCCATTCACTTGAATCCTCTATTGGGATCTGCTGGGTATTTCATCCACTCATTGTCCCCCAGCCAACTGAGTGGAGGACTTTTAGTTCTCAGTCATGCAGTTTTCTGTGATCACAATTAACTATGAGAAGAGAGAACTCCAGCCCAGGTACTTCTTCATAAATATTAAGATGGTGAACTTCTTTTGGAAACAATGGGTAGCCAAGATGAAAGGGTTTTGCATAACAATGTAAGCAGTTAAGCGTGTTTAAATCAGGACAGGATGAAAAATGTGAAGCAAAGAGAGCTGTCACACACAATGCATAATGGAAACACCAACCAACTGGCAGTGTAATAATTTGCTAAATATGGTTGCAGTAACTTCCAAACTGTATGCTGGATACTAGCTGTATCAGTCGAGGTTCTCCAGAGAAAGAGAATCAAAAAGATTTATTTCAAGGGATTGATTGTCTTACACAATGATGGGGACTGACGAGTCCAAAATCCATAAGGCAAGCCAACAGGCTGGAAACTCAGGCTGGATTTTTTTTTTTTTTAATTTATTTGTTTATTTTGGGCTGCACTGGGTATTTGTTGCACGTGCTTTCCTCTAGTTATGGTGAGTGGGGGCTACTCCGTAGTTGTGGTGCACCAGCTTCTCATTCGGAGAAGGCAATGGCACCCCAATCCAGTACTCTTGCCTGGAAAATCCCATGGGCAGAGGAGCCTGGTAGGCTGCAGTCCATGGGGTCGCTAAGAGTCGGACACGACTGAGTGACTTCACTTTCACTTTTTACTTTCATGCATTGGAGAAGGAAATGGCCACGCACTCCAGTGTTCTTGCCTGGAGAATCCCAGGGATGGGGGAGCCTAGCAGGTTGCTGTCTATGGGGTCACACAGAGTCGGACACGACTGAAGCAACTTAGCAGCAGCAACAGCAGCAGCAGCTTCTCATTGCGGTGGTTTCTCTTGTTGTGGAGGGGCTTCCCAGGCGGCGCTAGTGGTAAAAAACCTGCCTGTCAATGCAGGAGTCCAGTAGACCTGGGTTTGATCCCTGAGTCAGGAAGATACCGTGGAGGAGGAAATGACAACCCACTCCAGTATTCTTGCCTGGAGAATGCCATGGACAGAGAAGCCTGGTGAGCTGCAGTCCATGGGGTCGCAAAGAATCGGACATGACTGAAGCTGCTTAGCACACACTCTTGTTGTGGAGCCGGGCTCTAGGGAGTGCGGGCTGTAGTAGTTGGGACTCTTGGGCTCTAGAGCACAGGCTCTCAGTAGTTGTGGTGTGGGCTTAGTTGCTCTGCAGCATGTGAGATCATCTCAAATCACGATTGAAATCCATGTCTCCTGCATTGGCAGACAGATTCTTTATGACTGAGCCACCATGGAAGTTGGGCTGGATTTGATGTTGCAGTCCTGAGGTAGAATTTCTTCCTCTTTGAGGAACCTCAGTTTTTCTCTCATAAAGCCTTTCAACTGATTAGATAAGGCCCATCCACAATATTGAGAGTAATGTCCTTTACATAAAGTCAACTGATTTTTAGATGTTAACCACATCTGCAAAATACCTTCATAGTAACACCTGGATTAATGTTTGATTAAATAACTGGGCATTAGAGCCTAGCCAAGTTGACACATAAAACTATCACATCAGCCAATGAGGAAGACTGATATTTCAATCAATTGCCTAAAATTAACATTAATAAAGTTTGAATATGAAATTTCAAGGGACTTCCATTCTGGTCCAGTGATTAAAAATCCACCTGCCAATACAGGGGATATAGGTTTGATCCCTGGTCTGGGAAGATCCCACATGCCATGCAGCTACTAAGCTCATGCCCCACGACTACTGAGTCCACGCGCTGCAACTCCTGAAGCCCAAGCGCCTAGAGCCTGTGCTCCAAACAGGAGCACTCCAGATGTGAGAGCAAGGGAGTCACTGCTGTGAGAAGCCTGCACACTGCAGCGAAGAGTAGCCCCTGCTTGAAGACACTAGAGAAAATCCGCACAAAGCAATGAAGACCCAGCACAGCCAAAAATAAATAAACAGAAATAAAATTTCAAGAACTACCTTTCTTTGAACTTGAAGATATATGTTCCCCACCATCAAGGCATTCTTGGGAGACATTTTGTTCTTGGGAGTCATTTTTCTCTGTCACTGAAACTAACTTTTTCCCCAAGACCGCTAAAGACCACCATGAAACATTTATCTTAGAAGACATTTTATATAGAAATCCACTCAATTCTAAATAGAATTTTGTTTCTACTACTTTGCCCTGATTTATACAGCTTGTTGGCCTGAGGCCGTCTTGAAGATGACAAAGTAAATGTGTCAGGTAAATTGTGTCCACTTCCTTTCAAATGATTTGTTGGGGAACCTTAATCTTCTTTTTCTCAGTATAAATCCTGTCCACTCAAATTAAATTCAGACTGATGTCACTCCCACTTTGTCCCCAACATAAATGAAATCATACACAGAAGATTTTCCCTAAAGAGATTTCAACATTCTTTTTCCTCTTTTGCCTGAAAAGCTGATAACTGTGATTGGTAGCTCTTGGCAAGCCCACATAAGTTGCCTGAGAAACAGAATGGTTAAAGGTGTGGTTGACTTCATTTTGCTGTGGGTATCATAAATAATTATATCTTGTGGTTGGAGATGGTGCGGTTTGGCAGAAGACAGAAACTTTTACAGGAATAATTGAAGGGTATCATCTCCCGCAAGCCTGCAAAGATGAAAAAGACCCAAACAATTCTTGGCAGGCTGTTCATCCAATGATGAACATGCTCAAATGATGTTTGGAGGTATGGAGATAAAGGGTAGACGCCTGTGTGCATTTGCCAGACAGCTTCTCTCATCACTTCAAACTTCTTGAATTTCCACTCTCAAGGTTAAGGTTTAGGGTGACTCCATCATTAGAAAAGAAAGATATAAAATTAACTTTAATTTGCCTATACTACACACAATGAAGTGTGGTGGCAGTAACCTAAAACGTTAAGAAATCAGAATGATCATTAAAATTTAGTTGGTTGATTAAATCAACAAACTTTTGCTACTTAACTGGTTAGTTGGGGATATTTTTGGCTGGCAAGAATCTCGGGTTTAAACATCATTGGAAGGGAAGTTAGCCCTTTCCCAACGTATCTTTGGATCTTGGGAGCTGCCAGATAGAGCTGGGCACATACTCTTTAGCATCCATCAATCTACAAAAGGCAGAGATGACTCCTGGGAGGAAAGTGACTCAGATTGGAACTCCTTCTCCAAGGTTCAGTGATATAAAAATGAGGTAGAATGAACTGAAATGATACTGACCAAGGTGTCATGGAAGGAGATAAAGACTCAAGAAGAAACCCTCTGTGAAAAGAGGTGGGGCCTGGAGTGGTGACAAGTACTGTTCTTTGTCTAGATTATTGGGAGACAGTGTTCCAGTTATAGGGTATGACTAATGGTAGAATCTCGTCCTACTAAGTCAATCTGACATTATGATTGTATTTTGGGGAAAGTGGCCATGGGTCTGTAATATCACCAGAATTGTACTTTCTAGGAGGCTTGTTCTTTTTTTTTTTTTTGGCTAGGATGCTCATGATTAATATATCAGAGACTGTTTTCCTGGTCCATTGATGACCCATTTGGGTATATAAACCGGTGGAAAATATAGGAATGGATAATGGTGGTAATAATTTTGGTCAGACATCTGATGCCAACAGCCAACTCATTGGAAAAGACCCTGATGCTGGGAAAGATTGGGGGCAGAAGGAGAAGAGGGAGTCAGAGGATGAGGTGGCTGGATGGCATCGCTAATGCAATGGATGTGAACTTGGGCAAACTTCAGGAAATGGTGAGGGACAGGGAGGCCTATTGTGCTGCAGTCCATGGGGTCGCAAGGAGTTGGACACAACTGGGTGACCGAACAACAACAACAATGGTGGCAAATGAGACAGCCAGACTAAACTTGCAGGAGATGATCACCTGGATAGGCCCCAACACAGCACAATAAGGCAGGAGGAATAACTGATGCAACTCAGCATGATCAGTCTAGCCTTGAGGAGTAAGGCAGAATTCTGGCACTTTGGGAGCATTGTGACTTGAAGTCAGCTGGCTGCTGAATAGAGGTTCCTATTAACCTGAAGCCATCCATTCCAGGAACTCTGAAACCTTGACTGATGGGAGCAGGGCTTCCAAGAATGAAAGACAATGGAGAGCCCAAGTTCCTAGAGAGACCTGAGGCCCCAGTGGCAGCAAGACAAAATTAGGAAATTATTGTTGTTACCTTTGCAGCCCATCTCAGATGCATTTCAAGTGGGCCCCCTTCAGAGAGATGTATATCCAGGTGATTAGGCCAGGCGGCGACGTCAGAGGTCTGAAGGGCCCCAGTTTCCCAAAGCCTCCTGAAACAATGTTTACTATCCATAGACATTCCAGGAAACTGGAACAGGAAAATGGTATGGAGAGGCTGGGACATGGGCTCTTGGAGACAAGTCGTATTCCTAATAGCAAAGCCTAACCTACCCAGTGCGGAACAGAGGTCAGGCTTACCTGACAGCCTCAGGGGTGGGGAGCAGGCAGGATGGCTAGGATATCCTCCAACTGAGTCACCAGGGAGCCCTTGTTGCCAGAGAAGCCCAGGGCTAATCAGGCAGCAAGTTCAAATGTGGACTGTCACCCACTCAGAGTGATGGGAGTAGGGGGTTGCTGTGGCCTCTCCATGTGGCCTCATATCATCAGAAATCTAGCCCAACCTTCTTTCCAACATGAAGCTTTCTAAGAGGACAAGCGTCCAGGTGCAAGTGCTTATCAAACATCCAGTTGCGTCCTATTTGCTACTCTCTCTTTACCCAAGCAAGTAACATAGCCAAGGCCATAGTCAATGTAGGTGAGGCTATATGAGGACATGAATTCCAGAAGGCATTGTTCTTTGGGGACCTTCAATATAACAGTCTATGGACTCAGTCCCATTAGTCATGTCTGACTCTTTGCAACCTCATGGACTGTAGTCTGCCAGGCTCCTCTTTGCATGGGATTTTTCAGGCAAGAATACTGGCGTAGATTACCATTTCCTCCTCCAGGGGGTCTTTCCAGCCCAGAGATTAAACCCACATTTCCTGCATCTCTTGCATTGGCAGGCAGATTCCTTACCACTGAACCACCTGGAAAGCCTATAAGAGTCATTAGTTAAGCATTAGCAACTAATATTCACAGTTTTAAAAAGAGTTTTCATCTTTATTATTTCAGTGTGTTTAACAATAACTCGAGAAACAAATAAAACCCCCATTTTACAAAGAAAGAAGTAGAGGCTCAGAAATTAAGACATCTAAAATTATACAACTAGTAAGAAGCAGAATTGAAACTTGAACTCAGGTCTTATTATTGCAAAACCTATAGTTTTGTATATCATAGCTACCTTTGGCCAGTACAACCTGTGTTATGCACTTATGATTTCCATGTCTGATCTTTACAGTTTTCCAAAATTTGTTGACAAGTTAACGAGAGAGTCATTTACTTTTTCCAAATACTTTCTGTAGGACTTAGATTGCCATTTATTTTTGATGTGTTTGGGGAAAAATGCACCCAACTCTCAAAGATTGCTATGTCGTAACAGAGTTATTAGCAATGTTTGCTTATTGGGGAAAGCAAGCCTCAAGTAAACCAGCAGCTATAGGGAAGGACAGCCCTTACGTGAAACCCCAAAAGAAAGTTTTATTTAGACTTTATGATGCCCAAAATTTCTTTTTAGGAACAGAGGGTTCTTTTCTACACCCTAGCCACCTGACAAAGAGTTTTAGCCTAAAACTCCCATGCCCAAGTTCCCTAAGGCATTTATGTGCTGTGCTATGCTGTCCTTAGTCACTTCAGTCATGTCCAACTCTTTGCAACCCTATGGACTGTAGCCCACCAGTCTCCTCTGTCCATGGGATTCTCCAGGCAAGGATACTGGAGTGGGTTGCCATGCCCTCTTCCATAAGTCACTTACACTACTATGCAAATATCAATACTAACAGCCCACAACTGATGGACAGGACTTGCACCACTGGGGTGGAGTTGGGTTTCAGGGCTTATAAATAAAAATGTATATTGAGAAAGAAACCACAATTGTTCTCATGATGGCTTGCAATTCCTGGCTAGTGCAGCATAAATCACAAAGAGATTAAGATCAGATCTGGCTCAGAAGCACCACCTGTGGTGCTGTTGCCATAGTAATCAATGACCAGGGAACAGAAATCCAGGGGCACCATAGCCCCGCTGCCCATCAGGAGCTGGAATCTGCCATCGGGCCCTCCCTGGACGAGGCGCTCCACTGAGAAATGTCCTCTGCAACATCTTGCAGTCTTGTTCCGTACTCACGGCCCCTGGCCTCCAGGTGACATTTCTCATTAGGAACATTGGCTGGTTGGGCCTTTGATCCATTCTCTTCACTTCCCTTGTCACTTTGCTAATATAAAGAGAAATAAGGAAATGTTTACCTGTAATCCCAATACCTCTGACCTCTATATCTTACAGCTTCTAAGAAGCTTCTCCTATAAGCAATCTCAGGTTTCACACCACCTTCTACAGCCTATCTCGTGATGTTCTAACTTCACACCAGAGGCAAATATGAATAAACTTCATGGGGTGAGGCACCTTGGAAAAATAAGTCAGTGATCATGGGAGGTCAGTGAAACTGCAGTACATGAAATACCATGTGGGAGATGCTCCTCTCTATAGGCCCAGATCTGGAGAAGACAATGGCACCCCACTCCAGTACTCTTGCCTGGAAAATCCCATGGACAGAAGAGCCTGGTAGGCTGCAGTCCATGGGGTCGCCAAGAGTCAGACACAACTGAGCGACTTCACTTTCACTTTTCACTTTCATGTATTAGAGAAGGAAATGGCAACCCACTCCAGTGTTCTTGCCTGGAGAATCCCAGGGACGGGGGAGCCTGGTGGGCTGCCGTCTATGGGGTCACACAGAGTCGGATATGACTGAAGTGACTTAGCAGCAGCCGCATAGGCCCAAATCAGAAACACCCAATATTCTCATCTCAGAGCTCTTGCTGTCCCCATCAGGATGTCACATACCTTACTTTGTGTTCTACAGTACTCATTTAACATATACTGGTACTTGGGCTGATGAAGACCAAAGAAGACAGCAAATCTTTCACCAAGGAATTCACAGGCTAGAAGAAAGAAGAAGCACTTTGGTAAGCTGAATTAAGAATGAAAGCTTAGAGTCTGTGGACTTACCAAGAGTTTCAACTTGCCCACAGATTGTCTATTATTACATTTACCTTCAAGGCTGACAAGATATTTTAATTGCTGTAGACTCTCACAAATTTTGTGACTCAAAGGGAATTTGTTAAATCTTGTATCTTCACATAGAGTGGCTTCTAAACTATCTTTTTCAGGTGAATATATCAAGAGATCTTCAAAATACTTAATAACAAGTACCCGTCATGAGCAATCAGAATAGATGTTGTCCATTTACATGTGTATCATCTGATCATCAGCTGTGAGTACATTGCAAATGATACCAAAAATTAAATCCAGTATTACCAAGACCCATGTCAGAAATTCTTCCATGCATCAAAAAAAAAAAAAAAACTCCTCCCTAAGCAGCAATTTAAGTAAAGCTTTCTTTACCTGCCTTGACTTCAGTAACAAGGTGGCTTGCAGCCTCAGAGATTGTTAGAGTCAGGAATAAAGGGTTAGCATGAATAATGAGTGGTTTCCTAGAGATGTTCTCCCTTAAAAGTACAGGACTAGAGGACTTCCTTGGTAGTCCAGTGGTTAAGACTTCTCTTTCCGATTCAGAGGGTGCAGGTTTGATTCCCAGTGGGGGAGCTAAGATCCCACAGGTCTTGTGGCCAAAACCCCAAAACATAGAACAGAAGCAATAATGTAACAAATTCAATAAAGACTTTAGACATGAGCCACATCAAAACATGTAGGACTTCTGATGAACCTCCTCCCATTAGAGGACTTTGTGATTCCCATGATATGTTTCACTTCTAAAGATACTGCTCATACAGACATCAAAATGACACTCTCTATTTTTTTAATGTGCTTTATCCTTTCAGAAATACTCTAGCTTTTTAATCTCTTTGTTTGCCACAGTGCCCAGTACATGTGCATAAGAGAAGTTTCTAAAATATTAGCATCTCAGGACGTTTTCCTGTTTATGACCTACTAGAATTTTAAATTGAAGAAATTAGTTACTAGTGTCATCTGGGTTCCAGTTCTCACCAAAGTCTCTGTAGAGATCAGGATACTGACTGTTAACATATTTATGCCTCCACTATAGTCTGGAACCCCCAAGCAGGAGCTCTTTAAGATTACAGTTCTATATGGAACCCAGAGGTGGAAAGATTCCCTGTGTGTCCTATACCCGTCATCTGAAATCAAAGCCCAACGTGGAAATCACTGTAGTCCCCATTCTCCTTCACACTTTAATATTGCTGTGCTGAGTTTTCCTTTTTTTAACCTGATCTGATCTTTTAAGTTTCCATCCCTGAAAAACATCTTACCTTTTCAAACAGTATTGCCCGAACTAAAACATAGGAGTCTCTGGAACTAGCATTTCTTCTGCCAATGTGTTTTGGTCAAGGTAAGGTCAGTAGTGGGGGTTTCTCAGGTGGCACTAGTGGTAAAGAACCCTCCTGCCAATGTAAGAGATGTAAGAGAAGCAGGTTCGGTCCCTGGGTTCAACAGCCCACTCCAGTATTCTTGCCTGGAGAATCCCATGAACAAAGGAGCCTAGTGGGCTATGGTCCATAGGGTTGCAGAGTCAGACGCTGACTAAAGCAACTTAGCAGGCACACACAAGGTCAGTATTCACCTGGATCTCTAAAGTAATTTCCAAATTACTAACCTTCTGATGCTGCTACTGTTGCTAAGTCGCTTCAGTCGTGTCTGACTCTGTGCGACCCCATAGATGGCAGCCCGCCAGGCTCCCCCGTCCCTAGGATTCTCCAGGCAAGAACACTGGAGTGAGTGGCCATTTCCTTCTCCAATGCATGAAAACGAAAAGTGAAAATGAAGTTGCTCAGTCGTGTCCGACTCTTAGCTACCCCACGGGCTGCAGCCTACCAGGCTTCTCCATCCGTGGGATTTTCCAGGCAAGAGTACTGGAGTGGGGTGCCATTGCCTTCTCCATTAACCCTCTACCTTGATCTAAAAGTACTTAGGGCTCATACCATCTGACTAAATCATCCTTAATGTAATTTAAGGTCACTCTGGTCACTTTCATGGTCCCCAAGCTGGCATTGGCCAGACATACTTTCAGAACTCTCTTAAGGTGTCTCCTCCAGAGTTCTGAGTACTCCAGTCTATAGTCCCTATATACCTCCTACCCTGGAAATTGTAACAACAAAGTATCATTATAAGCATGCTTACTGGCCAGTATTATTCATCGAATATTAAGGTCCTTGAAAGCAAAGACTGTCATTGGTCTTTGAGTCCCAGGGTCCTGCACAGTGCTGAGCATATGAGTATTTAGTAAATGTTTATTTAATGAATGAATGGAAATCAATTTCTAAGAGCTATGCTTTCTATTTTCTCAGATTTTTAAAGTTGTTTTCCCTCCATCATATACACATGTTTGGTTAGTTGCTCAGTTGTGTCCAACTCTTTGGAACCCTGTGGACTGTACGCTGCCAAGCTCCGCTGTCCATGGGATATTTCAGGCAAAAACACGGGAGTGGGTTGCCATTTCTTCCTCCGGGGGATCTTCCTGACCCAGGGATCTAACCTGCCTCACATTGCAGGCAGATTCTTTACCCACTGAGCCACCAGGAAGCCCATCATATACATAAGTATATATGAGTTAGAAGGAAGTGAGTAATTAGATGTTTCCAATTGTGTTTTTTTTTTAACTGGTGAAAGTCAAACAAAACAAGATTTACTAGTCATCTCTCTAAGTAAATAAATAAAGGAGCCCTGGTGGCTCAGAGGGTAAAGAGTCTGCCTTCAGTGTGGGAGACCTGGGTTCAATCCCTGCGTCAAGAAGATCCCCTGGAGAAGGAAATGGCAACCCACTGCATTATTCTTGCCTGGAGAATCCCATAGATAGAGGAGCTTGGCAGGGTACAGTCCATGGGGTCGCAAAGAGTCAGACACAACTGAGCAACTTCACTTTCATTTTCTCTTATAAATAGCCACTTAGGCCATTCATTATCTCCTTGAGAGAGGTCAGTAAAAGTCTTACTTATAATAGAATGATTATGATGAGGGAACTGGGAACTATGTCAGATAACAATAGTTAAAATTTTATATTTGGCAAAACTAATACAATTATGTAAAGTTTAAAAATAAAATAAAATTAAAAAAAAAATCAAGAAAGAACTTGGAAGTTTATTCATGTGAAGAGTCCACTCAGTGAGGACTGACTATTGTCTTCAAATGTTTGAAACCTGTCCTATGAAAGAGGAATCTAGATAGGTTTTGTCTGGCCTTTAAAAGAGACAACTAGGATCAAAGGGGAAAACTCTAAAAGAAGATTTAAAGGAAGATAGAGTTTACTAACAAGAGTTGGGAAAAGATGGCAAGGTCTCCCTGAAGATGTGAGGCTCTATGCCTTCAGGAATGTTCCAGTGTAGATCTGGAAGTGAACAGATCTTCAGAATGCTGTGGAGTGGATTAAACCACTTCAAGTCTCATCTAACTCTGAGGCTCTAAAAGCCTGTATTTATGACAGAAAAAAAAAAAAAAACACCTTAGCAGTACTTACTAGAAAATGAGGTTCTTGCTATTTGCCCTGCACAAAACCATAGGTAAGGCCCCCAGGCAAGTTTAGACTGAAAAAGAACAAGAAAGAAACCAGGTTAGAGTAATTAATAACAGAAGTGATGACTGCAGAATCTGCAGTGTAGAGGCTTCAAAATGCTTTGTAATAAGTTCCATTTTCTCTCTCATAGATGAGAAAACTAAGATGATCAAAATTATAAGCTGATTGTACACGGCTCCAGAAAGCAAACCAAAGAGAACAAGGAGTTAGCTTAAAACTATTTTTGACAAAACTTGTTGGTTTTATCTCTCATTCACTCAGCCCCCATGTTCACTAATAATGATAATCTAAACTTACAGGATCAAGTGTTGAATTTGTTGTCTGTTCATTTTCTTCCTCTTCCTCCTCCTCTGTGCTATATTCTTCCATGATGTCTCCATCAGCAAAATGGATAATTCTTCTGGGAGTTGTCCTTTTGGAAGGTTCACTCGTCTCTAGTTCTAACGGCTGGAAATTGTCTTTTTCCATAAGGAAACAACTAGTAAGTGAAAATCAGGACACTTTAGAACAAGTTGTCCAGGAGAGTGTTATATAGCAGAGACACGTCTAATCATTTTCTTTTCCCTTTTTGGCTATTTTGTGCAGTGTGTGGTATATTACTTCCCCAACCAGGGATCAAACCCTCACCCTCTGCAGTGCAAAGGCAGAGTCTTAACCACCAGGGAAGTCCTTGCTGATTAGTTAGTTATTCTTGATGGATTGTGAAGACAAAGAGTTCACAGGTAATCACAACCCATGATCTCATCAGTTCTTCAAATCTAATACAGGACTGTCTCGCTCTGTACCAAATTGGAAAAGGTTTAATTAGCAGTGAAAATGTGAACTTTAGGTCTTCAAACAAATATGTCAGCAGGGTTCCTTTACGCCTTATTAATTGCAAAATCCACAGCTGCTAGTGGGAAGCGTCCATCACCCTGCGGAAATTCCTCAGTCATTTCAATAAATACTGAGAAGCAATACAAGCAGTGGTGAAGAGTACAATCTTTACACAAAACAGCTGAAAATATTTGCCAAATATATATCTGATAAGGAACTTATTTTGAGAACATATTTTTAAAAAACCACTGCAATTTATAAAATATAAACAACCCGATTTAAATAGGGGCAAAGAATTTGAATAGACACTTTACCCACGATTTATAGATGGCAAATAAATTTAGGAGAAGTGCTCAATGTCAGTCATTAGAGAAATACAAGTGGAAACCATATGTCATATCATAACATAGTCACTGGAAGGCAAAAATTAAAGACTAACAATGCCAAGAGATGAGGAGTAAATGAAGCAACTAGAATCATCATATGTTGCTTGCTAGTGGGACTGCAATGGCACCCCACTCCAGTACTCTTGCCTGGAAAATCCCATGGATGGAGGAGCCTGGTAGGCTGCAGTCCATGGGGTTGCTAAGAGTCGGATACGACTGAGCAACTTTACTTTTACTTTTCACTTTCCTGCATTGGAGAGGGAAATGGCAACCCACTCCAGTGTTCTTGCCTGGAGAATCCCAGGGACGGGGGATCCTGGTGGGCTGCTGTCTATGGGGTCACACAGAGTTGGACACGACTGAAGTGACTTAGCAGCAGCAGCAGTGGGACTGCAAATGGTATGGTCACTTTGGGAAACAGTTTGTATATGTGTGGGTCAGGTGTGTCCAACTCTGTGACCCTATGGACTGTAGCCCACCAGGCTCCTCTGTCCATGGGATTCTCCAGGCAAGACTACTGGAGTGGGTGTGCCATTTTCCTCCTCCATGGGATCTTCCCAACCCAGGGACTGAACCCGATCTCCTGTGTCTCCTGCACTGCAAGTGGATTCTTTACCTGCTGAGCCATCAAGGAAGCCTAGAAAACAATTTGGCAGCTTCTTAAAAACATATACTTAAGCGTATAATCTCGTAATTCCATGTCTAAATATTTACCCAAGAGAAACAAAAACGTATGTCAGTATAAAGATATATATGTGAACATTTTTATCAACTTTATTTATAAGAGCCCCAAACTGAAAACAATCCATATGTCCATCAGCTGGTAAAAAGATGAACAAAATGTGGTATATCTATGCAATGCAATACTGCTCAGTGATTAAATGTTATTGGACAACAAATATTTGCAATACTCTGAAGCAATCTCAAGAGCATCATGCAAAGTAAAAGATGCCAGATACTGTATGATTCTGTTTATTTGAAATTTTAGTAGTAGAACACAGATCAGTGTTTGCTAGGACTGAGAGGATGGAGGAGAAGACTGACTACAAAGGGGCCAAGGGAACTTACTCGGGTGAGGGGACTGTTCTCATAGATAGCATGATTGTAGTGATGGTTACTCGACTGCATATATTTGTTAAAATGAATCAAAATCTAGACTTAATATGAATTTTATTGTATTTAAGTTAAATCTTAATACAACTAACAAGCTTGGAGCCAGAGTTCCTAGCTTCAAAACGTTATTACTTAATATTCTGATGTCTCGGTTTCTTCATCTATAAAGAATAATATAACTTGAAAATGTGTGTAAATATATTGCTAGCTGCTACTGCTAAGTCACTTCAGTCGTGTCCGACTCTGTGCGACCCCATAGACGGCAGCCCACTAGGCTCCCCCGTCCCTGGGATTCTTCAGGCAAGAACACTGGAATGGGTTGCCATTTCCTTCTCCAATGCATGAAAGTGGAAAGTGAAAGTTAAGTCACTCAGTCATATCCGACTCTTAGCAACCTTATGGATTGCAGCCTACCAGGCTCCTCCACTCATGGGATTTTCCAGGCAAGAGTATTAGAGTGAGGTGCCATTGCCTTCTCCGTAAATATATTACTGACCTTGTAAAATTAAGGAGTAAATGAAGAAAGACACATACAGGAGTTGGTACAGTTCTTAGCAAATGGAAAGCATTTAATAAAGTCTAGCTGTTGTGATGGAGAAGGCAATGGCACCCCACTCCAGTACTCTTGCCTGGAAAATCCCATGGATGGAGGAGCCTGGTGGGCTACAGTCCATGGGGTCACTGGGAGTCGGACACGACTGAGCAGCTTCACTTTCACTTTCCACTTTCATGCATTGGAGAAGGAAATGGCAACCCACTCCAGTGTTCTTGCCTGGAGAATCCCAGGGACGGGGGAGCCTGGTGGGCTGCCGTCTATGGGGTCGCACAGAGTCGGACACAACTGAAGTGACTTAGCAGCAGCAGCAGCTGTTGTGAAGTACTTATGACTTAATGGTGGGTATATATCAGACACTGCTCTAATTTAGTAAGTACACTATTTTCTTTATTTTTTTTTTTTGAGAGCAAAACACCTAACACCATTTTCTTAATATTTCATATATTGTAAGATTATATCAGCAAACATGGGAGGCTGAGCTGATGTGGAAGAATTTTCCTTCCTGTTCAAAACATACAGAAATGCTGGATAAAATTAAACAAACAAAACATTAAATCAGGCTGCCCTTAAGGAAGTAATAAAGAGAGAGAGTCAGGGAGAGAGGAAGGGAAGGACTAAGGGAGGTGGGAAGGAAGGAGGAGGAAAAGAGGAGAAAAGGAAGAAAAAAAGAAAGCCAGGTTAGGTGTCAGGAAAAGAGAGGAAACTCAAAATCATATCATAAGCTGAAACTGAGATGGTTCCTGGAATTTCAGAATTAGATATAGGCCTTGAGGCTAGGCCTTTAATACTGGTGTGGAGAGGGCAGAGTCTTAAATCACAAATCCCATGAGTGTAAGGGGATGAAATGAAGCAAACTGCATAAAACTAAGATAATAAAGTACCATCTTATTATAAAATATGGAGGAGAAAAACTATCTGCTGGTCTATAAAAGTGGCAAAATAATTTATCATCTCTCAAGGCAACATGGGTAGAAATAAGTCACATGAAAAACGTTATGGGCCACGTGAGCCGCAGGCCAGGACCACATACTGGCTTGTAGCCCGAGTTCATAGTCCTCATCTGGTCCTGAAATGAAGCTGAGTGACCTGAAGTCATCGCAGTCCACAGAACTCTCAGATGCAAATGCAAATAACGCTGGAGGGAGAGTTCAACCAGACTGGGAACGCTGGCCCTCCACTGCAAAAAACACCCTAAGCAGGCACTCACTGCAAATACTTAGAAATCATATGACCAAACCAACCATCAGGAGGAGGGTTCAGCAAATGAAATGGAAAAACTGGGGGGAGCCCTCATCCAAGAATGAGGAACAATAAACCTGAAACTTTAAAAATGAAGGATGAGTTTTAAAATCTTTTCAAAAGCTTTAAAAGTGATGGAGGTTCAGTGAGCAAGGCTTCACCTTCCAATGCGAGGGGGATGAGTTTGATCTCGTTGGGGAGCTAAGATTGCCCATGCCTCGGGGCCAAAAAACCAAAACATAAAACAGAAGCAGTATTGAACAAATTCAATGAGGGCTTTTTAAAAAAATGGTCCACATTAAAAAATCTTTAGAAATGAATGTGTTTAATATATTCCAAAAGGTAAAGGAAGCAAAACATTATAAAATCCAAAAGGAGCAGGTTGATTTGAAAAATAACCAAACAGAAATTCCAGAAATGAAATATAAAGGACCATAGGATAGGTTGGATGTAGATTGAACATAGTAAAGAAATTAGAGGAAATCTCTCATAAAACAGCATAAAGATATATATAGATATATAGATAGATAGATAGATAGATATAGATATGTATGTATATATACACACATACATATACATATATATTCTGTTACCATGAAATATGTACTTCTCTCGTAGCTCAGACAGTAAAAGCATCTGCCTACAATGTGGGAGACCCAGGTTAGATCCCTGGGTTGGGAAGATCCCCTGGAGAAATAAATGGCAACCCACTCCAGTACTCTTGCCTGGAAAATCCCATGGACAGAGGAGCCTGGTAGGCTACAGTCCATGGGGAAGCAAACAGTCAGACATGGCTGAGCAACTTCACTACCATGAAACATATATTAAAATACATATACATAGTCTGTTAAGATGAAAGCAAAGTTATGAGCTAAGGAATAGATGAGAAAGTTCAGTATACATTTAATGGAAGTTCTGAAAGAAATGAATAGAAATAATGGGGGAGGTAATGTTTGAAGAGGTAATGGCTATGAATTTTCCATATTTGAAGAAAGACACAAATCTTCAAATATTAGTAACACGAGAATACTAAGATGGATAAAAGAAAATCAAACCTGATCATAGAAATTATGGAAAATCTTGGACTTCCCTGGTGGTCCAGTGGTTAAGAACCGGCCTGCCAATGCAGGAGACATGGATTTGATCCCTACTCTGGGAAGCCTCCACATGCCATGGGGCAGCTAAGCCTATGAGCCACAACTACTGAGCCCACGCTTCAGAGCCTGTGCTCTGCAACAAAAAAGAAGTCACCTGAAATGAGAAGCCCGAGCACTGCAACTAGAGAAAGCTCTCATGCAGCAATGAAGATGCTGTGCAGTCAAAAATAATAAATAAAATTAAAAAAAAAATAAATAATAGAAATTATGGAAAATCTTAAATTTTATAATAGATGGGCAGATTAGCATCAATTGAGATCAGAAGATAATTGATTATTGCCATAAAGAACTCAATATCCATAAACAACCAGGTCTGACTGTAGAGCACAAGGAACTATATTCAATATTTTGTAATAATCTGGAAGGGAAAATAATCTGAAAAATCATGTACATAATATACACACACATATTTCCTGGTGTACATTGTGCTGTACACCAGAAACCAACAAAATATTATAACCAACTATACTTGGATAAAAAATTGAAAACATTTTTAGAAAAGAATTCAATATCTAGTTAAACAATTATTTTTATTAGATTGGGGCAAAGTAATTTTGGTTTTGCATTGTTGACACTTGCCTTTGATACTGGAATACATTCTTAAATAAATGTGGCTATGTTATAGAGGAGACTGAAAAAGTTGGCTTAAAACTCAACATTCAGAAAACTAACATCATGTATCCAGTCCCATCACTTCATGGCAAATAGATGGGGAAACAATGAAAACAGTGACAGATTTTATTTTGGGGGTCTCCAAAATCATGGCAAATGGTGACCGTAGTCATGAAATTAAAAGATGCTTGCTCCTTGGAAGGGAGAAGGCAATGGCACCCCACTCCAGTACTCTTGCCTGGAAAATCCCATGGATGGAGGAGCCTGGTAGGCTGCAGTCCATGGGGTCGCTAAGAGTCGGACACGACTGAGTGACTTCACTTTGACTTTTCCCTTTCGTGCATTGGAGAAGGAAATGGCAACCCATTCCAGTGTTCTTGCCTGGAGGATCCCAGGGATGGGGGAGCCTGATGGGCTGCCATCTATGGGGTCGCACAGGGTTGGGCATGACTGAAGCGACTTAGCAGCAGCAGCAGCAGCTTCTTGGAAGAAAATCCATGACAAACCTAGACAGCATATTAAAGAACAGAGACATTACTTTGCCGACAAAGGTCTGTGTAGTCAAAGCTACGGTTTTTCCAGTAGTCATGGATGGATGTGAGAATTGGACTATAAAGAAAGTTGAGCACCGAGGAATTATGTTTTTGAACTGTGGTGTTGGAGAAGACTCTTGAGAGTCCCTTGGACTACAAGTTGATCCAACCAGTCCATCCTAAAGGAAATCAGTCCTGAATGTTCATTGGAAGGACTGATGCTCAAGCTGAAACTCCCATACTTTGGCCACCTGATGAGAAGAACTGATTCATTTGAAAAGACCCTGATGCTGGGAAAGATTGAAGGCAGGAGGAAAAGAGGACGACAGAGGATGAGATGGTTGGATGGCATCACCTACTGGATGAATGTGAGTTTGAGTAAGCTCCGGGGGTTGGTGATGGACAGAGAAGCCTGGCGTGGTGCAGTCCATAGGGTTGCAAAGAGTAGGACACGACTGAGTGACTGAACTGAACTGAACTGAATGAGCATTTCTCACTTTTTTTTTTTTTTTGCCAATGACTTATTACTTGCTGCTTATTTTATATGTATCTTGGACTATGGAAATGGTTAGACAAAAAGCAAATTTGAGCGATTTCCTTTTTCGAGTTCAAAATGGGTCGTAAAGCAGCAGAGACAACTCACAACATCAGCAATGCATTTGGCCCAGGAACTGCTATTGAATTACAGTGCAGGGGTGGTTCAAGAAGTTTTGCAAAGGAGATGAGAGCCTTGAAGATGAGGAGTGCAGTGACCTGCCATTAGAACTTGATAATAACCAATTGAGAGCCATCATTGAAGTTGATCCTCTTAAGTTGCTGAAGAACTCAACATCAGCCACTTTATGGTTGTTCAGCATTTGAAGCAAATTGAAAAGGTGAAAAAGCTCAATAAGTGTGTTCCTCATGAGCTGACCACAAATCAAAAAAATCATCGTTTTGAAATGTCATCTTGTCTTATTTTAGGCAACAACAATGGACCATTTCTTGATCAGATTTTGACGTACGATGAAAAATGGATTTTATATGACAACTGGTGACAACCAGCTCAGTGGTTGAACCAAGAAGAACCTCCAAAGCACTTCCATAGCCAAATATGCACCCCAAAAATGTCATGGTCACTGGCAGTCTGCTGCTGGACTGATCCACTACAGCCTTCTGAATTTCAGCGAAACCATTACATCGAAGTATGCTCAGCAAATCAATGAAATGCACTGAAAACTGCAACATTTTCAGTCTCCACTGGTCAATAGGAAGGGCCCAATTTTTTCCAAGGCAATGCCTGACTGCACATGGCACAACCAACACTTCAAAAGTAGAACGATTTGGGCTACAAAGTTTTGCTTCATTCGCCATACTCACCTGACCTTTTGCCAACTACCACTTCTTTAAGCATCTTGACAACTTTTTGAAGGGAAAATGCTTCCACAACCAGCAGGATGCATAAAATGAGTTTGTAGAATCCTGAAGCATGGATTTTTACAGGAATAAACAAACTTATTTCTTGTGGGCAAAAATGTGTTGATTGTAATGGTTCCTATTTTGATTAATAAAGATATGTTTGCGCCTAGTTATAATGATTTAAAATTCACAGTCTGAAACCACAATTACATTTGCACCAACTTAATAATTGATTAGTCTCAGGTGTACTGCAAAGTGATTCCGTTTTTTGTATGTATATTATTTCAGACTCTTTTCCACTACAGGTTATTACAAGATATTGAATATAGTTCCCTGTGCTATACAATAGGTCTTATGTTTATTTTATATATAATAAACTGTATTTGTTAATTTCAAACTCCTAATTTGCTCCTCCCGCCTCTCCACTTTCCCCTTTGGTAATCATATATTTGCTTTCTATACCTGTGAGCTTATTTCTGTTTTTAAATAAGTTCATTTGTATCATTATTTTTAGATTCCTCATATAAATGATATCATACGATACTTGTCTTTCTCTGTTCGACTTACTTTACTCAATATGATAATCTAGGTCCATCCATGCCAGCTAAACAGTTATTGAGAATGAAATAATGACATTTTATGACCTATAAAAACGTAACCATTCCTGCATCTTCACTGAATGAATAATATAAAATTATATGTCAGTTAGAAGGCAAGTGAGCACAGATGCAAGAGATTCGAGAAACAAATGCAAATAAGTGAGTAATCGCCAAGTCGCTTCAGTCGTGTCCGACTCTGTACGACCCCATAGACGGCAGCCCACCAGGCTCCCCTGTTCCTGGGATTCTCCAGGCAAGAACATTGGAGTGGGTTGCCATTTCCTTCTCCAATGCATGAAAGTGAAAAGTGAAAGTGAAGTTGCTCAGTTGTGTCCGACTCTAGTGACCCCATGGACTGCAGCCTACCAGGCTCCTCCGTCCATGGGATTTTCTAGGCAAAAGTACTGGAGTGGGGTGTCATTGCCTTCTCCAATAAGTGAGTAAACAAAGTGACAAATCTTAATAGTGACTCTTAAAAACTCTGTTTTGGTATGGCATAGCATAAGAACAAAGAAGTATTAAGTATTAGACAATAATAACAAAAATATGAGGGGCTGACCTCTTTAAGTATTGTTTTGAAATAGGAGAGGATTAGTGTGCATGTTGACAATTTAAAGGCAACTAGAAAAATAATGGAATTAGAATATATAGCTCACAGCCAGTTGGAAAAAATCAAAGGAAATGAACATCCCACAGAAGGCAATAAAGAGGGAAGAAAGAGAACAAAGGAAAAGCATGAAAAATGAAAACACCAGAAATAATTTCCAATAAAATATTAGAAAAAATTCCAAATAAGTCAGTGGTCATAATACATATAAGTCAATTATCAGCCACCTATCAAAATGAAAAACAGCAGATTGAATTCTTTTAAGATTTTATGGGCAAGAAAATAGTATTGAATACACACATACATATATATGTTTATGTATGTATGAATCAGTCACCAGATTGGTACAATGCTGAATTTATGCTGCTGTCAGAGTTACTAAAAACTGTCAAGAGTTAAATTTGTTATCTAAACCAAGGTGACGTGAGACCCTTTCAGCCCAGGGTCCCCTGAGGAGTCTGAGGGATGGACATGGTGTTTCCTGACTGACTTAGTGGCAGTGTATCACAAAAGAGTCTTGCTAAGGAGTAGGAAGAGTTGGTACCACTTAGTTTCTGATGCCAAAGACCAGCAAAAAGCAAAACAAACAAACAAACAAAACATTGTAACTTGGTGTTTAAATATGCTGAGCCTAATACTACTGCAAAACTAAATATTGTCAGTGCCGTGAGAAATAAAGCATTCCATATGATCAGAAGAAATTTAAAACATTTTTAAAAAACAACTCACCACTGTTTTTCCTCTGCTTTTTCTTTCATTGCTCTAACTGGTTATGGTTGGTTTTGAAAGCCTTGACTGTGCTGACGTGGAAAGGTTCTCTTGTGTGCGTCTTACAGGGTGGAACGTATTTGAGTTGTGGGAAGGTCAGATGTATTTACACATTCCACTTAAATAAACCCTGTGGCTCCCAAACTTGTCTTCATCTTAGGATTATCTGGGAGCCCTTTTTTAAAATTTCAAGGCTGGGACACACTCGAGATCCACAGTCTCTAGGAGGGGGATATGGCCTCAGTTATTGGGGACCAGCTCCCTAAGGAAAGCAGGAAGAAATGTGACTTCTAAATTGAGCAGACTTGTGGTGTACTGCAGAAAGAACCAACGGCAAGCAAAGACAGACGTCTTGTTTGTTTTTTTCAAGAGGTTTTTTGTTGTTTTTTTTTTGCTTTCCGCTTTCTCAGGCCTTCTTGCCTTTCCCCAAGCAGAAAAGCTTAAACATCAAAAGTTTAAGATTAAGGTCCAGCCGTCTCCTTATAGTCAATTTACCTCCTTTCTAAATCATCTCCCAATTCAGATATTTCCAAACCAAACGAAGTTGTCCATCCCTAATTTACTTGGCTCACCCTTGTTATATTACAAATGATATGATGGCATCTGGTCCCATCACTTCATTGCAAACAGAAGGCAAAAAAGTGGAAGTAGTGACAGACTTTATTTTCTTGGGCTCCAAAATCACTGCAGATAGTGATTGCAGCCATGAAATTAAAAGATGATTGTTCCTTGGAAGGAAAACCTAGACAGCATATTAAAGAGCAGAGATATCCTTTTGCTGACAAGGGTCTGTATAGTCATAGCTATGGTTTTTCCAGTAATCATGTACAGATGTGAGTTGGACCATACTGATGCTTTAGAACTGTGGTGCTGAAGAAGATTCTTGAGAGTCCCTTGGACAGCGAGAAGATCAAATCAGTCAATGCTAAAGGAAATCAACCCTGAAAGAACAGATGGTGAAGCTGAAGCTGCAATATTTTGGCCACCTGATGTGAAGAGCTGACTCATGCTGGGAAAGATTGAGGGCAGGAGGAGAAGGGGACAACAAAGGATGAGATGGTTGGATAGCATCATCAACTCAATGAACACGAATCTGAGCAAACTGGGAGATAGTGAAAGACACGGGAGCCTGGCATGCTGCAGTCCGTGGAGTTGTAAAGAGTTGGACGTGACAAATGGTATCTGTTGGCTTTCTGAAGAAAATTGTAGTTTCTGTTCTTCAAAATACTGTTATGCATGAAATAGACATATTCATCTTTTAAATCAGAGTGTTCAAAGGCCATGGTGTTGGTGAGAGAGAACGAGGGAGGGAGAGAGAGAGAGGTCTAGTTTATAGTCTATTTAGTGAAGTTTTCTGCCACCTAATGGACATTTCAGAATATGCTATGCAAAATTCATCTTTGTAACACTGTGTCTGTCATTTAGAGGGGACTCAATATTGAAGTGTGGAATCTACTTGTTTTTAATTTGCCAAAATCTTGGGAGCACCACCAACTTCACACCAAGTACCTAGACTCGGATGTTTTGTAAGTGATATTGCTGTTTAGTCGCTAAGTTGTGTCCAACTCTTTGCAACCTCATGGACTGTACTTAGCCCACCAGGCTCCTCTGTCCATGAGATTTCCCAGGCAAGAATACTGGAGTGGGTTACCATTTCCTTCTCCAGGGCATCTTCCCAACCCAGGGATAGAATCTGTGTATTTTCATTGGCAGGCAGATTCTTTACCACTGCACCACCTGAGAAGTAATATTTTGGAGGATCAAGTATTTCCTACAACATACTTTAATTCTTATGATAGCCTCTAGTTTTTTCTTAAAAAAAAAAAAATCTAGTTTATCAAGGATTGCTTCCAAGAGTATCATGTAATTAACACACCCTTTGGGATTCCTGATCTTTCAATATTGGAGTACCCCAGGGCTCAGCCAGTAGACTCATTCTGATTTTTATCTACTCATCATTTGGCCCTATGGCTTTAAATACTATTTAAATATAAATATACACATTTATATCCAACATTTATATCTCCCTGAATCTCAGATGCATAACAGACACCTCGATCCTCATGTCTAAATCTGCTCATACTTTCAGTGCACTATTCTCCTTCCTGAAACCACTCCCCTCCTCCCAGCCCCCACTCACACACTCCCATCTACTCCTCTGGCATTCTTCCCATTTCAATAAATGGCAACTCTATTCTTCCAGATCCTCAGACCTAAAACATTGGAGGCATTCTGATTCTTCTCCTATAATCACACCTCACCTTAAATCCATCAGGAAATTCTCTGGACTATTGCCATGGTCCTAACACCATCAACCCCAGTCTAAGCCATTGTGTCTCACCTGGATTACTGCAGTGCCTCCTAATTGGCTTCCTACTTTCTATATTCAAAAACAGAGTGTTAAATACAAAATCATACGGTGTCACTTCTCTACTTGTAACTCTCCAATGGGTTCCTGGCTCACCAAGAGTAAAAGCCAAAGTCCTTACAACGGCCTACAGAGATGTGGATTTGGCCCCAGTACTTTTCTGGTCCCATTTTGCTCCACTTTCCCTCCGTTGACCTGCTTCATTCTGGCCTTTGCCCTCTTACTGCCATTCCCTGACCACCCAGCCTCTGTCCTTTGCAGGGACCTTGTGCGAGCTGTTCTCTGGACGAGTCCCTCTTCTCTGAGACTTTGTTCCCTCACTTCCTTCAGATCTTTGACTCAAAGGTCGGCTGACAGAGTTCCTATCTGAATTCCATAGCACCCGCCCACTTCCTTCACCATCCCCACCAGACAGCTTACCTCATTCTGTTTCATTACTTATCAACATTTAACACCATCTGTATTTCACTTACCTCTTTCTGTCTCCCTCTCCCCTTCCTTCTCTGCCCGACCTTCCAGCCAGGGTGGAAGGGGTTTTTCCTGTGTGCTCCCCGCTTTATCTCCTGTCCCCTACAGTCCCTGACACAGGTGGAGCTCAGTATTTGTTTAATACGTGAATCATACAGTCGGTTCACTTTAATGGGTGGGGGAAGGTTCTACATGAGATTGGAAAAATAAGAACAGCTTTATGATTATTTCCTGATGTTGAAATGGCTACCTTGTTTTTCATTACACTTACACACTCATTACGTTTCAATTAACTCCTTCACTGAAACACAGCATGCTCAGCTGTAGCAACAAAATAGCATACTTCTACATCTTGGCATTTAACTTTGGGAAGGTATGACACCTTAAATTTCCTGGAGTTCTTTCAGTTTTCATTAATCAAAAAAAAAAAAAAAAATTCAAATGAATCTGGTTAATGCAGAAGAGAATTGGCATTGGGTAACTACTGAGAGTTTATCAGCCCTGTCATAGGGGCCTGCGGTGACCTCAGCTCCCTTCCCTTTTTTCCGAGGGGGTTGGGAGAGCAAGCCTTGAAAGGACAGGACAGTTGAAGCCCAACTTGAGGGCAGAGGGCAGTATTCACTCCCAGCTTCTCTATGCCATTTCACCCGAGGACATGGGCCCTCTCCAATCAGTGACTCACCCCAGGCAGGCAGACTGAGGAATTCTGAGGAAATATGAGTAAACGAAGAGTATAAACAAACCACTGCTCTTCTTTGAGAAATGCTGACCTGGCAGGACTTTTCCATTAATCTTTTAGTACTAGACCCTGTACATGCACCCAAACACCATGGGTAAGTGATGTTACTAACATACCTGTGCTATTGGGGTATTTTACCTGTGCTATTGGGGTATTTATCAACTTTTCTTACATCATAGCAGATGATCTAGGAAATTCGTCAAAAATTCTGGAGGCGACCAGCCTGGGAGCTGCAGCCACCTGAGGCCCTGCCCAGCCAGCCCCAGAAAGCTGAGGAATAGCTTGAGGCAAATGACCAGAGATGCTGTAGACAGTATCAAGCCAAAGGGTGATCTGACATTTTCTCTGAGACTCACCTCAAGCGCATCACAGGCATCAGATACGTCGAATTGCGTGATAGCTCTGGCCTTTTGGATAAGCATAGCCCGATGTGGTTTTTTCTTCTATGGTTCACAGTAGGCTCTCCCTCCAGATTAATTATTTTAATCTCTAAAGTTTACTACAAAAAGTTTTTCTTAAAAATGTAAATTCTAAGCAAGTTACTCAGTCTTTAGAAACAAAATTCAAGTAAACCAATGACACATTTATTTTTATGCACATATTGAGGTAAAAAATGCCTTATTTTCTACCCCACGATTACTCTAGAAGGCAATACTTCTGAATATGATTTTGAATACATTTATATAGTACTGAAAATGCCACCTCAAAGCTCCCAAAGTTCTCCACAGAATATTGTATAGCGATAAGGTCCCTAACTTAGCTCACCACAGTACACAAGACTGCAGCATGCTGGCTAATACTGTGAATAAGATACATGCAGGCTGGAGGCTTCCCTGGTGGTCTGGTGGCTAAGACTCCACACTCCAAATGCAGGGGGCCTGGGTTCGATCCTCGGTCAGGGAACTAGACTCCACAGGCCCCAACTAAGAGTTTACATGCTGCAACTAAAGATATCACATGCCACAGTGAAGATCAAGGATCCTGCATGCCTCAACTAAGACCCAGTTCAGTTCAGTTCAGTCGCTCAGTCGTGTCCGACCCTTTGAGACCCCATGAATTGCAGCATGCCAGGCCTACCTGTCCATCACCAACTCCCAGAGTTTACCCAAACTCATGTCCATTGAGTCATTGATGCCATCCAGCCATCTCATCCTCTGTCGTCCCCTTCTCCTCCTGCCCCCAATCCTTTCCAGCATCAGGGTCTTTTGCAACCAAATAAACAAATATTAAAAAATAAAAAGACTATATGCAGGCTGATTTGAAACCTTGCTTCGAAATGAAAAGATAAGTACCATAAGCCAAAGAAGAAACTGAAGAGGTCAAGGAGCATTGAATATTTTAATGAATCCATGTAGCATAAAGCAACAGATACAAATGCATCTGTCATTTTAAAATATAACTGTAAAGAATTATGATTTTACATTGTATGAACCTTGTTACCAGCTTAATAAACATGAAAAATATTTATTGAAAAACAAAAAATTCCAATGAAATTGTAAGTAAAATCACTTTTATTTTCATAAATAAAAAGATAATTCAGTATATTAACACCTTTAGCAGGATGTTAGCTGTCATTATCTGGTTTAAACTAAGTGTGCAACAGTTAACACAAATAGTTACATCTCTCTAAGACGTTCATGCAACTTCGTTACATTTGTTAACTTCCCCAAATTTCCAACACCATTTTCAAAGGACAGTATATACACACATATATATAAAATGGGATAGTTTAGTCACAAAGTGTCACGTTTGCTGAGCCAACGGAATATTTACTATCTGCTTATGTTGAAGTTGCCAATTGATTAAATGTTAATACCAGTATTTACTGCATTTTACAGAAGCGCTGTGCATTTATTACATGTTTTCATTCCATATATAGTAGTAGAATCCATTAAAAGTCAACGTGAAAATTTAGTAACTAGGCTAAATAAGCACTAGTTCCTAAAATAAATAGATCTTAGGCCAAGAGTAATAAGCTGGCATCAAGTACAGTTTAAAGTTTTGTCAGTAAATGGCAGAAAAGCACAGAAAATACAGTGAAATTAAAGTGTCTTTTTCTATAAACAACAAAATAAAACTAAATGTCTGCCCAGTTATTACTTCACTTATTCTGGAAACTGAAGCTTCAAATATTAAGTGTAATACAGCAAGGAGTACTTAGCATTTCCCTATGTTAGAAAAACACCCTCACTGATTCTATATAGCTTTTTTCCCCAAGAATATAAACTATGATTTAAATAATCATTTATTTGAACACAATCCTGATTCAGATAGGCATAATGTATTTATTCTTCCTAATGTAATGTTTATTCCTATCTCAATACTTTGTGCAGATTCTACTTGTTTCTCACAGAAATGCTGTGCAGATTCAAAGGTTTATCTATTTAAGTGCTCAGCACAGTGCCTAGCATGGAGTAAGCTCTTAACATATACTACTGTTTCTATTATTTGAACCAACCTGTCATTTATAACAGAAAAATTAGCTAACACCCTAGGAAACTCAAAGGAAGATAAATCTACAGGGGTGATTCTTGTTTAAGTATTAAATATCCACTATTTCCCAGGATTGTGTATATACTAAACTATTTCAAATATTACAAGCTGTTTTTAAGATATACCATATCTGTTGGCTAAGTTTTTGCTATGGCCTTTGACCTAAAGCATTACAATTCTGATACGGGTAAGTGTTATTAGAAAACTATAGAAAAACCACTTACACTGAAATCAGGTAACAAAGGCATTACTCTATCTTCTGCAACAAAGAAGTAGAGATTTACCAAGTATAATTCAGGACAACCTATCTTGTTTAGGTTTCAAGTTCCTTCTTTTCATCATGCAATATATGACTTCTACAAAAACATTTCACTATCCTCTCACATAGAAACACTAAGAGCTGTTACAAAGTTCTGTCCCCTAAGTAAAAAAAAATCCATTACAAAAACTGCTGTAAAAAATATTGTAGGTTTGTTTATTGAGGCTGAAATGAAGTGCAGGGCTACCAGCAGAGGAGTAAAGTTTTTGGATGGTCTTAATATACCTATAAACCTACTGAGTAATCCAACATGTGTAAGTGATTTGGTATGAAGATTTTTTGATCCTTAACTGAAAGTAATTTTTTTTCCCCACCAGAAAAGACAACTGACACGGAATGTAACAAGTCTGTGCTACCAGCTGACATAATGGAGAGGGGGAAAAAACTATCTGTTAAAAACTGATTCTTGTCATTCTTCTGGTATCAAATAAGAGGAAGGAAAATAAATTTTTCTTTGTGAAGATAGAAAAACACACCTGAAACCACATGATTCTGGCCTATAGTGTTTAACCTGAAACTGACTACTACCCAGATGTTTGGAGAAAAAACCCAATCCCCAAATACACCCTTTAGAGGTGCAATAAAAACTGTCCACAAGTTGTCCTGATTCAAAAGGAGTTTGGAAACAAAGCAGAAAACATCTCTACTGTGTTAGAAATCAAGAATAAACTGAAGGAAGATTTCCTCTGAATGTACTAAATTAATCTATAGGCTTTAGAGAAATCATTGCAAGATACATGAAGTTCCATGGTTTATCCTATCTACTGGTAGACAAATTCAAAGTGCACACTGGATCAATGTATTTTAGGAGATGTAGCACCCAGTGTCCTTTTGAGGTTTGATATCTGGTTCTTTCACAGGTTTCACCACTTCTTCTGGTTTGGGTTTAGCCTAGGAAGAAAGAAAAATACAGTGTAAGTACATAAACTAAGATCTGGAAAACAAACACTAGGTCTATTCTATTTCACACAATATAAAGGGGATATATTAAAATGTATTACTGAGACCACCAAAGCTGTGGCAGAAGCTACATACCAACCAATTCAACTAAAGACAAAATAGGAAAGCAACATTTTCACTGAAGATGAAAACCTGGATAGGTAGGCAAAAATCAAGCTAATGGTATTCTTAAGTCTTCCTGAGGAGGGGGAAATTGAGTGATCAATCTATGAATGTGGAACCCTTAAGTTCAAAGATTACTTGTGACACTAACAGGCTACCTCTTAGGACTATTTTAAAAGGCTGAACAGGATGCAAAAATTGCTTTTTTTAGGAATAATGGTTTTAGTATGGGTAGAAAATTATATATAAAAAACAAAACCAGGAACTTCCCCTGGCGCTTCAGTGGTTAAGAATCTGCATTCCAACGCAGGGGGACATAGGTTCAATCCCTGGTCAAGGAACTGAGATTCCACAGGCCTCAGGGCAACTAAGCCCACAGGCTGCAAGCACTGGCCCTGTGTCCCACAACCAGAGAAGTCTGTGGGCCCCAACGGAGACCCAGTGCGGTCAAAAACAGTACTACAATTCTTAAAAAATTAAAAAAAAAAATTTCAAGGAAGGGGCTATGTCTGCAAAGTAATTCCCATCCCTTTTCTTCACAGACCTCTTGTCTTTTGGTAGCCAAACCTCAAAATTTCCACTTAATCTACCATTTTATTTAGCACACTAAGATATACTTAAGATACAAATGAATAAAAGAAATCTTATTTTGCCCCTGGATGATTTCACAGAATGTTGAAATTAGGTCAAACCTTCAAACAGCATGCACTATGCTGAATCAAAACCACACTGCGATAGCACTATAAACATTGGATGAGGCATCCTTTTAAGACCTGTCTTCCCATGCTCCTAAAAGAGGCTCTGACAAACTGTAAAATGGCAAGATAGTGTGTTAAAACATATCAGTCAACTAGGTAAGAAATCAGAAGACAACTGAGGCCTAGAGCTTTATCTCTGAGAGAGTTCTACAATAGACTTTACACAAAGCACTGTAATTAGCTAACGTAACATTTAGACAAACCTATCTATTTAGAGAACAACATCAGACTGTGAAGTCTGAATTCTCTTAAAATGTTGTGAATGAATGGAAACAATCCATCTCTTACACTGTCATCCTTGGGTCTTTTGGTGAGATCAAAAGCAGCCAATGTTTCTGGTGTCCAGTGTGCACTTGGAGGAGGAAATTCGAAAGGTACAGGTTCTACGAGACCATAATTTGCTTTGAGTTCCAGTTGTGGGGCTTCTGTTGGAACTTTTTGAAAGTAACTGCAAAAAAAATATAAACAGCAATTCATTCATTCCTTTTTTAACTATTTGAGTGTCTATCTGTATCCAAGAGCCTATGCAAGAAAATGACAATTAAACATAGATTAACATAGAAAAGAATTTCTTGTCTCACATAGCTTACAGATGAGTAGGTGACAAAGTCAAGAAACCCTGTCAACTACAGAGCAATGTAACTGAAGCTATGAGGGATGTAGAGCGCTGTGAAAACACAAAAGAGGGGGGTCTTTTTTTGGGGGGTCAGGGATGCCTTCTGGGGTGATGAAAAGTTAAACTGGGCATGTTCAAAGAAGTGAAAGAGCACAGCATGACCACAACTAGAATATAAACGGAAGAATGCAAGAGACAAAAGCAGGGACAAAATTAATTCTACCAGCTTACACAGGTGCTCATCTACAGCTTGAACAGCACTGATTTAATAATGGAAAACTGCTTGACAGAACTAGACAGGACTGATAGAAAACTGATTTCCCTTCTTTATACATGACCAAAACTAGAAGGAGATGAATATGTCAACAGAAGATATGTATTAATATGTGCGTAACAGATGGAGAAGGGATGGCAGAGAAACAAAGGTAAGAGAAAGTTAGGACAGTAGAAGTGGGCTGAAGTTAATAATTCATGTGTGTTTTAAAATCTGTTTTTATGGGTCATTATCAGAAGCAAAATAAAGTTAGGTCCAACATAAGTGAATTCTATCAACAATTTAAATGGAAAATTCATGCTCAACTTAAATGCAACTTGATATGAAACATATAGGAATAGAGGTAACAAACTGTGGTATTATTAAAACAATATTACTATTTAAACATTATAAATATAGTTGTCCCTTGGTATCTTTGGTGGATTGGTTCCCAGATCCTCATCACTGAAATCCACAGATGCTCAGGTTCCTTATATGCAATGAAGTAGTATTTGCATCTCTAACCTAGAGATGATTTGAAGTTTACAGGAGGATGTGTAGGTTATATGCAAATACGGCTGCTGCTGCTAAGTCACTTCAGTCGTGTCCGACTCTGTGCGACCCCATAGATGGAAGCCCACAACGTAAAGTGAAAGTCAGTCATGTCCGACTCTTTGCGACCCCATGGACTATCTGGAATTCTCTAGGCCAGAATACTGGAGTGGGTACCCTTTCTTTTCTCCAGGGGATCTTCCCAACCCAGGGATCAAACTCAGGTAAATACTACGTAAATAGTGGCTGGCCTGCAGCAAATTGCAGTTTTGCTTTTGAGGACTCTCTAGAATTGTTTTCCCCTGAATATTTCCTATCAGTGGTCGGTGGACTCACAGATGTGGAACCCACAGACTACAGAGGGTTGACTATATACACTATACCATTATCATATTACTAAAATCATATATTGAGTTGTACTCACATAAATCCATTTTCTCGCTGACATTTTTCTAGAGTGTTCTTCACAAGATTTCCAAGTTTCCTAAAGAACAAGTGTCCCGAAGGTTTGACTGTTGGTCCAGGTCCTTTGGTTTCTCCATATTCTTTGCATAATGCTTCTGCCTTTGCATAAACTGAATGTGAAAGGATATAAAGTTATTTGCTTATAATCAATTATTGTTTATACTAAAAATGCTATTCATCAGAGATGCTCTTTACCTAGTGTAAGAGCAGTACCAACAATAACGTTAAGCGGTAGGCAGGTATGTTCTAGAAGTCTGAGGTTTTTGAAGCACTTCTTTCTTTTCTTCAATACTTCTCTTAATCTCATTCCCTTTCATGATCTCAGCCAAAATCTCTTTTAACTGCCTATTCCTCTTTCTGATAAAACATTAGTTTTTAAAAGGGGAGTTAATATTCTGGTGGGATACTTACATTTTTCTGCTTCTTGGAGTGATCTGATTGCTTCACCACATTTATCACTAGCCAACAAAGTCTGACCATGATAACAATAAGCCTGATTAAAAAAAAAACACACACACACAAATTTTTATTCATTCTCTTCTCAAATGATGCTTTCCACTCTCACTGTTTTCTATATGCATCAGATAAAGAAATGCTTTTGTGCATTGTTGGAAGAATCAATGCAATCCCTTACACTTCTTTCCTTGAATAAGCTAACCCCCATCTCTGTTGGTATAAAACAAACAAACAAACAAACAAACAGGGCAGAGTGAATAAAGGAGGGAAATTACTAAGTTAATGCAGAGGGTAGAGGGAAGGAGGACTTTGAGATTAAGGACTAACCAGGTTTCAAGAAAAAGTTGCCAGCCTAGAGTAGGCTATTTACTCTTCAAACATCTACATCAAATCTGGGATTGCACATGGTGTTACACAGTGTGTCTAAAAGCAGATTATAAGCTATAATAAATTTTATTAATGATTCTTCACCAACCCAGGTTGATATACTGCATGGTTAAGTCTTAAGATTAGAATTAGTAAATATCTTTCCCAATGAACAGGACAAAATTATAGAGAATTCTTATGAAGTTTGCAGAAGGTTGCAGCTTAAGTGGGTTTGAATCAAATAGCAATTCCATTGCTGTAACCCAGCTCTACATCATCTCCTTCCACCCACTTTACTCCACAATGGCTGCACTGACCGTCAGGGAACATTTACTGAGAGCTGTCCATTATTTGTAAAATGCTAACGAAGAGCCTGGAGAAATGACAGAATTGGCACTCAAGGGGCTGAAGAGACAGTAACTCACATTGTTTTGGGTGAAAAATACTTACATAAGCTGTGTAGAAACACATTTTCAAGTGAAGATATTTTCTCCATTTAGCAGAGTATGCAGGCTCCAAACTGGATAAAGCATGATCTAAAGTTACATTTTAAAAAGCAAAATATAATTTCACCCTGATTCACTAGAAGACTTTTAGTTCATGTGTTCAGATGCTAAAAGCAGAATGCCATTCACACCTAAAACTCAAGCATTTACCTTTTAAAAACTTTATTTACAGTGATTCATTTTCCCATAACTATATTTTAACTACACAATAAGACAGGTTAAATACCAGGGCACCTCTTTGATTTGATGATTCATGTAATTTAAGTTGGAGATAATGATAAAATAGAAATGACTGAGAACTTCAAGAGAAATACGAATACTATTAGAGTATCTCTTTTAAATATTTTATGTAAATAACAATGCAAAGAGTACTCTAGACATCTAAGTCAGAAACAAGGATACTCTCCTAACCCTTATTCACCACCCCACTGCTGCATCTTGTATAAAATACGCATGATCATATCTCCTTCCCAACACCTCTCAAATCTATTTCTTCCTCTCCATGGCCTACTTTGCTGTCTTTGTCAAAGCTTTCATTATTTCTTCCATAGTACTTAGGAAGAAGTGATTATGATCAGCCTTACTACTACTTCACTAGCAGGCCCATTTTTCAGCTTGCAATGAAAGGGCTCTTAAATTCAAACCCAATCAAGTCACTTTTACTTCTTTTAAGGAGTTTATCAGTTTTATCTTTTAAGGAGTCCCAAACAGCTACTGAACAAAGGCCAAACTTCTTACATAGGCTTACGAATCAATTTGTAATCTCACACATGCATACTTTCTTACCCTTTGCTCCTACCACTCATTCTGTTTCAGCTAAGAGCATCTGTCTAAAGGTTCCAGAATGCACTAAGTTCTTTCTTATCTCTGTAGGTACTACAGAATTTTCTACTCTTTCCATAAGCTAAAGCATCCAAGCAAACCTAGAATTTCTATTTCTATTTCAAAATGAGACTAAACCACCAACTTCCTTTAGAAAGCTTTCTCTAGCATATCCGGATCCTTTAGGTTTTTATTTCACCCCTGTGACAACACCTTTTTCATGTTATAATAATGTGGTTACATGTTTTTCTTCTTCCCTAGGTTGCGAATCGGTACACTCAGCAACTAAAAGTGTAACCATCCCATAAACAGAAACATATGCATGTTTCCTAAATAAGTGACTGAAAAGAAAACCAGATTGAGAAGACCTGAGCACTAGTCCCAGCCTCACACCTGCAAGCTGTTAAATTACAAATTAGTTATGCTGATTCTCTGGATTTCAGTTTCTTATCTAAATAGGAACAGTTATATAAAGTTGTTATAAAGATCAAAAACACTTCAAAAGAAAAACAATTGTTTAACTATTAGACATAACTGGTTAAAAAGGACAGCACTGTCCTTTTCACTAGAAATTATGGAGCCTATCAACTGTGAACATTTGTAATTCTTTTATTTTCTTTTAAATAAGAGTAATAAAATAATGTAGGTATTATTCCAGCTTTGCAAATGATGAAACAATCTGAAAATCCTTTGGTTTTGCTTGTTGCCTACTAAGCCAACAGCTTACTGTGAAAACCTAAAGACTAAAAAACAGAACTGTAAACTTACCAGCTTTCTGATAGAAATTGGCTGTTTCATATGCCAGAGCAGCAATTAGTCCAGGAGCGTGTTTCAGCTCAATTGCTCGAGCAATTGTTACTATAACCAAAATACAATGAAGTGTATCGTATGATTAAGTTCCCTTGCATTCACTTTAAGTTCAATTATAAAAGGAAAAGACAGTCTCCCATCTATCGAGATTTTAATCCATTTAAGTTTTTTGTTAAAAGTTTTAACATGAAAAGTAAGCTACAGAACAATAACCCTGTGTACGAGACAGCAAAAGAGACACTGATGTATAGAACAGTCTTATGGACTCTGTGGGAGAGGGAGAGGGTGGGAAGATTTGGGAGAATGGCATTGAAACATGTAAAATATCATGTATGAAACGAGTTGCCAGTCCAGGTTCGATGCACGATACTGGATGCTTGGGGCTGGTGCACTGGGACGACCCAGAGGGATGGTATGGGGAGGGAGGAGGGAGGAGGGTTCAGGATGGGGAACACATGTATACCTGTGGCGGATTCATTTTGATATTTGGCAAAACTAATACAATTATGTAAAGTTTAAAAATAAAATAAAATTAAAAAAAATTAAAAAAAAGAAAAAAAAACAAATGTAAACAAACCAAACACTGAGTTTGTTGGTGCTGGTATCATTTCCTTACATAATCACTAGCTACTTACTATTCACAGAAAACCACTACTACAAAATCGCATGATGTAAGAGGAAACAAAGACTTTCAGGGCACTACAGTTTGAAATAAAGAACAACAAAAGCCTATGAAGTCTCATTGTTTTCATATAACTCTTTATTTCCTGCCATTCAAAAGTAAAGATTTCAAGGTAAGCCAAACAGTGGAAGAGAAAAAAAAGTTGGTGAGGCAAAGATGAGTTACAGACTTAATTTTATGCTGCCAGAAATGCATGAAATCAGAATCCTCGAAGTCATTAAACTGTAAGTCCTTTCCTGCTAACGAAAAATTGGAGGCAAATGCTAAAAGTCATTCCTCACTATAAATTTCCCAAATTCTGGAACTTAATTCCAGCTAACTGATTTTTAAAAAAGAAGAGTGAAATGCTAATTCTTCAACAACAACAAAAATCTTATAATATTTAGGATACCTTCTTGAGCTTCAGCCTGACACTGGATGATGTAAGCCTCTATGAGTCGTGCCTCTAAATCCCGCCCCTTTTCTGCAGGTGTAATGAGCTTTGGGATTTGACTTTCCTGAGAGAGGAAAAAAAAACCAGAAATCAACAAAGAAGCCACATTTTAACTCAGTTGTTAGAGATAAAGAAAATGGAAGTTATGAGACACCTGATTTGGGGATTTATCAGAAATTTAGGGTACAAATAAAAATTGTGTATGAAGGAGCAATATGAAGCTTACAGAGAATAAAAGTTCCCGTACACTAAATCTTTTAAAGTTTTTTAATAAACTTTTGTCAAGAAACTCAAGAGCAAAATCTGGGTCATGATACATTGCTTAGATATGCAAGTCATATTCTCAATTTAGAAAATGTTTCACTGACATGGTAACCTAGTTCCCTTTTGCATGAGAGCCAGAACTGTTCATTCACACTACTACTAGGAGATACAAAGAAGCTCAATTCTGTAGCAGACTCGGGATCACAGCTCTTTCCATCACCATAAAACTCTCTGGTCAGGAGAAAGTGCAACACTGGCTTCCAGGAGGCTTCAGTAAATATTGGTTTAATTAGAATGAAGTGGGGGTAATTCTGGTTGGAAAACATTTTAGTCTTTTCCCTTATTCCCATCACATCTCCAGGAAATTTAATATAATTAGTGTGTACTGACTGACCTGCTAGCATTTTCATTCTAATACAGAGAATATACTCAGAAAATTCCATTTTGCAGAATCATGAATACTCCTGCCAAGTGAGGCAGACAGCAAGGAGAAATGCTGAGAACTATCAGTTTTTGTGTTTTGCTTCACAAGCTGGAATCAAGATTGCCGGGAGAAATATCAATAACCTCAGATATGCAGATGACATCACCCTTATGGCAGAAAGTGAAGAGGAACTCAAAAGCCTCTTGATGAAAGTGAAAGTGGAGAGTGAAAAAGTTGGCTTAAAGCTCAACATTCAGAAAACGAAGATCATGGCATCCGGAACCACCACTTCATGGGAAATAAATGGGGAAACAGTGGAAACAGTGTCAGACTTTATTTTTCTGGGCTCCAAAATCACTACAGATAGTGACTGCAGCCATGAAATTAAAAGACGCTTACTCCTTGGAAGGAAAGTTATGACCAACCTAGATAGCATATTCAAAAGCAGAGACATTACTTTGCCAACAAAGGTCTGGCTAGTCAAGGCTATGGTTTTTCCTGTGGTCATGTATGGATGTGAGAGCTGGACTGTGAAGAAGGCTGAGTGCCGAAGAATTGATGCTTTTGAACTGTGGTGTTGAAGAAGACTCTTGAGAGTCCCTTGGACTGCAAGGAGATCCAACCAGTCCATTCTGAAGGAGATCAGCCCTGCGATTTCTTTGGAAGGAATGATGCAAAAGCTGAAACTCCAGTACTTTGGCCACCTCATGCGAAGAGGTGACTCATTGGAAAAGACTCTGATGCTGGGAGGGATTGGGGGCAGGAGGAGAAGGGGACGACAGAGGATGAGATGGCTGGATTGCATCACTGACTCGATGGACTGAGTCTGAGTGGACTCCGGGAGTTGGTGATGGACAGGGAGGCCTGGCGTGCTGTGATTCATGGGGTCCCAAAGAGTCGGACCCGACTGATCGACTGATCTGATCTGATCTTTTCAGAAGAGACAGAAAAACAAGCAGTGAAGTACCACCTGCGTCATCTAATTGTAAAAGTCACGGATGATTCTCTGAAGTGGAGACGATATTCTGTTAATTGGCTGCACTCGTCAACAAGGTACTTAACGTAAGGAAAACAGAACACACACTAGCTCTTTTTACATGATTAAATAATTCCTTCACCCCAAGAAGGCAATAAAAATTATTTCAACAATTAAAGTATTAATATATTCTATTATTCTGTTACCTTTAAATGTTTAAAAATCCCAGCTGCAATTTTTAAGCTTCGATGGACTTCTTTTGCTTCATCCTCTGTTATGCTGAAAGAGAGAGGTGACGTTAGCTACAGGATGAATTCTGCTTCTGGTATTAAAACCAACAACTAATATATTCTCATAAAACTGCAAAAGTCAATCATTTGTGTTTTTCACTATGTTTTCTTCCTTGTAAAAAATCTGACTTAACACTTAGAAAACTAACAAATGCACATGAAAAATATCCAAAAAGAAGAGATGACAAGTGAAAAAGAGCTCCTGTCTAGGGGTCTGGACAAAGGCTTCTTGCTTTTCCTTCCAGATACTTTTCATACATAAACAAGCATAAGTCAATATACATGTAAAGCATGCACATACTTGAAAAACACATACATACACAGTATTCACTCTCTTGTTTTAATCACCTAAATTACTTGACACTGTTTTACATCAGCACATACATTCAACCCCCTTTTTAAATGGCTGTGTATTATTATTCCCACGTTCAGCTGTACCACAGTTGGTAGTTGCCAGTTTCCTATTGCTAACATTCACCTGTACTATTGTAAAAACTCTATCTCATTTTATTTCACAATCCCTTAATCCTTCAAAACATCTTTCACATACTTATAAGCCTTTGTCTTTTTTGGTGAATTGCCTGTTTATGTCCTTTGCTTATTTTCAATTGATTTGTTGGTCTTTTCCCTGTTGATCTGTAACAGCACAGATTATTAAAACAATTTGTCAGATGCACTACAATTTCTTAGGCCCAATCTGTCATTTGTTTTTAAACTTTGTTTATGGTACTTTTATGTAGTCAAATAGTCAACATTTTCTTTTCATAGTTTGAGGTTTTAGTTAGAAAGACCATCCCCATGACACGATTATTAAAACTCTTTTTGCTTTTAACAGCGGGCTCTGTGATTCTGGTACTTAAAAATACCAAGGCATTATGAGGCAACCTTACATTTATCAGAAGTGGTACTTTAATCAGTAGGCCTGAAATATTTGAAAAATAGTACATATGCATATAACCCTCTCCTTTTAACTTACTTTTCTTTTCCAGCCAGTCTTGAAGCATATTTGGTATACCATAAAGCAACATTAAATCCCATGGAAATTAATTCAAAAACAGCATCCTGCTGGGCACTAGAATTATAAACATGATCATTAAGTACTATCCATGATTGAGACATCTCTATATCAAGCCTGCAATAAATCTTACCCAAAACCATAGAGCTAAATACCCACTGAAAAAATGAAGAGAGTCCTTGTATTTAATATCGGTGGGGAGATAAGACACAAGCGCACATATAATTAGCAATAAATGACTATGGGGGTGGTGGTGAGAGAGAAGCTCAAGAGGGAAGGGGTATATGTATACTTATGGGGGATTCACAGTGTTGTACAGCAGAAAGCAAGACAACACTGTAAAGCAGTTATCCTCTATTAAAAATAAAAATTCAAGAAATGACTAAACATGAAGGTACAGTATGTACTCCGTAACATTAAACATGAGAACAATAGTTCCCAAAGGTTACTGTATACTGAATAGCTTTAAAAACACAGATTTATGGAACTTATCTCACAAAAAAAGTCTAGAAGTGTGCAGAATCTGCATTTTTAACAAGTATCCTGTTGCTTCTGGAGCAACTACCATATTTTAAGAAAACAGATTTCAGAGGAAAGATCATAGGCTAGAATGACTGAAGGCTTACTGTTATAAACAGAATCTGAACTGTGACTTGAAAGACGGCTAGAAGGGAAGCAGAAAGACATCCCAGATGAAGGAATGACACTGTTATAGCACAAGAAAGGATAAAGATTTTTCTGATGGCAGTGACCTAACTAGCTTGATTGAAGTTGCCAATTTATAAAGAGAAGTCGAGGAACAAGAGAACGAAAAGTCAAGATGTGAACCTGCAGAAGATTCTGAATGCTAAGTCAATCAGTACATTATTAAAAAAAAAGGTCTTAAAGATAATTTACATCTTGTTTCCTTCAGATTTTATCACTAAATACAACACAAAGATGGTAAAAAGCTTATGAAACAAAAAAGATAATATTTTTATTCACTACTGTTAAGATCCTGAAAATTCTTCATGTATTACTGCATTTGTCTCAAATGATTAATTAAAAAACCAGAATACCCTTATATAACCAGAAGTAATACCCTTATATACACACATAATACTAAAGATACAGAAAAATTATCCAAAGGGAAGAAACTAGAATTGTGACTCTGCTATGTATGTTTTGTTTAATTGTTGTCTCCATCTTAAAATGAACAGAGACATGGAAACTTTTTAGATTAAAAAAAAAGATTCATTACAAAACATATAATTCAAAAATGACTTAAAAGTGATCCTGTTTAATATAACATCAAAATATGACAGTTATGAACTCTTAAAATAGTTTCTCATGCCAAAACAAATTTAATGCATAGTTTAAGAGCTTATATTTTTCAGCACTGAGAGCTTTCCAATGAATTATGTCTTGTAACTACATCTAGTAATTCCAGCAATGGTGACCTAGGAGGCATACCAAATGTATAACTTTACCTTTAGTAATAGGATAGTTTTGTTAATTTATATAAAAGCCTCATGAAGAGCTCTCTCTTGCCCACCCCTTCTTTCAATCTGCCTTGCTCCCGAACACTCTATCTCTACTGTACCACATCTAGGTAGTAGTTAAGAGTATGTATACTTGATAAAGATATTTTTCAGAACAGATACACTCACAGCACACTTTCCATTAAATAAGCAGCAATCAAGGATAAAATAACTTAAAAATCTCAGATGTACTGAATAGTCAACATTATAACTTAAGACCTTTATCATATAATTAATTCCTGTCTCATAAAACTATGCTGAGAAATGTTAAAAAAATGGGAACACTTTAGAATCTGCCAAAGTTTTGTAATTTAATGATAGAACTTTGATTCTTTTAAAGAAAAAAGTTTTTAAGATAAATATTCCTTCAAGTGTAGATGAAGTACAAAGGAGTACACAAAGAGAATAGAAAATGAGAACTTACTCAGAAAACCTTGGTATCCCAGAATATTAAAATTTGAAAGGGATTCATGGTCCCTAACTTCCTACCCAGTTTATGAATTCCACATACAATATTCCAAAGGACCAAAGGAAACTAACATTTACTGAATGTCTATTCAATGTCTGACATTACATTAGTCCCTTAACGTAAGATTTCCTATTTTGCTCACAGAAGCCCTATACCTGTAACCCCAATATATAGCTGAGGAAGCAAATATTCACATAACAGAAGTTCTGAGGTTGCATCTCCATGTGTATGAATCCAAATTCCACACTCCTTCCACTGTAATGCCTGCCCTGGCTGTTCAGCAATCCCAATTTTCTTCCTTTCTGATTTTATAAAAGGTAACTCTAAAGCAAATTGAGACACAGATATATGACCATTTAAAGAACCCAATGGTGAGTTTGGGGAAAGAATGGATACATGTATACGTATGGCTGAGTCCCTTTGCTGTTCACCTGAAACTATCACAACATTGTTAATGGCTATTCCCCAATACAAAACAAAAATTTTGGGGGAAAAAAACCCAGAACCCAATGGTGTTTTTTTAAAAAAGGCAGTTAAAAATTCAGCATGATTATAATCAGCTTCCTGTTACAATCTAACTAGTCTCAGGTGACTGATAAAAGTTTTGAGCGGAAGTTTTTAAAAAGAGCAGAAACACTGAAATTACAGAAAAATAAACACAATACTGTGAGTCAAAAAAGTACGGAGCTGGGGTGGAACGAGGGAGAAAGAAAAAAGGAGAGTGACCGAAGACTTCTGAACTCTCCATCAGAAAAGAAAAGGAGTGGAGAAACCAAAACTCAGCTCTGCTTGAATGGAGGCAAAGGCCAATTATGGGAATTCGGATTTCAAATTCTCAAACCATTCTTTGTGTATTATTAAAAGTCAAGGCTGTTAAAATGGATAACCAACAAAGAGCTAATATACAGCACGTGGAACTCTGGAGGAGGGGGCTTGGGGGAGAACGGGTACATGTGTGTATGTGGCCGATCACCCTGCTGTTCACCTGCAACCATCACTACCATCGTTACTGCTGTTAACACTGTTCATCGGCTATGCCCCAATACAAAATATTTTTGGTGTTAAAAAAAAAAAAAAGCAAGGTTTCTCAATTCTAGTTAACATTTAACATTGATTATCTCCAAAACAGATTTGGTCCAGGACAAACAAATTTTGCTTTTTTTTCAAATTTTGCTTTTACTTAATAGACTGTATTAGAAGTTTAGGTCAACATTTTTTCATTAATTTCCTGAGAAAGGAAAATGCTGACCAGATTTATATTTTGTTTCTTTAATACCAAAGCTATGAGTTAACTATCTAAATAGTTACAAAAATGGTTTCAATTTAGTACCTTTGGTGCTGCTCACCTTGGAACCTGTCCCTGTAATGTATCAGTCCACTTGAAATTTTGAATGTATCGTAACTTGCTTTCTTGGGTAGATTCATCCAATGAATTAATGAAACCTATAAAAAGGAAGACAACATTTTAAATTTTACAAGAAATATCAAGTGTTCTCTTTAGAACATTATTCAGATGACTTTTTCAGGTACCTGAATGAAACCCCCAACCCCTCTCCCCTTCTCCTAAGGGAACATAATATGAAATATACACACATTTAATTTTCAAAATGTTAGAAAGACCACATACCACCTTTACATTTTCACATTTCTGAAACTCAAGCATACCAAAGGATATAGCCTAGAAGACTACTTAAATTTGGATTTCTCCATAGCTGATTTTTTAAAAACTTTAGTTCGTTTGAATAAACTAACCTTGTAAAAGTGAAAAATACGAATCTGCTGCATTTTTCATCATTTCTGGATTACAGCTCAAATCAGTGAACAATTCAAGCAGTCGTGCTCTAGATGATCTCAGGTCACTTATATGAGACAGAAACAGATAGTAAAGTAAGCTATATTACAATGCATCTATGTAAATATGGCTGAAAAGTTTCAATTGTAAAAGCTTAAACCCAGGTACACAACCCTCCTCTAAGACCTTTCTAAGTACACAGGAATGAATTTAATTAGGACTAACAATGGAGATAAGTGAAATTTCTAGTAATGATTGTTTTAGAAATTATACTAAAATAAGTTCAGTCCAATTAAAGGGGTAAATCATGAAAATGCACACCAAGTTTTAATTTAAAATAATCAAACTAACACAAGCATTTAAGATGGGAGGAAGGAATTAAGAGTGAGTACATTAATCTGACCAGTTCACAATAAAAGTTTTTTGAAAAATTAAAATTTAACTTTTGTGTATAACTTTAATATCCTCTTAAAATTTCAAAGTTTGACATTATGTCAAAATATATTTAAGTACAAAATCATATTTTAAAATTGCATTCTATAATACAACACACATAAATATGCAAAAAAAATGAGGCCACTAATTATTTTAAAAATGCTCCCTCATCTCCTGGCTCCTTTGATTCTCTGCAGCAATAACTGTGGCAGACACTTATTGTTTCTTTCCAAAATTCTTTTCTCCCTTGATTCCAATAACACTAAAATTTCCAAATTCTTCTCTTATCTCTACAAGTTACTCCTCTATTTTCTTCCATGTCCCCTTTGTATTCCCACCTCCAACAATGTTCAGTTTTTGGCTCCCTGCTCTTCATTCTTCTGAGGTCTCATCTACGAGGACGACTTTACATCTAATCCTAGATCTACATCTGTTTCACTTCTCTAATTTCAGAAGGCAACTTGCTTAGTGAGGGATCCAGAAATCATATTACATAGAGAAGGACTGAAAACAATTGTGTGTGGATAACTAAAGAAAGACTAAACTGTAAGCAGCAAGAGGAGGGACTGTATATCCAGAACTTAGTATAAGTGCCTGGGATAAAGCACATACTCAAAATTTTTTGTTGAGTGAAATAATACTAACATTTCAAATACTTTTAAGATTCAGAAGAACTGTAACATAGCAGTAATATTTAGAAAAGAGCACAAACTTAATCCTGTATGGTCCAGATGGAGTGTTTATGCATTGGTACTAACTCCTAGGAGGCTGATTCAAGAAAGTATATACCAATAACTATATGCAGCTGACCAAAAATGGGATGGGCTACCTTATGAATCTGACACTCCCTCCAAAGGCTTGGAGGGAGTCATTCTGGACTATGAAAACAATTTGAATCCTTAAGGCCTATTCTTAGGCTCAAATACTTTGCCAGCTATTTCCAAGTAGGCATTCAGTTATTACCTGAAAACCAACTTGCGTAAAGTTAAATTCATCTTAAAATGACAGAATTTGAGAAAAGTGTACCTTAGAAGTATCTAATTTAGGTTATTAACTTTATAGATGAGTAATTAGACCCAAAGGAGTTAAGAGACCTGCCCAATGCCACAGATGAAACAGTTAAGCTGGGACCAATGTCTAGCAGGTCCATATAGACAAAGCTATGGTTTTTTCAGTAGTCACGTACGGATATGAGAGTTGGACCATAAAGAAGGCTGAGAACCAAAGAACTGATGCTTTTGCGCTGTGGTGCTGGAGGAGACTCGTGAGAGTCCCTTGAGCTCAAGGAGATCAAACCAGTTAATCCTAAAGGAAATCAACCCTGAATATTCATTGGAAGGACTGATGCTGAAGCTGAAACTCCAACATTTGGGCCACCTGATGGGAAGAGCTCACTCACTGGAAAAGACCTTGATGCTGGGAAAGATTGAGGGCAAAAGGAGAAAAGGGCAGTAGAGGATGAGATGGTTAGATAGCATTACCGACTCAATGGACATGAATCTGAGCAAACTCCACGAGATACTGGAGGACAAAGGAGCCTGGCCTGCTAGAGTCCATGGGGTCACAAAGAGTAGGACACAACTTAGCAACTGAACAACAACAACAGTCTAGGAATCTAAGATTAGGGGTTGGCAAACTACAACTTGTAACTTGTTTTTATATGCCCCACAGCTTATTTTTGTAAAATAAAGAAGAATAATTCAATTGTGACTGTGTATAGCTCTCAAAGCCTAAAATATATACAAATGTATACAGTATTTAACCCTTTACAGAAAAAGCTTGCTAACTCCTGATCTAGATCAATACATCGGTTTTCCTATCTTCTGCTCTGATCACTTCTTTCCACCAAAAGCAGTGATTCTTTTAATTTTCCTTTAATGGTACCACCAATGTCTTGATCATCTAGGTTCTGAATCTCATAGACTGAATTCTTTTCAGAGCAAATCAGTCAATCTGGCTAGTTGACACCTCCTTCAAAATCTCTCTTATACCTATCTCTTTTGTTATCTATCTCTTATATCTCTCTGTATCTCTTGTATCTATCTCTCAGTGAAACTGCTCTATTCACACTCCCTAGAACAAAGGTTTTCCTAACAGAAATGACTTTCTCCTCTCCCTTCTTACTGTCTAAGTCAGGGATCAGTAAACTCTTTCTGTAAATGGCCTGAAGATAAATACTCTAGATCTTGTGGGCCATAAAGTCTCACTTGGGAATATTCAACCTTATTGTAGAGAGGGAAGGCACCCAAAGACAATCTGTAATGGGGAGGGTGGGGGGGGGCGGTGGTGGGTGGCAGCTATGTTCTAATTAATAAAATTTTATTTATAAAAACAAGCTGTGGGCCAATCTAAAGGACACAGTCTGGCAACCCCGATCTAAGGCATACAATTCATTTAAATCCCAGTTCAAGTCCTCTCTCCTACTGAACAACCTGAAGGCTATTTCAGGTCAAAGGGAAATCTCTCCCAGCTCAGAACTCAATTAATGTAGTATCTGGTTAATTAACAATATCCAAATATGACTTTGTGGAGTCTCTTGTACTGTTGTAACATACGTCTTAACTCTTTAATTGTAATTGCTTTAGCCTCTTCAGGACTCACTTACTGATCTAAAACTTAGGACCCAGCTTAAATAATCTATGACTTAACTCTCCACATGTCATTTATAAGTTGTAAGACAGGACTTCAGGACTAAACAACAAGGAGTCTAAGGTTAGGGACGGTGTGTTACATACTTCTGCACTGTTCACGGCCCTATAAAAGGACCCTGTATCTAAGAGTGGCTCAATCAGTATTTGTGGAGATTGGCTAACACTTACCTGCAAATTTTTGAAGCAGCAGGGCCAGTGACTACACCATAGTAGTTAAAAGAGACAGGAGCTGTGGCTTTTAATGGGTTCCTATGAAACCAGTGTGTCATTTTCTCCAGATGTTTCCTATTGACAAAAAAGAAATGTATAAAAACTAAAACATTTAATAAGCAATGTAAATAGTACTAAAATATTTTTAAGTAAGAATTTTAAATTACCATAGGATATATACTTTCAAATAAAAATATATAAAACAGACGTATGTATATAAAATACCTCACTGCCACAGTCAATCTTGTTTCAATTGTCTATTTATAGCAGCCTATGTTTATTTAGGTAAGGCCTATTAAAAAAAAAGTATTTGGAAATATGCTCACAGTAACTGCAATGTTAAACGCGTTGGAGCAGTAATGATTAAACTTTACTGTGTATAGAAATCACCCTGGGCCAAGGGGTGAGAGTTCTTGTTAAAAATGCAGGTTCTGATTCAACAATCTGTGGTAGACCTCAGAAGTTGATGCTGCTGGTTCCCAGTCTACACTTTTGAGTAGCAGAGCACTGGACTTTGGTTGGACAGCTGAAAATGTAACAGGCATAGGACCAGGAAAATGTAATTCCAAAACAAGTTCAAATGGTAACCCCTATTTAGACTGCCAACGATACTTGAAAGAAGTCTTAAATTAACTATATTTCCCATGTGATACTGCTGAGGCCAACTGACTATTTATAGCATATGTTCTATAATAAATATACTTTTGACAGAATAGCTAACAAGAATCAATGCACGCATGTGTGTGTGCTCAGTTGCTCAGCTGTGTCCAACTCTGTGACCCTATGGACTGTAGCCCACCAGGCTCCTCTGTCCATGGGATTTTGCAGGCAAGAACACTGGAGTGGGGTGCCATTTCCTCTGAGAGGATCTTCTGGACCCATGGATCAAAACCACGTCTTCTGCGTCTCCTGCACTGGCAGGAGGATTCTTTACCACTGAGACACCAGGGAAGCCTAAACTAGTATACAGGATGGATAAACACCAAGATTCTGTTGCATAGCACAGGAAACTATGTTCAATATCCTGTGATAAACTATAATGAAAAAGAATATGTGTTTGTATAACTGAGTCACTTTGCTGTACAGAAGAAATTAACACAACATTGTAAATCAACTATACATCAATAAATTTAAAAAATATATCGATTCTTAAAAACCAAGACATTTTAAAAAAACTACCTAAATGAAATTCCAACTTAAAAAAAATTAAGTTTCACACCTTTCCGGTAAAAAAAAAAGTGTGTCCCACTTGCTTAAAAGTTTTTGTGTGAATAGTGAAGATAATACAGGAAGGCAAAGCTGAAGACTTAACTATGGCAGTTAGATTCCAGAAGTCGAAATTCGATAAGATTTAGTTAATTTGAAAGCATTATACAATGTTGTCCATTAACTTTTCTTATTGGGAAAAAAGCGTGGGCTGCTCAGTGTAAAAAATACCTACTTTATGCATCTCCCTTACTATATTTAGTTATTCATGTCAAAACCGCCTTTGGAGAGCACCAGATATTTAAGGAAGAGAAAGTGCATTGTGTACCCAGTGAAAAATTGAGTAAGTTCACTTATGACTTAACCCAATTAACAAGGGCTTCAAAAATATATAACCTTCTAAACATCATCCATTTAAACCTCCTTACAACGTATGTAAACTAATACAGCATCTCTGTACATATAAACCAAGCCTCCTAGAAATTGTGGCACACAATACTCTGATTGTGAGTTTAAATTTTCCACAAATACTATTTTAGCTCGCCCTCCCACTTAGTGGCTGAAAATGTTTTAAGTTCCGTACACTTTTACTTTAGGAACGAAGAGGGTAAATACTGTGTCTTTTGCCCCTGGCCGATCTGTCCGGGGAGAGACTCGCACTCCGGTTTTCAAGAATTCGAAGGGTGGGGTAGAAAGACGACACACCCACCTGCAGATGCAAGGAAGGGTGTCTTTAAAGCCACGCAGCACAACAGTCGGATCGAGCCTGCCGCCTAAACCGGCTGCCACAAGAAAAGTCTGATTATTGACAACGGTCCCCCACTCTGGAGACCCTGGGTCCCCGAGTCACCTACCGCCACCAGAGCTCCGAAGGTCCACTTCCTGTTTACCATCCAGCCTCTTCCTCCGGTGCCCAGTCCAGTTGAACGCCGTGACCTTGCGCAGGCGCATATCCTAGCGAGCCCCTCCTGAACAGACATTTTTGTGGAAAGCCGATACTATCCAACTGGGAGAGGCGGACAGAGGTGCCTAAACAAACCCCTACGTATAGCTTATGAGACACCCCGACTGCTAGTGGAGACGCGGGCAAGGGGATTCAGCGAACCTAGCTTGCTACTACCACTGATTCGTGGGTCTAACGTGGATTTTCTTTCATTTGTTTGGAGGCACTAGGAGGAAACTTTTGTAGACCACTTATCCGGGAGTCTATGGAACCGGTGTAAAAAGGCTTGACCCTATTGCTCGGCACTGTGGGGAGACGACAGGTTCAGCCTCATAACATACTTACCAGATTCCTCGGAGTCTGTACAGCAGTCCTCCTGAGGGAAGAAAGGCAATGTCCGACTCCTCAAACGAGAAAGGGAGGGAGTCGGCAAGCCGGGACTACCGAACCAGAGCGACAGAACCAAGCCTGCGCGAGCCGCGGTCACGTGCCCATGGCAGCCATGACAACTACCGAGGCTCGGCGTTGTCCGCCGCCTCGGTAGTGGAGGCTGCCGCGTTGTCGCAGCCCCCTTAAAACACTTCGTTCCTCAGCCCTTTTAAAGATGTTCCTCCACAGTCTTTCCTCGTGAGCTGCGGTCTCCTCTAGAGACAAAGAGCATGGCTGGCCGAGCCTCCTAAGCCGAGGAAGAATTCCTTAGTAGCAATGGCAGCCAATTGGGGGAGCGGGGCGGCCTCAACCTAACCCGGGGCGGGGCCTCGGGGGCGGAGCTTCGGCGGGGCGGCCGCTTCAGAGCCGCAAAGTTTGGCTGTGGCGGCAAATGGGCTTGGGCGGCTCCTTGGCGGGTGGCGGCGGTGGCCGTAGCGGTTCCTCCTGGCCCTGTTAATGTCGGGGCCAGGCCCGGGGAGGATGGCGCCCTAGAGCCCAGCCTTTCCTGGGGGTAGGGGCGGGAGGGGACGGGTGGGGACCGGCCATGTCGGAGGTGACCCGAAGTCTGCTGCAGCGCTGGGGCGCCAGTTTTAGGAGAGGCGCCGACTTCGACTCTTGGGGCCAGCTGGTGGAGGCGATAGACGAGTATCAGATGTGAGTGACTAACTGCGGGAGCGGGCCAGACGGGTTCCAGTCGGCCGCCTTCCCCTTTCTTTCTGTCGGTGTCTCTCATCACTGTATCTGTAGCCAAGGCTTCTCAGGGTGGGGCCCCGCAGGCACTGGGGCTGAGACCTCACTGGCCCCGGAGACAACGGTCCGCTCTCTGGGGTTTTTCGCCCTCCGTCGGGCCAGTTCAGTGCAACAGGTAGCCCTTCTTTCCCGGGGCGCCAGCCCATTCAGGCTACTACTGAGTTCCTTGCCACCGTCTCCCGGGTCCCCCGCTCCGCAGTTTCCTTTCCGCCTCTCTCACGTTGCAGCCCCTCAGTTTCTCTTTTAGAATCTCTTAGGAATACTTCTGTGTTCTCCGCCCACGTTCCAGGGATGAGTGGCCTTGCTCTGTGTACAGTGCCTTCCTCCTCCCCTGTGTAGGACAGGAGGGAACGGGTGGCGATTGAGGGGAGTGGGTGCCCCCGGGAAGCATCGAGAGCGGAGGTCTCATCAGACGAAAGAAAGGTCCCCTCTCGCGCCCCTTCTCCACCCCTCTTTCTGAGTAGCCTTGTTTTCCCAATTCACCTCGAATCCGTTTCGGTTTCTAGGACTGTTATTTGCTAGGCTGGGTGAGTCCCACCCGCCCCTCGCTCGGTTGCTCTGGGTGGAGTCCGCGCAGGATGTGAACAGAAGAGAGCAAAATGGGAATTAATAGACCACGCACAGGAGCCACCACTCCCTCTTCGGGTCCCTCCTCCTTTTCCTGTGTATAATGTATAGCCGCCGGGTACAAGTGAGCACCAGGTTCTTTGATCTCCCCAAGTCCAGTTTTCTTTCCTTTTTGGTTTCCTCCCAAAACTTCAGGGATGTTTTTAAAATTATAAGGCCAGGTTTGCGTATATATAAAACCTTGCTTGGTTTCTTGCACATTTTACTGAACTGCCTGCTAAAATGCTATTGTTTGCAAACTGTTGACATTAATTACTTCTTGGTTTAAAGTAAGTTATTGTTTGAAACCATGTGTTAGTAAAACATTTTTTTTTCCTTCTCAAACGTCTTTTGCAAGGAATACAGGATTGGTCCTTGAAAGATCTAAATCCTGTATTCTTTTAAGGTAATTTAAATGCGTAGATGTTTTTAAAAGCTTTTTTCTTAATATGAACCGTTTTGAAAATCTTTATTGAATTTGTTAAAATATTGCTTCTGTTTTGGTTTCTTGGCTGCCAGGCATGTGGGGGGTCCAGCTCCCCAATCAGGGATTGAACCCGCACCACCTGTATTGGAAGGCGGAAGTTTTAGCCACTGGACCGCCAGAGAAATCCTGCATAGATGTTTTCAATTTCACCTTACTGACTTTGAATTGCCTGCCATTTTTCAAAAGCCCTGAAAACCACCATGCTTTGGGCCATTTTGCCATGTGTGATAACTTCTGGCTTTTGTTTCACACTTTCACTTGATTTCACTTACTCTTGCAACTGCTCAGTAAGAATATTATTATTCTCATTTTACAAGTGTGGAAACTGAAGCTCAGGTTAATGGGATTACCTGGAGTCACTGAAGTATGGGATTTTTTTTAATTTCAAATCCTGTCTGCTCTGTTTAAGACATTTTGTTAAACGCAAATGTTTTGATACATTGTATAAGTGAATTGGACACGGTAGAAGACTTCCTTTTTTTACCAGAGAATGTATCCTTCCATTCTGCAGCCAGTTAGTGAGCACTGGGCATCCTCATTCTATGTTAACTGAACTTGCAGGACCTGAAATCTAAAGCTGCCCTTTACTTGTGATGGTGGGACCTCGCAGCTGTTGGCACTCAGCAGCAGACCTTACAATGGAAAGTGAAGAATACCATGTCCAATTGAAGTTACAAAGGAAAATTGAATATGCAAGCTGTTTAGCTGGAATTTCTAAAAACATCTCAGTAAGGGAGTAATAGGCACAGACGAATCTATTGTTGAACCTCAGTTACTAACCTTGAACGTCATGATTCAGAGTAATTCTCAAATTATTATAAAAACCACCAGTGTCAAATTTGAATAGAAATATGTCATGATTGGCTTAAACTTTGTAAACATATAGGCTACATATACAATAAAGTTGAATTTAAAATTAATGTACTCACAAATTTGAAGGCCAAACGTCTTTTTCATTTGAATTATCTGTGAGAAAAGCTGCCGAAAAAGAGAAGATTTGAGAGCCACTAAATGATGTGAGAAAGAATGGACAGGATTTAGCCACTAACTAGATATTGAGAGAAGGAGGAGGCGTCTGGGAGAACTGGCCCGTCTGATGGGGAAGCCAGCAGTGTTTTTACAACCCTACAACATACAGGAGTGTGTTCATGGGATGTTGATGTTGAGAGAAGGAATAAGCATGTTTGTACTTATTGTAAGAATATCATAGCTTGAACAGTTTCATCACTCAGCAAGTGAGAGCTAAGCATATAGACATGAATAACATTTGATCTCCACCCTCATAGTACTGAGTCTAATGGAGGATTTTAAAACAAATGGGTATTTCTGTCACAGAAGTATGAAAAGAGTAAGTGCTGCCACTCTCCTTACTGTTTCCTGAAGCCTGCTTCTGCTTTAGTCCATTTGTCCTTTTTCTGGAACACTCCCTGTTGTCTGTTTGGGTTGTTGGATCACCTCCTTCAGGTCTTTGTCCAAGTATTATCTTCCCTGTGAGACCCTCTCTGGCCACCCTATTTAAAACTGCCGGGTTAAAAGGAGGGTGGGTGGACTGAATTGGGAGACAGATCGACATGTATAAACTGTTAATACTGTGTATAAAATACACAACTAATGAGAACCTACTGTAGAGCACAGGGAATTCTACTCAGTGCCCTGCAGTGACCTAAGTGGGAAGGAAATCCAAAAAAGAGAGGATATGTGTAAACATACAGCTGATTCACTTTGCTGTATAGCATAAACCAACTTAACATTGTAAAGCAAATATACTCCAATAGAAATTAATTAAATAAAATTGCTCGGTTAAGTCTGCTATCCACTCCCAGTCCCTCTTACCTCACTTTTCCAAATCCAGCCCCCTAATCTTGGTTTTTTCCATAGTATTTACCGCCATTTAAAATACAATATACTTTTTGTATTCATTTGGTTTGTTGTCTCCCTCTCCACTTGGATGTAAGCTCTTTGAGGACAGAAAATAGGGGGAGTTGTCTGTTTTGTTCTCTACTGTATGCTTAGTGTCCAGAGTAGTAGTAGGCTGCTGTGTGTGTGTGTGTGTGTGTGTGTGTGTGTGTGTGTGTGTGACTCAGTCGTGACCAACTCTTCACGATCCCATGGACTGTACTCCACCAGGCTCCTCTGTGCATGGAATTCTGCAGGCAAGAATACTGGAGTGGGTTGCCATTTCCGTCTCTTATCTAGATATTATGTAATTATTGTATTCTAGTGAATGGCTTGATTCAGGAGTATGCTGTGGAAGCATTAAGGAGTTGATGCCACAATACTATTGGAAAATCTAAACAAATTATGTCAAAACTAAAATTGCTCCCCCAAATATGCATGGTCAATTAAAAACAACTCTTACCTATCAGGTTACCTTTTTCAGCAGCCTGGGGGTGGGGTACCTGCCCCCTAACTTAGGGTAGAGTGGCATGGACCCTCTTTTCCCTATTTCATAGAATCAGTCTTAAGGTATTGATCCAGCACATGGATGCTCAATAAATATTTGTTAAATGAATGGGTGAGTTTGAAGATTGGATAATACCTATTAATCATCTTTACTGTGTCTGATATCAGCACCTCTCAAGGTGTGGTCCCAGATCTTTGCTGGTCTGTAAACTGTTATTGGTATGCAGTGAGATAAGTAAAGATATTGGGATTTAAGATTTAGGAACTTTATTGAAGTTTGACATCTTTGTGATAGTTTTTTATTTTATTTTATAAAAGCATTAGGCTAGAACAGATTTGGGGGGGGAAGCTCGTCCTTCACGCTAGATAGTTTGAGAAGAACTGTCATCGATTGCTGTGGGACTCTGTGGGTTACTTGTTTATGTTCGTTAAGTATATTTAAAACTTCCCCTTGAGAATAGTCCTGTATTAACTGTAGGCACCCTTGTATGAGGTTATTCTCTAGAGAAGAACAGTTGGTAGGTTTCTCACCTTTACTAATAGAATGTCAACTCTTTTACCTTCTCTTTGATTCCTAGAGCATGTGGGTTTTTCCTCAGTGGACAGATTTATGTCTCATTTTGTCTTAAAATGGTGCAGTCGTTTATGGGTTTGGCTTTCTTGCCTAGGTTTTTAAAAAAGTTAAAAAAAAAACTTTATTGAGGTTTAATTTATCTACAGTGAAATTCACCATTTTACAATTCAATGAATTTTTAGTATATTTACCAAGTTGCACAACCATCAGTACAATCAAGTTTTACAGCATTTCTATCACCCCACAAAGATCTCTTTGCACATTTGCAGTCACTCCATATTCCCGCTCTTTTCTGGACATTTTATGTAAATTGAATCATATGATCTGTATGTGATGTATGATCTGTATGATCTTTCATTTAGCATCCTGTGTTTGAGTTTCATCCATGTTGTTGCATGTATCAGTCTTTTGTTCCTTGTTACTGATGAGTAACAGTGCTTTGTATGGATATACCATATTTTGTGTATCCATTCACTAATCGATGGACATTTGAATTCTTTCTAGTTTTTTAATACTGCTGTGAACATTTACATGCAAGTCCGTGTGTGCACATGTATTTTCATTCTTCTTAGGTAGATAGCCACGGAGTGGAATTGCTGGCTCATATGGTAAATTTATGTCTGATTTTTAAAAGGAAACTGCCAAATGGTTGATCAAACTGGGTGTACCATTTTACATTTCTACCACCAATATATGAGAGTTCCTGTTTATCCACCTTGGCAGCATTTGTTATCATGTGTCTCTCTGATTATAGCCATTCTAGTGGGTATATAGTGCATTTCACTGGTTTTAATTTGCCTTTCTGTTACAACTAATGATCCTGAGCATCTCTGATGCTTATTTTCCTTGTAAATCTTGTTTGTAAAATGGCTTCAAACCTTTTGCCTCTCTTTCAGTTATCTTTTCCCTATTGAGTTAGAAGGGTTTTTTGGTATATTCTGGATGTAAGTCCTTCATCAGATAGGATATATGATTTGCAAATATTTCCTATAGTCTTTCTTCTGACAGTGACCTGCTTAGGTTAACAGTCACTATTGGCATATTGTGTGGGTGTGTGTGTGTGCTAAGTTGCTTCAGTTGTGTCCGATTCGGGTGACCCTGTGGACTGCAGTCCACCAGGCTCCTTTGTCCATGGGATTCTCCAAGTAAATGGAGCTAGTCAAATAAAGAAACTGCCACACTATAGCTTCCCTGAATTCAGGGATGTACAGTTGACATTGTTAAGTGTAGACTGTGATTCCTAAAGAGAACTATATGTAGATGGTAGACTAGCAAGAATTAGAAAGTAAATGAAGTACTGTAAGGGACAGGTATGGCTTTGTCTATTTCTAATTATACTTACTCCTGCTTAAAATCTGCAAAGAGTGGGTCTGGGAATGACATTTTAGGAAAAATATTCTGGGATTTCCAGTTTGGGAGGAAAAGAAACAAATGGATGGAAACATTTTAAGTAACATAGTAGAACTATCCTGGTAAACGTTATGATTTCATGTAGGAGTTTCTTGGGTTATGATTAGACGAATGTGGACCTTTCATAGACTGAATAGAGGTCTTCAAGTGAACTTGATGCCTGATCTTTAAAGATACGATTACATAGAATGGAACTTCCATCTAAGACTTTTTGGAAACATGGTGAACTTCTTTTGCTGTGGCTTGGTAGGAAATCCAGCACAGGCACCTCTTGTGTCCCTGCCTCTGTTCCCTACTTGGGATAGTATAGTATGCTTGGGAATTGTAATTTCAGATTCTTTAGCCAGTTATAAAATGTTTCACCAAAAAAGTCCTTTTGGTTCTTTGGTTCCCTCACCCCCTGCTACCCCACAAATTTTAAAAATTAAAATAAATATCATATAACATGAAATTTATCACTGTGAGGTTGTACAGTTTGGTAGATTTTAGTCTATTCATAATGTTATGCCAGCATCACCACTATCTAATTCCAGAGCATTTCCATCACCCTCATAAGAAACCCTTTACCTGAAATGGGTCACTGCTAATTCTCACCTTTCCCAAGCCCCTGACAACCACTAAGCTGCTTTATATCTCTATGGATTTACCCATTCTGGATATTTCATGCAAATGGAATCAGGTAATACATGATCATTTACATCTGACTTCTTTCATTTAGTTTAATGTTTTTAAGGTTCATCCATGTTGTAGCATGTATTAGTATTTTATTCTTTATGGTCAAATAATATTCCTTTGAATGTGTGCACCACATTTTATTTACCTGGGGTATTTGCACTTTTTGGCTATCATGCAAAATGCTGCTGCTGTGAACATTTATGTACTGTGTATGTGTGTGTGAACATGTTTTCTGTCCTCTTGGAAATATACATAGGATTTTGAAACTGGTGGGTTATACGGTAACTCTATGTTTAACTTTTTGAGGAGCTGCCAAATTGTTTTCCACAATGACTGTACCATTTTACTTTCCTTACTGAAGTGTAAGGATTCTAGTTTTCACATCCTTGCCAACACGCATTGTAAGTTTTCTCCCCTGTTTTAAAAGTTATACCCATCCTGGTGGGTGTGTAGTGGTATCTCATTGTGGTTTTGATTTATATTTCTCTAATGACTAATGATATTATATTCATGTGCTTATTGGCCACTTTTATATCTTCTTTGGAGAAAAATGTCTGTCAGTCAAATCCTTTACTCATTTTTAAATTTAGTTATTTCTCTTTTTATTGTTTAGCTGTAAGCATCACTCCTTTGGTTTTTGGTGTCTCAGAAACAGCTCTGGATCTTTATTGTTGAGCTTAGACTTGTAACACACATCTATCCTTGAAAGTTCATCCAAGACTAGCTGCTGTTTATAAGTATGATGTTAACTGGGCAAATAATGATTTCCATGTCTGATCAGTAGGGAATTTTCTTTATTTGCCTTGAAAGATATGTTCAAAAGTATAATTTGATAGAGTATCATCACTTTGTTACAGCTGTAATTTGAACTAGTCTTATCAGCAAATTAATGATAGACTGATAAAATATCTCCAGTCAGTACTATTATTGGTGTTCACTGGAAGTGCTTAAGCTGAATCTGGACAACTGCTGTTGGTTTATTGTAGAAGAAAATCATGTGTACTGAAGAAAGTTGAATTAGATGTCATTTGAAATTCTTTCCAGCTCTATGATTCTGTTTTTATGGTTTTGAGCTGAAATTTATCCCAGTGAAATGGTTTGAAAAGTATTGTATCTTACTTTAATTGTTGCACAAAGTTAGATTCTAATGATAGTGTAGATTTATACTTTGAAAACAGAGGGAAAGTGTTATTGTACTTCACTGTTTTCTAAGATTTAAATTGTTTTACCTTGTACTTGAAATACTTTGCTGTCCTTCACTTCTAAAGAATGTTTGTTTCTTCTTACAGATTAGCAAGACACCTACAAAAAGAGGCCCAAGCTCAACACAATAATTCTGAATTCACAGAAGAACAAAAGGTACCATAAAATAATCTCTAGATATATCAGATTCCAAGTGAAAAAGGGTCTGTCTTTTGAGTCCATTAAGCAAAAACAAACAATGAAAGCCATTATACTTACGTACAAAGAATGATAGTGATCATGCTTTGCTGATCATTAAGTAATCAGAGATACCACATGATTTACCATGCAGTGAATTTCTCACTTAATGAATTTCTTTTCTCAGCCATTTAGACTTTAACTTTAGTGGAGACCATCCATTCTTTGGTTGGGAGGAGGGGGAACCAGAGACTGGAGTGAGATTGTGAGTAATTGCATCCCACCTCTTAACTCTGAACTCCCTTAACTCTTTTTCTACCTCCTCTCAAAACAGACAAAAATCAAACAAGCCACCACTGAAAAAAAAATTAGTTCAAGTCAAAAATTTGGCATGAGTCCTTCAACAAAATAAATCCATAAAGTTTTAAAATGTTTCAAGAGTATCCTTTCTCCTTGAATTAAAATTTTAATGGGTCAAGGTGATTCCCTGTATTGCTAAAGACTATGAAAAAGGGGGTATTTTAAGAAGCTTTACTTTAACAGAATGAGAAGAAATGGGAGGAAACAATCCATATTTTCTCCTAGCTCAAGGGGTCCAATGTTAAGTCAGATTTTAATCTCATAGATAATGAAAAAAATTAATGTCAGTTTTCCTCTTATTAAGAAAAGACATTGTGAAAACTATGGCAACTTAATTTGCTTTTATCGTTTTTTTGTACAAGGAGTGGGAATGACTCTTTGAACACTTCTTAGGCTTGTACTTATTTGATTCTTCTTTATAAGAGTTTGAAAAGAAAAAAATCCCAAAGATTAGGGTCAGTCATATTTCTTACACAGGTTAGTATGTTTGCATTTAAAACTATTTAGAGTCTGTGTTATCTAATGTATGTTTATTTTGTATTTTAAAAAGAAATAGCACTTTAAAAATTTTAAAGTGTAGTTTTCTTTTTTCCTTAATAATTGCTAGTATTGCTGATAGATAGATGGCATTACCAACTCAATGGACATGAGTTTGAGTAAACTCCGGGAGTTGGTGATGGACAGGGAGGCCTGGTGTGCTGCAGTCCATGGGGTTGCAAAGAGTCGGACATGACTGAGCAACTGAACTGACTGATGATAGATTTAGGAAGTTTAGGATTTTAGCCCAGGAAAATAATTAGCTCAGAGGAAATATTTGGTTTGCAAAAGGAAAGGGAAAAGGACTATATGCTTTATCACATCCAAGATTTGTGATATCTGTCTAGGAATGACTAGGATGTGATCAGCTGACATCACAGAATTTAAGGGTTAAAACATCTACATTTTGAAATAATCTCAGCTATCTGAATATGTAACTTTAACAGCTAACAAAGCATGTTATGAATATGGAATCAAAATGAAAGCTTTGGAAATTAAAAAGTTTGACAGCCATGTTTTAATCACCTGTCTCCCTCAAGTTACTTATATGCCTCATCTCTAACATCTACTGCTTAGGTATAGGATCTAATATGAACTCAAATATAAAGTGATTTGACCTAAAACATACTCGTTTTTTAAAATGTTATCAAGAAATGAGCTTTGGCATATGATGATGATTAGTCTAATGAGACAAAATCAGCTTTTTCTTAATTTTCTTTAACTTCCTAAGGCTGAAGCTGGGTGTTTGATAATGCTGTTTGTTTAGCTTATTGCTGTTTATAGTAGGTGCCCAGCTGCTCTCTCTTCAGCTTACACAGATCCACCCCTCCATAAGGCCCAGGAGGCAGCATGACCTAGAGGAATGAGCCTGAGATCTGAAGTGAGAAGACTTGGTCTTGAACCCTGTCTCTGTCTCTGGGCCTTAAATTCCTTCTGTATGAAGTGAGGGATAAGATAACCCTAAATGATCTTGAAAACCATCTCTGAATCTTCAAATGACCACTGCCTTTGAGGTAGTCTGCTCCTCCTCCTTTCCTAGAGACCTGATTTCTGAGGTATTTAATATTTAAAAACCTGCCTAGGAGGCATATGTGGCAGCCATTTGTGTCTGCAGAGAGAGCTTGTGCCTGCCTGCCTATTCCTTGGGCTTGGGAGAAGGACCCGCCCCCACCCCCCATTACTCTGTACTACATTATGAATATAAGGCAAGTCATTACATTTAAAATTTTAACTTTCCTTAAAAATACAGATAAAACATCCACAATGGGCAAAAAAGTCACTTTGATATAGAGCCTTTATTTAATGTCACTTAAGGAAAAAGTTCCACAGTTTGTTGTGACTCTGTGGATCACAACAAACTGTGGAACGTTCTGAAAGAGATGGGAATACCAGAGCAGCTGACCTGCCTCCTGAAAAATCTGTATGCAGCAACCATTAGAACTGTACAGGGACAACAGACTGGTTCCAAATTGGGAAAAGAGTACATCAAGGCTGTATATTGTCACTCTGCTTATTTAACTTATATGCAGAGTCCATCATGCGAAATGCCGGACTAGATGAAGCACAAGCTAGAATCAAGATTGCCAGGAGAAACATCAGTAACCTCAGATAAGCGGATGACACCAACCACCCTTATGACAGAAAGCGAAGAGGAACTAAGAGCCTCTTGATGACAGTGAAAGAGGAGAGTGAAAAAGCTGGCTTAAAACTCAACATTCAGAAAGCTAAGATCATGGCATCCCGTCCCATCACTTCATGGGAAATAGATGGGGAAACAATGGAAACAGTGACAGACTTTCTTTTCTTGGGCTCCCAAATCACTGCAAATGGTGACTACAGCCATGAAATGAAAACACTTGCTCCTTGGAAGAAAAGCTATGACCAACCTAGACAGCATATTAAAAAGCAGAGACATTACTTTGCCGACAAATGTCCGTTTGGTCAAAAGTGTGGTTTTTCCAATAGCCATGTATGGATGTGAGAGTTGTACTATAAAGAAAGCTGAGTGCAGAAGAATTGATGCTTTTGAACTGTGGTGTTGGAGAAGACTGCTGAGAGTCCCTTGGACTGCTAGGAGATCCAACCAGTCCATCCTAAAGGAAATCAATCCTGAATATTTATTGGAAGGACTGATGCTGAAAGCTTCCAATACTTTGGCCACCTGATGTGAAGAAATGACTCATTGGAATAGACCCTGATGCTGGGAAAGATTGAAGATTGAAGGAGAAGAGGACGACAGAGGATGAGATGGTTGGATGGCATCACCAACTTGATGGACGTGAGTTTGAGCAAGCTCCAGGAGTTGGTGATGAACAGGGAAGCCTGGCGTGCTGCAGTCCATAGGATCTCAGAGTTGGACATGACTGAGCGACTGAACTAACTGAACTGAAGGAAAAAGTCAGAGACTCCAAGTTAATAAATGATTAGAAAACAAAGATTTTCCAGACATTATCTGGAGAACATTGACTCAGAAAAATTAATAGGTGTTATATCAACAGAGTTTGTGACTTTTCAGGGCTTTTAACATGCTAATGTATATGTTGGATTTTTAAAGAGTTTGGGTAATGGAGTATTTCTTAAATTTGTTTGCTTTTGAAAGCCTCCCTCCTCTTCTCTTTATAATATTTCATTGGGTCTAAAGAACATGTTATGGGAAATTTTGAAACCGACTGTTAGGTCTGCAAAATTACTTGAATGCCAGACCTGGCATGTAAGCCAAAGGAGAAGAAACTCAGTTGTGTTTCCTTAAAAGAGAACGGAGAATGTTCCTTACATTAGTCTATGCAAAACTATTCTATGTGTTTTCTATTTTGAATTATGTTCTTTGTGCTTTTACTATTTTAAATTTATTTGTAGCAGAGACAGATTTTTAGAATTATGCCAACCATTCAACAATTTGTGGAACTTTAAAAGATTTTTTTAAAAACCACCATATTTCTAAAGTACTTTCTTTATGAAACTTTTTACTGTTGCTCCCAGTAAGATTTCAAAACTATTTGATGATTAAATGCTTTGTTAGATCTTAGATTATTGATACTTATTTGTATTATTAAGATGAGAGGAATCATTTTTTTAGAGAGTAACATATACTTCTCAGTATTTATTTTAAATGTGAAGATCTCTAAAGCCACACTACTGATCTCTCTTAACTTTATTAGTTGGTGGTAGAAAATCTTCATATGGATTTTCTATTCATAATCTCAAAGATTTCTGGTGGAAAATAAAGTTTACAATTCTTATTTGATCCTCCCTCATGATCAGTTGACTTAGCTTTCATTTCATTTCTTAATAGTTTTGTCATTATAAAACTGAGTTTAGTCGCCAAAAAATAGCTGCCAAAAGCTTTCATTCCATTAAATTCCCTACTTTGGTGTAGTAGATTTTCTCATGTAAGTTTCTGGACAGAATAGAACATCCTGTCTCATGATGCTTAGAAAGTTTTTCCCTGTTTTGAATCAGATGTAGTGGTGATGAGAATTCCAGCACTATATGCTTGTTTTATATTTTATAGATCTCCCTTTCTACTGCCTCCTCCCTCACTTCCTTTCTTCTCTGCCTCCCCCCAGCTAGAGGATAGACGATGGGCTGTCTAAATCTAAAAAATTGTCTGGATTGAGACTGTACTTCTTAACTCTTTGTATTTTTGTAAACTATTCTTTCCCTTAATATGTTTTGGCAAAATTACTATAGTTCTTTAATTGTTAACTGCTTTTTTCCTTTAATAGCTCTTTTGGAGTTAAGCATTCCCCTAGCTAATGACAAAGTAAGACAGCCAGTATTCTGAAAATGACAACATTTTCCACCTATATACCTTGTTAGACATATGCAATTAATTTGAATGAAATGCTAATTATTTAAATCTTTCTAAAATTAAGTTCACTTACCTTGAATGCTTAGTCTTAATGTGTATTAGTCAGGATTTATGTTGTGTGCTTCTTAATAATTTTTCTGAACTGTTTCTTTCTAAGGTGGAATACTGACAGTAGCAAGCACTTGATTTTGACGTCAATAAATGCTACATTTTAAAAGTCATTGCTGTGGCTGAAAATGATAGTGTTTCACTCTTTTTTTAATACTGATGTTGGGTGTGGTCCCTTAAAATAGTTATGAATAATGCCTATTGGTATTTTGCCATAGTTTCAATAGACTGTAAAAAACTATTGCTTCTTCTTAACTTGAAGAAATGTTTACATTTATAATAGGTTATTAGTGGACTTATAGTTGTTAAATTAGAATATATTTTACCTGAAATGTTAAAAACATCAAATCAAATGGGTTGTATAGTAAAGAAGGACAAGGAGTTAACTAATGTTTTTAAAGACTTACTCATTGATATGTGTCCCTTAATACAGACAGCCCTTTTTCAAAACCATTTTTTAAAAAGAACATAAGTGTGACCAAATGGTATTAAAATAAGTGTATTGCTTTGTTGTATATATTGCTATTGTATTGAAGACATTGATGTCCAGGACAAGTTGCTTAACCTCTCTTCGGTTTTCACATCTTATAGATGTGAAATGGTTGTATCTAGTGCAAAGGGTTATAGTCAGGATTCAATGAATTAATGTGGGCAAATCACCTAGGAGAATCTGTCACTTAGTAAGTGCTCAATAGGTTTTAGTCATTACTAACTATATTAAAGTAATTTACTAGTTTTGTCAGATTTGAGTGGTTTATATGAACACCACTGATTTAGGGATATTAGATTTTATATAGAAAAGATTGTTGCTGGCTCCCCTACAACAACTGTTTAAGAGGGTAAATAAATCTGTATCTTGAATCCTTTTACAGCAATTATATTAAATATAATATTTAAATATAAAATTTCAGAATAAAATTTGACATTTTCTAAACTCACATTAAGATTAAAGGGAAATTTTAAAGATTGTGGAAATAGTTAAATGTTGTTACTAGTTCCTTGACTAAGAGTCATATCTTTTGCTCAGTAGTAGTTTATTTATTTTTGAAAAATTTTTATTGATGGATACTTGATTTACAGTGTTGTGTTAGCTTCTGGTGCACAGCTAAGTGATTCAGGTATACATATATATACGTATTCTTTTTCGTATTCTTTTCCATTATGGTTTATTGTATGATGGTGAATACAGCTCCTTGTGCTATACAGTAGGGCTTTATTGTTTATCTGTGTTATATATAGTACTTTGTGTCTGCTAATCCATGCTCCTAATTTATCCCTTCCCCTTTCCCCTTTGGTAACCATAAGTTTGTTTTCTTTGTCTGTGAGTCTGCTTCTGTTTTATAAATAAGTTCATTTCTGTCATATTTTAGATTCCAAATGCAAGTGAGATCATATAGTATGCGCTTTTCTCTTCTGACTTACTTCACTTGGTATGATAATCTCTAGGTCTATCCATGTTGCTGCAAATGGCATTTCATTCTTTTTTATGGCCGAGCAGTATTCCTCTGTGTGTGTGTGTGTGTATTCTTTTTTATCCATTCATGTGTCAGTGGACATTTATTTACCTTACTTCATGTCTTGGCCATTATAAATAGTGCTGCTATGAACACTGAGGTGCATGTGTCTTTTCAAATTATAGTTTTCTCTAGATATGTGCTCAGGGGTGGGATTGCTGGATCATATGGCAACCCTATTTTTAGTTTTTTAAGGAACCTCTGTACTGTTTGCCATAGTGACTGCACCAATTTACATTCCCACTTGTAATGTAAGAGGGTTCCCTTTTCTCCGTACCCTCTCTAGCATCTGTTATTTGTAGAATTAGTGTTTTATTTTGTGAATTGCTATCCCAGCTATATAATGCCTGTATGATAATCGCCTAGGACTCACTAACCTGAGTGCCAGATACCAGGACAATACTTGTTACTCCTCTTTGCTCCTCATTTATCTCCTAAAGAAAATTGGCATAAGAGGAAACCATCAAATCTAATTGACTGAACTTTTGCAGGTTATCAGTATGTGTAGAAAAACATCACTTTTCCCCAGAATATTGTATTGTGAAGGCATTGCAAATATTGTACATATATACTTCACTTTTATGGTCAGGGTTTATTTCTAACAGAAAGTTAAGAAATATCTTTTTTTGGAAAGATTTCAAAGTCTTTCTTGTCATAATTTAGCTGCCTGCTCATGTGCGTATTTGTTTTTTGGGTCTCCTCCTTTTCAATTCAACCCTAGTCATCCATGTTCTTTTTCTGACTACTGATTACCTGGACAGTTGAAATAACCTGATCTAACCTTTAGTCTTTGCCCTTCTCTCCTTTACCCTAGGGACACTGTTATCACAACAGTTTTCTTAAAGGGCAAATCTGACAGTCATTCTTCTGTCCAAAAACTATCTGTGTAATTTATTGCTAAAGTAATAACAGATTCATTCCTCAGCTAGTCATAGAAGGTCCCCTTCATAATAACCCCTCCCCCCGCAATGCACACACATTTCACATTTCAAACCTATCTCCCTATTTTCAGTTTGGGACTTTAGACAACTGAACTATGACTTTTTCCCAAGTTCTTTAGTTTTAGAAATCCTCCCAGTCACTGGGGCTTGATTCCTAATTTTGATTCCTATCCTATTTCTTCAGGGCATATTAGCATTTACTTTGCTGACACCTGTAAACCAAGTTCCTCTGTTTTATGTTACAGTGATTTTATATGTGTCTTACATGTTTAATAGAAACATGAGCTTATTAAAGGAAGGACTATGCCCTGTCCTTTATATCTATTTGATAACTCAGATCTGACTATAAAGTTTGCCACCATTTATCACAAGTATTGATTTTACTTGGCATTGCTGATACATTTAATTGAACAAGTTAAGATTGGACTTGAGTCAAAATTAAATCATACCATTGTGCTAACTTTCAGATATTTTTGACTTTAAGTCTTTTAGTGAATATCAGACCTTATGGAGAAGAAGAGAAGGCAAAGCTTGGAGAGAAGATGTTTGAAGTCCTTTTCATTGCCCTTTAAATCATATAGAAAGCTATCATCAAAGAAAATTATTTAAAATTGGTTGTGGCACATTAGACCAGGAGTGAATATATGCTCATCTTCTCTGCATGGTCCCAGCCTTTTGCCTCCTATTTCTCATCTCCAGTGTCTCCAAGATGCTAAAAAGAAATAAAATTTAACCTAACTTTAAAAATCATAGATCACTTATCAATAAAATATTAACTCAATTTTTGGCAACTAACGGTTATAATGTATTTGGTATTTATAACTTTTTCTTTTTCCTGCAGAAAACCATAGGCAAAATTGCAACATGCTTGGAATTACGAAGTGCAGCTTTACAGGTAAATAGATTCCCCCCCTCTCAACTTCTTAATATAAGGAAAAGGAATTAGTATGAACTATTGATAATATGTTAGGCATTCATGTCAAAAGCAGTATAGTCTCAAAAGGATTTAACAATAAGAATTCATGGATTAAACTCCTATTAAAAGATCTATTAGTTCAAGTTATATAAACGGTAAAAATAAAAGATATGGTTTCAACTTTTTTAGTCAGAATGTCCCAAAAAAAACAAAAACTAATTTGAAATTAAAAAAATTTTTTTTTGACCTTGAAGGCAAGAAATGGATTCTTTTACTTTGGCTACTTTTTGAATATTTTGTCAGCCATAATAACAAACATAGGGTGCAATGAAGTCTTTGTATTAAAAATATGTAATTTGCATATTTTAAATTCAGTCCACACAGTCCCAGGAAGAATTTAAACTGGAAGATCTGAAGAAGCTAGAACCAAGTAAGCTTTATTTCATATTTTTTATTGATACTGCTTTAGAAAAATGTTTACACTATTATGGATATTAAGATTATTTAGCAGAGATCCTAATTTGAGTCTTTTCTGTTACTATCTAATCCTATGTAATTTTTCATGCTTTTATAATTCCTATAATATTTTTAGTAATTATTGTTTGGTTCACCTTATGTGCTCAGTCGTGTGCAACTCTTTGCAACTCCATGGACTGTAACCTACCAGACTCCCCTGTCTATGGAGATTTCTACACAAGAATACTGGAGTGGGTTGCCATTTCCTGTTCCAAGGTATCTTCCCAACTGAGGGATCAAACCTGCATCTCCTACATTGGCAGGCGGATTCATTACCACTGCTGCCTGGGAAGCCCTCTCACCTTCATTACAGAATATGAAAAATTATTTGATTCAATGTTGTACCTCACTTATCTGTTTTAGCCTTTGTTTTATTCAGTTTAATAAGACTACAATTAAATTACTTTAGTAAACATTTACAGTAGATTCTACTGGAAAGTATAAAGTTATAGTCATTGATGCCTATTTATACTGAATGTCACTGAAAACTGCAGTCCAGCTGTTTGAACTGCTTTATAAAATCTTTCCTTATTGTCCTCATTTTCCTTCCTAAATTTTTTTTTAAGTAAACAATTCCTTCAAATATTTTGGTGGTTAGGATGTGCTAGATGAAGCTTTTTTGCTGGTTCAAATGAATGTTCTCTTAGAGGAAATGTTTGAAATATAGGCAAGGGCACAAGTATTGAATATCACCACAGTCAATTTTAGGACATTTTTTAATCACCCCATAAAGAAACCCTGTATCCATTAGCATTCACTCATTTCCCTCTAGCTTCCCCTGATTCCCAGCCCTAGACAACCACTAATCTACTTTTTGTCTCTATAAATTTGCCTATTCTGAATGTTTCATATTAATGTAATCATACAATAATTGGTCTCTTGTAAGTGCCTGTATATAAGATTATTTTAAGAAAAACACATTTGTGCTCACTCATTCATGTCCGATTCTTGTGACCCCATGGACTGTAGCCCGTCAGGCTCCTTTGTCCATGGAATTTTCTAGGCAAGGATACTGGAGTGGGTTGCCATTTCCTCCTCCAGTGAATCTTCCCAACCCAGGGATCAAACCCACATCTCTTGTGTCTCCTGCATTGGAAGGTGGGTTCTTTTAAAAAAAGATTTCAGCTGCATTGAGGATATCTGAGTTATGTTTCTGAAGAAAATTAGAAATGTTCAATTTTAAATGATAAGAATAATGAGGATTTGGGATCCTCATTTAGTAACTATTTTCCATCTCTTTTCAATTTGTTTCCAAATAAAACTTAAGAATATGTAGGTTCACTATAAAGACTGTAAACACTTATAATCAGATGTTTATTATCTCTTTCCATGGACACACTCAATTTTTCCCCCTGTTACCTCATAGACTCTCTTGTTGTGTAATGGTAATAATGATCACCATTTTTTAGAGTAGCAGGAATGTGCCAAACACTCAGATAAATAGACTCGACCACATTTTGCTGACACTTGCCCATGATTTTACAGCTTGTAAATGCTCTAACTGGGTTGGGTTTGAAGTGATCTCAAAGCCTACATTCCTACCATTACACTGTTATTAATACTTGTAATCATGCAATATTGACATCAGTCCTTGAGATCTATGATTCTTCAGGTCAAACTCCTGAGAGATTATTGACCCATGTATTTGTGGAAGATTGAACTGAAATCTACATTTGTTTTCTGATTTGTTTGTTTGTAAGATTTGGGGTGGGAATAGAGAGGAAAGAGTAATTTGGATTCGTTTTTTTATTACATTTTGATTTTATATAAAGTTCCTCATTTGGACTTCTCCCTTCCTGATACTTATTTTAGATGATTTTAATTTGCTTCTTGCCTCTTAAACTTAAATGTGTATGTTGTATCTCAGTAGGCTATGCCCTGTAATTAAGCTTGAATTTATAAAATTTATTTTACAAGAATTAAACATTTTCAATAAATTGGTATTTGACTATATTTCAAATTAAGTGTTCTTAGTCAACCTGGCCTCTGCCTCTTCTAATAATGTAAGGAAGGGAAAATTAACAAATGACTGTATCTTTCAACTTGTTGGTCTTAGTTGGTTTATTTTGCTAATGTATTTTTCCTTCAAGATTTTTAAAATCTCTTTGTAACCCTATCTGAAATTCATACTAAAGCTAAGATCCTGAACGTAATAGTTAATTTAATTTTATGTTAATGCTTAGTAATACACTACTTCTTACTCAAATATACCCCCTATGACCAACCCATAAACTGTAAAATTCCCTTCCATTAATTAAACTTTCAAGGCCCCAAAGAAATCCCACCTTGCCCTGAAAGCTTTTTCTTCTCTCCTTAGCAGTAATTAGACTCTGTCTCATGTTCTTTATAGGAGCACTTTTTATAGCTACTGTCATAGTCTTCCCTGTACTATTCTCACTAATATTTATTTATTTTCTCAAGAGTATTGTGAATAACCTTTGTATTTTCCCCACAGAGCCTCATTCAATGCTTTGCCTATAGTATGAACTCGGCAAATTTTTAAATTGAATAGAGTTAAATGTCTACAGGGAATTGTTTCCCGTATTTTAAAATAAACTTTCAGATGGGAAGCACTTGCTCATTTTCCTACCACAAAAATGAAAACTAGCTACAAGGAAAAAAAAAGAAATACGTTTGGGGCGTGTGTGTGTGGTTTTTAGTGTCAGATTCAAGAGGGTGGCAGGCCATGCTCCATGAGCGTAGGCGGGGAGTGCTGAGTGCTCACCAGTAGAGGGTATGCCATCAAGTCAGCATTCAGGGGGCCTGTGTGCATTATTCCTACTGAATGAACCAGTTAGTCCCCAGTCGTGGTGGACTCCACACTCAGGATCACCCCTTCCATGAAATTATAAACTAGCTTCTCCTCTTCTCTACAGAAAATATCAAGATTCATATTAGAAGAAAAATCCTATGATAAGTTTATGTAGAATCTTATTTTAAAACGACATTAGAATCCCTGTTATTCCCCATTTGGTGAAAATGGAAAGCCATCCTGCAATTACAGAAAGTAAGAAAGGTGCTGTTATTTTTCTTTCAAAATTATTCATATAAGTTAAATATCTGATATACTGTATACTTGTAAATACAAAATAAAGAAGAGGCTATTTATGCCAAAACAGACGTTTCCTTTTCAAAACTTTGATACCTAAGAAAAGAAAATGCTGTTTAATTCTTCTATTATAATACAAATTCAGGATATTCTTAGTAAGTAATATGATTTTCAGCTGTTTCATTGATGTTTTGTTTACATTTTAAGGGTTGACTTTTTCCTTTTCACTATTAAAATGTGGTCATTGCTGATATAAATATGCATAATCTTGTCACCCATTTCCTATTCTCAGCATCTAGAACAATACTTTGTGATTATCTGATATTTGAGTTGAATGAATAGTTTACTCACAATAAACAGTCATGCACCAAGTTTAGAGGTGACATTCTTAAAATTTGAAAAATAGTCCTTCTTAGATCTAAAATAATAGGATTCTAGTCAGTCAGATAGGGAGAACTATGGACAGAATAAATTACCATATAATAATATAGACTTTACTTGTACTGTAAGTGTTCCTATGCAATGTCATGTTATGTTATTTAATTCTCTCAACAATCTGTGAAGAAAGGTAGAATATGATTTTGGAACTGGGGAAGCTGAGATTCAGAGTAGTTACATGAATGCTCAAGTCATTAACATCATGAGAGGGCTAAGATCTGATTCAGATCATTTGCCACTTGCCCTTTGCTTATCAGACTTCAGCTTTGTGGTCCTCTCCATTCCTTGAACAAACTCCTGCTGCAGAGCCTTTGCTGTTGCTCTGCCCTGTTCTTTTAATACTTGGAGAGCCCTTAACCCAGAGCTGCTTGTGAACATTTCTTCTCATCCAGGTCATGGCTCAAATGTCTTCTAATAATTCAGGTTTAAGCAGCCTACTCTGTTCACTTCAGCTGAAGTAATCCTTCTACTCCACTTACACAAGCATCCTCTGGGTCCTTCAGCCACAGTCTTAACATCATCTTGTTCATTTTGTGGCTTGTTATTGTCTGCTTTTCCTGGCTAGGGTCTAACATCCGTTTGAAGGTGAGAACACTCTGTCTCTATCACTGCCATATCTTAGCACTCAGTACTCATTTGTTGAGAAGAAGAGAGAAAGAGGAAGGAGGGTAGGAGTTGGAAGGAGAGAGAGAATAAGAATGAGTGAAAATATAGACACAAGTCTCAGACTTCTCTCCCTGAAGGGCTTAGTAGGAGTGCATATATTAGAAGAAGTATGATAAACACATTTGACTCCTGTGGGAGTAAGGCATGTAATTGCAACCTGTACTCAGGGATTTTCTTTTTGAGGATGACAACATCCATACCTATTTCAGCTCTAAACTGTAAGATTCCAAAATTAGAATAAATAAGTTGAGTATAAACTCACAGAAACATTTTGGATTGCACAATTAATGCCATTACTTTACCTTCATATAACTGCAGGTAGATACTGGCAATCTGTAAGACAAGCTATGAAGCACCTCTCCAAATGTAGGTAGAATTGTAGAGCATCTCTGTTTTTAAGTTTCCTTGCCTGGATATAATCACTGACCACAACCATAATACAGGAGGTTGTAATACAAGAGATTGTTTAAAGACTTCTCTTGAGGATAAATCCCTCTTTGTGTTTGTGTGTGCATATATATGGAGAAGGAAATGGCAACCCACTCCAGTTTTCTTGCCTGGAGAATCCCATGAACAGAGGAGCCTGGCAGGCTACAGTATCCATGGGGTCACAAAGAGTCAGACGTGACTGAGCATGCATGAGCCTGTATGTAAGCATATATGTATGTATACATTACATATGTATAATAAACTATGGTAAAGGTTTATGAGAATTATAACCTCACTACTATAAACTTTACCAGTTTTGTGGAGTTGAGGGGAAGACTAATCAAGACATAGAATAAGATAGGCTCATATCCCTCTCATTGGTCATCTTTGACACCAGTCTTTTAATTAAAGTACTCCAGGGAGGAGATATTGTCTTTCTCAGGTGCCCCATGTCTCACCTTGGATTTTGTACTTAGAACTATTTTGGAGTTCACTTTCCCTAAGCGCTCTGAGACTCTGGAAGTTACCTTCCTTGGAGTTCTAACAGTACTCTGAAGTGTGAATATTTTCATTTTGCTAAGATATTCAATGGACAAGTGCATTGTGGCTTTGGATGATAAGATTGGGAATATTTAAAGTATTAATAGACACCCCAGTGGCTCAGCGGTAAAGAATCGGCCTGCAGTGCAGGAGACACTGGTTCGATCCCTGGGTCTGGAAGATCCTCTGGAAGAGGAAATGGCAACCCACTCCAATATTCTTGCTGGGGAAAACCCATGGACAGAGGAGCCTGGTGGGCTGTGGTCCATAGGGTCACAAAGAATCAGACACGACTGAGCAATTGAACACACACACACACACACACACACATACATATTAATAGGCATGGTAAAATTGGCTAAAATCAGTCACTTACAATAAATTTTTTTATTCTGATTCATGACATAATTCATGTGTCTTTCTCTTTTTATTCTAGTCCTAAAGAATATTCTTACATATAATAAAGAATTCCCATTTGATGTTCAGCCTGTCCCTTTAAGGTAAAATAAATTAGCACCAGTATTTGTCTTCTTATTTTATCATCTTATTTTATACCTATTTTTCAGATATTTCTGGATGTATCATATCAATGTTAGTATCATTGATATCATTAATCCAACATATTAGCATTTTATGTCAGCATTTTTTATATCAACATTTTACCTGGGAAATGAGTAGCTATTTGGCTTCTCTTGTATATTTGGTTTTGTAGCTCACTGTTTTTTCTGTCCTTTCGCATGTAGAAGAATTTTAGCACCTGGTGAAGAAGAGAATTTGGAATTTGAAGAAGATGAAGAAGAGGGTGGTGCTGGAGCAGGATCTCCTGATTCCTTTCCTGCCAGAGTTCCCGGTAAGTATCAATTGTTAAAAATATTCATGGCTTAATTCACAGTCAAAGTTTTTGGAACCTACTTTAGTATTTGCTAGTGGGAGTAAAACCTCTCCAGGGTGCATGTCCATTTTAGGCAAAATTTGATGGTCATGTTAATCGGCAGTAACTGTTTTATAGGTATAGCCTGGAATTATCTTACTATCTGTGTTGGGATCCGAAAGAGCACACTCAGGTTCCGAGTTCACTAGGGGGACTCACTCAGCATGTTGCTGTAACTCACAGCTGTGCTTTATCCCAGAAAAAGAATTACAGGCACAAAACCAGCCAAGGGAAAATGTATGTGAGTGAAGTCCAGAGGAAACCAGGTGCAAGCTTCCAGGAGTCCTCTCCCAGTGGAGTCACACAGCTTGTACTTGATTCCTCTAGTGGCAAATTCTAACGACACTTGTGAAGTGTCCCTTGAAGTGGGAAGCACATAAGGGACTCTATGCCCAGAGCTGTTACATAGACACCTTCTGCCTAGCACTGACCAAAATTCCAGACTCCCAGAAAGAAAGCAGATAATTCAGCATAAACCATATTGTTTGTAAGAAAAATGTAGACACAGTGACCATTCTTATCAGAGGTAGTAGCAACCCTCCCAAAATCCAGATTCCCAGATGCTAGTCAGGGGCTGCCCTTGTAGTCAGGCCTTTCTAAGAGTGACTGTCTCAGACCTGCTGTGTTAACTCTTTTTCGGTTCACTATCAAATTTGGTCGTTAAAAACTGGACTCAGGGAGAATGGCTACTGAGCAAATGCCTTTTTCTTCCCATTTGTTTTAAAGAAAGTAAATAATGGTGAGGCTTTTTATTTACAGCTGATCTTCCCTGCCTGTCAATAACCTAAGCAGGCACACTGGATAAATTTCTTATTTCTCCCATCACTGTTCTACTCTGTTCTGTTCTTACACAGCACACAGTTTTCATTTCTGGTCAGTTAGTTCACTTTAGTATAATATGCTGATATATTGTGATGTATTTTATAATAGACTCCAAAAGCTTTAAAATACAGCTAGATACAATTTATGTGTTATCCTGATAACGTTCTTGGTAACAAAAGTACAGGCAGACCTTGGTAATACTACAGGTTCAGTTCCAGATGACAATAAAGTGAGTATTGCAAGAAAGTGAGTCACACGAATTTTTTGATTTCCCAGTGCATGTAAAAGTTACATATACAGTACATTACAGTCTGTTACATACATACATACAATACATATACAGTCTGTTAAGTGTTTGATAAGCATTATGTCTAAAAAAATTTTTTGTATTTCATTGTATATATTTTTTATTGAAGTATAGTTGATTTACAGTGCTTCAGGTACACAGCAAAGTGATGCACATATATTATTTTTCAGATTATTTTCCATTATAGCTTATTACAAGATATTGACTAGTTCCCTGTGCTATAAAAAATACTTTATTGCTAAACAATGCTAACCATCATCTGAGGCTTTAGTCACAACCTGCTTGCTGTTAGAGGGTCTTGTGTTGATGGCTGCTGACATCAGGGTGCTGGTTGCTGAAGGCTGGAGTAGCTGTGACAACTTCTTAACTAAGACAGCAGTGAAGTTTGCCACCTAGATTGACTCTTCCTTTCACAGTTTCTCTGTAGCATGCAGTGCTATTTCATAGCATTTCACCCATCATAGAACTTCTTTCAAAATCGGAGTCAATTCTCAAGTCTTGCCACTGTTTATCCACTAATTCTGCATAACATTCTAAATTTTTTGTTGTCATTTTAATAGTCTTCATGGCATCCTTACCAGGAGTAGATTCCATCTTGAGAAAGCACTTTCTTTGTTCATCTATACAAAGCAGTCCTCATCTGTTTAAGTTTTAGGAAATTGGAACAGTCCAGTCACATCTTCAGGGTCCACATCTTATTCTAGTTCTCTTGTTAATTCTACTACATCTGCAATTAACAATAGTAACATCAGAGATCACAGGTTATCAGTCACTGTAACAAATATAAAAATAATGAAAAAGTTTGAAATATTGCAAGAATGATCAAAATGTGACACTGAGCCGCGAGGTGAACAAATGCTGTTAGAAAAATGGCACCAGTAGACTTGCTTGACACAGGGTTACCACAAATGTTCAGTTTGTAAAAAATGCAATAGCTGTGAAGTGCAATAAAGTAATACAATAATAATAGTACCATTTCAGTGTTTATTATGCCCCTTGGGGTGGAGGCATTATGGGGTAGAAGCAGTGTAGGTTCAAACCAACAGACACGGGGCTTGAGTCTAATCTTAGTACATTACTAGTTGCACCTGTTCTGTTTCTTTTTTTTTTTTTCATTTTTGTTATTTGTTTATTTGGCTGTGTAGGGTCTTAGTTGCAGCATGCAGGATCTTTAGTTGTGGCATGCAAACTCTTAGTTTTGGCGTATGAACTCTTAGTTGTGGCGTATGGAATCTAGTTCCCTGACCAGGGATCAAACCTGCCCCCTCTACCCTAACCCCACATTGGGACAGAGGAGCCTTAAACACTAGACCACCAGAGAAGTCCTGGTTGCACCTATTCTTAAACCAGTCTGAACTTCAATTTCTCTTTTATTTATAAAATGAATTGATAATCATGCCTACCTCATAAGGTTCCTGTGAAGATTAAATAAGGTACTGCATATAAAGCTTTTAGCCCAGTCCCTGTCATATGCTGAATATTTGTGAGGTGGTTATTTTCATCCTCATCACCTTTCAGTGGAGGGAACAATACTACAGTATAGGATTACTGGGAAAATTACTGTTGATGGTAGCTATTATTGTTAATAATGTGTTTTTCAGTATAAGGGCATTATTCCTAATATACTTACTTTATGAAGAGAGATGTATTTTTCTTGCTTTTGTTATATATGTAGAAAATGTCAAAATTGCTGAGATTGTGAAAGAAATTTTCTTGCTGTTTTACTTAACTAAATAGTTGTAATTCTGTTTTCAACCCATGTATTGTAATTGCTGAAGCTTCCACTACTATAAATTTCTATCTGATTTGGTTGTCCACATATTTGCTATACAGACAGATCAAGATTTTTATGGGTTTCAGATTGCTGAGTTGAAAGAAACTTTTACCATAAATTAAATCCATTTGCTATGTAAGATTAAACCTAAACTTAATAGATTTTTGTATTCTGATATAGTATTGTGATAATGCATTTCAGAGGTAGAGAAAGCTTACTGAATCCTTCTAGTCTCTGAATTTCTTTTTCAAAAAAGTACATGTAGTTTAATTAACTGTATTTAGTTTGGGGTCATTATTGTTCAGGGCCTATGTGTTAGTGTCGGTTGCCCAGTAGTGTCCAACTCCTTGTGACCCCATGGCTTGTAGCCTCTGTCCATGGAATTCTCCAAGCAGGAATACTGGAGTGGGTAGCAATTCCCTTCTCCAGGGGATCATCCTGACCCAGGGATTGAACCTGGGTCTCCCACATTGCAGGCAGATTCTTTATCATCTGAGCCATAAGTGTCATTAAAAAATAACTTTTAAAATAATATTCATTGACGTAGCAAGATGGCATTTAACTTTTTACTTAACTGGAAAGCAGAAAACATTTTCTTTTCCTTGTTACACTGAGAGAATCCAAGATTTCAGTGATGCTCAGTCTGTGTCTGCATTTTGATGGCAAGATGGTTCTAGAAATTGTTGTGATTTTTTTCTTTTTATTTATTATCTTTGTTTCTATATAATTTATTGAATTATAAGTTTCTTGGGATTTGTTTAAAAAGTCGAGTCTATGAGATTCTATTTATATATACAGAATTCACCCTTTTTAGCGTGCAGGTTTATGCTTGTTGATAAATGTGTACAGTTGTGTTAACCAACACTGCTGTTAGGCTAAAGAGGAATAAGGAATGGAATTTGTGACCCAGAATAGTTTTTTCCCATTTCAAATAGAAAGTGACTTTTTGACCAACCTTTAATTGGGGTAGGTGGGGAGTAGGGGGTAGGTATTATCTTTCTTTTTAATATTCATCTCTTTCCTTTTCAAAAATTTAAAAATTCATATGGAAAACATAAATTTTTGTTTAATAATTGGCTTGAGCCAAAATAGAGCTTAATTTTTCTAAAGGTAGGCTTCAGTTCAATCACTTAGTTATGTCTGACTCTTTGAGCCCTCAGGCTCTTCTGTTCATGGAGATTCTCCAGGCAAGAAGACTGGAGTGGGTTGCCATGCCCTTCTCTAGGGGGTCTTCCCAACCCAGGGATCAAACCCAGGTCTGCATTGAAGGTGAATTCTTTACAATCGGAACTACCAGGGAAACCCGAGAATACTGGAGTGGGTTGTCTATCCCTTCTCCAGGGGATCTTCCTGACCCAGGAGTTGAACTGAGGTCTCCTGCATTGCAGGGGGATTCTTTGCCTGCTGAGTACCAGGAAAGCCCCTCTTTTTTAGCCTTTATTGGCTTTATGGACAATTAAATTACAAAAATGGCAAATGAGACAAGGTGGTTAAAAACATGTACTCTAGGACCAGACTACTGTGTAATAGAGAACAGGTTACTTAACTTTTCTGGATCTCAGTTTCACTTCTAAGTAAATGGGACTGACATTAACACCTATGTCATGGAGTTCTTATGTGGATTAAATTAGTTGATACATAGTAAGTGTCCTGTAAGTGTTGAATATTTGTTATTTATGCAGTACTTCCACATAGAAGAACATTTGTTATTTTTGATCCTTGTCCTAGAACTAAGAGCAAATTATTTAGTTCTAGTTGGAAAAGCTTAGTTTATACCAGATCGTGTATGGTCATTTCTTATCCTGATTATAGTCTTCATTTTATGAGTGTAATTACTTTTTCTCATATTACTTTATATAGTTGAATATTTCAGTTTTACATTTATAAATCTTTTAACGTAGTGCTGTGATGTCTAATTATCATATGGTTTTACTTTTGGTACACAAACATGCTACCTTTCTCATGTAACCCAGGAGCTATAGCTGGTGTGGTATTATACTATTATTTTATCTTCTTTCATGCACATGTCATGTAAGACAGTGCATCTATATATATTGTCTAGCCATTTGTCTACTAGAACATAATATAACCTTTAGAGCTGTGAAATTCAAAATTCATTTTAAAAAGATCTGTATATTACTAATACCACACAATTCAATACCATTATCTAGATTTGCCTTTCAAGTTGCTTAATACGCAGTCAATAAGACAAAGCCGACATAATTATGGTTAGAGTTGTTGTTGTTGTTGAGTCGCTCAGTCATGTCTGACTGTGACCCCGTGAACTGCAGCATGCCAGGCTCTTTTGTCCTCCAGTTTCTCCTGGAGTTTGCTCAGATTCATGTCCATTGAGTTGATAATGCTATCTAACCGTCTCATCCTCTGCTGCCCTCTTATTCTCTTGCCTTCAGTCTTTCCCAGCATCAGGGTCTTTTCCAGTGAGTTGGCTCTTCACATCAGGTGGACAAAGTATTAGAGCTTCAGCTTCATCATCAGTCCTTCCAATGAATACTCAGGGTTGATTTCCTTTAGGATTGACTGGTTTGATCTTCTTGAAGTCCAAGGGACTCTCAAGAGTCTTCTCCAGCACTGTAATTAAAAAGCATCAATTCTTCAGCACAGCCTTCTTTATGGTGCAACTCCCATATCTACATGACTACTGGGAAAACCATAGCTTTGACTATATAGACCTTTGTCAGCCAAGTGACATCTCTGCTTTTTAATACACTCTCTAGGTTTGCCATAGCTTTTCTTCCAAGGAGCAAGTGCCTTTTAATTTCATGGCTACAGTCACCATCCACAGTGATTTTGGATCCCAAGAAAATAAAATCTGTCACTGTTTCCATTGTTGCCCCATCTATTTGCCATGAAGTGATGGGACTGCTTGCCATGATCTTCGTTTTTTTGAATATTAATTTTTAAGCCAGCTTTTTCACTCTCCTCTTTCACTTTCATCAAGAGACTCCCCAGTTCCTTTTCACCTTCTGCCATAATGGTGGTGTTAGCTGCATATCTGAGGTTATTGCTATTTCTCCCGGCAGTCTTCATTCCACCTTGTGTTTCGTCTAGCCTAGCATTTTGCATGATGTACTTTGCATATAAGTTAAATAAGCAGGGTGACAATATACAGCAGCCTTGTCACACTCCTTTCCCAATTCTGAACCAGACAGCTGTCCATGTCTGGTTCTAAATGTTGCTTCTTGACCCACATACAGGTTTCTCAGGAGACAGGTAAGGTGATCTGGGTATCCTATCTCTTTAAGAATTTTTTTCTTAAAAATTATGGATGAACAAAAAAAGGCTAAGGGATTTCAGCACAGGTAATCTAGCTGGAACTGAGACTCAGAGTGTGTAGTAGTTAGTGATACAGGGAGAGAGCATCTTGGAAACTATCATGAAATAGCTTGAATAGTTACCATTCTATATCATTTGTAGTCTTCAATTATAGTCAACTTGCAGATAGTCTTTAATAAGGTACAAAGAGGGTAATGGGCTTGCAAAAGAGTTGGACATGACTTAGCGACTAAACAGCAACAAAGAGGGTAAAACTCAATCTTCATGTGATGGAGTGTTTTCACCCTACTTTGAATTATAGAATAATTAAGCTGAATAAATTAATTATCTTTCAGCTTGAAATCACTGCCTTTGTATTGCATTGTTAGAAATATATTTACCAGTTAGATTTTAATGTGGTCTGAGGCAGAAAAGTTTGCTGGTAACAAGGAAAGAAATGTCATCCCATTGACTCACTTCAACTAAAAGAGCTAGATGATTATAGATTATGAAACTCATCCAAAAGTAAAACTAGTTTTAATGTTCAGTTAGGAAAAACATGGTGACTGCAGCCATAAAATTAGATGACACTTACTCCTTAGAAGAAAATCTATGACAAACCTAGGCAGCATATTAAAAAGCAGAGACATTGCTTTGCCAACAAAGGTCCGTATAGTCAAAGCTATGGTTTTTCCCTTAGTCATGTATGGATGTGAGAGTTGGACCATAAAGAAAGCTGAGTGTGGAAGAATTGATGCTTTTGAACTGTGGTTTTGGAGAAGACTCTTTAGAGTCCCTTGGACTGCAAGGAGATCAAACCAGTCCATCCTAGAGGAACTCACTCCTGAATATTCAATTGGAAGGACTGAAGCTGCAGCTCCAATACTTTGGCCACCTGATGCGAAGAACTGACTTATTGGAAAAGACTGTGATGCTGGGAAAGATTGAAGGCAGGAGGAGAAGGGGACGACAAAGGATGAGATGGTTGGATGGCATCACCAATTTGATGGACATGAGTTTGAACAAGCTCTGGGAGTTGGTGATGGCATGCTGCAGTCTATAGGGTCTCAAAGTATCAGACACAACTGAACAACTGAACTGGGAGAAACATAGTCTCAAAGAAAGAAAATCTATCATTGACTTTGGATATTGGATAAGAAACCACTTTTCACTGTCAAAAAAAGAAAGAAAAAAAAAGCCATAATCAAAGTAAAAAAGACAAGGGCCTAACATCCTTAATAATAGAAGTAAAAAGTTTGAGTTGCATGAACAAAGACCACAGGCATATTTAAAGTCTGAGAAAAAACATGACCAGACAGTACACACACACATACAGACATACAAAGATGTACAAATAGCTCTTAAACATGTGAAGAGATACTCTAGAACTACTTTAACTCTGAGGATGACAGATTTTCATCCACTGCTGGTGGAAGTACAAAATAATACAGTCCCTTTGAAGGGGAGTTCAGGATGATTTAACAGTAACAACAGAAATACACATTTATTCTCAGGTCCAGCAATCTCACTCAGGAATTTATTTTCAAGATATACCTCCAGTAATATGAAGAAAACTTTGCATATGTACCAGGTTGTTTATTTCTGTATAATCTGTAATAATAAAGTACTAGAACAAACTAACTGCCATATGTAGGTTGGCTGAGTAACACTATAGTATACTATAGATAATAGTTAGGAAAATCTCCATGAACTGATGATTTTTCAGAATATGTTGTTATATAAGTAAAGTATATCAAGGCAATTCACATTGGCAGAGTAAAGAGGAATATCTCATAATTTTCTGAATAAATCTCTTGGACTTCCTGGTGGCTCAGTGGTTAAGAATCTGCCTGCCACTACAGGAGAGATGGGTTCAGTCCATGGCCCAGGAGGATCCCACGTGCCCATGCATCACAACTATTGAGCCTGTTGTCTAGAGCCTGGGAACCACAGCTGCTGAAGCCCGCGTACTCCAGAGCCTGTGCTCCAAAGCAAGAGAAGCCACCACAGCGAGAAGCCCTCGCGCCACAACTGGAGAGTAGCCTGCACAGCAATGAAGACCCAGCACAGCCGAAACTAAAAATATTAATAAATGAAAATTATTTTAAAAATTCCTTTAAGTCTCTTCTTGATTTTTAAAAATTCTAGCAGGCTAAAAACAGAACACTTCACTGGATGTTTTCTAAAGGATGCTTTGAGCCAAAATCGTCCTTTAGCATTCCTTTTTAGATCAAGAACAAAACGTGTTTACTATATCCTCTTTCCATCAACATTCTAGAAGTCTTAGCACACTAGGACCAAAAACAGAAAGATAGATAGAAATTATTTGTAGGTTTTATGAATATGTATGTAGAACATACAAAACCGCCTTTTGCATAGATAGATCAATAGAAATAGTAACAAAATTTATCAGAGAAATAATAACAGAGTTCCTGGATGTGAAATCTGTACATAAAAACAGATTCTGTACACTTATTGTGATCATTTTACAATATACAAATAGCAAATCATTACATTGTGTACCTGAAACTAATATATGTCAATCATAGCTTGATTTTTGAAAATTACGTACCAAAAAAGGATTTTATCTCTATAAGCAAGCAACAGTTGCTTAGAAAATGAGATATATTTTAAATTTATTCTTAATTGGAGGATAATTGCTTTACAGTATTGTGTTGGTTTCTGCCATACATCAACATGAATCTGTCATAGGTACACATACGTCTCCTCCCTCTTGAACCTCCTCCCATCTCTCACCCCATCCCAGCCTTCTAGGTTGTCTCAGAGCCCAGGAGTTGAGCTCTGCATCATACAGCAAATTTCCACTGGCTCTTTTACATATGGTAATGTATATGTTTCCTTGCTACTCTCTCCATTCACCCCACCCTCTCCTTCCCCACTGTGTCTGTAAGTCTGTTCTCTCTGTCTGTGTCTCCATTGCTGCCCTGCAAATAGCTTCATCAGTACCATCGTTCTAGATTCCATATTTATGCATTTATATTATGCAATATATGCATTTATATTTATGCAATAAATATACAATATTTATTTTTCTTTCTGACTTACTTCACTCTGTATAATAGGCTCTAGGTTCATCCACCTCATTACAACTGACTCAAATGCGTTCTTTTTATACCTGAGTAATATTCTTTTGTATATATGTACCACAGCTTCTTTATCCATTTATCTTGTCAGTGGACATCTAGGTTGCTTCCATGTCCTAGCTGTTGTAAATAGTGCTTCAGGGAACACTGGGGTACATGTGTCTCTTTCAGTTACGATTTTCTTAGGATATATGCCCAGTAGTAGGATAGTTGGGTCATATAATAGCTCTATTTCTGATTTTTTAAGGAATCTCCATACTACTCTGTATAGTGGCTGTATCAGTTTACATTCCCACCAACAGTGCTAGAGGCTTCCCTTTCCTCCGCACCCTCTCTAGCATTTATTGTTTGTAAATTAGAAAATGAAATATTTTGACATTTATAATAGTATCAGAAAATAACAACATAGTTTAATAAATCCAACAAGAGAAGTATAAAACCCATATGAAGAAAACAGTAGAAATTTATTGAGAGAAATTAAGAAGTCTTAAATCAGTGGAGAGAGATATTCCAGTTCATGGGTTGGAAGAGGCAATTTGTAAAGATGTGACTGTTTCTAAAATTGAGCTGAACTTCACCACAGTCCTAACAGTGTTTTTGTTGTTTGCTTTTTTTTTTTTTTAAAGAATTTGACAGCTCTTGTTATAATTTACATGGACATGCAAAGGGCTGAAAGTAGTTAAGACTTGAAGAATAATGTCAAGGTGGGAGAATTTAAATGTTGAGACTTTTGTAAAATTATAGTTATCAAGACACTTGTGGTAGTGATGCAAAGATAAACAGTCCAGTGAAAGAATGGGGAGCCTGGAAACAGACCCACTTATTGTCAATGCAGATCCTTGGGTAAGATGACAGTCTATTAAATAAGCAGTGCTGGGACAATTGAGTGTCGATGTGAAATGAGTGAGATTGGGCTCCTACCACATGCCATAGTAAAAAATTAATTCCACCTGCATTATATAATTAAATGTGAATGGCAAAACATTCTTATAAGAATACCTTCATGACCTTGGAGTAGGGAAAGATTTCTTGAATAGGACACAGAAAGCACTGACTATAAATGAATTTAGAGGCTGAGAGATTTGAGTACATTAGCATTTAGAATAAACAGAAAAGACATTCTAAACATGCAGGACTAATATTGGTGTTAAAAGTCGAGACTAGCTGTTGTCTCTTTGGGAGAAAGAGTGATTGATCTGGGTGTGTGTTGGGGGCACAGATCAGGCTTCTAGGACACTGGTAATATCTTTCCTGAACATATTACCGTTCAATTTAAAGGTTTTTTTTTCTTAAGGGAAGCCACTGAAAAATTATGTAAATTAAAATATCCAACAAAATGCTTATATCAGAATATTAGAGAATGCCTACAAGTCAGTAAGAGAAAGGTAAATATTTTGATAGTAAAGTGGGGAAAATAATTGAACAGACACTTCAGAAAAAGGGAAATCCAAATGCTTATTTTTAAATGAAAAGGGGCTCAACCTTATTAATCATTGGAAAAATATACTTAAAACTAGTTTGGGGACAAATTGAGAAAGTAACATTGACATATATGTATATACTGTCGTGTGTAAAATAGATAGCTGGTAGGAATCTGCTGTGTTGCACAGGGAGCCAAGTCTGCTGCTCTCTGATGACCCAGGGGTGGGGCCGTGGGAGTCTCAGAAAGGAGGGGATAAATATATAATTATGGCTGATTCATGTTCTTGTTCGGCAGAAACCAACACAACATTGTAAAGCAATTGTATTCCAGTTAAAAAATGTAAAAAAAACACAAAACCTAAATTGGTGTTTCTCCACACCTGAATTGGCTAAAAAGAAGAATCTGACAACTCCAAGCATTAGTGAGGATGTGGAACAATGGGAATTGTACTAGGAGTAGAAATTGGCATACTCATTTTGGAAAATAGTTTGTAATTACATAGCAGACATGGAGGTACTACACCATGTGACTCAGTAATTCCTCCCTTTGGAAATGTGTGCTTATGTGTCCAAGAATGTTTATAGCAGCAGCATTGTTAACAGTTTCCAAAAACTTGAAGCATCTCAAATGCATATCAACAGAAGAATGGATACAAAAACTGTGGTATGTTTATACAACCTATATACTATACAGTTATAAAACTGAACAAATTACAGCTACTGACAGCAGTTTGATAAATCTAAAGTTCAAAAGCAGGCAAAACATAATTATACAGGGATGCTTTTTAGTAGTGATTTTAAAGGGTGGTGAGGAGGAATTCAAAAGAGCATTCGATGAGGAGAGAAGGGAGCTCCTGAGGTCATGCTTTACTTTTTGACCTCAGTGGTGGTTACATAGATGCTTGCTTTCCAACTTTTCATTAAGCTGTGCACTCATTTTATTTGCTTTTCTGAATATGTGTTAGATTCACAATTAAAAAAAATTTTTTTAATGGTTAAGTGGGTGCAATAAAGACCTTTTATCTTTAGTGTAAGAAAACCTGTGACTATTGAAAGTATGTTGATATATGGCAAAATATTCCATGTGAGAAAGTTAATGTTACTTCTGAAATGGTATTAAATACTGGTGTGAATGTCCCGTTTTGGTTTTTTGCTTTTTATCTTTCTACCTTTTCATTAGCCAAAATTTTCTTTAACCAAGTATTACCAGTTAAGACTCTTAGATTTCTATAGTAATTTTCATGTCCTAAAATTCCCTCATTGTAAGTGTACAGTTCAGTGACTTGATAAATCTATAATATTGTGCATCTATCGTTTGATCCAATTTGAGAACATTTTCATTGCCGTCTAAAATTCCCTCAAGCATGTTTGCAGTCACTAAATGTATTTTGATTGTGGTAAGTTGATTGATTCATGTACTTCAAATACTTAATCATTAAAAGTAGGATAGGACTTCCCAGGTGGTCCAGTGGTTAAGAATCTGCCTGGCAGTGCAGAGGACACGTGTCTGATCCCTGGTCTGGGAGGATCTCACATGCCATGGAGCTCCTAAGCCCATGCACCACAGCTTCTGAAGCCCACACAGCCTAGAGCCTGTGCTCTGCAACGAGAGAAGTCACTGCAGTGAGAAGCCCACACACCGTGGCCAGAGAGTAGCCCCTGCTTGCCACAACTAGAGAAAGCCAGCATGCAGCAATGAGACCCAGCACAGCCCAAAATAAATTAATGAATTTTTTTAATCTTTAAAAAAATAAAAGCAGGATAACACATTGTTGGATAGAAATGTGAAGAATGTCAGCTAATGTCCTTTATAAATGTTAGGTTGTATAATTTTTGGTACTATATACATATTAAAATCAACTTTTGTTTGCATTTGTTACTCGTCAGTTATTTGAAATAAATGAACAAACTGTACAGGTGATTTCTTTCTTCATATTGTTTTCTCTAGGGAATGCTCTTATGTGATTTCGAGTGGTTTTTCAGTGTTAAAAACTTTAATCAATTTATAGAAAAGATTTCAAACATACAGTTGCTCTCGTGGTTTTATGTAGCGTTCTCAGCAGGACTGATTTCTGACAGAGTAGATCATAAAGGACAGGGTGAGGAAAGCAGTGGGGAATGAGGCTGTCAAGTTATTCAATCAAATGTATAAATATTAAGTTATAAGTTATTTCCTCCATTAATAGTAAATGATTTGTTGATTGATTCTGGTATTAAATTTTTCAAGCTTTAGGAAAATGTAACACGTTTAAAAAGCTTTTTCTGTCTTTGTTCTACCACTTCACATTGAAATATGGGATGTATTATATATATAGCAATAAATGTGAAGTGTAAGTATTGTATGAATATATTACATACATTATTAATTACATGGTAATTTGTAATTCAGCTTCCTGGAGTGGAATTTTTAACAAACTTGAGTTAGTAATTTATGCTTTCATGTTAAATATGGAGTATGAAAGTATAGATATATTTTATGTATAATTAAGAATTTGAAAAGAATAACACCAAGTGTTTGGGAGTTTTGGTAACCAGAATAATGCCTGCCTAGTTACTAAGCCAATTAAGAGCAAAGCAATATCTTCTCTATGTTGTTAAAATATTTACCCTGAAATTATTGGTGGAACTCATTTTTATTGCTGTTTCTCTGTTGCCAGGTACTTTATTACCAAGGTTGCCATCAGAACCAGGAATGACCTTACTCACTATCAGGATTGAGAAAATTGGCCTGAAAGATGCCGGGCAATGCATTGATCCCTATATCACAGTTAGTGTAAAAGGTCAGTAACTGCATATGCCTATCTTCTCTCTGGTGAATTTTAAAGTGTTGCTTCTCATTTGGGACTTTTGGGGGGTTCGTGAGGGGGTTTTATCTGTGACAATTCATTTTAGTTCATTTTATAGTGAGGCAAAATCCTGGGAAGATGTCATCATTCCTTCTCCAAATATTTGTCAGAGATTTACGGAAAATATTTTCCCATCCATAACTTATACTCAGAGTTGCTTTTGGTTTTTTCTCTTTGTGTGTCTTTTTATTCTTCCAAATTCCATCAGGGGTGCTGACTACACAGACACACTGTCTTTTATAGTAGATACATCCTTCAGGAAACAAGTTAAAGAAAGGTCCCCCACTTTGCAAGGATGTGTGGTTTTCTTTGCAAAGCCCATTGCTCTCTGTTTTCCTGTGCCTCCACTTCAGGCCCTCTCATTCCTGTCCAACAGAGGTTTGTACATGGGAGGGCGGTGCAGAGGTGGATGAGAATCGGCCTTCAGTGAATCATGAGTGGAGATAGGGAAACGACGCATACATAAACTCTACACCCTGAATATATCCTGCAGGACATTAGACAAGTGATAATACTTTTTAATTCTTAACTATGTCACTGTCATTATTAAGCATGATTACTCCTAGGATTTGTTTTTTTCTACTGTTCAAGTTGGCAAACTGTTTATTCCTTGAAAACAACTTTTTTGATCGTTGGTTTAAGAGGGAAACTGCAATGGTTGAATTCTTTTGTCATTGCTAAGCTTTTTATACAGCAGTTTACTTGTAAGGCACTCAACAGTCTTTTAAAAATAATTATTGGGTGACTGGGAATGAAACTGTCATACTATTATTCAGAAATAACTGCACAGTTAATTCAATCTACAGTTAATAAACCTACAGTTTAAGACAAATCAAACAGATGTGGACTAAAATTAACTGGAGGGAATGCTTGCCAATCATAGAAACATTCAGACCCATGGGTTCATTAGTACCAAGTAAAAGAAAAAAGGATTTTGGCAACAGAGAAGAATTTTGACATGAAAACACCATGATCCTCAGCACTGATGCTCTGATGCTTTAGCCTCTGGTTCTGTGGGCTCTCATCTACCTGTCTACTGCAAAGTATTTATACACTAGGTTATTTGATAGGCCATTCATAAAAGTGAATCTCTCTCTCAGGGATGAACACTTGTAAAATACAAAAAAAAAAGTAATGAAATATAGATATTGAACTCAAACGTGTTTTATGTAAATATCTTCAGGAACTGAAGTAATCAAACATACTCTCTTGTTTGAAGGTCCCTAAGATGGGTCTGTTGAATAATACATAAACAGTTGAGTGATCATTAAATGAGTCTGTGTTAGATTTTATTAAACTGGATGATTCCTGGCTCCAGAAATTACAGCCATATACCCTACATCGTGTGCCATCTGGTTATTGTAAATCAGCTTATGTTGTAGCACATAGCACCAGAATTTAAGTAATAGACATAAGAAGTGTTCATTCCTGGCAAGGTTTCGTTGGCAGCTGTCGTGTCCACTATTTGGTCCTCTGACATGAATACAGCAGGGTAATGCTGCCGATGTTCGATTTACAGGCCTTTCCATGCCATGCACCTGGGCAAGGTTGGGAAGTAGGGGTAGGGGCACCATTGTGGTGTATTACATCCCCAAATGTAAATCACAAAAACACACTGGCCTACTCCCCCAGAAGACACCTCTTAGCCAGAAGGATCCAATTCCATGATCTGTAAAGAGACTTCCTTCTCCACCCATGGGGTCTCCCACCCTGTTTTGCGCCCTCCACATGACCTCAGAAACCAGTCACCTTCAGGTATCTGCTCACCCTAGACACGGGTTTCCGTCAGCCTGAGAATCTCCTCTCAGCTCTCGCCTCTTCAGGAAACACAGCCCATTGCGGTTCCTTTGCAGTTTTTAAGTCTGTGTGTTTGAGGGCTCTGAGCAGAAACTTTATTTCCTCTCTAGATCTGAATGGCATAGATTTAACTCCTGTGCAAGATACTCCTGTGGCTTCAAGAAAAGAAGATACGTATGTTCATTTTAATGTGGACATTGAGCTCCAGAAGCATGTTGAAAAGTTAACCAAAGGTTTGTGATGCTAAAAGTAGAACTATATTCAGAATTTGACTCTTCCTTTTCTCCGACTTTGAATCTGTTGTGTACAGTGCTGTCGTTTTGACTGAAACTAATGCTGGTGAGCATACTTCATGCTGGTGAGCATTTCAGTTATTCTTCCTGTAGGCTATTCTCATTTTACATCTTGCTCTTATAAATGCCATGAAGTATAGAGCTGTGCATACCAGAAATGCAGGAAATATATTATCTAGAGATGATGCAGATGAATAATGAATTTTTTTAATGATGGTATCATATTTGAACTTTAATGTTTCTAAATATGACTTTACTTTTGCATTTATTCAGACCTCAGACACAATCACAGGGACAAGGAGATAAATCCATAGCTGAAGAAATGTGATCTGCTATCTTAGAAATCTGTGAGGATTTTTAATAATAAAATGCCTCTATTATTGCTGTGGAAGGGAGAAGAGAAGCTATTATTTTGTGGACATGGCAGGGTCATGCACCTAGGGACAGAAGGCCACTGGTAACCTAACAGCTGTGATCCTGTGTGTTGGTAGTAGATGCTAAATATGCCCGCCTTGGGAGTTCCTTGGTGATCCAGGGGTTAGGACTTGGCACTTTCCACTGCCGGGGCCTGGATTTCAGTCCCTTGTCAGGGAACCACGTGGTACAGCAAATAAATAAGCAAGCCCATCTCCCCCTTGATCACATCCCTTTGCCTCCTAAGCGATTTTCTTTGCTTGACATGCAGAGTGCTTCATTTGGACCCAGGCGCCAGAACTGCACACACATTTCTGAACATTGTGAAACTTCTAGTCAGTTGGTAGTTTTGTCATCTATGAAAGTGTTAAATGTATGTTGATTGTCTATAAAAGCAAAGCAAGACCCAGCACCACTCTGGTTAAGGCCATGTTAGTAAGGAGTCGGTTAAGAATGAGAGCCTGGCATCCTTCTGTCTCTTTCCTTGCCTTCATTAGAAATTAATTGTTTTTGGGTGTGTGGATGAGGCAACTTATTCAGGTTTTAGTGTTTTTCGGTAGGGAGGTGGAGAGAGCTTATCTGTAGGACTCTGGGGAGAGAAAACTGTTTTATCACCACTTGCTCATTGTGTGTGCGTTTTTTTTAGGGAGAGGGGTGGGAGTAGGTCTGCTTTCTAAGCATCTTGAAGTGCTGTCTTTACAGAAGGACTTGTTATTCCAGGAAAAACAAAACAGGGCTTTGGACACTGAAAAATGTATTAGGAAGTAGTTAATATTTAAAAACTGAGCCAGCACATGATTTATGTTGTTCAAACTTAAAAACACCCCAGATACTGAATTTTTTAACTTTTGAGTTTTTAATTTGGGTGGGGAAAAACTAAGTTTGGATTTTTTTGATGAGCTCTTTTAATGTGCCTTTTCTACTTAATGAGTTTCTGAGTAATGTTCATACTTAACAAGTATCTTCTGTGTTCTTTTTTGTAGTATTTAGTGTTTTCTATTCTTAATATTTTATAATTCTATCTGTGGGTAAACTTATTTGCATTCTTGTGTCAGGCTGGCTCAAGTTTTGCTCTACTTGGTAGAGTTGGGTAGTACAGACACAAGCCCCTCCTTTAGGTGCAGAAGAGTTTGGGGGTGACACAGTCAGCCATATCATCAGAGACATCAGTCTGACAAAGGTTACTTTGCTGTGACCGTTTATGACAGTTGTTGCTTGTTCACTGGCCTCTGGTGATGAGAGAAAATTTATTGAGACCCTAGAATGGGCTGTCTGTGGCTAATGTGTTTTGCTTTAATTCCTTAGGTGCAGCTATTTTTTTTGAATTCAAACACTACAAGCCTAAAAAAAGGTTTACCAGCACCAAGTGTTTTGCTTTCATGGAGATGGATGAAATTAAACCTGGGCCAATTGTAATAGAACTGTAAGTGATGCACATGCAGAATGAGTACTAATGAGTGGTGGCTAGTATCTCGTCTTAGTGTGTGACCTTGGAATCGATCGCTCATCAATGGTTTTTCTGTTGTGGTTACAGATACAAGAAACCCACTGACTTTAAAAGAAAGAAATTGCAGTTATTGACCAAGAAACCACTTTATCTTCATCTGCATCAAACTTTGCACAAGGAATGATCCTGACATGAGTATCCTGGAACTTCTGTGAATCTCACCACTCCATAGAATCCATCATTGCTCTGTGTAGCATATGCACCCATCAACAGGCAGGAAGCAACCCGGACCCAGGCCGGCAGGCCAGAGTGAGTCCATTACAAGCTGTAGCACAGAATTCAAAGTCCAGCGTCACTGACATAACAGACTCTTTGGATACAGGCTTATTGTAGATCTTGAAACGTTTTCACTTTCCTATTAATTGTGCAATTAATAGTCTCTTTTCTAATTTACCACTACTCCCGCCCAACTTCCTGAAACAACACTGTTGTGGGTGGGATGTGCTCATCTTCAAACGTAATACAGCAATAAGAATGTGCTAGAGTTTACACACCTGTCCACTTCTGCTCCAGTATGCTCTTTAGCTTTCCGAGTTAATGTCAGACTTTGGGTTGATGTGGGGAGAAGAGCATGAGACTGCTAGAGGAAATGGGACCAATTGTGCTGCCCTAGGTCAGTCTGGAAGTTTATAGGCTGTTCCTTAAGAGACAGCCTCAGTTCACCCCGATCTCATGGTTTTCCTGCCTAGAAATCGTGTGCCTTGGCCAGTCTCCCACATGGGAGCGTTTGCAGGTTGTAGCTGGAATTTTTCCAGATGACCAGATTGTTCTTCTGAAAGTGAGCATATTTTTAGTCACGTTGATTAGCTTTTTTCCTACGTCACATTGTTATTCTTTCTGATAGTGATTCTAGGGTTAATGAAACCATCTCAGAATAATTACAAATTCTTGGTGGGTTTATAATGTCTTCTAAATCATGTAATCTAAAAATAATTTGAGTCAGATGCTAATGAGATACTGCAGGAATAACTGCTGTTTTCTGACAACTGATTGTGAAACCTTAAAACCTGCATACCTCTTCTATAGTGATGAGTATGCAAATCTGGAGATATTCTATTTTTTTTTTATATAGGTAGATAGGATTGCCATTTATTTCCTATTTAGATATATTGACATTCATCCATATGGAAATATGCAGGTCATTAGCTTATTATAATTTGACTATTTACATTCTTTTGACTTAATAATGGGGCCTAAGTAAAACTTTCATAGTACATACACGGTGGATATTTGATACACAGAACATGAAGATTTGGGGTGGGCATTCTGTGGGTTAGATGTGGAGCCCACATATTTAATATTCACTATTTTAAATGACCAACACTAGAACGAGCAAAATGCAGTGCCAGTACTTGGCCTATTTTTAAACCAGTGTAACAAGCCTAGTCATACCATTCAGTATGTTTGCTTTTTAAAATAAGTAACCATAATTCAGTTCCAGCTGTTACACTTCAAGAGACCTCGTCTCCACTTTCAGCTGTCTGTCCAGTCAGTTCTCTTTACTGTGATGGATGTAAGAATTCTCAACAAAATTGTCTTGCCTCTCATCTTCATTAGATTAATTCCAAAACCATTCTACCCACAGTTATCTTGAGGGGATGAAGAATTTGCCTTAATAAATTACTTTGTTGTTCATGCAGCTCTTACAGACTGTGAGTTGTCAGCCCACCCCCACCCCCACCCCCACCCAGCGTGTAAGCTCCTCAAGGGGCAAGAACCACATTTTCTCCGTGTCGTGTACATTTTCTGAGGTGCTTGGCAGCACTCTGTACCCTGTGGAGTACTCAGTACCTTTTGTTTGATGTTGCTGACAAGACCTAAAGATAATCCCTTAAAAAATCTACCATTAAAGTGTAGCAAAACTGATACATTGTTTTCTTTTCTCATAGACCATAAGACATGAATATCAAAGTGATTGTTTATGTCACACCTGCTGTCATTAACAAAAGTATGGTTTAGATGAACTACCAATGCCTCTCATCAGTATTAACAAAAAGCTTAGATGGAACAGGGTGATTAGCTTAGCTTTGTAATTCAGATCTGAATAACAAAATGAATTGACACAGTAGACACAGAATACTCCACACCCCACAAATTCTTTTCAATAAAAAATATCAGCTAGTGAACAATAACCACTACTATAGCAGACTTTCCGGCTGAAATATTGCTGCTCTATAAAAGATTATTTTAGCAACTAAGCCAAGAAAACAGTTAGCTGCAGGTGAGTTCTGAATTAGATGTAATTTTCAGGATTGGCCAAGCCTGGTGTCGCTGAGGAATGATGACCCCCACACCCTCTCTACATTGGCAGCTTGCCTGGGCCGTGCTGAAGAAGTGGTACAAACAGAGAGGGTTCTGGGAGGCAGCAGTGTTGGCAGGTTTGGGGCCACTCAGGCCACACTTAGAATTTCTCTACAATTTACTGATTTTTCAATAATATGAAATATAAAATGAACACCAAAAAAGGCTTTAGAGGTAAAGAAAAAAAAGACTCCAGATTTGATTTTTAAAATAGATTTAATGTACCTTTGCTGCTTTATTATCTTTCTAACTGGTATAATCTATATTAAAATATTAAGTTCTGAAATTATTATTCACCATTATTTCATGTCCTGAAGAGATTGATGTACTCAAAAGCTGTATTTGTGACTTAATTTATTTTACTGGTTAAAAATAACTGTGGAGTTTTCCTCCTAAAATTTCTATTTTGGATTATTAACTAGGACGTGAAGATGGAATTTCCTTTTCCTGAAAAACTTCTTATATACTCATTATGAATTTTGGAAGACTTGTCTTCCTTCAAAGGCCTTTCACTTTAGTATTAAGAAAAGGTTTTTGTTTCACAGTGAAGAATTTACTGTTAAGGTATTCTTAGTGGATTACTCTTAATGGTGGCAAGTCATGGTCTAGACATCATTAGGTTCATCACATAGAACTCGAGAGAATGGGAGAGTATGATCTAGCTGTGAACAAGAATGTAAACCTTTTGTAATTCTGGTTTAATGAAATCTGATTCTTAAAATGTGCTTAGTTACTAGAGTTCGAAGTGTCATGATAAGTTAGGACTTAGAAATAGTGTTTAAAAGACATTGTATAGTAATGAGTGTAGTAATTACGGTGTATTCCTCGATTCTCAGATTTATTTGCTTTTAATAAGTGCCAGGATTCAAATATTAACTTTGTAGCAGTATTAGTCAATGAAAAGAACTGGGTTCAGCCCATGGTTGCTGACCTAGGGCCTGTTACAAGGCTTACGACCCTAAATCATCTCATAGTATTATACATGCTTTGGTCTTTTTTTGCCATATTCCTTGAAAGCCAGTGGCAAGGGATAGGAGAAATAATAGACTCTAGATCTTTTAAAAGAAATTTTCTTACTTTATGGTCGCAACATATCATTTTCATTTTTCTGTTACGCACCCTTAACACAATAACAGTAAAAGCAACAGAACATCCGGTTAAACAACTCTTGTTACATGTAAACTCATACTCAGAAAACCACTCAAGTCAAAACCAATCAGAGTCACAAGAAAACACGTGCCTGCTGTCTCAACAGGCCTGGTGGCGTCTCTGAAGTAGAAGGCACGCCTCAGTTATGATGCCTCCCGGTGACTCTGAGGCTGAACGCCTGAGCAGCGGGCCAGGGGAGCGTGCTGCCAGGTCACCATCTTCAGTTTTGGGAGCTTGAGTTTACGTGTTTCCAAATGGGTGTAGATCTCAGGAGAAAACAATCCAATGAATCAACAGACACTTGGGAAATGTTAATAACCAAATTTTTATGAACTATTACTACAAAGAACTTAAGCAAGAGGGGAGATAAAATTTTAGTGATCTTTAAGTAAACATTTTTAGCGTAACAGCCTTTGCGACCAGATATTTTTTAAAAATCAAGCTTATAAATACCATTGCTCTATATTCAACTGGTGTACACTAAAAATAGGATAATAAATGGAAATACATGTTCTTATAGCATTTCCACAGGAAATGTTCATACTTTTCACAACATTCTAAATCATTTAGCAGTAACATATGCTACATGAACTAAAACACAGGTATTTTTTTATTGCACATTTCAAAGTTGTAAGGAGGCTCCAGCTTACAAGATGGTTTTTTATTTTAGGGGGGAAATGATATTTTTTTAATTGTTTGGCTCAAAAACGCACACTGCCAGGGCAGCTTAGATTTAAAAACAAACCTTTTAAAATCAGCTTTTGGATTTTGAAGCCAATGAAAACCTTAACTGTAACGAATAGTGCACAGTCCATTTTCTCTCAGACTGAATGTCCAAGGTCAGTTATGGGCTCTGTTTTAAAGCCGGTGAGCAGTCCTGGCTAGTGCCCTGAGAGGCAGACGGTGGCTCATCTCTGGAGCCGGAGGGCGGTAAGTCTCTTGCAGCAGAGGAAGGTGGATAATCCTGGGGCCCATGATTGGGGAGTGGTAATCGGGTACCAGGAAAAAAGTACTCTCTTGGGCCAAGAGAGCCTAAAGGTCTAAAAGGTGCATGTCCTGGTGGTAAAAATTCTCGAGGGTCGAGAGGCAGGTCCCGTTTTCCCGGTGGAACACCTGATGCATATTCTCTTAAGCCTAGCGGTGGACGCATACCAGGACCTGAAAAAATTAAAATTAAGTCATGTAAATACATACAAACACACTTAAATTTAGACAGTTCCCGGTATGTTAATCAATTTCTCATACCCCTGGAAGTCAGGTGGTGGCTCCCGACTTTACTGATGAGGCAAACAGGCTCAGCAAGTTTAAGTTACATGCCTGTGGCCAGCCAGTCACAAAGCAATAGAGGCTGGATTTCAATATCGCTCTACCTAGCTGGTGGTTTTTTCAACTATACAATTCTGCTGTCTGTATCTCGTAAGAGCTTGATTTGTACTCAGAAATACTATGCATCATACCAAGATTATAGATTATGAAATAAGGGTTTCACTGTAAGTAAATTTTGATAAAGGAAATCCCATAGTCACTGTGTCAATTAAAAATGCACACAGGAGCTCAGCATGGACCTACACATGCCATCAAAATCAAGGTGTCTGCCCTGTTGGGAAAGGCCTTGCCAGCTCCACCTAATTGAATTCAGCAGCTTTCGACCTATTAGCTGTTACATTCTACCTTCAACACTTCCTTCCTATTTATTCCCAAGGTGGGTAGTGATGGCTTCATCTTTCCTTTTATACTCTGTGACCCATTGCTTATCCTTCTATTATGGTGATTACAAGTTTTATGTTGTATAATGTATGTATGTGTGTCCTACAGGATCCCTTAAGCTCGTGGAGTTAGGACAGTTAATTCTATCCACTACAGAGCCTAGTATGAAGCCAGAGATGTTCAAGCAACATAGCAGAAGTAGTATTTCTGACTTTCTATGAACAGTCCCCCTTTTCCCTGTCTACAAGAGATTCCTCCTGTGCATCTCAGTATAGGGAGATGATGCAGCACCCCTTGAGTCCTAAGAAACTGGTGGAAAAGTTCAAATGTATCAGCCAGCTTTACCCTTTCATTGCACAGCCCTGCGACAGCAACTGTTAACATTTTACTAAGGATTAGAATGAAAAGATGAATACACTTTACAAGTCCATTACTACCATTCAGTCATCATACCAAAGGGTGGAGGAAGTGGCCGAGGTCCGAAAGGCCCACAGAGTTGAGGAGGTGGTCCATATCGGATGGGTGGCAGTAGAGGGCCTCCCACAGGGGAGCTCATGAGGGGTGTCCCTGGAAAGGGAGGGGGCCCTTTTGCAGCCATACTAACCTGCAAAGCAGAAGTAATGAAAGTTGTGAATTACCTGGATATAACAGATAAAAGCACCAACACCATAAGAGCTAAAACCCACTGAGCAGATGTCAGACACTCGTCCAAAGAGCCAACTAGTGCAACAGAACTCCACCCCTCCTATCCATCCCCCTGAGAGCTCAGGCGGGTTAAGAGAATGTCAGAGGAAGGAACCCTTTCACCATAATCATATTATTACTTGTATGTGCAAACAGAGAAGAAGCAAGAGGACTGTCAAAGGATATTGATATTAACAGAGGCAATTCCCAACTGAAAAAACCACCATACCACACACACTATAACCTATGTCTAGGGCAGGCCCCTCCCTCGCATCACCACAAGAGCTCCTTTTTCCATATTAAGAACGGAAAGAACAATAAGGAAAAAAATCAATTTTCACACACATGTAATAAAAGCTACTATTCAGAGTACCTTCAATTTCCTTTCCTATGTTATAAGATGTCATCTTGTTTTAAACATGAGGGAAAAGCAGCACAGAGTATTAGATAATTTGCTGAAGGTCACACAGCATATAGAGAGGCTGGGTTAGAATTCACTACAGGGGGTCTGACTCCAAGCCTGCACTCGTCCTCCTTGGCCTCCCTTCTGTCAAAGAAGCTCCACTCTCTCTGAAGTCTGCCACTCCCAAGGGGTCTTGGGTCTTCTCCAGGTTGCCCTGGGATAAAAAGAGCTCTCAAGCAATGTGTCCTAGAGTCCTGCCCTGGAAGTCGAAGGAGTTCCACACAGAGACAGTGCTATATATACACGAGTTCAGCAGGCACAGCTCTAACAGCCACCCTCATTCTCCAGCAACACCATCCTTTGTACTACAAAGTACTAACCTGTACTTCCCTATGGGAAACTGGGTTGGAAATTCTCAATAATGAAAATATGTATCTTGATTTCAACACAGTAAAGCACTCTGCGGTATAATCATAGGACTCACTAGCTGTCACAGCTATGCAAGTTGCAAGAGAAGACCCTTATGTGAACATAATTTAAGGCTGCTGCTGGGAAACGGCATAATGGGTAATTAAAGATTTCCACTATTCAGTATTTCACTTACAACAATCAACCTCTGTTACCAATCTGTAATTTCAGATTATTCACAATACGGCACAGGGTTTGCCTAGTGTACCGCTGGAGATACTCTTAAATAGCATACTTCCAAATATGATGAATCTATGTAATACATAATGAACTGATTTGCCTTAGAGCTCGCATCATTGAAGCACATACCATATAGAGTTGGAGTGATGACTTTATCACATTTTTTTAAGGTTATTTACAATAGATGCTCTAAAGAGATTAATCACGTAACCAAAACAGGAAAAAGGAGTAAAAACCTACCAACCAGACTTCAGCGACCCAGAAACACTTCGAGGTCATAAGGTCAGTATCGCCATGCAATTTTAAGCAAAGCAGATTAGTGTCATGCTCCTTGGAACTTTTCTAGAAATACACCAAGTAGAAAATGCAGTGTTGCTCTCAACCTCTAAGTACTTACTGATACTGGATGCTCAGCCAAAGAAGGAATGCTGGGAACTGAAGGGCCTTCAGGCTCTTGGGGAACAGTTTGCTTTTTCAAAAAATGAGATGGTACAGATAGACACATGAAAGGGAGATGGATAAGGCAAAGAGAGGATGTTGTAGAAAAAGTTACATGTGTCCGGAAATACCTAATAACAATTCAAAATGACCGCAGATTTTACCTTGCCCTCATCCATCACCTTAGAGGGCGAAGAGCTTCTGGAGCTGCTGTTCACTGTGGGAGCAGCGCCGGATTCTGGATCTGTGGGAAGCCAGAGAGCAGACATAGGCTTGTTCTGACTTGCATACGCGCTCTGAGGACTACAAAGGCCTCCGCCCACTTCCTCCACAATCTGAGACTCGGTGAACACACTCAGGTCCCTTACCAGAGGCAGAGGGTTTCCCAGATGCCTCAGAGGCCCATCGAGGTCGAGGGAGAGGCCCATCCACTGATCCTTGAGAGAGAGGTAACAGAGCCCTTGCATGAATTTTTCAGAATAAACCAATTGTGGACAGGTCAGGGTTCAATTCTACCTAAAGCAAAATTTAAAACAGGTCTCCCAATACATATGAGGAGAAACCACTTACAGTTTATACACAAACCTATAGAATTAAAACAAGAACTATGTTGGATTGAAAGACCTGCACGTTAATAGCACCAGCACCAGTCAGGTACTTCAGGCTACCAGCAATTGTTTAGACTTTTCTGTCTATATGTAATCTGACTTCTGTATCTTAACAAGTATAAACACATTTATGATTAGAACTAGACTTAAATAGCATTTCATATTAAAGTAATGAGTAATATATGTACACTGCATTAACTATAAAGTTTAAGGCTACTTTTATAATACTCGAGAGGAACTCAACAGAAATTTAAAGATAAAGGTTTATACTTCACAACAAAAATCTGAAAAAAAACAATAATCAATGATATTTTTATATACACTATATATAAATGTTTATATTTGTTTACATATATGTTCACATATAATAAATACAATAGTATCATAATAGTAAATAAATGCTTTTTGTTCTAAAGCAGATCTAAAGTAGACTATTTACTCACCAAGACAAATTAATCCTTCTCTATATTGGACAGACCCAAATTCTCAACTGTTGCTTACATTAGCAACAGAATTCTCAAAGGAGGAAAGAACTCTTGAAACAGTTTACCACAAGGTAGCATGGCAATGCTCACCAAATTCACTTCGAGGCATCTCTCTTCGATTAAGCGTAGCAGACAGAGGTCTTGCGGCTTGGTCTGCTGTCAGCGGTGGGGAGCATTCTCCACCGCTCACAGGAGATGGGCCAAAAGAGCCATTCTGGCTCAGGGGACCTGCAGACAATGAGGAGGAGTTGGCACTTTAACCTTTTTTCTTTAGTAAGTTCTTGGGATTATTTCTAGGGCATTATAAATTTACACACATATTACAGAAAAAAAAAGTAACTTAAAACACATTTTTCACCAAAATATAGACTGCTGCCATTTAAAAGTACTCCCTACCTCTCCGTGGAGGGTTCTGTGTGTTGGGTCTTCCTGGCATTGGTTTTACAATCACAGGTTCTTCTTGCATCATTGCCATCTTTTGGGTTAGTTCCAATAATCTTGAATATAAAGAAAGAATAGACTTAAATATGAAATAGAAAATTCCTTACTGGATATCATGGCACAGCCTTTAAAAACTCTTAAAACACACTGAAAATATAAGTTTTAAAAACACATACTTATGTCTCAAGTTGGCAGCTTCTCTCTTCTCTTCAGCTATAGCTCTTTCTGCAGCACGAGCTTTGAGCTATTGGGAGGAAAAAAATCCAGAATAAGCTGTGATAGACCACATAAAATAAAGAAAAGAAAAAAAAAATCTTACCCAGTTATCGTGAGCTTTCTTCTCATGAGTAGCAATCTGAAAAAGACAACCCATCAAAAAATATGTTCAAGGATTCTGTATAATAGCTATTGTAATAATCTGTATCAGATAGCAGAGAATTGTGCCCTGTAGGGCAGTATAATTTACCTGGTTTTTAAATGAGCGCTCTGTTTTCTGTAGTTCATCCTCCATTTCTTCAATTCTCCGCCTAAGGGTTAAACTTCCTTTTATTATTTAAAGCGCAACTGCATAAAATTTTACACAATCTTACCATGTTCCCTTTAACAACTGTACCCTTTCAGACATTACCCATACATACAAAAACACATTCTGCCTGGTTATAGGAACATACTGTGATTAAAACTAATACTACATAATTTCCTTCTTTATTATTTAAGAGCTGGAGATTCTGAATTGATACATTATAATTTCCTTAACTGCTTTTCATATGTTCTCAAACAATCCTGCTATAAATCTTTCTCCAGAAAGCTGTATCTCCTTTTGATTATATCCACAGAAAATTTTCCAGAGCTATGACTACTATCATTTTAATGATTTTTAGATACATCATACAGCAAACTGCCTTCCAAAAAAGATTTCGCCAATATATAAAACCACTCAGAACTGCTGGCATGAACCAAGCTTCCTCAGTCTTGCTAGTATTGGGTGTAAGGAAATTTCTGTTAATTTAACATTTTTTCCTTTGTTAACTTAAAATTTATGTTTTCTCATGTTAATTAAATGTTTTGACCATTTATTTCTGCTTTGGTGCTATTTTTGTTCTACACAGTGTAAAACGTTTTGTTTTGAAAAAAAAATGCCTACAGTAGTTTTCATCAGCCACTGACACCCTTCTCAGAATCTGAACTCACTTGTAAGTTTTCACTTCCTCTGCCGCCAAAACCGCCTTTTCATCTGCAGCTGACAGCCGCTGCTCTCTTTCTTGCCGCTCATACTCTTCTTGACTCAATTTCCTAAGATAAAATCAGTTGTCAAATGAAGGTGCTTCTCTTTTTTCCCAGCATTCTGTCTAAATGTCTCTAGGTTACTTTCCATCCGTTCCAAAACATATTCATACAAAGTCATAGGAAGGAATTCAAACCTGCCACTTAGGGATAAAAATCACTCTGCCTGTTGGCAACACTTGCATTTTTTAACTTTTCACAATTCTCTACTCACTAATAAATGAAACAAACAAATGGGAAAAAATGCTGCATCCCATGGGCAAGTTTCTTGTGTTTGAGACAATGAGAGCTCATTTTACTTCAATATGGAGAGCCAGGGCTGATCAACCTAACACAATCAAGCTTACTAGGATAGAGCAGGGGATAATTATGGCTCTTATTTCTACCATGGAAAGGCCTGTAATTACTTCTCTTATTTCAATCTTGGAAGGACTATTTTTCAATCCAGACTGGCACCATGATAATTAGTCCTCAAAAGCCTTTTAGAAAGTCTTCCAATTGTGCAATTAACCATAGAACACTTCCACACTTCAGATGTGGAACTTCTACTGTGTATGTCAATGGAACTATGATTAGAGGAAAGAGGAAAATCTTAGAATTGGCAGTGTCTATTGGATAGAAAAAGAATCTAAACTGTCCCATAATCAGAGTATCATCTACAGAAACTGGTTTTAACTTTCAAGTTCAAGATATTAATATACTATAACAGAAATTTTAATGGTAGCAACATGTGATAATGGTTTTAAAATGCTTTTTTTTTTTACCTTTCTAGTACTTTGACTGTAGTTCTGATTCAAAAGAAACTTGAAACTTAGTTTCTATGAATCAGAAGCATAATCAGAAAAAACACAGTAAAAACAGTAATCACAGAGAAAAAGAGTTATATATTCTTTTGTAACTGTCCATTCAATACTTCAGCAAGTGTCTTATGAATGGCTAAAATATACTGGTTACCTAGTAAGACGCTGAAGATAACAATGTGTGTGAAGTACTCTCCCTGTACTAACAGAGTGCACTGTTGAATGCAGTTTAGCAACGCACTTAACCACAGAACAATCCCCTAACTCTGGCACAGGAAGAGATGTGAGAAAACTGGGTCTTGAAGAAAGATCACTGACAATTTTCCTTCCAGGAATTGAATGACTTAGTGTGAGAACATTAAAAACATTAGACAAATAGAACATTAGACAAAACATTAGACAAAAATATAAAGAACATGCTTGAAGGCATCAAGCTAATACATGAGGTCACAATCCAATAAAAAAAGGAATCTCAGAATTACAAGTAAGCTTGCCATCTGAAGTTACTTTTCCCCTAGGTTGACCCATGCACTGAAGACAATGAAGAGATATAAGGAGGCTGAACAGAGTTCAACAGATTCTTGGGGGCACAGAAAACAAAGCAGAGCTAACGGTTCCAACAAGGGGCATCCTAGTAAAAGCCTTGGGTTATGTTGAGACTAGAAAGAATTGTGTACTTGGAGTACCAAACAATGCAGTGTCCTTTGAAGGAACTAAGTCATCTCTGATCTTTATTGCTGACTGGATTAAAGTAATGGCCACCTGCTAGAAACAAACTGTTTTTTTTCTTTAGGAAAATAACACCATCTTAGGCCTCCAATTCCTTCTACAGTGTGCGCCACTCAATCAAAAATGCCCAGGCACCCCACAAGACACTGTGATTAAAATCTGAAAGACAACAGAAATGACTCATTGAGGATCCACATAATGGAATTATCACACAGGCTTTAAAATAACTGTGCCTTATATATTCATGGAAGTAAAGATTACAAATTTCAGCAAAGGATTAGAAATATAAAACTAAAACACAGTAACTGACGTTAAGAACTCAATGAATGATTTTAGTAGCAGATTTGATAACTGAAGTGAGATGCCAGCACACTGGAAGACAGGTCAGAAAAAAACATCCAGAATGAAGCAAATACAGATGACAACGTAGGGACACAGGGGGAAGTAATTTTAAAAGATTTAAATGGAATCTCAGAGAAGAATGAGACAGAATTAATATGTGGATTAAAAACCCAAAAATTCAGCAGGTGTCAATGACCTCAAACAGCATAAATGCAAAACAGATTGGGGGTGGGGGGGGGGTGGAAGGAGAAGAGAAATAAAAACCAAAAACACCCATACCTAGGCAGCTCCTAATAAAACTGCTGAAAAAACAAAATAACAAAGACCACAAAGGCAAGGGAACAGGGAAAATAAGAGTGATCCTAGACTCCTTGAAGAAACTTTAAAACCAGGAAGAAATTGTTTATCTTTAAAGTGTTGGAATTAAGTAACTTCAAAAATCCCAGAGCCAGCAGAAGATCCTGAAAAAAAGGAGTCAAAATAAAGATGTATTCACACAAAGATAAATTGGCCACATCTGTCACTAAAGGATGTTCTTCAAGTAGAATGAAAGGGATTCCAAATGAGAGACACCGAAGGTGCAGGGGAGAAGGAAGAACTACCAGCAGACCTCAGAGATACTGCAGGTTCAGTTCCAGACCACAATAAAGCAAAGAAAGAAAGGGGCTGCTGGCGCTGTTCTGGCCTCCCGTGCACACGCAAGCTCCGTTTACACTGTGCTGTGAGCAGTGCAACAGCATCGCGGCTGAAAACCACATATAAGCCTTAACTACCGAACACTTTACTGCTAAAATACCTAACCATCATCTGAGCCTTTATGATCATTTTGTAATAGTAACATGAAAGATCACTGATCACAGATCACCACAGCAAATATAGCAATAGTGAGAAAGTCTGTAATACTGTGAGAATTACCAAAGTATGACACAGAGACATGAAGTAAGCAAATGCTGTTGAAAAAAATGGTACTGACAGACTTGCTTGACTCAGGGTTGCCACAAACCTTCAATTACATTTACACAAAATGTAGTATCTGCAAAGCACGATAAAGCAAAATACAATAAAATGAGGTATGCCTGTAAATTAAGTGACTACCGGCTGGAAAGCACTATAGTTGACAATAAAAACAACTTGTGGAGTTCAAATATACAGAGAATTAAAATGAAGGAGCATCTAAGTCAGGATGTCTATTAATTTAGTAAGTCCAGGATGCATGCTGTCGTCTTTAGAGTAATTACATGAAGACAATTAAAGCAACCAATAACTACCTAACTTACGCAGGGGAAAAGCAGAATTCTGAAAAATATTCAAACAACCTAAAAGACACAAAGAAGAAACAGAAAAAAGAACACAGAACAGGCCACCAAATACAAAGAAAATATCAATATGCAGATTTAAACCTTAACAGGTTTAAATACATTATAATTAGGAATGACATTACAAGGAAAAAGAAGGAATTACATTGTAAGAAAAAAATGAGTACTCTGAGTAGTCACCTACTGCCATCACAACTTACTCTAGAAAAGATTTTAAGGCACATAACCATTTGAATAGGCAGGAGATTGCCAGGTGGAAATAAAGTAAAAGGACATTTTTACTGCAAAAAGGCGTATGTATAATGACAAAGAAGCTCAGAGCGGCATGAAGGCACCGTGGTCAGGCTGCTAAGGCAGCATCAGGAGTCACAGGAAACGCACCTGGAGAGGCCGCCCAGGATCACAGAGGGGCAATGCCCTGTGCGCCTGCTGGAGAGTTCACAATTGATCCTGAAGGAACAGAGCCTCCTTGACAGATTTTAAGCACGTGACAACATAAAAGGACTCATATTTTGGGAAGCTTGTTCCAGCAGCTGTAGACTTTGGAAGAGGTATAAGAAAGAGAAACTGGAGACAGGTGACTAGTTAAGGTAAGGGGTGGCAGAAGAGATGATTCGAGTTTGACCACACACAATGGCTTTGGGGATGGAGTGCAGTGTGTGCCCTGACATGTGACTGAGTGGATGCTGGAGAGTGCCGTATCGTACTGACTTTATGTCTCATAAAGGCAATTGCCATTCAGGTAATTCAAATGACTACCAGTGGCAGAGAAGTGCTTTTTAAAAAATAATAATAAATAATGAAATGAGAAATATTTGTCTAAAGCAAACAGAACTGGACATGGAACAACAGACTGGTTCCAAATAGGAAAAGGAGTACGTCAAGGCTGTATATTGTCACCCTGCTTATTTAACTTATATGCAGAGTACATCATGAGAAACGCTGGGCTGGATGAAGCACAAGCTGGAATCAAGATTGCCGGGAGAAATATCAACAACCTCAGATACGCAGATGACACCACTCTAAGGGCAGAAAGTGAAGAGGAACTAAAAAGCCTCTTGATGAAAGTGAAAGTGGAGAGTGAAAAATTTGGCTTAAAGCTCAACATTCAGAAAATGAAGATCATGGCATCTGGTCCCATCACTTCATGGGAAATAGATGGGGAAACAGTGGAAACAGTGTCAGACTTTATTTTTGGGGGCTCCAAAATCACTGCAGATGGTGACTGCAGCCATGAAATTGAAAAACGCTTACTCCTTGGAAGGAAAGTTATGACCAACCTAGACAGCATATTCGGAGAAGGCAATGGCACCCCACTCCAGTACTCTTGCCTGGAAAACCCCATGGATGGAGGAGGCTGGTGGGCTGCAGTCCATGGGGTCGCTAAGAGTCGGACACGACTGAGCGACTTCACTTTCACTTTTCACTTTCATGCACTGGAGAAGGAAATGGCAATCCACTCCAGTATTCTTGCCTGGAGAATCCCAGGGACGGGGGAGCCTGGTGGGCTGCCGTCTGTGGGGTCGCACAGAGTCGGACACGACTGAAGTGACTTAGCAGCAGCAGACAGCATATTAAAAAGCAGAAACATTACTTTGCCAACAAAGGTCCATCTAGTCAAAGCTATGGTTTTTCCAGTGGTCATGTATGGATGTGAGAGTTGGACTATAAAGAAAGCTGAGCGCAGAAGAATTGATGCTTTTGAACTGTGGTGTTGGAGAAGACTCTTGAGAGTCCCTTGGACTGCAAGGAGATCCAACCAGTCCATCCTAAAGGAGATGAGTCCTGGGTGTTCATTGGGAGGACTGATGTTGAAGCTCAAACTCCAATACTTTGGCCACCTGATGCGAAGAGCTGACTCATTTGAAAAGACTCTGATGCTGGGAAACATTGAGGGCTGGAGGAGAAGGGGATGACAGAGGATGAGATAGTTGGATGGCATCACCAACTCGATGGACATGGGTTTGTGTGGACTCCGGGAGTTGGTGATGGACAGGGAGGCCTGGCGTGCTGTGGTTCATGGGGTCGCAAAGAGTCAGACACGACTGAGCGACTGAACTGAACTGAAAAAGCAAACCAGGTACTTAGAGCTGGCCTGAATAAAACTTGGAAAATCTAAATTGATTTCTTGGTGAGCAAAGAATTAAGAGAAAAAGTCAGTGGTATGGTTTCAATGTTTAACAGCATCTGGCAATAGCAACCAAAGCATTTGGAAAAGATTAAATTTCCTTAGCAAAAGAAGCTTTCTCACAGACTGCTATAAACACCAAAGAGTGAACTACAGGAACAAACACAAATAGCAACTGCCACCAATAAACTACTTTTATAGAGAGTTCAGGTATTTTTGTGAAGAAAATTTTAAATGAACTACAAAAGTATATCTTTCAAAAGATACCTAACTCCTAATTTGAGATGTCTATTTCAAAAGATTAATATCTAAATACACCAAACAGGTATTTCTAAATTCAAAACTCCCAATAACCTTGCCATATTTACGTATTATATATGTATACTCTGAATATTTGACCGTATTAAGTCCAAAAACTTACAATACTGTCAGTAACTAAATACTCCTTTTAAAGTATAATGATTCTACCAAAAATCATGTCTTATAAATCACTCAGGATTTTTAAAGGCTATATTAAGAACTAGAACAAATGTAAGACAAATAAGAAGGATGTAAGTGACAACAACAAAGAAAACTGGAATAAGTGGTGGAGCTGCAAAAAGGGTATAGATTATAAAAGAAGCACTTTCAGAACAGCAACTGTTAGTACCAATAACTACCACCCTTCAGGTAAATTACAGGCAATAATTTCTGACAATTAGTCAAAATGGAAAAAAAATGCAAGTTATGGGAAACAGGGTAGAAAAGGAAGAAGCCTTTATCTATACTAAGTATAGATAGAAAATACAATAAACAATCTTTAAAAAAGACAAGATCATCTACAGTAGTACATGCATTTAGTTAGATGACAATATTATCAACAATGAAGCACCATAATCTTACTTTTGTAGAGCCATCTCCTTCTGCTGATAGAGTTCATTTAGAATCTCTACTTTCTGCCTCAGTGTTTTGCATTCATCTTCCAGCACAGTTTTGGCAGACTGAAGTGAGCTGCGATCCTCTTCTAATTTCTTTATTTGGTCTACAGGGGATAAAACATCTTAGTTTTGTGTGTGTGCACAAGAAACGGAGAACTCGTTGACGGGGGCAGTATTAAAGGGGGTGAAAAACATGGAAAGAGGAAGTCATTCTTTATTTTTCCAACAGCAATTTTTTAAGAAGCAACCTACCTTCCAGGTTACACTTAGTGGACATGGAGGCTCTGAGTTTACACTGTAAAAGTTTCAGATCCTCTTCAACTACTGATATTGCAGTCTGTGTCTAAAAATTGCAGAAGAGAAAAATATTCTTAAAAGTAAGAATTCTTGATAGTAAATAGTCTTATATTTACTATTCTTAATAATAAATACTCTAATTCTAAATATTCTTCATAGTAAGAATGTTCCTATCACAGGCACTTAGAGTGGTGGTGGTTCAGTCACTTAGTCGTGTCTGACTCTTGGGACCCCATGGACTGTGACCTGCCAGGTTCCCCTGTCCGTGGGATTTCTGAGGCAAGAAGACTGGAGTGGGTTGCCATTTCTTTCTCCAGGGGATTACAGTACTCTATAAAAAGGATTATACCCGAGAAACGTCCATCATCTGCTTAATCTGATTTTTCACCTTCTCACTCCGGTCACCTAAAAAAAGAAAAACAAAAGGATTTCATTGCTCTTTCCTTCCTTACTGTTTAACTATATGTCCTTGATTTCCCCCGAACAATTACCATGTTCAAACATTCAAAGAAAAAACAAACTAACCCAAAGAACTGATTAGGCTATTTGACTTCCAAGAGATTTGCAAAGTTAGGTTGAAAAAATTAATGAATTCCCAGTCTGTACAGTAAAAACATCCATGCAGTTCTTGAGCAGGAAGGGATATGTGAAATATAGCTTTTCTTCTCTCTTGGACCCACCCGCCCCCAGTCAAATATCTTCTTTAGAAAGACTCCCTCCTCTCCTCTCCCCTGGAACCTGCTACCAGGTATAGTTTAAAACACTCCCAATTGGGCAACATTCAACCCGGGATTCAGTGTCTAGAAATACCTCCTTCATCAGTAAACACTGTTGCCCTTTAGCTTCCACTCTCATTGCTTAGTTTACAGCTCCCTGCGGCTCAGTACTTTGAAAACTGGTTGCGGCCCTAAAACCACAGAGCTACAGATACAGTAGACATGAAGCTGAGAAACAAGTTTCTCCTACTGAAGAACGTTCAGGATGCAGAGGAGTGAGAGAGGACTGATGCTGCTCTGGCGCCAGTGCACATACCCAGCTCTCAATGGAATGGAAAAGCCATGTCAGTGTTTACCGCATGCCTAGCTGTACTACGACCCAGTAACCACCTCGGCCCAGTGCACAAAGCCTTGTAGCCCCTCAGTGTTCACGAGAGATTGGCTCCGGACTTCCTTCCCCACACCTCCCCCACAGGAAACCAAAACCTATGGATGCTCAAGTACTTTATATAAAATAGAACAACATTTGAACATAACCTACACAGACCCTCCCACATATTTCACCTCTAGGTTACTTATAATACCTTACACAATGTAAATGCTAAGTAAACAGGTGCTGGCATGAAGCAAATTGAAACTTTGCTTTTTGGAACTTTATGGGATTTTTCTCCTCCCAATATTTTCAAAACGCAGTTCGCTAAATCTGCAGATGCAAACCCACAGATTTGGAGGACTGACTGTACAAATTCAGTGACAGGCATCTACAGCTGGAACCCTTAATAGGAAATTCAGTCTGCAGAAAAAAGCATCGGTGTACTTAAAGACAAGAAGGCACAAAGAGGTCCAACCTCCCAGAAACCAATCGTACCTCCCACTTCTCCATTTGCTAATTCATCTGATTCACTTCCTCCTTTATTTTGATCCTCAGATTCAGATTCACAATCTAACCGATTCAACTGTGTAATGCAATTAGTCAAAGCCTAGAAAAGAAGCAAAAGGATATTTATTAGAAACAGCCTCTCAATTTCAACTGCACAGATTTCATGAGAATTTATGAGAATTAAGCATGTATTCAAGAAAATGAACTCACATTAATATTATCATCTTTGTGAGTGAGAGCTACTTCTAGATCTTTCTGAGACTTCTCAAATGATCTGATTTGCTCACTGAGCTCAGCATGTGATTTACTCCAGTCTTTGATTTCCTGCTGCAACTGAAAAGTTAAAATACATGAATTTCCAAACATTATGTTTGCAGAGGAGGCAGCAGGACCACATGAACAAGACAGGGAAGCGGGGACCACATGAACGAAACAGAGAAACAGTGCTTCTCTCTGGCTTTTCACTATGAGCTATGGCTTTGGTAAAAGGAGAGGAGAGAGTGGCTCCAACACTCAGAACTGCAGTGAGAACCTAGGGCTGTCAGGACATTGGTCTAGTGTACTGCATCCTGCAGAAAACCGCTGCCGGTTCCAATAGCTCACTCCCAGTAGGAACAGAAGGGCAGCAGCCCACTGCCCACCAGGTCCAGACCCCACATCATGTCACCTTCCCTTGGTCAGAGAGGCAGTAACTCCTCAGAGGAGGGTGACAAATACCTCATTCTTTGGTCTACGCAAATCCCTCGCCCCCTTGAGGCTACTCAAGTTAGTAACTGGTTGGTGCTGGATGAGACAAAGACTAAACATTCTGATAGCTACAGGGAACTGTATAAAACAGAAAACCCAGAACAGATGGAGAATGTATACATGCACTCAATCTGGGGAGCACAGTTTATACTTTGCATACCTAAAAATAGAATTCTGCATACATACTTCATTTTCTTAAAAACATATCCAAGAAGTAATAATACTTGGTTTTCTAGTTTAATCTATGATGCTAACTTTCCTTTACCTGCTGTTTCTTCTTCTTAAGTCTAGCATTTTCTTCTTGAACCCGATGGCATTCAGACTTCACTTTCTCTTCACTAAGTTTAGCTTCATTAAGGGCAATTTGAACCTAATGCAAAACACTGCTATTAGTGCAGTAATTCCAATGAAAAACACACAAAAAAGTTACACTTTCCCAATTAATTCATATAGTTTTGGTTTTTTGCATTTCCTAGCATACATCAATGTTTGCTCCTCAAAATACTAAGATATCATATTACTATCTTGCAGGAATTGTAGAGCTTTACCTCTGAAAATTCTGAGGCATTCACTGAGATAACATCCTTTAACTTCTCTATAGATTTCTTATTTTCTGATATCTGCAATGGGGAAAAAAGGGCACAAAAATGTTTTAGGACTGCAGTAGAAACACTGGGATATATGATAAAAGGAAGAAACATTAACAAAACACATCCCAGTGCTATCTCCTAGGTACTGAGTAAAAGCAGACGATCCAATTTTGGCCTATGAGAAAAGTCAAGAATGTAGAAACATGAGGAAAGAAAATACTGACGATATAAACGTTTCATACCATTCACAACTTTCTAGTTATGACATAATGTGGTACATGATGAGATTAAAAAAGTCAAAGCAAAAAAAATGAAAAAAAAAAAAAAAAAAATTTGATTAGACCAGTTCAAATCAATGAATTTTCCTAGTGGTCAAGAAAAAAAATCCCAAAGTCACTTAAAACTTCTCTTGCTAAACTAAAAATGACTGCACTTGAGGGAGAAGAGCCAAATCTCAGAAACAGAATTCTAAAATTTACAAAGATACTCTGCCTTGTCACGGAGATGGAGCCTAACTCTTCATGCTTTAACTGTGGGTTGTGCACAGTAACCTTCTTCCAAAGAGTATACTATGCAAAGGATGGCAAAAGGGTTAATTTCATAGCAGAGAAACCTGTCAAATACTACCTCAATCAGGTGATCAAGCTTAACTGGGTGTGCAATATATGGGAACATTCTCTATTATTTTTGCATTTTGTATGTAATTCGAAAACTGTTCAAGTATTTAAAGTTTATTTTTAGAAACAAAACATGCAAAAATAAATCAAAACAAAGTACTAAGACCACACAAAGGGGCAACTATTTCTTCGTTGCTCTACATGTGTCAAAGGGCAGGGCCAAGCAATGTGAAAATTACCCAGGGCAGAGGACAAAAAATGTTTTCTAGGCCCATAAAAATAGTAACTTGGGAAAATCCCACAGAAATGCACAAAAGTAGGTTCCACTTCCCTGACTTTCAATATGACTCTAGTTCCAGCACAGGAAAATGCAGAGTTCATCTCACCCAACCTACAAAATAGTTTAAAAGCCAAATTATAGCAACACTTAACAGCAAAACTCTTACCAAGTCCTGATTCTTGGCATTCTGTTCTCTCTCAGACTCTAACATAGCGCGTAAACTTTTAGCTGTGTCTCCCAGAATTTCATTAGTTTCTTCAAGACTCTTGATTTTATCCTACCAAAAAATGGATTAAAAACAACCATTCATTATTTTTCTTTAGTTTTTAGAATGTAATCTCCAAAAGAAGAAATTTTTACCTTAAATTTAATTGCTTCATCAGAAAGAATCATGTTTTGTTTCTTGGTTTCTTGAACATGTTTCTTTGATTCCTTGATCTATATAAAATAAAGCATTCAAACTTTAGAAACATAAATTATAGAGCTATCAAAACTTATCTCCAAATAGGAGATCGCTGAGAAGAAAGCAGTAAGACATGTATGATGACTGCTTCATATTTGAAGAATTTGTAGGAGATAATGAAACTTAAATATATGATTTAAAAACACTGTAATAACTGAACTATAAGACAGGAGGAAATAACTCAAGACAGAACCACGCGGGGAGAGGAAATGAAAGAATAATACCTTCTGCTCATAATTTGACAATTTTTGTACAAGTTCTGCGTTTTCTTTCATGATATTCTTCAACTTCTCAGAAATTTGCTGTTCAGTGACTAAAAAGGGTGGGAAATCCATAAAATTATCATCATCACTAAAAACTGAATTACCCAATGTATTAGCAGCAAAGACGTGTTATCTGGCACTTTGAGGTAAATGAACTTAGCAGAACTATTATGCTTTTAAAAAGAAATCTGTGTTTAATAGCAATAAGGGTATAAACATTACTAAAATTTAAGAAAAATATAATTATAACCCTTATTTCAGTGAGATTCCACTTCAAATTTATTTCAAAGATAAGAAATGTAGTAAAATGTTTTAGCTCAGTATCTTTCCCCTTTATGGACATCTTTCTTCTCAGAAAATATGATCACTTCAAATATATTTCTTTTGAAAATAGAAACAGAAAATGCAAGCATACTGACATAGCTCTATTCCTCAAATTATCTACTTAAATATTTACTGTATTGAATTAATCATTAGCACAGGAACATGTTCACAGGTAATAAATTGCATTACATCAACATCCAAAGTCAGTCTGCTCAAACTGAATCTTCTCCCTACACTCAATTTGTTCCACCTCATCTCCTCTCACCTACTAGCGTCACCATCTACTCTGTTATCTAAGCATACAACCCGGGATTAGTAAAATATTCAGGAATTAATCAGAGATCAGATGTCACCATTTCTACTTTCAGCTTTCATAAAACTCAGATCAAATATCAACACTGAGGGTACAGCACAAAAACAAAATAAGCCTGAATATTTACCTTGATATACTCTACTCTTTACCTAAAAGAGAAAAAAATAAGCTTGATGTCAAGACATCTTACTAATAGAATTATTATAGTTCTTAACACAACAGTCAAATCATAACCAAATGAAAATTTAACAATGATTTGATTAAGCATAAGGATCCACAGGATTAAAAAATAGGAAAAGGCTAAAACATTTCAAATGTAATTGGTAGTGATATTTCATAACAGTTCCTGATGGATAAATGCACTAAGGTAAATACCTTATTTTTGCAATGAAAGATACATTCACGTATTCTTTAAATGAGCACCAATCTTAGTAAATGAGCACTTAAGTTCCATAATGGAAAGGGATTATTAGATATCTGAAAACTCTAAGAGAGCAGATCTTAAAAGTTCCCATCCCAAGCAGGGAAAAAATCTTGTAACTATGTACTGGTGATGGACTGTCAACTAGACTTTTGGCAATCATTTTGCAATATAGACAAACATCAAATCATTATTTTACACACTTGAAATTAGTATAATATTACTTGTCTGTTATACCTCAATTTAAAAAAAGTGAAAAAGGAGTAACATTTTCCTGTTAAATACACTAATGCTTCATTTACCCAAAACCATTTATTTGACAGCCCCAAATAGCCAGAATGAGATCTAGAAACAAAGATAACTGAAAAAGACTTTGAGGAAACAAATTAAAGGCATAATCAGGGAACTAAGATATGCTTCTTCTACCAGAAAACATCTTAGAAATCCTAATCAAAGTTGGCTACTGGGTGAATTTAGAAATCAAATACATTAGACCATCTGATTTTCCCAACTCCCTAAAAATTGAGGTCATAAATCTAAAAGGGAAAAGACTGCAGAGGGAAAAGTCAGACAAGACTTAGCAACTAAACAACAACAAAAGGAAAATACACAAGCAACAAGAGAAATAACAGCCAGTATCTTCTAAATCATCCCCTAGGGTCAGCACTGAATTACAGAATAAAATCCAAGCAGTACTCAATTTTTTTAAAAAGTATTACTGAATGTCTCTGTAACCTACTCCCTTGGTCAAACGTCATAAATGGTGATGAGATGCTCAGATTAGTCCACAAATCATCCACGATATCTCAGTATTATTATAGTATCTAACACCATTTTAATGATGCTCTCTACAAGAAACTCGGAGAAGGCAATGGCACCCCACTCCAGTACTCTTGCCTGGAAAATCCCATGGACGGAGGAGCCTAGTGGGCTGCTGTCTATGGGGTCGCACAGAGTTGGACATGACTGAGCAACTTCATTTTCACTTTTCACTTTCATGCATTGCAGAAGGAAATGGCAACCCACTCCAGTGTTCTTGCCTGGAGAATCCCAGGGACGGGCGAGCCTGGTGGGCTGCCTTCTATGGGGTCACACAGAGTCGGACACGACTGAAGTGACTTAGCAGCAGCAGCTACAAGAAACTACATTCAGTTTCAACACAGAAACTAATGACAATTTCTCTAATGTCACAGCCTTGTTAATGAGAAAGTAAGCTTCCTTTATCCTCCTCTCACCCAAATCAACAGGTAGGAGAAAGCAGGAAGAAGCAAGAAGCAGGCAACAAGAGTACGGAACGAGATCCCAAATGTTGAGACTGTGGGGCAGCAGTTAGCACATAAAGCCTACACAACCTTGTGTCAGAGGTTTTGAGATGGGAGAATCAAGACTAGAAAATAGAAAATGTTTTTGCTGTCTGTTCTCGCTATCTTTTTTCCTTATAGCTGAAGAAAAGCCCCATGAGATTTAAGGGGTCTTCACAACAATCCAGGCAAAAGACCTTTGTTTTAAAATCATTTTACAATCACTTGTGCAAGGAGAGAAAGCTTATCAACAGTGATATGTCTGAGAGAATTAGGAAACCAGAAGACTCAATTTTAGAAAGATATGCATGCATCAAATCCTTCTGGCCACTATAACTGCTAAGCTTCAACTGAAACCTTTTCATCTGCAAAGCTCATTTATACAGAATGACTTTTCCCCCAGTTACATTAGATGACCATGAAATAGAATCGTTCAGTATGTATCTATACGAGAATACATACACCTATAAGCATGAAAGACAAATTACACACAGAAAAGGACTCTAAGGAATAAAAATTTTAATGGTGTCTTTGGACACTATGTAATCTGTATTTTCAAATAAAAAGATGTTTTCTGAACACAACAGCATATGATCAAATTAGAAAATATGTGAAACATATATGTAAGGAAAAAGACTGAAAAATTATTTTTGATATATATTTTTACCATTTGCAGCATTTCTTCTGTGCATATATATGTTTTTACATAATAAACAGTTTATCTACACTATAAAGTCTTGGTTGTGGCTTTCTTCCACTTAACATTAAATTGTGAGCATTTTCTGTGCCCCAGTGTCTTTGAAATACATAAATTTTAAGAGCTGCCTAATATCTCATTATATGGATGTACGATAATTTAATAACCTGCCCCCACAACAGATCATTCAGGTTCTGTCAAGTTTCCACTCTAATTAATATGGTTCCATTTTTAACACCCCGTATATATTTTATGACTGGTTATTTCTTTAGGATAGATTACTTGACATGGTATTATACTATACAAAAGGACATGAACATTTTTAAGGCTTCTGATTTATAAACTAAAGTTTCCCCACTGAGATTATACACATGTCATCTTGTTCACCTAAGTCTTTACCAACAAAGATTACACTGAATTATTTTATAATGTTAGCTTGGATTATAAGCATTCATTTGAGTTCAAGTTAGTAATTAAAAGCAAAAGGGCCAGTGATATTCCTGTTTTAATGAGTCTAAAGGTATAAATTAATTTACTCACAGCAAGGACAGTTCTCCAGAAGAAAACGGCAAATGAAACAATTCCTAAGGAGGCAGTGATAAGTACAGGCTTCCATGGCAGTCCATAAAAATCAGGCCCAGGCTGGACATCATCAGGCAATGTAGCAAGGAGCTGGAAGAGAAACATTAGAAATAGTGGGAAACCTGAAAGGAATTTACAATAAAGCATCACAAAGAATCATCCACAGAAATCTAATTCTGTGTCCATTAGACAGAGATCCCCTGAACGTTCTTCAGTATTTCCACTGCTTAAATAAAAAGAAGATATTGGCAGCCTCCTCTTTTCTGTTTGCTTGAAGTCTTTTTAAACATTATAAATCTCAATCTCTTTATGTGGCGCATATATTTCCATTTCGCAGCAGTCTCCAAAACACCATTTTGCCCAACACACGGCTAGAATCCCCCTGTATCACCCTTTTCCTCTTAGTTGATTTGTATGATTTGAGAAGCCACATTAAAAAAAAAAACCGAAACATTACTATAGAAGTTTTTTACGGGTGCTAATAAAACAAGAGTGATAATGAACACCACAAACAATTAGCTTTTCCTCTGAGATCTTAAGTCTTAACTGTTTTCTACTTACATAAAGACAAACACTGAGAAACCTCAAACAGTTCCTGATAACTGGTCTAGACAGACCGCTCTGAATTTTAACTGGTTCCTAGAAACTCTGTTTCATTACAAACAGGGCATTACACTCCTCTCCGTTTCTATTTTCTGTTGTACTGACCCCATCCCCCAACGGTGTCATGGGTCAAGTGAAAAGGACCCGCAGGGACGTGATGCTCGCTTATTTTGACCACGACTGTACAATGGCAACCCACTCCAGTACTTTTGCCTGGAAAATCCCATGGACGGAGGAGCCTGGTAGGCTGCAGTCCATGGGGTCGCGAAGAGTCGGACACGACTGAAGTGACTTAGCAGCAGCAGCAGTACAGTCGAAAGCAACACACTCCCTGCCACATCATAAGTAGTCAATTTTAAAAAATGAAAACGCCACCAAACCTTCTCAAACACATTCCCACTATCTCCTTAAACAGCACCGGAACGTCCTGCCCGCCTCCGGCCTGACACACTATTTCTCCTCCGCCCGGTCAGGGCACCCACTCCGCTCAGAACTCGTCCACCCGCCTGCCAGAGCTGGGGGAGAAGGCCGTCACCTCCAGGAGTCTGGCTATGAGTGCTGCGCAGAGCCCCGACAGGGGTCCCAGAAGCTCCGGGTCCCCCGAGGAAGAGGTAACAGAAGGCACAGTGGCAGGTACTGAGTCCATCGTGACGGGACAGCGGAGCGCGGCCGACGCTTCCCGGTGGGACAGCACCAAAACCCCTATCACCGCTTCCTCCTTCGGAAAAGACCCGGCTCAGGGGGCGGAAACTCGGACTGAACTTCGCCTTCCTCGGCCGCTGGCACTTTTGCCCCGCGCCTCCTACAAAACACGTCATAATACACGGCCCCTGGCGGAAGTACCGATGCCTACGGGGGCCGGGCCTGCAGGGGGCGGGGCCACGGCGGAAGAAACCAACGGTCGAGCGGGCCGGGATGAAAAGCAAAGACACCAAACAGGAGGGGGAGACGGAACGGCTCAGCAACTGGGAGAGAAAGCGCGATTCCCTCGGCCCGGGAGTTGCGAGGACAATCAGCTGAGGCTGGGGGAAAGGAGAAAGGTGGCCCATTCACGCCTGCCCAGAGCTGGACCCTTTTATCTCCAGGTGCTGAGACGCCAGCTGCTCCCGGTCCCTCTGACGGACCACCCTCCGCCTCGGCCGCGACGTAGGGCCAGGTTCCTTCCCGGCCCTCTGCGGTCTCCGGCTCACTTTTTCCCTTTCAGGCTTCCTAATGTTCGTAATGCGCCCACGTTCTCGCTGATGCCCCTCAAGAAGTATAATTCTAGGGAATCTTGTCATTACACTTATGCCAGCGGGGTCAGTTCCGAGTCCCACATTTTACCGTTTTAGGATTTGTGGAAAAGGACAAGCAACAGTCTGGAAATCGCGTTCTAAGGGTGGAAGATAATAGAACTATTTAACCCTGAGGGGTGGAGGGGCTGACGTTTTTAGATGTTTAAAGATATGTATGTTTATGAGTTGAATATAAAGTCAATTCAGAAGAACAATTAAGCAGGGAAAGCTAGAAATAGAAGCGGGGGTAGTGGGCTAAGGCATGCTCCATAATTTAAAATGTATGGTACTGGCCCAAGAATACATACAGACAGACCATGGAACAGGATAGATTTTCTAGAAATAGACCGAACTACATTGGCAATTTATAGTACAGTAAGATTCAGCTGTGAGAAAAACAGACTTTTTAACAAGTGGCGTTGACATACCTAGATAACCAAGTAGAAAATAATAAAAATGGGATTTTTTTTTTTTTTCCTCACTGTCCACAAGGATAAATTCCAACTAGGTCAGAAACCTGAATGTAAAAATGAGAACAAGTAAGTACAAGAAAAAATACGGATGAATTTCTTGATTAGTCAGTTCAGTTCAGTCACTCAGTCCTATCCGACTCACTGCAACCCCATGGACTGCAGCTCTCCAGCCCTCCCTAACATCACCAACTCCCTGAGCTTACTCAAACTCATATCTATTGAGTCGGTGATGCCATCCAACCTCTGTCCTCCCCTTCTCCTCCTGCCTTCAGTCTTTCCCTGTATCAGGGTCTTTTCAAAAGAGTCAGTTCTTTGCACAGATGGTCAAAGTCTTGGGGCTTCAGCTTAAACATCAGTCTTTCCAATGAATATTCAGGACTGATTTCCTTTAGGATGGACAGGTTTGACCTCACAGTCCAAGGGACTCTCAAGAGTCTTATTCAACACCACAGTTCAAAAGCATCAATTCTTCGGCACTCAGCTTTCTTTATAGTCCAACTCTCACATCCATCCATGACTACTGGAAAAACCATAGCTTTGACTAGATAGACCTTTGTTGGCAAAGTAATGTTTCTGCTTTTTAATATGCTATCTAGGCTGTCTTAACTTTTCTTCCAAGAAGCAGTTTAGTGTAGTTCAGTCGCTCAGTCATGTCCAACTCTTTGCGACCCCATGAACCGCAGCATGCCAGGCCTCCCTATCCATCGCCAACTCCTGGAGTTTACCCAAACTCATGTGCATTGAGTTGGTGATGCCATTTAACCATCTCAGCCTCTCTCCTCCTGCCTTCAATCAGAGTCTTTTCAAATGAGTCAGCCCTTTGCATCAGGTGGACAAAATACTGGGAGTTTCAGCTTCAACATCAGTCCTTCCAATGAACACCCAGGACTGATCTCCTTTAGGATGGACTGGTTGGATCTCCTTGCAGTCCATCTGTGGAGCTCCACCACAGTCCAGAACTGTGGTGTTGAAGAAGACTCTTGAGAGTCCCTTGGACTGTGAGATCAAACCTGTCCATCCTAAAGGAAATCTATTCTTTGGCGCTCAGCTTTCTTTATAGTCCAACTCTCACATCCATCCATGACTACTGGAAAAACCACAGCCTTGACTAGTCGGACCTTTGGTGACAAAGTAATGTCTCTACTTTTTAATATGCTGTCTAGGTTGGTCATAACTTTCCTTCCAAGGAGTAAGCGTCTTTTAATTTCATGGCTGCAATCACCATCTGCAGTGATTTTGGAGCCCAAAAATATAAAGTCAGCCACTATTTCCACTGTTTCCCCATCTATTTCCCATGAAGTGATGGGACCAGATGCCATGATCTTAGTTTTCTGAATGTTGAGCTTTAAGCCAACTTTTTTACTCTCCACTTTCACTTTCATCAAGAGGCTCTTTAGTTCTTCTTCACTTTCTGCCCTAAGGGTGGTGTCATTTGCATATCTGAGGTTATTGATATTTCTCCCGGCAATCTTGATTTCAGCTTGTGCTTCATCTGGCCCAGCGTTTCTCATGATGTACTCTGCATATAAGTTAAATGAGCAGGGTGACAATATACAGCCTTGACATATTCCTTTTCCTATTTGGAACCAGTCTGTTCCATGTCCAGTTCTAACTGTTGCTTCCTGACCTGCATACAAGTTTCTCAAGAGGCAGGTCAGGTGGTGTGGTATTCCCATTTCTTTCAGAATTTTCCACAGTTTATTGTGATCCACACAGTCAAAGGCTTTGGCATAGTCAATAAAGCAGAAATAGATGTTTTTCTGGAACTCTCTTGCTTTTTCCATGATCCATCGGATGTTGGCAATTTGATCTCTGGTTCCCCTGCCTTTTCTAAAACCAGCTTGAACATTTGGAAGTTCATGGTTCATGTATTGCTGAAGCCTGGCTTGGAGAATTTTGAGCATTCCTTTACTAGCGTGTGAGATGAGTGCAATTGTGTGGTAGTTTGAGCATTCTTTGGCATTGCCTTTCTTTGGGATTGGAATGAAAACTGACCTTTTCTAATCCTGTGGCCACTACTGAGTTTTCCAAATTTGTTGACATATTGAGTGCAGCACTTTCACAGCATCATCTTTTAGGATTTGAAATAACTCAACTGGAATTCCATCACCTCCACTAGCTTTGTTCATAGTCACGCTTCCTAAGGCTTCGCATTCCAGGATGTCTGGCTCTAGGTGAGTGATCACACCATCGTGATTATCTGGGTTGTGAAGATCTTTTTTGTACAGTTCTTCTGTGTATTCCTGCCACCTCTTCTTAATATCTTCTGCTTCTGTTAGGTCCATACCATTTCTGTCCTTTATTGAGCCCATCTTTTCATGAAATATTCCCTTGGTATCTCTCATTTTCTTGAAGAGATCTCCAGTCTTTCCCATTCTATTGTTTTCTTCTATTTCTTTGCATTGATCACTGAGGAAGGCTTTCTTATCTCTCCTTGCTATTCTTTGGAACTCTGCATTCAAATGGGTGTATCTTTCCTTTTCTCCTTTGCCTTTCACTTTTCTTCTTTTCACAGCTATTTGTAAAGCCTTCTCATACAACCATTTTGCCTTTTTGCATTTCTTTTTCTCGGGGATGGTCTTGACCCCTGTCTCCTGTACAATGTCACGAACCTCCGTCCATAGTTCTTCAGGCACTCTATCAGATCTAATCTCTTGAATCTATTTCTCACTTCCACTGTATAATCGTAAGGGATTTGATTTAGGTCATATGTGAATGGTCTAGTGGTTTTCCCTACTTTCTTCAATTTAAGTCTGAATTTGGCAACAAGGAGTTCATGATCTGAGCCACAGTCAGCTCCTGGTCTTGTTTTTGCTGACTGTATAGAGCTTCTCCATCTTTGGCTGGAAAGAATATAATCAATTTGATTTCGGTATTGACCATCTGGTGATGTCCACGTGTAGAGTCTTCTCTTGTGTTGTTGGAAGAGGGTGTTTGCTATGACCAGTGCATTCTCGTTGCAAAACTCTATTAGCTTTTGCCCTGCTTCATTCTGTACTCCAAGGCCAAATTTGCTAGTTACTCCACTTATTTCTTGACTTCCTACTTTTACATTCCAGTCCTGTATAATGAAAAGGACATCTTTTTTGGGTGTTAGTTCTAGAAGGTCTTGTAGGTCTTCATAGAACTGTTCAAATTCAGCTTCTTCAGCTTTACTGGTTGGGGCATAGGCTTGGATTACTGTGATACTGAATGGCTTGCCTTGGAAACAAACAGAGGTCATTCTGTCATTTTTGAGATTGCATCCAAGTACTGCATTTCGGACTCTTTTGTTGACTATGATGGCTACTCCATTTCTTCTAAGGGATTCTTGCCCACAGTAGTAGGTATAATGGTCATCTGAGTGAAATTTCAATCCATTTTAGTTTGTTGATTCCTAAAATGTCGATGTTCACTCTTGCCATCTCCTGTTTGACCACTTCCTTCCCTTGATTCATGGACCTAACACTCCAGATTCCTACGCAATATTGCTCTTTACAGCATCGGACATTAATTACTTCCATCACCAGTCACATCCACAACTGGCTGTTGTTGCTTTGGCTCTGTCTCTTCATTCTTTCTGGAGTTATTTCTCCACTGATCTCCAGTAGCATATTGGGCACCTGCTGACCTGGGGAGTTCATCTTTCAGTGTCCTATCTTTTTGTCTTTTCATATTGTTCATACTTGGGGTTCCCAAGGCAAGAATACTGAAGTGGTTTGCCATTCCCTTCTCCAGTGGACCACATTTTGTCAGAACTCTCCACCATGACCCATCCATCTTGGGTGGCCCTACACAGCATGGCTCATAGTTTCATTGAGTTAGACAAGGCTGTGGTACATGTGATCGAATTGGTTAGTTTTCTTGATTACTAGGAGTGAGGAAAACATTCCTAATTATGTCTCAAGATCTAAAGGAAAAGATTTGTGAACTTGATTACTTAGAAATTAAAAAAAAAAAAGCATCCAGCCCTTGGACTAAAATAAGCAAAGTTTGACAGTGAAAACCCGAGGAAAACATTATTTGAAATTTATTACAAAGGGTTAATATTCCTAAAGAATAAAGAACTTTACAAATAGAGAAGCTGGCCAGCAAGCCTACAGAAAAATGAGCAGAAAAAAATGAAGATAGTCTTCAGGAAAGAAGTAGGAAGAGAAGAGCTCACAGACATAGGGAAACATGCTCTGTCTCACTCATAATAAAAGAAGTACAAATTAAACCTATATTGAGATACCATTTCTCACTTCTATTGGCAAGATCCAAACATTTAACAACATACTCTTTTAGTGAGAGAATGCAGAGGAAATGGGTACTCTCATACATTACTGATCATTATACAAAATGATACAAACCCCTATCAACAAGAATCTAGCAACATCTCCCCAAAGCTACCCGTGTAATAACCTCTGACACAACAATCCCACTTCTAAAGATCTGTCTCAAAGATATTAGAACCAGAATAACAAATGCTAGAAAGATATATGTACAAAGCCTTGTTATAATAACAAAAGATTGGAAATAGCCAAACTGTCCAATGACAGAACAACTGTTGAATACATTAAAATATACAGCTGACCACTGAACAACACAGAGGTTAGGGGTACTAACCCTTGGTGCAGTCAAAAATCCCCATATATTTCACAGTTAGTGGGCTCTCCTTAGGCAAGAGTCCTCCTGCCTCCGAGGATTCAACCAACTGTGGACTGTGTAGCACTGTAGTATGCATTTAGTGGAAAAAAAACCAAACATGTATAAGTAGGGATCCAGGCAATTCAAACTTGGATTGTTCAAGGGTCAAGTGTAGTATGAAACTGGAAAAAAGAAATGAAATAATTCTATATACCGCTAGGGTTTGATTTCATATGTGTGTGTGTGTGTGTGTGTGTGTGTATGAGAAGAATTTTAGGTAAAACTGACATGTAATAAACTACGCTTATTTAAAGTGCACAATCTGATAAGTTCTGACAGATGAATACATGTATGAAAACATCACATTCAAGATAATGAACATACCCTTCACCTCCAAAAGTCTCATCATCCCCTTGGTAATCCTACCTCCTGCCACTTGTCACTCCTCCCTGTCCCCAAGCAGAATTTCAGTCCTAATTGATTAGTCTGCATTTCCTAATGTTTTATATATATGGAATAATTCACTATGTATTCTATTTTCTCTGGCTTCTCTCACTCAGTATAACTTGAGATTCATCTGTGTTGCTGCATAGATCAATAAGTCATTACTATTTTACTGCTGAGTAGCATTTCATTGTATGGATAAACCACAATTCATTTACTTACTAACCAGCTGATGGACATTTTTTCCCCTCCACTTTTTGACTTTTGCAAACTGAGCTGCTACAAACCTTGATATACAAGGCCTTCTATGGATGTATAATTTGTGGTTGGTAGAAGAATGGCTAGATCATTTGACAGGTGTATGCCTACCTTTCTAAGAAACTGACCAACTATTTTCCAAGGTGGTGGTACCATTTTATATCCCCATGTGCAGTGTATGAGTCCCTCCACATCTTCCCCAAAACTTGGGGAAGTGTTTTTAATTTCAGTCATTATTTAGTCATGATGGTTTAAATTTGCATTTTCCTCATAATTAATGATGTTAAGCTTTTTATTTTTTTAAAGTGCTTATTTGCTATCCACATCTTTTTTGGTGAACTGTTATTTTACTGGCCTATGTTTTTTCTTAGTGAATTTTGAGAGTTCTTCATATAATCGGGATATAAGTCCTTTATTAGATACATGCTTTGTAATGACTCCCTTCTAGTCTGTGGCTTGATGTGGTTAATTTTAAGCCCAGCATCTTTTTTTTTTATATTTATCCCATCTGTTCTTTGTTCCCTTTTTCCTCTTATTCTACCTTCTTTTAGATTGTCTTTTTAATGATACTAATGATCATCTTTGTTGATTTACTAAGTGTAATTCCTTGTTTTGTTGTTTTAGCGGCTGATTTAGAGTTTATACTATACTATATGTGTGTGTGTGCTTAGTTGATTGGTCGTATCTAACTCTTTGCAATCCCATGGGTTGTAGTCTACCAGGCTCCTCTGTTCATGGCTTTCTGCAGGCAAGATTACTGGAGTGGGTTGCCATCCCTTTCTCCACGGGATCTGCCCCACCCAGGGATCAAACCCAGATCTCCTGCATTGCAGGTGGATTCTTTACTGTCTGATCCACCAGGGAAGCCCATACTATACTATACACCAATACTATTATACTATACATCTTTAAATGATCAATGATCACAGTCTATGTTCAAGTGATACTGTACTACTTCATGTATGCAATAAGACTTCTACAAGTTATCACCCTTTCTCTCTCCTGATCAACAGTATAAATACTATTGTTGTCATATATATTATTCTTTACATATTTTGTAAACCCCATTATACACTGATAATATTTTTCTTTAAACAGAAAATTAACTTTTAAAGATATTTAAATAATAAGATAATGGTTTTATATATTTAGCCATATATACCTACCATTTCTGGCATTCATCACTACTCTGTGTAGGTTCATTATATCCGTCTCTTGTCATTTTTCTTATGCCTAAAGGTTTTCCCTTAACATTTCTTATGGTGCAGGTATCCTGGTGAATTTTTTCAGCTTTTGTATATTGAGGTGGGGGGGCGGGGAAAGAGTCTTCATTTTTGAAAAATATTTTGCTGCGTATAATGTTGGAGATCAACAGTATTTCTCAAGTATATTAAAAGATATTATTCTACTATATTCTCCCATGCCTTGTTCCCAAATAAGAAATCTGATGTCAATGTTATCTTAGTTTCTAAAATATCTCTTTTCTCTGGCTAATACTGCTCTTTATCACTTACTTTGTGCAATTTGATTATTATATATGTCCATTTGATCCCTGGGTCAGGAAGATCCCCTGGAGGAGATGGCAACCCACTCCAGTATTCTTTCCTGGGAAATTCTATGGACAGAGGAGCCTAGTAGGCTATACTCCATGGGGTCACAAAGAGCTGGACATGATGAGCAACTGAGCACAAGCACATATCTTTGTGTAGTTTTTTCATGCTTTTCATACGTGAGTTTCACTGAACTTTTTGGCTCTGCAGGTGCAGCTTTCATAAAGTTTAGAAATTTTTCATCCTTTATTTCCTCAAATAATTTTCTAAACACCTCTCTATCCTTTCCTCCAGGGATTCCAGTTAAATGTATTAGATTGCTTGAAAAGTGTCCCCACAGCTCACTGATAATCTGTTCAGTTTTCTTTTCCCCCCCTATCCTTTTAGATGTCTTCTATTGCTGTATCTTCAAGTTCACTAATCTTTTCATCAACAATGTCTAGTCTAGCATTAATCCCACACAGTATATTTTCACCAGAGGCGTTTCATCTCTAGAAGTCTGACTTGATCTTTTCTAAAAAATATTTTTCAGGTCTCTACCTTAACTTTTTTAATATCTGAAACATGGCAGTAATAACTGTTTAATACCATCATATAATTCTAACATCTCTGACAGTTCTTTGTTGGCTTTGGCTGATTTTTCTCATTATCACAGGTCATCTTTTCTTGCCTCTGCACGCCTGATAATCTTTGACAGGATGCCATACTTTGTGAATGAATGTGATGGTCAATTTTTTACATCAGTTTGACTGATCCTAGGGTACCCAGTGGCAGCCCACTCCAGTACTCTTGCCTGGAAAATCCCATGGATGGAGGAGCCTGGTGGGCTGCAGTCCATGGGGTCACTAAGAGTTGGACATGACTGAGCGACTTCACTTTCACTTTTCACCTTCATGCATTGGGGAAGGAAATGGCAACCCACTCCAGTGTTCTTGCCTGGAGAATCCCAGGGATGGGAGAGCCTGGTGGGCTGCGTCTATGGGGTCACACAGAGTCGGACACGACTAAAGTGACTTAGCAGCAGCAGCAGCAGGGTACCTAGATTAAATGTTATTTGGGGGTATGTCTTTGTGTGTTTCCAGATGAGATTAGCATTTGAATTGATACAATAAGTAAAGTAGATTGGCCTCCTCACTGTGAGTGGGGATTATTCAATCCATCAAGGCCCTGAAGACAACAAAATACAGAAGGAAAAATTTGTCCCTTCCTTCTTGATTGCTCAAGCTGGAACATCAGTCTTCTGCTCCTGGTGCTCCTGGTTCTCAGGCCCTCAGACCAAGGGAAGAATCAGTTCCCCTGGTTCTCAGGTCTTTGGACTTGGACTGATTACAGCCCAACTTTACAGGGTCTCCAGCTTGCAGACTGCAGACTGTGGGACTTCTTAGCCTCCATTTGTAACTCAATTCCTTAAAATAAATCTCTTCTTGTATGTATATCCTACTGGTTCTGCTTCTCTAGAGAACCCTGACCAATGCACCAGATATTCTTAAGCTTTTTTCTGAGAGGCAGGTAAATTGCTGGGGAACAGTTTGGTTCTATTGAGTCTTGCTTTTAAGATTTGTTAAGGAGGACATGAACAGCATTTAGGCTGAGGCAAGAACCTTCTGAGACTCTACCCAATTCCCTTAGAATTACGAGGTACTATTCCTGGCCCTGTGTCAGCAACTGTCTCTTCTACTCACCAGATCAAGGTCACTCTCTGCGCTTAAGTCGTCTGTCACCCTCATGTGTGATCAGTACTCTGGTGAATACTCAGGGGCCTTTCGGAAATCCCCAGGGCTCGCTCTCTGTGTAGCTCTACTCTTGGGCTTCCACCTTGTGAATCCAGGCTGCTTTGCTTCTCCTGGACTTTCAGCTCCATTTCCTCAGTTCAGGGGTTCTCCTCTCTGTGCCACAGCCTGGGAAGTCTCTCAACGCAGTGAGATGTGACAATGGTAAACCTCATGGCGTCTGTTCTCCAGCTTTCAGAAGCTACTGTTTTTTGTTGCCTGATGACTTGAAAACTGTTGTGTCATGTATTTTGTCTCAGTTTTTTTCTTTTTAGCTGTTTTAGTTAGGAGAGTAAAGCTGGTATTTATAAATCTATCTTGGCTAGATGCAGAAAAGTGAAAGTCGCTCAGTCATGTCTGACTCTTTGCGAGCCCCATGGACTGTAGCTCACAGGGCTCCTCCGTCCGTGGGATTCTCCAGGCAAGAATACTGGAGTGGGTTGCCATTTCCTTCTTTAGGGGAATCTTCCTGGTCCAGGGATTGAACCTGCATCTCTTATGTCTCTTGCATTGGCAGGCAAGCTCTTTACCACTAGCACCACATAGAAAGCCCAGATGCAGAAATCATTTGCTTATTTTTTAATGGCCGGGCAGATAATGAAATTAATTTTAAAATTATCTATAGAGGAACACATCAACAGGTTGGATGGAAATAGGACAAAAGTTAGACTTCTCTGAACAGACTTTGTTCTACAAATTGACTTTGGCTCTTGTAAATATGTTAGAAAATTATAAAATTTAAAAATCTTTTTAAAAAAAAATCCCTAAAAATTGAAAGCAAAAATGAAACAACTAAGCTAACTATGTCAACTTAATGGCAGGACAACATAAAAGGCTTATTTTCAAGGATACCCCAGTGGGATACAGGTTAAAGACAAAACAAGCTGCAAAATATCCTTGTGATATTTTCAGCAACACATTGTGGGTGGTAGTGTTGATATGGTATTTTTAATACTGTTATGTGACTATTGTAAAATAAGATAAATAAATAATTATGTTGATGTCATTAAAAACTGGGGTTTCCAACATCGGAGAAAAAAAATACAATATCAGATAGATGTGCTTAAGTAAAATTCCATTAGCATCTGGAACTCTGATTGGGAATATCTAAATGGCATCATAATGAACAGTCACACAAAAAACCTCCCTTATATCCTAGCTTTGTCCTCTGAAAAGGCCTAGAAATGATGGCCAACTCTAAAGCAGTAAGTGATCTTAGTATCCAGAATGTTGCCTCTGAATACCATTTCCCAGTGAAAGGAAAAAAAGACCCTTTAGAGAAATAGTTCCTTCAAGATCTGGGCAGGAAATGTACAAAATGAGCTTGGAACATCTTGTTACACTAGAAAGCAAGGAAGGTATCAATGACCATGAGATGATGTCAAAAGAGCCCAGGAGCAAAGCTAAAGAGGCTCCCAGTAACCAAAAATGGGAGAGATTGAGCATTGATAAGAATAATAACTATTGTGGATTATAACAAACCAAATACTTTAAAATTCATGCATCATAATGATTCTTAGAAAAGAGTTAGAAGAAACACACATAAACCTTTGGGGCATCTTTGGATAATGCTGGTAAGACAACTCATTATTTTGAAAACTACTTAAACAGAAAGAATCAAATATTTGTACTGCCTTAACTATACAAACCAATCTCAGTATAAAGAACAGTTGATTATTAAGTTTCTCTTTGTAGAAGTGTCCCAACCTTTAAATGATGTGGGAATGCTATAAGTAGACAGTTACCATTCTACAGCCTATAATACAGACATTCTAATCAATGTCACCAATTGCTAGTAACATCAAGAAAAAGAGGGACATATAGACAACAGATGCCTCCTGATGGAAGTATACAAACATCTTTTATTAAGTATTCCTGCCAAACAAAAATGATATTGAATCTGGACTCCCAATATGACTAAGCAATTACCAAGAAATATAAACAACAAGGGAAAATGTTCAATTGTTCTAGAGGAATGCAGTTAGCAAAACCCACACTATGGTACTTCCTAGCAGCCAAACAAACCTGTCTCTTTAATGAATACACTGAACAAACAAATAAAATACAACAAACAAAAAGAAGACATGTATAGACTGAGTTAACTGATCTGATACTTGCCCTGCCACTGAAAATAACTAGAAAACTGGACAAAATTTATGGGAAAAAAAAAAAAAAGTTTTTCAGGGAGACAACAAGAGGTAACACAAAATTGTGACTCCTGAGGAAAGGCTAACACATTAGTTAAGCCCTGGGATCACCCAGCTTTTTACCTGGAGGCACTTTCTAGACAGCAATGTAGGGGAAGGTAAGCAGAATATACCAATCTTGCCAAGGAAGCAGAGATCAGAGTTCAGGGAGGCTGAGGTGCCTGACACATGCATGGACAGTTACGGGGAAAGATGAGAACTACAGAGAAAAAAGAGTTCTAGGAATCTGCAAGATGTCTCCTTCAGTCGTGGGCTAAATTCAAAGCAGCACCTGTATAAGCAAGATTCCTTGAGGATCAGCAAAGAACAACTACAGGCAAAAAGAACAACTTACAAGGAGGCTGGAAGCTGAACAATTTCCAGTTAATGTAGGGCTGGGAGACATTTGTATTCCAGCTAGTCAGCATGAATTGACCTTAATGAATGCTCAGGGCATTTAGTAGATTCCAGAAGAATAACATCATTATAGTAGGGAAACACTAGCCCTGGAGTAAATACTACTATTATACCTCGCAACAAATCTTAAAAATAAGTCTAGAAAGGATCAAGCAGATCTTCAAATAACTTAACAGTCTAGAAAAACAAACTTCAACACTTTTTTAAAGGAACCCACCAAAATCCAGGCACCCATCATTCACATTCCCAGTACCTAGTATCCAAAAAGAAAAACAATCAAACCAAAAAAAAAAAAAAAAACAACAAAAAAACACACAAAACCTCTAGACATGAAAAAAAGCAGAAAAATGTATCCCATATAAGAGATAAGTCAACCTACAAAAATAGACCAAGAAATTGCAAGAGATGACAGAATGTTAGCTTTTCTGCTGCTGCTAAGTCGCTTCAGTCGTGTCCGACTGTGCAACCCCATAGATGGCAGCCCACTAGGCTCCTCAGTCCCTGGGATTCTCCAGGCAAGAACACTGGAGTGGGTTGCCATTTCCTTCTCCAATGCGTGAAAGTGAAGTCTCTCAGTCGTGCCCAACTCTTAGCGACCGCATGGACTGCAGCCTACCAGGCTCCTCCATCATTTGCCAGGCAAGAGTACTGGAGTGGGGTGTCATTGCCTTTAAGGGGCTTTAAAAGAATCATTTAAAAATATATTTAAGAATTTTTTTTTAATGACCATACTGAGGAGAGAAATGGAAGATATAAAATAAAACTAAGTGGAACTTTTAGAGCTAAAAAATAAAATAACCAAAATCAAAATTTTACCTGATGGCTTAAGAGCAGATAAGATACCACAAAAGATCAATAAACTTAAAGTAGCAACAGGAAATACTTAAATTACATAAAAAGTACTTAAAGTACATAAAAAGACTAAATAACAACAACAAAGAACAGAGTCTCAGTGACCTGTGGAACTACATAAAATGAGCTAACAGAAATACAGTTAGAGTCCTAGAAAGAGAGGCAAGAGAAGGGTGAAAACAAAAATCTTTGAAAAAAATGTGAAAACACAGAACTGCATACAGAAAGGGTGAATTTTACTAGATATAAATTATGCTTTAATTAATCTGACTTTTTAAAAAGGTGTTTATTCATAGATGACATGGTCATCTACACAGAGAATCCTATGAAATCTACACCCCCCCTTAGAAATAATAGATAATTTAGTAAGATAATAAGTAAGGTCAGTACAAAAAATTCAACTGTATTTCTACATATCAGCAAAAAATTGCAAACAAAATGTAAAAAAATACCATTTAGAACATCAAGAACCATGAAATACCTGGCATACATAAACAAAATATGCATGAAACTTGTACACGGCAAAGTACAAAGCCCTGTTGAGAGAATATAAAGATCTAAATGAATGCAGAGATGAACTTAGTTCATCTTCATGAGAAGCCTTAATATTTGTTGATACCAGTTCTTCCCAAATTCATCTATGGATTCAGTATAATAACAATCAAATGCTCAGCATGCTTTTTTATAGCAAGTGATAAGTTGATTCTAAACTTTATATGGAAATGCAAAGGAAATGCAGGGACCAAAACAATTTCACAAAGGAACTACCTGATTGCAAAACCTACTATAAAGCTATAGTAATCAAAACAGTGTGGTGTTGTCGATCAATAGAACAGAGCAGAGTCCATGGGGTCACTGAGGGTCGGACACGACTGAGCGACTTCACTTTCACTTTTCACTTTCATGCATTGGGGAAGGAAATGACAACCCACTCCAGTGTTCTTGCCTGGAGAATCCCAGGGATGGGGGAGCCTGGTGGGCTGCCGTCTATGGCGTCGCACAGAGTCGGACACGACTGAAGCGACTTAGCAGCAGTAGCAGCAGCAGAGTCCAGAAAGAGACATATATATATATGTGGTCAACTGATCTCAACTCAAGGTGCCAATGTAATTTAAAGGGGAAAGAAATGGTATGGGAGCAAATGGATATTCATTTGGGGGGGAAAAAATAAAACATGATCTCTACCTCCCAACATTCACAAAAATTTACCCAAAATGGAACAAAGTCTTAATCATGAACGAGTATAACAATAAAACTTCTAGAAGAAAATATGAAAATATTCACATCATTGGAACTATCTATGATTCCTTAGGCAGGAGACAAAAGGCACGTACCATAAAAGTGAACATTAATAAAATGGTGCTCATCAAAGTTAAAAATTTGCTCTTCAAAAGACAATGCTAAGAAATTGAAAGGCCAAGCCAGAATTTGGAAGCAATTATTTGCAGTATGTATCTGAGAAAGGAGTTGTATCTAAATTATATGAATATAAAGAACTCTTAGACTTTAATACTTATTAAAAAAAACAAAAAACAAATGCCAGTTTAAAGAAGGACAAAAGATTTAAAAAGCTATTTCACACATAAGCCCATGAAAAAGTATGGCCACATGAAAAGGTGCTCAACATCATTAAGCATCAGGAAATATAATTAAAACCTCAAAGGCATGCCCACTAGAATAGCTACACTTTAAGGCTGATAATACCAGATGTTAGGAAATATGTGACCAAATGGAAGTTTTATAAATTGTTAGTGGAAATATAAAATGATACAGTCACTTTGGAGAGCAGATGGGCAGTTTCCAAGATAAAATAAACTTACCGTGAGGCTGGGCAGTTTCACACCAACTATAAATCCATTTATAACTATAATTCTACAACAGGAAAAGCTAATGTATAGTGAGAAAAAGTTTTGTCAATGGTTGCCTAGAACAGGTGGTTTGGGTAAGATACACTGAGAAGGTATGCAAAGGAACTTTTTCAAACAAAAGAAATGTTCCATATTTGGTTATGGTTGTTTTTACATAAGTGTTTACATTTGTTAAAATTCATTCCTAGAATGGGTACATTTTGTTATATGTAATTTATATCTGATTAAAAGGTTGATTTAAGACATGTATGAACCCCTTGTAACTTTTGGACCTCAAGATCCTGAACTGAGTAAGAATAATTTTAAAAGGAAGGGAGGGGATTCTGAAATGTGTCCAAAAATGGGTGATATTAAGGAATTACTGTTAAGTTGAGTGATGGGCCATAATTTCATTTTATTATTTTCTCTTTACTATTACCATTTTGAAATTTTCCATGCTAAAACACTAAAGGAAAAAAAATTGAAGCATAACTTCAAATATTTAAATGATTACTATGTAAAAAAGGAATTAGATTCTAAGAGAAAAAAATTATATGGAGAAAAATTTGGAGTCAATATAAGAATAAACTAGCCAACAAAGCAATGTGTAGTCTTATAAGACAGATGGCTCACACTAGGAATTGTTGATGCCCAGACCCCATAACTACTAGTCAGGGCTGGAGTAGAGGAAATTAGCGCAGTTTGTAAAAAGTTGAATTAGTTGCTCTCTCAGATCTCCTCTAGCCTGGAGATCCCATCAACTGCTGATCTATGCATCTGACTTCTGGTGCAGTTTTCCCAAACAAGTCAGCACCCCATTATTTCCCAGCTCTACAAATAGTTATCTATACTACTTATCTGATACTTAACAACAGCTATTTCATGCTTCCCATTTTTCCAATTTCCATATATATTTGATATGTCATTTTTTAAGCCTTTCATAAATCAGAATCATGTTTTATACCTCTTAGACTCTTTTATTCCTAGCATAATACTCTATACATATTGGGCCATCCAAATACTTTCTTGATGATAACCTTTCAAGTCACTGTTACTTTGTAATATGCACCCTTTTCTCTTGCCATTCATGTCTGTGTCTTCTCCCGTTATCCCTCAAGCAGAAATAATATCCTCTACCACATCTGTGTCCTCCAACCCAGGTCTACAACAGGGCTCTGTGCATACCCACCAATAAAATGAACAAAGAACTTCTCTCACATCTGGAGGCTGTTAAGTTTTAGATGTGATGATGATTCATGCTGATAACCAAATTCTAATTCTGAGATCGCCTTCATCACTGAAAATTTCCTTCAGAACTCTAACTGCACAGGGCATACACATTCACGGGGTGGCTGCCGCTACCACAAACACAGAGAAAACTGAAAAGTTTCCTCTAACTTTCCCATCCTGGCGGCCTTTCTCCTGAATTCCCTGCAGTATCCAATATTTTTATACTGCCCTCTCTGATCATCCAAATGAGAAGCAGGCAGGGGGATGAGATCTTATAAAATGCCAGGCACTACACTATTGCTTGATATTATCAATTCATTTAATTCTTACAACTGGGGTAGGTATTATCTGTATTTTAAAGAGGAAAAAGCTGAGGTTCAAACTTAAGTAATCTACCCAAGTTTCTAAATGACGGACCTGGGATTTGAAACCAGATTTATCCTCACTCAAAGCCCATGTGTATAACAGAACAAAAAAATAACCCCTTTTCCTTAAAAAGTCTTGAAATAACAGAACCTGGAGGATAGGTATTTTTGATGCAGAGTATACTTTATAGCTCCAAGGGCAACTTGGCCTCTGAATTCTGAAAGCTTGCTCATTCCCATCATTTACCAAGAATGTCCAATTCCAGAAAATACCACAAGGGGGTGCTAAGCCCTAAACAGCTTAGATCCCATTCAATGGACGGACTAAATGTCTCATATGGATCAGAATTCCTTAGACAGATCAACTTGAATAAATAATTCTGCCATAAGTGACTCTTTCTAAGAACAAATATGACTATACTTATTTCCTGCTTAAAACCTTCACAGGATCTCTATCTCTAACACAACCTACCATGACATACAACCTCCTGTACCTGAGCCCATCTCCCTCCACAAGACCACGCACGCCCCTCGAACTCTATACTTGGACAATGCCAAGTAACCTTTTCTTCATGTCCCATTTCCCCAAACATACTACTTCTGTGTGCCTGTGCACTCAACCCATCCACCTCCCCAGCCCTATTCAACAACAAATTACACATCAAACTACACGGATCCTGCAGCTCGGCTCAGAAGATGTCTCAGCTAACTTCTGACCTCCTCTGCCCGTCCTCCCACCTCAGTGAATCAATTTATTTAACATACTCTCACACCATCAGGTAAATACGCCTCTTCTTTCCCATATCATATTGTGTTTCCAGTGAATTTCATTCTCTCCCTGTTAGACCAAAAGATCCCTGAAGGCAGAACAGGTGTGCAGATGCCCAGCGCTGGCCGCCAACGCTATCGCCAAGTGCTGAACTGAACTAAGAACCCACCACCATCACACACCTGTGGCTTATTTCAGAGGCTGCCTTCAAAGGCGTAGGAGTAGTTTTCATAAAGACATTTTAAATTCTTCATCTCATGCTTAAAATCAACTTGAAAATGGTAATAATTAACATTCTATTTGAAAAAATTACATGTCAAACTTACCATCTTAGTTAAATGAAACACAAGTGAGTATATGAAAGCAATTGCATTTTCCAGAGGCGTGACACTTGCTGGTTCTTCAATATCTGCTGCCAGCTGCTTTTGAGCATCATCAGCATCGACAGGAGTGCCTTGTGGTGTAATTATCCCTAAAGTTGAAGGAGAAAGGAAATATTTTATTTAAGCTTCAGAATAAGTTTTGTTTCCCTTCATTTTAAATATTTATCAAGTGCCCACTGAATATTAGTCTCTCTACCTGGATATGTGCTTCTCCTGAAGATAATTATATATTAAAAAAATGTCAGAACCCCCATTAGAGCCATCACATCCTCAATTATAAAATGAACACTATCTCCGACCTGCCAGCAATCCCTCCATCACATCCCCGGCAATGCAACTGCTGTCTGAATAACACAGGCTCACGGGGATTGAGGAACACAGAATTTTATGCTTTTCCTATAGACACACTTACCACATTTAACAAACATTTATTTAGTGCTGGTGACTTATTGTATTAGAAACTTCAGGCAAACAATGAGAAAGAGAAGCGTGTCCGTTTGCAAACTTGCACCCATGCTCAGCACAGAATCTGGCACCTGGCAGGCACTGAATGCGTGAACGACGGCTACAAAGGGAGGATGGCAAACACCAAGAGACGAAAGGGAACCGCTTACAGGTTGGGGCCTGGTGTAGCTCTGCGAAAGAGGTCCAATTCTACCTCTACCTGGAAGGATCTCTACATGAGGTGGAGGTAGGGAAGGAATTTCAGGAGTTTGGGGGGTCTGGGGTGTTTCTTATAAACAGCTAGGAGTCCAAGAAGTAACTAACGAGAAGGAGGATTCGTTGCCACGCAGATGTCTTCCAACCCTAAGACTCCACAGCTACTGACCTATGCATCTGACCACTGGTGAAGTTTTCCCAAGCAGGTCAGCACCTCATCTGAGAGGCATGAAGGGAGATTTGGGAAGATCATCTTCTAAAGAAGGGCATGGCAACCCACTCCCGTATTCTTGCCTGGAGAATCCCGGAGACAGAGGAGCCTGGTGGGCCACAGTCCATGGGGTCGCAGAGAATCGGACACGAATGAGCAACTAGCACTTCCACTTGCACGGTTCAGTCTCTAAAGGAAGCTGTGTCACTTTGTGGTGCAAAATAAAGGATGAGGCAAGACACCTGGTTTTAATTCTGCAAGCAAAATCTTGCAGAAAGTTTTTGACCAAGAAGGTATCAAGTTATTCAGTACATGACTTATTATCAACGAGGAAAACACTTTTGAGTTACAAGAGTTTAGAAGTACAGAGTATTGCATATGAACACAATATCCTCTGGAACACGAGAGACCTCTGATATGCCATTTCTTCTCAAATTAGCTGAATTCCTCTTCCTGCTATGACCTCTCCTATATTTTGAAGGGCTGAGGTGGTCAAGGAGGCAGCCCAGTGCCGCTGGGCCTGCGGTATCATAGCGTAAGACTCTACCTATGGTTAGAGACCACAACCTCTAAAAACACAAAACGATAATGATGTTGTATCACAATACTGGATACACAAAATAACACAAATCGGCTGTTCTGATTTATCAGTAAAATGAGTGAGCTACACAAAAATTAGAACGCTGTTGATACTAATACTGGGGTTGCATTTTTAAAAACCTTATTTTGGGTGGTGGGGGAGGGAGGGGACATATATATACCTATGGCTGATTCATATTGATGTATAGCAGAAACCAACACAACAGTGTAATTATCCTCCAATTAAAAATAAATGAATTAAAAAAAAAACCTTTATTTTGAAAACAACTTTCTCAATCCAAATGAAATCTGCTACTCACTGTCCCACTGGATGTTTACTGTGCTCTGTGATTAAGTAGTGATACTATTCCCAAGGTTCTGCCTCCACTGGACTGTTACCTCCTGCAAAGTCCTGCACTGTTTCCTCTAATCTTATAGTATAAGGATATCTAGATGTATAATATCCCCTTCACAGATTTAAAAGAAGCTTTACCATGACTAGGTAGCATATTAACAAAAGACCTGAGCTACAATGTACTCTATTGGGAGTGGGATGGAGGAGAGAACAGAGGGAAACAGAATTTGAGACACAGAGCTGCTGCTGCTGCTAAATCACTTCAGTCATGTCCGACTCTGTGCGACCCCAGAGACAGCAGCCCACTAGGCTCCCCCGTCCCTTGGATTCTCCAGGCAAGAACACTGGAGTGGGTTGCCATTTCCTTCTCCAGTGCATGAAAGTGAAAAGTGAACATGAAGTCGCTCAGTCGTGTCCGACTCTTAGCAACCCCATGGACTGCAGCCTACCAGGCTCCTCCGCCCATGGGATTTTCCAGGCAAGAGTACTGGAGCGGGGTGCCATTGCCTTTTCCAAGACACAGAGCAGTAGTTCTCAAACTTTAACTTCTAACAGGTCAGAATTCCCTGGAGGGATTGTTAAACAAGCTCGCTGGTCTCCACGCCCATAGTTTCCCCGCTGTTGGTCTGGCTGAAAACTGTTGTTTTTGAGCATAAGACTTTTTAAGAATAGTATTTTAGATTTCCATTACTCGCATAAGCTAGTGCCCACCAAGCACTGGTTGGTAGATTACTTATAGTCTCTGACCCGCTTGCTATTACTGATCTCCGTCTTTTTTTTTTTTTTTTTAAACTTTACATAATTGTATTAGTTTTGCCAAATATCAAAATGAATCCGCCACAGGTATACATGTGTTCCCCATCCTGAACCCTCCTCCCTCCTCCCTCCCCATTCCATCCCTCTGGGTCGTCCCAGTGCACCAGCCCCAAGCATCCAGTATCGTGCATCGAACCTGGACTGGCAACTCGTTTCATACATGATATTTTACATGTTTCAATGCCATTCTCCCAAATCTTCCCACCCTCTCCCTCTCCCACAGAGTCCATAAGACTGTTCTATACATCAGTGTCTCTTTTGCTGTCTCGTACACAGGGTTATTGTTACCATCTTTCTAAATTCCATGTATATGCGTTAGTATACTGTATTGGTGTTTTTCTTTCTGGCTTACTTCACTCTGGATAATAGGCTCCAGTTTCATCCACCTCATTAGAACTGATTCAAATGTATTCTTTTTAATGGCTGAGTAATACTCCATTGTGATATGTACCATAGCTTTCTTATCCATTCATCTGCTGATGGACATCTAGGTTGCTTCCATGTCCTGACTATTATAAACAGTGCTGCGATGAACATTGGGGTACATGTGTCTCTTTCCCTTCTGGTTTCCTCAGTGTGTATGCCCAGCAGTGGGATTGCTGGATCATAAGGCAGTTCTATTTCCAGTTTTTTAAGGAATCTCCACACTGTTCTCCATAGTGGCTGTACTAGTTTGCATTCCCACCAACAGTGTAAGAGGGTTCCCTTTTCTCCACACCCTCTCCAGCATTTATTGCTTGTAGACTTTTGGATCGCAGCCATTCTGACTGGTGTGAAATGGTACCTCATAGTGGTTTTGATTTGCGTTTCTCTGATAATGAGTGATGTTGAGCATCTTTTCATGTGTTTGTTAGCCATCTGGATGTCTTCTTTGGAGAAATGTCTATTTAGTTCTTTGGCCCATTTTTTGATTGGGTCATTTATTTTTCTGGAGTTGAGCTGTAGGAGTTGCTTGTATATTCTCGAGATTAGTTGTTTGTCAGTTGCTTCATTTGCTATTATCTTCTCCCATTCTGAAGGCTGTCTTTTCACCTTGCTAATAGTTTCCTTTGATGTGCAGAAGCTTTTAAGGTTAATTAGGTCCCATTTGTTTATTTTTGCCTTTATTTCCAATATTCTGGGAGGTGGGTCATAGAGGATCCTGCTGTGATGTATGTCAGAGAGTGTTTTGCCTATGTTCTCCTCTAGGAGTTTTATAGTTTCTGGTCTTACGTTTAGATCTTTAATCCATTTTGAGTTTATTTTTGTGTATGGTGTTAGAAGGTGTTCTAGTTTCATTCTTTTACAAGTGGTTGACCAGATTTCCCAGCATCACTTGTTAAAGAGATTGTCTTTAATCCATTGTATATTCTTGCCTCCTTTGTCCAAGATAAGGTGTCCATATGTGCGTGGATTTATCTCTGGGCTTTCTATTTTGTTCCATTGATCTATATTTCTTTGTGCCAGTACCATACTGTCTTGATAACTGTGGCTTTGTAGTAGAGCCTGAAGTCAGGTAGGTTGATTCCTCCAGTTCCATTCTTCTTTCTCAAGATCGCTTTGGCTATTCGAGGTTTTTTGTATTTCCATACAAATTGTGAAATTATTTGTTCTAGCTCTGTGAAGAATACTGTTGGTAGCTTGATAGGGATTGCATTGAATCTATAGATTGCTTTGGGTAGTATACTCATTTTCACTATATTGATTCTTCCAATCCATGAACATGGTATATTTCTCCATCTGTTAGTGTCCTCTTTGATTGCTTTCACCAGTGTTTTATAGTTTTCTATATATAGGTCTTTAGTTTCTTTAGGTAGATATATTCCTAAGTATTTTATTCTTTCTGTTGCAATGGTGAATGGAATTGTTTCCTTAATTTCTCTTTCTGTTTTCTCATTATTAGTGTATAGGAATGCAAGGGATTTCTGGGTGTTGATTTTATATCCTGCAACTTTACTATAGTCATTGATTAGTTCTAGTAATTTTCTGGTGGAGTCTTTAGGGTTTTCTATGTAGAGGATCATGTCATCTGCAAACAGTGAGAGCTTTACTTCTTCTTTTCCAATTTGGATTCCTTTTATTTCTTTTTCTGCTCTGATTGCTGTGGCCAAAACTTCCAAAACTATGTTGAATAGTAATGGTGAAAGTGGGCACCCTTGTCTTGTTCCTGACTTTAGAGGAAATGCTTTCAATTTTTCACCACTGAGGATAATGTTTGCTGTGGGTTTGTCATATATAGCTTTTATTATGTTGAGGTATGTTCCTTCTATTCCTGCTTTCTGGAGAGTTTTGATCATAAATGGATGTTGAATTTTGTCAAAGGCTTTCTCTGCATCTATTGAGATAATCATATGGTTTTTATTTTTCAATTTGTTAATGTGGTGTATTACATTGATTGATTTGCAGATATTGAAGAATCCTTGCATCCCTGGGATAAAGCCCACTTGGTCATGGTGTATGATCTTTTTAATGTGTTGTTGGATTCTGATTGCTAGAATTTTGTTAAGGATTTTTGCATCTATGTTCATCAGTGATATTGGCCTGTAGTTTTCTTTTTTTGTGGGATCTTTGTCAGGTTTTGGTATTAGGGTGATGGTGGCCTCATAGAATGAGTTTGGAAGTTTACCATCCTCTGCAATTTTCTGGAAGAGTTTGAGCAGGATAGGTGTTAGCTCTTCTCTAAATTTTTGGTAGAATACAGCTGTGAAGCCGTCTGGACCTGGGCTTTTGTTTGCTGGAAGATTTTTGATTACAGTTTCAATTTCCGTGCTTGTGATGGGTCTGTTAAGATTTTCTATTTCTTCCTGGTCCAGTTTTGGAAAGTTGTACTTTTCTAAGAATTTGTCCATTTCTTCCACATTGTCCATTTTATTGGCATATAATTGTTGATAGTACTCTCTTATGATCCTTTGTATTTCTGTGTTGTCTGTTGTGATCTCTCCATTTTCATTTCTAATTTTATTGATTTGATTTTTCTCCCTTTGTTTCTTGATGAGTCTGGCTAATGGTTTGTCAATTTTATTTATCCTTTCAAAAAACCAGCCTTTTGGTTTTGTTGATTTTTGCTATGATCTCTTTTGTTTCTTTTGCATTTATTTCTGCTCTAATTTTTAAGATTTCCTTCCTTCTACTAACCCTGGGGTTCTTCATTTCTTCCTTTTCTAGTTGCTTTAGGTGTAGAGTTAGGTTATTTATTTGACTTTTTTCTTGTTTCTTGAGGTGTGCCTGTATTGCTATGAACTTTCCCCTTAGGACTGCTTTTACCGTGTCCCACAGGTTTTGGGTTGTTGTGTTTTCATTTTCATTCGTTTCTATGCACATTTTGATTTCTTTTTTGATTTCTTCTGTGATTTGTTGGTTATTCAGCAGCGTGTTGTTCAGCCTCCATATGTTGGAATTTTTAATAGTTTTTCTCTTGTAATTGAGATCTAATCTTACTGCATTGTGGTCAGAAAAGATGCTTGGAATGATTTCTATTTTTTTGAATTTACCAAGGCTAGCTTTATGGCCCAGGATGTGATCTATCCTGGAGAAGGTTCCATGTGCGCTTGAGAAAAAGGTGAAATTCATTGTTTTGGGATGAAATATCCTATAGATATCAATTAGGTCTAACTGGTCTATTGTATCATTTAAAGTTTGTGTTTCCTTGTTAATTTTCTGTTTAGTTGATCTATCCATAGGTGTGAGCGGGGTATTAAAGTCTCCCACTATTATTGTGTTATTGCTAATTTCTCCTTTCATACTTGTTAGCATTTGTCTTACATACTGCGGTGCTCCCGTGTTGGGTGCATATATATTTATAATTGTTATATCTTCTTCTTGGATTGATCCTTTGATCATTATGTAGTGACCTTCTTTGTCTCTTTTCACAGCCTTTGTTTTAAAGTCTATTTTATCTGATATGAGTATTGCTACTCCTGCTTTCTTTTGGTCCCTATTTGCATGGAAAATGTTTTTCCAGCCCTTCACTTTCAGTCTGTATGTGTCCCCTGTTTTGAGGTGGGTCTCTTGTAGACAACATATGTAGGGGTCTTGTTTTTGTATCCATTCAGCCAGTCTTTGTCTTTTGGTTGGGGCATTCAACCCATTTACGTTTAAGGTAATTACTGATAAGTATGATCCCGTTGCCATTTACTTTATTGTTTTGGGTTCAAATTTATACACCCTTTTTGTGTTTCCTGTCCAGAGAATATCTTTAGTATTTGTTGGAGAGCTGGTTTGGTGGTGCAGAATTCTCTCAGCTTTTGCTTGTCTGAAAAGCTTTTGATTTCTCCTTCATATTTGAATGAGATCCTTGCTGGGTACAATAATCTGGGCTGTAGGTTATTTTCTTTCAACATTTTAAGTATGTCTTGCCATTCCCTCCTGGCTTGAAGAGTTTCTATTGAAAGATCAGCTGTTATCCTTATGGGTATTCCCTTGTGTGTTATTTGTTGTTTTTGCTTGCTGCTTTTAATATTTGTTCTTTGTGTTTGATCTTTGTTAATTTGATTACTATGTGTCTTGGGGTGTTTCGCCTTGGGTTTATCCTGTTTGGGACTCTCTGGGTTTCTTGGACTTGGGTGATTATTTCCTTCCCCATTTTAGGGAAGTTTTCAACTATTATCTCCTCAAGTATTTTCTCATGGTCTTTCTTTTTGTCTTCTTCTTCTGGGACCCCTATGATTCGAATGTTGTAGCGTTTAATATTGTCCTGGAGGTCTCTGAGATTGTCCTCATTTCTTTTAATTCGTTTTTCTTTTATCCTCTCTGATTCATTTATTTCTACCATTCTATCTTCTAATTCACTAATCCTATCTTCTGCCTCTGTTATTCTACTATTTGTTGCCTCCAGAGTGTTTTTAATTTCACTTATTGCATTATTCATTATATATTGACTCTTTTTTATTTCTTCTAAGTCCTTGTTAAACCTTTCTTGCATCTTCTCAATCCTTGCCTCCAGGCTATTTATCTGTGATTCCATTTTAATTTTAAGATTTTGGATCAATTTCACTATCATTATTCAGAATTCTTTATCAGGTAGATTCCCTACCTCTTCCTCTTTTGTTTGGTTTGGTGGGCATTTATCCTGTTCTTTTATCTGCTGGGTATTCCTCTGTTCCTCTGTCTCTTCATCTTGTTTAAATTGCTGAGTTTGGGGTGTCCTTTCTGTATTCTGGCAGTTTGTGGAGTTCTCTTTATTGTGGTGTTTCCTCGCTGTGTGTGGGTTTGTACAGGTGGCTTGTCAAGGTTTCCTGGTTAGGGAAGCTTGTATCGATGTTCTGGTGGGTGGAGCTGTATTTCTTCTCTCTCCTTTCGAAGAGTTGGGTTGCTTTTCTGGGTGCCTGATGTCCTCTGCCAGCATTCAGAAGTTGTTTTGTGGAATTTACTCGACGTTTAAATGCTCTTTTGATGAATTTTTGGGGGAGACAGTGTTCTCCCCGCCCTACTCCTCCGCCATCTTGGCTCCTCCCCTCCATCTGTCTTGACTCCTGCTTTTCTCTGCTAGTTCTGAGAGGGTAACAGGCAGAAAGGCCAGGGGTCTCCAAACTCTCCAAAGGGAGGAAATAGCCTACAAGTGTCAGACATTTTTCTCTCTCTTAAGTGGCAGGAGGAAACAAACTAGCAATATTTTTTCCTTCTCTATACAAATTTAAAAGGAGGTTTCTTTTAAAATACTGTGTTGCCATAATGACACCTGATTTCGCCTGAAGTTAACTTCTCAAACCTAGAGATAACCAATGCCTTTTTCTTATGGAAATGTTTGTCTTAAGCTTCTGTCTTCAAGTCGGTTCTGCCTCTTGGCTCAGAACCTGCTTGACAAACCAGTTATGTTATACTCAGATATTGTTCCTCTAATCTGTGTAAATGAAACTATTTGTATAGTGGTCTGCCCTTCTTCAAGATTCAAGTTAATCATTTTATGGCCCAGGCTAAACCATTTGGTGCCAAGATTATCCCAAAATGCATCTTATGGGTGAGGGGCCTGGTGCCATTCTAAATTTTAAGACATTCCTTTCTTTCATTAACAGACTGCTAGTGACTATATAACATCCAGCTGAAGACTAGCAGGAGGGTACTCTTCTGCCCCCTTCTGATGCCTATGTCAGAAGCTTTCTCTATCTCCTTTATACTTTAATAAAACTTTATTACACAAAAGCTCTGAGCGATCAAGCCTCGTCTTTGGCCCCGGATTGAATTCTTCTCCTCTTGGGGCCAAGAATCCCGGCGTCTGCGTGATTCAACAACAACCTTTCAGTTCCAGGATTTTTTACTTTTCAAATGCATTTATGCCTGTGTTATGGTCCCCTCCATTTCCTACTTTTATCAACAAATTTCCTGGTAGGTCTTCTCTAGGACAGGGTTCTACTTTGTAAAGAAAAATTAGCACGTGTTACCTGGATCTCCATTTTCCTCAGTTTGCGGCTTCTGGGCGACTCCTGAGGTTCCCATGTCCCTGGTCACGGGTTGAGCCAAATGACCGGGCTCTTTGGGAATCTGCATCAGAGGAACTTCCATGTGCTCCTGTGGGAAGTTCTCCTCCAGTGGTGGCTGTGTGTCTACAGGAGAGAACGTATTGGGCTGGCAAAGCTCAATGACGAGCCCCCCTCCAGCACGCCCCCAGCACACAACTCCGTGGCCCCCCACCCTGCCCTTCATGCGCTGGCACCCCACAGGGCAAAACTGGGCAAGGAAAGAAGAGTTTCAACTGCTTTTCTCTCACATCACAGATATCTAATCTACATGATAAAATTTATGGAGAAACCCTGATCCCAAAGCATTTCATAAATATCTTTCCTTGTAGGGACTTCAATGAACCTAACTTCCCTTGGCAAACCAACATATGCCCACACAGAAAAATGTGGAAAAGGGAATTCTAGTCAAGAGCAGAAATAGCAAACATCTACTCCACAAAGAAGTAACAGATCTCCTCCACACAGAAGCAGGCTTGCTTCACAGAGCTGGTACAGGGAAGGACGTGACATGCAAAGGCAGCTCGCTGAGGTGCCTTTCAAATCTCTTCAAAGTATACCTAAGAGTCTGTATACTTCCATCTCAGAAGCACAGGGACAGAGGAAAGAGCATGGAGCTAGGAATCAACTTTTCTAGGGTTCTGCCTCAGGGTCTGTCCAGTCGCTCTTTACGGAATGGCTTCTACGTCAAGTGCTGTATTAGGAGGCTCTGCATCCTGGTTCCGTTCCTTGGTTGGAATGGAATCTGAATGCAAGAACTCAAGGGCTTGGTAGAATTTAACTGATCAAAGTGCCTGCCTTAACAGGGCAGGGAAGAACATGGCATCCATTGAAGATGAAAGCTGGGCAGGGGGGTGACTACTTTGGAAGTCCAGTAGTTAAGACTCTGCATTTCCACTGCAGGGGGCTTGGGTTCGATCCCTGGTTAGGGAACTAAGATCTTACACGTCGCTCAGTGCGGCCAAAAAACAAAACCAACCAAGCAAAAACATTCTTAAAAAAAAGAAGAAGAATGTTAGAGGGCATGAACTCAGGCAAGGAATCAAGTTAAGAGTTAATGCCAGTCCACCCCTGGACAGACAGGAGTTATTTTATGGTGAAGAAAATGTGTTCAAAAAGCGCTTTCATGAAATTGGTAAGCTGTCACCAGGTCTACTTTGTACACCATTTTCTTGCTCGAGTCTTTTTCTTTTTATAAAGTTTCCTGCTGAGGATGCTACCGGTCTCAACGTCTAAGTGAAAAGTGGATCAAGAAATATTTATCTATACTCCAGCCTTCAAGAGAGAAGGTGGGAAGGCCCGTGTGGACATCCCTGTATTGCCCCTCACCTCTGGGCACATTGGGACCAGTGGAGAGACCTTCAAAGATCAGGCACGAGGCACTTCAGCGGCCCCCCGGCCCCCATGCCTGTTTCTCAAGCCCAACCCTACAAGGCCATAAGTGGGTACCTCACCTTCTGCTGGTCCATCCCAGCCTCCCTCTACAGGCTGTGCCGCTGCTGGGGGAGCAGTCTCCTCCACTGTGGCGTGTTTGTACCTGACGAAATAGATCAGGTCTTGAACATCATCGAGCACCGCAGCCTCCTCAAAGACGCTACTATCCTTTGTTTCCAGGTCTCTGTTTTCCGTCACGCGAGCATCGAGCATATTCTCTGCCTCTGTCAGAATGTGTGACTCCCAAGCACGAAAGACCTTATCGAGGACTTTCTCCACGTTATAGGGCAGGCTCTCGCTCTGAGCTGACTTCAGCTTGGATGACATGTCCTGGAACATGGCTTCCAGCTTGTGGATGTCAAAGTACTTCTGGAATCGCTGCAGAGACTGCTGATCTTTAAAGAAGCTGCTGATTATGGGCAAGTCCTCCAAATGGACACTCTCCTCAGGCTGCACAGGGGCATGTGGAGCCCAGGGGAATGGGTCATCATCAGGGTCCTCGGCAGCAGACCCCTGGCTTCCTGGGTCCACGAATTTCTCTGCATCCTCGTCGTCCTCTTTTGAGGGCTCTACCCCAGGCTTCTCCATGAGCCCTGAGGTCTTTGGGTGGCCCTCATGGTTGTCTTCTTTAAGATAATCAGGATCTTTCTTCTGAGACGCTTCCCCTAACTCTGGAGTCTGATTTTCTTTCTTGCCAGGAAAGTCACTTCCTTCAGAGGGTCTCTGTACCTTCTGATGCACAGGAGAGCTTCCTTCTTTTTCCACCACCGGGCCACCTGCGTCCCTGCCCAGACTGTCTACCGTTTTACCCGCAGTCTCATTTTTTCTTTCATTTTCCGATATATGACTAGTTTCTTCTTTGTTTTTTTCAGTTTCTGGATCAGTCTTAATGGCACCTGAAACAGATTTGTCAGGGTTTTGCAGGTCAACATCTAACCTCTTATCCTGAATCTCAGGACTTTTTTCTTTAGACTGCTTTGCACTTATAGCATTTTCATCCTCCAGGAGTTCTTCAGGGCTGTAATCTTCATCTTCTGGGTTTGGTTCTTTTGGGTGGAAGCCTCGCCCTTCTGTGCTATCAGTTTGGCCTGTTTTTCTTACTTCCTGCCCTTCATCCGAGGCATCCTTGGTGACCCTGGTGACCTCTTCTTCAGAGAGCTCTCTCTTTTCGCTCACTTGCTTATTAACTGCGGCAGCCACATCTCCTTGTTGCCAGGAAAGCTTTCTTTCCAGAATGGGACCCTCTTCTTCCAGGTCTCCTGGCAAGCCCATGTCATCTGGAGAGGAGAACCTAGTCTGATTTTGAAGTTTAAGAAGCCGATCCTTTATAAGTTCTGCGCTAGGATGCTCCCCCGAAAGCACGTGTGGTTTAGGCCCACTTATTGAACCGTCTACTTCGTCCACGCTGTCTTTGGAAGCATTAGGCTGATGATCGCCCGAGGGGGCTGCCACGCCCACAGATTCCTGTTCAGTCTTTCCTTCATCCTCTTGATTCCCCGCCGCTTTTGCTTGCCGGACTGAGTCACTCTTTGAGGCACCTTCCAAACTCCACCCTGAGGGCTTTTCTTCGTGAAGCATTTCTTTGGAGATGTGAACGGCTGCTCCTTTCAGGTCATTCTCTTGGTTAGCAAAGGCTGATTTTAATGTTTCTGTACTTTTTTCAGCAGCTGGTGAAGAGCTGAGGTGGCCACTCTGAGAAGAGCCCTGCACAGCCTGGTCTTCTTGCGTCTCGTCCTCTAGCCCTACCTCATGCTGCACCCAGTCCCTCCTGGGCTCCTCAACTTTCCGCCCCTTGCCTTTCATGTGAAGTCCTGTGCCCACTTCCGGGTCGTCGTCACTGTCTGCTTTGGGGACTTCTACATTCACAAGGTGGTCTGCTGCCTTTTCAGGGTCAGTACGATCTTCTGGTCGTGGTTTCCCCAATCTGCTATCCATGACTAATGGGTCATCCTCTTCCTTTGAATCAGAACTCTCTAAATCTGTGTCTGTGTTTTCTTCCCCTTCCATAACATCAGAGAAGACAGTATCTTCCCGGTGTTTTGGTATCTCTTTATCACCCTTTTTGATGTCTGGGGGCTGAGTTTCCTCAACTTTATGCTCTTCGTTTGAATTCTGCTCTTTCTCTGTTGGGTGTTTCTCAATTCCGGAGTGCCCTGGAGTTTTCGTATCTTCTCCATCTGTAAAGGTTAGTAACGGCAGCTCATCAAAGTCTTCTTTATTCTCCTCTTCTTCCTTTCCCACTGTGTAATACTCAGGATCCAAATCCTCAACAAAATCATCCTCTAATGAAGTAACAAGTCTGGTTGTCTCATCATCAGATACAAGTGCATCTGCAGTTGAGCCAAATTTGGTTTTCAAGTCCAGAGTCATTTCTGTTTTCAAAAGTTTATAAGCATCGATCTTCTCCTGCTCGTGCGAGACCTGAGAACTATTGCTGGTTTTGTTGTTTTCACTGTCTGGCACTTTTAACTTATCTTGCAGCATTTCTCCAAAAGATTCAAATGAAGTTCGCTCTCCCTGAGCATGACCTGTTTGACTGTTTACCTGGGGGTGGCTCTTCTGAGCCTCAGATCTTTCCCTGAGTTCCGCAGTGTTTTCTGAGAGTACGCTTTCACTTTCCTCTGAGTTGGGTTCTCCTGGCTCAGGTTCAGTGTCACTTTCATTAGATGCTTCAGGAGGTTCTTCCACACGCTGAGCAGTTTTTTCTTTAACTTCTTCAGAATCTTCAGTGGCAGAATCATACAATTCCAAAAATCCTAAAAGTTCTTCGACATTATAATTATCAAAATCATCTCTTCCCCCATCAAAACAAACGAAATCTGTCTCCTGCAAGGCAAAGAAAAACATTAGCGTGTCACTAACCGAGTGTCAAAAGAACACGTGCTTGCCCACGCTAATGACGGAGATGATTGCAAATTCATGTTTGGTCCTGGCGGGGCTTTTGTGCCAACCCTGGGGAGTCAGGAGATAGAAGGATAGACCCCCATCTTTCCCTTGGCTTTGTATTTCCATGAGGAAGGGCTCTGACCTGAGTAATGTTCCTGGCTTCCCTTCATTCTCTTTTTCCCTGAGGAGGAATGACTCATGTGGCTGGTAGGTTTGTCCTGCACCACCCCTGTTCTCTGCTTGGGCCTGGCTGGAGGGAACACGCACCCTCTCTCTTCCGTGCTGGCAGTTTTATAAGGGACAGTCCACTAGGAGAGCCCCCTAGTTGGCTAGCTCTGCCTGTGGCTGGGTAAGTGTGTCTCATTCTAGACTGCCATGTTCAAAGCCCATTAATTTCTGCACACTTGAGCTGTGTTCTCCAAAAAGTTTTATCAGTAAGAGATGGTGACATCCTGGTCTCCATCTACCTGCCTGCTGGGTTTCTCAGTTTGTTCTGAGTACAAGCAGGGAAAAGTAGGGCATCATTTATTGGTCCTCCCCCCTTCCAGCATTTATACCTGATGCTCTGGGAATTTAATCCGTAATAGTTTGTCCAGAAGAAATTGGAAGACCACCCAGCATCTCCCTCATCCTCCCCTCTAGGCTGTACTTTCCTGCTTACCTAGCTGGAAACAGGCAGTACCACCTTGCTGACAGGCTCTCGGTCTACACGGATTCCTGACTTATACTTTACTTGGACTGGGAAAGTTAAATCAGCTTAAGAAGCATCTTACTGAAATACAAGTGCAGGGGAAGTAAAAATATCGAGGGACAAAGAATGGTGTCGGGGGCTCCAACTTAACCATCACAAGTACAGCTTGAAGACAAGATTCAGTGAGGGATGCACTCCACTCTAAATCAGGGTTCTGATTAGGTGTCAAAGAGATCTGCTTTCAGACTACCCATAAACCTAATACTTTTTTTTAACCTCTGCTAGTAAACAAATTGACATAAAAGGGGTCATTAAACAGAGCAAAAAGTTTAAAAACCAACAAAGATAATTTCCTTCCCCTAACTAAAGTCTCAGAGTCCTTGGAGAGACCGGACAAGTGTGGCAGGAACGAATGATTCCTCTGCTCACCACGTGCCTTTCTAAGCCATTTCTTCACGTTGAGGGAAGCATGGAGTGAGAGGTGCAACAAGAAGGTGGAATCCCCAACAAATGAGGTCTCTGTGACCCATGAGCTGCTGTCTAGCGTATAATTTCCCTCCCAGCAGGATCCTCATTAGGAGCAAGGACTAACAGGCAATCAGGCTGATTTCATGACCCTTGGGAAGACAAAAAGTTTCAAGAATAGCAACGGCTCTGTGGCTTCATCTATTCAGCAGAGCTCAGCTATACATGCCCCAGGCGGGCAGCCTGCACACTCTTGCAGAGACTCCAAAGAGTTGCTTGAAGATTTCTGTTTGAAGGTGGGTTTCAATTCTTATTAATTTTAAACCTCCAGAAAATAATCAGCTGGAGTAAGGATCCCAGAACACAAAATCCTTGTCATCACAAAGCTACTTAAATTAGTGCACCTGGATGAATGCCTTCCAGACTGTGCAGTCAGGACCTTGCAGATTCGAGGCTGGACCGTGTGTGAAATACTCAGGTTCCCTTTTCCAGAATCTATCCCATAACTCTAATCCCTTAAATCATTAAAGAGTCCAAAAGAAAACCTTATGGCCTAACGTATAATTTAGGGTTTGATTAATTTAACCTGATTTCTATATACTCAAAATGTCTAAAGGCTATTCAATGAGTATTGAGACAACTTCTCATCTTGCTCGAAGTAAAAAAAAAAAAAAAATTACTTCAGGTAATTTGAAGTAAAAAAAAGTAAAAAAAAAATTTATTTACTTCCTGAATTTAATAACTAAATACAAAGATACTGAATTCATTTTTTTCTCATATCAAGTAGCAAATAAAAATCCTGAATAAGCATACACAGCTTTGTACAAGAACACCTACTTCAACATAGAACTGTCAGATTCTGATACAAAGTCTGCCATAAATTCTTTTCAAACTTCTCTTTTCTTTAAAGGCAGTCTGATAAATTAAAATCTGATACACAGATGTTAACTTGTTTTTCCTTTTTTGATCAAAACACATTCGAAATTAGTTAATTAAGTGTAACCCTAACTCCAACCCTAATTTTTTATGATTTTATGTGTTTTGATCAAAACACATTCAAAATTAGTTAATTCGGTGTAATTGGTGAATTTGTAAGTCTATTTATAACTGAGAACAACAACAAGAGAATCCACAACTTACATCTGTTGGAACTTGCAGCTCTTCTTGAGTATATTCATGGACTACTTGGATTAAATCCTTTGGAAAATATCCAAAAGTATGCCCAACCTACATTAAAAAACAGCAGAAGAAATGAGTATCAATCAAAATTCTGTATAAGAAACATAAATGAGAGACCTCTCAGTAGTGAGAGGAAACATACAGATAGGCAGATATAACCACAAGAGAGAGATAGTTGCTGTTATGATTACAGAGATTATTATTCCAAAATAAATTAATACAGAATGTTGTAAGGACAACTTTTCTAAAACTACTGAAATTTTCTTTCAATATTCAGCTTAATTCTAAACACAGGGCACATACAGTGAGATTTCTGAAATAGCTAGAAGATCTGTACAAGAGAAAGTGTATATTATGCAATTAAAACTATGTAAATAAAAGTTGGTTAGAAATAATTCCAAATACCCTCTAACAAGAATTTATCTGCACATTTCACAGCATCACTCATAAACCAGGTCTTAGACGTATTAATAAGTGAAAAAAAAAATACATTTCTGAAATGCATGACCAGTACAACAAAAGGCAAATATTGACTGATACCATGGACTGCACTAGCTTTTTCCAAACTAGATTTTCAAGTTTTGTGGGAGAAAATAAAATTCATACTAATCTACACAGCAAGCTTAGTTTCATGCAAGTAAAGACAGAAGATAATCCCATTTATCTATAGCACGAACAGCTTTCCCAACAAGAATACTGGAATGGGTTGCCATTTCCTTCTCCAGGGGATCTTCCCAACCCAGGGATTGAACCACTGGGTCTCTTGCATTGCAGGTGGTCTCTTGACTGAACCACCAAGGAGACCTAAAAGGTATTATTATCAGTATATTGTGTGTCCTCTTGAGAAACACATACTGTCTTTTACTAACTATAGTCTGAAAGGGAGTAGCAGATCTCTTCCCAATCAATAAAGGAGGAGACTGACAAGCAGATCAAATGCACAGAAAGAAAAAAAAAAAAAAGAGGGTATCTTATCACTAACTCCTAAAATACCCACATTATGAGAGCTTTTGTTATATTTGGCAACTCTGTGAAAGCCAGTTTTACTAGAACACTGCCTTGAAGATTAGATAAGACAGTGCAATTTTAAATTGCTACACTGGCAGTTAAAGTATAAAATTCTAAAAAACCAAAAGAAAAAAAAAAGCTGCAGAATGAAAACTAAAAAACAGAAACAAGAACCATCTTGAAAGCTCAGGAGACAGAGTTTTTAATCATGAAATGAGAGGGGAGGCTGAGGGAAAATACACTTTTTTCCTTCTCAGGAAAAGTTTATTAAGAGAATCTAGAAAAGGCAAAGAAATCAGAGCTATGTGGAGAAAGGAAATACATTTATCTTGGTGTGATCTTTGTCAACTGAGACCACAAGTTGTAAAAAACTCCATATATTTTTACATTGAGTAGGTCCTGTTTCTTAGGATCTGACAAAAAGACACAGAATCATAGGTCCTCATGATTGAAGGTAACTTTTATATCTAATCTTGCTTCTATATCTCATCTCTGTTGATTTGATTTGGGAAAAGAATAGTGTTTCAAGAGAACAAGTACATTAGCTACACTTGGGACAAATGGAAACAAGTGCTGCTCCCTGAAAGGAGATATTCACAAGGAAAATGGGTAAGACACATGCCCCGTTACAGAGTTTCTGACTTTACTAGAGCTAAGACAGTACACATTAACTGCGATACAAGGCAGTAAAAGGAATGCCACACGAGTAGTGCAAACAAAGCGCCGCCTGCACGGTTATTAGACAGCAAAGATCCCTTCTGGCTGAGAGCTGAGGGCAGGGTTTCCCTGCAAAGGCAGGGTCAGAGTCAGGAACCAGAAAGATTGGCAGGCTCTCTAGAGGTGAAAAGTCAAGTTCACTTACCCAAATGCTCCAACTTCACCACTTTATCAAAAACGGTATGGGCTTGAAAAAAAAAACGTTCCAAGAGTAAAGGCTATCAAGAAATCTCATGCAATAGACTTGAAAGGAACAAAACAGATTCTCTTCTGAATATGGTGATTCAATTGGTGTGTGTATGTTTGTTAGTCGCTCAGTTGGGTACGACTCTTTGTGACTCTATGGATTGTAGCCTGCCAGGCTCCTCTGTCCATGGAATTCTCCAGGCAAGAACACTGGAGTGGGTAGCCATCTACTTCTCCAGGGGATTTTCCCGACTCAGGGATCAAACCCAGGTCTCCTGCACTGCAGGCAGATTCTTCAGCATCTGAGCCATTCAACTGGGATTCTGCCTAAATAGAAAGGTTGACCTGACCAGTTGGTCTTACTGGAGGAATGTGGACCACCAGCAAAATAAATCTGTTTTTCCCAATAGGGGATTCTTAAGCTTTCTTTTCTGTTGTTTGATTTACAGACAGTGAAAATGTTCACCTTTGGGACTGAGTGTTTCTCTAAGTTTGGACAATCCTTAGGTATTCAGGACTCTTACTACTTTCAATAAATAATCAGGCAACACATCACATAGAAAGGAAGGGACAATAGCTCATAAGCCTCCCAATCAGGTCACTTCTAGTGAATCACCTCATTAAAAACATCAAAGCATGACAAGTCATTGATTTCCATGTCCACCATCCCCGCACCCACAGAGCTGGCTGGGAATAGACCTGCTGGGAAGAACTTGTGGGAGCAAGTGTCCAAAGAGCAGGAAAAGGATGCCCCAGCAGTTGCAAGCAAAACAAGCAAACAAACAGGAAAGCACACAGCAAAAATCACATTTTGCTTTTTTAACAGAAACAGCACACATGATTAGGTATGTTAACAGTTTAGAAAAAAAAATCTTTTAAAAAATCAGCTCTTAACAGGAATGCCTGAAACACTACCTTGCCCATATTTTAGAGGATTAAGTCTAATGCTCACGAATCCTTCCTTTTTGAAACAATGAAGTTAAGACGTTTCAAAGTGAAGTGAAGTTTCAGGTTTCACTATTGGTAACCACCAGTTTGTTTTCTGCATCTGTGAGACTGCTTCTGTTTCGTTATATTCATTTGTCTTACTCTTTAGCTTCCACATATAAGTGGAAGTATTTGTATGTACAGTATTTGTAATGTACAGTATTTGTCTTTGCCGTATTTCACTAACACAACACCCTCCAATCCACCCATGTTGCAGATAGGAAGACTGCAGTCTTTTAATGAATGAACAATACTCTATTGCAACTCAACAGACATGAGTTTGAGTAAACTCCAGGAGTTGGCGATGGACAGGGAGGCCTGAAGAGCTGCAGTCCATGGGGTTGCAAAGAGTCAGACACGACTGAGAGACTGAACCTAACTGAAATGAACTGAATACTCTACTGTGTGTGTGTGTGTGTGTGTGTGTGTGTATATATATATATATATACACATACACACATATATATATATATACACCACATCCTTATTTGCTACGTATGGAGCACTCGTGGCTTGTAAGGCCTGACTCTGAGGAGCAGCACCTGGAAGCAGTTCACTTCTGTTGGAGACCCTCTTCTGCGCCAGGCCTGATGCCAGCAGGGGACACAGAACGAGCCCCTTTTTCCACAGTCAAGCAGAGGGGACAAGTTAACTCCATCAAAGACTCTAAGAAACTGTAGCTACTTAAATCTACAGTGCTAAACAAGTCAATAAAAAGGCAGAAAATTATGTCAAATTTTTACTTACACTTCCAGCCCAAACTTCAGGTGATCCCCCTGCCAGTTTATAGTAGACATATACAGTGTCTCCTTTTTTAAAATTCACAAAACGACAATCCGGGCCTGTAAAATCTTCTAGAGCCTCACCCCGGTACATTAGCACTGTATAGAAAGAGGGGTGGAAAAAAAGCGGGTATCAGGATTCAACTTTCAAATATTGATTTATCAGGAAACATAACAATCCACTGTAAACAACAATCAAGCTTCTCCAGTACTCTCTGAAACCAATCAGCCTCAACTCATATGCTCAGAGCATCTATAGAGCTGTATCGTTATAAATCAGGACATCCCCCTGCAAGTAGCCAGGAGAGAGGGAAATTTGCCCTGTTTTTCTCTATGGATAATGCAAACAAAAAGCAATGCGTCCACTGCCACACGTGGCTGGTCTCGAGTGAAACTCCTGGTTCCCTCTCTAACCATCCAGCTTTCAGTCTTTGCTGTTTCATAATTATAAAAAGCTTCATTTTGCAGTTGGGTAAATTCAAGCACAGAGGCAACTAGTGTAAGCATGACTACATGCAGTGGTAATAGGTAACTGGGGAGAGCACCCAAGAACCCCCAAGAGGTCAATTAACTTGAACTAACCACTAAAAGGCCCTCTTCAAGTGGTTGTAACTGCTACTGTGCAACAGTAAACACCTTCCACTTCACTTGCAGTCAAGTTGCTCTGTCAGTATCTGGATAAATGAATGGAAAAGGCTATCATACCCAATTATGGATCCAATCACATAAGATAATATCTTCTGAAAGCACATAATGCTGAATATATCCAACATCAAGGAGGTTTATTTATTTCTAAAAACAAAATCAAAAGTGGGCAAACAGGTTTTGTTTCTATAAGCAAAATCGTATGTGGCAGGGACAAGCAAAACCATGAGAACTGTCCAGTAGTTACCTTCAGTCTTAACATGCAGGACTTAAACTATATTCGATCTAGAAATTGATAGAAGCAGTATTTTTCTTTTTGTTGGCCAAATATACAGCTTCTCGTCAAATGAAATAACAAATGCAATTAAATAGCAGAGAAAGGGAAGGATGAAACGGAAATAACACTTGTTCTAAAAGCCAACTGGCAATAAGTACCTTAAGATGTATCTTTACATACATATTTGAGGGACAAACACATATTTAAAGGGGGTTATTTGGATTTTGAAGCTGATTATTTAAATACATGTCAGCATTCTAATTCAGATATAATTAGGTGAGAGGCAAAGTTGAAGGTGATGGACAATTCTTAAATTGATAGACTGGGGATCCTATCAGAATTGGAAATAGGAAGATCACTGCAGGGGTATAATAATAAATCAGACGACAACATAATGCACTCCGTGGGGCAGCTACCTGAAAAGCACACAAGGACAGCTAACATGGACACACCTTACTAAACAAAACACTTTATGCAATACAACAGGGGACCCAGACCCTGCTCTAGCTGCTGGCTATTGCCTTTGGCTACACTTGTTGGACACCCGCCATTTCTCCAGTTATGTGACACCCATGGGCCCTTCTAACACCATGTCTCCATACTGAGGAAGCATTAGGGATGTTATAATTTTCCAGATGACTGGTTTTGAGGTACCCAGGCAGGATAGTGTTTGAAAGCAAAGCATAGCCAACACTGGCCATATCCAACCTGGACTTACTCTGAGAAAACTACAGGAAAAATTGATGGAAGTTGCTCCACTTTCGTAGCGTTTATTTACATCAGTCTTAGGGTTACCTCTAGGAATGGCTTAAATAAATCCAAGACAGCCTCCTTTCTTTCCACTAATGATGTGGCAGTGCTACGGTTCTTCCGATTGTGAAATCTGTTTTTGAATAACACTGATTTCAATCTAAATAGCTAAACTGTAGGCTTTGGCCTCAGAAGGAATGTTTTTCTATATGCACTGATTACAACACATGAACAACCTTGTGTGAAATGGTTGTCAGTAAGTTACAAGGTTATTTGAGACCACAACGATGATAGGGGCCCAAGGCAAAAGCACAGGAGGAGAGCCCAACAATGTAACTGATCAAGGCTCAAGCTGGCTGGATTTATAAAACCCGTGGGGTATTTACTATTTTCACTTTAACAATCTTCATCTGAGTCTGGGGATCTCTGCCCTTCTCACTACGCCCAGCCCACCCCGAATTCGCGGTTAGGGAACAATTTCGCTTCCTGCGCATTGGAGACCACTGGTACCAGGTGGCCGATGCAGAGTCTCGGCCTCTTTCGAGAGACAGATTTTGGCCTTCCCGATGCCCTCCCTGCCGGGCTATTTGCGGGAGCCTTTCAAGCACAGAAATGATAGGATTGAGGCAGAGCCGGGGAGGAGACCTTGGAACACACCGCACGCCTGGACTCCGGGCTCGTTCCAAACCTCAACTCCAATCCCTGTTGAAAAGGCGGTCCGAGCCCGGAATCTGACTTAAGCAGAGGGGCGAAGGGGCTGCGCCAGGGAGGATTTTCCGAGCCCTAGCAACCTGCAGCAGGGAAGACGCCCACCGAGTCCCGGCGCATCCGCCCCCGGACTGCACCCAGCGAGGACCCGGCGACGGGGGCAGGAAAGCGCTCGCAGGCAGCGTGCGGAGCCCGGGGCGCACGGCGCGCAACCCCATCTCCCCTCGGAGCCGGGGCGTGCCGGGGGAAGGGACATTGCGAGCTGCCCCCGGGGAAACCGGGGGGCCACCTCCGAACCCCCCACACCATCCCCCGCCTCCGTCCGCGAAGGAAAAATGAAAAGCTGGCAACAAGTGGGAGGCAGAGACCCCCACCGCCGAGGCCGGTTGGCCCGGGCGCCCGGAAAGCCGGAGGGGACAGACGCAGGGACCCGGAGGTCGCCCTCCCCCACCACCCGGCGCTCCGCCCTCCCGGCCTGCGCCCCCCGGGTCGGCTTGCGGGGCGGCCGAGCTCCCGCTCCCGCCCCGGCGATGCCCCGGCGCCGCCGCCGCCCTCCCGGCACTCACTGCTGCATTCTTCGTCCGCGCAGAGTTTGAGCTGCGAGAAGCGCCGGCCGGGGTCCTGCTCCGGCTGGCCGGGCACGCGCCAAGGCGGCCCGAGCAGGAGCAGCCAGAAGAGCAGCCCCTGCGCCGCAGCCATGTTGTGGTCACCTCGCGGAGCCGGTGACGCGGAGGACGCGGCCGGGGCGGGCGCCGGCGGGCGGGGCGCGGGGCGCGGGGCGGGGCGCGCGGGCGGGGGACGCGCGGCGGCGGGCGGGGCGGCGCCGGCCGGCTTGTGAGTCCGCTGCCGACACGTCAGCGCGGCCTCCGGGAGAGGACCGCGGGGGTCCCGGAGGAGGAGAAGGACTCGCGCTCCCACCTGCTTGCCGAGGCCTCTTCGTCGGGTGTCTGCCTTGGCAACCGGGACTCTCTTCTTCCTCGTCCAACCGCGTGCCTTTGCCTCGGTCCCTGCGTCGTCCACCCTCCGCGAGACTCCATTCCTCGCTCACTCTGCTCTTCCATCTTGCATCCCCCACCCCGCGCCATCCCACAGCAGGTCCTCTTGGACCCCTTTCTTGCAGCTTCCGATTTCTGGTCCTTCTCAGTCTGGCTCATCCTCACCTCCCCATCGTGGTTTGATACTTCTTTTTCCTAACTACCAAATCCCACGCACGATTTTCCACTGGTAGTCTCGAGTTCGAGATTCCCTCTTCTGATTCCCAGGAGTTTTGGGGCGCATCCCCATCCCGTGATCTCCTTATAGGAAAAGGAGGGGTCAGCAGAATGATGGGTCGCTGATGTACATTAGAGCCCGTGGCCTGCTTGGCCTTTTTCCGCACCCCTCGTCCCCTAGCCTTGGGGGATGTAGATGGGCAATGGGTCCCCATGCTGAGATCTTCAGATTCTGGGGGTTTTATCCATAAGAAATTTAAAGTGTTAGTCGCTCAGTCGTGTCCGATTCTTTACGACCCCATAGAATGTAGCCTTGGAGAAGGCAATGGCACCCCACTCCAGTACTCTTGCCTGGAAAATCCCATGTATGGAGGAGCCTGGAAGGCTGCAGTCCATGGGGTCGCTAAGAGTCGGACACGACTGAGCGACTTCACTTTCACTTTTCACTTTGATGCATTGGAGAAGGAAATAGCAGCCCACTCCAGTGTTCTCGCCTGGAGAATCCCAGGGACAGGGGAGCCTGGTGGGCTGCCGTCTATGGGGTCGCACAGAGTCGGACACAACTGAAGTGACTTAGCAGCAGCAGCAGCAGAATGTAGCCCACCAGCCTCCTCTGTCCAAGAAGGATACTGTCAAGGCAAGAATGCTGGAGTAGGTAGCCATTCCCTTCTCCAGAGGCTCTTCCTTGCCAAGGGATTGAACCAGGGTCTTCTACATTGCAGGCAGGTACTACATTACCGTCTGAGCCAGCAGAGAAGCTCTTATCCATAAGGGGAGAATAATTTAATTCAATGCCAATATGTTGAAATTCCATTTCATGTTACCATTTTAGGCCAGACATTGGACAAAACACTAGGGTGGTGAAGGCAAACATGTAGATCAACAGACAAGCCCACAATTTAGGAGAAACCAACTCACATCAAAACGACGGCAAGCAAAAGTTGTTAGGAAGGAAAAGCTAGTTAGTAGCGTCTACCATTTGTTGAGTGTTTTCTTCATGTCCAGGTGGTATTCTAAAGTCCTTATAGGTATCAGTTTGTTTAATCTTCACAATAATAGTAGGTCCTGTTACTGCCTTCATTTTCAAGATGAAGATATTGCATTTGTCTTTGACCAGGGGCTTCTCTCTATAGTCTCTGCCAAAGCTAATCATCAACTAACCCCAAATGCCAATCAAACCCATTAATTAGTTTCCCAAACTGACTGGATTCCTTAAAAGCAAGAGGAAAGAATGTGGTCCATCTATGCAAACCATAATGTTGAATAAAGAAAAAGACGAGCAAGAGTTCACAGTTGTTTATCTACAGGGACCATGAGATGTCCCACTGGTCCAGTGTCGTTCCCATGCTTTCTGGAGAGACTATACAACAGATTAGGTGACTGTGGAAATAGTATTGCCATTAGGAGTTCTTAATTTCTTTTCTACTATATGTTTCTTTGCTTTAGAATCTTAGATTTATTAGGCATCCCCAACTTAATATGTTGAAAACCAAACTTCTTATTTTCTCTCTCAAGCCATGCTCCTTTCAATATTCCCTATCTCAACAACTGGTCTTTTAATTCTATTTTCTAGATGTTCAAGTAAAAAACTTACAAACCATTCTGACTCCTCTTTGTCTCATACTCCAAGTCCAATCCATCAGATAATCCTGGGCACCCTTTATTTGAATTATTTGATTGAGGTATAGACAGACAGGCAGAGATTTACTCAGTTGTGTCCAACTCTTTGCAACCCCACAGACTGTAACCTGCCAGGCTCCTCTGTCCATAGAATTCTCTAGGCAAGAATACTGGAGTGGGTTGCCATTCCCTTCTCCAGGAGATCTTCTTGACCCATGGATAGAACCTGGGTCTCCTGCATTGCGGGCAGATTCTTTGCCATATGAGCCACCAGGGAAACCTGTTTGAGGTATAATTGACATACAGTAAATTGCACATATGTAAAGTGTACAATTGGAGAAGGCGATGGCACCCACTCCAGTACTCTTGCCTGGAAAATCCCATGGACGGAGGAGCCTGGTAGGCTGCAGTCCATGGGGTCGCTAAGAGTCGGACACGACTGAGTGACTTCACTTTCACTTTTCACTTTCATGCATTGGAGAAGGAAATGGCAACCCACTCCAGTGTTCTTGCCTGGAGAATCCCAGAGACAGGGGAGCCTGGTGGGCTGCCGTCTCTGGGGTCGCACAGAGTCAGACACGACTGAAGCGACTTAGCAGCAGCAGCAGCAAAGTGTACAACTGGGGCTTGCCATGTAGCACTACAGATAAAGAACCTGCCTGCCAAAGCAAGAGACATACGAGACTCGGGTTCAATCCCTGGGTCAGGAAGAACCCTTGGAAGAGGGCATGGCAACCCACTCCAGTATTATTGCCTGGAGAATCCCATGGACAGAGGAGCCTGGTGAGCTATAGTCCATGGAGTTGCAAAGAGTTCGACATGATTGAAGCAACTTAACATGCACGTGCACACAGAATCTAAAACTGGATAAGTTTTGACATGTATACATTCATGAGACCACCACTGCAATCAAGGTAATGAACATATCTATCCCCCTGAAAAGAATCCTCATGCGCCTTTGCCATCCCTCCCTCCCCTCTCCTGCCTGTCTCCAAAAAACCTTGTGTTACTCTAGATTGATTTGTAGTTTCTAGAATTTGATATCAATGGGATGATACATTATGTTTTTTTTTTGTCTGACTTCTTTCACTTAGCATAAGCATTTGAAATATGCCCAGAATCTGACCACCTCCTGTGTTAACACTGCAGGCCAAGCCACTGTCATCTCTCACCTGAAAGACTGCAATAGCCTCCTTACTCTTCTCCCTGCTTCTGCCCTGCCCTCCCAAAGTCTATTGTGTCAGCAGCAGTCAGAGCGATCATTTGATGATACAGATGTGGTCATGTCTCTCCTCTGCTCAAAATCTTCCTCTGGCTTTCCACTTCCAAGTGCAACACAGTGACTTTATTATGGTCTGCACTGCCTTCTTTGATCTGACCCTGCTCATCCCTTTTACTCCCACTTCCTAGCACTTTCTCCTGGCTCTGTTAGTTTCACTCAAACACACCAAGCCCGCTCATACACGGGAGCATCTGCACTTGCAATTTTCCCTCAACCTGGAACAGTTCCCCTGAATAGTCTGCTGGCTAACTAGTTCCCTCACTTCATCAAGGGTCTTTATCAATAGCATATCTCATTAGAGATGCCTTCCCTGACCACCCTAAGTAAATAAGAGCTCCCTCCTTATTATTAGCATGATTATCTGATCCATCTTGCTGCTTTATTTTTCTTCAGAGCAGCTACCACCTGCTTTATATTTGTTTACCTATTTGACTGCCCCCCTACCCCAAATATAAGCTTCATGGAAGAAAGGAATTTGTCTGTTTTGTGCACTGTGTAACGTAAGCCCCAGGGAAAATATCTGGAATATATGAGGTACTCAACCAATGATTTGATGAACTCATAATTCTTCACATATTATAAATATACTACACTATTTACCTACATGGAGCTTCCATATATAAATATGGAATATTTATATACGGAGGGAATATGCCATGAGAGCACGCCATCTTCTGTCTTCCCTTCAGCAGCACCCTCAGCACTAGAAACAAACTTGAAATATATTTACTGTTGATTGAGGACATATTTGTTGTGGAGGGGGTGAATGAAATTGTACTGTACTCTCTTCCTGTATCCTACCAGAATATTAAAGCAGATAAAGAGGTCATATTAACTTCTATTATTTCTATTTAGAGTGGTATTACTAACAATTCATTGGTGGGAAAAGCAAAATTTCAAAATGACCTAATTAAATATTACTTCATTAATAATTATTTTGACTGGTTTTCACATTTGCTTTTATATGAAGAGTGAGAGTGCTCAGTTACTGAAGAACTGACTGCTTACTTTGTAGATTTTCTACAGATTTTATATCTGCATCATTTTTTTTTTTTTTTTACTATTATTATTACCTTAAAGAGATACTAACAATCTTGGTGGGTAATCAGAAAAAAAAAAAAAAATTCTCTGCTGACCACAGTGAGAGCGGTAGTGGTAGTTCTTCCTGCCTGCATATATATAACTATAGTGGATGAATCAGCGTTCATTTTTAACTCATAGCAGTTAAACACTGATGCTTGACATAGACTCTAATCCCAAGTGTATTATTTTTTAACACTTCAGATGGAATTTTCACTAACTAAAGGCTGAGTAACAGTCAAAAAATAAATGTGGTGACTTCCCTGGTAGTCCACTGGTTAAGAATCCACCTGCCAGTCTGGGGATGCAAGTTTGAATCTGGTTGGGGAACTAAGATCCCACATACCCTGGAACAACTGAGCCAATGTGCTGCAACTGCTGAGCCCACGTGCCTCAACTGCTGAGCCCACGTGCTTCAGAGCCTGTATGCCACAACTAGATAGTCCCCATGTTCTGCAAGGAAAGATCCCGAGTGATGCAACTAAGACCCAATGGAGCCAATTAAATAAATATTTAATAAATAAATAAATGTGTCTAGTTTGGTGGGGATTTGGCATAAAATATAAGGTATGGAGGGTCCCTGACCTTAAGAGAATTTGCATTCTGATTGAGAAAACTAGACAAGTACACCTGAAACCAACAGAAGACAGCACAATACCATATATCACTGTAAACCCCCCACGGTGCCTAACACTGCGAGGTTTACAGTGGAGGAACATCCAGAAGACCTAACATTGGAGTTATAAGAAATAACCCAGCCTATTCCCAATGATAAAACTACTCAGAGTGGACAGAATGGGATACAACATTTTTTAAAGACTATGGCTACCAGTCTAGATTTCCCTCCCTCTGTGCTTCAGTTAAATATCTAGAAAACTAGCAAAAATATATGAAATGATCATTTTTAGACATTGGACAACAAACAGCACAAGATAGTGATCCCTAAAGTAAGTGGAAGAAATGAAGAGAGTGCTATGATTATCCCAGCTTACTCCCCAGATAAAGTTTCCAGGCCACAACCAGAAAAGGGGAAAGTCAAACAAGTGATCTCCTTGAGCTGAAGAGACAGATTTGAAAGTTAGGGGAGGCAAACACAGCTGGAATACATAAGAGAAAAGTACAGGAGAGGAGAGAATGGCATGGGGAAAAGAGAATTTTGCAGAGAGAGCTCAAGAGATCTGTAGAATGTTCCTCTCAAGTCTTCAACTGACTAATGATGAGGAACTGCATGTGAGGAACTACCTTAGGCCAGGGAAGAATCACCAGAGAGGACAGGAAGAACAATTACTGGAGCAGAGAATAGTTTGTATTTTCACTAGCCAGAGTGGAAAACCTATGATTCAGTGGATCAGGTAGATTACTCAGTAAAGAGGAATTGGCCTAAGATCTAAAGCTACTCTTATCCTACCTAACAAGGCTTGAAAACAAGTCTTGAAAAGACCAAAATGTTTCCAAGTAAATTAACTGCATTTCAGAACAGAGCTCAAGATTATTTAAAATAGTAAAAAATATGTAGCACTTAACAAGGTAAATTCACAATATCTGGAATACAATAAAAATTACGAAGCACGCAAAGAAGTAGGAAAATACAACCCATAAGGCAAAGAGAAGTCAATTGATAGGAATGTTCCAAAATAACACAGATGATACAATTATTACACAAGGATATTGACACAGTTATATTTCATATATTTCAAGATTATGTAGGAAAGCATAACATGGATTATATAAAAATGATTCAAATCAAACTGAGGTGAATAAATCAGTGGCTGACAAGAAAATACACTGGACAGGATTGACAGCATACTAGACATTGCAGAAGAAAATATTACTGAACTTGAAGACATAGCTATATAAACTCTCCAAAATGAAACAAAAGAGACTGGAAGAAATGAACAGAGTATCAGTATAGGCACTTGGGTCAGCTGAATATATGTGTAACCAGAGTCCTTGAAGAAGGCAGGAAACAGAAAACACGTTTCAAGAAATAATGAAAGAAAGCAGTCCAAATACAATGAAAACTCACAGATCTAAGACACTCAACAAACCCAAACTTAAGGAACGTGAGTAAAATGACATGAATGCACATCAAACTGCTTAAAACCAGTGGTAATGAAAAACACTCATTAAGAGAAAAAACAGATACACTATGTACATGGTGGTGGTGATTTCGTTGCTAAGTCGTGTCCGATTCTTGGCGACCCCATAGACTGTAGCCTTCCAGGCTCCTCTGTCCATGGGATTTTCCAGGCAAGAACACTGGAGTGGGTTGACATTTTCTTCTCCCAAAGATAAATTTCTCCTTGGGAATATGCAATCCAGAAAATGGAAGATCAATATATCTAAAGTGCTGGTGGAAAATATGACAGTCTGAAGTTTTTACATCAAGTAAAAATATTTTTCAAAGATAAGCTGAAGTCTTTTCAACACATGGTGCTGGGATAACTGGATATATATAAGCAAATGAATGAAATTGAACCCTACCTTGTTGCTATTGTTCAGTTGCTAAGTTGTTTCCGACTTTTTGTGACCCCATGCTAGGATTCCCTGTCCTTTACTATCTCTTGGAGTTTGCTCAAACTCATGTCCATTGAGTCAGTGATGCTATCTAACCACTCATCCTCTGTTGCCCCCTCTCCTGCTCTCAATCTTTCCCAGCATCAGAGTCTTTTCCAGTGAGTCATCTGTTTGCATCAGGCGGTCCAGGTATTGCAGCTTCAGCTTCAGTCCTTACAATGAATACTCAGAGAGTTGATTTCCTTTAGGATTGGCTGGTTTGATCTCCATGCTGTCCAGGGGACTCTCCAGAGTTTTCTTCAGCACCACAATTTGAAAGCATCAGTTCTTCGGTGCTCAGCCCTCTTTATGGTCCAACTTTCATATCTGTACATGACTACCAGAAAAATCACAGCTTTGACTATATAGAACTTTGTCGGCAAGCCATATACAAAAATTAACTCAAAATAAATCATAGTCCTAAATGTAAGATCTAGAAGTATAAAAATCTTTAAAAATATATATAAGGAGAAATCTTAGAGTAGGCAATGATGTCTTAGGTATGACACTAAAAGCATAAGCAATAAATGAAAAATAGATAAACTGGACTTCATCAAATTTAAAACATCTGTCCTTCAAAGGATCTAATCAAAATAATGAAAATACAGCCACACAGAGGGGTAGAAAATATTTGCTATTCATGTATCTGATATGGGATTTAGATCTAGAATATATAGGGAACACTAAGTTTAATAATAAAAAGACAAATACCTAGTTAAAAATAGGTAAATAATTTGAATAGACATTTCTCCAAAGTAAATATACAATGGTCAGTAACTAGATGGAAAGATGCTTAACATGGATAGCCATTAGGGAAATGGTAACCAAAATTACAATGAGCTATCACTTCATATCCACTAAGAAGACTAATAAAAGAGACAGATAATAACAAGTGCTGGCAAGGATGTAGACAAACTAGAACTCTCATGCATGGCTAGTAGAAATGTAAAATGGTACAGCCCCTTTGGAAAACAGTATCTCAGTTCCTTCAGAGTTTAAACATAGAGTTGCCAATTAACCCAGAAATTCTAATTTTAGGTGTATAACCAAAAGTAATGAAAACATGTATTTATACAAAATCTTGTACACAAATATTCATAGCATCATTATTCATAATTGCCAAAAATGGAAACAACTCATTCACAAAACTAATGAATTAGTAAATAAAATGCTGTATATCAATACATTGACAAAAAGAAAAAAATGGAGAAAATAAAGTACTGATACATACCACAACAGAAATGACCCTTGAAAACATTATGTTAAGTGATAAAAATCTAGCCACAAAAGACCACATATTGTATGGTTATATTTACATGATAAGTCCAGAACACACAAATCTATAGGGACAGAAAGTAGATTACTGGTTGCCTAGGGCTGGCAGAGATGGGGGAGTTGAGGAAGGGGGATTTCATTTTGGGGGTGATGATAATGTTCTAAAATTGATTGTGGTCATGGACAACTCTGTGATTTTACTAAAAATGATTGAATTGCTCACTTCAACACTTACATGATTTATATGTCAATGACATTATTACAAAACAATATGATTCCTATGCCAAAAAGCAAATTTCCAAATATGTAAAACAAAACAAAGCAAAGAGTTGGTGAAATATATTTTCAGACACACAAAAGCTAAAAGAATTCCTTAGTACCATATCTACACTGCAAGAAATGTTGAAATCTTTCAGCAGAAAGAAAATGTTAGATGAAAATCTGTGGTGGTTCAGTTGCTAAGTCATGTCCAACTCTTGCGACCCCATGGACTATAACCCTCTAGGCTCTTTGGTCCATGGGATTCTCCAGGCAAGAATACTGGAATGGGTTGCCATTTCCTTCTCCGGGGGATCTTCCCAACCCAGGAGTCGAACCCGGGTTTCCTGCATTACAGGCAGATTCTTTACTGACTGAGCTATGAGGGAAGCCCCTACACGAAAACCTGAATCTGCACAAAAAATTGAGGATACAAGAAATGTATGTGTGCATGCTCAGTCATGTTCGACTCTTTGTGATCCCATGGACTATAGCCTGCCAAGCTCCTCTGTCCATGGAATTTATCCTGGCAAGGATATTGGAGTGTTTTGTCATTTCCTCCTCCAGGGGATAATGCTGACCCAGGGATCAAACTCGCATCTCCTGTATCTCTTGCACTACAGGCAGATTCTTTACTCCTGAGCCACCAGGGAAGCCCCCTATAAGAAATGTATATATGTGGGCAAATGTAAAATATATTTGTTTAAAATAAATAAAATATAAAATATTTTTTCTTAGTTCAAAAAATCTCTTTAAAAGGTAATTAACCATTCAAAGTAAAAATAGTAATGCTATAGTGTGATGTTTATACGTATGTACAGATAAAATGGATGACCACGAGCATATAAAAGCAAGAGAGGTAAAATGGAAGTATACTGTTGTAAAGACCTAAAACAGTAAGAGAAGCGATAAAATATCACATGGGGGTATACCATAATAAGTTAAAGATGAATATTATGAACTTCATAACAACAGCGGCTTCCCTGGTAGCTCAGCAAGAATCCACATGCAATGCAGGAGATTCCAGTTCGATTCCTGGGTTGCGAAGATCCCCTGGAGAAAGAAAGGCTGCTGCTGCTGCTAAGTCATTTCAGTCTTGTTCTACTCTGTGCGACCCCATAGACGGCAGCCCACCAGGCTCCCCCGTCCCTGGGATTCTCCAGGCAAGAACACTGGAGTGGGTTGCCATTTTCTTCTTCAATGCATGAAAGTGAAAAGTGAAAGTGAAGTCGCTCAGTCGTGTCCGACTCTTAGCGACCCCATGGACTGCAGCCTACCTACACCAGTATTCTTGGGCTTCCCTGGTGACTCAGACGGTAAAGAATCCACCTCCAATGCGGGAGACCTGGGTTCGATCCCCGGGTCGGGAAGATGCCCTGGAGGAGGGCATGGCAACCCACTCCAGTATTCTTGCCTGGAGAATCCCCATGGACAGAAGAGACTGGTGAGCTACAGTCCATGGGGTCACAAAGAGTTGGACATGACTGAGCGACTAAACACATTATAAACTTTAGGACAATAATAATAATAGCAACAAAACCACAAAGAGGTATAAGTAAGCCAACAAAAGAGATGACAGATTCTCAATTAATCTAATGGGAGATAGAAAAAAGAGAAAAGGAGAACAAAGAACAGATGAGACAGAATGCAAATAGAAAGACCATAGATTTAAATCTAATCGCTTCAGTCGTGTCCGACTCTGTGTGACCCCATAGATGGCAGCCCACCAGGCTCCCCCGTCCCTGGGATTCTCCAGGCAAGAACACTTGACTGGGTTGCCATTTCCTTCTCCAATGCATGAAAGTAAAAAGTGAAAGTGAAGTCGCTCAGCCGTGTCCAACTCCTAGGGACCCCATGGACTGCAGCCCACCAGGTTCCTCCATCCATGGGATTTTCCAGGCAAGAGTACTGGAGTGGGTTGCCATTGCCTTCTCCATTCATCAATAATCATATTAAATATAAATAGTCTAAACATGCCTATCAAAAAATACAGATTTTCAGATTTAATTTTAAAAAAGCAAGACTCAACTATATGCTTCTTATAAGAAAACACACTTTAAGTAGAGGGCACAAATAGGTTTAATTTTTTTAAAAAAGATGAATCAAGCTAACACTAATCTAAAGGAAGCTGGAGTAGCCACATTATTATCAGACAAAGCAGATTTCACAGCAGAGAATATTACCAGGTATAAAGGAAGTTGTTTAATAATTTTAAAGAAGCTAACTCATCAAGAGGATATAATAATTTTAATAGCTTACCTTAATAAGAAAACTTCAAAATATATAAAGCAAAATAAGAATTTATAGGAAAACTGCACAAATCTATAATTATTTTTGGAGATTTCAGAGGTTCTCTCTCCCTCAATGATAGAATAATTAGACAGAAAGTCAATAAAGATATAGAAGACTTAAACAATACAATCAGTTTAGTTGACCTGACTGATATCTATCTATGGGGGCTAAAACACTACCCCAAAACAGCAGAATATACATTTCTTATTCAAGTGTTTGTGGAATTTTTACCATGATATTGTGGGCCAAGGAACAATACATTTTAAAAAATTTGAAACATACGAAATATGTTTGTTGATCACATGGAACTGAAGTATCAAAATATAGAAATTAAAGTATAGAAATCAATAACAAAAAGTCTCCAAATTCTGGAATCTAAATAACAAACTTTAAAAAGAAAATAACAAGCTTTTAAATAACCCAAGAGTAAAAAAAAAAAATCTAATAGAAAATTAGAAAGTATTTCATAGTGAACGAAATTGAAACCACAACATATCAAAATTGGTGAAATGTTACTAAAATACTGCTTAGAGGGAAACTTATATCCTTAAATATTTATGTTAGAAAACCAGAAAGGTCTCATATCCATAACCTCACCTTCTACCTTAAGAAACTTGAAAAAGAAGAACAAATTAAAGCCCAAGTATGCATAAGAAAGGAACTAATAAAGATAAAATCAGAAATCAATAAAATAGCAAAAAGAAAATAGAGAAAATCAATGAAACAAAAGCTGACTCTGAGAATTCCAATAAAACTTACAAACCTCTAGTCAGATTGATCTGAAAAAATAAAGAAATGACATCAATTGCCACTATCAGAAATGACACAGAACATATAACTACAGATCCTACAGACATTAAAAGAATATCAAGGGAATATTATCAACAACTTTATGCCAATAAATGATAAAACTATGATAAAATGCATGAAGTCTTTGAAAAACACAGAGTGCCAAAGCTCACTTTAAACAAAGATAATCTGAACAACCCTGTTTTTATTTATTAGAGAAATTAATTGGTATTCTTGCCTGGAGAATCCCATGGGCAGAGGAGCCTGGAGGGCTGCAGCCCATGAGGCCACAGTCAGATACAACTGAAGTGACTGAACACACACATGGGGAAAATACTTTCCAACAAAGAAAACTCCGTACCCATATAGCTTCACTAGTGACTTCCACCAAACATTAAAGAAAAAAGTAATATCGGTTGTATACTACAAACTTCTCCAGGATACTGAAGAGAGTGAAATATGTTCAAACCCATTCTAAGTAATTTATCATATTAATATCAAAAAAAGCAATATGATCATCTCAATAGATACCAAAAATATTTGGTGAAATCTTATATCCATTCTTGATAAAAATTCTTAGCACCTTGGAAATACTGGTGTTCCTTAGAGATATTGTGTTTGTTTTCAAACAATGGCAATAAGGAAATATCACAAAGAAGCAAGTCACACATATACAAGTTTTATTGGTTTTCCAGTGTGTCTACAAGTTTTATACTATATACTTTATACTATACTGTAGTATATTAAGTGTGCAATAGCATCATGTCTAAAAAATGTGTATTACTTTAAAAAGGCTTTATTGATTAAAAATAATAACCATCTTATGAGCCTTCAATGAGTCATCATAATAATAGCAAAAATTAATGATCACAAATCACCATAACAATATAATAATGAAAAAGTTTGAAGTACTGTAAGAATTACCAAAATGTGACAGAGACATGAAGTGAGCAAAGGCTGTCAGAAAAATGGAGCTGATAGATTTGCTCCACAAAGGGCTGCCACAAAACTTAAATTTGTAAAACAGATAGTATATGGCAAAGCAATAATGAAGAGTGCAATAAAACCAGGAATGCCTGTAAGAGGAAACTCTCTCAATTTGATAGAGGGCTTGTACAAAAGAAACCTATGCTAGTGTCAGTTTTATTGATCAAAAACCAAAGACTTTCCTTTAAAGATCAGGAAGAAGTCAAGGAGGTCTGCTCTTACCATATCTAGTCCACATTGTATCGAAGCAGTGGAAAAGGCAAGCAGAGCATAAAAGGCATAAAATTCAGAAAGGATGAAGTTAAATTTGCAGACAAATTTCTAGACTATCCTAAGAAACCTACAAAAAGCTACTAGAATTAAGAAGTTTGCAAAGTTTCCGAAAACAAGAACAGTATGCAAAAATTAATTGTGCTGCTATATGCCAGCAGTGAACAATCAGAATGTGAAATTAAAAGTACAATACTTTTTACAATAGCACCTGAAATAAAATATTTTGGGGTAAATCTGACTAAAGATGTGAAAGAACTGAATATTAAAGAGTATAAACTACCATTGATGAAAATTAAATTTAAAAAATGAGAGTTAAACCATATTCATGGGCTGTAAGACTTAATATTATAATAATATCCACTTTACTTAAGTTGATCTATGAATTTAATGAAATTCTAATCAAAATCCCAGCAGGTTTCTTTGTAGAAATCAATGAGCTAATTATAAGATTTATGTGGAAATGCAAAGGATATGGGCTTCCTGGGTGGCGCTAGTGGTAAAGAACCTGCCTGCAAATGCAGGAGACACAGGAGATGAGAGTTAAATTCCAAGGTCAGGAAGATCCCTTGGAGGAGGGCATGGCAACCCACTCCAGTAATCTTGCCTGAAGAATCCCATGGACAGAAGAGCGTCGCGGGCTACAGTTCACAGGGTTGCAAAGAGTCAGACACAACTGAAGTGACTTAGCATGCAAGCACTCAAAGGACATAGACTAGCCTTGAAAAAGAGAAAGCTGAGAAGTTACACTACCTTTTTAAAGACTTACTGTAGTTATATTAATTATAATAATGTGATACTGGTACAGCTCAGTTCAGTTCAGTTGCTCAGTTGTGTCTGACTCTTTGCAACTCCACAAACCGTAGCACGCCAGGCCTCCCTGTCCATCACCAACTCCTGGAATTTACCCAAACCCATGTCTATTGAGTTGGTGAGGCCACCTAACCATCTCATCCTCTGTTGTGCCCTTCTCCTCCTGCCTTCAATCTTTCCCAGCATCAGGGTCTTTTCAAATGAGTCACCTCTTCGCATTAGGTGGCCAAAGTATTGGAGTTTCAGCTTCAGCATCAGTCCTTCCAACGAACACCCAGGACTGATCTCCTTTAGGATGGACTGGTTGGATCTCCTTGCAGTTCAAGGGACTCTCAAGAGTCTTCTCCAACACCACAGTTCAAAAGCATCAATTCTTCGGTGCTCAGCTTTCTTTATAGTCTAACTCTCACATCCATACATGACCACTGGAAAAACCATAGCCTTGACTAGACGGACCTTTGTTGGCAAAGTAATTTCTCTGCTTTTGAATATGCTATCTAGGTTGGTCATAACTTTCCTTCCAAGGAGTAAACATCTTTTAATTTCATGGTTGCAATCACCATCTGAAGTGATTTTGGAGCCCTCCAAAATAAAGTCAGCCACTGTTTCCACTGTTTCCCCATCTATTTGCCACGAAGTGATGGGACTGGATGCCATGATCTTCGTTTTCTGAATGTTGAGCTTTAAGCCAACTTTTTCACTCTCCTCTTTCACTTTCATCAAGAGAGTCTTTAGTGCTTCTTCACTTTCTGCCATAAGGGTGGTGTCATCTGCATATCTGAGGTTATTGATATTTCTCCCAGCAATCTTTATTCCAGCTTGTGCTTCCTCCAGCCCAGTGTTTCTCATGATGTACTCTGCATATAAGTTAAATAATATCAAGCCTTGACGTACTCCTTTTCCTCTTTGGAACTGGTCTGTTGTTCCAGGTCCAGTTTGAACTGTTGCTTCCTGACCTGCATACAGGTTTCTCAAGAGGCAGGTCAGGTGGTCTGGTATTCCCATCTCGTTCAGAATTTTCCACAGTTTATTGTGATCCACACAGTTAAAGGCTTTGGCATAGTCAATAAAGCAGAAATAGATGTTTTTCTGGAACTCTCTTGCTTTTTCGATGATCCTATAAGCAGACCACATAGGTCCACAGGACAGAATATTCTAGAAATAAACCCACACATATAGAGGCAATTGATTTTCAACAAACATGGCAAAGCAGTTCAGTGGGAAAATGTTAATCTTTACAATAAATGGCGCTGGAACAATTGAATAGCCATTGGTTAAAAAAAACCAATCAACCTCAACCCTTACTACATACCATATACAAAAACTGATTGGAAATAGATCACTGACCTAAATGTAAGAACAACTTCTTAAAGAGACTATAGGAGAAAATGTTTGCGACCTTGGGTTTACCAAGACTGAAAAAATACACACAAAACCCATAAACTCTAAAATAAAGAAATTAATATGGGGTTTAGAAAAATAAAAACATTTGCTCTCATTTCTATGAATATATTCTCAGTTATTAAAAATGGAAAGGTAAACCACAGACTGGGAGAAAATATTTGCAAAGCATGTATCATGTATTCAACAGAGAACTTGTATCTAGAATATATAAATATTATAACATTAATAAAAACAACCCAATTTGAAAAAAGTGGGTCAAAGATTTGAACAGATACTTTACTAAACAAGATACAAATGTGGCAAATATGTACAAGAAAAGATACTCAGTATCATCAGTCATTGTGCTCAGTAGCCAGTTTCAGTTGTATCTAAGCCTGCAGGTTCAGAGGAGGCAATGGCACCCCACTCCAGTACTCTGGCCTGGAAAATCCCATGGATGGAGGAGCCTGGTGGGCTGAAGTCCATGGGGTCGGGAAGAGCTGGACATGACTGAGCGACTTCACTTTTACTTTTCACTTTCCTGCATTGGAGAAGGAAATGGCAACCCACTCCAGTGTTTTTGCCTGGAGAATCCCAGGGACAGGGGAGCCTGGTGGACTGCCGTCTATGGGGTCACACAGAGTCGGATACGACTGAAGCGACTTAGCAGCAGCAAGCCTGCAGGTTCCTGTGTCCATGGAATTTTCCAAGCAAGAATACTGGGAGAGGTTGTCATTTCCTTCTCCAGGCTGTCTTCCCGACCCAAGGATTGAACCTGCAGCTCCTGCATTGGTGGGCAGATTCCTTACCAACTACACCACCTGGGAAGCCCCATTAGTCATTAAAGTGAAGTGAAGTTGTTCAGTTGTGTTTGACTCTTTGTGACCCCATGGATGTAGCCTACCATGCTCTCCGCCCATGGGATGTTCCAGGCAAGGGTACTGAAGTGGGTTGCCATTTCCTTCTTCAGAGGATCTTCCCGACCCAGGGATCGAGCCTGGGTTTCCAGCATTGTAGGCAGACGTTTTACCGTCTGAGCCACCAGGGAAGAGTCTCATTAGTCATTCAGATCAGATCAGTCGCTCAGTCGTGTCCGACTCTTGGCAGCATGCCAGGCCTCCCTGTCCATCACCAACTCCCGGAGTTCACTCAGACTCACGTCCATCGAGTCAGTGATGCCATCCAGCCAGCTCATCCTCTGTCGTCCCCTTCTTCTCCTGCCCCCAATCCCTCCCAGCATCAGAGTCTTTTCCAAAGGGTCAACTCTTCGCATGAGGTGGCCAAAGCACTGGAGTTTCAGCTTTAGCATCATTCCTTCCAAAGAAATCCCAGGGCTGATCTCCTTCAGAATGGACTGGTTGGATCTCTTTGCAGTCCAAGGGACTCTGAAGAGTCTTAAAACTATAATGAGATATTACTGCACATCCACTAGATGGCTAAAATTAAAAAGATTGATCATAATAAATGCTGCCAAGGATGAGGATAATTGGATCTCTCATTACATTGCTGGTTCTAATTTAAAATGATTCAACCCCTTTGGAAAACAGTTTGGCAGTTTCTTTAAAAATTATGCCTATCATACAAATGCAGTCTTTCCACTCCTGGGTATTCACTCAAGAGAAATAAACATATCCACACCAAGACTTGTTCACAAATGTTCATGGTGGCTTCACTGGTAACAGTGAAAACAAAAACAAACAAACAAAAACACAGCTGTCCTTTCACAGGTAAATAGATCTTAAAGTTTGGAATATTGCTCAGCAATACTAAGGAACTATAGATACTAGCAACAACAAAGAGATTCTGAGTGAAATAACCCTGATCCAAAAAATAATACACATTGTAAAACTGCATTTATATAAAATTCTAGACAATTCAGACTAACCTATGACAGTGGTTGCTTGGTGATAGAGCAGGGAGGATAGGGATGGGCATAAAGAAGCATAGGAGAAAACAGGACAGTGATGAGACCTAAACTACTGGATTGAAATGATCCTATTAAAAAGTAGTGGGATTATGTATAGTGGACACCTCTATACATAAAATAGATAACAAATAAGAACATACTGTAGAGCACAGGAAACTCCACTCAATACTCTGTAATGGTCTATGTGAGAAAAGAATCTAAAAAAGAGTGGATATATGTATGCTGCTGCTAAGTCGCTTCAGTCGTGTCCGACTCTGTGCGACCCCAGAGATGGCAGCCCACCAGGCTCCCTCGTCCCTGGGATTCTCCAGGCAAGAACACTGGAGTGGGTTGCCATTTCCTTCTCCAATGCATGAAAGTGAAAAGTGAAAGGGAAGTCGCTCAGTTGGGTCTGACTCTCAGGATATATGTATATGTATTACTGAATCATTTTGCTGTACATCTGAAACTAACACAGCATTGTAAATCAGCTATACTTCAATAAAAAATCTTAAAACAAGAGTAGTGGGAGATAATTTGGGTGGTGAGGGTAAATCAGATTATTAAAGATTACTAATCAAGCACAATAATTTAGATTTAGAGTGAAAAACAGAAAGCTATCAGACTTTCAGTAAATGGATCATATAACTGAAATGGAACTTAAGCAGTATCCTGTCTGAAAGCCAAAGAGAATTGAAGATTTGCATTGGGAACAGCCAGTAAATTATTTTCCTACAATTAAAAAGCCACGTCAAAGTCCTGTCAAAGGGTATATTCTCCTGGGAGTGAGTCATATACAAGGCAAGGTCTTCTATCAGCATGTACTATTTGTCTAGTCCTGACAAATATTATTACCATTTCTACTGAACAAAGAAAGAAACTCAAACACATGAAATTGCCTGGAGAATATAGGCTTATATAGAAGTTCCTGTTTCCGGGTCTGCCTGATTTACTTTGGCACTATCTTCATAGAAGCCAAATATTTGGTGCTTTGAACAAATACCAGGGTGAGGCCTGTACAACACAATTTCCACAGTGTAGACTGTTTGGCTTTATAACTATTTACAGTTTTCAGATAGGGATTACTTCCTTACTGGGACAATTAGCAGACACAGAGAATGGAGTCAAAAGCATTAAAATATATCAGAAGTTTAACTGTATGACCCTAGGCAAGCTGCTAACTTTTTTGAGGCTTAGAGTTCTTGTGTATAACATTGTGGCTCATGGTAAAACCTCATAATGTTTCTATACGAATAAACGGGATAATATATTATGAAGTTGTCCATTTATGTTGTTTAAATAAACAGCAGAGTCTCAGGCTCTTACAGCCAATAGGGATGGTTGATGATACAAGAAAGTGAAGTCGCTCAGTTGTGTTCGACTCTTTGTGACCCCACAGACTGTAGCCTACCACATTCTCCGTCCATGGGATTTTCCAGGCAAGAGTACTAGAGTGGGTTGCCATTTCCTTCTCCAGAGGATCTTCCTGACCCAGGGATTGGACCTGGGTTTCCCGCATTGTAGGCAGACACTTTACTGTCTGAGCCACCAGGGAAGAGTTTCAGCAAATCAATGACTTTGTCACAGAGGAGACACTTTTTGATAGTACCTACCCTGGAAACTGCTCCTTTGTCACTAAAAGATAGCATGGAGGGTTATAAGTCCCTCCAAAATATGCTTGTGAGGTCAAAAGTGCCTCCTGGAAGGAGACGCTGAGAACTGAGAGGGAGAAAATATGGTTTTGATGAAACATATAACCACAGCAGACTTGTTACAGATCATACACAGTAATTTCCAAACTCCTCTTGGTAGAAGTGGTACTAACCTCCCAGTTGAGAAACATTGCTTATAACTTTTTCTAAAATCTGACCAGTTAATAAAGCACCTGTGGTTGTGAAAATTCTGTATTTCGTAGTTTCTCTTAGCTGTAAAATAAAAAAATATCAATCTAAGAAAAAAACATATATAAGTTTCTCTTAGCTGTAAAATAAAATTATAATATCAATCTAAGAAAAAAATATATAAGTTTTTCTTAGTTGTAAAATAAAAAATTTATAATAACAATCTAAGAAAAAAAAATATATGTTGTTTAGTTGCAAAATTGTATCCAACTCTATTGAGAGCCCCATGGACTGTAGCCCACCAGGCTCCTCTGTCCATGGGATTTCCCAGGCAAGAATACTGGAGCGTGTTGCCACTTTCTTCTCCAGGGGATCTTCCTGACCCTGGGATCAAACCCACATCTCTTCCAATTCTCCTGCATTGCAAGCGGGTTCTTTATCACTGAGCCACCTGGGAAGCCCTATATATATCATTGAAGCTAATACTTACTACCTTAGTAGATATATTACACGTCTGAATTTGTATTACCCTACTCTGAGAGGGGTCTTATATTGTTCTGCTTCCACACTCCCACAGTTGTTTCCTCTTCTGTACTATCTTATCCTGAATTTAAAACTGAATTGGTTTTTTTTTTTTCCCTTTGTATTGGGAGTCAAATCATGGATATATTTAAATTATCGGGAATATTGTAGAGGAATTTTTCCCTTTATTCTTAACAAAAGAACATATTTCTCAACTAAAACTTAGGCAAATGTAGGCTAACAGGCAGTAGGTAAAATTATTTGGATAATAATTAAGTGGGAATTCACTGGTGGTCCAGTGGTTAGGACTCGGCGTGTTTACTGCCATGGCCCAGGTTCAATTCTTGGTCAGAGGACTAAGATTCCATGTCAAGTCTTCTAAACTATGCAGTTTTGTTGCATGTTTTCCAGCTGATTTGAACCCTTTTGAGTGCCCTGGTGTTTCCGGAGCTTAGAGGAAGTGCTCACCAGCCAGCTGGTTTTGTGGAAACTTTCATCTCTATCCTACTTCCCACAGAAAACCGACACAGAGAGAATAGCTCCTGATTGGTTCTGTCTCTCATTATTGACTTATTTTCAGCAAATATGTTTCTCCAACTTGTGTAGCTAATAATGGAAATAATCTGGTAGTCTGTCAGAGGAAAAAAGAAAGATATCAGTTAACTTCCTCCCTTTTATCTACTGTTGCCTTGAGTTGACTGATAACTTTAAGTTGTCAAAAATTTCTTCCCCATTTTTGTGGGAGCATGAATTTCCAGCCAGGTAAAACCCATTTTAGGTTGGTTTGGGTGAAATTACACCTCACAGCAAGGGAAGAAATGTAGCCAAACCAAATCTTTATATTAGAAACTTACTTTCAACACTTATTTCTTAGTAAGTTCGTTAACCCTCGTCATGAAAAGTGACTCCAGACGGGTGCACACCTCCCTTAAATTTGGGGGAAGCAGTCAGTCATTTCAATTCAAAGCTAAACCTTAAATAAAAGAAAAAAAAATTTCCAGGACGCAGTTAAAAGGCCATGCAGATTTATCTTGGCCACGCCTCCGAGGCTCGCTGCGCGCACCCGCGAGCCAAGCAGTAACTGAAAGGTCGTCATACGGAGAACTACTCGGACAAAGTGACGTTCTGCTTTTTTTGACGGTTACCCTTATCCAATGGCACCCCACTCCAGTTCTCTGGCCTGGAAAATCCCATGGATGGAGGAGCCTGGTAGGCTGTAGTCCATGGGGTCACACAGAGTCGGACACGACTGAGCGACTTCACTTTCACTTTTCACTTTCATGCATTGGAGAAGGAAATGGCAACCCACTCCAGTGTTCTTGCCTGGAGAATCCCAGGGACGGGGGAGCCTGGTGGGCTGCCGTCTATGGGGTCGCACAGAGTCGGACACGACTGAAGCGACTTAGCAGCACCCTTATCCAGCCGGCCTCCCCTTGCATTAATCTTCTTTTACAATTAAAGTCTCTCATTTTTCCCGCTGAGACAAACTAAGCTGTAAACCTGAGACCCATCCAATGGGAAGGCGGCAATCCACCGCCACTTCCAGGTCATTTCAGGGGTCGAGGCTGCTCCACCGCCCAATCGAGAGTTAGGGGCGGGGCTGCGTTTGCGCGTCTCCAGAGCGCTGGAGGCCAGTTTTGCAAGCTTGTTCTCGAAACTTGCTTGTTTCACGTTGTGTGAGGGTTTCCTCTCGCTGGTCCGGAGTCAGGAGACTGAGTTTGGTATCACAGAAAAATTCTGGCTTCAGGCAGGTAAGTCCCGCGGTTGTCGTCCATCTCTTATTGCCTGCGTTCACGTGAAAGAGGAAGGCCTACCCTAGGCTTCACCCGTGTTCTTTTATTTTCTCTTTTACTCTGAAACGGGTTCCGCGGGCAAGGCTGAAGGCGTGGAGCTGCTTTGGTTGCCGTGACAACTACACGACGCCTAAATGGCTTTAGAATTTGGGTTTGGGAGAGCTTCTTCTGGAAGGACTCAACGTATGAGTCGGGTTCAAAACTCATGTTACTTAAAACACGTGCTTTTAATCTGATTTTGAAAGGTTTGTTCGGTTTATGATGTGGAGAAGCCAAATTTTGAGGCAAGATTACTAGTTGGAAAGCTCATGCAGTAATCTAGACACAGTTTGAAGGAGTCCCGAGCTGGGGAAGTGGTGTAGAGTTGCGGAGTTTGGCGAAGATGGGAGAAGTACTAGCAGGTGGTACCAGCAGGACCTAAATTGGATATGTGGAAGGACGGAGAGGAGTCCTGAGCATCTTGAGGATTGAGTCTAAACTCAGCTTGGCACAAAGCTGTTTTTGTAGATTCTTTTCCCACCATCTGCTTTCCGCCTCCCTCTTCCACGAACACCCCAAACTCTGTTCATGACAGTTGTGTTTGGGAACACATTCTAGTTCCCAGAATATTGTCCTCACTTTTTTGTAACATTGGTCCAGGTTACATAGTTTCACTGAGCCCTTCAGTTTTTTCAACATGCAAATGGAAGAACATAACAGTACTCACCTCCAGATTTCTGTAAGGATTAAATTAGATACTTTGTAGGCTTGGTGTATCGGAGAAGGCGATGGCACCCCACTCCAGTACTCTTGCCTGGAAAATCCCATGGATGGAGGAGCCTGGTAGGCTGCAGTCCATGGGGTCGCTAAGAGTCGGACACGACTGAGCGACTTCACGTTCACTTTTCACTTTCATGCACTGGAGAAGGAAATGGCAACCCACTCCAGTGTTATTGCCTGGAGAATCCAAGGGACAGGGGAGCCTAGTGGGCTGCTGTCTCTGGGGTCGCACAGAGTCGGACACGACTGAAGTGACTTAGCAACAGCAGCAGGCTTGGTATATAGAGAGGACTCAATGAGAATGATAATTACTACTGTTGTTATTGTATTTCTCATATTGTCTTATACATCATTTGTGCTTCCCCGGTGGCTCAGTGATAAAGACTTTGCCTTGCCATTGCAGGAGATGAGAGAGATGCAGGTTTGATCCCTGAGTCAAGAAGATGTCCTGGAGTAGGAAATGGCAACCCTCTCTAGTATTCTTGCCTGGAAAATCCCATGGACAGAGGAGCCTGGCAGGCTATACCCCTTGGGGTCCCAAAGAGTTGGACACGACTGAACAATCACCTTTACCTCATACATCATTTATATGTTTCTTCCTCTATATTAGTTTTTCTTTTTTAAATTAAAGAGTTAGTATCTTATCTATCCTTGTCTCTTTTTGAAATATAGTAGTATTTGAAGTAGTCAATAGTTTTTAATTGGGTCATTCATTTTGGCTGCTGCTGACGTAATTAAATTCATTTCTTTAAAGGAACTTCCAGGTGCAGTTAATTTTGTTGATCATTGGTATTTATTAGATAAAAGTGGCTGTCTTTCTGTATAATTCAGAAACCTGTGGATTAAGATGTACAGGAAGTAACTGATATTTTCAGTCTGGAATAGATATGAGTGGTTTCAGTGAAGAATTGATAAGACCCACGACAGAGGATGAACAGGGAGAACCGTGTGTGCGCTCTGGTTCAGGAATGTGTTTCCCTTGGCTCCAGAAGCATATAGAATCCATAGGTAAGTAAAATAACATATAACCATTTCAGCTTTAATGCAAGTAGATGATAAGATTCAATATGGATACAAAATCAGATAGCCAAGCTGGTTCAATTTTCAAGATAAGAACATATGAGGATTTTTTTTAAGGCAGTTAATAAAAAAGAAATAGGAAAAAAATAGATTCTTTTTTTCTCATAGAATTCTTTGAATTAATAACAGTCTGTATTGTGGTAGATACACTTTTTTTTTTTCTTCCAGTAACTCTTCTGAGCATTTTACTATATCCCTGGCATTGGCTTAATATTGGGGACAGATTTGTTGAAGAAGATAAGATCTCTGCTATTGAGGAATACATACCAGAAATTTCTGTTGAATTGCATTGAAATAAACCCTAATAGAATTGATCTATAGCAGATTTTAGGAAAAGACTATTTTCTTCTTTGTTCCTCTAATGTAGAAATAAACAAGTTGTTCTATGGGATAATTCCTTATTAGAATATATTTTTACAAAATCAGTTATCTGTATGTTGTCATGAACTAGCACTTTTCTAATTATTCACAAATATATCTTTCTTAGCCTAGCTTTCTTTCCCCTTGATTGTGGGTCCCTGGCTGCTAGAATTTAGCTCTTATTTCTTTATTTTTTAATCTGAATATTATTTATTTAATTATCTCAGTAAATTAATTCTCAGTAAATATATGTACCAGGCATTTTACAGATGAGAGAACTTAATTTCAAAGAAGTTAAAATTCTAAATGCTGGTATCAGGAGTCAAACCCAGGCCTATCTGATCTCAAAATCTGCTTTGAGATACATATATTTAAAAAAAGGGAAAAGTGCCTAGCATAGAGCCTTGTGCGTCATGAGTGTTGAAAATGTAATAATTTATTGCCTCGTTCCTCATTTTATTTTTACTGGATTAATATACATGGTTTGAGTCAGGTTTCAATGAATGGAACTTCAGAGAGGGTGTTTCCTTGCCTCTTCTGGGGAGCTATTAATAGTAATCTAGTTTCTGCTAGTTACCGCATACCTGGGCATGTGTCTGTCAACAGTGTTCTATGGAGAGCTTGAGTCAGTCCATAAACAAGTAGGTTTAAGACCAGAATTTACATACTTAAAAATGTTTCATCTTTTATGGATAGCCTGTTAAACCCCAAATATTAATACTTTCTGTCTGCTATGAGAATATAGTTGCAGATAATATTGATGTTTTATTGGTAATTAACCACAATAGGAAAACCTAGTTGCCTAACAATTATTTACTTTTTATTCCTTTAAATATCTTTGGGTGTTTTGAAGGGTGTGTCCTCCAGAATAAAAACTTTGAAGGTGGGCACCCTATGGTGAGTACCTAGACTAGTGCTTAACCATGGCAGTGCTCAAAAAATACTTGTTGACAGGCTGATGAGTTTCTAGGTTCTCTCAAGGGAATTAGAAACTAGGTTGATGACACTAGTTCTTTACTGTATCTCATTCCATCAAATATATTTTCCTTGATAGTTATTCTTCAAGTTTATCAGCAACAAATAACATTATGTTTTGCTTACAAAGAATGCTCTTCTTTGAGCTGTTCCTGAGATAATTAGGCTCAGGTGTAAGATAGGAGGGGCATAGCCCAAGGATTTTTGTATCCTCGTCTAAAGTCAATTTCCAGTCTGAGCTGTGAAAACTTTAGAGGTATAACAGAAGGGAGTTTGGCCTGAGATCAGTTTTCCTTTAGATGAATAAATGAGGTTTTAGGGAAGAAGCATTTTTTCAGTTTCTTGGCCTAGCTGCCTGGTGTTGCTGCTGATATCCTAGGAACTTGGCTGTAGATCCTGTTAAATGCAGCTTCTAATTCAGAGAGGTGGGCAGGGCATAGTATTCTGGATTTCTAATAAGCTCTCTGGTGGTGTTAGGACTACATCTGGATCCCTGGGTGATTTGTGTATACATTTAAAAAGTTGGAGAAGCACCAGTCAAAAGAAGTAGTCTACTTTTTTTCCCCCTAAAAAATTAGGTACTATTTTGCACCATTTTAATGTGCCATCTAAGAATTGCATCATAAGTTTGGTAGTTCCAAAAGGCATAATTTTCAGCATATATTGGCACTTTCAAATGAAATTATTATATGACTTAAACAAACATATTTGGTGAGACTTCCTGAGTCCAATGGTTAAGACTCTATGCTTCTACTTCAGGGATGCAGGTTCAGTCCTTGGTGGAGAACTAGGATCCCACATGGTGTGTAGAGCGGCCATAAATTAAAAAAATAATTGGTGGAGTCTAAGTAGCTTAGGAATGTGATATCTTTTATCATCCATTTTGTGTTTATGAAAAAGCTTTTAATAGATGGAAATTTTATATTGTTCCTTTATTCTTCCATAAAGTATGTATCCACATTTAATTTTTGCTAATATCCTGTAAAGTTTTTAACTATTAAAATTTCTTCTGGATTGAGACATTATTATAATTAATTTTTTACACAGCTGATTAAAATAATGTATTACTTTTTTTGTTAAATTTTAAGTGTTAATGTAAATTTTTATTGCTTATTTATCTCAATAAAATGGATAAGGATATCACTTTTTTCCAATTCTTATATCTGTGGATGAATATTATATATTTCTAGAATGAGAAAAGATTTAGCTTTAATTCTATTGTATATTTTTAAATAATTTTATTTACTTAATTTATTTTTGGCAGGGCTGGGTTTTCATTGCTTCGTAGGCTTTTCTCTTGTTGGGGTCAGCAGACTTCTCGTTGCAGGTGGCTTCTCTCGTGGCTCCTGGGCTCTAGACCACAGGGTCAGAAGTTGTGGTTCACAGGCTTAGTTGCTCCACAGACTGTGGGATCTTCCTGCACCAGGGATCAAACCCGTGTTTCCTGCATTGGCAGGCAGATTCTTTACCACTGAGCCACCAGGGAAGCCCCTGTATTTTGTTTTAATTGGTGGAAATTCTGAGAAACTTTACTCACTTTAGTAAGTAGCTGGCAATGGATGGCATTTAATTTTAGCAATGTATCAGGTCTTTGACTCCTCTTCACTTACTTGTGAAAAAATTACATAGTGTTTTAAAAAATTATTAGATTCTTCTACACTTCTGATAAAGAACTAGAAGTCACCTGACTTGCAAATGGATGTTAGAGTCATTCATTTTCTCAACACTGAACACTTGTATTTTCACCTTAAGGTAATACTAGAGTTATTTTGATGAAGCCTTGTCTATATGCACAGCTTTCTAGAAGATTAATTTTAGGAAAGAGTATGTGAGAAAGTTGAAGATGTGCAAGTTGATTGCTATAAAGCTATTTTTGCATGATACTTATTAATCTCTGTGTATTCCCAGGGGTGGGATCTTCCCTGGTGGCTCAGACAGTAAAGAATCCTCTGCAGTGTGGGAGACCTGGGTTCGATCCCTGGATTGGGAAGATTCCCTGGAGAAGGGCATGGCAACCCATTCCAGTATTCTTTTCTAGAGAATCCCCATGGACAGAGGAGCCTGGCGGGCTACAGCCCATGGGGTCACAAAGAGTCAGACACATCTGAGTGACTAAGCATATTCCCAGGGGTGAGGGCGCCCCAACTGGAAGACTGCCGGCCCATAGGAGTCTTTAGTGGTGTGGGAAGGGAGGAAGAGGTGGCAATATGCAGCTTGTTGTCATAGATGAGGTTGTAACTAAGCACAAATCTTTTTTTTTTTTTTTTCATTTTTGAACAGTTTTTATGGCTGAGACATATGGGATCTTAGTTGCCAGATCAGGGATTGAACCCATGCCCCCTGCATTGGAAGTGTGAGGTCTTAACCAGTGGACTGCCAGAAAAGTCCTAACCCTAATATTCTTAACATGAGGATTGTCAGTATTTTAGAGATACAAAATGAAAGTGGTCCATGAAAAATAAAAGTGCACCTCTTGGTGTTTTCAGAACATAGGTAGGAAAAAAGACAGTGCTTTCCTAGGATGACCCTGATGATTTTTACACATTCTGAATACTTGGTATTTTGGACTGGGGGCCCTCTCTGAGAGATTCTTCCCAGACTGTTTAGTGCAAGGGTGAAAGGATAGTTGAATCAGATTTGAGGGAACTGGTGACCTTGGTAGTCCAAGAACATCAAATTAGACATCTCTTAAATCGAATTTTTTTTTTTTTTCATTTGCCACAACTAGTTAAAATGATGTGGAAGAGTTGGTTTTAAGTGGAGCTAGCTTTGGTATTGGGGATGGGTTGGGTTAAGTAATACCTACTTGTTAAAATTGTGCTTATCAGAAGTAAGATTCTTGAATTGTTGATTTGAGGTCACTGGCTCAAGACTTTCCTCTTTAACCTTTATAGCCTCTGGAGGAAAACAGGAGAAAGATTTTGCTCAGACAACAAGCGCTTGTTTAAATTTTATCCAAGAAGCTCTGCTGAAGCACCAGTGGCAGCGAGCTGCAGAATACATGCACAGTTACCTTCAGGTTTTGGAAGATACGGATAGCAACAAAAGGCAGGGTGCACCCGAGGTAAGTAAAGTGTGAGTCCCCTGGAAGACAGCACAGAATCCTGGGAGTTTCTGCCTCTTGAACTCCACCCAGAACAGCTTTTGCAAGATCTCAAATTGAGTTTGTATCAAGACATTTTTTTTCATACTTCATTTTTCTATTATCATTTTAAGGAGACGAAAAATACTTTAACTCTGAATTCTCAGATTCCCAAATATTTATTCATTCATTTAAGTAATTCTTCCATCTTTCCCCATGTCCTTATGGTCCCCTTTCTATAGGGTGGTTCCCATTTTCATGCAAACATGTCATTCTCTCTCCCACTTAATATCATCTCTTGACTTCTACTTCTTCCACAAGCTGTGCTCATTTCTCCCTTCTGCCTTTCAGCAGAACTCCTGGGAATAGTTTATATATCTATTCATTCCAAACCCTCTTCAGTTAGACTCCCCGACAAATCATCATTTCTACCAAACTGCCTTTTCAGGATCAACAGTGATAACCACTTTGCTGAATCCAGTGGCTGATTTTCAGTACTCGTCTAACTTGATCGTTACCAATATTAAGCATACCAGGTCATTCCCTTCTGTGTGATGAAGAAACAAACAGAATTCTTCGTCTGGCTTCCAGGACTCTGCACTCTCAGGTTTTTCTCCTACCGCACTGGCCATTCCTCGGTTTCCTTTTCTGATTGCTCTTCGTCTCCTTGGCCTTCTGACGTGGGAGTCCTTGAGAACTCCAATCTTTAGGTGTTATTGTTATCTGAACTCTCTTGATCTCATTCAGTTTCATAGCCTTCCATTCAGTCTGTATACTGGTGATCCCCCATTGTGTATCTGGGGCTCTGACATCTGTCAAGTCCAGATCGCTGTACCCAACATTCTGTTCAACCTCACCTCTTAGTATCTAACACCAACTAGTACGATATGTCGTATCATACTAGCAAATATAAACTGGTTCTTCTGATATTCCTTGTCCAGCCTAATTTTCCTTATCTCAGATCATGGTTCCCTTATCTAATTTTGAGGCCCAATCTGGAGTTGTTTTTTTTTTTTTTTCCTCTTTTGCACCTCATATCCAAACCATCAGAAAATTCTGTCCGCTTTCCTTTGAAAACCTGCTCCCTGCAGTCTTGAGTACTTCTTACCACATCCTTTTTGCTGCTTCCTTGACTCAAACCCCCATCGCCTCACTTAGATGACTGCTTACCCTCCTCTGCCTCCCAGTGTATTTTCGGCATAATAACCAGACTGAGCCTTAACAACAACAAAAAAATAGCCTTATTGAGAGACATTAAACACCATACAGTTCGCCCATTTAAATTGAACAATTCAGTGTGTTTTCATATATTCACAAGAGATGTGCAACGGTCACCACAATCTAAATTTAGAACATTTTTTGTTGCCCCTCCCCTCCCCCCCCCCAAGAGAAGCACTGTACCCACTTGTAGTCCCTCTTCTCCAGACCCTAGCCCTTGGCAACCATTAATCTACTTTTTATTTTGGACATTTCAAATAAGTAGAATCATGTAATATATGGCTTTTTATGAATGAATTCTTTTACTGAACATAATGTGTTCAAGGCTTATTATACCATATTGTGGCATGTTAGTTCTTCACTGATTTTTATTGCAAAATAATATTTCAGTGTAAGGCTTTATCTCATTTGATGAGATAAAACTGATACATCAGTTTTTAGACATTTGAGTAGTTTTTCTTTCTGTTACTATGAATAATGCTACTGTGAACATTCATGTACAAGTTTTTTTTTCTCCCCATGTACAAGTTTTTATATGGGTGTTTGTTGTAATTTCTCTTGAGTAAATATTATCGAGGAGGAGGAGTATGCTGGGGCATATGATAAATATATGTAACCTCTTAAGGAACTGGTAGACTGTTTTCCACATTGACTGCACTGTTTTACATTCCCACCAGCAACATACAAGGTTTCCAACATTTGTACATCCTCGCCGACAGTATTATTGTCTGTCTGCTTGATTACAGCCACCCTAGTGATTGTGACGTGGTGTCTCGTAGCTTTGATGGGCATTTTTCAAATGATTAATAATACAGCATAGTCCTTTTAAACCATGAGTCCAATCATGTCACTGCTCAGCTGAAAATCCTGCAGTGGCTTTCCTGTTTCACTCAGTAAGAGCCAGCGTCCTTTTGATCACCTACAAGTTCTCTGTGCTTTGCTCATTCCCTTTCCCCTTTGGCCTCATCTCCTGTTACCATCTAACTTGCTTTTCTTCTCCAGCCTCACTGGCCTCCTTGCTCATCCCTTGAACAGCCATACTTCTTCCTGATTGTCTTTGCTGTTTCTTTGGCTATCACTGTGGTCACCCTCCTTCACATCATACTTGCAGTGGGGCCTCCCTTCACTATTTCAAGTTGCAACTGCACACCAACCCCCTTCACTTTCCAGCTGGCACCCCTGGTCTTCTGACTCTGCTTCATTGTTTTTCCCATAATACTTGCCAGTTTAATTATTGTATTTCTTTGTTATTGTCAGTCTCTCTACAACAGAATGTAAATTCCACCAGGGCAGGGATCTAGAACAGTGCTTGGCATGTATTGTTAAATTTGTTTTGTAAAAGACAGTATATCCACAGATAACGTCACATGGATATCTCAAGTAGCTTTTACTATTAGAGTAACCATTGCATCAGTTAGATGTCTAATAGAACCAAAAAATATGAAAAAAAAAATTTAACCATTAATTGAAAGTTTAGTTTATGGACTAAAGTTAATCTAGATCTATAAAACATTGGACAAATTACAGTCCTTTTTTGTCCAGAGTTTGTTTTATAAATTGAAAGAATTAAATCAGTGGTTACCAGATGCTTGTTTGGGCTCTGTTTGAGTCACATAGAGCCTTTGTTGAAAGTACAGATTCCTGCCCTCCACCCCAGTTTTACTGAGTCCAAGTCTGGATGCCTGGAATATTTATTTTTAACTGGTGTCCCAGGTAATTCGTACATACATGTGGATTTAAGAACAACAGTGGTAGGATAATCTCCACATTTTCTTTAAGCTTCAAAATACTGCAGTTTGATTATCTATAAAAGAACTCTATCTCTTTCTGAGTATTATGGTTATACTAAACCAATATTATAGCAAAGAACCAGTTTACGTTGAAGATCAGTATCACTGAAGTACTTTAAATGGAGTAAGAGAAGTAGAGATTTGCCCTCATGCAAAGCAAGAGCTGCAAGTACTGTCCTCAAAGTCCTGGTGCTCTGGGGAGAAAAGAGTTTTACTAAAAGTTATAATAAATAAAGCTGATGCAGGTTCTTAAGTTGAAGCTCTAAAGATAGACTAACCACAGTCAATAGTTGTAGAACCTGATGAAATGTGAGGAAACATTGAGTCCATGGCTCTCACCTGACACATAATGAGAGCAGTGAAGAAACCAATATTAATGGAACCCGAGTTTTCTAACTTTAATGTTTTTCTCCTATACTAATTAAAAATGTTATCTGCAATATGTATCTTAACTGCTCACCTTCTTTAGACTTCTGGCTCAAAATGACACTGTTAATGACACCTGGTATTTTAATCAACAGGAAAAGCTTTTAATCACATAAAATGTAATAGTACTTCCATTGGGTGAAGTACAGTAAAATGTTGACAGTAGTGGTATCTAGAAAAAGGAATTTCAGGTTGTTTTTTAATGTTGTAATCAGAAGAAAATAGCTTCCTGAGACATTGGTTAAGGCAGGGGTTTTACAGTTTTGTTAGTAACTTCTGTTTTGACAGATTGTTTGGAGGCTTGGAAGTGAAATTCTTTATTATCATCCCAAAAGCAACGTGGAGACTTTCAATACCTTTGCCGACCGGATGAAAAATATTGGCATCACGAATTACTTGAAGGTGAGAATGTAGGCTTTGTGAATTTACATCTGCAGCATTCATTTTTTAAAATTGCTTGTCTCAGTGATAAGGTAGGTAAGAATGTAAAAAAGATGAGAAAGGGAGTAACACACCTGGGTCAGTAAGAGAAGCTGAGAGAAAAATTGCATTATGAGAGCCATTTACTTCTCCATTTCCTGTTGCCTACCACGTTGTGTGAGTGAAAATGTCTCCTCCTTGTGTATCTCTGGCTGCCACAACTGCTCCTTCAGAAATGGCATGTGTGCTTCACTGTGCTGCTAAGTCACTTCATTCGTGTCCGACTCTGTGCGACCCCATAGACGGCAGCCCACCAGGCCTTCCCGTCCCTGGGATTCTCCAGGCAAGAACACTGGAGTGGGTTGCCCTTTTCTTCTCCAATGCATGAAAGTGAAAAGTGAAAAGTGAAAGTGAAGTCGCTCAGTCATGTCCTACCCTCAGCGACCCCATGGACTGCAGTCTTCCAGGCTCCTCCGTCCATGGGATTTTCCAGGCAAGAGTACTGGAGTGGGGTGCCATTGCCTTCTTTGCTTAAGTCAGTTGAGCTCTCTAAGAATTGGTGCTTTTGGAAAAGGGAAAGAGCTAAACAAATTGGGAATTTGAATACTTGAGAAAAGTTTTCCAGCTTTGTTGAGATATAATCGACGTATGATTTAATTTCATATAGGGTATACAATGTGATAATTTGATAGCATGTGTATATTGCCAAATGTTTACCACAATGAGGTTAGTTAACATCGCCATCCCCTCACATAATATCATTTTGTTGTTGCTGTGTTGAGAATGTTGAAGTTCTACCCTTGTGGCAGCTTTCAGGTTAACAGTGCCATAGTCACCATGCTGTACATTAGACCCTCAAACTTACTCATCTTAGAATTGAAAGTTTGTGTCCCTTGACTGCTCCAGCCCTCAGCCTGTGGCAGCCAGCATTTTACTCTGTTTCTATGGGTTGGATGTTTTTAGATTCCACCTGAAAGTGAGATGAGAGAATATTACTTTTTTTATGACTTATTTCCCTAAGCATAATGCCCTCAGGCTCATCCATGTTGCCATACATGCAAGATTTCATTCTTTTGCATGACTGAATAATACGCCATGGTATATATGTGTGTATACAATATTTTCCTTATCCATCCATCCATCATTGCTTAGATTGCTTCCATGTCTTGGCTCTTGTGAATAGTGTTTCAGTGAACATGGAAGTGCAGATATCTCGTCCAGATAGAGATTTCAACTTTGGATATATATGCCAATATGGATTGCTGGATCGTATATTAGATCTGTTTCTAATTTATTAGAGGAACCACCATACCACCATTCTCCATAGGGGCTAGACCACTTTACATTCCAAAGGGAATGTACACCAGCAGTGTTCAACAGTTCCCTTTTCTGCACATCCTTACCAACACTTGTTATTTCTCGTCTTTTGTTTTGTTTTCCTTTTGGTTGTGCTGGGTCTTTGTTGCTGTGTGGGCCCTTTCTCTTTGCTGTTCCTCCTTGCCGTGTACGGGTGTCTCATTGCGGGGCACAGGCTCTAGGTGCACGGGCTTCAGTAGTTGCAGCATGCAGTCTTTAATTGCTCTGTGGCATGTGGAATCTTTCCGGGATTCCACATGTGAATCATGGGATTCCACACAGGAATCAAACCTGTGTGCCCTGCATTGGTAGGCGGATTCCCATCCACTGTACCACCAGGGAAGTCCTCTCTTGTCTTTTTGATGCTAGCCATTCTAGCTTGTGTGAAGTGGGAGAATTCCTTGGCTACCCAGTGGTTAGGATGCAAAACTTTCACTATTGTGGCTCAAATTTAAATTATTTATTTATTTTCAATTGGAGGATAATTGCTTTACAATATCGTGTTGGTTTCTGCCATACATCAACATGAATCAGCCATAGGTGTACATATGTCCCCTCTTTCTTGAACCTCCTCCTCCCACCTTTTTTTTTTTTTTTAATATTTATTTATTTGGCTGCACCAGGTCTTGGTTGCAACATGCGAGATCTAGTTCCCTGACCAGGGGTCAAACCCCGGCCCTCTGCGTTGGGAGCATGGAGTCTTAGCTACTGGACCACCAGAGAAGTCCCCCTTCTGCCCATTTTTAATTGTAATATGTTTTTTGTTTTCTTGCTATTGAGCTGTATGAGTTCTTTATAGATTTTAGGTATTTCTTATCAGATACATGATTTGAAAATGTTTTCTCCCAGTCAGTAGACTGCCTTTTCATTTTGTTGATGGTTTCCTTTGTTGTGCGGAAGCTTTTTAGTTTGATGCAATCCCACTTGCTTATTTTCACTTGTATTGCTTGTGCTTTTGGTGTCATACCCCAAGAATTCATTGCCAAGACCAATATCAAGGAGTTTTTTTTCGTCTGTTTTCTTCTGAGAGCTTTAGTTTCAGATCTTACCTTTAAGTCCTTAATCCATTTTGAGTTAATTTTTGTGAGTGGTATAAATTAAGGGTCCAGTTTCATTCTTCTGCATATAAACGTCTATAGTTTTCCCAGCATCATTCATTGAAGAGACTAACCTTTGCCCTTTGAGTATTCTTGGCTCCTTTGTCAAATATTAGTTGACAACGTATGGATGGGCTTATTTCTGGACTCCCAATTCTGTTCCACTTGTCTGGTGTGTCTGTTTTGAATGCTATAGTTTGGTAATATAGATTGAAATAAGAAAGTGCAATACCTGCAGCATTGTTCCTTCTCAAGATTGTTTTGGCTATTCACGGTTTTTTTGTGAATAATACAATTTTTGCATCCAAATTTGAAGATTGTGTTTTCTATTTATGTGAAAAATAGCACTGGTATTTTGGTAGGTATTGCTTTGGGTCTATAGATGGCTTTGGGTAGTACGGGTAGTGTGGACATTTTCACAGTAGTACAGACATTTTCACAGTATTAACTCTTCTGATCCACGTGTGAAAATGTTTCATTGTTTCCCATGTTTAGGCGGAGTTTTATCCAAATTAAAGTGTCCTTTAATAAAAGTTTTATCCAAAAGAATTGACATCCTCCAAAATGTTATGATAATCTCCCTCTCTGTGGTATATATTTGACTAAAAGCACTTTCTCAATCAAGTTTTTACATGCTTTTTAATTTTTTCCAGTACCTCTAAATAAAGTTTTGTTGGAACATTACCACACCCATTCATTTCCATATTGCCAGTAGCTACTTTTAGCCAGACAATGGCAGAGTCGAGCAGTTGTGACTGAGACCAATAGGCCTGTGAAGCATAAATATTTACCCTCCTATTCTTGTTTTGTTTTTACTTGCCCTAGTTTTCAGATATTTTTAAATTGTTGCAAAATGTACCTAATGTAAAGTGCGCTATTGTAACCATCTTTAAGTGTATTATTCAGTGGCATTAATTGTTTCCATTGTTGTGCAGCCATCGCCAGTATTGCCAAAATTTCTATCACCCCAAACAGAAACTCTGTATCCATTAAGCAGTAACGCCTGGTTCCCTCCTCCTCCCATCCCCTCATAACCTCTAATCTACTTTCTGTCTCTATAAATTTGGCTCTTCTAGGTATTTCGTATAAGTGGAAGCATATAATATTTGTCCTTTCATGTTTTGGTTATTTCACCTAGCATCATGTTTTCAAGATTTATCTGTGTTGTGGCGTGTATCAGACCCATCCCTTGTTACGGCTCAGTATAACTACAATATTCTGTTGTGTGTATCTGTCACATTTTCTTATCTTTTCATCTCTTGTTCGGTTGTTTCCGTCTTTTGGCTGTTGTGAATAACACTTCAGTGAGTGCTGTCATACAGATACCTGTCTGAGTCTCTGCTTTCAGTTTCTTTGGATGTATACCTTTGAGTAGAATCGCTAGGTCATGTTTTATGGCATGTACACACATATACACATATTTGTTGTTGTTCAGGCACTAAGTTCTGTCCAACTCTTTGTGACCCCATAGATTGTAGCACGCCAGGCTCCTCTGTCCTGCACTATCTCCCAGAGTTTGCTCAAATTCACGTCCATTATTGAATCAGTGATGCCATCTAATCATCTCATTCTCTATTGTCCCCTTCTCCTTTTGCCTTCCATCATTCCCAGCATCAGGGGCTTTTCCAATGAGTTGGTGGTTATATATGTGTATTATAAAAACATGTATGTATAGACATATAATTCTATGTTTAACCCGTTTAGGAATCACTAAACTGTTTTCCTTAGTGGCTGTAGCATTTTATATTCCCACTGCTTTCTAATTTTGAAAAAAGATTTCCCCTAGTTTAGGGTTCTTTACAGGTTTTATTAATTTAGGAAAAAATTTTGTTTCTCCTATGTGCCAGGTTCTCCCTTAGGATCTTATTTTCTGGTAGACCATGTACATTATAAGTAGAAACTAAACGGAGGCAGCGTGTGGTTCCACTTAAGAACTTTCTCAGTGAACAGTCGGAGAAAGGGGATAGCCTGCCCTGGTGTTGTGTGCTTCTCTTCTTTCAGGGAGAAACTAGATAGCCGTTTAGGGAGGGAAGGTAGAGTTTTAACTAAATTATTGGTTAGCTCCTTCTAAGCTCATAGAATCTACTCAAGTGAGGTAAAGAAATCTGGGAGGAATTTTATTTCATACTCCAGAGTCTGAGGGTGGTAATTAAGACAGACAAAAGACATTTTTTAGTAACACTTTTTTAAAAAAACACCTGCTGCTCTTTCCCAGACAATCTGCTGGACATGGTTCTTGCAGTAAAGGGAGACAGGTATGTAAATGAAATAAATGGTTATGGTTGCCATGGTAGAAATGCAATTGCAGTGAGAAGACAAAGTTGAAAATGGTTGGCTCTCTGGAATTGTAAAGGGCTAGGACTGAATGAGTTAGCGGAGTCGGGCAAAGAAGGGATGTGATGCTGGAGATGAGTCTGAAGAAGCTAGTGGGTATTCACTGTGCGTACTGGAGGAGATTGTAGTCTAGCATGGAGGGGATAGTAAAGAGTCTGATACCTCTGTGTCTGATGTGTCTTTAAGTTAAGTTGCTCAGTCATGTCTGACTCTTTGCGACCCCGTGGACTGTAGCCTACCAGGCTCCTCCATCCATGGGATTCTCCAGGCAAGAATACTGGAGTGGGTTGCCATTTCCTTCTCCAGGGGATCTTCCCAACCCAGGGATCGAACCCAAGTCTCCCGCATTGCAGGCAGACGCTTTAACCTCTGAGCTACCAGGTTATTCTAAAAATCACATAGGTAGAAAGCAGGGGAAGTAAGCTGAGCTCTGTATGCCATCTCTGTAGAGCTGAGATTTTTATTCTGTAGGCAGTGGGAACTGTTGAAGAATTTTACACAAATGACCATTGGGATTTCTTTGGTGGTCACATGGAAGATGGATTGTAGGGGGACAGACAGGAGACACAAGTTGAGAAATTATTACAGTAGTTGAAGAGGAAGGTTTGAACTCTGACACTGTTCATATAATTAACTGTATTTCCCATTATTCTCCTCCTTAATGCTCTCCCTATTTGTATTGCTCTTTGTTTATGTAATTATTCTTTTTTTAATTTTTAATTGAAAAGTTGACATATAGTTGATGTATGGGCTTCTCTGGTGGCTCAGTAGTAAAGAATCCTGCCAAGCAGGAGATGCAGATTTGATCCCTGGGTTGGGAAGATCCCCTGGAGAAGGAAATGGCAACGCACTCCAGTATTCTTGCCTAGAGAATCCCATGGGCAGAGGAGACTGGTAGGCCCACAGTCCATTGGGTCGCAAAGAGTTGGACACGACTTAGTGACTAAACAACAACAATTTTTTTCATGCATCTTCTGCTAGATTGAAATTTTTGATCATGGGGACAATGTTCCATTGTTTGTGTTCTCCCAAGGTCTTAGCCCAGCGTGTATCATATATTTACTGAGTTTTTAAACTAATGGTTATCTAATGACCTGCGTGACAGTGGGCTCTTCTTAATGTTGCAGATTTCCTTACAACATGCATTATACCTTCTGCATCATGGATTGCTTGAAGATGCGAACAGAATTCTCACCCAGGCAGAGACATGGCGATATGGTGAAAAGTCATCTTCCCAGGAAGTGTTAGTCAACCTTATTCAGGCCTATAAAGGTCTTTTGCAGTATTATTCTTGGTATAAAAAGAAGATGGAATTGTCTAAACTCGGTGAGTAACTATGAGTGATGAGTGGTAAGACTGTCAGAGGGACAGAAGGAATCGTGAGGCGTAATCTAATTCCCCTTCTTCCAAGCCTGGCTTTATCCAGATAGTACAGAGAACAGAGATTGCTATGCTTGTAAAATTCTGCTTCATCCTTTATAAAATCTCTGATATTTAAACAAAAGACTTTTCAGACATAAATTAGGTAATTCATAGGTTAAGTTCATGACCATTTTAGATTCGTTGCTTTCTTAAAATTTGTTTTTATTTTTGGTTGCACTGGTCTTCATTGCTGTGAGCAGGCTTTCTCTAGTTGCAGCAAGCAGGGGCTACTCTTCACCGCGGTGCATGGGCCTCTCCTTGCAGCGGCTTCTCGTTGCGGAGCCCGGCATCTAGGGTGCTGGGCTTCAGTGCTTGCGGTGCTGTGGTCGGTAGTTGTGGCTCGTGGACTCTAGAGCACAGGCTCAGTAGTTGTGGCACTTGGGCTAAGCGCTACAGCACGTGGCGTCTTCTTGGCCCAGGGTCCGAGGGGACTAAGAACCCGTGTCCCCTTCATTGGAAGGTGAGTTCTTATCCACTGTGCCACCAGCAGAAGTCCTAGATTCATTCATTTCTTAGAAACGTGATTTCCAGGAAAGGTTACACGTTTTCATCCATGGGCGTTATCGCATAGAAGCAGCATTTCTTCCTGTGTGTTTACAGTGGGGTTTAGTTTGTTTTGTAATGTTGTTTCTTAGGAAAACATGTTCAAAGAATAGGGCAAGATAAAGTTGTTTCATTTCTGTACAAAGGTCATCACAGACAGTTTTCTTGACTCACTGATCACCTCCAAAACTGACTATGTGTTCTCCTCACCTGCCTTCTCTTTCTCTTGCTTGCAGTGGTGGTGATGTCCTTTCCTGTCCCTAAATTTGTGTTCTTTGAAGCTGTATGATTCTCTGCACCTTTTTACCCTCATATAGTTTTTCTCCATAACTTCTCTAGGATTAACCTTTTTCTGTTTTCACCTCCTTCATCCAAATCCCAGTTCTGACATTTATCACTTCATTTATGTTAAGCTATGTTTCCTCAATATCCTTAATTGATAGAAGTATTTCCTTGGTCTCTGGGCGGGTGGGTTCACCAATCGCAAATTCCCTTCCTGTTTCCTGTCTCTAACCACCCCCAAGACACTTCTGAAATGCTGTCTTCATCATGATAACCTTGCGAGGCCTCTTGTGCATCCTCCTGCTCCAGTATGCCATCTGTCTTCAGGACTCGTTAGACCTCTCCTCCTTTTACTTTAAACCCAACATACCAGCTGCATGTTCAGCCTGTATCAATTGACTCTTCACCTTTTGCCTTTTTAATCAGTCTAACTTTTTTTCATGTGTGTTTTGTGTTGTGTCTCCTTGTCTAGACTCATCAATCTTTTGAGGTCACATATCTGTATTTCTTTCGTTAACCTTGCTGAAGGACTTCCCTAGTGGCTCAGACAGTGAAGAATCTGCCTGCAGTGCGAGAGACCCGGATTCAATCCCTGGGTTGGTAAGATCCTCTGGAGAAGGAAATGGCAACCCTCTCCAGTGTTCTTGCCTGGAGACTTCCATGGACAGAGAAGCCTGGCGGGCTACAGTCCATTGGGTCATAAAGATTTGGGCAGTACTGAGCGAGTAACACAACACAACACACCTTGCTGAAATGCCCACTGTAATGTTCTTTTTAAGAAGGCTTGCTGATACTGATTTAGGTGAGTTTTAAAATCATTATTTCCTTTTCTTCTCACACACTTAGGTAGAACTCAAGCAAATACATGATGATTAAAGCAGTTGGAACATGAATTTATACCGTCACTTTCATGGTTAGATAATTCAGTACCTTCTGCAGCTGACACTCTTCTGGAGCAACAAGAGATAAAGATGGGATGAAATGTGGAGATCTTTAGATTGGCTTTAACCTCACATAGCTATTTAATGGGAAAAAAAAAACTAGGACTAGTTTTATATAACCAGACTTATGGAATGTAACACATGAACGTGTGCTCAGAGTTGCCTTGAGCTTTTCCTTTCTGTTGTGGCCTGTGCTGGTTGGCTTTGATGCACTTGGTAGCTGGGAACCCCCTTGCATGGTAAATTCACACCCAATTTATATTTACTCAGGGATCTGCCTTTCTTTCTTAACATTTTTTTTTTTTCTGATATCCATTTACACCTGCTTTCCAGTTACCATTTCATTTCCAAGTTCATATTGATATTTATGCAATAGATCCACTGGGAAGAGGATACTAATCTATATATATTGGGTGAAAGGAGGCTACTATTTTGGCCAAAAAGAAGTATTGGAACCCAAAAGTGTTTTGTGCTTCTGTTTGTTTCAAAGGACAGATTTTCTTTTTAAACCTTTAAGATTGTGAAATATATCCTGAAGAAGTGTCAAACAAATGTATGATAGAATGAATATTATAAAACAAACGTCCATGTAACTACACCCAGAGTAAGGAGTGCAGCATTACTGTCCCCCTGAAAGTTCCCCATGTGTTCTTTCATGATCACATCTCCCATTCTGTCTCAAGGAAACCGCTGTCCTGACTTCAGTGATAATTAGTGTTCAGAGCTCAGTCATGTCCAACTCTTGGTGATCCCCATGAACTGCAGCCCACCAGGCTCCTCTGTCCATGGAATTCTCCAGGCAAGAATACTGGAGTGGGTTGCCATTTCCTTCTTCCTGACACAGGGATCAAACCCACATCTCTTGCGTCTCCTGCATTGCAGGTGGATTCTTTACCTCTGTGCCACCTAGGAAGCTATTATTAATGATAATAGTTCCTTTTTTTTAAAGATACCTTTACCACTCAAGTATGCATTTATAGGGGCTTCCCAGGTGGCTGCAGTCCACAGGGTCACAAAGAGTCGGACAGGACTGAAGCGACTGAGCACAGCACAGCGCATGCATCTGTAAATGTAGTTTAGTTTTGCCTATATTTTAGTGTCATATTTGGATCCACACTGTACATATTTTGGGGGACATTGCATATTTTGTTCAACATTTAACATGTGATTGTATGGTTGAATTAGCTCTAGTTTTTTCATTTTTGTTGTTGTGAAACAATATATTATATGATATTCTTGCAATTTATTCCTTCTATATATTGATTGCTATTTAGGATGTTAATAGTTTGGGGATATTGTAATTAATGCTGCTTTGAAGTTCTTGGGCACAGATAGTGGTGCACATATGCATGTGTTTCTCAGAGTAGAATTGTCACTAAGCACGTGTATCTTCAACTGTACTACATAATAGGCTAAAGTCTTTCCAAAGTAGTTACTAATTTATATCCCATTAGTAGTCTGTTTCACTTTCACTTTCATGCATTGGAGAAGGAAATGGCAACCCACTCCAGTACTCGTGCCTGGAGAGTCCCAGGTATGGGGGAGCCTGGTTGGCTTCCATCTATGGGGTTGCACAGAGTTGGACACGACTAAAGCGACTTAGCAGCAGCAGCAGCAGCAGTCTGAGTTTTCTTTTGTCTGTTGTCTCCTCATCATTTATTATCAGGAGTTTTCATGTCATCCAATTTATTGTGTGGTATGGTAATCTCTCTTTTTTTTAAATAACAGCTTTATTGACAATTGAGATATGATTATGGTTCACCCACTTGTTGTCATTATTCAGTCACTAAGTCCTGTCCAAGTCTTTGCAACCCCATGGACTACAGAAAGCCAGACTTCCCTGTCCCTCACTATCTCCTTGAGGTTGCTCAAACTCATGCTCATTGAGTCAGTGATGCCATACAGTCATCTCATCCTCTGTCATCCCCTTCTCCTCTTGCCCTTGGTTTTTTCCAGCATCAGGGTCTTTTCCAATGAGTCAGCTCTTTACATCAGGTGGCCAAAGGATTAGAGCTTCAGCTAAAGCACCAGTCCTTCCAATGAACAGTCAAGGTTGATCTCCTTTAAGACTGCCTGGTTTGATCTCCTTGCTGTCCAAGGGACTCTCAAGAGTCTTCTCCACCACCACAGTTCGAAAGCATCAGTTCTTTGGCGCCCAGCCTTCTTTATGGTGCAACTCTCACATCCATACATAACTACTGGAAAAACCATGGCTTTGACCATGACCTTATGGGCCTTTGTTGGCAAAGTGATGTCTCTGCATTTTAATGCACGGTTTAGGTTTGTCATAGCTATTCTTTCAAGGAGCAAATTTCTTCTAATTTCATGGCATGCAGTCACCATCCAGATTGATTTTGGAGCCCAAGAAAATGAAATTTGACACTGTTTCTACAATTTCTCCATCTATTTGCCATGAAGTGATGGGGCTGGATGCCATAATCTTTGTGTTTTGAATGTTGAGCTTTAAGCCAGCTTTTTTTGCTCTTCTCTTTCACCTTCATCAAGAGGTTCTTTAGTTCCTTCACTTTCTGCCGTTAAAGTGGTGTCATCTGCATATCTGAGGTTGTTGATATTTCTCCTGACAATCTTGATTCCAACTTGTGATTAATTCAACCCAGCATTTTGCATAATGTGCTCTGCTTAGAAGAAATAAGCAGGGTGACAATATACAGCCTTGATACACTCCTTTCCCAGTTTTGAACCAGTCCATTGGTCCATGCAGTTCTAACTGTTGCTTCTTGTCCTGCATACAGATTTCTCAGGGAGCAGGTCAGGTAGTCTGGTATTCCCATCTCATTAAGAATATTCCACAGTTTGTTGTGATCCACACAGTCAAAGGCTTTAGCATAGTCAGTGAAGCAGAAGTAGATGTTTTTTGGAATCCCTTGCTTTTTCTATGTTCCAGCATACGTTGGCAATTTGATCTCACTTAGAGTATAATAAATTCAGTGTTTTGTAATATATTCACAGTTGTTCATCCATTACCATCATCAATTTTAGAACAGTTTTGTCACCCCTGAAAGAAAGCCTGTCCCCATTAGCAGTCCCTCTTGACTCTTCCCCAGTTCCTGCATTGCTATGCAACCTAGCAATCTACTTTCTGTCTCTGGAGATCTGTTCTGCACAGTTCATACAAATGTAGTCCTGAAATATGTGGTCTTTTGTTACTGACTTCTTTCACTTAGTCTTTCACTTAACCTAATGTTTTTAAAGGTTCAACCACGTTGTAGCATGTAATAGCACTTAATTCCTTTTTATTTATTTATGTTCCATTGTATGGATATACCACACTTAAGTATCCATTATCAGTTGGTGGACATTTGGGTTGTTTCCACTTTTTGGCACTTTTGAGTAATATTGCTGTAAACTTTTGAGGGACCTCCATACTGTTTTCCAAAGTAGCTGTGCCATTTTCCATTCCCACCAGCAGTGTATGTGAAGGATACTGATTTCTTTGCGTCCTTCCCAACACTTGCCATTATCTGTCTTTGATAGGACTATCCCAGTGGGTGTGAGGTAGTGTACTGTGGTTTTGATTTGCGTTTCCTTAGAGACTAATAATGTTGAGCATCTTTTCATGTGCTTTTGGGCCATTCATATGTCTGGTTGGAGAAATTTGCATTCAGATTCTTTTCTCCTAGGAGGTTTTTAATTGAAGTACTTTTTTTTAAATTATTGAGTTTTAGATCTTTGTATATTCTAGGTCCAAGTCCTTTATCAGATAGGTGCAGGATTTGGAAATGTTTTATTCTGTGGATTACCTTTTTCACTTTCTTAATGGTGTTTTTGAGTCACAAAATGTTATAATTTTGATGAAGTTTAGTTTATCTGCTTTTTCTTTTGTTGCTTATGCTTTTGGTATCACATCCAAGAAACCATTGCCTACTCCTGGGTCACAAAGATTTAGACTAATGTTTTCTTCTAAGAGGTATGTAGTTTTACTCCTACATTTTGGTTTTTTGATTCGTTTTGAGTTAATTTTTGTATGTCGTGTGAGGTAGATAGATGTTCAACTTTGTCTTTTTACATGTGGATATTCAGTTGTTCCAGCACATTTATTTGAAAAGACTATTATTTTCCCACTGAATTGCCTTGGTACTCTTATCAAAAATCACTTACTCATATACGAAGTTTTGTTTATGACTGTAAATTCTCTTCCACTGATCTGTATGCGTCCATTGTTGTTGTTTAGTTGCTAAGTCATCTCCAACTCTTTGCGACGCCATGGTCTATAGCCCACCAGGCTTCTCTGTCCATGGTATTTCCCAGGCCAGAATACTGGAATGGGTTGCCATTTCCTTCTCTAGGGCAGCCTTCCTAGCAAAATCAAATCCATGTCTCTTGCGTTGGCAAATGAATTCTTTACTGCTGAGCCACCCTGGAAGTTCATATTATGGATATACATATACCTATATCACACAGTCTTAGTTACTGGAGTTTTGTAGTGACTTTTGAGATCACACTGTGAATCCTCCAAATTTTTAAAAAATATTATTTTGGCTCTTCTTGGTCTTTTGCATTTCCATATGGATTATAGGAATAGCATGCCAATTTAAGCAAAAAAAAAAAAACCAGCTGGGATTTTGATAGAAGTTGCATTAAAATTATAAGTTAATAAGTCTTCTAATCTTTGATCATGGAATATATTTCCATTTACTTAAGTCGTTTTTAATTTCCTTGAACAATACTTTTCAGATGTGATTTGTATCTCTTTTGTAAAACTTATAGCTAAGTTGTTTCTCGTTTTTGATGCTATTGTGCTATTGTAAATGGCATTATTTTCCTGATTTCATTTTTGGATGATTTGTTTACTTTTGTATGTTGATTTTATATTATACAAGTATGAACTCATTAATTCTAATAAATTTTTAGTGGATTCTTAGGATTTTCTACGTGGAAGATCGTGTCATCTTCAAGTAGAGATAGTTTTAATTCTTCCTTTCTAATCTGAACATTGTTTATATCATCTTCTTGCTGAATTGCCTGCCCAGAACCTCCATGAGAGTGTTGAACAGAAGTGGCAAGAGAGGAATTCTCCCTTGCATGCAGTTTTTCACCATGAATTCTGATATTACTTGTGAGTTTTTCACAAGATGCTCTTTATCAGATTAAAGAAATTCCTTCTATTCCTAGATATTGTGTGTTTTTATCATGAAAAGTTACTGAATTTTATCAAATGCTTTTTCTGCAACAGTAGGGATGATTATGAGGTTTTTGTCATTATTCTCTTGATTTGGAATATTGTATTAATTGATTTCAAATGCTAAACAACCTTGCATCCCTGGAATAAATCCCACTTTATATTTTGCTAGGTTCAGTTTCCTAGTAGTTTGTTAAGAATTTGTACATCTGTATAAGAGGTGTTGGTCTGTAATTTTCTTGTGTTGTTATTGTCTGATTTTGGTCTTAGGGTAATACTGATCTCATAGGTAAGTTGGGAAGTGTTCTCTCTGTCATTTTTGGGGGGATAGTTTGTAAAGAATTACTACTCTTCTTTGAATTAGTACTCTTCTTTGTTAGAATTCACCAGTGAAGCCATTACAGTCTAAGCTTTTCTTATGTGTAGTTTATCAATTACTGATTCTGCGTGAGTCTCCAGTACTGACTGCTTTAAAAAATGTTTTGTCTTTGGGCAGATAAAGATGATTATGCTTACAACACAGCATCCCAGAATATGCTTAATCACAGCTGGAAGACGTCTATAAACCTTTGCACATTGATTCAAATTCCTGGAGTTTGGGACCCTTTTGTGAAGAGTTATATAGAGGTAAGTAGACTTTTCATAAGTTTTTATTAGTTTCATTTTAAGCTTAATCTTTATCCATCAGAAGGCAAATAATGGAGAAAATTATTTTTTAAACAGTAGGATGCCCTTTTTTGGTCTGAATAATTTTGCTTATTTTCCTACTATACAGTAACTGTTACTGTGTTTATTTTCACCACTGGATAACCTGTCGTGGCCAAATGCAGTCACCCCTCAGTATCCTTGGACACTGAAATCCCTTATATAAAATGGTGTAGTATTTGTATGTAACCTACGCACATTCTCTTGTATACTTTAAATCATCTCTGGGTTACTCTTAATACTTAACACAATGTGAATGCTGTGTAAGTAGTTGCCTTTGTGCAGCACATTCAAGTTTTGCATTCTGGAACTTTCTGGAAATTTTCTTTTTCCGAATATTTTCAGTCTGTGGTTGGTTGAAGCCTAAGATGCAAAACCCAAGGATGTAGGGCTCATGGATGGTGCAAGGGTGATGGTTTATTTATTTATAAATAAATAGCACAACAGTTGTAAATGTCAATTCTGTATTGTTCTGATTGAGCTTAAAAGAAAAGCAGAAAGATCTTTTATGATATGGTGGGATCAAGAAGGGAAGGGGGCAAAAATCTGAAAGTAGGTCACAATATGTGAAATGAAGAAGAATGGCTCTTAGAAGTTCTTAAGGACATCCTGTTATCTTAGAGTTATTGCGAAAGGACAGAGGACTAGGAATACATCATCAAAATACTTTGCTTTTTGAAAGTTTCATTAGTGCTAAAGTGAGAATTACGTTGTCAGAAGATAATCTCTGAAACTGTATGCCAGTGAATCTGGAAACTCCTGTGTCAGGCTGGGAAAGAATGAAAGGAAAGGAATTATAATTCCTATGCTCTCCTTATGTGGCTGGAGTATGTAGGGCACTGAGGTTAGTGGCATCACATGGTCTTTTTTGGTCCTTAGTTTGCCCTACTTTGAAGCCTTTATTTCTCACAGGAACAGCTCTTATGTTGAAGTTGCTGTATTTTTCAGTAACAAAATATGGCAAGGAAAAATTGGGAAACTGTGTAGGCCTTTGATGTGATCTTCTCTATTCCACGGAGGTTGTAACATACACTGATGGAAGCAAAAACTAGCATCACTATTGTTCCCTATACAATAAATGCTATTTTTCAGTTGTGTGATATTTTGTGCTCATCAGTAAAGTTGTACATGATGTTTCATATAGGTATCTTACAGGATTTACCTAAGATATCATCACTTATTTTATATAGATGCTGGAATTCTACGGGGATCAAGATGGCGCCCGAGAGGTGCTTAACAATTACGCCTATGATGAAAAGTTCCCATCAAATCCAAACGCTCATGTCTACTTATACAACTTTCTAAAGAGAGAGAAGGCACCAAGAGAGAAACTGATAAGTGTGCTTAAGGTAGGGAATTCTTAGGTCAGTGTTTGAACAGGGTTGGGAATCAAATACTTTTAAGACATTCTTAGGTCACTACTTTCCAACTTTCATGTTCTAGCACCCAGAGAAAGTGACCGTGTATGGATGATACACTGAGATAAAGACAGGAGGCTGTGGGCTTCAGGCAGATCCTCCTCTCATCAACTACTATTCCCCTATCCTCTGCCCAAGTGAGACCAAGGGGAGAGGATCAGTATTACAGAAACCCTTTGTCACCCTGGTTGGAAAGTTTTGCATTGCTATTGTTTTTTTTTTAATTAACTTATTTATTTTTTGGCTGTGCTGAGTCTTTGTTGCTGTGTGTGGGCTTTATCTAGCTGCCGCAAGTAGGGGCTACTCTGTTGTTGTGGAGTGTGGGCTCTAGGGACATTGGCTTCAGCAGTGTTGGCGCCTGGGCTCTTTGAGTGCAGGCTCAGTAGTTATGGTGCATGGGCTTAGTTGCTCCACAGCATGTGGACCCTTCCCAGACCGGGGATTGAACCTGTGTCCCCTGCATTGGCAGATTTCTTAACCACTGGACCACCAGGGAAGTTCCTTGACTTTTGAATACCCTTTATATAGTGCATTCCTGAAACAATCTTCCAAAATAACTAGCTTTGCTGTTTTGTTTTCTATATTTTGTGACCTTTTGTGATCAGTAAATATCTTATCTGTGTGATATTCTTTTTCCTTATTTTCTCCTCAGTCCTGGTGCTGAAAAGAAAGTAAATTTTTCGAGTGTGGTCAACAGTATAAGTATGGAGAAAAGAAAAAGTCTTTGTTTATCCACACTACCCACCCACCCAACCAGCTATCTGGTTTTTAGCAGGAATTTTTTGTTTTAAATATCTTTGCATAGAATACATTTTTTACCAAAATTAAAACTGGATAAAAGCAAAGTATCTTTTAAATCACTGATCCATTTTCTGAGAGCATATTAGATAGTAAGATTTTTATCTGAAAGTATACTAATGCCTTTAGAATGGGTAACAATTACAATATTATTCTTTCTTCCAGATTTTGTATCAGATTGTACCATCTCATAAACTGATGTTAGAATTCCATAGGTTACTGCGAAAATCAGGTAAGTAGTTCTTATCTTCTGTCTCTTTGTGCAGACAAACTGTAGACTAGGGCTTAGCCAGCTGTGGCTGTGGGCCCGATCCAACTCGTGCCTGTTTTTATAAATCGAGTTCTGTTGGAGCACAGCCATGCCCATTTATTTACATATCACCTGTGGCTGCTTTTGCCCTGCAGCAGTAGAGCTGCATAGTTATGACAACTGTAAGGCTTGCAAAACTTGAATGTTTAGTGTCTGGCCCTTTACAGAAGAAGTTTGCTGACCCATGCTGTAGAGTACTAGGCAATGGTTGCAAAAGAAAAATGGCTTCTATTTGCATAATTCAGCTCATTTGAATCTTTACTGTTATTCAGCTCAGTATAGAAAAGAACATTTCTTCATAGGAGGAAATCTGCTGAAGTCCAATAAGTACTGGGACTGCCTCTGTCCCTCTCCTAATAGAAAAGAATATGTATGAAATGCCTCAGTAGGGTAGGTACTTTAAATAACATTCTGAGTAGTATAAACCCATACAGAGGTCAGACTCACCACCCTGTTTTCTTAAGCATGGACTATGTTATTGAATTTTTCAGATTCATTGTAGGAGCGTATGTTGATCATAATGTGATCATGTGAATTGTTTTAAACTGTTAAACTTTAAGGCTTATGCTTCAGTGATATTTTGTCTATGGAATGTAACCTTTTAGCTTTGTGCTCTTCAGTGCTTTCTGTAAACTCTTAATTGTTTTGACCATCACAGACAAGGAAGAACACCATAAACTGGGATTGGAGGTGTTATTTGGAATTTTAGATTTTGCTGGATGCACTAAAAATATAACTGCTTGGAAATACTTGGCAAAATATCTCAAACAGACTCTAATGGGGTAAGTAAGAAACACATAGTGTTTATTACTATGCTAATGCTATGCTGTCACTTCAGTCGTGTCCGACTCTTTGTGACCCCATAGACGGCAGCCCACCAGGCTCCCCCATCCCTGGGATTCTCCAGGCAAGAACACTGGAGTGGGTTGCCATTTCCTTCTCCAATGCATGAAAGTGAAAAGTGAAAGTGAAGTCGCTCAGTCGTGTCTGACTCTTAGCGATCCCATGGACTGTAGCCTACCAGGCTCCTCTGTCCATGGGATTTTCTAGGCAAGAGTACTGGAGTGGGGTGCCATTGCCTTCAGCATAAATAACACTTTATAAAATTTTAGCTAATATATGTCAATTTTTAAAGTTCTTTGTTTATGTTTTTGGATTTCTTAAACTGTGTTTTTAGCTGTTTTCTTCTGAATACATCAGAAGACAGGAAATAGAAAATCACAAGTAAAACAAATTCTATCAAGATTTTTTGTGCTATTAAAATAAATACTGTCATTTACCACTACTCTGCTAAGGGATAACTGCATACTTTCTTATCGAAAATAAAAGATTAAAAGGGGTCAGTTCCGCTCTTGACAAGATTCTTTGTAAAGCTTTTTGTAATTTGTGCCATCTGCTTGTAAGATCACATAGAAAGCAGCTTTTCTCCCAGCTATTTTCAGTGGATTTTTTTAGGACCTTTTAAAATCATCTTGGTTATTCATTCAACAGATATTTATGGAGTCCCTTGTGAGCTGAGTATCTGAAACTATACCTCTGATCATAGTAATCATCAATGCCACATTTCGAATATAAGAAAAGAAGTGGCCCTTGTCATTTTTACCTTGTGCATGAAAATAAAGGATATCATGAAATGAAATTTTCATTGAGTTATTATATCCATTGTAGTTTATTAGGAAATTAATTATCAGTGGGCACTTGCTTCAGGCTTCAGACCTGACTTGACCTTAGAGATAGAATAGTCCTGATCATGAAGTGTTTTTGGTGTGATATGTTGGTGTGCTCACTGTAAGCCACTTTCCAAATCTCAGTCTACACCCCTACTAACCATAAGGTTCTTGAAGGCAGAGAAGTTTTGCCACAAGGAAAAATAGGTGCTAAATAAGTCTTTGCTCAATTAAATTGTTGATGAACACTTAGCATTGCCTGGATTTAGCTGTCAAACCCATGTGTTCATGTAAATATATAATAGTGGCATCTCAATTTGGATAGTAATTCTTTGTAGCCTATAAAATTTAAGCTTTTAAAGGAACTTTTAAAGTAATGAATAATAATAGCTGACATTTATTGAAACTTTACTTTGTACTGGACAGCAGGCAAAGAGTTTTCTATGACACCTGCCAGACTGTGGACCAGTTTGATCCTAATAACAAGGCTGTGAGATGGGTGTCATTAGTGTACCCAAGGACCCTGAGGCTCAGAGCCTCATAGGCAACTTGCACAGGTCACATAGGTAATAAATGAAAGATGCAAGATTTGAATCTAAGACTTTGACCTCAGAGTCTGTGCTGGTAACCACTGTGCTGTGCTGAACTGGCTGTTTCATTAGATGGAGAATGGGACGTGGAGATCAAAGAAGTCTCAAAAGGATTTGCTTTCATGTATGTTCTGTGCAATGGCTGTACCTAGAAGCTAGTTTCAGAACATCTGGTTTGTCATCTTTCCATGGACCCGACTGAAATTCACATCCTGACCGTGTAGGTCTGTTTCCATCACTGACCTTTGCTTTTGACATTTTTCTTTTCCAGGAGTCATCTTGCCTGGGTTCAAGAAGAGTGGAACTCCAGGAAAAGCTGGTGGCCAAGCTTTCACTTCAGCTACTTTTGGGCAAAAAGCAATTGGAAAGATGATAAAACTTTGGCTTGTGAGAAAGCTTTGGTAGCTGGGTTATTGTTAGGAAAAGGTACATGTTTTGTTTTCTTTTTATCTAGCCATAGCTTTTAGGTGATTTTGAAATTACAGTGTGGGCATTCATGCTGGAGAAATAACTGATGAATAGAAAAATGAATCTTGAGTTGGGGGAGCCAGTGATCTGTTGGTCGGGAATTTCCATGGATTAGAAACAGTGATTTCAAACTGTTGTTGTTGGTTTTTATACTCTTGATTTGAGTATATTTTAAGGGCCATTAAGATAAAGGATGCAGACTGTTTTCCCAATAACCATTTGGCTGTGCTATAAAGTTGACTGAGATTGTCTACAAGAAATAGAAAAATATTCTTTATTGATTTCATTTTTAAATGACACTTTTATGTTCTATTAACTTCCCTGTTCCTGTAACAATGAGTCATTTCTTCCCTTACGAAAAGAAAAACATACCTCCTATTAACTTACCTAAGAATTTTCTTAAAGGGAAATTGATCTTTTCTTTGGGGAGTATCTTGGCTGGTAAAACTCTTACCTGCTTTCTCCCACTGAAATATGGAAAGGTAGCCAGTACTGAAATGCGACTTGTCCGTCTTGTCCAGAGATGAAGAAAGGAACCTCACGGTGGCCACAGTGAGCACTGTGTGGCCAGGGAATTTAAAGTGCTCTAAAGAGATTCTTCAGATCAGTTTAGATATAGTTTGTGCTAATTTGGCATTAGTATTCTCAGTTAATGTTTCAGATGTTTACTAAGATTAACCAGATGCTGATTTTGTGCGAAGAAAGGGGTTAATAAACACAAGAGTAGTTTTAAAAATTTCTCCCTAATATACTGACGACAAGACACAAAAATGTGATTTGGACTGTGATTTCCAACTTTATGAGTATAAAGATTTCTAGTACAGATATCAGAATGTACCTGTGTTTGAGCGGGGTCTGAAGGCCTGGGTTAACTTTCCAATTCTGTCCCTTATTCGCTGCATCCTTAAGCCAAGCAGGTCGCCTTTGGGAGCCTTCTGTGTGAGACCGGCAGCGTCACAGCTGCCTGATTTGCTTACAGGATTGTTGTAAGCATCACGCAAAGCTCACGTTAAAGTGCTGCGTAAGTTCTAAAATATCAGGCATGTCAGGCATAAAGTGCCTGAGAGTGGGCTCACTGCTTCTTTTTTCAGGATGTTAGTGTGGGGGTTAAGTCAGTCTATCGGGAACTGAGCTGGGTTTTGTTCTTGGTCTGGTTACCCTCATTACACCCTGGATTTGAATTCTCGCCGTCATCTGCCTTTGCTCTGTGCTCGGAGCAGGGTGTAGGGGCTGCCCTTCCTCCCATGCTCCACTCAAGGTGACCAGGCCCACTTCTCCTTGGAGGGGCCTTTCCCTCCTGGCCGTCCAGGCTGCTCGGCTGTCATGTGACTTCAGCTCAGGTGGGCTTGAAGTTAGGATATTGTCGTTTATTTGGCTTTTTCTCTTTGTTACGATGGGAGCAAAGTTCTTTCCAGTTTTCTGTATTCTAGACAGAAGCAGAAATCTGTATTTTGTTTTTGCTAAAGTGGCAGATACATTTAGAAGCACAAATTATTAACACTGCATACACCTGCTTCCCAGCTAACAAAATATTAGCAAGTCTCACATACTGTTTTCAGGGATAATAAACTCCTTACTCTAAGTACAATATATATCCTAGCAATTTCTAGGAAAGATGAATAGATGCAAGCTGAGACTGTAATAATATTAATTTTTTATATGTGATTTATGGTCTCATTTATTAAATAGATAATCCCTTATAATACCCAGCTTACATTTTTCTTACAGGAATTTGACTCATGTCTCTCAGATACTTAACTAGCGATCCTCTTAGCACTGTAAGAGTATGAAAAGCAGATAGAAGGTCTGATGAGCACCTTTGGCAGAACTCCTTGATCACCTCTGGCTGCCTGCTAGATGGTGGGAATGAGAGATAATTTTTGATCTCTTCTAACCTAGAATTTGTCTGTCCTAATTCTTCACATCAAGGTTTTCTACAGAGGACTTTCTAATTGTTACAGATACCTCTGTGACTGTTTGACCAAGTTGTCATTGAGAAGGAAGCTGTTGTAGTTTGCTTCTGGAGAAGGCGTATTTAATACATGAATGTGATATGCATGGGCTTCCCTGGTAGCTCCTGCAATGTAGGAGACCCCGGTTCAGTTCCTGGTTTGGGAAGTTCCCCTGGAGAAGGGATAGGCTACCCACTCCAGTATTCTTGGGCTTTCCTGGTGGCTCAGATGGTAAAGAATCTGCCTGCAATGTCGGGAGACCTGGGTTTGATCCCTGGGTTGGGAAGGTACCCTGGAGGAGGGCATGGCAACCCCCTCCAGTATTCTTGCCTGGAGAATCCTCATGGACAGAGGAGCCTGGCAGGCTGAGTCCATGGGTTTGCAAAGAGTCAGACAAGACTAAGCAGAGCACAGTATAATATGCATATCATCTTAACTAAGGTTTGGGAGGGAAGGTAGAAAACAAGCTAAAGTATAAGTTTTAATCATGATGGATCGAAAGTATTTTTGTAGGTAGGAAGCAGTCCATTTCACTGGTGACAGTGCTGAGAATAAGCTTAGACATATGTCCCTGCTGCTGCTGTTGCTGCTGCTAAGTCGCTTCAATCGTGTCCGACTCTGTGCGACCCCAAAGATGGCAGCCCACCAGGCTCCCCCGTCCCTGGGATTCTCCAGGCAAGAACACGGGAGTGGGTTGCCATTTCCTTCTCCAATGCATGAAAGTGAAAAGTGAAAGTGAAGTCGCTCAGTCGTGTCCGACCCTCAGCGACCCCATGGACTGCAGCCTTCCAGGCTCCTCTGTCCATGGGATTTTCCAAGCAAGAGTACTGGAGTGGGGTGCCATTGCCTTCTCCGAGACATATGTCCATAGATAATACAAATCCATCTGTTTATATAATCATCAGTGTGCCAGAGTTGAAGCAGAATTTTTACAATGTAGAAAAGCACTTGAAGAATTTGATAAGTATTAAAACTTTTTGTTTATTTTGCCTTGATTTTTTTTTTTTTTTTTTAGGTTGTAAATATTTTCGGTATATTTCAAAGCAAGATCATCAAGTGTTAAAGAAGAAAATGAAGCAGATGAAGAAATCAGTGAAAAAATACAGCATTGTAAATTCAGGACTCTGATACTGAATTTTAGTTATTTCAGATTAGTAGCTACAGAGTAGTAATTCAGTGATAGTTTTAAGTGTATTTTATTTGGTATTTTAAGGAAGTAGTTTATTTGACTACAAAAAGTTTATTTGTATATTTTTTATATATTTTTTTACTAACAGTTATAGCTAGAGGAAGAGTCTCATTTGTTCTTTGTAAATACATTTTTCCCTTTTGTACTGTTAAATGTAACATTAAGGAATAATCTTCAAATAAAAATATATTTGTTTAATCTAAGAATATAGGGCTACAGCAGTTATTGCAGTTTGCAGCTAATTTGCTTCTGACAATTGTGTAATGAAATATAACTTGTGGGACTATTAAATGAACTTGTGTTCTTTTAGATGTTAATTAGGGCTTCCCTGGTGACTCAGAGATTAAAGCGTATGCCTGCAATGCTATGATCCACGTTAGGTTTAATACCATGAAGAATATATTGGTGATCAGTTCTGTTGAGGAAAGAAGAATTTAGAAAAGAACTCCTCCCCTTTCTCTTTTGGTAATGAGACATGGCAGTGTGGGGTTAAGTGACCTCTGGTAGAGAGGGACCTTTGACTCTAGAGGACATTTGGGTCAGAGAGGGTAGAAGGCCTGCTTGTTTTCAGCTGGCACTGGCCTAACTTTAAAGGACTCCAGTTGTGTTGGTCCACTTGTGTGCCTGGCATGGCTGGCAAAGACTTGCTCTAGAACTCCTGTGTCCCTCTCCTTTCTCCTAGAGACCAGGCTGCAGCAGTGGATGGCTGGACAGTGGAGAAATAGTGTCTGAGTGTTATATAGGAAGCCCAATGGGGAAGCTTCACTCAGATGCCAAGAACAACTTTCCCGGAATATGAGTGAGTTTTATAACATGTTGTAGTAACCGTTGGAGTAAGTGCTTCTTCAAAACTGTCTTGGCTCAGGTACATTTACTGTTCAGATAACTAGTATTTGAGTTCCTTGAAGGCTCCCTAACTTCAGAGCAAGTCCAGTATTCAGATGGCAAACCACACATTTCCCCCATTGGCTTACGTGTGATCATATACTCAGAGTCCTGTTTTCTGCTGCTATTTCCTCACTAAGCTTGAAAGCGAAAGTATTAGTCTCTCAATTGTGTCTGACTCTTTGTGACCCTATAGACTGTAGCCCACCAGGCTCTTCTGTCCATGGGATTTCCCAGGCAAGAATACTGGAATGGGTTGCCATTTCCTTCTCCAGGGGCTCTTCCTGACCCAGGGATTGAACCCCGGCTCTCCTGCATTGCCGACAGATTTCTTTACCATCTAAGCCACCATGGAAGCCCACTATTGGCTTATATTCTTACTAATTTCAAACCTTCTGTGAGAAAACTAGCAGATAAATTATGCTTTGTCAATAATTTAACTTGATATCTTATATTTCATAAATAAATGACCATCAACGAACAACTACCCAACCTTATACTATTTATGTGAGACAAGCAGATGCCCAACAGAACCAAAGTAAAGCAAGTGAAAGCTACCAGTGATCAGGATTGGCTTTACCACTGGGAGTCCATGCTTGGGTGGTATGGGAGTTCCATATAAGATTAACCCCATAGGGATGTCCACATCCCATCTATTCCCTGATACCTTTGTCAAAAGCTCTAAAATAGGATTTATGAATTCTCCTGATCTCTAGCAGGATGGAGGTGAGGATGAAAGAGAAATGAGTACATATGGTTATCAAAAGTTTGTATCTAATTATGCAATGAGAGCAGTGTGAATCAACTGAAAATTTCTTAAGCGCAGTAAAAGCCAGTTTCATAAATAATAACAGCTAAAGTTTATCAGGCACTTTGGGCTTCACATTTCATCATCTCATTACTGCAATCCTACGAACTATCCCCTATCTTACCAAGAAAGAAAGTAGGGTAGTCAGAGATTAAATAACTCACCCAAGGTCACAGCTGCTAAGTGTTGGCATCAGGACTCTAACTCAATCAGTGTAGTTCCAAAGATCAGAGACTATCTGTGGTATGTGTACCGCCTTCCAGGTTAGTCAGTGTTTATAACCTGCAGAGCCCTGAGCTAGGGATCAGGGCAAAGAATACAGGGAAGCCATCGCCTTTCCCCTCTCCTGGGCATGGAAGGTTCCCTCTCTGTGTCCTCACCAATCCCTCCCCTGCAGCCTCTTGTCAAATTGTCAAATCACTGCATTGTTTAATGATCTTTGTACATCTGTCTTTCTTAGTAGTATATTATCCGGGCTTCCCTGGTGGTTCAGACAGTAAAGAATCCACCTGCAATGCAGGAGACCTGGGTTTCATCCTTGGGTGCGGAAGATCCCCTGGAGAAGGGAATGGTAACCCACTCCAGTATTCTTGCCTGGGAAATCCCATGGACAGAGAAGCCTGGCAGACTATAGTCCAGGGTTGCAAAGGGTTGGACGTGACTGAGCGATTAACACTAATAATCTCCATATCACCAACACCTAACAGAATTTCTGGCTTATTAAATATTGAACAGAACCGAATGAAAACTTATGAAAGTTATTGACTGACTGTGCCTATCCCATAGGCAGTAATATTTTGGTGAATTTCTGCCAAGTGCAGACCTCAAGAGGCTTGCAGTCCTCTTGAATTGGTTCAATAGGTTTGAATCCTGGGCTTATCATAAGCTTTCACAGTTTCTTTGCCTATAGAATAGAGACAAGTAAGATTATTGCTATATTAAAAAAAAAAAGCTTTTATACATCATGATGGAGTGAGCGATATCTGGGCTATAACTTGGATCACCTAAATTCTCATGCCATCTTTTTCCTTCACCTAAAGCATGACTCGTAAGTGTTTTCATGGAATCTGAGACTGAAGTCACTTGTCTGTACATTGGTAGTGGAATATCTGCCCTGTTTAGAGTTATTGTGAGGATCACCTGAGATGAAGTGAGAAAATGCTCCATACACTATAATACACAATACAAATAAGAGTTATTAATACTTTCCCTGAGCTCAAACACACCTGCTCATTTTCAGATTGTTAGAGAAGGCAGATGCCAGAGAAAGCAGTAAACGTTGTATGAGAGGTTACTGAGCCGGAGCATTGCTTTTTATGTTGTTTCTATTCTATTCCATGACCTGATTCTAAGATAAACACCAGATTCTTAACATCATTTTAAAAAGGCACTTGTCTTATGAAACATTGTGTGCATGCCAGTGTATGGGTGCATATATATATTTTATATATATAAAATGATATATTGAAATCCTAACCCTCAGTTCCTCAGAATGTGACTTTATTTGGAGATCAGGTCTTTACGGAGGTAATCAAGTTAAAAATAGGATCATTAAAGTGAGCTCTAATCTGACCGACGTCTTTATGAAAAAGGGAAATTTGGACACAGACATGCACAGAGAAAGAAAGTCATCTGAACACAATGACAGAAATCAGGGTGATGTATCTATAAAGAATTCAGAACACTGCTGGTAAACCCTGAAATGCTAGGGGAGGGGCGAGGGCCAGATTCTTCCTCTTGCCCCTTAGTGGGAACCCACCTTGCCGACACCTTGATCTCAGACTTCCAGCCTCCTGAGCTGTGAAATAATAAATACTTGTTGAAGACTCCAGTTTGTGGTACTTTGTTATAGCAGCCCTAGCAAACGAATACAGTAATTTTTAGAAAAATACCATGTTTACTTCAAAAGTGAGAGCTAAAGTGATTTCAGATACTCCGTCTGGGCCCAGCTGTGATGCCAGGTTTATCTCCTAGGCTTACCTCACGGTCAGAAACGGTTGTCCATTCTTCCCCACCTGTACCTTCAATACCCTGCTCAACCTTCTTTATGATTTTTTTCTTCATTCCCTTGAGCCTGATGTCATCTCTTCCTCCTTGGAATCCACTAACAAACTGCTTATTATCTCAATATAATGCGCCTTGTATTATTTAGACACTTATTTTATTTTATTTTATTATTTTTTTTGTGTGTGGATTTATTTTTATTCAGAAATACTTTCATATTCTCTAACTGTTCATCAAAAGTTTAAAAATTCAAAAGGGACACAAAAAAATTACATGGGTCTTAGAAGCTACGTCAAACATGCGAGTTTTAAGAGTGACATTTTATACAGTGTAATTTAGCCCTCATTATTTTCTTATAATCAAATTACAACAGGAACACAAACATACCATATATTACTCTTTAAAATTTTTGTTATACAATATGTTCTTGTCAATGGGACACTTCAAAATGTTTAAACCTGACAGAAAAGCATTAAAAAAGTACCAGTGGAAGAAAAAAGTGTCAGAAACACACCTGTCCTTTACCTGGTGTGAAGATGGGAACCACTGCAATAAAAAAACTCTGAATCCATTCTCTTGGGGAGCACGCTCTGAACATCCACACTTGGCTCTATTGTTCTTTAAAATCATTTCAGACTTAAAATCAATTCTTTGTTACCAAGTGAGAAAGAGGCCCACTTTCAATATTCACTTTCATTGATGCTGTCTGCATTTCCTCTTAAGCGGTTGGTTTCTGGGACAGAGTTAGGCAGGGACACGCTGTTTGAAGGAAACCCAGTCTCACAGCTAACCACAGGCTCAGTGGTGAAAACAGTGAGCAGAACCGCTTTAGGAGTGAACCCGGGCATCGGAACCGTCCCTCGGATACTGTTCACTGGGGGAAGTAACCCTGGGTTTGATGTTTGGGAAGCTTGACATGTTGGAGAAGCGGCCTCCGAAAGGAAGAGAGGGCTCCTCAGCTAAACGTGCAGGCAGTCCTCCATCACCTCCTCGGCCCCGAGGGACGAGCCCTTCGCAATCCCCCTGCCCACAGGGAGGGGCCTAAAAGGGGTCTTGGGGGCTCGGAGAAGGGGGAGCCCGAGACGCCCGCAGGGGTGAAGCTAGAGGAATGAGGCGAGGAAACCCCGGGACATCCTGGACACCACGGTCATCTCCCAATGCCCCACAGGTCTGGGCTGTGGTTTGGGAAGAAGAGGTGAGACTATTAACAAACTTCCCTTCTTTCAGCCAAAAGAAAACAAAGCCTCTTCACAGCTTCTTTTAATAATATAAACCTAATTTGTTTTTTTTTTTTTTAAAAAGAAAGAGTTGTAGGTGGAAGAACTTCAAGGAAACAGAGGGAGCTATTACCCGTGACAGGCCCTGAGTTTCCCAGGGGGTACCTACGGTGGGGGGGGAGGTCACCCACTCTTCCCGAACCCTGCTCCGCCTGGCGGCTCAGTCTGAGTGCAGGTGACACTGCGTGCTTTGTAAAGACCAAGGCAACTTGCATTTACTGTCCTGCCCTTCCTCTAGACACTTATTTTAACGTTTCTTCTCAGAGCATAAACTTCTTCAAAAAGTTTAGTTCACGCATCAGTTTTCGGTTCAACATTCCTCTTCCAGTATAATCCTTTGCACATAATCATAAAAACCTACCGAATTGACACTGAGACATCTGTTATAAAATTAATTACTGCATCATTATTACATAACCAAACGTATCATGTAATTATATTTAAAATATTATGCAGTCCTACCTGAAACACTGCATATGTTAATAATCAGAAATTCATGCTGTCATTACTTCTGATGGGGCCTGGAAACCAATATCTCCCTGCTAATTTTATAATCACTGCCCCAAACAGTAAGATCTGACTTGAACTTACATAGATTTGTGTTTAATTATGTATAAGTTTTTTAATACTTAGCCATAATTATGTAAATAGAAACATTAAAATGATTTTCCAAAAAGGAGGCATTCCTTTGGACTCAATTTTCTTTTTCCTGGCGAAAGGGAAACTGACCCAAACGTCAGTAAAGAATCAAAAAGTACTCCTAGGCCCGACATGGAACGAGAGAATGCATTCATTCTCATACATTACAGGGCAGCTGGTCACCTCCCATTTCTGAGAAGGTCTCAGGGCTGTGAATTCACTGGCTGAGATTGGTCCAAGAGCAGTTCCTCCCGCCCAAGGCTTCCCAAGCGATGACATTATCTGACCTTTGAGCAAACAAGCCTGTGGAATCAGCACAGTCGCAATGAATAACAGATGCTGTGTTATGTATGTTTTGAAAAGCGACATTCAACAAAGTATGATATTGAGCCATACCCATGGGAGAGCAGGGCTGTGCTGGGGAGTCATTCTAATGAGTCCCTCTTCTTGCCTTTTCTCATAGTTATAAAAACATAGTTTAAAAGCTACTCTGGGCTTTCATAATCCAAAGCATCATGAGCACAGACTTGGCTAGACTGAGGCTCAGTGTCCCTTCTTGGTGATGCTCTGGCAAAGGCTCTTGGTGGTGAAGAGGGTGCCAGGTGGGGAGCCCTCCTCCATCCAGAAGAATCTTTGACTTCATCTGCATTTCAGAGGGCAGTGTTTGCCAGTAAGGACATTTCAGGGTGGAGTGAACTTGTGGAAAAACCCAAAGGAAAGTGAGCTCAGGTACCAAATGTCTCCTGTGAGCCTAAGCTCCTCCTGTTCATGCCTCTATTTGGGGTTGAGTTTGGGATTCTGTGTACTTCATCACACATTCAAGAAATATTTATCAAAGGACCATTATGTGCAAGGGACATATATAAAGCAAAACATGCTTGGTTGCATCTGGCTCTTTCTGACCCCGTGGACTGTAGCTCCCCAGACTCCTCCATCCATGGAAATCTCCAGGCAACAACGCTGGGCTGGATTGCCATTTCCTACTCTGATAAAGCAAAATGTGTATTAGTATTCATCAGTGCTAATGTTGAAACACATGCTAAGTGAGGAGGGCTGACCCCCCAAAAATACAGATTTGGCAAAAATAACCCAGACGTTCTGTGCTTCCTGATGAAACCATCCCAGATAGTCCTTGCTGATGCCTTGGTTACATTAGGTGTGAACCTCTCCTTTTCCTTCACCATCTCCTCTTTTTTTTCTATTTTATTGAGTTATAGAACTATATATTTAAGGTGTACAGCATAATAATTGGACTTCCATACATCATGAAATGATGCCCATGATAAATTCAGTGATGATCCATCATCTCATATAGATACAAAGTTAAACAGAAAAAAATTTTTTTCTTGTGATGAGAACTCTAGGATTGACTCTTTGGACAACTTTCATATAAAACATATAGGTGTTAATGATATTTATCATATTGTACATTACATCCCTAGTATTTGTCTTATAAGGAGGACATTTGTACCTTTTGACTGTCTTTATCCAATTCCTCATCCCTCCATAACCATAAATCTGATCTCTTTTTCTGTGAGTTTGTTTTTGAAGAATATTGATCTACATACAACACTATGTCAGTTCCTGTTACATAACATAATGATTCAATACTTCTATACATTCCAAAATGATCACCATGGTAGTTATGACTCACCATCTCCTCTTGATTTGTGAAATGTCCTGTCTTCCTACCCCTCAGAATACACACCTTTTTGGGTCTCAGGAACTGCAGGGCCCTGCTGCCTGCCCCACCCCGCCTCCGTCTTCCCAAATCCACACCCGAGCTCCCCGTGTTGCTGTTGGCACGAAAGGCACACTGGAACACCGTCTTCCACCGTGCTGTCCAGGACCGGGTACTGTGTGCTGTTCTCCTTGGAGATCCTGACTGCTCAGCTTGGGAACGGGGCTGTAAACAAAGTGGGAATTTCCCATAGGAATTCTCTGCAGTTTTAATAAACTAGTTCATCTGGCCATGGACATCACTGTACCTTTCTGCTGGCTCCCGGATAACTACACTCCCAGCAGGCTGTACCAGTTTCCTGTTTAGGGGACTGGCAGGGACTGGACGCTGCTCACCGCTTTCACAGGAGACAGCGGTGCAGCTCCCAGAAGGGACATGTTTCAGAAACCACCTCAGTGAACCTTCAGAGGAGAGAAGAGAAGGAAGGAAGAAAAACAGCGGGGACGGGAGTGAGGGAATCAGCCCGAAGCAGGAAGCCAGCCTGAGCACGCAGTAGCCAGAGTGTCCCCAGGGCAAGATGCTCAGAAGGTCCATTCCCAGGGGTGGTTGGAGTCGGTGGACCCCCCAGCTCCTCACCTCTCGAATTTTCTGTCTCAGCCTCATAGTCTTTTTGGGCCAGGTGGGGCTGCTGCAGGGACACCCCCAGTGCCTGGATTACCGGCCCCCCTTCCAGCCCCTCCAGCATCTCGAGTTCTGCTCTGACTATGAGTCCTTCGGCTGCTGTGACCAGCGTAAGGACCACCGCATTGCTGCCCGGTACTGGGACATCATGGAATACTTCGACCTAAAGGGCCATGAGCTGTGTGGCGGGTACATTAAAGACATCCTTTGCCAGGTAGGCCTGAGCAGGAGCCCTGCGGGAAGGTGAGGGAGCCAGCTTTGGAGGCTGCCTTCCAGCCCCAGCTGATACAACGTTGGGATGGCTGGTGAGGGTTTTGGGGGGAGGGCTCTTTGGGCGCCCAGCCCTTGAGAGAGACTCACCTGTGGCTGCCCTCACCTGGGACTTAGGGCTCTGGATGGGCACACTAAGTTGGAGTTTGGTTTCCCAAGCTCTCCCTCCGGGGTCCTGCAGGCTCTGGTGTATTATTTGCGGAGCTCGGGACAGCTGCGGTCTGGGACCTCCCTGCAGGGCACTGAGACCTGCGAGCTCCCGTGGGTGCTCATGGAGCGCGTGGATAGAGTGGTGGCATCCGTTGGGATACAGTCCTCGGCTGGGTCATTTGCACCAGGGGCTCTCTGGTGTGATGAGGGGGGCTTTCCCCAGCTTTCCAAACCTGGCCTGGGAGAGTGTCAAGCTGCTCAGTGGCAATTACTCAGAGGTTCTGCTTCTCCCGGCTCTCTAGTGGCCAAAACCCACATCCCTGGCAGACATCACCTCTGTGGGGCTCAGCCTGATCCCATGTCAGATGCTGGCTGCAGACACTGACTTTGTGGGAAGAGGGCTTCAGGGGTGCCGGGGAGAGCCTAGTTGGAGGGCAGAGGAAAGAAGCTGTCATGAGGAGCACTGTACTGATGGGTTGGGGGTGAGACAGCAAATCCAGGCAGATTGGAAGCCCCTCCCCAGCCCCTCGGGCATGTCACTGCAATTACTTGGCTCTCCCACTGTGATCCCAGGGCCAGCTGGCCACCTCACCTCCCTGTGAAGTGAATGGAACAGAAGCCAGCCACCTGGGAGGCATCACCCTGGGCTGTCCTCTCTCACCTCAGGCTCTGCCCTTCAGCTGTTTCCTGGAGAATTAACTCTGGGATAACCATCTGGGCAGAAGCCCGGCTCTTAGGAGCAACACTGAGACTCCATTTCTGGATGAAGTCCCCAGATAAAAATGTCTCCTCCCTCCCCCTTCCCTATTGCATGAGGTTTCAGAAAGCCAAATTCAGCAGCTCTCCTGTTTCAGAGATTTGAGGAATAAGAATAACCTACACATGTCCATAAAGGAAAAGAATATGAAAAAGAATATACGTATGCATAACTGAATTACTTTGCTATAGAGTAGAAATTAATGCAACATTGTAAATCAACTATGCTTCAACAAAATTGAAAACGAAATCCCCTGGTGGCTCAATGGTAAAGAATCCGCCTGCTAATGCAGGAGACACGGGTCCAGGCCCTGATCTGGGAAGATCCCACATGCCGCAGAGCAGTCCCTGCGCCACAGCTATTGAGCCTGTGTTCTAGAGCCGGAGAGTGGAAACTACTGAGCCCACGAACCCTAGAGCCTGTGCTTGGCAAGAAGAGAAGCCACAGCCATGAGAAGCCTGCACACCACAACTAGGGTGGCCCTGCTCTCGGCAACTAGAGAAAAGCTTGTGCAGCAAGGAATACTCAGCACTGCCAAAAATTAATAAATGAGAATTAAAAAAATTGAAAACGAAAACAATGACCTACACGCATCTATTAATATTTATTAAATTTCACAACTTAAATTTCTTCTCCCTCTTTCTTCCCCACATATGCAGTATGTTCCCAGCAATGATTCTTCAGGCAGCTACTAGGACCCCCATTTTATGCATTAGGTTGTTGTTGTTGTTGTTTTTTAATAACATTTATGTATTTAGTTGCGGCATGTGGGATCTAGTTCTATGACCAGGGATGGAACCCAGGCTCCCTACACTGGGAACGAGGAGTCTCAGCCACTGGACCACCAGGGAAGTCCCAGAATTAGGAGTTTTGGTAGCTCAGCTGGTAAAGAATCCACCTGCAATGCAGGAGACCCCAGTTTGATCCCTGTGTTTTGAAGAACCCCTGGAGAAGGGAACGGCTACCCACTGCAGTATTCTGGCCTGGAGATACTCCATGGACTACTGTCCGTGGGCTTGCAAAGAGTTGGGCATGACTGAGTGACTTTCACTTTCACTATTCACGGTCAAAGAGTGCCGTGGCACAAATCCACAGGCTCAGGCTCCAAGTCTCGTGCCGTTTTGATCATACCATGCCAAAGTCGAGTCACAACAGCCCTGGCCGATCCACTTACTGGTTCCCTGACCTAGGGCAAGCATAAGCTCCAGCAGGACAGCGCCATTGGGCATCTCACTCACTGTCAGCAGCCCCAGGGCAGAGGACAGTGCCTGGTGCCTAGGAGAGATTGTTCCTGGGCCTTTGTTTTCTAAGACAGAAATGATAGTTCCTGAGCTGATTGAGTAGAGGCAGCTGTGCAGATTCTAAATGATGCCTAAGAGTGTGCCATGCAGGTGGTTACTTGTCCACAGCCTCCTCTGTTCCTGGGTATTTTATCCTTATTTTTGTCTTCCATCTCTCTTCTTTCCATTCCCCAGGAGTGGACAGGTCAGTCAGGTGGGACTCAGAGCAGTTCATCTATCTGGCTTCTTGTCAGCGGCTCTGACAAGTCTAAATGGAAACAGCTCTGGGAGAGATGCTGTGAATCCCTGGGCTCTTTCTTCTGTTCTTCCCGATGAGCCTGCTGCTCTGCAAATCTGCAATCAGGGTTGAAATAAGAAAAAATGGGGAACTCAACACATCTGAGAAATGCTGCTGATCCCTCTCTTAGGTGATGAGAGAACAGATATGAATGAGACAGCCCTGGGCTGGCAGGTGCCAGGGAGGGGTCCATGATCAGAAGCAGCTTCCAGAGTGGACCCTGCCCTACTCCACGGCCCCAACCACTCCCTTTAAATTGGCCTTTCTGGGCTTCCCTGGTGGTCCAGTGGTTAAGAATCTGCCTGCCAATGCAGGGTACATGAGTTCAATCCCCAGTCCAGGAAGATTCCACGTGCAGCAGGGCAACTAAGCCCATGTGCCACAGCTACTGAGCCCACGCACCTTAGAGCCCGTGACGAGAGAGAGAAACCATTGCAGTGAGAAGTCCATGAACCACAACTACAGAGTAGCCCCTATTCACTGCAACTAGAGAAAAGCCCACGCAGCAACCAAGACCCAGCACAGCCAAAAATTAACAAAACAAACAAAAACGGGCCTTTCTTACTTTCTTGATTGCAGTTGCCTCTGCCTTTCATTGAAGAGAAGAAATCACTACATGCCTCATCTCTGGGAATGATACATTGCACGTTCATTTTGATAATTTTATTTTTAAATTATAAAATGTTTTGACTAGAACTTCCCTGGCAGTGGTTAGGACTTTGTGCTTCCACTGCAGGCTGTACAGGTTCCATCTCTGGTTGGGGAACTAGGGTCCCACACACTGCACATCTGTACAATGTGGCGAAAGAAAAAAAATTAACATATGGAAAAGCACAGAAAAATTAAATAATTAACATGACAGATTCTGGTGGCTCAGATGGTAAAGAATCTGCCTGCAGTATGTGAAATGCAAGAGACCCGGGTTCAATCCCAGCATCGGGAAGATCCCCTAGAGAAGGGAACAGCAACCCACTCCAGTGTTCTTTTCTGAGAATTCCATGGACAGAGGAGGCTAGCTGGCTACAGTTCATTGGGTCACAGAGTCAGACACAACTGAGCGACTCACACAGATCCAGTACTGAGATTCAGTAAATGTAAAACTTCTGGCACACTGCTTCAGATGTGCATAAAGAAATTAAATCTTACAGCACTTATAATTTAAAAAAAAGGGAAAGATGAGACATTTGGTACTACCTCTTTTTATTAAAAAAAAAAGATCATTTACCAAAACTCTATGTGTCAAGAGCAAAGTTATAATTATAGTTAATCCGAGAGAACTTTCTTTCCCTTTCTACTTTCCAGGAGCATTAACTGGGTAGAAAATATGGGTCCCAAAGAAGAGCTTTCTTTTCAGTAGTTGGTAACAGAAGCTCCAGAATCCTGGTTCTTCCCCAGGCCTGTTTTCCCTCTTTTTGCTCAAAACATAAAGTTGATTAGAACATCCACACAGGTATGACTTTATAAAATTAAAATAAGTATATTGCATCAAGAGGGAAATATTTCTGTAATAAAACCAAAGTGAAGTCAAGGTTTAAAAATTCTTTAAAAAAAAAAAAAGTCAAATCCTTGAAAAGAGAAAAATTGGTTCCAGCCCTACCATGGCCAGTCTGCCTGGGGTCTAAGGTCACTCTTCTTTTCCAGGAGTGCTCCCCCTACGCAGCCCACCTCTATGACGCTGAGAACCCACGCACGCCCCTCCAGAACCTTCCTGGCCTCTGCTCTGACTACTGTTCTGCATTCCACTCGAACTGCCACTCCGCCATCGCCCTGCTGACCAATGACCGCCGCCTCCAGGAATCCCCTGGAAAGGATGGCACACGCTTCTGCCACCTCCTCAACCTTCCCGACAAGGACTACTGCTTCCCCAACATCCTGAGGAGTGACCATCTCAACCGCAACCTGGGGGCGGTGGCCGAGGACCGTCAGGGCTGCCTGCAGCTCTGCTTGGCTGAGGTGGCCAACCGGCTGAGGAACCCGGTCTCCATGGTCCACGCTGGGGACGGCACCCACCGCTTCTTCGTGGCCGAGCAGGTGGGGGTGGTGTGGGTCTATCTGCCTGATGGGAGTCGCCTGGAACAACCCTTCTTGGACCTCAAGAGCCTCGTGCTGACCACTCCCTGGATTGGGGACGAGAGAGGCTTTTTGGGGTTGGCTTTTCATCCCCGATTCCGCCGTAACTGCAAGTTTTACATTTATTATTCATGCCTGGGCAAGAAGAGGGTAGAGAAGATCCGGATTAGTGAGATGAGAGTTTCTCGGGCTGATCCCAACAAAGCCGATCCCAAATCAGAGAGGTGAGGCATACGCATGAGAGTCTGCAACTGTGTGCTGTGTTCCAAAATATTGCCAGTTGGTCCTCTAAGATGAAATAGAGGAACTTCCCTGGGTTTAGATCTACTAGCTTATAATGGGGAGAAGGCAATGCCTGGAAAATCCCATGGAAGGAGCCTGGTGGGCTGCAGTCCAGACATGACTGAGCGACTTCACTTTCACTTTTCACTTTCATGCATGGGAGAAGGAAATGGCAACCCACTCCAGTGTTCTTGCCTGGAGAATCCCAAGGATGGGGGAGCCTGGTGGGCTGCCGTCTATGGGGTCGCACAGAGTCGGACACGACTGAAGCGACTTAGCAGCAGCAGTAGCTTATAATGAGGACAAAAGTCATTGCTGATTAGTGGGTTAACCCAAGTTAGAATCTTGAGTGGATGGTCTTCATGACTATAACCACCCATCTTTACAGTTACCTAGAACCATGCTTGCTTGATTTTATAGAGGGTAAGCAAAGGCCAGAGGCCATAAGGGTTTGAGAAATGATTTTAGATAATATCCACATTAAATTTAACAGTAGCCTCTGATTATTGTGTGACCATTAGATCTCAGGCCTTTTATCTTGAACATGGGAATTCCCATCCTCTCCGGAAAGCTTGACACAAGGTAATTAAGCCTGGTCAGATGAAGGGCCCAGCTCCAACTAACCCCAAGCTCATGCTCTTTTGCTCCACCATTCCACCCTTTTTTCCTACTCCATTCTGCCTTATCTCGCTTTTCCCATACAGACAGGTTTAGAGATTGAAAAGAGCATGAAGAAGTGATAGACTAACCCCTGCTAGATTGTCCAAAGGATGGGACTGGTGGTTCTTGTAGAGAAGAGAGTAAGGCTGAACACCAGAAAAGGGTGATGGTTACCCCGCTGTGTCTACAGCACATGAAGTCAGGATGTGAAAAAAAAAAAAAAAAGATTCATGACGCAGTCATACTAGGAAGCGAGGGGTGTCCCAGGGCTGCCGAGCTACCCATTTTGTGGTCCTTGGCTGGCTTGGGCCAGTCATTTCTGGATGTCTCAAGAGGATGCTGTATCAGCTTTCATCAAAGTGTGGTTTCTTTTTCCTTCCAGGGTCATTTTGGAGATAGAAGAACCAGCCTCAAATCATAATGGTGGACAACTTCTTTTTGGCCTAGATGGCTATATGTACATATTCACTGGGGATGGAGGACAGGCTGGGGATCCCTTCGGCAAATTTGGAAATGCTCAGAACAAGTAAGCTGGATGCAGGCTTGCCCTGGTGTAATGTTTTTGCTGAGATGGAATCTGCAGAGGGTCAAACCCAACTCATTTACTGCAAGATGTAGTCTCCTCTGTTGACACAATGGGTAGAACATTTGGTTTTATTTTCTTATTTTTTTTCCTTAATATTTACTTGGAATATTTATTTATTTGGCAACCTCGGGCCTTATGTGGGATTGTTCACTGCAACTCTCAGTCTCTCTAGTTGTGGCCTGTGGGCTTAGTTGCCTCGTGAAATGTGGGATCTTAGTTCCCTGACCAGGGATCAAACCTATGCCCCCTGCATTGGAAGGTGGATTCTTAACCATTGGACCACCAGAGAAATTCTGTCCTATACTTTTCAGGCATAATGTATTTTTATAATTAATATTATAGATGTTCAACATGACTCTCAGAGGGCCATATAAAGATAAATTCAAGATTTTTAATATATATGAGCAGGACATTATTTACTATGCCATGGTCTGACCATCTAGTTCAATTCAGCTCAACAATATTATTGACTACTGTGTTCCAGGCACTGTGTCTCACGTGAAGATACATGAGTAGTTAGTTAATGAGGCTAACAGAAGCAACAGCAATGTATATTTGTTGCTTACTGTGTGTCCAATGCTATTCTAAATACCTTATGTTTATTTGAGCACATAATTCTGACAAGGGCAAAAATTTTAATCTCTTTTCTTGGTTCATGTATTCCCAGCCCCTAGAATAGTGCCTAGCAATGGTGTCATGCCATAAATACATTTGGAATGAATGGATCCTATGAAGTATAGGTGTTATGATAGCCATTTTACAGACAAGATAATAAAGGCAGAGAGGAGTGAAGTAGTCTATCCAAGGTCATAAAGAGTATAGGGCAGAACCAGAATTCAAACTCAGACAATCCAGCGAGGCTGTGCCATCTAGAGGAAGGTCATGTGATCCTTCTGCCCTTTGTACCCAGCAAGCCTGTGGCTCTCGTTATCCCTAGTAATAAAAATATCAGGGTTGGTAATAATAAAGAGCTTGCATTTGTTGAATGCTGACTGTATGTCAGAAACTGCATGGCATGCTATATGCACACTAACTCATTTAACCCTTACATCACAGCCACACTGCAAAGTGGTGTTACTCTCCCCTGCTTTCAGTTCAGTTCAGTCGCTCAGTCGTGTCCAACTCTTTGTGACCCCATGAATTGCAGTACGCTAGGCCTCCCTGTCCATCACCAACTCCCGGAGTTCACTCAGACTCACGTCCATCGAGTCAGTGATGCCATCCAGCCATCTCATCCTCTGTCGTCCCCTTCTTCTCCTGCCCCCAATCCATCCCAGCATCAGAGTCTTTTCCAATGAGTCAACTCTTTGCATGAGGTGGCCAAAGTACTGGAGTTTCAGCTTTAGCATCATTCTTTCCAAAGAAATCCCAGGGCTGATCTCCTTCAGAATGGACTGGTTGGATCTCCTTGCAGTCCAAGGGACTCTCAAGAGTCTTCTCCAACACCACAGTTCAAAAGCATCAATTCTTTGGCGCTCAGCCTTCTTCACAGTCCAACTCTCACATCCATACATGACCACTGGAAAAACCATAGCCTTGACTAAATGGACCTTTGTTGGCAAAGTAATGTCTCTGCTTTTGAATATGCTATCTAGGTTGGTCATAACTTTCCTTAGGCTCAGAGACCACAGTCATCAAAAGCCTCTGTTCTTTCTACCGCCCACATTGTTACATGAAGAAGAATAGAACCAGTTCCTTTAAAAAATTCAAAGTATTAAACCAAACCTGAGAGAAACCACCCCATTATAAAAATAGAAAAATTGAAGCTGCAACTTGCTCAGTGTCACAGGGACCGGGGCTGCATCAGACTTTTGCCTAATAGTTCTCTTTGAGTCAAAAATTGGAAAGTCTTAACTATATATATATATACACACATATATATATATGTGTGTGTGTATGTGTGTGTGTATTATCTCGCCATGTGATTCTTGGTTGTCAGTTGAGATCCACTCTCAGTAGACTATCTTGGGCCATCTCCTCCAGTTCTGAGATGTTTTATTTTATTTAGAATACGTAACCTGAGATCCACTCTCTTAAAAAGTTTAGGTGTGCAGTACTGTATAGCACAGTATTGTTAATTGTGGGGACAATATAGAGTGGGTCTGTGGTACTTACTGGAGAAGGCAATGGCACCCCATTCCAGTACTCTTGCCTGGAAAATCCCATGGGCAGAGGAGCCTGGTGGGCTGCAGTCCATGGGGTCACTGGGAGTCGGACATGACTGAGCGACTTCACTTTCATGCATTGGAGAAGGAAATGGCAACCCACTCCAGTGTTCTTGCCTGGAGAATCCCAGGGACGGGGGAGCCTGGTGGGCTGCTGTCTCTGGGGTCACACAGAGTCAGACATGACTGAAGTGACTTAGCAGCAGCAGCAGCAGCAGCAGCAGCAGCAGCATCATGTGACCCAGCAATCTCACATCTTCATATTTCTCCTGTTCCTGTTTCTGGCCTTCTTCCTTTCAGAAGTTCCCTGCTGGGGAAAGTGTTAAGGATCGATGTGAATGGGGCCGGCTCAGGTGGCAAGCGGTACCGAGTGCCCATGGACAATCCATTTGTTTCTGAGCCGGGGGCCCATCCCGCCATCTACGCCTACGGGATCAGAAACATGTGGCGCTGTGCCGTGGACCGAGGGGACCCTGTCACACATCAGGGCCGAGGTCGGATGTTCTGTGGGGACGTGGGACAGAACCGGTTTGAAGAAGTTGACATCATTGTTAAAGGTGGAAACTATGGCTGGAGGGCAAAGGAGGGGTTTGAATGTTACGACAAAAAGCTCTGTCAAAATGCCTCTTTGGGTAAGTGAGAAGCCCTCTTATTTCTTGAGTGAGTGGAATGAATTGCGGGTGGAGGTGGGAGAATAAAACCTGGGAGTGTCTTGTGCTGCAGGTCCTTACAGTGCCTTTGTTTGTGTCCTGTGGAATCGTGCTTCTCAGTGGTTCTCTAACCACTGGCACCTGAAAGTCGGGGCATTTCTCGCCAACTAATGAATTGAATCCTGGGTGGATTGGGGGTGTGGTGGGATTGACCTAGGAATCTATATTCCAAATAAGTTACTCACATGATTTTTCAGGCATACAATTTTGAACCATCCTCAAAGGAAAATAAGTGGCTGTATGTTTTTATTTATTTGGAACTGCCACTGAAATGATATCCTGTATACAGTCCCTAAACATCAGTCATCAAGGTGTGCTTTAGAAACTCCATCTGGCTTAAAATTCTAATTTTTCTGACTTTATCACCATTGCTTGGTCTTTTCGTCCTTCTGTTGCTGAACTCAGGTTCGGTTGCTTGTTACTTAGGAATCCAATACTGAGAGACAAGTGTTGAGTGCAAGGAAAGATAGCTTTACTGAGGAAGCTGGCAATCCTGGGGAGAAGGTGGAATAGTGTCCTAAAGAACCAATTTCCCCTTGCTAACCAGGGAAAGAATTTTAAATGGGAGTTTCAGGGGCATATAGGTGGAGGGAGAAAGCTATGTAGGACAGGACAGCCATCTCTGACACTTTTCTTGAAATTGGTCATGCAGGGTGGGTCTGATCAGAGTTATCTTGATTGTTTTAAGTATAGTTAATCTTTAGTTCCAGGGTTGCTTTGTTTCCATTTCCTTGAGGCCAGTTCTTGGAACTGTGGGAGATGGAGCAGTTTATGTTATGGCTACAGTCTGGCCATCATGTAGTTAACTTCTTCCATCTGGTGGGAGTTTCATTATAATACTGAAAGGATTATATGCTCAAAGGATATGGCTCAGTATATATGTATAGACTTTGAGGAGGAACTAAAGGTCCTTGATTTAGTTTAATGACTAAATTACTATTATTTTGTTCTGTTTGACTATTTTCCTTGCTTCTGTATTTTTTCATTCCCCTGATTAAATTTATTCTTTGGCTAAAGTTTTTCTGTAGACAAGAGGCAGGTGGAGGACAGGGGATGGTCTGTCCTGAGAAGGTCTCAAAGCAGTCATCCAATCCTTACAATATTCCAAATCCTAAACCTTAGTATCTGCCATATTGACCTGGGGGGAAAATTTAAGGGTGTTGATTTCCAGGTCACTGCCCCACAGATGAGGGAACTTTAGGCTTCCTCTATGCTTTCTGAGGCCAATCAAATGGGAAGCTCATGAATATCATGGCTGGTCTGTTGAGAAGATAAACATGATTTACTTAACTTTCTGTCCTCCCAAAGACCAAGAGATGAAACATTCTCCACTCAGTAAGGGAATTGGTTTTAAAAACTGCCTTCTTCCTCCTTGAAGCTCCCAGGTTTAGCTATGACACTCTTTTTCCTTGTTCCTGGACAGACGATATTCTGCCGATCTATGCTTATGGCCATGCAGTGGGCAAGTCAGTCACTGGAGGCTACGTCTACCGTGGATGTGAATCCCCAAATCTCAATGGTCTCTACATCTTTGGGGACTTCATGAGTGGGTAAGGAAGGATTGATGTCCCCTCTCTCTTTTTCAACATTTTAATTGGAGTATAAATTGCATATCACAACATTCAATGTCTTAACAGTGTGGCTGTATAGTTTTACAAATGTATACACTTGTGTTAAGACTAATCGTATCAAGATGAAGAACATTTCTATCACTGTAGAAGGTTCCTTCTTGCCTATTGCCTGTCAGTACACCATCCCTTTCTCCCCACCACCCCCTCATTAGCCAGAGATAACCACTCTCATCATAGATGCTTTTTTCACTGAGTAATGTCTGTGAAATTTGTCAATGCTTTTGCATGTATCAGTAGTTTGTCTCTTCTATTGCTTTGTAACATTCAACTGCATGAATATGCCAGAGTTTATTCATTTATTTTCCTGTTGATGGATGTTTTGGCTGTCCCCACTTTGGGGGGATTGTGAATAAAACTGCTGCAAAGCTTTGTAGTTTTCAGTGTAAAAGGTCTTGGACATCTAAGTATTTTGTAGTGTTTGATGCTATGTTGAATGTTGCTATATATGTGTGTATATATATATATAACAAGTATAATATATATCCAGCATATATATAACATATATATTAATTCATAACATGTAACTAATTTCTTATTAGTTCTAGTGACTTTTTTGTTTATTCTATTGGATTTTCTATGTAGAAGATAATTTCACTATGAACATGGATACCTTTATTTTTTTCCCTGAATTGGAAGCCTTTTATTATTCTTTTATTGATTTGTTGCTTCATTTTAACGTTTAGTACAATGTTGGATAGAAGTGGGGCAAAGCATTTGATTTTTTACCAATAAGATTGTTGCTGTCAGCTGGGTTTTGTGTATGCCCTTTATCAGGTTGAGGACATTTCCTTCAATTCCTAGTCTGCTGAGGGTTTGTATTAGGTACGATGTTGCATTTTGTCATATGTATCTTCGCATCTAGTGAGAGAATCATGAGGCTTTTTCATTTTTAGTTTGTTAATATGGAGAATTGCACTGATGGATTTTTTTTAATCACTGAAGCAATCTTGCATTCCTGGGATAAAATTATCACTTGATCATGTTGTATTTGATTAATATATTGTTTTTGTTTTAATATATTGTTGAATGCAACTTGCTAATGTGTTTGGAATGTTTCTGTGTTCATGAAGAAACAGATGAGCTATAGCTTTCCTTTCTTATAATACCTTTGTCAGATTTTGGCCTCAGGTTAACGTGAGCTTTATAAAATGAGTTAAAGTGTATTTCCTTTTCTTTAATTATCTGGACTAATTTGTGTAAAATGTGTTTCTTCCTTCCAAGTGAAGCCATCTAGATCTGATGTTTAATGGTAGATGACCATTTAATGGTAGTTGGGCCCTATTCTTTGATCCATTCTGGCAATCTCTGTCTTTTAATTGGTACATTTAGACCATTGACATTCAAAGATATTATTGCTATGGTTGAAATGATATCTACTATACTCACTACTCCTCTATTTTTTGATATTGTTTTTTGTTCCTGTTTTTTCTTCTACTCTTTTTCTGCCTTTTGCAGATTCAATTGAACATTTTAGTTGATTCCATTTTCTCTCCTTTGTTAGCATATTGATCATACTACTTTTTGAAATCTTGTTTAAGGAGTTGCTTAGAGTTTGCCATATACATTTACAACTAAGCTAAGTTCACTTTCAAACAACATTACAAAACTTCCTGGGTAGTCTGTGTTTTACAATAAAAAAATAATCCTACTTCCTCCCTTTTGTCCCTAATTGTTATCATTCATTTCACTTATATATAAGCATATATAATAATTATAACAGTGATATATAATAATTATTAACATTTTATAATTTAATAATACTATTATTTTACTGTATACATAAGCATACATAATTAAATACATTGTTGCTGTTGTATATTGTTGTAATTGTTGTTAGTATATTGAACTAACTTCTATCTGTTAGACCAGTGAAGAATAAAAAAAAAGCTTTGATTTTTACCTTCACCTATTCCTTCTTTGATACTCTTCCTTTCTTTATATAGATTTGAGTTTCTGACCGATATTATTTTTCTTCTCTCAAAAGAACTTCATTTAACATTTCTTGCAAGGTAGATGCACTGGTAACAAATTCCCTCAATTTTTGTCTGAGAAAGTCTTTATTTGTCCTTCATTTCTGAAATATAATTTCACCAGGTACAGGTTGGTGACTTTTTTCTCTAAACACTTTAAATATTTCACTCTGCATTCTTCTTGCTTGCATGGTTTCTGAAGAGAAGTTTGATGTAACTTTTATCTTTGTTCCTCTATACTGAAAGTGCCACCCCTCCATTCCCAGCTTCTTTTCAGATTTTCTTTTTCTTTATGCCTGATTTTCCATAGTTTGAATAAGATCTGCCTATAAGTAATTTTTAAAGAATTTATCCTGCTTTGTATTCCCTGAGCTTCCCAGATTTGTGGTTTGATATCTAACAGTAATTCTGGGAAATTCTGAATAATTATTGTTTCCAATATTTCTCTGCTCTTCTCTCTGTTTCTTTTCCTTTTGATATTCCTGTTATGCTTATGTTACAACTTTATGTTGTAAAATAAAAGTTGTTTCACTTTTCTTGGATATTTTGTTCTTTTTTTTTATTTTTGGTCAGTCTTTTTTCTCTTTCTTTCCAGTTTGGAGGTTTCTATTGAGATATTCTCAAACTCAGATTCTTTCTTCAGCCATGTCCAGTCTACTAATAAGCCTGTCAAAGTGTTTTTTATTTAAATTATGATGTTTTTGATCACTAGCATTTCTTTTTGATTCTTCCTTAGAGTTTCTTTATCTCTGCTTACATTGTTCTTGCATGCTGTCTGCTTTATCCTTAGAGCCCTTAGCGTATGAATCATAGTTGTTTTAAATTCTGAATCTAATAATTCCATCATCCCATGCCACATCCAAATCTGGTTGTGACATTTGTTCTGTCTCTTCAAACTACATTTTTTTGCCTTGTAATTTTTTTCCTGATTGCCAGGTATGAGGCACTGGGTAAAAGAAACTGCTGTAAATTGGTCTTTAGCAAAGTGGTGGTGATGTGTGGGGGAGAGGAAGTGTTCTAGTCTTATGATTAGGTCTGAGTTTTTTAGTGAGCCTGTGCCTCTGGACTGGAGAAGGCAATGGCAACCCACTCCAGTACTCTTGCCTGGAAAATCACATGGATGGAGGAGCCTGGTAGGCTGCAGTCCATGGGGTCACTAGGAGTCGGACACGACTAAGCGACTTCACTTTCACTTTTCACTTTCATGCCTTGGAGAAGGAAATGGCAACCCATTCCAGTGTTCTTGCCTGGAGAATCCCAGGGACGGGGGAGCCTGGTGGGCTGCTGTCTCTGGGGTCGCACAGAGTTGGACACGACTGAAGCGACTTAGCAGCAGCAGCAGCAGCAGCAGGCTCTGGACTGTGAACTTCATCAGTGTTTCTCAGTAGCCCTCCTGCCTCCATACACATTTAGGTGGGACAGGACAGCTAGAGTTGGCTAGAGTTAGGTACTTCCTTATCCCAGGTCTGTGAGGTTCTGATAAAATCCTGGCAGGTTAGTCTCTGGTTAGTTTCTCCTGAGGACAGACATTTGTTAAGAGAAACAGAAAGCACTGGTGTATTTCAAAATGATTCCTTTCCCCCTTCTCCTGCTGGAAGCACAAGCAGATTTTTCCTGATATTTATTTTGGGAAACTGGTCAAGCTCCTGGAGATAAAACTCACAAAAGTGTAGGGACCCTGGATGGCTGGACACCTCTGTCTAACTCACGCTTTGTCCATATGGAACTTCTAGCAATTTGTCAATTACATGTTAGGTTTTCCAACCCCAGAACTGATACCTGTGAAGGTTTGTGCTTCTGATTTTCTGTAAGTTGTGATTCTCTGTATCTTCCTGCTTGTCTTTCTAATTTTGGGGGCAATGGTTTTCCCTGTGACCTCGCTTCTCTTATGAATCTAAGAAGTTGTTGATTTTTCAGTCTTTTGCTTATTTTAGGATGGTGTGCTGACTTCCAAGCTTGTTACATGCTGGACTGGAAACCAGAAGTCCTCTGAAGTGTTCCTTGTGGAGACTTTTAAATACAAATTCAGTTTCTTTAATAGATACAGGCTTGTTGTTTAGATGCTAAGTCATGTCTGACTCTTTCTGACCAATGAAGTGTAGCCTGCCAGGATCCTCTGTCTATGGGATTTCCCAGGCAAGGATATTGCAGTGGGTTGCCATTTCCATCTCTAGACACAGGCTACTCAGCTTATTTCTATCTGAGTGAGTCTTTGTAGTCTGCTGTCAAGGAATTTGTCAGATCTTTGGGATTTAATTGTTCTTTATGTTTTCCCCATAACCTCTACCCACCATTTCACCCCCACACATAACAGATATGCAGTGATTTTTAATTGAATTCTATGCACTAGAATTACTGTGGGTTGAGCATCTCTGTTTCTATGAAACTTTTCAGCTGATACCCCTGGTTACCCAATTTTCTCTCCCTTTTCTTCTAAAAAACCTTCTTTTAGTTCAGATAGATGGACAGTGGAATACGAAGTAAACTGCTACTCTACAGACATAATAATAATAATAGCTACTTGTTTTGAGTCCTTACTATATGCTAAGCACATTGGTAATTTATGAATATTTACATATGTTATCTTATTTAACCTTAACAATTCTTGCCTATGGTACATTCTCTTACTATCCACCATTTTATAGATGAGAAAACTGAGGCTTAGAGATGATGAGCAACTATCCAGCTAATAAAAATTAGTCTTTTGTGGTGGTGCAAGCTTCACAGGACACCAAACTCCTCTTATAATAGCAAGTGAGCTTCCCCATCCAGGGCAAGATGGTGTCAGAAATATCTCTGAAGCAGCTTTTTTGATTCCTAAGGGCGGTTAGTTATTGACCTCCTATGGGAGACTCAGTCCTAGTATTCCAGGATTCCCAGATTCTAGGAGGAAAAAAAATATCCTGCCGGGTAGACATATGGATTCCTAAAATATAAGGTTTTACTTTTCATCTAGTCGACTTATGGCTTTGCAGGAAGATAGAAAAACCAAGAAATGGAAGAAACAGGACATTTGCCTGGGCAGCACTGAGTCCTGTGCCTTCCCAGGGCTGATCAGCACACACAGCAAGTTTATCATCTCCTTTGGTGAAGATGAAGCAGGTAACAAATGTTAACAGTTTATTGATTTCTGGTTACTGGATCTTAGATAATCACAGGCATTGTGAACTGAACATTTATGTTGTTGTTTGGTCGCTAAGTCATGTTCGACTGTTCTGCAACCCCAGAGACTGTAGCTCACCAGTCTCCTCTGTCCATGAGATCTCCCAGGCAAGAATACAGGAGTGGGTCACCATTTCCTTCTCCAAGGGGTCTTCCTAACCCAGAGGTCAAACTTGCGTCTCCTCCTTGGCAGGTGGATTCTTTACCACTGAGCCACCTGGGAAGCCCCAAACATTTATATACTAATTATCATTGCTGTTGTTATTATTACTCTTATTGTTTAAATAGAAACTACCACTTCTTCTATTTTCACTATCGCCCATCTTTTATAATGAACTGGATACTGTTCTAGGCACTTCACATTTTAAAATCTTATTTAGTAATCACGACACCCCCATAATGTAATTATTTTGCTTATTTCACCAATGAGGAAGACAGACTGACTATGCCAACTTATCCCTTCTTGGTTGGCTGTACAGCTCACTGTGCAGGTAGACCAAGGTCTGCACTGTAGTCTGTTCAGTCCTTTGACTGTGAAGGACTGTTCTAATCTGTGATTATACAAACGTAGACAGAGCCAACAGTGGGTATTTATCCTGCTGCTGTTGCCTGAGAGAAAGCACCTCTGATGATCAGCCACTAGCTGGGCTGGGCTCTTCCTGATCCTGCCCAGAGTTTGTTAGGAAACTTCTGTGAATGAACAAGGGAGAATTTCTTTCGTGAGAGATCTGGGGAAAGGGTAGACAGCTAGGTAGGAGGCTACACACTAGAGCCATTAGGCGTATGTTAAGGGCATCAGTGGAGCAAGGCATTTGTGCACGTATGAGAGAGAGCAGTGAAGGGAAAGAGGGATTTAGCTTTAATAAATATCCACTCTGTGTTGACCTATATGGGTGGGATGGTGGGGGTGGGAGGAAGATTCAAAAGGGCAGGGATATATATATAAGTATATATATATATATACACACACTTATAGCTGATTCACAGCTTCCCTGGTGGCTCAGACATTAAAGAATCTACCTGCAATGTGGGAGATTCGAGTTCGATTCCTGGATCGAGAAGCTCTCCTGGAAAAGGAAATGGCAATGTACTCTTGCCTGGAGAATTCCATGGACAGAGGAGCCTGGTGGGCTACAGTCCATGGGGTTGCAAACAGTTGGACATGACTAGGCGACCAACACTTTCACTTTCATAGCTGATTCACATTGCTGTACAGCAGAAGCTAACACAACATTGTAAAGCAATTATATTCCCATTTTGAAAAATATAAAATAAAATGGATAACCAACAAGGACCTACTGTTTAGCACAGGGAACCCTGCTCAGTGTGGCAGCCTGGATGGGAGGGAGCTTAGGGGAGAATACATGCATATATATGCATGGCTGAGTCCCTTGCTGTTCACTTGAAACTGTCAATACTATTAATTGGCTCAACACCAATATAAAATAAAAAGTTAAAAACAAAACAAAAGGAAACAAAAAATCCCCATACAAAACAAACAATGAGAAAACAAATATCCTCAAATTGTTAACTCAGAAAATGAAGTTTTAATTTGAGCTTTATATAAGTTATGTGTCATTTTGAAAGTTAAAGGTTTATTTTGTTTACGTAAGTGGTGACAAGGCCTGTGATCCTTCCGGTATTTGGCATTGCATCTAGCCATGCTCTGAGGCACGGAAGAGAACACAATGATCTCTTAGGGGTCTCTTCCAGACACAGGACTCTCTACTGCTACGGCTGCTGCTAAGTCGCCTCAGTTGTGTCCGACTCTGTGCGACCCCATAGACGGCAGCCCACGAGGCTCCCTCATCCCTGGGATTCTCCAGGCAAGAACACTAGAGTGGGTTGCCATTTCCTTCTCCAATGCATGAAAGTGAAAAGTGAAAGGGAAGTCGCTCAGTCATGTCCGACTCTTAGCGACCCCATGGACTGCAGCCAACCAGGCTCCTCCATCCATGGGATTTTCCAGGCAAAAGTACTAGAGTGGGATGCCATTGCCTTCTCCACAGGACTCTCTACAAGTGCTAACCAGAGCCTTGATGGTTTCTTCAGTGTTTGGTTTCTTTCCACTCTGACCCAAGGGTGGCTGTACAAAAGCTTCACTTGAGTGGGACATAAAGAAAGCCAGTCAGCAGCTGCAGCCTTCCTCTCAGCTAGCTTATGTTTTTATTATTATTATTATTAATTAAAAAATTTATTTTTGTCCATGCCATATGGCATATGGGATATTAGTTCTCTGGCCAGGGATCAAACCTGCACCCCCTGCATTGGAAGTGAGGAGTCTTAACCACTGGACTGCCAGGGAAGTCCTCAAATACCTGGTGAATAGATAGTTTGAGATAAATATTTTATAGAAGCAGATGATATTTTGGAAAATTTAAGCATTCTTAATAGAGAAAAGTCTTAGTGAGTTCCAAATTGGAAATCCAAACATACAAAAAAGGGGAGAAACCACAGGCTGGCACGTTCAGTGGAAAGTGGATGATGTAAATGAATGTCAGCCACAGGCCATGTCAGCAGTGGGGCCTCTCCCCTACTGGTGCCCCAAGGAGGCTGGAGCCCTCAGAGCCTGGAGACCCCTGGAGGCAGCCTTCCCAGGGTCCCTGGGCTGCCATGTTCTATGGCTTGTTCCTTTTCAGGAGGCCACAGAAAAGCCAGATTTTGGTGGCTTGGTTTGTTTAGCCTGTAGACTTGTTGCAGGAGAAAACAAGGCAGTTTTTGAACACCACTCAGTACATCTGGCAAACAAAAGTGTCCTTGGCTGAATTTGATGGAGTGGACTTGCCAAGGTGTTTCCAAGCCAGACTTTGCCCAAAGGGCAGCCCTAAAACCAGAGTGGCTGTTACCAAGGCAAGTTATTTCCTTCAGAGTTGCATGCTTTTATGATTTTGCGCAGTGATTCAGATTTTCTGTGTGTGTCAGAGTCTTTCCCATTACTGACATATTTAGAACCGAGTGTGATAAGCCCCGTTTTAGTTGCACCAGAGCTCTGCCCTCACTGTTGCTACAGTTATTTCCTGACTCTTCCAGCCGACAGCTGGCACAAATAAACGAGTGAGTAGATGGAGTAAATGGTGGGCGTGGGGCTGTATGGCTGAGTTCTGATGGGTTGGGTTTCTGAATGTCAGTCACGGAAGCACATTCCCGAGAGGGCTGGCTGAGGTCAGAATGATTGCAGTAAATTCATATTGCATATGTTTTGCTTTATATAGCCTGTTACAGTTTTTTGGTGTGTTGTTCTTACCCTAAAATATAGTTCTAAAGGGGCTTCCCAGGTGGCTCAGTGGTAAAGAATCAGCCTGGCAATGCAGAAAACATGGGTTCAATTCCTGGGTGGGAAAGATCCCCCTTGGAGGAGGAAATGGCAACTCATTCCACTATTCTTGCTTGGAAAATCCCACACATGGAGGAGCCTGGCAGACTACAGTTCATGGGGTCACAGAAGAGTCAGACACGACTTAACGACTAAACAACAACAATGCTTTAAAAATGCCAGTTAGACCCTATAGATGAAATTCACGTCTAGCATTGTCTTCTAAAAATACAATGGGAAGTCTATGGCATGCTTAAGATATATAATTTACAAAAACTATAGTCATGTGTAGGGAATATGCAGCAACACAGGGTTTCCAATTCTTTTAGACCAGAAATTGCATGGTTTGGAGGGACCTGTGCCCAAGGGTGACCTGTGTACATGTTGGTATCATTTATCTCATGCCAGCATCACCTCGGATGAGGTAATGGTTTCTAATCAGAGGGGCCAACTGCCTCTAGGGAAAGGTTTGTCCTAACTCCTCAGACCTCCACCCCCACCACCCCTTACAAGGGGAAGATTATAGGGTCAGTCCACAAAACCAGTCTAACAGGCAGCTGTTACATTGTGTGCAGGGCTCTGCAAAGAACATTAGCCTCACAACTTGGCCTCAAACAAATATTAGTCACTGTTCACCACAACTTCAAGGAAGAAGATTGTTTAAATAGCCCAGAGCCGTTTAAAGCTCTAGGCTTTTCCAGTTTGTACCTTGGTAAGATGTTTCCTTCCATAAATCGAGAGGGCTTGCATGAAGCACACAATAGCAAGAGTATTAAATCCACGGTGGTAGGACAGAGATTGTGCCAAGCTCAAAAAGCTATCACAGTGAACAGAGACGTAAGGAAGTAAGAGGAACTGTCCATGATTGAACACTTTCTCACTCAATACCTAATAATCAGGGGAGGTATTCTTATCTCTCTTTTACAAATGAATAAATAACACGAGGGTTACCCAGGTGGAGAAGTTGCCCAGGACAATACAGATGGTAACGAGTGTTATCAGAATTCAGACTCAGATTTATCTAGCTGAAGTTGGGCTCATCAACTCTTCATTGTCTCTCATAGGAGACTGTGATACGAGGTGGAATGAGGTACCTACTATGAGAAGGGAATGGTGTTTTTTGGAGTTCAAACAGGAGAAAATGGGACGAAACAGGGGCCCTTGTGAAAGAGATGACGGGAACAGTGGGTGGAGGTGATTTCTTCAGGGTGTGGAGAAGACCAAGTTGAGGGACTGAGGAGTGAGGGGAAGATCATGGGACACAAGGAAGCCAGGACTGAAGAAGGTAGAGCTGGAGGTCAAAGTGAAGTGAGGGGCAGGGAGCGGGGACCAATGCACTAAAGAAGGGGTGAGTGAAAGTCGCTCAGTCGTGTCTGACGTGTGGACTATATGATCCATGGAATTCTGCAGGCCAGAATGCTGAAGTGGGTAGCCTTTCCCTTCTCCAGGGGATCTGCACAACCCAGGGATCAAACCCAGCCCTCCCCCATTGTGGGCGGATTCTTTACCAGCTGAGCCACAAGGGAAGTCCAAGAATACCTGAGTGGGTAGCTATCCCTTCTCCAGTGGATCTTCCTGACCCAGGAATCAAACCGGGGTCTCCTGCATTGCACGCAAATTCTTTACCAACTGAGTTATCAGGGAAACCCTAAAGAAGGGGTAACAAATAGTCCGTTGGACTGCAAGGAGATCAAACCAATCAATCCTAAAGGAAATCAACCCTGAATATTCACTGGAAGGACTGATGCTGAAGCTCCAATACTTTGGCCACATGATGCAAAGAGCCGACTCATTGGAAAAGACCCCGATGCTGGGAAAGATTGAAGGCAAAAGAAGACAGGGGCAGCAGAGGATGAGATGGTTGGATAGCATCATGGACTCAATGGACACAAGTTTGAGCAAACTCTGGGAGATGGTGAAGGACAGGGAAGTCTGCCGTGCTGCAGTCTATGGAGTTGCAGAGTCTGACACGACTTAGTGATTGAACAACGCTGGCCAAAATGATTGTTTGGATTTTTCTGGAAGATGTTATGGAAAGCCTGAATGAACTTTGACCAACTCAATAATAAGTGGTCTTCAGCCTGTAGCTCGCCTGTCTCTGGGTTTCACAGAGAATCCTTATCAGTACTGAAGAGCTGGGGAGGGAGATGGAGACTCACTGGGGTGAAGTTTCTGAAAGCAAAGTGGTGATAAATGAGATGAGAAGCCTTTGGTTTATGGAACGTATGGGCTTCCCAGGTGGCACTAGTAGTAAAGGACTTGCCTGCCAACGCAGGAGATGTAAGAGATGCAGGTTTGATCCCTGGGTCGGGAAGATCCACTGGAGGAGGGCATGGTAACCCACTCGAGTATTCTTGCCTGGAGAATCCCATGGACAGAAGAGCCTGGTGGGCTCCAGTCTATAGGGTCACAAAGAGTCGGACATGACTGAAGCAACTTAGCACGCACAGCAGAAACATGCCTCTGCTGGGTGGCACTCCGAGGTGGTCTGGGGGCTGAGATGGACTTTCTCCTTGGGGAGCTCACAGCTCTTGAGGCCTCTCCCCAGGTGGGATTCTGGGGACCCCTTCCTGGGGCTCGTGTATTTCAGGGCCACAACCCCCTGGTGATGATTTTCTGTGCGTTTAGCTGTCTGGGCCCAGCCTTGTGTCCCTGTCCTGATGGTCTGTTCCTGTTTTCTCAGGGGAGCTCTACTTCTTGGCCACCTCTTACCCCAGTGCCTACACACCACACGGATCCATTTACAAATTTGTTGACCCATCAAGGTGAGATTTGGGTTCCTTTTCTTCTCAGGTGATTTGGATTAGTCCTTATCTCCATGGCCGATCAGAAAGACAGTCCTCACTCCCCAAGAATTACTATCAATAGAAGTGATCAAGGAAGCAAATCTTTGCTTTAGATTCAAAGCAGATTGAACTGGCGAAAGTGTAGGACAGTTATGGAATATTTGGGAAATGATCTCTTTGTGGTTGAAAATGAAGATCTTGAGCCTTTATAGGATGACTAGTTGTAGGCCTGTGGCTCCTGTCTTGTTTGTTTGTTTGGCCACACTGTGCTGCACACTGGATCTTAGTTTCCTGACCAGGGATTGAATTTGCACAGTGGAAGTGTGGAATCTTAACCACTGGATTGCCAAGGAAGTCCCTTGTTTGTTTGTTTTTTTAAAAATATACTTCTGGAAACTTCTGTCTGGGATCATCTGACAGTGGTGTACAACTCTGACCACCTGAGTAAATATTGCTGCCCTTCCGTGGCTTGGTCTTTGGCAAATACAGTTGGCCCTCCATATCCGTGGGTCCCATGTCTGTGGATTCAACCAACTGTGGACAAAAATATCTTGAAAACTTCTGGAAAGTTACAAAAAGCAAAAGTTGAATTTGCCATGCCTTGGCAACAATTTCTGTAATATTTGCAATTATATTTACAACTATTTGCATAGCATTTGCATTCTTAGGTATCATGAGTAATCTGGAGATGATTTAAAGTATACAGGAGGATGTGTAGGTTCTATGCAAATACTTCATCATTTTATATAGAGGACTCGCACATCACTGGGTTTTGGCATCTGTACAGTCTTGGACCAGTCCCAGGAGAGTCCCAGAAGCAGCTGTATCTTCAACTGTCAGGATTCTCTGTGTCTCCACCTGATTGTTTCCAGAATTCAGGGACAGCGTTTATTCACTTAGTGAACTCTATGATGTGTAACTCTGCTTCTCTGCCCACCTCTCTCAGGGACTAACCAACCTTCAACTCATCTGGCAAATGCTAAACTACAGCTTCCCATTTGTGAGGTTTTTGAGTGTGTGTCCGTATCTGTCCCTGGGAGAATGATGCGGGGTATCCATCCTGAGAGCTCTGGGCAGTGAACTGGATTTATTATTATCTCAGGATTCTTACCCAAAGCAAGAAAGTCTCCCCACAAATCAGCCTGAAGGTAGACCTGCCAAGGAGGACTTCCCTTGAGGCTTATGTTACCATATCTGGGGTAGTTCAGAGGACATTTGGCAGCTCAGTCCAGCTACTGGTGAGGGCTCAGAAGCCCAGCTTAGCTCAGTTCCTCTTGGCAATAGGGCTCCCTTTAGGTGTTCTCAGAAGTTCCTGGAAGGGGCTTTGTCCTCAAGATTGTGCCTGGGGCCTCTCCTGATGGGGGAAATGTTGCCAGGGTGAGTTAGGGACTGAGCTGTCTCCACTGCTACGTCTCCTCCATGCAGATCTCCTGTGATCTGGGGTTGGAGCAAACCCAGGGTCTTTAAAGTGCTTCCGGTGACTGACAGAGACTGTGTGGGGAGTTTTCTGCTCTTTCTATCAACCTCTTTCACACAACAGGTGTGTGAATCCCCACTTCTTTCCTCTGAAAGTTTCCTGATTAGGTTAGGGGATAATTTAGCTCACTTCTGGCAGCAAGAGAAGTCAGTCATAAGGCAACTGTGAAGGCTGTTCCACCTAGAAGACATTGACATTTATCCAGGCATTTCTGTGTCCCAGGCACCGTGCTGTGCATGCAGGCTGATATTCAATGCTGACAGAACCCTAGCGAGACAGGGTGACACCCTCAATCTGCAGGTTAGAGTAACTGAGCCTTACTACCTTCAATTGCTTGCCCGAGGTAGAGCTAGTTAGAGGGGCCAGAGGATGGGAACACATCCCTCTTTCTGGATCAAAGTCTTTTCAGCGCCGCCCACTCAGTTCAGTTATAATGATGACTTGAATTATTGAGACTTAAAAAAAAAAAAATTCTGTAGCAATGGATCCCGATTCTGCTGTGTTTAATTCTGCAGCCCATCTTTGCACCAAATGCACCCATCCCAGCTGGGTATGAATGCTGAATGCTGGGTATGAATCTTGGCTTTGCCACCAAGTAGCTGGAAATGCTCCTAGTCTGCAAAGCCCCTTTTATTTCAGAAGATGCACTCAGGGACAGCAGTTTAAGAATCAAAATACTAGGAGGCAGAGGGGCTGGCATTACTTAAGGGGCTGCGCAGTGAGTATCTGAAGAGATTTTCCTTAGGGAATCGCCACTGCCATCAGAGCAGAGGCAGAGCGTCATTCTCCTCCTTATCACCATCACTCCCATCATTACCCACAGAGCGTTTGTATGTGCTGACCACTGCTCCTGGTGTTTTTCAAAATCTCATTTAAAAAACAATTTAGGACTTCCCTGGTGGTCCAGTGGTTAAGACTCCATGTTTCTACTGCAAGGGGCATGAGTTCAATCCCCTGACCCCCTGATCAGGGAAGTTCCATATGCCATGCAATGTGGCCAAAAAAAACCCCCAAAACCGAACCAACCTCCCGAAATAACAATAACAACAAGTTATTCATTCATCACTTCTGGTGTGCCAAGTACACAGTTCTTAGTTAATCCTCCCCATCTCCCTGTGAGGATGGTGCTATTATTTTTTCTACATTATAGTTGCCAAAGTTGAAACTCAGCAAGGCTTGCCTGTGGTCCCTGGGACTTGAACCCTGTCCTTTGTTGCCACGCCCTTGCCCCAACCCCCTCTGCACACTGCCCCCCAACGGCCTGCTGTGTCCCTGTGATGTCCGTGTCCTTCCTCCTCTCCACCTGAGCTCACTGAAGATCCCCTGCTTCATCTGTCCCATCCCTGTGGGGAGGGGAAGGCTGGCCTCCGTTCTTACAACTCTGTACCTATTTCCTGGTTCTGTCTTCAGAGTCTTGTGTCCTCACTTTTTCCATCTGTTTTCAGGAGAGCACCTCCAGGCAAATGCAAGTACAAACCAGTGCCGGTGAAAACCAAGAGTAAGCGGGTCCAGTTCAGGCCACTCGCCAGTGAGTCCATGTTTGTCTTTAGGCTCAGGCCTTGGCATCGAGGCACTGCTACAGTGCTCCGTGCAAACAGCTGCCGTCCCGGGGTGGCAGGTCCTATTTTCTCACCCAAGGCTTATTCTCTGGGTGAGGACTAGAGCCTGTGGCTCAGTCTGCATGTCTTGGTTGTGCACCAGGGGGCAGCACGTGCTGCCCTTCATTCATTCATTCAGTCCATTCATTCAGTCGCTCATGTATTCATTCTTTCATTTAGTACTTTACAGCAGTCCTGTGCTAATCCCGGGGGGTAGATGCACCGGTAACTTGACCTGTGGGAGTTTAGAACCGAAGGAGAGGGGGGCAGGTAGTACAGGCAAGTGAAGAAATAAAAGAACACTAAGATTCTGGCTAGAAGGATGTCCAGGGGTCTGAGAGGGCCCCGAGAGTGAGGACCTCTTCCTTGGGGTAGGGTGGGGAGTCAGGAAAGACTTTTGGAAGAGAGGTGCTGTCTTAAGGGCACTATTCTACAGGTATGCATTACTGGAGTTGCCCCATTACAAAAGTCATCTCTTTAGATCAAGGCCAGGGAATTAAATATATTAATTTCAAAAGAATTTCAAGAATATTCAAGAACCCTCAAGTGGGCATAGGATTCCTGGGTGGCACTTTCCTTACAGCTGCTTTCCAGGGCTAATATTTCTCCTAAATTAATGCTCATTTCCAGAGATGGTCTTGGACTTGCTAAAGGAGCAGTCTGAGAAAGCTGCTAGAAAACTGTCCAGTGCAACTTTAGCTTCCAGTCCAAACCGGGCCTCATCTCAGAAAGACTCGTTCAAGAAGCCAGCTTCTCCCACAAGCAGCCGGAAGACATCTCCAGGGCCTGGTGCAAAGAAGAGAGCCAGGGTGTGGTCCCCAGGCCCCCAGGGGAAGAGGAAAGGGATCCCCAAACGCCCCGGTGGCATAGCCAGGCAGGCCGCACAGCAGAGACGAGCTGGCAGAAGTCTCCCTCCGCCTCTTCAGTCAAGGTGGCCGCTCAGGGGACCAGAACCACCTCACCACGTGGAAGCTGCTGCTGCTGAACATGACTTTACACGTGCAGGAAGCCGGGGGTGGAGGTGGGAGCCGGCAGAGAGAGCCTGAGTTAGGGTGGCCGGGTCATCCTCTCCCCGTGTCTTGCCAGCTGAACGGATGCTCCTTGTCTGCTTCTGCGGGGAGACCAATCCCCACCTGGCCAGGGCACCTCGATAATCATGTGCACTAGTCTGTAAGCCTGCTTCAAATCCCACCGCGTGTTTCCATTTTGCTTTGTAAGTGCCTGTGGGCAACAGTGATACATCAACACTGGCTCAAATGGACATATATTCTTTGAGCTCCTTGATGTTTGTCTGGCGTTAAGAAATCTGATGTGCCTCACCAGTTTGCCTTAAGAACCATGTCTCTCCCATGCTTCCTCCCAGCTCTAAGAGGAGGCCTGTAGTGGCAAGTTCCCAAGGGGAACCCCTTCTAAAGCGGTCATCTCCTTTGCCCTCATTGAAGCTCAGGGTCTGAATAAGGGCAGGTCCTATTTTGTACCTCCGGCGACTACTGTTTTGCCCTGGCAAATAGCATAATAAAGGTGGTTCCATTGTGCCTACCTGTTGTGTGCTAAGTTTATACAAATTTTCTGAAACCTCAAAACTTTGCATCATGTGTGTGGCCATATAACTTATGTTGAAGATGAGGAAAGTGAGGCTTGGTGAGGTTAAGCGGTGTGCCCTAGACCATAGCAGTGAGGGAACAGTCAATTGTTCAGCTGGACTTGAACCAATGCCCCGGTCTGCCTCCTGTGAGCTTGCCTCCCTCTAGGGCCCCCAATGAGGATAGGTGGCTTTTAACCAGGTATTTGAGCAATGAAAGCACTGAGAGAAGAAATGATCCCTGTCTTCAAGAAGTTCTCCAAGTTCTGCAAAGCATGCAGAACAGTATAGGCAATTTGACTTAAGCAGAACAAATCCCAAAAATGCCAGGGTTGTTAAGGACTTTTAGAGGTCATGTGATTCCTGCTTTAGATGAGGTTGAATATATTCCGGACAGATTATTTTAGGCTTCCAAAGAAATAGATTCCATTTTTTTTCCTTAGCAATCTCCATTCGTGGGGTAACCTAACCTAATATAAACACACCAAACCTCTCTCTTTCTCTTTTTTCTCCTTTATTAAAGATGTAAAATACTGGTCATCATTTTCTGAAGAGCATTTTTAGATCATCTCTTAGCTATCTTGGCTTCCCAGTTGACTCACTGGCAAAGAGTCTGCCTGCCAATGTAGGGGACGCAGAAGACATGAGTTTGATTCCTGGACCAGGAAGATCCTCTGAAGGAGGAATCAGGCAATTCACTCTGGTATTCTTGCCTGGGAAATCCCATGGACAGAGGAGTCTGGTGAGCTACAGTCCATGGGGTCACAAAGAGTTGGACACAACTGAGTGACTGAGCATGCACGTATCCACCTTCCTTTACCCCATCTCATGGTTTTGCTCTGCTTTACTTTCGCTTACCTTTGTAGCTCTTATGATCACTCTTGCTGACTGAAAAAAATTGCATGGATGAAAGTTGAGAGTTATATTTTATTTGGCAGGCTTTTATAGCTCAGGATAGCAGCCTCTCAGATAGCTCCGAGTGACTGTTCCCAAGAGGTAAGGGAGGAGCCAGGGTTTATAGGAGTTTTTGTTGAAAACAGATGAACAACATGTGGTTGAACATCAAAAGATTAATGCTAATCACACACAAAAATGGACATCTCATGTTAAAGATCTCAATGCTTTTCTATGTATGGGAAGATGCAAAAGAGTCTGGGTTTATTGAAATTACTCCTTAGATATGCATCTTAACTATCGAGAGCCAGTATCTTGTTTTTCTCCAGCCTGAATTCCCCTGAAGGTGTAGCGTCAGGGGTGGCTGCAGCGGCTGACAGCTGGATGGCCACAGCATCGCTTGTTTACTGAAATGGCAGGTGACGTTCTTTGTATATACTCTCTAGGATATTTGTACACACTCTCTAGCATAAAAATGAATTTCAGGTCCGACCAACCCTAACATTTTACACTTTTAGCTTCTCAGATGAAGACATCAACGAAACGATGGGAGGGCTTACTCTCTGCATCACTGAAAATCTTGCTTCAGTTCAGGGAGACTGGATCTAACCTTTGGAACAGATATATGCGCTCACTCTGTTTCACTTTTTTCCCTGTACAATCTTTCTTTAAAGACGTGTGCGTCTGGCCCTATTTAATGCATATGAATGCAAAAATGTTCAACAGAATTTTAGCGAACTGAATCCAACAATACATAAGAAAGATCATACAATAGGATCAAGTTGGATTCACTCCAGAGTTGTAAGGGTGGTTTAACATATGCAGACCAATCAGTGTGATACACCACATTAATAAAAGAAAAGACAAAAACCGTATGATTATCTCAATGCATGCTCAGTCACTCAGTTGAGTCTGACTCTTGTGACCCCATGGACTGTAACCCCCCCAGGCTCCTCTGTCCATGGGATTTCCCAGGCAAGAATGCTGGAGTGGGTTGCCATTTCCTACTCCAGGGGATTTTCCTGACCCAGGGATTGAACCTCTGTCCCCTGTATTGGCAGACAGATTCTTTACCACTGAGCAATCTGGAAAGTCCTGATTATCTCAATAGGTGCAGAAAAAGCATTTGATGAAATTCAACATCCATTCATGATAAAAATCTCTCACCAAAGTGGTTATAGAGAGAACCTATCTCAACAAAAGCCATTTATGACAAACCCACAACCAACATAATAATGTAAAAACCTGAAAGCCTTCCTGCTAAATTCAGGAACAAGACAAGGATTAATCACTTCTATTCAAGACAGTATCGGAAGTTCAAGCCGCAGCAGTCAGGCTAGACAAAGAAATGAAAGGTATCCACATTGGAAGGGATGAGGTAAAACTGTCATTATTTGCAGATGACATGATCTTCTATACACAGAACCTTAAAGACTCCACACAAAAATCATTAGAACTAAGAAATGAAAGGGGGAGGGATAAATTAGGAGCATGAGATTAATAGATACAAACTACATAAAACAAAAAAACAAGAAACAAAAAAACAGGTTTCTGTGCACCTGAAAATAAAGCAATATTTTAAATCAACTATACTTAAATTAAAACAAAAAAAGGTTATGGTCTGAAAGTGTTTTAAGTCCCGAGGGAAAGGTGTTCAGAGTTCATGTGTCTAAGCACAGGACCACATCCATCAAATTCAAGGCCTTCTGAACACAACTTTTCAACAGGAGGATAGTGGGTCTAGAGACGGGAGCTGAATAGGTGCCCTGAAATGCTTGGGAACCTGGGGGAGAGGCAGGGTATTCCTCTCTGGCCAATTGGCTTTGTTTTCTGGAAGATGGCTGGCAATGCCCATGAACTTTCACAAAGGGGTAAGTAAGTAAGTGTCACTGAGCTGTGTCCGACTCTTTTCGACCCCATGGACTATAGCCCATCAGACTCCTCTGTCCATGGGATTTCCCAGGCAAGAACACTGGAATGGGTTGCCATTCTTGTCTCCAGGGGATCTTACAGACCCAGGTATTGAATCTCAGTCTCCTGCATTGCAGGCAGATTCTTTACCGTCTAAGCCACCAGGGAAGTCTAAATAACCAATAAAAGATAAGTGTGTTTTTCTAAAGCTAACATGTTGGGAACCAAGATAGAAATTCTTACAGTTACATCATTCTCAAAATGAACCCAGTTTAAGAAATACATTCTCTTGTTTTTTGTGGAGTTTAAGATTACGTTAGGGAGGTATGTAATTTCAGCTCAACCAATGCCATGGTTACTGCTTGCCAGGCACAGTACTGGCTCTGGGAGACCCAGAGATGAAAGGTTTACCTGGCATGGGCACAGGTTAAGAATTAACTTGAACTCAAGGTCACAGGATTCTGCACCATCCAACAGAAATGAGAGCTGCAAATGGAAGCCACACTTGTAACTAAAATTTTTCTGTTTCTAATTTTTCGCATTTTTCATTAAAAATAGGTAAAAGCAATGCAACTATGTATTTTAGTTAACCCAATATATTACATGGATGCGAATTTCAGCAAGCTCCTGGAGATGGTGAAGGACAGGGAAGCCTCGCCCGCGCCTGCTGCAGTCCACGGGGTCGCAAAGAGTCAGACACAACTGAGCGACTGAACAATATATGACAGCTTTACACCAGTATGTAATCAACGAAAAATTACTAACGGCATAGTTCTCTTTTTCTGTGCTAAATTTTCTAAATCCAACGTGTAATTTATTCTTTCAGCACATCTCAGTCCGAAATATCCACATTTCAGGCACTCAGTCAAGGGCCACAAGTGGCTAGTGGCTTCCTTACAAACAATCCTTTATTAAGAAATGGTGGGTGGAGAGAATCATATATTCAGAAAAGGCTCTCGCGACTTTAAAAGTCACGCGGCATTCTGCAATTCAGGGGGAAAAAAAACGGAGACATAGGACCGGCTGCCAAACTTGGCTTCCCAAGCAGACCGGGACTGTTTATTTTTGGGAGTCGCTCCCCCTTCCTCTCCAAGGGGTAGGGCTGGGCTCCGAAGCCCGGGCTGCCACGTGTCATCACAGCGCCGGCCTCGGTCCAGGCCACGCTGGCCACACTCTGAGTACCGGGAATAGGTTTAGAAGGCGCAAGCCGGCCGCGGACAGGCGAGTGGGCGCTTAGCCATAGCGCCGCTCGCCGGCTGCGCTGTGCAACTACAGGCGCAACTCCGCCTCCGCGCGCGCCCCGCCCGCGGAGGAGTGCCGGGCGCCAGCCGCCCCCCTGCCCTTTTGTGGCTCAGTGCTAGTCTGATTTTGCAGGGCTTGAGAACAAACCCCTGGAGCCTCGCGCCTCCTTTTCGGGAGCTTGGGCCCCAGGTCCTGGTAGCGCCGCGTCGCCGAGGACCGCTTTTCCTTTTCCTGCTCTTTGTTGCATTCCGGTATTTTCTCTTCCGGGTCAGTTCTAAAGCACAGTAAAGCATGTCAGGAGCAGTTACTTTTAATCCTGCAAGAAGTAACGTTTTCAGAAATAATTTTGTATTTTGGGGCATATTTACAACGGGACGATTTTAAAAATGAGAGGAGCGAGTGAGAGGCCCCAGCGAGGATCGAACTCGCGACCCCTGGTTTACAAGACCAGTGCTCTAACCACTGAGCTATGGAGCCTCCTTGCTACCTGGCGCGCTATAATTCAGGGACATTGGAAACAATACTACTTTCTGGCAGTCGGAAAATAGCTTAGCCTGTGCATCCTCTATCAATGGCAATTACGAAAACAACACCAGAAGTAGAAAAAAATCCGTCCTCAAAACCATGTGTTTATGATTACGAATCACTAAATCATACCTATGATAAGTTATAGATACAGGTAAATGCTGGAAGGGAAAAAGCAAAAATATAATAGTGTTCTGATATTACTAGCGGTACTTTTACATCTTAAAAGAGTCTCCAATCTGTTGTTTATATGACAATTTGTATCATGTTTCACACTTACAGGGAAGTTGTACTGTTCTTATTAAGCTATTGATTATGGAGGAATTAATTGATTCAACACATATTTATTATGTACTACATACTATTCAGACTTTATTTTTCTGGGCTCCAAAATCACTGCAGATGGTGACTGCAGCCATGAAATTAAAAGACGCTTACTCCTTGGAAGGAAAGTTATGACCAACCTAGATAGCATATTCAAAAGCAGAGACATTACTTTGCCAACAAAGGTTCCTCTAGTCAAGGCTATGGTTTTCCTGTGGTCATGTATGGATGTGAGAGTTGGACTGTGAAGAAGGCTGAGCGCCGAAGAATTGATGCTTTTGAACTGTGGTGTTGGAGAAGACTCTTGAGAGTCCCTTGGACTGCAAGGAGATGCAACCAGTCCATTTTGAAGTAGATCAGCCCTGGGATTTCTTTGGAAGGAATGATGCTAAAGCTGAAACTCCAGTACTTTGGCCACCTCATGCGAAGAGTTGACTCATTGGAAAAGACTCTGGTGCTGGGAGGGATTGGGGGCAAGAGGAGAAGGGGACGACAGAGGATGAGATGGTTGGATGGCTTCACTGACTCGATGGACGTGAGTCTGAGTGAACTCCGGGAGTTGGTGATGGACAGGGAGGCCTGGCGTGCTGCGATTCCTGGGGTCGCAAAGAGTTGGACACGACTGAGCGACTGATCTGATCTGATACATACTATTAGACATTAGAGTAAGTAAAGCTTGTCCCTGCTCTTTTTAAAAACTATTTGGATAATGAAGCCTTATTTCCTTTTGCTTAACTATTTACTGAAGGCATGAAATCATGCCGGCAGCAGGAGCTAGCACCGCGTGAAGGAGAGGATGAGGATCGCGCGCTCCCAGTGGTCTGCGGGCTTCTCTCCCTTATACCTCCTTCAGGCTTCTGCTTACCTTTCACAACAAGACCCTCCCACCCCTTACTTAAAGCTGCGCCGTCCTCCTTATCTGCCCTTTTGCCCCATGCCACTTACCTAACCTTTCCTACTAGATAATGTGCTTACTATTATGTTTATTATTTCTCCAGGTTAGGATGTTGGTTCTTTGAGGCCAAGGGTTTTTGTTTTACTCCCTGCTGTATTCCTAGCACCCAGAATAGTGTCTAGCACACAGTAGGTGCTCAATAAATGCTGAGTGAATGACATCTGCGATGACGTTCATTCTGTGAGCCAGAAGAAATCAGGAAGCCGCTTTGGGAGACGTCTTCTCATCATCCTCCCTTACTTCCAAGGCCTCTCCATCCAAGTTGGAATTTTGTAACATCCTTTATTTTCCTGTGACTCATCCAGCCCAGCTTTTCACATGATGAACTCTGTATATAAGTTAAATAAGCAGGGTGTCAATATACAGCCTTGACTTACTCCTTTCCCAATTTTGAACCAGTCCCTTGTTCCATGTCTGGTTCTCTGTTGCTTCTTGACCTGCAAATAGATTTCTCATGTGACAGGTAAGGTGGTCTGGTATTCCCATCTCTTGATGTTTTATGGTTGGCCTCAGAACGGTCATGGCACTAGTGAGTGTATAATGAGGCTCAAGGTCCACCGGAAGTTGAATCTTCCACAATCTTGCACCTAGTTGGTTATAACCAGTTTTTGTCACATCCTGTTGGAGAAGGAAATGGCAACCCACTCCAGTGTTCTTGCCTGGAGAATCCCAGGGACGGGGGAGCCTGGAGGGCTGCCGTCTCTGGGGTCGCACAGAGTTGGACACGACTGAAGCGACTTAGCAGCAGCAGCAGCAGCAGCAGCGGCTGTATCATTCTTTTCAAGGTTGTGCCCTGCCTCTTTCCCTCCTGTTCCACCTCCATTCCCTTGATCCTGTGCTGTCTCTGGCAAGTGGCGCTTCACCAGCGATTTTCACCTGCACCAACCCTCCTCACAGCCCTGGTGAATAGGGTGTGCCGGCAGTCGCAATGGGATGTGATAGAAAAAAGGCCCCTCTCCTCTCAACTCTAACTTTTGAGCTGTAGGATAAAGGACATAAAGATGAAGGATGAGATGAAAAGAAGGATCAGGAGGGTGGGCATCCTGTAAAGAGTGTAATTTGCTCATAAGTAGTCTGGTGTTAGAGAAACAAGTGTAAGGAGGTTTTATATTTAATTTTTACATCACTTCTTCCTTCTCCTGACCGCCCCCCCGCCCTTATCAAGCCTCTGGTGTCTCAGTTGGTAAAGAATCCGTCTGCAACGTAGGAGACCTGGGTTCAACTCCTGGGTTGGGAAGATCCTCTGGAGAAGGGAACTGCTACCCACTCCAGTGTTCTGGCCTGGAGAATTCCATGGACAGAGGAGACTGGCAGGCTACCATCCACGGGGTCACAACTTTCAGTTTCAGTCTGGTATTAGAGAAACAAGTGTATGGAAGTTTTATATTTAATTTTATGTCCCTTCCTGCTTCTCCTGACCCCCTTTATCAAGCCCTTTCACCATCTGTAAAATGGAGTTGATCATTTTGGCTCTATCCTGGAGCTCTTTGGGGAATTCAACACAATTGAGAACTTGACCCTGGGCAGAGATTGTGAAGCGCCAGCTACAAACGTGACTGATGTTGTGCTTCATGGGCTGAACATTCCCAGAGGAGAACATCTCAGGGAGAGATTCCAGCTTGAGGCACTGGGAAGTGGCGGAAGGCATCCCAGGCCCGGTTTGAATGGAGAGAGAGGAGGAGATGGAAGCGGAAGTCCCTTGGCTGTGCTCTCTGTTCTTTCTGCTGTAAGGCAGCACTCTGCACGGCAGGCAGCTTGCCTTGCTTGCCCATCTGCAAGCTCTCCTTTCTCTCCAGCTGCACGGGGCTGAGTCCCTTGCATCGCGGTGGGGGAAGGGGAACAGGACCGAGCCCGGCGGCTCAGCACCTGCCCGGGCATCCATCGGCTCTTCTGCACCATCCTGAGCATCATTGTCCCGCATCCACTGTCCAGGGAGCAGGCCTTATTCCAGCGTATCCACAGTCAGACTCAAGGTCAGAGCATGTACGGTTTAAGGGTCAGGGTGGACTTTCAAGTTCAATTAGCCTGCCCTTCATTTTGAAGATGAGGAAGCTTCAGGGGCTGGCAACAGCAGGTCCAAGATGAAAGGTAGGCTCTTGAGTGGGGACTCCCAGGATCAGAGTGTGGAGGGAGGGAGGGAGATGGGGGGGTCTTCCCTGGGATCTGGCCCCTCACTACTGAGTTGGGGGTGGGAGGCAGGAATAGGACCCCTTATCTGGGAGCACCCGAGTCTGGGCATGGAGGGAGAGAGGAGCAATGCTAAGGAAGGGGAGGCGCAGGAAGCCGGGGACCCTGTCGCTTTATAAACCCCATACAGATTCTCAAGCGGAAGTGACAGCATTTATGCCTGTGGCCGTGTCCCAGGAGGCACGGAGCATACACGTGTCTAGTTGCAGGAGATTCGAAATGAAGAGGATAGGAAATCCCTGCCCTCCAGGTTTCCATGTAGTGCTAGAGAAGAGGGATAGATCCCCGAGCGCATTGCCGCATTCTTGGTGTCCAGGGAGGCTGGAGGCCTGGCTCAGGTGTCTGAATTCTGGCCTACCCTCCTCCCCAAGTTGGTAGGAACTCAGGACACAGGAGGCGCTCAGGGGTGTGGAACCTGGGAGCTGGGGTCAGGGGCCCTGAGTCCTAGCTGACCCTGTCCTCTGTTTGCACAGATCCTTGCTGGGAGGGTCAGTAACATCCTCCACAATGACTCAGAACACACAGTCCTTCTCACCATCCTGGGCCCACACCCCTTAGAGCTGTCCAGAGTTCAGAAAGAGTTCAGAAAAGAGCCAGGAGTAACACCAACGAGGGCTTTCCTGATGGCTCCGTGGTAAAGAACCCACCTGCCAATACAGGAGCTGAGGGTTCGATCCTTGGGTTAGGAAGGTCTCTTGGAGAAGAAAATGGCAACCCACGCCAGTATTCCTGCCTGGGAAATTCCATGGACAGAGGAGCCTGGTGGACCACAGTCCATGGGGTCACAAATGAGTCTGACATGACTTAGCGACTACACAACAACAGAACCAATGAACCACTGAAGCAGTAAATAGGAAAGTATTGTGCACGCACCAAAAAGGACAGTTTGTAAATGGGGAGCAGTCAGACTGAAACATGGAGTGAGGCTCCGAGGAATATCGTTATGAAGCAGCTTATACCGTGTGGAGGTGCTTCTGTTGACTCTTCACGTTCTTCTCAGTTACCGATTCAGAATTATTTACAATATTAGAAGTGATCAGTTTTTTGGTTACCTCGTACCAGTTTGGGGGAACAATTGAAGCTTTGCATATGATTTTCAGCAGCCAAAGGGAGAAGTGATCCAGGTCAAGTTAACCTTGCTTGTCTTGCAAAAGAAGCTAAATTAAGCTTTGCTTGTATAACTAAACTGAACTTGTCTGCTCAGGGGATTTTTGAGTCTGGTCTCTGTTTGTGTTTGATTTTAACAGGCCAGACGTCTCCCACTCATGGGTGGGCAGAGTCTGACCTCCTAGGGGCATCTGGAGCCTGAATGCCTCCCTGTTCTGTGAGGGTCTAATGAAATGCCCCTGCTTATTAAAATCATTGTAACAAATTCACCTCCTGGATTTTGGTCCCATCTCACACCAAACAGACCTCTCTCAGATAGGATTTTAATTGGCTTGCTGGACTTTTGGATGCGATTGATGGATGAGCTCTGATTCGGCTCCAGTTCTGAGTCTGGAGATAGGCGTGAACAAGCAGTGCCGGGGTGTCAGCGGGTCGGGGTGCACAGCCAGTTAGCCTAAATATCAGTTAGCTGCTGGTGTTAAGTTGTTCTGGGAGGGAGGAGCCTCGAAGGGCAAAGACCAAGGAGGATGGGGAAATGCTCCTGTAGCCCCCAGGTGGCACTAGTGGTAAAGAATCCGGCTGCCAATGCAGGAGCCGTAAGAGACACAGGTTGCATCCCTGAGTGGGGAAGATCCCCTGGAGAAGGCGATGGCAACCCACTCCAGTATTCATACCAGGAGAATCCCACGGACAGAGGAGCCTGGCGGGCTGTGGTCCATAGGGTTGCAAAGTTGGACACAACTGAAGCGGCTTAGCATGCACACACGCAGTCCCACCATGGTGATGAATTAACTTGCTGCACTGATTTCTTAACTCGGACAAGGTCTCATTTGGTGGGCTCCTCTGACCCTGGTGTCTGTTCCTGAGCTGCTGAGCCAACAAAGATTCACTCACACCGCGGAGGTGAGGACTGACCACTTGCAGATCAAAAGGCAGGGGGAGGGCAGGGCAGTGGGAAGACCAGGGACTTGGGGGATCTGGTTGACTTGGCTCGAATCTGGTGGCACTTGGTCCTGGTCACCTTTTGCGGAGGGTGTCAGACTGCAACCACAGACCAGCTCAGGCTTCAGTGCCAGAGGGACCTGGTGGCCAGCCAAGCTGTGCCCTTTGTTGGCTGTATCAAAGTCACCTACATTTTTTTTTCTTAAACCAAACCTTTCTTTTCTTTGTTTTAACCAAACTTGAAAAAATTTATTTTATTAATATATTTTGGCCACACTGTGCAGCATGTGGGATTCTGGTGCCAGGGATTGAACCCACACCCCCTACGTTGGAAGCACAGTCTTAACTACTAGACTTACCAGGGAAGATCCTGAAGTTATCTAATTTTTGAGGATGTTTCTTCACTTGTGCAGAGGGACTGAGCATCCATACTTCCCAGGGTGGTCATGAGGGTAGAATGTAATTTTGGTGTAAAGATGCCAGGCTTAGTCCCCTTCAGGTACCACCCACCTGGACCTGCAAGGTCTGATTGGCTTTCTGGCCTTCCCTCTGACTGTGGCAGAGACAGCCGGGGACCTGCAGTACCACTCTGCCCTCTACCCCTCAAACATTTCAGCCTCTCCGTCTCTGCTGGACACCTCCCATCAGCTTTTAACATGCTCGAGTCTCTGTCACAGAAAGCATGATAAAACAAAGCAAAACAAATCAAAAGTCTCCCTCCACTCCAGGGAGTTGTCTTCACTATTTCTGTAACAGAGAACCTTTATACTTTAGTACAAGTTAATCACTAAGGGGAGTGTTGCCTAGAGCTTACATTATGATGGCCCATCTCTGGACACCATGCCTCCCAGGTCATGCTAATGCTAAGTCACTTCAGTCATGTCCAACTCTGTGCGACCCCATAGACTGCAGCCCACCAGGCTCCCCTGTCCCTGGGATTCTCCAGGCAAGAACACTGGAGTGGGGTGCCATTCCCTTCTCCGCCCAGTCATGAGCATTAAGCTAAAATATATTTAACTCACAGGAAACCTCCTGACCAGGCCCACATGTGAATGGCTGCAGGGAGGAAGAAATGAACACATCTCCTTTGGAGTCTGGCCAGAATTAGGACTTTCCCTTCTCCCCTTTTAGGATAAAAGGAGTCTGACCTCTAACTGGGGAAGGAGGATGGTTCTTAGGGACACTAGTCCGCGGTCTTCTTGGGCTGCTGGCTTTCTGAATAGCCTCTATTCCTTGCTCCAGCAGCTTGTCTCTCCATTTATTGGCCTGTTGTGCAGCAAGCAGCGTGAGCTTGGGCTAGGTAGCAGTTCTCTCTGTTCTTCATCTCCCATTTATTCAACTCACCAACTCCCTTCCATCCCGCGACTCCCATGAAATGACCCTCCCTGGCCTCTTCATGGATAAAGCCTTGGTGTCTCGGTAGCACTTGCCCTCACTGCCCATATCTTTTTCCATATGCTCTTCTGTGTCCTTCATGGCTCACATCCCGAGAGCCTGCTCAGCTGTTTTTTTTTACTTGCACCATGTGGGGTCTTTATTTGCAACATGTGAACTCTTAGTTGCAGCATGTGGGATCTAGTTCTCCAACCAGGGATTGAACCCCGGGCCCCCTGCATTGGAAGCACAGAGTCTTAGGCACTAGACCACAGGGAAGTCCCTCTCAGCCTTCCTTATAGACTTCACAGGCACGTAGGGGCCAGCCTGCCTGAGTTTGATTTCTGGCTCTTTTTCTGCCAGTCTGGGAACCAGTGGTGAACCAAACTGGACATGGTCCCTGCACTTGCATGGGCCAGTGGGAACCCGCCTTCATTCAGATAGTTGGTGGCATCGTGGGGACCAAGGCCGAGGAACAAGAACAGTGAATGCAGACATTTGTAAAATGGGGATAATGATGATGATGGTGTTAATAACAACAGTACCTTCTCAGGAGGGTGCTTGCAAAGAAGAAATGAAACAGTGCATGTAAAGACTTTACCCAGAGCCTGGCATCTCAGAAATGCTTCATCGATGTAAATTACTTTTATTACTTCTTTTGTACCTAAAAGTACTGCGTGAAGCCCTCCCAATGTAGTGGGGTCGCTCACAGAAATGGAGGTGGTGGGAGGCAGAGGAAAGGAAGAAGTCGCATTTCCGTAGCCAGAACTCCTCTCAGGCACCTGCTGAGAGATGTTATCACTCGCCTTTGGGCTGAAATGGGAGGCAGCGAGCCATGTTTAGAAAGGGGAGCTTCTCTCACCTCTTGAAAGACCACAGATTAGAATTAACCTTATTAAAGTCAGAGCAAGCGCTCAATGAGGCCAGGAGGGGGATAGTCTTTCATGGCAGCTGTCTTCTGTCATGCTCCCTGCTCTTTGCAGCCTTTTGTGGAAGGAGTTGCCACCCCCAGCTGCCATAGACAGTGGGGTGGGGTTTCCAGACTTTTGGTGGGTACAGTGGGAGGCTGGAAAAGATTCGTTCAGGGACTGGAGGGCAGTTGAAACACTGAGGGGTCCCAGGAAATTGTTCAAGGCTTTTGGGACAGTCTTCAGAGACAGAGAAACCAGGCACCCCTAAACCAGCTTTGTGTATAATGGAAAGGGGAGAAGAGGACCTCCTCTCTAAGGGGAATTGGGTCCTAAAGTAGAAACACAAAACTCGAGGGGCTTAGTCCTATTTGTCTCAGTTCTGACTGCACATTGAGTTCCCGGGGAGCTCAGAAATGTTATGGTCCAGGTCCCAGCAATTCTGGTTTAATTGTTTTGGGGTGACTCCTAGGCTCCCCATATGATTTTTTTGCTACCCATCATGATCCCCATATGATTTTAGTGTGCAGCCAGGGTTGAAAATCTCTCTCATCCTTTTTATCTTGGGGGAGACTAAATAGAGACTTTGAGAGCTTAAATAACTGACCCCAAATAAAGGCCATACAGTGAATTACTGGCCACTGTGTCTGCACTCAGGCCCAGGGCTCTCCCTTGGAGCAAGACCTTGGCTCTAACACTTTGGATTGAACTTACAGAGAAGAGCTACAGTCTTTATGTCTTTAAACCTAGATCTGGATATATTATTTGAATAGTGCTAAACATACTCTTAAGCTGAAGTTGAATGGTTCTATGAAGACCTACAAGACCTTTTAGAACTAACACCCAAAAAAGATGTCCTTTTCATTATAGGGGACTGGAATGCAAAAGTAGGAAGTCAAGAAACACCTGGAGTAACAGGTGAATTTGGCCTTGGAATACGGAATGAAGCAGGGCAAAGGCTAATAGAGTTTTGCCAAGAAAATGCACTGGTCATAGCAAACACCCTCTTCCAACAACACAAGAGAACACTCTACACATGGACATCACCAGATGGTCAACACCGAAATCAGATTGATTATATTCTTTGCAGCCAAAGATGGAGAAGCTCTATACAGTCAGCAAAAACAAGACCAGGAGCTGACTGTGGCTCAGATCATGAACTCCTTATTACCAAATTCAGACTGAAATTGAAGAAAGTAGGGAAAAACCACTAGACCATTCAGGTATGACCTAAATCATTACACAGTGGAAGTGAGAAATAGATTTAAGGGCCTAGATCTGATAGATAGAGTGCCTAATGAACTATGGAATGAGGTTCGTGAAATTGTACAGGAGACAGGGATCAAGACCATCCCCATGGAAAAGAAATGCAAAAAGCAAAATGGCTGTCTGGGGAGGCCTTACAAATAGCTGTGAAAAGAAGAGAAGCAAAAAGCAAAGGAGAAAAGGAAAGATATAAGCATCTGAATGCAGAGTTCCAAAGAATAGCAAGAAGAGATAAGAAAGTCTTCCTCAGTGATCAATGCAAAGAAATAGAGGAAAACAACAGAATGGGAAAGACTAGAGATCTCTTCAAGAAAATTAGAGATACCAAGGGGACATTTCATGCAAAGATGGGCTCAATAAAGGACAGAAATGGTATGGACCTAACAGAAGCAGAAGATATTAAGAAGAGGTGGCAAGAATACACAGAAGAACTGTACAAAAAAGATCTTCACGACCCAGATAATCACGATGGTGTGATCACTGACCTAGAGCCAGACATCCTGGAATGTGAAGTCAAGTGGGCCTTAGAAAGTATCACTATGAACAAAGCTAGTGGAGGTGATGGAATTCCAGTTGAGCTACTTCAAATTCTGAAAGATGATGCTGTGAAAGTGCTGTACTCAATATGCCAGCAAATTTGGAAAACTCAGCAGTGTCCACGGGACTGGAAAAGTCAGTTTTCATTCCAATCCCAAAGAAAGGCAATGCCAAAGAATGCTCAAACTACTGCACAATTGCACTCATCTCACACGCGAGTAAAATAATGCTCAAAATTCTCCAAGCCAGGCTTCAGCATACGTGAACCGTGAACTTCCTGATGTTCAAGTTGGTTTTAGAAAAGGCAGAGGAACCAGAGATCAAATTGCCAACATCCGCTGGATCATGGAAAAAGCAAGAGAGTTCCAGAAAAGCATCTATTTCTGCTTTATTGACTATGCCAAAGCCTTTGACTGTGTGGATCACAATAAACTGTGGAAAATTTTGAAAGAGATGGGAATACCAGACCACCTGACCTGCCTCTTGAGAAATCTGTATGCAGGTCAGGAAGCAACATTTAGAACTGGGCATGGAACAACAGACTGGTTCCAAATTGGAAAAGGAGTACGTCAAGGCTGTATATTATCACCCTGCTTATTTAACTTATATGCAGATTACATCATGAGAAACGCTGGACTGGAAGAAACACAAGCTGGAATCAAGATTGCCTGGAGAAATATCAATAACCTCAGATATGCAGATGACACCACCCTTATGGCAGAAAGTGAAGAGGAACTAAAAAGCCTCTTGATGAAAGTGAAAGAGGAGAGTGAAAAAGTTGACTTAAAGCTCAACATTCAGAAAACAAAGATCATGGCATCCGGTCCCATCACTTCATGGGAAATAGATGGGGAAACAGTGGAAACCGTGTCAGACTTTATTTTTTTGGGCTCCAAAATCACTGCAGATGGTGACTGCAGCCATGAAATTAAAAGATGCTTACTCCTTGGAAGGAAAGTTATGACCAACCTAGATAGCATATTCAAAAGCAGAGACATTACTTTGCCAACAAAGGTCCGCCTAGTCAAGGCTATGGTTTTTCCTGTGGTCATGTATGGATGTGAGAGTTGGACTGTGAAGAAGGCTGAGCACTGAAGAATTGATGCTTTTGAACTGTGGTGTTGGAGAAGATTCTTGAGAGTCCTGTGGACTGCAAGGGGATCCAACCAGTCCATTCTGAAGGAGATCAGCCCTGGGATTTCTTTGGAGGGAATGATGCTGAAGCTGAAACTCCAGTATTTTGGCTACCTCATGCGAAGAGTTGACTCATTGTAAAAGACCCTGATGCTGGGAAATGTTGAAAGCAGGAGGAGAAGGGGACGACAGAGGATGAGATGGTTGGATGGCATCACCGACTCGATGGACATGAGTCTGAATGAACTCCGGGAGTTGGTGATGGACAGGGAGGCCTGGCGTGCTGCGATTCATGGGGTCGCAAAGAGTGGGACATGACTGAGCGACTGAACTGAACTGAACTGAACTGAAGCATACTCTAGGACTATGGACAATCAGGGCTACTCAGAAACATTTGTGATCTGTGGTCCCAGAATCTGGAGGTGGTGATGAGCTCAGGGTTTGGAGTCACAAAAGCCTGATTTTAAATGATAACTCTGCCACTGCTGGCTGTGTGACCTTGGCCATGTTACCTAACATCTCTGAGCTCTAGTCTCTTTATGTGCAATATAAGTATTTCCTTAGAGAGTCAACACAGACTGGTTTCTTGGTTGCAAATATTAAATAAGATAGTATCATCAAGCTCTTCACATGCATTTTGTACCTTTCAAATGGGAGCAACACCAGCAACTGTTGTTAGTATTATTGTATTTATATTTCTGTGTACTTGCCTTCTAGAAGAGTGGTTCTCAACTAGAGGTAATTTTGCACCCCTAGGGAACGTTTGGCAATGTCCAGAGATATTTTGATTGTCATAAATGCGGAGAGGGATGCTACTGGCATCCAGTGGGTAGAAAACTGCGATGTGGCTGAACATCCACAGTGCACAGAACAGACCACTGTCCCAACAAAAAGTTATCCATCTCAATGGTGCCAAGGTCAAGAAATTCTGTGTAGATATTGGAAAAAATTGGGAGCATGAAGGCCAGAGTGATAATAGGGTGACAGATATCAGTTCTTGCCCTGGCAAGGAAGTAGAGGGGCAGTGAGTTTTAAGGGGCCTGTGAACAGCCCCATCTCTGGGTAGCACCACAGAGGAAGGACGTAACACCTCCTTACATATAAGTTCCAGGTAATAACATCACTGAGATTTGTACTCCTTAGGGGGTGCTGTGAGGATAATCCTGCACCCAGAGCTTAGAGACGCTGGTATGAAAGGCTAAATAAAGTCAAGACGATTGCATCAGGTCCCGCGGGAGGGCTGCCATTCTCCACGGTCGTGCTTTGGGCACTTGGGGGTTGCATTAGCTCTCTTCTCTCATGAGCTCATCGTTTATAAATGACAGCCACCCAAGTTGGAAAGTATGACCCTGAGTTGGCAAGTGGAAAACTTACTCAGCTTTCTTGCTGGGGCCTTGTGTCTTAACTTATTTATCTTAAAAATAAGACAAATATAATCCTGCCAGGAAAGCTCTGTTATGTGAGAAGAGAAGAATGTGTGTAGAACTTCTGGTTGAGAGCGCAAAACTTTCTCATTTGTCAAGGTTACCGCTATTTATTTTGGCTGCGGTTGAGCGAGCGGACACTAGGTGGCGCTACGTTCTCACTCGAAAGGAAACTGCCCTCCGTGTAAGTTATTAATGTGAGTCTTGGAGTACATACACCCCAGTGTGAAAAATAGAGTAGCAGCAAAGATTTAGTTCTTAAAATAAGTCAGCAGCCCAGTGAAGCAAATGGTACCATGGCAGGTACATTTTCTTGCTTGAACTGATGGAAAAGGGCATTTATTGCCTACAGGCATCTGGCTACAGATATCAAATGATAAAAATACACAATTAAATGAAACCTCACAGCAGGCCTGGCCTCAGAAGAGAATGAGAAGCAGCTGGGCTCAGACACAGGCCTGGGATCTGGCACCGATGTTTCTCTGTCATGACTGTGGCATAAATGTGCAGTTTTCATGAGAAGACCCTTCTGATTGTCAGGTGGGCTGTTTCTGAACTGTGAGGGGCTTGGCCCTGCGCTTAGGCAGTGATGCCACTTTCTTGAGCTCAGATTTTCTACCAGTTAGAAGAGGGATCACTTTTCTCGTCCAAGTTAGAAAGTAAGCGGAGTGAAGATCACAGGGGGCGATGTACAGACGGGTCTGGAAAGGAGAAAGTGCTGTTTGCCTGTTGTCATGGTGATGGGCCCAGACTGCCCACCGGCCCCTCTGCCTGGCAGTCACCATGGGACTGCTCCATCCCAACTGTAAATGGACTTGGACCTCACGGGCTCCCACGCAAGTTCACTGTCCTTTTGCCAGGTGTCTCCAAACCCTGTAGCCACTACTGCAAAGTCCCAGGGGGTCAGGGCTTTAGAAAGGGAGAGGGGTACAGGGCTGAGATGGTGGCTTCAGACCCAATAGTTCTGCATTCCAGCTCTGCCACCAACTACATCTTTGAATTGGGGGGCATGGCAATTCCCCCCAATGTCATTTCACTGAAGCCTTGGTGTTCTGCTCTTATCTTTAAAATATAGACGGACTGGGCAGGGTGGTTGCAAGAAGGCCAGAACTTCTCCAAAGGAAGGCACGTCAATTGGAACCTGAGAAGGTCTGTAAATCAGGTGACCAGACAGCCCCATGTGATGTCAGAGGAGACCTTCAATCCCGCTGAGGGGCCTCAGATGCAGAGGGGCCGATGCCATGCCCCCCAATTCAATCCCTTTTCATTTTTTGCCTGTGTCTGCTTAGACTGGATTCCTATTCATGCTTAATAAACAGTTACAATTTACTCAGTTCAATTCAGTCGCTCAGTCGTGTCCGACTCTTTGTGACCCCATGGACTGCAGCACGCCAGGCCTCCTTGTCCATCACCAACTCCTAGAGTTTACTCAAACTCATGTCCATTGAGTCAGTGATGCCATCCAACCATCTCATCCTCTGTCATCCCCTTCTCCTCCTGCCTTCGATCTTTCCCAGCATCAGGGTCTTTTCCAATGAGTCAGTTCTTTGCATCAGGTGGCCAAAGTTACTCTCTGCTCTTCAATCTCCTGATGTCTGATAATGTACTGACAGCATTCATGAGTAGAATGGCAGGGGCAGAGCTGGCTCTGTAGGGACATTCGTTTCCTCAGCTGATGCTCAGGGCACCTGCGAGGGCATTACATCTGGGAAAGTCAAGTGAGTCACTTCTGAAAGTCCTGGGGCAGGTGGGTGGTAGAGTTGGGAGGCTAACTCAGGTCTCTCTGAGAAAGCGGGTGGGCAGGAGACTCAACTGCCTGTGCGAGAAGCAGAGGTTCTGCTTTTTCCCTCTGATTAGTCAGTCCGAAAGGAAATCAACCCTGAGCATCCATTGGAAGGACTGGTGCTGAAACTGAAGCTCCAATACTTTGGCCACCTCATGATGGGAAGAGCCAACTCATTAGAAAAGAACCTGATGCTGGGAAAGATTGAAGGCAAAAGAGGAGGGCAGCAGAGGATGAGATGGTTAGATGGCATCACCGACTCAATGGACTTGAGTTCGAGCACACTCTGGGAGATAGTGAAGGACAGGGAAGCCTGTTGTGTAGGAGTCCACTGGGTTGCAAAGAGTGGGACACAGCGTAGCAACTGAACAACAACGAGGCCGCTCTGCAAAGAATATGCAGTGAGTTCTTGATCAACTATTGGTGATAAGTGGAAGGACACAGATACATGCATCTACTCCTCCCCATAGTGTAGGGCTGTATTTTTATCCGGAGTCACATCCATTCATCATGTTATAAACAACCATGGACTCAACTGGATGTCCCACAGGGTGGGTCTCTTAAAGTCCAGTTTAAGACATTTGTCAGTGTGGAAGGGGGATGTGTGATCCCCCATCTTCTCTTGTTCGTTTGGGACAGGCCAGTCCCCTTACTGCTGGGTCATTAAACCAGGGCTGTCTGGGTCCGTGGCTCTTCAGGGCGGAATATTCACCTTCCTGCCAAACTGACAAAGTGGTCTCCAGCTCCCTGGTGAGGTCAGACCTTTGGGATGCAAATTTTTCTTGAAATAACTCTGATTTCGAATTTGCTAGCATCTTACCATCCCTTAAACCTCATTTCAGGCCCCCTTAGAGCCAAAGAGCATCTTGTCAAAAAAGAAAAAAAGAGCATCTTGTCTTTCACATATTATCCAAAGAGGTGGTCACCCCTATTCCTCCCCACACACACCCCGCTCCCGGGGCCAGGATCTGTGAGCTTTGGAATGTAAGATATATTTGTCAGCTTTGCCTGTCTCCTCCTCATTTTGTGTCATCAGTTTCAGGTAGGGTGGCTGAGCGAGGGAACTAACATTTGTTGAAGGCACACTGTGTTCTAGGGACTCAGGAGGTGCCTTATATATATTTATCCTGTTACTACTCATAACCACCCTGTCTGGTAGAGGTAATTAGCCTTGACTTAAAGAGATCTTCAAGAATGACCTTGTCTCTGATTATGCAGCTTGAAAATGTTGTCATTGGATTTTCAGCTCAGATCTGAACTCTTCCTAGTCATTGTACTCTTGAAGTTTATGCCTCAATCAACAAGTATTTGTTGAAATATCTTCTCTGCAAAAGGTACTACCCTAGGCAACCTAGAGAGATGCAAGGGGTACCGGACATGGCTCTTGCTCTTAGGAAATTAGACTAAAGGGAGGAATACTTACACAGATGGAACTTAATGAAATAATATGAAGAAGTATCACAAATGTCCAGAAAGAAGAGATGATATGTTCAGTCTGAGGGAGTAACACCTGTGTAGTCAGAAGAGGTTCATGGGGAAAATGGGAAATGAGTTATTTCTTGAAATATGAGTACGATTTAGGTGGGGCCAGAGGTCAAATATTAGAGAAGGAAATGGCAACCCACTCCAGTGTGCTTGCCTGGAGAATCCCAGGGATGGGAGAGCCTGGTGGGCTGCCGTCTCTGGGGTCACACAGAGTCGGACACGACTGAAGTGACTTAGCAGCAGCAGCAGCAACAGCAGCAGCAGAGATCAAATAAAGAATCCAACTGAAGCAGAGCTGCATGGTATGTTCCGAGAGCAGGAGTTGTTTCAAGATGAGAGTTAGTGGTGGGGGAGTCAGAAAGTTGGGGTGGGAGCCTTAATGCCAGGTTCTCTTTGGACTTTGCCCTGAAAACAATAGAAACTATCCAAGTTCTTTAGTTGGAGTGGGGAATAGGTAATGATTTGCGAAAAGTAGAGCTTGCAGAAATATTAAAGAGAAACAAAGGGTAGAAAAGAACTGGAGAGAAGACAGACCAGGGAGAAAGGAGGAAGGGAGAATAGTTAAGAGGCTAGTCATCTGCCCAACATGTACCAAGTAATATGCTGAGAAACTTTATAGTCTCATCTTTAGTCTATTCCTCTAAGACAAATATTATTACCCCAGGCTAATAAAGTATCTATGTGGCATTGTTAAGTATTAGTTGCTCAGTCATGTCCAACTCTTTGTGACCCTTGGGCTGTAGCCTGTCAGGCTCTTCTGTCCATGGAATTCTTCAGGCAAGAATACTAGAGTGGGTGGACATTCCCATTTCTAGGGGATCTTCCCAATCCAGGGACTGAATCTGGGTCTCTCTCATCGCAGGCATTCTTTACCGTTTGAGCCACCTTACTGTTTAACAAACCTATTTTCTCTTCTTCCTAGGAATACAGCTAGGCCAAAAATTCCAGATCCTCTTGCAATTCGGTGTATGTATATCGCTCCCAGGCCTGGCTCATGCACACTTCTTGGGAAATCATCTACTCTCTCCTTTCCCTTTTTGGCCAATGGGTGTTGATGACCCACATGACTGTTGTATAATAAAGAATGTCTGGTCTTTGTCCCAGGTTCCTTGGAGGGAGTTTTTGTCTTTGTTATTCATGGTGGGCCCTGCGACCTCAACTGGGCTTATGCTAATGAGGTCACATATGATGGGCACCCAGATAGTTTTACGTTGGTGGTTGACCATGGGAAAGACCATCCATGAGATCAGAGAATTAAAGCTTTGAGCCACGTGATATCAATCTGATCTCCTGACTTCTGTGGAAGAGATGGGATGGGGGCTGGGGGAAGGCTGGAGAGAGAGTTCAGTCACATGACCAATGATTCAATCAACCTTGCCTGTGTAATGAAACCCTCCTGGAAACTCTGGATGCTGAGACTCACTGGATGGGTGAGCTTCCTGTTGGTGAGCACACTTATGTGCCAGCAGAGTGACACATTCCACTGCCCTGGGGAGAAGACATGGAAGCTCCACATTTGAGACCTTGTCTTATGTGCCTCTTCACTTGGCTGGTCTTTATTTGAATCCCTTGTAGTAAAACTGTAATTGCAAATACAGCAATTTTCTAAATTCTGTGAGTCATTTTAGTGAATTACCAAGTCTGAGGGGCTTGTGCATGCATGCTCAGTCATGTAGTCGTGTTTGCCTCTTTGCAACCCCATGGACTGTAGCCCACCAGGCTCTTCTGTCCATGGAATTCTCCAGGCAAGAATACTTGAGTGGGTTGCCATTTCCTCCTCCAGAGGATCTTCCTGACCCAGGGATTGAACCCACATCTCTTGCATTGCAAGTGGGTTGTTTTTTTTTTTTTTTTAACCACTGAGCTCACTGGGAAGGCCAGGGGTGGGATTTTACTGTTCAAGAAATTGATGTTTCAACTGTCAGTCATCCTAGGCAAGAGTGAGGCCCTCCACAGGCTGGGAGAAGGAGCACCGTCCTCCTTTCTCGGGCCTGGACTTTGATTCTGTGAAGGGCCTGGGGTACCTCCAGGGCTGGGGATGAGCTAACCTTGGCCCCAGTTTCGGCAGCAGAGGTTGGCTCGTGCCTGCCAGGTGCGCACCTCCCTGCAAAGCCAGGGGAGAAGCCAGGACTGATGTTAGCCCTCAGTAGAGCCATGCTTTCTCCCTGAGGAATTTTTGGCTGGAAAGAGATCATTTGCTAAGAGCCATTGCCCTTGGTCTAAGTTGTTTCTGCTGAATGAGCATGTCTGGTGGCCTTGGGGTCTGTGTGTGAGTGGAGAGCATTGGTCACAGCACCTGTGGTGGGGGGCTTCTCTTTGCCCTGCCTTCCTTCTCTGGGATCCAGCAGGGGCCCTGGGCCTCTGCCTTAGGACAGCAAAAGGGCAGGAGGCAGCAAAGACAAGCCGTCTTTGTCACTTTGACACTTTGTCAACTGTCACAGTCAATGATCTCCGGTGACTGTGGGACCAGGCAGCAAGGAGCTCCTCTTCTCCACAGACCTCATCCACTCATAGGGACAAACTGCTTGTCCTGCTCATCTGGGCTGCGTAAGGGCTCTATGTGATTCTGCTTTGAACACTGAAGCAAATGCATTTTCTCAAGAAGAAGGCTTGTAATAATTGAGTTGTGACTGACAGCATGAGAAAAAAATCAAGCGGTGAAAGTGATCAATAGTATGGGGTGAATAAACAACAACATTTGGTGATTGACTAAAGACTGAAGAATCAGGAGTGTAGATTAGAGATGCAACCAGGAGTTTGGGGAGGCATCAACCAGACCTTCCCTGCTGTGTTGGAAGCAAACTGTCCACAGGCACTCCATGTCTTCAACCCTCTTACCCATCAACTGCTCTGCTTCTGCAATGACCTCTTCTCTTCCACAAACTCTCCTCCACTGGATTATGCCAGCATACAAGTAGGCAGTAATCTCCCAATGTAACAAGCCCCACCCTAGATTTTGTTTTCTTTCAGCTGTTGCTCCATCTCTCTGCTCCATTGAATATCAAAGCTCCTCGGAAGACTTGCTTCCAGTTCGTTTCACCTCTCAATTTTCTCACCTGTCTGCTTCTCCACACGCCATCCAATCTACCCTATCTTGTCTCCGTGACCTCTGTGTTGTCAGAACCAATGGTCTCTTTTCAGTCTTCACCCCACTGGGGCCCCAGCCTTGGTTGACCTTCCAGAAACCTTTCCCTGGCTTTGCCTCTGGACCTTCACTCCTGCTTATGCCCTTACTTCCCTAGCAGCACCTTCTTTGTCTCCCAGGCTGCCCTTCATTCTCCTCATCCCTAAACATCAATGTGTCCTGTGGTCAGATCTTCTTTTCTCTCTCCAGGCTCATTTATTGAAGGAGTGAAACTTGACCATGGCTTCCCTGGTAGCTCAGACTGTAAAGAATCTGCCTGCAATGCAGGAGACCTGGTTCGATTCCTGGGCTGGGAAGACCCCCTGGAGAAGGGAATGGCAACCCATTCCAGTATTCTTACCTAGAGAATTTCAAGGACAGAGGAACCTAGTGGGCTACAGTCCACGGGGTCGCAAAGAATTGGACATGACTGAACAGCTAACACACACATCTTGACCTGGAATGTTAAACACGTGCATAAAATAGAGCCTTTCTCTGCAACTATCTCCGAAGCCTGCTGCATTTGCCTTCATCACCACCTGGGTCATAGTTTAGATCCATTTCTTGGATTACCATCTGAGCTCCTTTATTCCTAAGGGTGGTGACTGGTTTTTGCTGATTGTGGCTGGACCTGCCCTCTGCTTGGGGAACAAGTGGATGGACAGAGACCTTCAACCTCTGACTAGGAATGTGCTTTGAGAAGGTGATGAATCCAGCCTGAGATTCGTGCAGCTGGCAGGATGCCCAGGTGCAGGTGTCCAGGGCGCTGCTGGAAATTCCAGCCTGGAGCCCAGAGAGGTCTGGGTTGGGGGCATACATCCTCAGGAAGGGGAGGTGGGAGCCAAAGACTGAGTGAGCCCTTTAGGAGTGAGGCGTCAGACACCTTAGGCCAGAACTTCGGGAACAGGGATGGGTTAGGGCTGAGGAGTCTTTGTCTTGATTCTGGCTGACAGTTCCAAAATTTCCTTGAAATTTCCTAAGAGATGACAGTGAGAAAGATGTCCTTTAAGTTAATGAAATGACTTTTGGTTCTCCCCTAAGGTTGGGGGCTGGTTTGGTTGCCTTTGGAGTCAACATATGATTAGAGGGTTGGAATTTTCAGTCCCACCCCAGACCTTCAGGGAGAGGAGAGGGTCTAGTGGGTGAATCAGTCAAAGCTGGCCAATGATCTAATCAATCATTCCTTTGTAATGAAGCTTTCATAATAAACAGAGAGAGTTAGGAGAGCTTCCTGTCTGATGAAGACATGGAGATTTGGAGAGAGGCTGGAGAGGGCACTAGTGGTAAAGAACACAGCTGCCAATGCAGGAGACATAAAGAGACTCGGGTCCGATCCCTGGGTCAGGAAGAAGCCCTGGAGAAGGAAACGGCAACCCACTCCAGTATTCTTGCCTGGAGAATCCCTTGGATAGAGGAGCCTGGCAGGCCACAGTCCATAGGGTCACAAAGAGTCGGATATGATAGAAGGGACTTAGCACGCATGCATGGAGAGGGCACAGGGGTTCTGTTCCTCATGCTTTGCCATATGCCTCTCTTTCACTGGGCTATTCCTGGGTGCTTGCGCAGTCGTGTCTGTCTGAGCCCACCAGGTTCCTCTGTCCATCTGTCCACGGGATTCTCCAGGCCAGAATACTGGAGTATGTTGCCATTTCCTCCTCCAGGGGATCTTTCCAACCCAGGGATCGAACTCTCATCTCTTACATTTATTGCATTGGCAGGCGAGTTCTTTAACACTAGCACCATCTGGGAAGCTGTTTTTAAAATAACTAGTAGGTAGACTGTTTTGAGTTCTGTGAGCTGCTCTAGCAAATTACTCAAACTTGAGGAGGGCTTGTGGAACCTCTGATTCACAGAAGAACAAGTAACCACCTTGACTGTGACTGGCATCGAAGTCCAAGGAGAGGATGTAGGAGCCTCCCCTCTGTAGCTGGTGGGTCAGAAGCACCAGGTAGTGACCAGGGCTTCTGATTGGCATCTGGAGCAGGGTGGGGTGGGGTCAGTCTGGTGCCACCTAGCCCTTGACCTGTGGGATCTGACGCTGTCACTGGGTAAATGGTATCAAAACTGAGTCAGACTGTAGGACTCCAGCTGGCATCTGAGACCTGCTTGGTGCTGTTGTATTCCAGTGCTCATTGGAATTGAGGTGCTTGGAAGCTTTTATAGGCAAAGAAGTCAGGATACTTCTTATACTTCTATCTGATGTCATCAGCGGGCTCACACAAGGCCCCACTTCCATTTTTATCTCATTATTCTATTCACCCTCTCTCTCTCCCTCTCTCACACCTCCCATATCTACGCCACACTCCACCTTACTGGGGTTGGAGATGGCATCGAGAGGCTGCTGGTGGCACCAGGGACCTCATCAGGTGGCATGTAGACCCCCTGGGGAGCACCAGCCATTTCTAGGCGGCTCACTGCAGACTCAGGTGTGCATGTGTGCTCGGTTTTTGTGACCCTGTGGACTGTAGCCCACATTTATGTATTTATTTCTTTCAAATCTTACTACCAACATCATTCTATCTCTGCCTATGAAAATCCTACGCATCCTTTTAAGCATCATCTTACGTGCTGTCTTCCTCGAGAGCTTTTCCTAAACCTAACTGTATAGACATTAACCACCCTAGATTTACTCAAGCCTGACTCTCTCCTCACCCCCAGTCTTACCCATCTGTCCTACATCTAGGCCAGGCTGACCTTAGCGACAGCGCGTCTTGTTTCTATGGTCACGAAGCCCATACCATCACTGCTGCACCACAGACCAAGAGCACTTACAGGTAACCACTGTGTCTGTGCGCCGGACAGACTGGACCCACTGAGGGCTAGGCCTCCCCAGGCACCCCCTGAAGGCTTAGTGGCTTAGTTGTGTCTGTCTCTTCACGATCCCACGGACTGTAACCCATCTGGGTCCTCTGTCCGTAGGATTTCCCAGGCAAGAATACTGGACTGGGTTGCCGTTTTCTTCTCCAGGGATCTTCTCCACCCAGGGATCTAACCCCGTCTCCTGTGTCTCCTGTATTGGCAAGCCAGTATTGTACCACGTGGGAAGCAGACTCAGGCAGTAAGTGGTAACTGCAGATAACTGCAGGAGCCTGCCTTGGTTCAAATTTGCCTCTTTTAGAAGAGTTCTGCTCGTTACCCGAGTTCTGCAATTCTTTTTTTTTTCATTTTATTTATTTTTAAATTGAAGTATAGATGGTTTACAGTGTTGTGTTACTTTCAGATATACACTTAAACTCACGAGGGAGGAAGTCCTCCCAGCCGTGAGAGCACAGCAGGAGAGCGGGAAGATTGAGCGCTTGGAGCCTGTGTGGGCTCTGGAGCCAGGCTGCCTTGCCTGGATTTGAATTCTGGCTCTTGAACTTTCAGAAAGGCATTTGACCTTTACAGACCTCAGTTCTCATGAGCGACAAGAATCATACCTAGTCAACTGGGTTGTTGTAAGGATTAAATATGTAGCAGACATAAATTATGCAGAATAATGACTGGTGAATAGGAAGCACTTGGTGAATGAGGGAAATTACTGTTGCAAGATTACAATTGGGGCACTACTGTTTCCCATTTTCAACGATACTGGAAGATTCTGGAAGGGCAACCCAGCAGTGACTGAGGCAGGTGCCCTCCACTTCAGACACGGCGAGGTTTACTGTCCATCTCCTTGGGCCTCTCTGGCCTTGCCTGGGATATAGATACTGTGAGAGCATCCTTGGTATGTTTCTGGACATGTCTGAGCCTTGATTTTGTCATCTGTTAAATGGGATGACTGTCTATTTAGCAGAGCTGGTGTGCGGATAAGAGCCCCACCCAGGGCTTCCCAGCATAACGGCTCAACGGATAGTTCTTCATTCTGCAGAAACGACAGTGACAGTGTGTGTTTCGTTGCAGCAGGCGCTGCTCTAGGCATTGGGGTGTTACTGAGAGGAACACAGCTAGAGGGAGCTGGGAGTGGGTGGTGAGCGGGATGTTGAGATTGCAACTTCGTAAATGTAACACTTGTTTTCAAAGCTCTCGCCTCCAGTCCGATAACATTGTGCTCAGCGTTTCGTTTAGCGGCAGGATTAAGTGCGCCCTGTGATTCAGGGGATGGTGGTGAAGGTGAGCCATCTGACATTCTCATCTGCATGAAGGGATAAACTGTCCTTGCGTCTAATCCACAACCTCAGCTGTGAAGCTCGTAGGCAGGTCACTAGGCAGAGCTGGATTGGACCACGGCATCTAGAGGAGCTCTTTAAGCCTGACAAATAGTTTTGGAACGATGAAGCTTGTTTGTTAATTCCTTTCCTCTGCAGGATGAAATTTACTTACCAGCAGAATTGGTGTGTTTCACAACATGCCAGGATTCATAACTGATGAGTAGAAGTGACAATGATAATAGAAGATGCTTTTAAGTCTAAACTGGAGCCTCAGGGAGGCCGTGCCCTCCTCCCATGGCAGTTTGCCCTCCAGCTGAACTCTCTGGCTGTCAGTTTCTAACTCTGCCAGCTGAGTGTGTGAGTCTCTAGCCTGCTTCCTTTACAAGGGTGTGAAAACTTAATAAAATGGTTGAAAATTTCTCTGCTGCTACAGTTTGGCCCAGAAATCCCTATTTAGAGTACATGCATATATGAGACATCCAATCAGATGAAAACCTAAAAATGCTTAAGTATTCACCCCTCTACTTTTATTTTTGGCCCCTGATTCTTCCAGAGAAGCGCGTGTTGGGAAGCGTCAGCAGAGATAATCAGCAGTGAAGCTGAGGCAGCGGGTACTGCTGGTCCACATCTAGAAAAAGTTAGGGCTGGGTTAAGCACTCGTTTGATGCAGGAGTTTTGGGGAAGAAAACTGAGTTTGGCTTCTCTACTTTGACAATGTTTTCCCTAAAGAGAAACAATGCTATTTACATAATCCAGAAGAGGTCATTTAAACACTGTGGCATTTAGCTGATATGCTCTCTTTAATTTAAAGCATCATTTTGTAAATGATAAGCCACAGAGCACTGCCCCTGAGTGGTGTCCATGAAGAGGGTTTATGGTCACAGAAGCCTGGGAAGCCTGAAGACTGTAGCACCTCCTGGAGCTCATATTGGTAGGTTAAAGGCTCTGAAAAGTCCGGCAGAGAAAAAGTGGGTTTCAAGTTGTCTAAGCAAGCATGTTCCAAATTTATTTGACTATGAAGCCCTTTTTGCATGTATGCATGCTAAGTTGCTTCAGTCGTGTCTGACTCTTTGCAACCCTATGGACTATAGGCCACCAGGCTCCTCTGTCCATGGGATTCTCCAAGCAAGAATACCCTCCTTCAGGGGATCTTCCCAACCCAGGGATTGAACCCACATTTCTTGCGTCTCCTGCATTGGCAGGCAGGTTCCTTACCACTAGTGCCACCTGGGAAGCCCTTTTGGGAACCTGTGTTCAAGTGAAGGAAGTAGCATTTACTGAGTTTCTCCCATTGCAGGAAACCTGCTAGGTGATTTTGGACATTATCTTGTTTATTTCTTACTTTAGCCTTCTGAAGTGTTTATTTTCAATCCCATTTTACAGACAAAGAAACTGAGGTTTGGCAAGATCAAGGAGCTTGCTCCAGGTAACAGAAGAGCTGAGATTAGGACCTACATCTGTGTTACTCCAAATCACAGTCTTTTTTTTATTGATACTTCACCAATTCATAATGCCTTTCCTATTTTTAACCAAAGAAGCAGAAAAGGGGTGGATAGGAAACACTAATGGACTTAGTTTGAAAGTCAGTCAGGTTTGATATTTTTTCCTCCTTATGGAGGCAGTCAAGGCCTTCCACCTTGTAGAAACCTCTGTCTTTTAAGAGAAATGTTTGAGAGGTGGCCAGGTCCCAAACATTTAAGAATTATTGTGATGAAGAGGTGGCTACCCTTGAGCTTGAAGTAGAGTGATATTTAGATGGGTTAACAGAGGCCCATAGCCTGTATTAGCATCCTCCCATTTTAAGTGATTCTTTCATCAAGTTTTCCATCTGCTGGTTATGGAATTTATAATCACGTTCTGGTAAAGAATACTTGGCCACCAGTGGCCAGCTGGGTAAACATGTTTCTGATGATGCATCTCGCTCCCCTGACCCTCAGATGCCCTTAGTGGGAGGTTCTTCTGCCTAAGGGCCCTCAAGGGGAACAGGCTTCTCTGGGACACAGGGAGCTGGCACAAGGCTGGCGTCCTCAGGACATCGCTGCTGCTATGTCAGGATCTGAGGCCCTTCTGCTGTGTGGGTGTTACCACAGCGGGGTCTGGCTGCTCATCGCTCAAAAGCCAGTAAAGAAGCCAGGTTGGTGGAAAGGAAAGTTTGCTTTATTCTGGATCCTGGCAACTGGGGGTGGGGAAGGGCGGATATCTGTCCAAAAGCCAATCCCCCCCATAACAATCAGGGGGCAAGAGCTTTGATAGGCTCTTGCCTATAAAGAGGGGGCTACATGCAGAAAGAGCACAGTCAGCTCTGACTGTCATCTTGAAATTGGTCACTGGTGGTCTGACCAGCGTCATCTTGGTTGTTTTAGGTACAGCTAATCTTCACTTCCAGGGCCAGTTTGTTCCCGTTTCTTTGAGGCCAGTTCTCAGAATTGAGGCACTTTGTGTCATGGCCACAGTTTGGTCATCATGTGGTTAATTTCATCTGGTAGGGGTTCAGTGTCTGTAAGACAGTTCACAGGATATAGCTCAGAATATTATATATTGCCCTTGAGGAGGAACTAAAGGTCCTAGATTATGCTTAGCTGAAGGAGGAAACAGACAGAGCTGGACTCCATCTTAGGCCAGGCTGTGAACATTAGGCTACACGCATGGTCACCCTCCCAATGGACTCTGAATTTTGTGCCCGGTGTCTATAGAAGCGGCATACCAATGGGAAACCAGACCCCCCGGATAAAAGAGCCTCAGGACTTGTACTTGGACTCTCCGTTGCCTAAAAGAATATGCTAATTATCTCTATAACAGAACAAAGTCATAAATTCCATTATGTTTATAGGGATATGACAGCAGTCCTATTGATAAATGCCTAATGTTTATCTAGTCTTGTGACACATGAATCATGGGTTAACTTTGACTGTATCTCTCTTTTACCTTGTCCAGACTAGTTTCAGGGAACTGGGGGAGGTGGGTTTGGGCATTTACACTTAGGGTATATAAGGTTTTCACAAAAACTGGTTGGTGTCCTTGGCTAAGAGGAGACTCTGCCTTGGGCCCGCCGGTGTAATAAACTGCACCCCACTATCTGCATTGTCCTTCTGAGTGAGTTTGTTTCCTGGAACGCGTGGCTACAACACAGTGACTATATTATTTGGTTTTCTTTGTTTCTGCATTTTCTATTTTTTAAAAACATTTATTTATTTTTGGCTGCGCTGGATCTTTGTTGCTGTGCACAGATTTTCCCTAGTTTCAGCGAGCAGGGGCTCCTCTTGTTACGGGGCACAGGCTCCAGGCGGGTGGCCTTCAGTAGTTGCGGGTTGTGGGCTCAAGAGTGCGGGCTCAGAATTGTAGGGCATGGGTCTAGTTGCTCTGGCAGGTGAAACCTTCCTGGATCAGGGATGGAACCTGTGTCCCCCGTGTTGGCAGGTGGACTCCCACCCACTGAGCCACCAGGGAAGTTCCGCTCCTGCATTTTCTCACTTCTCTGATTAAACTTCTGCTTTGGCTAAAGTTTTTCTGCAGACAAAAGGCAGGCTGAGGACATGGAGGGGAGGGGTGGCAAGGACCAAGTGGTCCTGCTCCATTTCCCAGGGAGGTTTTCCCTCTTCTGACTCTCTCCTAGTGTGTTGTTGACCCTCCTGGTATGATGAAGTGGTTTTTCCACCATACCTGGCTTCAAAGCACAGTTTAAAAAGGTTTCCCTTAAGTGGTCTATCCTTGACGGTTCTCTACAGTGAGACATGTGATGGATTATGGTGAGCATCCTTCACAGCTTCCCTTCTTGCTCTGAAAAGCAGGGCAGGAATGCAGCTCCAGCTGAATAGTGCTGGTCTCTGGAGAGATTTGGAGAATTAGACAGAGATACCAAGGTCTTGTCAGTATTCATCTGAAATGTGTGTTGTGCTGGCTGGGGCCATAGCAATGAAGAAAATAAAGATGCACAAAATAAGGTACTCCTGGGAGGACACAGGTAAACATGTAATTGCAAAATAGTGTAGTCAAGGCTTTAGGAGAGGGGTGTATGAAGTGGGAGGCAGGGAGGAGTCAGCACAGCCTGGCAGTGTGGGGGAGTCCCTGCTAAGATCAGAAGTAGGAATTTCCTTTGGACCAAAGGGCAAGGAGAGAGAGAAGGACATTCCAGGCAGAGGCAACAAAGTGTGAAAGACAACAAGATCGTTTCTGAAGCCAGTGAGTGTTACTCAGATTAGGTTTCCGAAGCCAGTGAGGATGGAAAACATAAGCTCCTGGATGCAGGCTTAAGTCAGGGAGTGGAAAAGCAGAAAGGAATACCACAGTTCAAGGATGGAGAGTAGGGAAGAGGGTGTTCAAATACCTTTAATATAGCAGATGTTATGCCAAACACTGTTATGGAGACTCAAATTGTCTTTGGAAGAAAATGATGAGCTTGGTATTGTGGGAGAGGGGGCATGGGATTTAATATCTCATCATTCATCTCTTTTCCCAGAATAACACTGGGGGAGGGGTTGACGAGGCCTCTGTCCAGCCTTTTGCAAAGCCAGGCGCTACATCTAAAGCTGAACCCGATGTGACTGTTCACCAGCTGTGTTGCAGGGACAAGCCAATTCTGACTCCATGTTGTAACTGTTTCTTTGACTTGCTTTTTGTTGCTTTTGTTATAATCATACATAATGGCCTACCTCAGAGAATGCAGGCCCCTCTGCCTGACTGTTAAAGAGTCTTTGTTCAGCACCTTGTCCACTTGTGGGTGGCAGGAAGGAAGAAATTAACACATCCCCTGCCTGAGGCTTGCCATTCTAGGAGATATTTACTAAAATTGATGGTCTTTTTACTTTGTTTCTTCAGTTCAGTTCGGTTCAGTTCAGTCACTCAGTCGTGTCTGACTCTTTGCAACCCCATGAATCGCAGCACGCCAGGCTTCCCTATCCATCACCAACTCCTGGAGTTCACTCAAACTCACGTCCATCGAGTCAGTGATGCCATCCAGCCATCTCATCCTCTGTCGTCCCCTTCTCCTCCTGCCCCCAATCCCTCCCAGCATCAGGGTCTTTTCCAATGAGTCAACACTTCGCATGAGGTGGCCAAAGTACTGGAGTTTCAGCTTTAGCATCATTCCTTCCAAAGAACCCCCAGGGCTGATCTCCTTTAGAATGGACTGGTTGGATCTCCTTGCAGTCCAAGGGCATCTCAAGAGTCTTCTCCAGCACCACAGTTCAAAAGCATCAATTCTTCTGCGCTCAGCTTTCTTCACAGTCCAACTCTCACATGCTGCTGCTACTGCTAAGTCGCTTCAGTCGTGTCCGACTCTGTGCGACACCATAGACAGCAGCCCACCAGGCTTCCCCATCCCTGGGATTCTCCAGGCAAGAACACTGGAGTGGGTTGCCATTTCCTTCTCCAATGCATGAAAGTGAAAAGTGAAAGTGAAGTTGCTCAGTCGTGTCCGACTCTAGCTACCCCATGGACTGCAGCCTACCAGGCTCCTCCGTCCATGGGATTTTCTAGACAAAAGTACTGGAGTGGGGTGCCATTGCCTTCTCACATGGCATCCCCCCAATCTCTGTTTTATAAAAGAACCTGGTGTCCAGACCCCGACAAGATTGTTATTTTGAGACATTAGTCTGCCATCTTCTCGGTCAGCCATATTCCTTTTCTCAACACCTGGTTTCTTGGATTCATTGGCCTGTCGTACAGCGAGCAGAATGAGCCTGGACTTGGTAACATCTGGACCAGGCAGTTAGAGGTGATGGTAAGATCCTTACTTCTTCCTGAATCTTCAGGGCAGACAAGTGAGCCCTCTTCCTAGCTGTGGTCAATTGAACTGCCTCCCTGCTGATACCTGAATGCCAGCTCTGTCCCAGCTTTGGCTGCAGGTTGCTGCAGAGAATACCCCTGTTGTGTGGGAAAAGGCATTCTGTGAAGCTGTCATGACCTGAATATATATATATACATACACATATAGCAGCGGGGTTGCAATACATCCAGAATTGCCATAAAAAAGAAATACATCCAGAATTGCCATAAAAAAGAAAATTAGTGAGATCTCCATGTCTGCCAAGCTGTCACACCACGTGAATTCATAGCTGGACAGAGTGACTTGTTGACCTCCAAACTATTCACAGAACCACATCTGTCTTGCCTTCTATAATCCTTCAGTCTCCCATCATCACCGTAGCCTGGCTGGGCTCTGCTAATTAACGCTGGCCTGAGCCTGTGTTTTGCTCCAATGGCTCCAATGGCTCTGCTGAGGCCTGTGCATCCTGGAGCAGGATGCATGAGGGCTTTCTCTGCTTTTTTTCTGTTTCTCTTCATCACCCTCAATGGCCTTCATCAGGATTTTGATGGAATGATAACAGTAGGAAAACATAGACGAGAACCCAGAAACAATGATGATAAACACCAGCTCTGTGGCCTCATGAGTTCCTTCTTGTGCTCTGCTTTGAGGTTCTTCCTCAAAGTCTCCACAGGACCATCTGGGTCAGGACTTGTTTCTGATAGATGGGACTGGGATATAGCTGGGTGAACAGAAGCAAAGAGCATATGGGCCTATAAGCAAAAGGCAGGAGGGGGAAGGCTGGGTGGGTACCAAGGGGACTTGGAGAGAGGAGAGGGGCATGGAGGAGGGGACGCATATGTTCCAGGTGAGACTGAGGCTAGGCTGTGTGGCTCAGGGGTGAGAAGGAGTGGGCTTCCAGAGAGCCTCATGCAGGGGCTCTTTCTAGGGGCTCTTTCTAGAGCCCTCCTAGGGCTCTTTCTCAAACCCTTAGAAAGGCTATGATGGAGGATAGTGCTCATGAACTTGTAGGAAGAAGACTTGCTGGGGTCTTGACCCCGAACTGCAGGGTCTTGACCCCAAACTGCAAGGTCTTGCCAGCCAATCTTTTTCTTTTTCTCCTCCTCCCCCCCTCCCCTCTTTTTCTGGGCTGTCCTACCCTTTCAGGTCCTCCTGCACAAATGCAGGTTTGAGGAGAAAACCTGCATTTTTCCCCTACCCTCAAGCCTGAGGTTTCAAGAGTTCAGAGGTTGCAGTAACAATGGAGATATGCTGGCTTCTGATGATGGGCTGGTGGGTATGCGCTTCTCTTTTCAGGGTAGGAGAGATGGTGAGACCACAGGAGAGGTCTCTTGTTTGCTTCCTTTTCTCTTACAAGTTATCTATCTCTACTTGGGGGAATTGGGTGGGTAGGGGAGCTGAGGGGGTGACCATGGCCATCAGTGGGGAGTGTGGATGCTGTGGACAGAAGGCAGATGCGTCATGTGGGTGTAGCCAGCTAGCAACACTGAGTTAAACTCTGGTCCCCATCCCTGTGAGGAGGGTGAGAAATTCCTCTATAAAGCAGAATTCCAGGTTACCAAGGCTCTGTGTGCTTGACAGTCTGTCTGTGCATGGCAGAATGGTAGCGGTGATGGCCACCTGGCTGTCTGAAAGGCAGGAAGGGGCCCAGGTGCCTCCAACGATTTGCTCCCTATTATGCTTTGGCAAAGGAAAGTGGTTCCACAGCCTGGAATTAGAATAATTCAGTTCTCTCTTGGCACCACTGAATCATGAGGGCAGGGTGTTTATCAGGTAGAGTCATCAATCACACAAATCCTTTCTTTTCCTCTTTGTACTGCTTGCTTTTTCAAAAGCACACTCAGCAAACAAACTGAGAAAGCGAAAAACAAAGCAAAAAAGAAGAGTCTGGAGGTAAATCATAAGCACTTGGAATATAAATTGTCTTTTTCATAGAGTCCCCCTTTTAGCTGCTACCCACCCCCTCAAGGGATGAAGGGAATGATGCTGAAAGCTGGATTTCTGTCTCTTTATCTCTCTTTATTTTTAAGTAATGTGGGATTTTTTTTTTTTTTGGCTATGTGAGGTCTTTGCAGCTTGCCAGCTTCTCTACTTAAGGCTTGAGGGCTCCAGAGTGCGTGGGCTCAGTTGCCTTGGTATGTGGGATATTAGCCCCCAACTAGGGATCAAATTCGAGTTCCCTGCATTGGAAGGTGGATTCTTGACCACTGGACCACGAGGGAAGTCTCAAGAGCTGAGATTTTTATTTTGGGAAGGCAGAATCTGCTTTGTGATGGTTTCATGAGGTTGGGGATAGGATAGCACTGTCTTAGGGATGATGGAGACCACCCTTTGCCTCCTACTGGGTATGGCAGGGAAGAGGGTGGGGTGTGAATATGGGGCTACAGTCCCTGAGCTCAGAAACGGGACCCTGGGCAAATGGGGGTGTCTTTGCCCTTGACTTTGACTTTCTGGTGCCAATCATTTCTGCCATTTTGTAAAACACTTTTGAAAGTATTGGAGAAGGAAATGGTAACCCACTCCAGTACTCTTGCCTGAAAAATCCCGTGGATGGACAGAGGAGCCAGCTAGGCTACAGTCCATGAGGTTGCAAAGAGTCGGACACGACTGAGCAACTTCACTTTCTTTCTTTTCTTTCTTTGAAAGTATAATTTGTAATTTTGAGGTGCTAAAAGTTTTTTCAGTTCAGTTCAATTCAGTCACTCAGTCATGTCTGACTCTTTGCGACCCCATGAATTGCGGCATGCCAGGCCTCCCAGTCCGTCACCAACTCCCGGAGTTCACCCAAACCCACATCCATTGAGTCGGTGATGCCATCCAGCCTTCTCATCCTCTGTCGTCCCCTTTTTCTCCTGCCCCCAATCCCTCCCAGCATCAGAGTCTTTTCCAATGAGTCAACTCTTCGCATGAGGTGGCCGAAGTACCGGAGTTTCAGCTTTAGTATCATTCCTTTCAAAGTTTTTTAATGGTGGGTAAATTCAGTGGTGTTGCAGGGAGGAAGCCAATTCTGACTCTGTGTTGGAAGCTGTTCTTGTTATTATTATTATAATCATACTCAATGGTTTGCCTGGAGGACCCTGCCCCTCTGCTTAATTGTAAACTAAAGTGCCTTTGTTCAGCTCATGGAGACATAGTTTGCTCCTGCCCACCTGTGGATAGACGCTTACTCCTTGGAAGGAAAATTATGACCAACCTAGACAGCATATTCAAAAGCAGAGACATTACTTTGCCAACAAAAGTCCATCTAGTCAAGGCTATGGTTTTTGCAGTGGTCATGTATGGATGTGAGTGTTGGACTGTGAAGAAAGCTGAGCGCCGAAGAATTGAGGCTTTTGAACTGTGGTGTTGGAGAAGACTCTTGAGAGGCCCTTGGACTGCAAGGAGATCCAACCAGTCCATTATGAAGGAGATCAGTCCTGGGTGTTCTTTGGAAGGAATGATGCTAAAGCTGAAACTCCAGTACTTTGGCCACCTCATGCGAAGAGTTGACTCATTGGAAAAGACTCTGATGCTGGGAGGGATTGGGGGCAGGAGGAGAAGGGGACGACAGAGGATAAGATGGCTGGATGGCATCACCAACTCGATGGACATGAGTTTGAGTGAACTCTGGGAGCTGGTGATGAACAGGGAGGCCTGGCATGCTGCAATTCATGGGGTTGCAAAGAGTCAGACACGACTGAGCGACTGAATTGAACTGAACTGAACTGAACCTGTGAATAGAAGAGATCAACACACCCCTTGTGAAGGCTGGTCATTCCCTGGGAGTTGTTTTGCAAGACAGAACACCCTTTCACTTAACTTCCCCACTGCATCTCCCTCTCTGTTCTGCCTTTTGACTTTAGTTCCTCATTGCTTCTTTCTCTTTAATCTATAAAAGAAACAATGGAAACAGTGACACACTTCTTTTTGGGGGCTCCCAAATCACTTCTGATGGTGACTGCAGCCATGAAATTAAAAGATGCTTGCTCCTTGAAAGAAAAGCTATGACAAACCTAGACAGCATATTAAAAAGCAGAGACATTATTTTGCCAACAAAGGTCCATCTAGTCAAAGGTATTGTTTTTCCAGTAGTCATGTATGGATGTGAGAGTTGGACTATGAAGAAAGCTGAGCACTGAAGAATTAACGCTTTTGAACCATGGTGTCGGAGAAGACTCTTGAGAGTCCCTTGGACTGCAAGGAGATCCAACCAGTCCATCCTAAAGGAACTCAGTCCTGAATAATCATTGGAAGGACTGATGTTGAAGCTGGAACTCCAATACTTTGGCCACCTGATGCGAAGAGCTGACTCATTGGAAAAGACCCTGATGCTGGGAAAAGTTGAAGGCAGGAGGAGAAGGGGTCGACAGAGGATGAGATGGTTGGATAGCATCACCGACTCAATGGCCATGAGTTTGAGTAAGCTCCGGGAGTTGGTGATGGACAGGGAAGCCTGGCATGCTGCAGTCCATGGGGTTGCAAAGAGTAGGACATGACTGAGTGACTGAACTGATAAAAGAACTTGGCATCCAGGCCCCCAAAAGACGGTTATTTTGAGGTGCTAGCCTGCCATCTTCTCGGTCTGCCGGCTCCATGATTAGTCTCTTCCTTGCCTCAGCACCTCATCTCTCAGATTCATTGGCCTATATCATGCAGTGAGCAGAGCGAGCTTGGACTTGGTAACAGTGGCTTTGTCCTTGTCATAGCTCTGGATGCAGAATAAAGGATTTATGCTAGGGAGCTACATTATTTATTTATCTATTTTTGGCTATGCTGGGTCTTCGTTGCTTTACATGGGCTTTCTCTAGTTGCCATGAACAGGGGCTACTCTCTACTTGCGGTGCGTGAACTTTTCTCTACGGTGGCTTCTCTTGTTGTGGAGCACAGGCTTTAGGATATGTGGGTTTCAGTAACTGCAGTCCATGGGCTCAGGCTCCATAGTTGCTGCTCACAGGCTCCAGAGCACAGGCTCAGTAGCTGTGCACAAGCTTAGTTGCTTTTAGTTGCTCTGCAGTATGTCGAATGTGGAATCTTCTCAGATCAGGGATAGAACCCATGTCCCTTGCATTGGCAGGTGGATTCTTATCCATTGTGCCACCAGGAAAGTCTGGAGCTACATTATTAAAAATAACAACTGAAAAATAGTCAAGAAACATTTTATATTAATACCAAATCATTTAGCTATATCTCAAGTCCCTAAAGATTTGTGGAGTCATAAACTTCTAGGAATTACATACCTTCGTCCCCACTCTTTCGTTGTTAGTCTCCTCATCATGTCTGACTCTTTTACAACCCCATGGACTGTAGCTTGCCAAGTTCCTCTGCCCATGGGATTTTCCAGACAAGAATACTGGAGTGGGTTGCCATTTCCTTCTCCAGGGGATTTTTTTCTGACCCAGGGATTGAACCCATGTCTCCTGTGTCTCATGCATTGCAGGCAGATCCTTTGAGTTCCCAGGGGAAGCCAGTCAATTTTAATGGCTTTGACATGGGCAAATCCAGTCTCTCACCTATGGCATGGTATACTTGGGGGCAGGAGGAACTAATCCTTGTTCATTTTGGCTGTGCCTAGATGCTTCATCTCTCTTATCGCAGTCCTTGTGCCCTGCTCCTCGACCCTCATCAGCACAGGTAGGAGTCTCTCCCTACTGTGCAGGTGAGGATGGTGAGGTTCAGAGTCTGGTACCCTGTCCCGTGTAATCAGAGCTAAGAGGCAGGAGGTAAGAAAGGTCATTTCTGGAATTGGAGCCCAGGCCAGTCTGACTTGGAAAGCTTTGCTCTTTCTGTTACCCCATGTCATCTTTCTATGGCTTTGGTTCCTGTTTTAAAGGTCACACACACAAAATATTCCATCTTTTCGGATCAGGTGGGCCCAAATCCCTGGTTTGGCACTGGCCCCTTGGACTGCACGAATACCTTCGAGGGGAAGCCTGTAATTTTCGCATGTGTCCTCCTCTGCCTCCCGCAGCTGTGTGCTAAGTTGGGTTGGTAGGGCAGGTGGCACATAAGGTGGATAATTGATTTTCTTCTTATGAATATTTATTTGAGGTTACTTCTCCATCTGTTCTCCTTCTGTAATTTCAGAATGGCCACCACACACTGTCCAGGAGCATGCCTGTCCCTTTCCTTCTAGGTCACTCCTCTCACCACTGGAGGGGCAGAGCTGAGCCAGAGATCACTGGAAGACTGAACAGAGAGCACTGGGTACCCTCTCTGGGCTTGGGGCTCTTCCAGATTGCATATCCTTAATTGCACAGAGCTCTTTGGAGCTGTCTGATGAATTGATTCTCAGCACGGCCATCTGCACAAAAATGCAAGGCTGCTTGCACGACTGCGAAGCAGTTATGCCCGAATTATGTGTATGAACCCCCCAGGCAGCTCTTAGAAGGGGAGAACTCATAGGTCGCTGATAATAGTCTATGATGGAGAGGAAGAGCCATAAAGTGCAGAGGGCTCATTAGTTTTGATGGATTGGACTGAAATAGTATAACATTTTAGTCCCTTGTGTAAAATCTAGGCTAAGTACCAAACAGAAATGTCTCTTTGGGCCCATGGTAATTGCCTCTTGGGGGAGGGGGAAATTGGTGATCCTCTTCCTCTGGTTCAGGGGTTCAGAAGTGACTAAGTTTGTGTAGCAACTATGTCTTTGCCTCAGAAAAGGATGTTTTTCCAGTGTTTTATCAATAAGAACCGAATATCAAGCAACTCTTCCCTCATCCATGAAATGTGATAACTGATATTCCTAATACCCTAATACCCTGAAAGATGGAAATACCTTAAATAGCCCCTCTGTAGTACTATGTGTTGTTAAGTCACTTCATTGTGTTCCACTCTTTGAGACCCCATGGACTGTGGCCTGCCAAGTTCCTCTGTCCACGGGATTCTCCAGGCAAGAATACTGGAGTGAATTGCCATTCCCTCCTCCAGGGGATCTTTCCTACCCAGGGACTGAACCCGAGACTCTTATGTTTCCTGCATTGGCAGGTGGGTTCTTTACCATTAGCTCTGGGAAGCCATAATGATTATGGATGGACAAATTATGTTCACTGAAGTTTCAATGTAAGATGTAGTTCATGGGTTCAATTTTGGGACCAATTGCAATGTGTGGGCTTTTTTCACCCACCACCAAGCTATTCTCAGACATCACCAGCTGGGTGACCTATAATTTAAGTCCCTTCTGACACCATCTACCTACCTGGAGAGAGTGTCAGATCCCTTAGCTTCAGGGCTCAGTCCCACAAGACTGCTCGCCACTTCAGATGCCAATTGTAAGTTTGGGTTGTCACTTGCGTTTCTGACTTACTGACTAAGGATCACAGGTGCCCACAACTCCTTCACTGGGTTCAGTTAATTTGCTCACAGAACTCAGGAAACCAGTTAACTCACTTGATTTCTGGCTTATTACAAAGGACAGTAAAAGATAGGAGGCAACAACCACGTGAAGAGATCCATAGCATGAGTTCCTGAGCAAAAGAGTTTCTGTCCTACTGGAATTTGGGTCCTGACACAATGGCATGCAGAAGCAGTCTGGTTCACCAATCTGGAAGCTCTTTGAAACTTGTCCTTTTGGGGGATTTTTATGGAGTCCTCGTTAAATTTGCATGATGGATTAAATTACTGGCCATTGGTGACTGATTTAACTTCCAGTCCCTCTCTTCTCCCCAGAAATCAGGGAGTGGAGATGAAAATCCCAACCTTCTCTTTGGGTTCATTCCCTTTGGCAACCAGCCCCTATCCTTAAGTGATTCCAAAACTCCCCTCATTAACATAAACTCGGCTGTGGGGGAAGAGTTTTGTTATGAATAACATGATACCCATTTCACCTTGATGGCTCTGAAGAGATTTCAGGAACTGAGGACAAAGGACCAAATAGAATAGAAAAAGGCAATCCCACTGCTCTTATTGCTCAGAACATTCCAAAGGTTTTGGGAGGTGAGCCAAGAACCATGAAGGAAGACCCCAATACATATCTATTATAATCACAATATCACAATAGGGTACACATTCTTTACAAATTGTTAGTCTTTGCATTGCATATTTAGGAATATGCTCAGTATTGAGATAATTGGTACAATAATGACCATGATGGATGACATGTAGCTTATTTTAGGTTTCCCATTCAGTATTCATTTATTCCCCATTAACAATTCACTCTTTCATTCTTTTTTTACACAATGCCTGGCCCAAGGTAAACAGCTAATCAAATTTAGATTTTGGTATTATCAAAAAAAGTGTTACCTGAGCATCAGTCTTAGGCACCGTGATAGGCCTCGGTGATCGAAAGCTGAGTGAGATACAGCAAGTGCTGAAACGGAACATACGGCTGGTGGGGGAGACAGGCCAGGAAACCAGAGTGGCTCACGCCGGAGGGGAAGCTTTCTCATCATCCAGGCGACTGTGTGTCTTAGGCTGTATTTTTGTCAGCAATCCTAGCATTGTTGACACAGTTTTCCATTTCAGTTTGCACTGCGCAAAGATTAAGCTGTAATCTGGTGAATTATAGGAATAGGAAGAAGAGTGGTCAAGAGGAAGTGGGGAGGATGATCTTGAGGATCTATTCTGAGTCCTCCTGGAACTCCTCTCTCTAGCCTTTTTCTGGCCACTCTCTGCTGGGATGGGTTTGGGCTTGGTGATCCTCATCTACCTTCAGAATTGTACTGATACTCTGTTGTCTGCTATCCATTTCTCAGAGTAGCCTATGGCCTTGGACTGACTGGGGCAATGTCATTTTGCTGTGCTCTACTGTGGGCTCTCCTGGTGGCTCAGATGGTAAAGAATCTGCCTGCAAAGCTGGTGACCCAGGTTCGACCCCTGGGTGGGGAAAATGCCCTCGTGAAGGGAATGGCCACCCACTCCAGTATTCTTGCCTGGAGAAATACATGGACAGAGGAGCCTGGCGGGCTAGAGTCTGTGGGGTCACAAAGAGTCAGACAAGACTGCAATTAACATTTTATTATTAATTCACTTTAAATTCTGGTGTTTTCATTTGACATGTGAAGAGAAACTAGGGTGAGGAAGGCAGCTGAGTTGGAATAGGATTCTTGGCAAAGGAGTGACATTTTGGCCCTGGGTCCATCTGATAAAACAAATGTTTTCCTTTCAAGCTGAGGTGGAAGAATTTCTTTGATGGGGTGGGAGGAGGTGTTGACTTCTGATTCCCTTATATTTAATTCTGAGATTTCAGTGACAACTTATTGTTTTCCTGCATCATCTCTAAGCATTAAGTGTGCAGAGTACAATAAAAATAATTCTTTAATTTCCTTTCTTTCTGAAAACTTGACAAGCTCTGAAAACAGCTCTGATTACTGTATCAACTAAAATTCTCCTCTTCTAAAGCCCATCCTACCCTCAACCTTTGCCAGTTTATTTAGTAGATTGAAGACAAAGTGTAAAATTAATACAGGCTCATTGTACTGTGTGTGAAACAATACAAAGATGTATGTATGTGTGCGTGTTAAGTTGCTTCAGGCATGACTGACTCTTTGCCACCCTATGGACTATAGTCTGCAAGATTCCTCTCTCCATAGGATTCTCCAGGCAGGAACACTGGAATGAGCTGCCATGCCTTCCTCCAGGGAATCTTCCCGACCCAGGGACTGAACCTGTCTTTTGCATCTCCTGCATTGGCAAGCAGCTTCTTTACTGCTAGTGCCACCTGAAAAGTATATAAAATAGCTAGTAATATTCTGTCATCCAGGCTCTTCAAATTGTGCTCTGCTGAAATAAACAGTATTAAAAGCCTGATAAATATAGTCTTCAACATCTTTCTTCATACTCGTGCAAGCCTACATAAGCATACCTGACACTTGTAGGTTCCTTTTTCCCCTTAAACTTGAACTCTTATTATCTAATATCCTCTACTTTGCATTTCCCTTGGGTGAATGGCCAGGGAATGGCTTTCCTAGGGAAACCAAATGACCAGGTTTCCCTAACGTTGTTCTGTGCGGTACAGTAGCTACTAGTCACGTGTGGGTATTGAGCACTTGACATGTGACTAATCCAGATTTCCAAGGCTTAGAATTAAAATAAAACAATGTAAACTGTCTTAATAATTTTTGTTGATTGCATGTTGAAATGATAATATTTTCAATATATATTGAGTTAAATAGCATGTATTATTAAAATTAATCTCACCCATTTCCTTTTACTTTTTAGAAATTGCGGCTATCATGAGATTCGAAATTCTTTGCATTATATTTGTATTCAACAACACTGCTTTAACCTATCCTTTTAAATAGTTAATTATATTCCAAAGATCTTACTTTGTAAGTTGGTGATAAGAATATAAAAGTATTTCTTTTAAAACTTTCTCTATTAGAACACTTTAACCATTATAGCGTAGAAAAATGGCCATTTTTCTTGAAGAATACAACAAAACAGTCATAGGTAATACCAGACACACATTTCTAATAGGGTACTGAGCTCCCAGCAGAATCCCAATTGCACCTGTACTGGCAATTTCCCCAAGTCCCATTCTTTTTGAATAGTTGTCGTATATGCAAATCATTTTACAAAATTCCATACTTTCAGTACCGGAGCTGGAGGCACTGGACCTGCTAGAACAGGCAGAGCTTGGAAGGCTTCCAGGAAGCTTTAAACTCAGTATAGAGCTTGTTCGACAAGAAGCATGTGGTGCTGTAATTTGGAAGAATATTCTAGGAGGGGCAGTAACTGGTGAGTCTCAGGGACAAGTTGTGAGAACCTGCAGCATTTTCACCACATTTTGGAATCAGAAGACCTGGGTTGGAATTTGGACTCAGCTATTTAAAAGCTGTGAGATCTCAGATAAGTCACCTAACTTCTCTGGGCCTTGGATATCTCATGGGGAAATGAATTTAAATGACTCCCCATGTAGCATTCTTTTCTTCCATGTTAAGATGCTTCTCAGAGTTGGTGGGAGGAGCTAGTGATTTGAAATGGATAAATGAAATCATCAATTTATTTACTTTCTTTGATTAAAAGCAAAGTCCATTTTAAAATATGCAGCAGTAATGTTATATATGTATGTATATATTTATACTTGTATATATTAAACTATATAATTTACTTCTAGTTACTTGCATTGTATTCCTAGTTCTCTAATTTTTCTCTGTTTTGTGGTCATGGATACAGAGAACTCCAGCTTGGTCACTGTTGTCCCTACATTAGTGGTGGAGACAGGTCCAGCTTCTCAGTCCTGTCCTTAAATTGATTCCCTGCCCTTTAATACATACCATTACACTGTTCCTCAATCATTTCAAGCCTTCTTCATGCATTTTAGTAACTACATCCTTCCAAAAAAGAAAACTATTTTAGGAGTGGAAAATTTGGGGGCTATATATCTTAGACATAAAGTTTGGCTATATAATTTAAGCAGGAACTTTAAAACATGGCTTTACTAATGACTATTACAGATGGTCTCACATTCATTGGCAGGGATCTTCTTTGGAGAATTCTAGCTGCCACTGTGCAGTGGTCCTTGCTGTTAGACTCTGGGCTGTAGGCTAGAGGAAAAGTGGATTTGCTCCATGGCTGATGGAGAACATCAGTCTTGTGATTCTTGCATTGGGTTTGGCTGATGGTCCAGGGTTAATGACCTTATTGCAGAAACTCTATCAGTCACTGCATAGAGTTGGATAACTTCCATCAGGCAGGCTGGGCAAATTTCAGGGCTTTAGACTAAGTCTTCCAGGGAGAAATGAAAATGCAGAGAAAGGGAGAGAGGGACAAGATTCTGGTGGGGCGATAGGCGTGTGTGTGTGTGTGTGTGTGTCCCACTCTCCAGATATGGTTACTCTTGGTTACCAGGCGAAGATCACTCTACTCTTCTAAGTTATCTTCAAGTTCTCCAAGAAGAAATTGATCTATTGTAATTCTGAGAGTCCCAAGGCTGACTATACTTTCCCAGAGTTTCACATTATTCATTTCCAGGAAGTAATTTTGGTTGATTGTCTTGTGGTCCTTTGAATGAGGCATTTTAAGAAATAGGAGAAAATTGAAAGGTTTGGCTCACCATCAAAATATATGCCTCTGAATGCTCCTAAGGGAAGTACAACAGCCACTCTGGGATGGAAACTTATTGGAATTTCCATCTCTGGAGGATTTTAGTAAGATGAGACAACTATCTTCCTTGGTTCATTTACTTGGATGCCTGTCTGGAACAGAAATCCTTGTAGTATTGGGGGTGGGTATCAGATAACCTTGTAGTACTTTTCAGTATTGACTTTTATGACTGGGTAGTAGATTCATGAGAAGAAGGCAATGGCAACCCACTCCAGTACTCTTGCCTGGCAAATCCCATGGACGGAGGAGCCTGGTAGGCTGCAGTCCATGGGGTCGCTAGGAGTCGGACATGACTGAGCAACTTCCCTTTCACTTTTCACTTTCATGCATTGAAGACAGAAATGGCAACCCACTTCAGTGTTCTTGCCTGGAGAATCCCAGGGATGGGGGAGCCTGGTGGGCTGCCATCTCTGGGGTCGCACAGAGTCATACATGACTGAAGTAACTTAGCAGCAACAGCAGCAGCAGTAGATTCATGAGACTATACTAGGCTGAGGATTTTACTCATCTGCTTTATTGTTTGGCCCAATGCTCTTTACCTTGTGTTTCTAAGCAGATTTTAGATTATTTCAGGGCTGGGGTGCTGCATTGTGTTTCTTTCATGGTCTTTGTGGAAGAGAGAGGGTGGGGGTAAGTTGTGGAGAAAGTTTCTGAAGGAGGTGGTGTCCAGGGAGAGAGGAGCCAGGTCCTAGGTGAAAGGAAACCATACTTTCTGAGACTGGTGAGAAAGAATCAAAAGTGATGTGGATGTAAATAAATAAACAGATGATTGTGAGAAAAGATGAGGGAGATCACATTTCATAACCTCAGCTTCACTAATGGAGAAGAGGTAAATTATCTACTGATGGAAGGAAACCTAAGGGATAAAGATAGAAATAGAATGGTCAACATTGGCGATACTTATTGCAGAGAATGGAAGAGGGTGCTGACCAAAGACAAGCGAAAGCTTTGTTGGGTGGTGCTAGAGATCAGATGAATTTTGAAGCCATGAATATATAGTAGAACTAACCCTGAGAGCTGCCTGGTTTTTGTTATTAGGTGCAGCTTCTGGGTACAGGGATGGAGAAAGGGGATTGAAGGATTGTCTCAGGGTTGGAATATTCCTAAGAAATGTGGTAGACAGATAATGCAAGGAAATCGAGGTTAGCAGTCAGGATAGTTTGGGTAACCTATCCAGGTACGTAGGTTTGAATGGGAAGAAAAAGTATTGCTGATTGCAAAAAAAAAAATTGAGAAGTCAAGATATTGGAATACCTGTGAGGTCAGGGAGCAAGCGTAGTAGGGATAAGAAACTATGAAAACTTAGAGGATAGAAGAAGGACCAGAGAGCAGAATATTGGAGTTTGAGCTTTTGGGATGATGACAAAACCCAGGATGTGGCCATGAGGATGGGTGGTCAAAATGCAGTGGAGTAAATAAGCAGAATTTGGGAGATCCACGAACTTCAAGATCACTTTGTCGGATGGATTATTACAAGGGTAGTTAATCTTCATGGACATGTATATCTCCTAGGATTTGGTTAGGAGTAAGAGTGGAAACACAGGACTGGAAAAGGTCAGTTTTCGTTCCAATCCCAAAGAAAGGCAATGCCAAAGAATGCTCAAACTACTGCACAATTGTACTCATCTCACACACTAGTAAAATAATGCTCAAAATATTCCAAGCCAGGCTTCAGCAATACGTGAACCATGAACTTCCTGATGTTCAAGTTGGTTTTAGAAAAGGCAGAGGAACCAGAGATCAAATTGCCAACATCTGCTGGATCATGGAAAAAGCAAGAGAGTTCCAGAAAAACATCTATTTCTGCTTTGCTGACTATGCCAAAGCCTTTGACTGTGTGGATCACAATAAACTGTGGAAAATTCTGAAAGAGATGGGAATACCAGACCACCAGACCTGCCTCTTGAGAAACCTATATTCAGGTCAGAAAGCAACAGTTAGAACTGGACATGGAACAACAGACTGGTTCCAAATAGGAAAAGGAGTACCTCAAGGCTGTATATTGTCACCCTGCTTATTTAACTTATATGCAGAGTACATCATGAGAAATGCTGAGCTGGAGGAAACACAAGCTGGAATCAAGATTGCCAGGAGAAATATCAATAACCTCAGATATGCAGATGACATCACCCTTATGGCAGAAAGTGAAGAGGAACTAAAAAGCCTCTTGATGAAAGTGAAAGAGGAAAGTGAAAAAGTTGGCTTAAAGCTCAACATTCAGAAAACTACGATCGTGACATCTGGTCCCATCACTTCATGGGAAATAGATGGGGAAACAGTGGAAACAGTGTCAGACTTTATTTTTTTGGGCTCCAAAATCACTGCAGATGGTGACTGCAGCCATGAAATTAAAAGATGCTTACTCCTTGGAAGGAAAGTTATGACCAACCTAGATAGCATATTCAAAAGCAGAGACATTACTTTGCCAACAAAGGACCTTCTAGTCAAGGCCATGGTTTTTCCAGTGGTCATGTATGGATGTGAGAGTTGGACTGTGAAGAAGGCTGAGCGCCGAAGAATTGATGCTTTTGAACTGTGGTGTTGGAGAAGTATCTTGAGAGTGCCTTGGACTGCAAGGAAATCCAACCAGTCCATTCTAAAGGAGATCAGTCCTGGGTGTTCTTTGGAAGGACTGATGCTGAAGCTGAAACTCCAGTACTTTGGCCACCTCATGTGAAGAGTTGACCCATTGGAAAAGACTCTGATGCTGGGAGGGATTGGGGGCAGGAGGAGAAGGGGACGACAGAGGATGAGATGGCTGGATGGCATCACTGACTCGATGGATGTGAGTCTGAGTGAACTCCGGGAGTTGGTGATGGACAGGGAGGCCTGGCGTGCTGCGATTCCTGGGGTCGCAAAGAGTCAGACACGACTGAGCGACTGAACTGAACTGAACTGAAGAGTGGAAAGAAGGTCTGGGAGTGAGGACTTAAAGAGCTATAATGCGGGAAGTATACAGCGCTTTGAGGCTCCATAGGTGGAGATCTTCTAACTCAGATCTGGGGAGTCTACAGACTTCTGGGGAAAACTGGTAGCTAACATGAGCCCCAAAGGATAAGTTAAATTAGCCAGGGCAGGAAAAAGTAGGGCAGGGAAGAGAGTAGGATTGTTTCAGCTAAAGTGAGGAAGAATGTTAAACAGAGCAGTGTTTTATAAAGTGCCTAGGTTCATAAAATTGATGATAATCTGGAGATGCAGAGCCTATTATTAAATAACATAGTCTATAGGTTGGCAATCTTTTCCACTTACAGTAGCCCTTATTCTGTTATTTTTAATTAAATTTTTTTTTATGAACTCAGACTTCTGGGAGCTACGATTTATATCCTTACATTCATAACATCTGGTGAAACCATTTAGTATAAGGAAGGAGATGAACTATTCCCCAGAACCTATCCTCCTCACATACTGTATGACTTACCCGTCTGTTTCCAGGCTAATTTTCAATTACAGAGCAAGTGCATTATTTATTCTACATGACTGAATTGGAAAAAGGAAAGAGAAAGGCATGGGACTGGCAAAGCAGAGGAGAACATACAGTGAAAGATGAACAGTATAGCCAAGAGCATTATGATGTGTGCCTAGGTGAGATGCAAAGGAGGGGCATGATTTATATCTACCAATATTCACAGGCTAAAAGTAGATTAAGAAGAGAGAAAAGCATTCAGAGGACAGAGCCAAAATGTCTGCAAGGGAAAAAAGTCACAAAAGAAGCCAACTCTATTTCAACCAAGTAAGGGGGTCATAAATTACATCCAAGGAGATTTAGCTAACGGACATGTTGGACGTGGAACCCACACATTCCTTTTCCCCCCTCGTTCTCACCGTGAAGAGAGCTTGGATGTGGTGCAGTGTGAAGAGCCCAGTGTTTGGACCAGAATGGAGCAGGACCTGCATCCTGGCTCGGTCTCCCTGCTGATGAACACTGTGACCTTGAGCATGGGTCTCAGCTTCTCTGAGCTTCCCTTTCAGCATCAGTAGAAGAATCAAAAACTTAAGTGGAAGGATGAACATGATGACTGGAAATTATGGATGTGAAACACTTGGAACAATATCTAATACATAGGAGGCAGCCAATAGATGGTTCAGGTCAGTTCAGTTCAGTTCAGTTGCTCAGTCGTGTCCGACTCTTTGCGACCCCATGAATCGCAGCACACCAGGCCTCCTTGTGCATCACCAACTCCCGGAGTAGCTGTAAGCTATTACTACTGTTGCCGCAACTTCTTCTATTACTAAGGCTCCCAGCATTCTGTTTAACAAATGAATCTGTACAATAGCAGGACTGCCGCCAGGGATATTATTTGATATGTGTATACTACACTCTTAATAAGTTCTTGACCTAATAGAATAATTCTAAATGCGAATGGAATCTCTGCAGTCCTGCAGACAGGGTCATACTTCCTCCAGGAGGCAAATAGATGTTTGTTAGTGACCTTATGTGTGTGTGTTTGTGGGGACAGGGTGTTGGGAAGACAAGGTGATAGGGAAGCTGGAAGCATCTTCCTTTCCCTAAATACGTAATCTAGAAGTCTAGCACCATGGGACTTCTGTTAAGTTGACTTAGAGGCATAAGCCAACCCTGGCAGCAATGCACAAAGGCCCCTGGGATCCATTTTTCAGTTGGAAGATGTGACCCTTGGCAGCATTCCCAGCTCCTTCTTCAAGGAAAGGCTCAGAGAAGGAGTGTCATTGGGATGGTTGGTGTAAGGACAGTGACCTGGTGGAAGGAGAGGTAAATACCAAGCTTTTTAGTGAGAGCCCACGTGTTACAGATCTGGATGGGGGCTCTGCCGGTCTCTTTCCTGGCTTCAGCCACGGCATGTGTCCAGCTGGACTGAGTACGATGCATCTTTTGGTTCTAACTGTGCACGTTTCCTTAGTTAGGTGCCAGGGAGCTTCCACCTTCCTGCCTGATAAATTAAGTCAAGTTGAGATTTGTTTTTTTACATAGTTTCTGGCAAATACATTTTAAAGCATATACTATCTATTTTAATGCCCTTAGAAATAAGAAAAGCAAATTTGGTGCATTAGAAAAGCTAGGTGAGGAAAGGTCATTAGGGAAATAGAGCAGAAATCAAGAAAAAATGAAAGAGGGGAGAGCAAATATGGGCCTGGTGATTGCAGGACTGGGAAGCGCAATGCCAGGAGGACAAGTTTCTTTTTGGTAGACACGATTAAATTTATAGGAAAATTACCTGAGAAAGCGGTGAGCTTGTCTTCTTTGGACTCCTTGAGGACAGACCTTTGTCTGCTGGGAATACATGAAGGAAGTCTGCCTATAGGCAGGGAGACTGATGAGATAATTGCTGGTCCCACACTGTACCTTTCTGATTCCATGTTAAAGACTAGAGATGCACATTATAAATAAGGGATTTAAAAATATTTAGACAAGCAGATTTTTGGAGTCATGCAACTCACAAAGTATTAGAGAGCATGCACGTGCATGCCCATTTGTGTCTGACTCTTTGCAACCCCATGAATTGTAGCCGACCAGGCTCCTCTGTCCATGTGATTTCTCAGGCAAGAATACTGGAGTGGGTTGCTATTTCTTTCTCCAGGGGATCTTCCCGACCAGGGATCGACACTGCTTCTTCTGCATCTCTTGCATTGGAAGGTGGATTCTTTACCACTGTGCCACCTGGATTACATTGTCTTAATTCACGTAGGCGAACCTGGCACACATTGGCAAATGGATGCCGGCAATTGATAAGATGCTCCCACAGGTAGTGACACTGGGATGCATCCTGATTTTTGATGTCCCTTTTTGGCCCATTGCCTTTACGCCATTGCTGGCTAACGCCTCAGGGTTGACAACTTGGTTTGACATCCATTTCCAATTTAGCTCCAGCTCTGCTGCAGGACACAGCACACGAATCTCCTCACTGATCTCTCTGTGACCCCCTTTCACTCTCCCTGGCTCCACCCTGGGCCCCAAGGGACCGAACAAGCAGGACCAGCCAGTCTCTTGTCCTCTAAAGCTCTGATCTGTCAGAGAAGCGTGAAGAGTTGTATGGGTCTTTTGGGTTAATATATCTGTTATGGGAAAAACATTGAGGTTACTTAATATGAAATAAACAAGTAAAGAAGATGTAACATGTAATGTATGGCATGGTAACTGTAGTTAATACTGTATTTCAGATAGAGTGAAAAAGTTGGCTTAAAGCTCAACATTCAGAAAACTAAGATCATGGCATCTGGTCCCATCACTTCATGGCAAAGAGACAGGGAAACAGTGGAAACAGTGTCAGACTTTATTTTTTTGGGCTCCAAAATCACTGCAGATGGTGATGGCAGCCATGAAATTAAAAGACATTTACTCCTTGGAAGGAAAGTTATGACCAACCTAGACAGCATATTCAAAAGCAGAGACATTACTTTGCCAACAAATGTCCGTCTAGTCAAGGCTATGGTTTTTCCAGTGGCCATGTATGGATGTGAAAGTTGGACTGTGAAGAAAGCTGAGCGCCGAAGAATTGATGCTTTTGAACCTTGGTGTTGGAGAACACTCTTGCGAGTCCCTTGGACTGCAAGGAGATCCAACCAGTCCATTCTGAAGGAGATCAGTCCTGGGTGTTCATTGGAAGGACTGATGCTGAGGCTGAAACTCCAATACTTTGGCCACCTGATGTGAAGAGCTGACTCATTGGAAAAGACCCTGTTGCTGGGAGGGATTGGGGGCAGGAGGAGAAAGGGACGACAGAGGATGAGATGTCTGGATGGCATCACCGGCTAGATGCACATGAGTTTGGGTGAACTCTGGGAGTTGGATAGGGAGGCCTGGTGTGCTGTGATTCATGGGGTCGCAAAGAGTCGGGCACGACTGAGCGACTAAACTGAATTGAACTGAAGAGGGTAAAAGTTCTTGCCACAAGAAAAAAAACATATTGTAACTGCATTTGACTCTTGAATGCCAGGGATTTGAACTGCAAGGGTTCACTTACACATGAATTTTTTTCCCACTAAATATGTACTGTGGTACTAGACAGTCTGTGGTCGGTTGAACTTGAAGATGTGGAAACATAGATATAGAGGCAGGTGGCGACTGTAAAGTTATACCCAGATTTTCAACTGGATGGAGGGTCAGCATCACTAACCTCTACATTGTTCAAGAGTCAAGAGCTTCCCAGGTGGCTCAGTGGTAAAGAATCTGCCTGCCAGTGCAGGAGATGCAAGAGACTCAGGTTCGATTCCTGGGTCAGGAAGATCCCCTGGAGAAGGAAACTGCAACCCATTCCAGTATTCTTGCCTGGGAAATCCCATGGACAGAAGGAGCCTGGTGGGCTACAGTCCATGGGGTTGCAAAGAGTTGGACATAACAGAGTGACTGAGCATGCACACATCTACCTATCAATATATCTATTTATCATACTTTACTATCTATCTGTCATCTCTCTATTTTTATCTACCTATTTTACTGAGATATAATTAACATACAACACTGTGTAAGTTTGGGGTGTACAATGTGTTGATCTGATCAGTTTATATATTGCAATATGATTGCCACTGTAGTGTTAGCTAGTATCTTGGTCATGACACATAATTGCCATTTCTTTTTTTGTGGTGAGAACAGGAAAAAAAAAAAAGGAAACTTCATAGTGCCTCCTATGGAGATGCCTCCATTTATCTCCTTTACTATGACTTTAGGAAATAAAAGTATACTTGCAGTTCTACAAATGACATTTACATTTGCAAAATATTGCCTATCAAGCCGGAGAGTCAGGCTCAGCAAATCTACTTTCAAAGCTAATGGTTCTAATGACAGATCTTTTAAGCTGAAAATTTAGCATGGAAAGAGAGGTACACCTTTGCTCAAACTTACTAGTTGCTTGTAGACATTGACCTTTAGTTCAGAGGATCTGGTGGCAGACTTCCCGTTGCCTCTTGAATGGGCTTTGAAAAAGTGGAAAATTCTGGAATCTAGTCTCTTTCCACCAGGAAGGTTCAATGTAGGATTATTACTGCAAACTCGTTTCTAGAAAGAGCATCCTGTGAGGAGTAAATTCCTTTCACAAAACTCTAATCGTGATTCTCCTGTTCACTGAAGATGAATAGATACTGAGGGGTGTGCTAGTTCTGGGAAGGAAGGATACCATCAATCAACCAATCGATTGATCCATCGATCATCACTATCACAGTGTCTTCGAAACCACTTTTATGTCCTATCTCTGAGTTCATAAAACAGTGTCATGTGAGTGATCTGACTTGATTCTCCCAACAATCTCAGAGGTAGACAAGTCAGATATCATTTATCACCATTTTGCAGATAAGTAAACTGTGGCCCAGAGAGGTAAGACACTTGCCTGAAGTCTCACAGCTGGAAAGTGGCAGGACTTGTACTAGAAACCAGCTCTCTGAAGTCTGAGTCTTTGCTTTTGTTTTGTGCCATTCTGCATTGAAAGTAAATATAGTTACACCGCAAGGGTCCTGTTAAGTGCTTTATAAGGTTGATGAATCATCATGCTAAATGCCTAGGGACTATCCAGCATTATTAATCCTTTCACTTCTGATCCCTGTCTTTAGACTCTCCAGAGAGGAGATCCAGCCTATTAACACTCAGCATTCCTTGGTCATGCCCTGCATTATGCTGATGGGGTTCATCTGTTCTTATGCGAATGGAGCCTGCAACTCTGGGGTCTGGCTCTGGCAAGTCATGAGCTGCCCTGGCCAGGAGAGGCAGGACCTCAGGACCACCATCAATCATTCAGCTTAACTGTGGCTCTATGATTCTTGGAACACCTGTCTGTGGCTAGTGATTGCATCCAGGGGAATTAAGCCACCATGGAAAAAAGAGGAAAATAGATTCACAAAAATGAGCACACAATAATGATAATGATATGCTTTGCTACATCTTTTACTCCAGACCAGAGATGATAGAACATGGCGTTATATTGTGTGCTGATGCCCACAGCAGAAAACAAGGATGTAAATGGCTAGAAGAGCCCTGAGCTGGCAGCCAGCAGCATTCTGATTCTGGTTCTCCTTGTCAAGTGTCTTCGGCTAAAACTACATCCACCTGTCCCTTACATACCTCTCTACTTTGCCATGCTTTTTAGGTATGTAAAATGAGGAAGATTTTGCCTAATATGACCCTTTTTTATAGGATGAAGCAGACTGCAGATTTAAAGTGTCTGAATGAAGTGTTGCATAGACAAGATGATAACAAACATCTCTGGCATATGTGAGCAAATATTTAGAAGATGTCATTAGCTGGTATTTCACAGTATTTTATGTAACATTTTTGCGTACATTTTTCCTTTGGATGCCCCAAATTACCACTCCTTTTTGCCTTTTAGACATTAGGAAATGGGGCTAATGCCCAGGTCAGAATGTGGTAAAAGTCAAGTTCACAGTGGCTCCTGACTCTGAAATACCTGCCCTTCCTCTTAGGCTGTTCTTCCCCTATGGAAGGTCCAGGTTAGGCTTTGGGCTTGACTCTGATGTAAGTATTCTGCATTTTGGCCAACTGCTTGAGTGCCTTATTTCTGTGTTCTCTGCTGTTTTGAAATATTGGAAAGGTTTATCTTCTACTTTGTTTTAATGGGAAGGACAGCTCTCCAGTTGGAGTCTGCATCCTGGCACTGAGCAGAAACACAGACCCAAGATGCTTTTTGCATGGCTTCATGAAGACCCCTGGGGTGTAGACTCTGGTGCTGTCTCAGGGCCAATATTGTTCGTGTAGCTGTAATTCTACTGCATTCTTGGGTGAGAGGTGAGGAATAAATGGGGTGCTGCTTTGTGATACTCAAACCTTGGGGTTTACTGTCATCTTTCACAGTAATATTGCTTTACTAAGAAAAAAGCTGGAAGCAATCTAAATATCCATCAAGAGAAGATGGGTTAAATTATGATACATCATCATGAAACAGAATAAAGTAAATTTCTATGGGCTACTATGGAGAAATATCCAATTAATACCATTAGTAAAAAGGGATATATATTTTACTATGATTCCATTTTTATAAAGAGCCATCTATCTATAATCCATCTCTATCATCTATTTTAATATTCTAACTGATAGATAAAAAATTCTGGAATGATATTCTTAATATAAGGCAGGATTCTTAAGAAAATGTTAGTGGTTGTTAGTTCTAGTGAGTAGCCTGAGAGTTGAAGGGGGAGGGGAATTTTATTTCCATATTTTTTGAAATTTTAACCATAATCCTACTTTCTATGCGCCTTGGTTTCCTCATTTACAAAATGGGGATAATAATAAGTGGGTGAAGTTTTGGTTCATGACAGTCAAATCTAGGGGTTTACCCTTGTCTTTCGTTGTAATACTGTTTTTTGTTAAGAAAAACATCAGAAACAATCTAAATGTCCGTCAAGAGGGGATTGGTTAATATTGCGTAAGATTTTTGAGGGGCTTGAATAATTAAATACATATAAAATGCTTAGGATGCCTAGCACATAATAAGTGCTCATTAAAGTTAGTGATGATCACTTCTGGAGTTTTTAGTGAAGAGGAATAACTGCTTACATTTCAATTCTGCTAGAAAAATATGTCTATAAGCAGAACAAGCATTCATTCCTAGGTCTTTCCTCACCTGAGCCTAGTGAGAGATGATGACAAACCCAGCTTCAAACAATTCTGTCTGTCCCTTTCCTCTTACTATGGCAGATGGCAGCTGGTTTGCACTTAGTGATGCAGAAGATATTGTGAAGGTCAAGTCGATGACATTCTCAAACAGTTTATATCGTATAGAGGAATAACTGAATGTGGCATCATAAAGAATGTATCTAGTATTTGTCGCTGGTTCTTGGCACAGAACTTCAAAAACCCTTGGAATTTCCTAAGTGGCTTTCTTATGCTAATGAGATTAATCGTGGTGGACTCCTCCGTGGCTTTAAGATAGAGGCTGGTCAATAGAGAGACTAGATATGTGATTAGGAGGTTGGAACCTTGGACCCACTCCCTTCTGAGGAAGGGAAGGGGATGGAGATTGAATTCAATCTTGTGGCCAATGATGGAATCGATTATGCCTGTGTAAGGAAATGCTGATAAAAACTCTGTCCATGGAGCTCAGTAGAGCTTCCTGGTTGATGAACGAATTGCTGTGCTAGGAGGAAGATGTGCCTGATTTTACAGGGTGTGGGCTGGAGGCTGTGACTCCCCCCTGGGCCCAGCCCTACGTGGATCCTCTGTAATACCCTGCAATTGTAAGTTAGCATTTTCCTGAGTCTGTGAGCTCTTCTAGGGAATTATTGAACCCGAGAGGGTCCTAAGAACCTCCAAATTTGTAACAAGTTTGTCAGACATGTGGGTGGCCTGGGACCCCTGTAAATAGTGGCTGGAAGCTGGAGTAGGTCGGTCTTGTGGAGGACTGAATCCCTAAACCCATGGAGTTTGGTAATAATCCCGGATGGTTAGTGTCAGAATTGAGTCATAGTAGAAGTGGAGTGGGGTGGAAGTGGAGTCCACGTCATTTGGTTAAACTAGTCACTAACAAGTTCTCTCTCTCTCTTTCCTATCAGCTAGAAAGCCCATCTCACTGTTGTTATTATGGAGCACAGTAACCCAGACCAGAGGCTGGAAGTAAGTAGATGTAACCATGAGCTCCTTTCCCTTACTTTTTCTCACTCTCTGTCCTTTGATGCTTGTGAAAAGTCATCAGTAAAGAAGATGGTGAAACCGCTTAAGTGCCATCTTTCCATTTGTACCCAGGAATTTTTCTACACATTGATCAAACGCAGTCCTTGGTGTACAAATTGCAGTAATCAGTTTTTCTTGTTTTTATTTTCCCACTGGCTGTCCTCAAATGGGACTGCCAAGGACATATGTTTGCTGAATAGCAATTTCATTTACAAGACCTCCCTGATCTGTTAGACCTGGAGCTCACACAGAGGCTGCTCAGGTTTAAATGTAACTCATTAATTATAAGACATGGTACTGATTCTCAGTGCTTACATTTTAAAGTAGTGCAAATAGCATTTTATTGCAAAGCTGGGAAAAGCAACCCACAAAGCGCCAAAATTGTCTTGACTGGTTTTAGGTAATTGTTGGAGCAAGACATACAAACCCTCTCACCATGGACTAAACAGCATCCTGTGTCCTGATGCCAAAGGTTGCTTTTATTTTTCCTGTTTTTAAGCTTGATCATCCATCTGCAAACTAACCATCATTTCCCACCACCATCAGCATATTGCAGCATTTCCTCCTGTGAAAAACAAAACGAAACTGGTGTGTATTTAGGAAATGCATACCCATTATATTAAGAGTATCATGAAACAAAATAAATGTGAGTATGTTAGCAAATATATATAACACACAAGCACCTCAGGGCCAAGTAGGTCCAGGTGTTCAGATAGTCATTAGGTCATATGACTCTCTTTGGTGGAACAGGATGGGAATGTGGCAAACCATATTAGTGAGAACCACATAGAATTAAAACATCTTAGAGGTGAAAAGATCTTACCTATGAACCACCTGTACCATTCCCACTTATAAAAAGTCATCTAGATTCTGTAGGAGCAGTTAAAATACAGTGGAGGGTCTCATGGACTTCTGGGTGGTCCACCCTCAGTGAGATGAGCAGCTCTAATTATTACATGGTTCTTTTTATGTTGAGCTGTGTCTTGTAGCCAGTGGTTCTTGCAGCCAGCGTTTCTTCTTGCTGGTCCCATACAGAGGGAGTGTATACCCTGCTTGATGTAGAGGTCATCTCATGCGGGGAGGCGTTTCCTTGGTAAGCACCAATACTGGTTTCCTGGGGTTGCTGTAATAAAGCACCATGAACTGTGTGGCTTAAAGCAACAGAAATTTATTGTTACGTAGTTCTAGGGCCTAGAAGTGTGAAATCAAGGTGTCAGCAGTGTTGGAGCCTTTGGAGGGAGAAGCTGTTTCATGCTTCTAGCTTCTGGAGATGGCAGACATCCTCAGAGGTCCTTGGCTTGTAGGCGCATCACTCCAATCTTTGCTTGCTTCTTCACATGGCATTTTCCCTGTGTCTCCACATGGTCATTCTCCCTCTGTGTCTCTGTTCTTTTCTTATCAGGTCACCAGTCATATTGGATTAAGGGTCTAGCCTACTCCAGCATGACATCATCTTTGTTGTTGTTTAGTCACTAAGTCAAGTCAGACTCTTTGGAACCCCATGGACTACAGCCCTCCAGTTTTCTCTGTCCTTCATTATCTCTTGGATATTGCTCAAATTCATGCTAATTGAGTTGATGATGTTACCTAACCATCTCATCCCCTGCCACCCTCTTCTCCTTTTGTCTTCAATCTTTCCCAGCATCAGAATCTTTTCCAGTGAGTTGGCTCTTCGCATCAGGTGGTCAAAGTATTGGAGCTTCAGCTTCAGCATCAGTCTTTCCGATGAATATTCAGGATTGAGTTCCTTTAGAATTGACTGGTTTGATCTCCTTGCAGTCCAAGGGACTCTGAAGACACCATCTTAACTTCGGTAATTATATCTACAACAGCCTTATTTCCAAATAAGGTCCCATTCTGTGGTTCTGGAGGTGAGGCTCTAAGTGTCTTTTCTGGGAGACACAACTCAACCTAGAATGATACTTGAGTCCCCTTAACTGTTCTTGAAGGAACAAAGCTTCCTGTCTCCTCCTCACCCAGTTCATTTCCATTCACAGGATCCAGGTTGTCAACGACCCTCAGGGAACTATTTTTTACTCTCTGAGTCTAGGAAAAAAACATTACTAGTTGTAAGTGTTAGAAAGGGTCAGTTTCAAAATAATGTTTTCAGGCAAATGAAACTTTTAAAAGTCCTGTTTATCTGTTAATATGAAAGTGCCTTGCTGTCTCACAGAACTGAAACCTCCTTTTCTCAAAGGCTTCTCCTCTCCTGCCTCCATCCCTGGCTTTCTCAGGATCCCAGAGCATTGTATCGCCTGCTCTTCTGTCTGCAAAATGATTGTTCTGGAAAATGCATGAAAGTTAACCAAACTCAGACAGCAAAGGAAACAATCAGAGGGCAACCTGTGGAGTGAAGTCTGAATGGTGGGACATGAACCTCCAGCGCATTTATGTTGGTGGAGTCGACTGTCTAAGATCTGTTTGTGGCCACAATGCGTGATGAGTCTTTCTACATAGAGATCACCCTTCTCCCAACCCCAGGGGGTTGTGGGGCCTCAAAGCAGGAGCGCAAGGGAGTAGTTATGCACTTGTCTGTTACCTGTCCTATTGCATGGCTCTGTCCACATTCCTTTCTGCAGAGCCATGTGCAGCATTTGGAAACCTTCCCTGTTCTTGTCCCCTTTAGGGACCTGACCTTGTCATTACTCACTTGGTCATGTCCTAAGCCACAAACGAGGATTTGGTGGTGGAGGCATGGGAAGGGGATTATGGAGAGTGGGTAAAAACAACCAGTGAATCACTACTTATGCTAAGGTAATGGTGCTTTATACGTATCCTGGCATCAATATGCCTACATTACAACCACCATGCATATGAATCAGAAAATCCTCAAATTTATTTTTATAGTTTTTAAGAAACATTTAAATTCTTGCCACATACACTATCCTGCATTTTTAATAGGAGGGAGTGTAATTACTGGATGGGCATTTGTTACAGAATGCATCAATAATGCACTGAATTTTGTAATATTTTTCCTGTTATCATTGTAGTGATAAACTGTGAGTCTAAGGCAATTCAGTTAATGTCACCGTGATTTATGAGAACATGATGTGTTTGGAAAGGTCTAGAATTAGACCTTTACACAGAGGTGGAAGGAGGAGGTTGTCATGGTGGTGACAAGGGGGTGATAACTCTGCTATTCTATCGAGGATTTGGAAATATTAACTGTCCCCCATTAATTAGTTACCTGTTTTCTCTGCCTTTTCTCATCCTCATAAAGTTGTTGCAAGTATTCATATTGGTATCTGTAGTGAGGTCCGATGGAACAGAAAGGTATTTTGTGTCAATGTTTTTGGGAAAAGCATAAGCTGGAGTAGAGTTTTGAAAGTAATATAGTTCACGGGGCCAATGGGGCAAAATATTTTGATCTTTCTGATTATTTTTACTTATTGACTGGAATCTAATGGCACCAGTTTAATTCCATTTAACTAAAGCACTACTGGCTTCCCAGGTGGCGCCAGTGGTTAAAGAATCTACCTGCCAGTGCAGGAGATGCAAGAGACATGGGTTTGATCCCTGGGTTGGGAAGATCCCCTGGAGAAGGAATGGCAACCCACTCCAGTACTCTTGCCTGGAAAATTCCATTGACAGAGGAGCCTGGCGGGCTACAGTCCATGAGGTCTCAGCGAGTCAGACATGACTGAGCATGCAGAGTTGGATACGACTGAGCACCAAAGCATTACCGAGTGCCCACTACATCTAAAGCTGTGGGTGGATCTATCAGAAATAGCTTTAATACAAAGCAAAATGAAATGAGTGTCATCAATGGGATGTTAAAAGTGCCATTTGGGGGTCAAAGGAAGAAGAGATTGTATTTGTTTAGTGTGTTGGTTGATGTTCTAGGAAAAAGAACTTGAAGCAAAATCTCATATGGCAATACTCTATTGGTGGTGCAATCCCAGGGAAGCAGCAGTGAAGCAAAAAGGAGAAGCAAATGCAAGATGTTGCATTACCAAGCTGGCTGGAGCTTTGCAGAAACCCAGATGGCTGCTCCATCACATGGGCCATTTTCAGAGAGATTGCTCTGGACTGTTATCTGTTCATCATAGAGAAAGGAGACGGAGCTCTTGCTTCTCTTCTCTTTGTCTTTAGTCAAAGTCCACTCTGTGGACCCCAACAACCTCCCAGTTTTGGGTTGTGTTATCCAGCCCTCAGGGATTGTTGGGGAGGCCAGAGCCTCAGTGGGTCCAGCCTGTCCAATGCACAGACATAGTGGTTACCTGTAAGAGCCTGTTGGTCTGTGGTGGTAGCAGTGATGGTTTGGGCTTTGTGACCATAGAAACAAGATGAGGTGTTACTAAGATCAGTCTCGCTGGGCTGTAAGACAGGTGAGTAAGACTGGGGGTGAGGAGACAGTCAGGCTTGAGTAAATCTAGGGTGGTTAACGTCCATAAAGTTGTTATTAGGAAAAAGCTCTCAAGGAAGACAGCATGTAAGATGACACTTAAAAGGATGAGTAGGATTTTGACAGGTAGAGACAGATTGATGTTGGTAGTAAGATTTGAATCAAATAAATACATGAACGTGGGAAAGCAGGATTGGCCGAGGGCCCAGTGCTTGGTCCACTTTACTTGGACAAAAGATATGTGTAGAGGAGAAGTAGCAGATAATGTTGTAAATGTAGACTGTGGTTTGGTTAGGGAGAGCCTTGAGAGTAAGGGCTTCCCTGGTAGCTCAGATGGTAAATAATCTGCCTGCAATGCAGGAGACCTGGGTTTGATCCCTGGGTTGGGAAGATATCCTCGAGAAGAAAATGGCAGCCCACTCCAGTATTCTTGCCTGGAAAATCCCATGGGCAGAGGAGCCTGGTGGGCTACAGTCCACGGGGTTGCCCAGAGTCAAACACGACTGAGAAACTAACACTTTGAGAGCAAGTGTATCAGTCAGCTGTTGCTGTATAACAAACACAAGCTTTCAGTGGCATGTAACAGTAGGCATTTATTTCCTGTATATCTGCTGATCAGCTGATATTCCTCTGGGCTTCAAATCTGTAGATTGGCTGGGTAACTCTGCTCTGTATTTGTCCATTCTGGGTCCAGGTTGAAGGAGTAGAAGGTCTAAGGGGGAAGATCTTCTCATGGAGACAGCAGAAATTCAAAAGAGCTTGTCCAGCCATACAGTCAGTCAGTTAGTTCAGTTGCTCAGTCATGTTGACTCTTTGCGACCCCATGGACTGCAGCACGCCAGGTCTCCCTGTCCATCACCAACTCCCGGAGTTCATGCAAACACTCGTCCATTGAGTCAGTGATGCCATCCAGCCATCTCATCTTCTGTCGTCCCCTTCTCCTCCTGCCCCCAATCTCTCCCAGCATCAGAGTCTTTTCCAAGGAGCCAACTCTTCGCATGAGGTGGCCAAAGTACTGGAGTTTCAGCTTTAGCATCAGTCCTTCCAATGAACACCCAGGACTGATCTCCTTTAGAATGGTTTTGTTGGATCTCCTTGCAGTCCAAGGGACTCTCAAGAGTCTTCTCCAACACCACAGTTCAAAAGCATCAGTTCTTCGGCACTCAGCTTTCTTCACAGTCCAACTCTCACATCCATACATGACCACAGGAAAAACAATAGCCTTGACTAGACGGACCTTTGTTGGCAAAGTAATGTCTCTGCTTTTTAATATGCTGTCACGAGCATACTTCAAACTACTGCTGTGTCATGTCACTTACACACCATTGACCTAGGAGGTCACCTGGCCAAAGCCAAAGTGTGTGGAGCCAGGAAATATTCCCAGCTGCTATGAGACCAGGATAAGGATGTGTATGCATAAAGAATTAGGACCAAGTCCATCTAACAATGCCAAAGTGAGAAGTTTATGGACTTAAGGAAAAGAATGGTATTTTAGTCATTATATTTGCATTTCTAGTGCCAAACAAAATGCCTGGAACACTGTAGGTGCTCCATGCTTGCTGAATCCATAAGTGAATGAAGGCCAACTACCATGCAGTCAGCACTGTGAACACTGCAAATTGAGTTTGAAGCTTAGCTCCTCCAGCATTTTCTCCAGATTAAGCTATAAGATAAACATATCCAATTAGATTAACACACTTATTTCCATGTGATCTTTTTCAGACTTTGCTTTTCTATGTTCCTTCCTTAGTCGTTGTCGGTTAGTTGCTAAGTCTGTCCAACATTTTTGTGACCCCATGGACTGTAGACTGCCAGGCTCCTCTGTCCATGGGATCTCCCAGGCAAGAATACCAGAGTGGGTTGTCATTTCCTTCTCTAGGGGATCTTCCTGACCCAGGGTTCAAAGCTGCATCTCCTGCATTGACAGACAGATTCTTTATCACTGAGCCACCTGGGAAGCCCCATGTCCCTTCCTTACTCAAGAACTAATTGTAACCTCTTTTTGATGACCTTTTCAAGCCTACCTTCTCTGCCTGACCTTCCTTCATTCAACTGTTTCCCACCACTCCTGACACAAACTGTCCACACAATCATGGTCTATTGCTGGGCCTCCCACCCCACCCTGATTGCTGTCATGTCTATTGTTTCAGTATCTCCACTTTGACTGCTGTCTTCGTAAGGCTGTCTTCTAGCTCAGGTCAGTCCAGTTGCTAATTCCTCTTCTGGCTTGGTTAAACGTCTCTGTTTCCATAGCTTCTGGGACTTTCCCAGGCCTCATAGACCCCTTCTTTTTTTGAACACCCATTCCAGCCTGTGAAACACTTTAACTCTTCATTGCTCAATAAATGTCACGTGTAGGTGAATCCCATTCACCCGACCAGCTTGTGAACATTTTCAAGTCTGGCCCCAAATCTTTTGCCTCTTTGAGTCTCTCATAGCATCCAGTGTGGTTCTTGATACCAAGTAGATGAGTAACAAATATTGATGGATGGATCCTATATGCATTATGTACATATTTAATGATCTTGGCTGTTGGCCATCTTGCAGGCATAAGAAGGTAGACTAGACTACTTGAGGGTGGTAATAAAGCCTTCTGCATCTGTGTGGCTTCCACCCAGTTGCCCTGCCCTAGCCCTTGGATCAATAATTATTGAATTTTGGGGACTTCCCTGGTAGTCCTGTGGTTAAGAATCTGCCTACCCATGCAGGAGACATAGGTTCGATCTCTGTTCTGGGAACCAAGATCCCACATGCCAAGGGGCAACTAAGCCCACCTGCCAGAACTACTGAGCCTGTGTGCCTAGAACCTGTGCTTGGTAACAAGAGAAGCCACCACAATGAGAAGCCCATGCACCGCAAAGGAGAGCAGCACCCGCTCATGTAACTAGAGAAAGCCCGCGGGCAGCAGCCAAGAGCCTGTGTGCTGCAACGAAGACCCAGTGCATTATCGTTAGATGCTCCCTGATTTAGAGGCTGGTGGGGGCCTACACAATTATTATCAATAAAGCAAGCTAAGGTCTTGATGTCTGCTGTACGTGAACCTGTGGGAGTGTGTGTCTGCCCTCTCCTGGGCTTCAAGGATGTAGCTGATTCGGGTCATCCCCAGGGCCTGAAGAGGCTGCCATTGTCCTATGGGCTGTGTGTTCTTTTTTGTCCATTATGCAAATGAGGTATGAAAATAATAGGTAGTTTTTAATTTCTCCCTCTGAAACTATGCAGATAGTGAACATATGGTTCTAACTCTGCCTAGGATAAAAGGCGAGGCTGATACTGCTTTTTTTTTTTTTTGGTGAGGAAGAGTCAGTGTTTCTCTTGCCACTTCTTAAAGTGATATCCTTGGGACTTTCCTGGTGGTCCAGTGGCTAAGACCTAGTGCTCCCAATGCAAGGGGCCCAAGTTTGATCCCTGATCAGGAACTAGATCCTATATGCTAAAACTAAAGATTCCACATGCCCCAACTAAGACCCAGGGCAGCCAAATTAAATAAATATTAAAGAAAAAAAAAAAAAAAAAAACCCTTGAAAACAGCAAAAAGAAATAAAAAAAGTTTAAAATAAAGTGATCTCCTTCCTTAGAGTGCTGCTGACTCAGAGGCTATTTTTGAAGCTTTGGGGTTATGCTTCTTAGAAGTCTGAATAAAAGCATTAGCTCTGCTTCCTCCCTATGAAAGGGAAAGTTGCCCAGCTGTGTCCAATTCTTTGGGACCCCACAGACTACACAGTCCATGGAATTCTCCAGGGCAGAATACTTCAGTGGGTAAGCCTTTCCTTCCCTTGCTCCAGGGGACCTTCCCAACCCAGGGATTGAACCCAGGTCCCCCATATTGCAGGCAGATTCTTTACCAGCTGAGCCACAAGGGAAGCTCAAGAGTACTGGAGTGGGTAGCCTATCCCGTCTCCAGCACATCTTCCCAACCTAGGAATCGAACCAGGGTCTCCTGCATTGCAAGTGGATTCTTTACAAACTGAGCTATCAGGGAAGCCTTCCTCCCTATATTATGTGCTACTGACTACCACCAGCGGTTTTGTTGACCTAGAATGTGACAGGCCCAAATCATGCACACTCTAACTTTATTCTTAGTATGTTTCTATTGTGCCTTCTTTCTCCTCGCTCCATGCCTTCTTTGCCCTGGGGACCCATTGCTCCAGTATCAGATCAGATCAGATCAGTCGCTCAGTTGTGTCCGACTCTTTGTGACCCCATGAATACTACCCCACAACTACTGTCTCAGACTCCATTACAACATGCATTTGGAATGGAAGGATTGTATGTTCCCATCCTTCTTATCCACCTTCTTCCTAAATTTAAAACTTATCTAACTTGTGCTTCATTCTCTCAGCTCTCTGCTAAGTCTGACCTGATTACATGTCATGTCATGGTTTTTAATGGCTTCGTGATATACTTTTTAAGTAGAACTAACTAGTGAAATGCAAACAGGTGACTGAGTCACAAGATACTCCTGACATGTCCTTTTCAGCATCAGTTTTATTCAGTGGCTGCTGCTGCTGCTGCTGCTGCTAAGTCAAGTCAGTTGTGTCCGACTCTGTGCGACCCCATAGACTGCAGCCCACCAGGCTCCCCCGTCCCTGGGATTCTCCAGGCAAGGACACTGGAGTGGGTTGCCATTTCCTTCTCCAATGCATGAAAGTGTAAAGTGAAAGTGAAGTCGCTCAATCATATCTGACTCAGCGACCCCATGGACTGCAGCCTACAGGTTCCTCTGTCCCTGGGATTTTCCAGGCAAGAGTACTGGAGTGGGGTGCCATTGCCTTCTCCGTTATTCAATGGCAGGTGATTTTAAATATCTTAGAAAACTAAGATGAATGTTGATAAAATGTGAAATAGAAGGCAAAGTTCAAAAGAAAGTTTAAATTAAAGCATGAGACAATACATTTGTGCTCTTTGTGGGGTTTCTGGGCTATGACTTCTACTCTCACAGGTTTTAATGCCTGAAAGCTTTGGAGGTGAAAGCCTTAAACACGTTTTGTAAATACTCCCTGGCATAAATGCAAGGTTGTGGAGGAAAGCAAACCCAAAGGGTCAGGTGAGTTCAGGGAATTAGTGAATCAAAGACTGAGTCAGTCTTCATCCTGAGACAAAGCAAGCAAAGCTTGCAGAGAAATTGCTGGAAGAAACCTGAAGTCCAGCAAGGTGGATGCTAGAAGTAATGCAGGAAGGAATAAAAAATTGCAGATTGGAAAGCAAAGTCAAAGTCTGGAGGACTCTCAGCTGAGTCTGTTGAATCCAGCTGCTCAGCCTAGGGCAGCAGAAAGCTCTAGCTTTCTCCCTAAGTGGCTTAAAGGAATGCTCTTCATGCTGGACTCATATGTTCATGGAGGTTCACAAAGACTTTTCAGAGAATTTTCAAGGGAAGCAGTATCCATATCCTTGATTCATAAACATTTTCTCTCCTAAAATTTCTCTTTTAAACTGGCCTGTAGAGCTTCTCTCCTACCTTCTTATTTATAACTACCCTTCTTCCACTTTACAAAGTAAATGAATAAGTTTTTCCCATTCTGAGTCTTACTATGGGGCTCAAAACTGAAAGAGGACTAAATTGAGTTTTCAGCTCTAAGACCACAAAAATAAATTTTTATTTTAGATTATTATATGATTTTTGACCTGTAACTCAGAACTTCAAATAGAGCAACACTGCTGTAACTAAACATTCATTCCTATCACTACATGTATATATATGAACAAAGTTTATTTTATATATATATATGAATCACATATTTATAAGAACAAAATTTCTTAGTGCTATTGTCTATAAAAACACAAAGTATAAATATAATTGATTTTTACAAGATAATTTTCAAAAATGAAAAATCCTGAATCATACATATATGCAGGCAACCATAAATGCTACAATGAATGTGATGATAGATGAAAAACTTGCTATTATCTTCTAGAGCAATGGAATCTAATGTTTGGAGTCATGTTTTCTAAAAAGCAGAAATCAATTGCATCTCTATTGGATGGAATTAGTTTACACTTTTTATGGACAAGAATAATTTTTATTACATTCAATATGTTAACAATTTGCAGAGTAGTAAAATAAACAGTCAAAGACAACCAAAGTCACATGTAGAACCAGATAAATTCTGTGGGGGCAGGGATATTTTTCTAGACAACACACAGCCTTTCGTTGAAAGAAGACCCAATAATATTTGTTGCCTGTGTCAAAGTCTTTCACAATTTTCCTAAATGGATTCTAAACTATCTCAGTTTGCTGCTAAGTCACTTCAGTCGTGTCCGACTCTGTGCGACCCCATAGACGACAGCCCACCAGGCTCCCCTGTCCCTGGGGTTCTCCAGGCAAGAACACTGGAGTGGGTTGCCATTTCCTTCTCCAATGCAGGAAAGTGAAAAGTGAAAGTGAAATCACTCAGTCGTGTCCGACTCTTAGCGACCCCATGGACTGCAGCCTACCAGGCTCCTCTGTCCATGGGATTTTCTAGGCAAGAGTACTGGAGTGGGTTGCCATTGCCTATCTCAGTTTAGCTATAAGTAATTTTTATTTTCACATAGAAGCTCTAATTGAAAAAGAAACCAGCCTCATCAATCTCATTAAAAGATGAAATTTTAAAAATTGCATTTAATAATTAGTGAAAATTTTAATATATTCATGTTACTTTGATCAATTTTATATTAATAATTATAAAAATACCTAAAGTCCAGGGAAAAAATTTTAAACTCATAAAGCCTTATAGTTTATCAAATACCTAAAACATAATGTACATATCTTATTGTAGTGAATTTTGATAAAGCATTTTAAAGCAAGTAAAATGTTAATTAGGATAAGATCTTTTGGAGAAGTAGAAAGAAACTAAAATCAAGGAGAAAAAGGAGTGTTGTAAATATCCTGACATAAAGAATTGCTCATGTATTTATAGAAATGGATAGTGGTGGAAAGTAAGTGATGTTACTTAAATTCCATCTCATAAAAACTTACATTACTAACATGAGTATTTATTTAAAAATATTAATATTTGTAATGTCTAAAAATCACCCTTTGTGATTCTAAACTTATGATGAGAAATTTAGATGTCAACTAAAGAAGGATGGAGGAATACATAGATTTTCAAAAAGTTTTTAGGGAGCATGCAAATGAAAGTTTGAAGAGGAATGTTTATAAAGAAACCACTTAGCATTCAACAGGAATATTAATATTTTTATAGTTCTTTCAATATAAAATTTGCACACAAGTAGCATCATGCTATTTTCCCTTAGTGCCAATGACAGACATTGCTAACTGATCACAGAATTCTTTGCTGCAGAGCCTGAAAGAGGTCTCAATATTTCAACACAGCACTTGACATAGTTACTACCAGTGGGTTGAATTGGCACAAGCCTTAATTTAAAGGTTCTCTTGACGCTTGGATAAGGCTAGTATTGCTCTGATTGAAGTGTGACTTGGGTTTTTGGAGAACCCTTTCCCCATAAGTTGTTGATGAAGCAGTTGGATGAATCTCCTTGGCTTCATGATGGATTATTTGAAAATCAAAGTCCCACCTCTAGGATTTATGGCTAGAACCTGCTGCTCACTCCCAGCTTTCTGGGAAAAGGAGTCACATGACTTGGGAAGTCCAATACCCCAATCTGGAACTTGAGCCTCCATCCCCCTTCCCAGCACTGGACACTTCCCCCATCCTCTATGGCTCAACTGCAAAACTAGAGGTTGAAGTAGTTCTTAGAGATCCGGAAGTAGTTCTTGGAGATCCGGAAGTAGTTCTTGGAAATCTGGAAGTAGTTCTTAGAGATCCGGAAGTAGGTCTTGGAGATCTTTCAAGGGCCAGGGTTCACTTCCTGTATGACTCTTTGGCTTTGAAGGGAGGCTGGCTGGTGATTAAGGTCAGGAAAGACAGTAAGTTTTGGACCTGGTGCTTCTCTGATCCTTCTCTATTTATGACAATAATGACACTGTTTCAGTGGCCCCAAAATTAAATGGATTACTTTTCTTGCTCTAAGGAAATGTTAAAAGACACAAAAAATTATATACATTAAAAAATTATATACATTAGTTCTCTGGTTAAAATCAGATGCCCCATGAACCACTGTTACTGTAACTTTTTTTTCTGCTAGACAAGAACACCATGTGGGCACTCTGGAGCCCTGCCTATTTGGACCTGACAGCAGACATAGGAATCCAAGAATTGCTAGGAGAAGTTGTGTGGTATTTTTGAGTGAACCTCTGATTAGATGTGCCTTATCATTAGTGGAACAAATAGGCATATTATGTCACTTATGTGCATATATATATATACATTTGCAAATATATATACATTTGTATGGGCTTCCCAGGTGGTGCCAGTGGTAAAGAACCCACCTGCCAATGCAGGAGGTATAAGGGATGAGGGTTTGATCCCTGAGTCGGAAAGGTCCCCTGGAGGAGGGCAAAGCAACCTACTCGAGCATTCTTGCCTAGAGAATCCCATGGGCAGAGGAGCCTGGCAGGCAGGCTATAGTCCATAAGTTTGCAAAGAGCTGACAACTGAAGTAATTTGGCACGCAGACCTGCCATTTGTACAATGGAAACCAATATATTTTATTTTATTTTTTTAATTTAATTTAATTTTATTTTTTAACTTTACAATATTGTATTGGTTTTGCCATATATCAAAATGAATCCACCACAGGTATACATGTGTTCCCCATCCTGAACCCTCCTCCCACCTCCCTCCCCATACCATCCTTCTGGGTCGTCCCAGTGCACCAGCCCCAACCATCCAGTATCGTGCATCGAACCTGGACTGGCTTGTTTCATATATGATATTATACATGTTTCAATGCCATTCTCCCAAATCATCCCACCCTCTCCCTCTCCCACAGAGTCCCAAAGACTGTTCTATACATCAGTGTCTCTTTTGCTGTCTCGTATACAGGGTTATTGTTACCATCTTTCTAAATTCCATATATATTTTAGAATAAGCAAAAGGCATCTTAAGTGCAAAAATCTCCCAAAGCATCGCCAGCAATGAAAAATTCAGAGATTGTGATCAGTTATAAAATGAATCTAAATGTGGATCTAAATATATAGACATAGGTACAAAAACTAAGTTGTAAAATGGTTTGAAAGATTAGACCCCAAATTCATGAGAATGGTCTTTTAAGTGTGTGTGTGTGTGTGTGTGTGTGTGTGTGTAGTATGTGTCTAATTGTGTGGGGCATCTTGGGGACTTGGGAAAAGGGGAAGGCCAGAGAGTAGTCTATAAAGGATGTTGTATCTTTTATTTGGTTTTATTTCTTTTTATCATTTAGATAGTCACATGTAACATGTCTAATTTTTAATTGAGTGGAGAAACTATGGTCTTTGTTTGGTAGCTTAGTTTTTTTACTTTCTGTTTTTATGCTTTTAAAAATACAAAATTTTTTTTTAAACCAACCCCTCAATTTTGAGTGAAGCTCTTTGTTTCTTAAACCATCATGTGTTGTCCAACCTGTTACCTGCTGCTATCATCTTCATAGTATCTATTGGACTCCCTACCCTGACTTCCTATTCTTGTTTTCAATACTTCCTTTGGACAACTGGTAGTCTTTCTCTTGTAGAAGAATTGCAACTATCAGACTTTGACCCTAAGACTGAGCTGCTGGGAATACCTTGTATCCAGCTTCCTCTCCAGGAGATGGAGGGGCTCGAAGCAGGTGGCTGCCTGAGATTAGAGCAGTAAATCTAGGGTGCCTGAAAAAAAAGACTCTGCCAATGTGAGTGTAGACATCACTCCCTCTGGTACAGAGCTGGGTGCTTTAGGGCTGCATCTGGGGAATGGGACACTCTTGTCATCTAATGTCTGAAAGGCTGGTCTGGCTGTTTGGAGTTAATGTTGCTTGGACCTTACAGATTTTAACTAAGTGCCTTCACCAAAGCCATCTGCAGAATGAGAGGTGCACAGAAGGATGAACTGGGACTAACATTTCTCTTACCAGTAATGGTTTGAAGAGGTGCTACTTCTAAGGGGTGAGGGAGGCTGCAGGAGATGACCTCTTAATGCACTTTCACAGATAAGGGATTTTAGAGTTGGAAGGGACCTTAATGGAAAATAAATGTGCCAATCCAAGCTCCTCATTATTCAAATGAGGGAACTTCAGCCAGAAAGGTTGAAGTGACTTTCCTCAGGTCACTCTGCCAGTTTGTGGCCAGCCGAGGCACTGGACACAAATATGGTACTAAAAAGACAGAACTTGTGAACCCATCTATTACCATTGCATCTTTTTATTTTTACTGTTATCATTATTGTTATTATATTGGAGCATAATTGACTGTGCTGACAAGGTCTCCTTCAGTGTCTGCTGCCGAGGACTTTGGGCCTCTGGATGCATGCGGGGCTCTGGGCCTATTGGGCTTCCCTGGTGGCTCAGAGGTTAAAGAGTCTGCCTACAATGCAGGAGACCTCGGTTCCATCCCTGGGTTGGGAAGATCCCCTGGAGAAGGAAATGGCAACCCACTCCAGTATTCTTGCCTGGAGAATCCCACGGACTGAGGAGCCCGGTGGGCTATACAGTCCACGGGGTCCCAAAGAATCAGACATAACTGAGCAACTTCAGTTCAGCTCATAGTTGATTAACAATGCTTTGTTAGTAACAAGTGTACAGCTGAGTGATTCAGTTAATGAAAAAGAATAGATACTATTGCATCTTTTTTTTAATTTAGCACCCTCCACTGTGCCCACATTAGCAAAGCAGTGTTAATATGAACTGAGATGTAGAAGCAACCTCATTAGAAAGAAGTGGACATTACAATGATACCTGTTAAAATGTTTTTTCATCAGTAAAATGAGAGAATTGCAGCAGATGAACTTTAAGTTCCCTTTTACTTAAAAGTCTCTGAACTCCTGTTCTCATGATTGAGGATTAGAGTTGCTGAGTTAAGATACATCTTAGGCACCTCTGTGAGTGCCTTTGGGAACATTGGTTTGGAGTTTGGAGACCAAGTTCTACCTCTGTCACTTATTCATCTAGTCACCATGGGTGATTCACCTTCCTAAACTCAGTTTCCTCATCTGTAAACTGGGAATAATTGTGTCTTCCTTATTTATCTCCTGGGTTCTTCAACCTAACTAAGGAACACTGAAGACGACTTGAGTGATGATTTTCTTAATTCTCTTAATCATGATACATGCATAGGGACATGCAAAATGTCCCTTTGCTCTTCCATGAGTAGGAAAGAAGTCAACTCATTACATGTGATGTGTATGTTTGTGTGTATGAAGGCATCTGCGCTTTAGCCTTAGAGCATAGCTCTCTCCCAGAACCTTAGGTGGGAAGGGCCACAAAATATAAGACATGTACAATATGGTAAAAATGTAAGAGATTATTTTCCTTTGTATCCAACTCTTATTTTTGTTAATTCTATATTAAAGAGAAGAGTAGGGTAAGAGTCTCATGGTTCCTCTATTCTGAAGCTGAGGTGGCATGACCTTGGTTCCATTGGGGCAGGTTAGGGGTGGAAGCTGTGGAGTTATTAGCTCTTGGCTCCTTATCATTCTAATCAAAACTTCAGCTGTCCCGTAGTGGCTTTGTTCTCCTCAACTTCACTCCTTTCCATGAAGAACGTAGGCAGGAAAAAGCTAACTGGCTTTGAGATTGGCTGGCAAATTAAGTAAGGCTCACAGGTAGGGATGGGAAACCTTTGGCTTGTTTTTTACGAAGCTTTTTATGAAAAGCTTTTCACTTCCTTTTACTAAGCCCTTAAAGCAAGGCCCTCTGACAGTCCTTGTTGTGGGCATGGTCCTAAATTGGGTGATTATAAAAATAATAAGTTGGATTCTGGTTGCCTGGGGAAAGGGTAGGGGGAAGGGATCTTTGGGGAGTTTGGGATCAACATGTACACACTGCTATATTTGAAATGGATAACTAGCAAGGACCTCCTGGATAGCACAGGGAACTCTGCTCAATGTCATGTGGCAGCCTGAATGGGAGGGGAGTTTGGGGGAGAAAGGATACACATATATGTATGGCTGAGTCCTTTTGCTGTCCTCCTGAAACTATTACAACTTGTTAATCAGTTATACTCCAATATAAAGAATTTAAATATTAATAAAAAAATAAGTCAGAGATGTAGACACTGCTGCCGCTGCTGCTGCTAAGTCGCTTCAGTCGTGTCCGACTCTGTGCGACCCCATAGATGGCAGCCCACCAGGCTCCCCCGTCCCTGGGATTCTCCAGGCAAGAACACTGACGTGGGTCGCCATTTCCTTCTCCAATGCATGAAAGTGAAAAGTCAAAGTGAAGTCACTCAGTCCTGTCCGACTCTTAGTGACCCCATGAACTGCAGCCTACCAGGCTCCTCTGTCCATGGGATTTTCCAGGCAAGAGTACTGGAGTGGGGTGCCAGTGCCTTGATGTAGACATTAGTTTCTTTATAAATAAAAGGAAACTGAGGATCAGGACTGTTAAGCACTGGCTCACGTAGCACTGCTAGTTCACTGCTGGTTAGTGGTAGGACTGTGGCCTGCCCTCACTTATCATTCACAATGCAGTTTGTGAATGGCGCCCCCGGAGGCGACAGTGTGATGGTGCTCCCTGGAGTAGTGCCGTAGACTGAGAGTGGGAGTCTCACTCCAACTCCATGTGGCCTCAATTCTGTTCTGAATCACTATGGCCCAGTGCTGTTCCTGCCCCATGAAGGGCTGGTTCTAAATGGTTGATGAGGTGAAAGGGGGTGGCACTTACTTCCTATCTCTTAATCCATGTGTGACCTATGTGTGGAGCCTGGTTGAGCTGGGCCATTGAGAAAGCCAGTTTTGAATGGTGGGGGACCTGGAAGACAGACTAGTGATTGGGAGCCTGGGGAAGGGGTAGGTGTTGGCTGTATGTGTATGTTTAACTGGAGTTCTATCTGTTGTTCAGTCACTCAGTTGTGTTGGACTGTTTGCAACCCCAAGGACTACAGCACGCCAGGCTTCCCTGTCCTTCACTATCTCCTGGAATTTGCTCAAACTCACGTCAATTTAGTCAATTATTCCATCCAACCAGCTCATCCTGTGTTGCTCCTTTCTCCTGCCCTCAATCTTTCCCAGCATCAGGCTCTTTTCCAATGAGTCGGTTCTTTGCATCAGGTGGCCAAAGTATTGATTTTTAAGGAGAGAGATTAGAAAACCCTAGGATATTGTGTTGGCCAGAACTATGAGTCTCCCATGAACTATCTTCCTGTCTCCATGTCTCATTATAATTTGTGTGTGTGTGTGTGTGTGTGTGTGCATGTGCACGTGTGTATGCGATGAAACCAAAGTTCTGCACACACAGTGCATGTACTGTGGAGAAGAAGGGGTGCGTGCAAGAGGCACCGCACCATGGTAACCATAGTAACCACTGGCAGAGTGGGTGCAGTCTCTATGAGGTGGGGAGAGACTCATAAAGATGACACCCTCTTTTTCTGAGTGACCATGTGGAGCTTTGAACAAAGAACTGGTTGGGAGACAGAAGGCTTGAGTATTGGCTTGACTCACCTTGAGAAATACGCTGAACCTGTGTGAACCCCTTGAGAAAAAGATGAGGAAGATGATTCTCCTTTTGTTGGACAGACATGAAGGGCCAGCAGTCCCACAGATGGCCTGTGATGGAGCAATCCGTATGCCATGCTTTGGAAGAGGAAATGGCCTGGGTTCTTTTGATCAGTCTGGTTTTTTGAAAGAAGTTTGCTAAGTAGAGGCCCCTTTCTCATCAAATCTTCACTGTCATATAGACTCCAAAACTGACATACCACATGGAGGAAAATCTCCTCTCCTGAAAATGAACCATCAATTATGCATTGCTCTAATTACGTACTTCAATTTAATGCAACTAAAAAAGAGATTGTGCTTTGCTATGCAATCTACATGCTCTTTAGAGATCACTCTCCTTGCAGTGTCTCATGTTCAGATCAGACTTGATTTTGGAGATCACGGAAGGAAAGACACTGTGAATAGCACAGATGTTACCTTAGTGCACTGTGTGGACCTCCAGGGCTGTGATATTATATGCTGAGCACACCGCACTGTGCTCTGTATGCAGGGCTGGCTCCTGGCTGGCTCTTTGGAGGCATTAGTTTTAATCCAAAATGTCCCTTTGCTCTTCTGCAGTCAGAATTAGTTAAAGTTATTTCATAGGGGCATGGGAGCCTGAGTGAACAGCCTTCTGTTTAAGCTGAACTTCACAAAGTGTAGCAGGTAATTCCCATCTCCCCACCTGAAAAAGCACAAAAAATCCTCATGGTCTCCCCCTTCCCCTAGGTCATGGGCTAGGTCACCTGGCTGCCCTCTGGTGGCCGCTGTTTTCCTATAGGTAATTCATGGATGGCCATGTTACCCTTCTGGACTGCTGCGGCTTCTGACTGAGGGGTGGATTGTGTGACTCAGATCCAACTAGTGTGTTCTTACTCCCTCTCCTTTTCTGGAAGTGTTTACAAATGTTAGCAGTTTGGTACCACTCTAGAATTTAGGAGTCATCCTGGTGGAGGGCAGGAGGACAGGGTAGAGAGCCTCTCAAAGCCCGTTTTCTTGAAGGGCTCCCCTCCAGACCTAAACCCTGGAGATGTGCAAGGAAGTTCACAACTGCATCCTGGCTTCTGTGGAAAATCAACAGAAGAATGCCTTCTTGAGAGGTCTCTCCAAGGCTCTTAATAATCAATTTAGTATCATTCTAAATCCCGACATGAACTGAGGGGGTGTCCTTTCCTCAGGGAACTGGTGGAGGGATTACCTCTGCACCTTGGGGTTGGGATCCCCCTTGCCTGGCCCCAGCAGAACATCAGTAGTTCATTGTCTTCATAAGCACAGTGGCTCTGGGCAGACATGGCGTCTGTTTGTGAGGCTGTCAGTGGGGTCAAGAAAGCATATGGTCCAGGTAGTCAGCTGCTGGGGTGGGAAAGTCTCAGCAGAGGATCAAGGAGCAGATGGATCAAATCAAGACAGACACATGGTCCTGCTCCTGACCTGTGGCTATGCTTGGGCTCACAAGGGCTTGTGGAAGCTTTCACTGGGGACATGTTAAGCCTGTATTTTTTTTTTTCAATTTTTGTAATTGAAGTATAGTTGATTTGCAATATTGTGTTGGTTTCAGGTATACAGCAGAGTGATTCAGTACTACGTCATAGGTTTGTTGTGAGGAATAAATGACAAAAATGGCTAGTTTTAAAATATCTCCGGCTTTATGTGAATACTCCCTCTCTCTATCCCTCTAGAGCTTCTATAACTGTTAAAATAAAGCAAGATCTGAGGATCTGAAGGTTGGCACTAAGCTATTCACTCATTCATTCATTCAATTACTTACTCCTTCATTCAACCAATACTGATCAAATTCCTACTATGGGCTAGGATTGTTTTAGCCACTAGAAACACTGTAATGGACAATCTAAGTCCTTGCCCTCAATAAATTTACATTCTAAGTGAATATACACACACACACAATAAACAAATGGGTACTATAATTAATATAATGCTAAATGCTACAAAGAAGATGACTAATAAAATGCAGTTATTCAAGTGGTAATGATTTTGATTAGGATCACAGTAGGGTAATCATGTCTGGTGCTTTGGTTGGGATATTCTCCAGTATTCTTCTCTTTCTTATGTCTCTTATGGGAAAGGACACACTGATGAGCTTTGGCTGACCCTCAGAGCCCAGAAGATCCACTGGGTACAGGTTGATCTGGAGACTCCTCACCCCTACTTATTCTTTAATATTTTGAGGGGTTCCAAAAATCTGCAGCATGTCAAGAGTCTCATCAGCTCACTCTGGGTCACGGGTAGAAGTCCCAGTCTTGTCCTGAGAGCAGGACCTTGGGGAGAATGTGAGCTTTCCATTTCTGCACAAAGCGAGAAGAGCATCTGGGCTGAAGTAGACAGATTGGTGCCCTTTCCAGTTCTCTTGTGGGAGGAGGAAAAAGAAAATGGATTAGGAAAGAGGAGATGCTAATTCTTGATCCTTCTTCAGGAATCTGAGGGGTTATATTCATCGTTCATTGATTACTTGTTTAATGCTACTCTTCTCTAGTAGGTGATTAGCTCCTGAGGCCAATGACCTCATCTGCCAACTTTGTTCACTTTTGTACTTGATAAATGTATATTCAATTGAATGAGATTGTTTATTCTTTATGGATATTACTAAATGAGAATTGCATTTGGAAACTGCAGTTATTCCATAAGATGTTTATTGGATGAGCCTTGTCATGGATTGGGGACCCCAGGAAGCAGAGTTAGAGAACGAGTTTAGCTTCAGGCTGTTTGTTAAGGAATGTTTGTGTGTGTGTGTGTGTGTGTGTGTGTGTGTGTGTGTGTGTGTGTTAATCACTCAGTCATGTCTGACTTTGCGACCCCATGGACTGTAGCCCACAAGGCTCCTCTATCCATGGAATTCTCCAGGCAAAAATACTGGAGTGGGTAGACATTCCCTTCTCCAGGGGATCTTCCCAAACCAGGTATTGAACCCAGGTTTCCTGCATTGCAGGGAGATTCTTTACTGTCTGAGCCACCAGGAAAACCCTTATTAAGGAATGCTCTTGTCATTGACATCGATGGAAGGGAGGGAGGGAAAAGGGAGAATTTTAGAGAGTCAGAGGGAGATTTTTTACTCTAATGAGGGTCCAAAAGTAGCCTCAGCTGACCCTGTGGGGAACTTTGGAGCTAGAATACCTCTGCAGGGTTGTTCTAGTTATTTATTGCTCAGTAACATTAACCCCCAAACTTATAAGCCCTGTGGATCAGAAATCTGGGCATGACTAGCTGTGTTCTCTGCTTCAGGAACTCTCACAAGGCTGCGCTTAAGGTGTCAGCTGGGGCCGTGGTCTCATCTGAAGGCTTGGCTGGGGAGATTTGCTTCCAAGCCCACTCCTGTAGTTGCTGGCTGGGTTCAGTTTCTCCTGGGTTATTTGTTCATCACAAGCTATTGGTAAAAGTTCTGCCCTATTCTTTGCTAAATGGGGCTCTCCACAGAGCATCTCACAACAGAGTGAGCATGCTAAAGGGAAAGAGAGGGTTCCAGCAAGAGACAGAGAGAGAGAGCTAGCAATATGGCAGTCATAGTCTTTGTAAGTTGGTCACAGAAGTAACATTCCATCACTTTGCCATATTCTATTTGTTGGAAGCAGATTATTCAGGGAGAGGAAATTCTACCTGGGCATGAGCAGATGGGGGTGGGACCACAGGGGCTGTCCTAAGTTGACTGAAATGGCCAGGCTTTTGTATTCCTGCATAGATCAGTCACCGGATGTGGACCATGTGGACAAGAGTGTGACCCTGGGCGTGGTGGTGCCTCACTACAGTAAAGGTAGTCCCTGGAGGCTGACACTGAAGGCTGTCTGCTGACAGTACTTCCATCAACTGGGTTAGGAAATCCTTCACTGAAAGGGGACGGGAGAGGCACGCTTTCAAATTCACCACCACTCCAGTCCACAGTCAGACTGCGGACACATTCAGACATGCATAGGGTTTGGCTTCATAGCAGATTCTGTTGATCTGTGAGTGGGAGGAAGAATGGGGAAGAGGAAATATTTCTTTTTAGTATCTGTATTTACAAGGAATGATTCTGCTTAATCGTATTCCTCCTCTTTATTTTTTTCTTTTTTGACCCCTGGGTTGGAACTTTTTTGAATGCTAAGCAGAAACTCTACCAGGGAATACAGTTGTACTGTAACAAGAAATATAAAAAAGGCATGAGTGTGAAGCCTTGGGCTGGGGCTCCTGCCCCCGCACCTCTCTCCGGTGAGTGTTTGAGGTTGCATCTCAGCAGGGCAACAACAGCACTGGACCTTGAGTTTTCCTTTCCCATCCTTCCTCTATATGGTCTATTTCACATCCCTTCTTTCCAATCTTCTTTGCAAACATACACCTCTTGGACACCTTGAATTGTGGACTCTAAGAAGCCAGGGGTGTAAGGCACCTTGGTGTTTCTCTAGAAGCATGGCCAGAAATGGGGCTTCTTCTGCAAGGGTGGAGTATGCTCAGGAGAGTGGGTTGAGCAGTGGGTAATGCAGGTAATGATGAGATCTCTGTTGGCCACTAGCTGCAATCTGGTCCCACAGGGTTTTCTGGAGAACCACAGAGTTGATTCTACTGGGATCCCAGAGGTCCAGCCTTTTGTACCCCTGTGTCAGCCAGTCAGTCATCAGCTGTGGTGGGCAGAATGGAAGAGTTTGAGGTGGGACAAGGGGCTAGTCTCTAATTTGTATGTGTATGTGCTCAGTCATGTCCAACTCTTTGTGACCCCATGGATTGTAGTCCACCCGTCTCCTCTGTCCACGGGACTGTCCTGGTAAGAATACTGGAGCAGGTTGCCATTTTCCTTCTCCAGAGAATCTTCCCCACCCAGGGATCAAACTTGCATCTCCTGCATGTCTTACACTGGCAGGTGGATTCTTTACCACCGAGCCACCTGGGAAGCCCAGCCTTTTGTTTGCTAGAGGACCATTCTCCTGAGAAGGGAGTAGATAGCGTTTACTAGTTGAAATTCTTCAGCTCCTGGGCAGATGAATCCACAACCAGTAAAGACCCCGGGGTATGGGCCGGGGTGAGGCACTGATAGAATCCAGGACAATTCTTTCTTATGTTGAATCACTATCTTCTTTCCTCTGATTTTTGTTCCTAGGGCAAATTTTCTCTCATGGAATAACGGAAAGGACAGCGCTGGGAATCACATAGAGGCAGACTGGAATCTAATTCTCATCCATTGGGAATTGGCCATCTTGGATAAATTATTTTTAGCCTCAGTTTGCCTGACTGGAAAATGTGTATGAAAATGCTTCCCTCATAGAGTTGTGGTAAGGACAGAATGGTGATATTTCTGAAATGCTTCTTGCAGTGCCTCCCCTTCTTTCCTCTTATGTATCCCCATTGTCACTACACAGAGCAGCCTCTTTCCCTCCCAGCACAGCCCTTCAGAGCCCTGCAGGCTTAGCCTTCTGCTTCCCTTGTTAATGAAGCCCTTTCTTCTTGCTCATGTGACGACCCTCTGGTCCCTGCTGTGTGCTCACTGCTGTCCTCTGGATGAATTCTGGTTCATCACCTTCCTTCTTACAGAGTGGTACCCAGAACTGAATTCAGTCTCCTTCCATTGGCCTGACAGGTGGAGGGCAGCAGAGCTGCACTGCCTTCTTGATTGTAACTCTTAGGGAGGCTATCCAAGGTTGCATTTGCTTTTGAAAACTTTAGAGGCTGCCCTTATGAGTAGATTTTTAGCTCTTAGGACATGCTAAAATATTTTCCTGACTCTTTCCCAGATGTCTTTGGAGATCTTCAGGCTTCTCCTCCATCTAGATTCCTCAGCCAGGCCTCTGGGCTTCCCGTCAACCTGGTATTGCACATTTCAGAGCCAGCTCCCATCCTTCTGGTATATGTGTGTTGCAGCCCAGATAGGGAAGTTAAAATCAGAATCAGGAAGTCTTTACATTGATGACTTAATGGAATCCCTGGGAGCTTTTAAAATTAGGCAAATTGAATTTGGAGATCTGACTTGTCTCTTAGAATCTCAGAGGCAGGCATGTATAGCTTGTATTAACTCCCCAAGTAACTTACTGAGTCTCCACCTTGAGACTCTCTGCTCTACAGCTTTTGCTTCTGGAAATGAGAGCTTTCCTTGTTGTTTAGTTGCTAAGTCGTGTGTGACTCTTTGTGACACCATGGATTGTAGCCCATCAGGCTTCTCTGTCCAAGGGATTTTCCAGGCAAGAATATTGGCATGGGTTCCCATTGCTTCCCAGGGGATCTTCCCGACCCAGGGATCTAACCTGGGTCTCCTGCCTTGCAAGCAGTTTCTTTACCATCTGAGCCACCAGGGAAGCCAATTCCCCATGTTACTTACTGAGCTGTTGTTTCTACCTTGAAACTCTGCTCTGCAGCTTCTGCTTCTGGAAATGAGAGCTTTTCTACTTGGGTGCTTGTCTACCTGCAGATGAACGATGTTGTGATAAAGCCCTGAAGCATCCAGATCTCTGCAGTGGCTCTAGAGCCATAGCTCTCTCGAAGGGCAAGTGGCATTTCCGGTCTGCCAATCTTTGCAATTTATGTTTGCTCCTCCCCCTTTCCTGACCACCCTGCTCCCACCAGCTGCCTGGAACCTGATGGCGGGCATGGGGTGGGGTGGGGTGGGGTGGGGAGGTGCTGCCTGAATACGCAGGCCTTTATCTCTCCCCTCTCTAACATCCTCCAGGGATAGACCTGGAGGGAAATCTCTCATGTTTCAAAGAATAAATCTGTAAAAGAGGCAACATTTCCAGAGCAGCAAATCTTTGCTCACGGTGTGTGGGCATGCATGTGTGCATATGTGTGTCCGAAATCCATGCTCTGTGTGTGTATCTGTGTCTGCAGAGAGGAGAATGGAGTTGATAGCATTAAAGAGCCTTTTAATTTCTGAAAAGTGAAATCACAAGAAGGAAGGAAGCACTCAGGAAAGCAAGGAGTGGGGGCATCACACTGATGGAAGAAAGAGAATGGAGCTGAGGGAAGGGGCATGCTGAGCAGAAAGCATCCCCAGTTTGATCTGTTGCCCTGGTACATCTGCACAGTTCTTCAGCAGCCATGCCAGGTCAGAACAAGCTGCCCTCCTCATTATTGGGTACTGTCTCTCAATTGCTTTGGGGAGGTGGAAGTGAAACGGGGTGGAGGGGAAGGGGCAGGACATAACCTTTAAAAGAATGACATGGTCCAAGGACATGACACAACCTGATTAGAACCAAGTAGGTCTAAGATGGCAGTTGAGTTAACTTCTGCTAGACTTAAAAAGAAATTATTATGTTTGGCTGTCCTGGGTCTTTGTTGCTGCACGGGCTGCTCTCTAGTTGTGGTGTGCAGGCTTCTCATCGCAGTGGCTTCTCTTGTTGCAGAGCACAGGCTCCAGGGCACACAGACCCAGTAGCTGCAGCTCCCAGGCTCTAGGACACAGGCTTGGTAGTTGTTTGGTGCATGGACCTAGTTACTCTGTGGCATGTTGGATCTTCCCAGATCAGGGATGGAACCCGTGTCTCCTGCGCTGGCAGGCGGATTCTTTACCACTGAACCACTAAGGAAACCTTCCACTAGACCTTGAGCCTCAGTGTACTCTCATTGTAACACATCAGCGAGCTCAACGGCACACCCACAGGCTTGATGACCATTCCAAGGCTGACCATAAAGGTCAAAAAGTGGGTGGTATCCCAATTCCTGGAAACACCCACCCCTTCCCTAAAATAACTGGAATACTCCTCCTACTCATTAACCTATGAAATTACCCATCCCAATAAAAGCTGACAACCCCATACCCTCATGTTTCTTTTGCCTTCTGAGATGGTCCACACTTTGTCTGTGGAGTGTTTTTTCTAAATAAACCCACCTCATACCTATCACTTTGTCTCTCAATGAATTCTTTCTGTGATGAGATGTCAAGAACCTGAGCTTCATTAAGTCCTGAGACCAGGTGAGATCTCAGTTAAAAGACTATGGGTTCAAGACACAATCTGAGTTGCTCATTCTCAGCAGGTACTCCTGCCTATCCTTGGGTGCTGAGCCCCCTGGCCAGTCCATCATTGGACTTTGTTTTCTCAGATACTGTGTTATATTTCCTCTCTATTGTCCAGAGGAAATGACCAGAGGAAAACCTTGGAGAAGACACTGAATCAACTTTAATTCTCCAAACAGTTTTCTGGAAAGTTGTGAATGAAAGCAAAACTCTTCCAGGCCAATAACCAATGAGTTCACTACCCAGCCCCAAACAGAGCCCAGATGCATGGAGATGGCAAAATCACTGGGCTGAAATCCAGTTCATTGGCTCTGGTTCTTGTGAGTGTGACTGAGACTGGGTGCAGTGGAAGTCAGCCAGGGGACAAAGTTAATTATGATGAGGGGGTCCTGTGGAAAACAGGGGACTCACTGTGCCACAGGATTGCTAATGACTGATTTTGGACCACACTTGATCCCTCATGATTGAGGGGAGAGGAGCAATACGGACTGAATTGAATTGAAAACCACTGAGAGTTCTTAAACCTTAGTTTTTAGCCTCCCCTCTCCCACAAGTGAATATGATGGAAGAAAGGCTCCAAAGGCTCTCCATAAACATCATGGGTCTGGCTGTTTAATGTGCAGAGTCTGCAAAGAGCATGTATCCTTTTAACAACAAGTGGGATGTTTCTGCAACTGTGATGTCAGGCAGAGGTGGAGTGGAGGGAAGGATAGAGGGCTCATAGGAAGGAAGAATAAGGAGGTATTTTGGAGTTTATTGCTAAAGAGAAGATATGGGTTCAGAGACAGAATGAGGGAACACAGGGGAAGAAGAACACACTTCCTGAGCTGGGAAGCAGCCAAGAGGTTCAACTAGGTTTCCAGAAACAGGGATTTCTGTCCAAACCAACAGATGGGCCACTGCCTGTGAGAAGGATCTTAATCTGGAGGCACAGGTGAGTAGATCGAGGCTCAGCAGCATGAGTCCTCACTTCCCCAGGCACAGAAGAGGCTGGCACAGCACCCTGGCTCTGCTTAGACCATGAGGGAGGTCAGGCGGATGCACAGTGATGCCCCCAAACTGCAGCCAGAGCTGAACTTGTGGGCTACAAGAAGGGACACAAGAAAACTCCCAGAAGTGTTTGTTTGATGCTTTAAAGCCACGTGATGGTGGCTAAGTCATGTGGTATCATATGTATTGTGACTTTGTTTCAGTTGCATGGAATTGTGGCCTTAGATTCCATGCATGTCATGTCAACAACACATGTGGAAAAAGTTATGAGATGCCTCACCCCAAGCATGTTGTCCAGGAAGGGTCACCTGCATTCAACCTTCTTTATTTCCACTTTGGTTCACATTGGATCCTTGGGTGATGGCAAAATGGTATTCAAGGCAAGGATCAGAGGAAACATCATTGAAGAATTCTTCTGGCTTAGAGAGGCAGTTTTTTCCCCAGCTTTTATTCAACCAAAGCTTTTGCTGAGCTAACCTGATACTATTCTATTTATTGTTTTGAGTCTCATCTCTTTTTACTTCTTTCCATGGTCAACACCCAGGGTGCTCACTTATTACAGTGCCTGGTTCATGCCATAATGTAAGCTTACATAATGTAGGCGCAGTATTGCCAAATCTTCCAATATTTCAATAGCAAGTGAAGCAGTGTTCACAAGTTAGAAATCACCTCTGGTTCATTCGTTCACTCAGCAAATGTTTATCAAACACCTGGCCCCTTCCAGTTACTGAGGTACAGTGGTAAACAAAATCTGTAAGGTTCTCCATTTATGGAACTCATTCAAGAGGGGGAAGTTGATATGTTTGTGAAGACATAGGTTAGCAAATCACCCAATGTACACTTCGGGATAAGGATCCATGCTGTGAAGGAACTTGAACAGGATGATGGGCTAGAAGGATGTGGAGGGGTGACTGCTCTGGAAAGATGTGTGATCGGCTTGGTGAGAAGGAGGCTGCCACATCCAAATCTGAAGGAGAAAGCCCTTCAGACAAGGGGTAGAGGTAAGTAAGCCTCAAGACTTGGAGTGTTCAGAAACTGAAAGATGGTGGAGTCGGTGCTGTGCACAAAGAGGTTGGGAAATAAGAGGTTTCTGAGTCAACCTTGCCAAGCAAATCTTTTGCTATTTTAGAGGGTGCTCTGGCCTCCTTTAAAGGCTCCTGGAGGCCACGGGTACATGGATCTGGTGGCTTCATGTTGCAGTGAGGAAGAACCTCGGAAGGGGGAGCTGGGAGAAGCCTGCTTGGGGGTTGGACACACTTTCCCTCAAGCGTGTGGGCACTTTCTTCCCAAAACCTATGTCTCCACCTCAGGCTTGGTAGGTGTAGGGAGACAGAGACAGAAAGGCATTCCATAAGTAGACTGAACCTTCTGAATTAGTTTTAGCGAGACTTGCATTTAGGTTCAGACACGTAGCCTGGTGGCTGTGGAGAGTCCAACGGCCGCCACGTTGTCTCAGAGGAGGATCCCGCGGGCCTGGGGACAGCTCTGTTTTGTAGGCACGTTTCTGGCTTCTATTTTAGGGAGGTAATTTTTCCTGAGATGCTCACTATTTACAGATTCCAGATCACTGCCCAGTCTGCAAACCTATGAAGCCAGTTGGTATGTGGGGAGAGCAGCCTGGGAGAAGCAAGCTGCAAAGCAGAAGTGTGCAAAATCACCTCACCCAGCATTGGGGATGGTGCATTCAGGCCACAAATCAAGCCCAGACACCCCCCTCCCCCCACCCCTAGCCTTGGGGCAGAGGTGGGTTCTCTGGGCCTATGGTCCTCAATCAGGCTGTCTCTATCAGAGCTAGGTCAAAGTCAATTTAAAAAAGAACTATTATAGAAACCATATGTTTGTGTGAAAATGTGTTGCCCTTTTTTTCCTCCTCCTGTGACTTGTAGAATGTGTTGCCCTTTTCCTTGTAGCTTTTCTGACTTGGAAACAATGTGATTCTCTGAGGGAAGATTACTTTTCAAGCAGTGCAAATCTGGTAAAAAGGCAGATTCATTGTGGGTGTGAATTGTAGACTTGCTAACCATAGTCCCTTGTATTTTTGTTTATTTTATTTTGTTATTTTTCTGGAAGTATGGTTGCCTTGCAATGTTATGTTAATTCCTACTGTACAGCAAGGTGAATCATCTATATACATCCCCTCTCTTTTGGATTTCCTTCTCATTTACAACAGTCCCCTTTAAACTGGTGGTGTTTGAGGACTTATTGGTCACTATAATGAGACAGGCAGCCCCAGAATGTAAAATATTCCTATAAATTTTATGGGCTCCCCAAAGAAAACTGCCTTAATATTTTATTTACTAAGTTCACTTTTCTCCCCATTGATATAATTATAAATCTGAGCTCTCAAGGTCCCAGGTTTAAAACCAGCCATTTAAACGTTTGTTCATCACATCCTTAGAGATGCCCTCTTCCCCCAGCTTCTTTCCTGGGCTTTTGGGAGATAATATCTTTGTCTATACTCCAATTCTTACTGAACTTTGAGGTATATGAGCCAACATATCCCCTTTGCCTGCTTGAGCCAGATTGTTGTTGTCATTTGCAAGTCAAGGAATCCTAAAATTCATAGGACTTATCACCAAAGTGATGATAAATAAGATTGGCCTCCAGTTAGATGATTCAGAAGGCCCAGCAAGAACTTGAAGTATTGTTGCATATATTAACGATATTTCCTTCCTTATTTTTGTATTCTTGGTGCTCTGGCATCTTTTGATACATTGCCTGGGGAGGGACTGCCCCTCTCAGGGCTGGCAGGTCTTAGCAATGGCAAAGGACTTGCCCAGAAACAGGCCTTTCAAGTGCAAACTCACCAATCCAGAGCCCACCCTCTAAACTGTTTCTTTTATCTGGCTCTTGTACTCTAGGAGGTGATATACCTCTTTCCTGTTTATCTATGATCAGGCACTGGATAACGAGAGAGACCCAGTACCCCAGAACCCATTGAAATTGTTCGAACTAGGCAATCCTAAGCCTACTTTGGCTTCCCGGGTGGCGCTAGTGGTAAAGAATCTGCCTGCCAATGCTGGAGCTGTAAGAGACATGGGTTCAATCCCCTGGTCGGGAAGATCCCTCAGAGGAGAGGGCATGGCAACCCACTCCAGTATTCTTGCCTGGAGAATCCCATGGACAGAGGAGTCTGGCAGGCTGCAGTCCATATGGCCACACAGAGTTGGATACGACTGAAGCAGCTTAGCATGCACAAGTCTACTTACCCTGTCCTGCTTTGTTTTTCTAGTGGAAGGCACAACAAAGTTCTCACCCACCCTTTCCCCTTGATCCTTCTGCTCCTGTTGGACCCTGGTTCTCCTCTGCATGACCCTGCATGGTGCATCACTCCTTCCTACTGGGAATTGTGAATGACAAACTGTTTCCCCCCGCCACCCCCACTGCAGGTCATCTCCTGAGCTGTTGGCCTCATCATACCTGAAAAATAATAAAATCTGCTTTTCAAACACTGCCATGAATTTCAGATACTGCAGTAGGTATACTGTGGATGCCGGATACAACCATTTTCATGAATATTTTGGGGCTAGGAGCAGAGAATGTCTGTTGTTAAATTCCATTTTGCTTTTGTTCAGAGGGCGTTAATGAGCATCAAAGCCATTTATCCTGAAAAGATGGCATAGCAATAGATAATGATGGTTGGGACTCTGTGCTTTTCATCAGAATTTTTTTTTCTTTTTGCTTTTTATTTTATAGAGGGGCTTCCCTGGTGGCTTAGATAGTAAAGAATCTGCTTGCAATGCGGGAGACCCGGGTTTGATCCCAGGGTCAGGAAGATCTCCCTGGAGAAGGGAATGGCTACCCAGTCTAGTATTCTTGCCTGGACAATTCCATGGACAGAAGAGCCTGGTGGGTCATAGTCCATGGGGTCATAAAGAGTTGGACATGACTGAGCAACAATTATAGCTGATTAGCAATGTTCTGATAGTTTCAGGGGACAGCATAGGGACTCAGCCATACATATACATGTATCCATTCTTTCCCAAACTCCCCTGCCATCCAGGCTGTCACACAACATTGACCAGAGTTCCCTGTGCTGTACAGTAGGACCTTGTTGGTTATCTATTTTATTTTTTTTTTAATTTTATTTTATTTTTAAACTTTACATAACTGTATTAGATTTGCCAAATATCAAAATGAATCCACCACAGGTATACATGTGTTCCCCATCCTGAACCCTCCTCCCTCCTCCCTCCCCATTCCATCCCTCTGGGTCGTCCCAGTGCACCAGCCCCAAGCATCCAGTATCGTGCATCGAACCTGGACTGGCATCTCATTTCATACATGATATTTTACATGTTTCAATGCCATTCTCCCAAATCTTCCCACCCTCTCCCTCTCCCACAGAGTCCATAAGACTGTTCTATACATCAGTGTCTCTTTTGCTGTCTCGTACACAGGGTTATTGTTACCTTCTTTCTAAATTCCATATATATGCATTAGTATACTGTATTGGTGTTTTTCTTTCTGGCTTACTTCACTCTGTATAATAGGCTCCAGTTTCATCCTCCTCATTAGAACTGATTCAAATGTATTCTTTTTAATGGCTGAATAATACTCCATTGTGTATATGTACCACAGCTTTCTTATCCATTCATCTGCTGATGGACATCTAGGTTGCTTCCATGTCCTGGCTATTATAAACATTGCTGCGATGAACATTGGGGTACTCGTGTCTCTTTCCCTTCTGGTTTTCTCAGTGTGTATGCCCAGCAGTGGGATTGCTGGATCATAAGGCATGTCTATTTCCAGTTTTTTAAGGAATCTCCACACTGTTCTCCATAGTGGCTGTACTAGTTTGCATTCCCACCAACAGTGTAAGAGGGTTCCCTTTTCTCCACACCCTCTCCAGTTTTGGATCGCAGCCATTCTGACTGGTGTGAAATGGTACCTCATAGTGGTTTTGATTTGCATTTCTCTGATAATGAGTGATGTTGAGCATCTTTTCATGTGTTTGTTAGCCATCTGTATGTCTTCTTTGGAGAAATGTCTATTTAGTTCTTTGGCCCATTTTTTGATTGGGTCATTGATTTTTCTGGAGTTGAGCTGTAGGAGTTGCTTGTATATTCTCGAGATTAGTTGTTTGTCAGTTGCTTCATTTGCTATTATCTTCTCCCATTCTGAAGGCTGTCTTTTCACCTTGCTAATAGTTTCCTTTGATGTGCAGAAGCTTTTAAGGTTAATTAGGTCCCATTTGTTTATTTTTGCTTTTATTTCCAATATTCTGGGAGGTGGGTCATAGAGGATCCTGCTGTGATGTATGTCAGAGAGTGTTTTGCCTATGTTCTCCTCTAGGAGTTTTATAGTTTCTGGTCTTACGTTTAGATCTTTAATCCATTTTGAGTTTATTTTTGTGTATGGTGTTAGAAAGTGTTCTAGTTTCATTCTTTTACAAGTGGTTGACCAGAGTTCCCAGCACCACTTGTTAAAGAGATTGTCTTTAATCCATTGTATATTCTTGCCTCCTTTGTCGAAGATAAGGTGTCCATATGTGCGTGGATTTATCTCTGGGCTTTCTATTTTGTTCCATTGATCTATATTTCTGTCTTTGTGCCAGTACCATACTGTCTTGATAACTGTGGCTTTGTAGTAGAGCCTGAAGTCAGGTAGGTTGATTCCTCCAGTTCCATTCTTCTTTCTCAAGATCGCTTTGGCTATTCGAGGTTTTTTGTTTTTCCATACAAATTGTGAAATTATTTGTTCTAGCTCTGTGAAGAATGCTGTTGGTAGCTTGATAGGGATTGCATTGAATCTATAGATTGCTTTGGGTAGTATACTCATTTTCACTATATTGATTCTTCCAATCCATGAACATGGTATATTTCTCCATCTGTTAGTGTCCTCTTTGATTTCTTTCACCAGTGTTTTATAGTTTTCTATATATAGGTCTTTAGATTCTTTAGGTAGATATATTCCTAAGTATTTTATTCTTTCCGTTGCAATGGTGAATGGAATTGTTTCCTTAATTTCTCTTTCTGTTTTCTCATTATTAGTGAATAGGAATGCAAGGGATTTCTGTGTGTTGATTTTATATCCTGCAACTTTACTATAGTCATTGATTAGTTCTAGTAATTTTCTGGTGGAGTCTTTAGGGTTTTCTATGTAGAGGATCATGTCACCTGCAAACAGTGAGAGCTTTACTTCTTCTTTTCCAATTTGGATTCCTTTTATTTCTTTTTCTGCTCTGATTGCTGTGGCCAAAACTTCCAAAACTATGTTGAATAGTAATGGTGAAAGTGGGCACCCTTGTCTTGTTCCTGACTTTAGAGGAAATGCTTTCAATTTTTCACCATTGAGGATAATGTTTGCTGTGGGTTTGTTATATATAGCTTTGATTATGTTGAGGTATGTTCCTTCTATTCCTGCTTTCTGGAGAGTTTTGATCATAAATGGATGTTGAATTTTGTCAAAGGCTTTCTCTGCATCTATTGAGATAATCATATGGTTTTTATTTTTCAATTTGTTAATGTGGTGTATTACATTGATTGATTTGCGGATATTGAAGAATCCTTGCATCCCTGGGATAAAGCCCACTTGGTCATGGTGTATGATCTTTTTAATGTGTTGTTGGATTCTGATTGCTAGAATTTTGTTAAGGATTTTTGCATCTATGTTCATCAGTGATATTGGCCTGTAGTTTTCTTTTTTTGTGGGATCTTTGTCAGGTTTTGGTATTAGGGTGATGGTGGCCTCATAGAATGAGTTTGGAAGTTTACCATCCTCTGCAATTTTCTGGAAGAGTTTGAGCAGGATAGGTGTTAGCTCTTCTCTAAATTTTTGGTAGAATTCAGGTGTGAAGAACTGGACCTGGGCTTTTGTTTGCTGGAAGATTTTTTTATTACAGTTTCAATTTCCGTGCTTGTGATGGGTCTGTTAAGATTTTCTATTTCTTCCTGATCGAGTTTTGGAAAGTTGTACTTTTCTAAGAATTTGTCCATTTCTTCCTCGTTGTCCATTTTATTGGCATATAATTGTTGATAGTAGTCTCTTATGATCCTTTGTATTTCTGTGTTGTCTGTTGTGATCTCTCCATTTTCATTTCTAATTTTATTGATTTGATTTTTCTCCCTTTGTTTCTTGATGAGTCTGGCTAATGGTTTGTCAATTTTATTTATCCTTTCAAAGAACCAGCTTTTGGTTTTGTTGATTTTTGCTATGGTCTCTTTTGTTTCTTTTGCATTTATTTCTGCTCTAATTTTTAAGATTTCTTTCCTTCTACTAACCCTGGGGTTCTTCATTTCTTCCTTTTCTAGTTGCTTTAGGTGTAGAGTTAGGTTATTTATTTGACTTTTTTCTTGTTTCTTGAGGTGTGCCTGTATTGCTATGAACTTTCCCCTTAGGACTGCTTTTACCGTGTCCCACAGGTTTTGGGTTGTTGTGTTTTCATTTTCATTCATTTCTATGCATATTTTGATTTCTTTTTTGATTTCTTCTGTGATTTGTTGGTTATTCAGCAGCGTGTTGTTCAGCCTCCATATGTTGGATTTTTTAATAGTTTTTCTCCTGTAATTGAGATCTAATCTTACTGCATTGTGGTCAGAAAAGATGCTTGGAATGATTTCTATTTTTTTGAATTGACCAAGGCTAGCTTTATGGCCTAGGATGTGATCTATCCTGGAGAAGGTTCCATGTGTGCTTGAGAAGAAGGTGAAATTCATTGTTTTGGGATGAAATGTCCTATAGATATCAATTAGGTCTAACTGGTCTATTGTATCGTTTAAAGTTTGTGTTTCCTTGTTAATTTTCTGTTTAGTTGATCTATCCATAGGTGTGAGTGGGGTATTAAAGTCTCCCACTATTATTGTGTTATTGTTAATTTCTTCTTTCATACTTGTTAGCATTTGTCTTACATACTGCGGTGCTCCCGTGTTGGGTGCATATATATTTATAATTGTTATATCTTCTTCTTGGATTGATCCTTTGATCATTATGTAGTGACCATCTTTGTCTCTTTTCACAGCCTTTGTTTTAAAGTCTATTTTATCTGATATGAGTATTGCTACTCCTGCTTTCTTTTGGTCCCTATTCGTATGGAAAATCTTTTTCCAGCCCTTCACTTTCAGTCTGTATGTGTCCCCTGTTTTGAGGTGGGTCTCTTGTAGACAACATATGCAGGGGTCTTGTTTTTGTATCCATTCAGCCAGTCTTTGTCTTTTGGTTGGGGCATTCAACCCATTTACGTTTAAGGTAATTACCGATAAGTATGACCCCGTTGCCATTTACTTTATTGTTTTGGGTTCGAATTTATACACAATTTTTGTGTTTCCTGTCTAGAGAATATCCTTTAGTATTTGTTGGAGAGCTGGTTTGGTGGTGCAGAATTCTCTCAGCTTTTGCTTGTCTGAAAAGCTTTTGATTTCTCCTTCATACTTGAATGAGATCCTTGCTGGGTACAATAATCTGGGCTGTAGGTTATTTTCTTTCATCATTTTAAGTATGTCTTGCCATTCCCTCCTGGCTTGAAGAGTTTCTATTGAAAGATCAGCTGTTATCCTTATGGGAATTCCCTTGTGTGTTATTTGTTGTTTTTCCCTTGCTGCTTTTAATATTTGTTCTTTGTGTTTGATCTTTGTTAATTTGATTAATATGTGTCTTGGGGTGTTTCGCCTTGGGTTTATCCTGTTTGGGACTCTCTGGGTTTCTTGGACTTGGGTGATTATTTCCTTCCCCATTTTAGGGAAGTTTTCAACTATTATCTCCTCAAGTATTTTCTCATGGTCTTTCTTTTTGTCTTCTTCTTCTGGGATCCCTATGATTCGAATGTTGTAGCGTTTAATATTGTCCTGGAGGTCTCTGAGATTGTCCTCATTTCTTTTAATTCGTTTTTCTTTTATCCTCTCTGATTCATTTATTTCTACCATTCTATCTTCTAATTCACTAATCCTATCTTCTGCCTCTGTTAGTCTACTATTTGTTGCCTCCAGAGTGTTTTTAATTTCACTTATTGCATTATTCATTATATATTGACTCTTTTTTATTTCTTCTAAGTCCTTGTTAAACCTTTCTTGCGTCTTCTCAATCCTTGCCTCCAGGCTATTTATCTGTGATTCCATTTTAATTTCAAGATTTTGGATCAATTTCACTATCATTATTCGGAATTCTTTATCAGGTAGATTCCCTATCTCTTCCTCTTTGGTTTGGTTTGGTGGGCATTTATCCTGTTCCTTTATCTGCTGGCTATTCCTCTGTCTCTTCATCTTGTTTAAATTGCTGAGTTTGGGGTGTCCTTTCTGTATTCTGGCAGTTTGTGGAGTTCTCTTTATTGTGGCGTTTCCTCGCTGTGTGTGGGTTTGTACAGGTGGCTTGTCAAGGTTTCCTGGTTAGGGAAGCTTGTGTCGATGTTCTGGTGGATGGAGCTGTATTTCTTCTCTCTGGAGTGTAATGAAATGTCCAGTAATGAGTTATGAGATGTCTATGGTTTTGGGGTGACTTTGGGCAGCCTGTATCTTGAAGCTCAGGGCTGTGTTCCTTTGTTGCTGGAGAATTTGCTTGGTATGTCTTGCCCTGGAACTTGTTGGCCCTTGTGTGGTGCTTGGTTTCAGTGTCGGTATGGAGGCGTTTGATGAGCTCCTGTCAATTAATGTTCCTTGGAGTCAGGAGTTCCCTGGAGTCAGGGTTTGGACTTAAGCCTCCTACTTCCAGTTATCGGTCTTAATTTTACAGTAGTTTCAAAACTTCTCCTTCTATACAGCACCACTGATAAAACATCTACGTTAAAGATGAAAAGTTTCTCTACTGTGAGGGTCACTCAGAGAGGTTCACAGCGTTACATGGAGAAGAGAAGTGGGAGGAGGGAGTTAGAGGTGACCCAAATGAGATGAGGTGGAATCAATAGTGGAGAGAGTGGGCTATCCAGTAGTCACTTCCTTATGTGCACTCCACAACTGGACCGCTCAGAGATGTTCACGGAGTTATACAGGGAAGAGAAGAAGGAGGCAGGAGACAGAGGTGGCCAGAAGGATAAAAGGGGGAAATGAAAAGGAGGGAGACAGATCCAGCCAGTAATCAGTTCCTTAAGTGTTCTCCACCGTCTGGAACACACAGAAATTCACAGAGTTGGGTAGAGTAGAGAGGGGTTAGGGAGGAGATACAGGTGACCTGGTGGAGAAAATGGAGAGTCCAAAGGGAGAGAGAGCAGTCAAGCCAGTAATCTCGTACACTAGTGAAAAATGGGTCCTGAAGATTGGGTTCTTAAAGGTACAAAATTGGTAACAAATACATAAAAACAAAAATTAGAAATCTAGAGTAGAGTTTGGAATTTCAAAAATGCGATGTTAATGAAAAGAAGAAGGAAAAGAAAGAGAGAAAAAACGAACAAAGAAAAACAAACAAGGTCGTGAAAGTAATAAAGAAACTACAGGTACAAAATTGATAACTAATACCAAAAAGCAAAAATTAAAAATCTAGAGTAGAGTTTGGAATTTCAAAAATACAACGTTAAAAAAAAAAAAAAAAGAAGAAGAAGAAGAAAAATAAAGAGAGAAAACAAACAAACCAACAAAAACAATGTCGCAAAAATTATAAAGAAAATACAGGTACAAAATTGATATCAAATACCAAAAAGCATAAATTAAAAATCTTGAGTAGAGTTTGGAATTGCAGATATACGATGTTATATAAAAGAAGAAGAGAAAGAAACAGAGGAAAAAAAAAAGTCACAGAAATTATGAAAAAAACTATAGGTACAAAATTGATAGCATATATCAAAAGGCTAAAATTAAAAATCTAGAGTACAGTTTGGAATTTCAAAAATACAATGTTAAAGAAAAGAAGAAAAAGAAAAAAGAAAAAAAAAAAAACCACGGTCAAAAAATTATAAAATATATATATGAAGTTTGCTGAAGAAGAAAAAAAAAATAGGGTCTTTTTTTTTTTTTTTTTTTGCAAAGTAATAGTTATAAAAGTGAAAATTAAAGGACAATAGAGGACTTAAAAATTTTTTTTCTTTTTTAATTAAAAAAAAAAGAAAGAAAGATTGATCGTAAAAATAGTAAAAATATATCTAGGTCTTTCTCTGGTTTTGTTGTGAGTATTGTGGGTTCAGTTCATTTTTGGCAGTTCCTTAGTCCGACTTATATTTCTCAAGATCTATAGGCCCCTTCCTATGTAATCCGTAGTAACCACAGGGTTTTAATCTATGGCCTGTAGCTTCCAAGGCGTTTCCCTCTGTTACAGCTTCTTCTGTTTGCTGGTCTCTTCAGTGTCTGGTTCCCGCCCTGACACAAAGGGGATGGTTGAGGACACTATTTTTTTTTTTTTTTTTTAAATTTAGGCTCACTTGTTCAGCCGCTCTGTGGGGAGGGAGGGAGGGATGCTGCAAACAGATAACACTGGCGTGCTCTCGCAGTGCCTCAGCCACACTGGGTCTGCCCCCGCTCACGGCGTGTGTAGCCTCCGTGCCCACACTGCTCGGGCTCTAGGTTGTTCCGCCGGGAACAATCAGAGGCCGGCCCTGGGCTGAGCTCCCAGGTCCAAGCTGCTCAGGTTCAGGCACTCGGGTAGTCCTCAGAGGCGCAGACTCGGTTGGGCCTGCGTTTTGTGCTCTTCCCAGATCCGAGCAGCTCAGGTGATGTGTTTGGCGGGCGCCAATGCTGCGACTTATCGCCTCCCCGCCACTCGGTTATCTGGGTGTAAAACCGGCGCACCTTCTCAGGCAGATGTTGACCGTCCAGACCCCCAAGAAGTTTTAGTTAGCAGATCTATTTTAAATATAGTAGTGTGTACATATTGATCCCAAACTCCATAACCCTTACCACCATCCTTACCCCGTGGCAATCATAGTTCTCTAAGTCTGTGTGAGTCTGTTTCTGTTTTTTAAATAAGTTCATTTGTATCCTTTCTTTTTAGATTGTGCATATAAGAGAGGTCCTATGATATTTCTCCTTCTCTGTCTGACTTACTTCACTCAGTATGTTGTTGTTGTTGTTGTTCAGTCACTAAGTCATGTCTAACACTTTGCGACCCCATAGACTGCAGCCCACCAGGCTTCTGTGTCCTTCACTATCTCCCAAGAGTTTGCTCAAACTCTTGTCTGTTGAGCTGGTGATGCTATCCAACCATCTCATCCTCTGTGGCCCCCTTCTCCTCCTGCTCTCAATCTTTCCCAGCATCAGGATCTTTTCCGATGAGTAGTCTCGTCACATGAGGCTGCCAAAGTATTGGAGCTTCAGCTTCAGCATCAGTCCTTCCAATGAATATTCAGGGTTAATTTCCTTTAGGATTGACTGATTTGCTCACTCAGTATGACAGTCTCTAAGTTCATCAGTGTTGCTGCAAATGGCATTATTTCATTCTTTTTATTGGATGAGTAGTATTCTGTTGCATATACGGACATTTAGATTTGTTGTATTTTATCTTCTGCTTTTAGTGGAGGTGGCAGGGAGGTGGAAAAAAGTCTAAATAAGTGCAAATGGTGATGCAGAAGTTTTATGGCTCTGTTTTTTATCCTAGCAGCACTCTGAGGGTACAAACATGATAGAAAGATATTATATCAATTTGTTTCACAAATTTTAAAATATCAATTTTCATCTAAGGATTTTTTGTAATCGTATATGGTTTAAGAGCCAGAATAGTGCCATCATTCATCTGCTTCCCACCATCCAAGACTAAAAGTCCCACCATCTCCAAATCCTCTACTTTGTTCTATTTGTTGGTCTCTTGACTCCGTTTTAGGTCCGGGAAGATTAACAGGTCAAGCAGAGTAGGTAAGTAAGGACCTTTGTGTATAACTAGGAATTCTAAACACATGGTCACCTATTCTGGAGGGCTGAAATCTGGAATTCATTCATTTTCACATTCATTTATTTGTAATGAGGTGCCTATCAGAGATTGAATGTTAAATTTTTTAAAGCTGGAAAACTAACATTTTGGGTATTGCAAGAAGTTTCTGAATTATGTTTATATAAAGCCTCTGTGAGAGTCTGGGTCCTTGGTTTTAAGAAAAAGAAACCAAGGCTGAATAGCTTAGGCTGAAAACGAGTTATTTGAAGGATAATGGAAGGATATCAGCTCACAGAACTGACGGTGAAAGCTCACAGGAAAGAACTCAGCTTGTAGAATGGGCAGAAGCCCATCAGCCCAGGATGTGGGGCCATCATTTCAGGACATGCTGCTGTTGCTGGACTTGACCGCTACTGGACACAGCTACCACCATTGGACGCAGCCAATTTTGTTGAACCTCTTCTGCTCCTTGAGCTGTTGCCTTGTGTATTTGGCTACAATGGACATAGTGCTTGTGATACTGTGATTTATAAAAAGAAATACATATTTGGTTTTGTTTCTTGTTCTTGGCACAGAGCTCCTAAAACCCATGGTATTTCTTAAATGGTGAGAATGATAAAGGGATCTTTTACCATGTTGATGAGATGACTTTGGGAAATTCTCTAAGTAACTGAAGAAGGAAGGGGGACTGTTGCCAGAGGAACAATCATGAGATTCACATTAAAAAATCAGAGTCTATTCTGGTGAGAACAAATTGATGCTCTTCCATGATGGTAGGAGTTTAAAATAAACCATATCTATAAGCTCGTCTCCTGGGGGTACAGTGCCCTGTAAGGATTCTGAGTAGGGTGTTGCTGGGGAGCTGAAAGAGGTTATCTTTCAGTTTTTCCATTGAATGAGGGCATTTGTCTCCTTCTTTAGGTTATGATGATGCTGATAAGATGGAGGAATACTCTGCAGAGAAGCAGAGGCTCTTGGAGAGAGAGGTTATGACTGTAAGAGAGGAGTCCTTCAAGGAGGTGGTGTTAGTCGCCCAGTCGTGTCCAACTCTATGACCCCATGGACTGTAGTCTGCCAGGCTCCTCTGTCTATGAAATTCTCCAGGCAAGAATACTGGAGCGGGTTGCCTTGCTCTTCTCCAGAGGATCTTCCCCACCCAGGGATCGAATTGCAGGCAGATTCTTTGCCATCTGAGCCACCAGGGAAGCCCCTGGATGGGGTAAGTAGGGATGAACTCCAGCATAAAGCGATGGGTTGGCTAAGATAGGACCAGGCAGAACGATTCGTTCATTTCAACAGGAGTGAGGGGAGAGCAGGTGGGTACAGTTCTTTCTCATTTTCTCCTGTTTTTTTTTTTTTTTTTTTTTTTTGCAGTGAAATGGAGCATGAAGTTTTCAACTAAAAATGGAGATGGGGAGAGAAGCTATTAGAGGAGATAATAGAGTTATTGAGGAGAGACAAAGTGGTGTAAAATAGTGTCTTGAAAAGCCGCAAAACCAATTTCCTATGGAAACGTTGCATGATTGCTGGGCAGCTTGCTTGATCATGAGTTTTCCTCTGTGTATGTCTAGCTGTACAGTGCAGGCATGGAGCTGGAAGAATCCTGACTAACTCACAGAATCCGTGGGGAAACCAGGTATGGGAAAATAGGCAGTAACCAATGGAGACGCAGCAGAAGGAACATGGAGGTCAGAGCGTGGCCACTGCCACTGGTATATATGCTACTGCCCTGCGTGTGCTGTCAATGGACACAGTCGTCACTGGACTCTGTAGCCACTGCAGATGGGTTCCAGGGCTGTAAAACTTTGTCAGCTACTACAGAGCTAACCTGACCTTTGCTCTTGGTGTTACTCATTCATGATTTAAAGTATTGACTGGGACTGAACCAGGATCACCACTAGCCTAACTAAAACCTTCTCATAAACTCCTCTGCCAGAGTTTTGTTATAATAAATGTACAAATGAGGAATGACTACAATGTACGTGATACATCCTGGAGCTAAGCAGTGTCAAAACAGACAGTGGCAGCCCTGGACTCTTGTGTGCTCTTGATTTGGTTGCCAAGGTGTGGAAAGGATGAGATCGTTCAAGTTTAGCATTTGTGGACCTGCACAAGGGATTCCCTTGAACAGGGAAGGAGCTTTGGATCCTGGTCAGCAGTCAAATAAAAATGTCCAATATGCTTCCATAGTTTAGGTAAGTCCTTTTAAAGACATTATTGAAGCACAGTGGTTTTCAATGTGTTAATTTCTACCATATAGTAAAGTGATTCAGTTGTACATATTATTCTTTCCCATTATGGTTTATCACGGGATATTGAACACAGTCCCCTGTTCTATAGAGTAGGGCCTTCTTTATCTGTCTTATATATAACAGTTTACATCTGCTAATCCCAGACTCCCTATCCATCCCTTTCCCCGACCCCTCCCCCTTGGCAACCACAAATCTGTTCTCTGCATCTATGAGTCTTTCTATTTCATAGATAAGTTCATTTGTATCATATTTTAGATTCCACATATAAGCAATATCATATGGTATCTTGCTGACCCTGTTCATGATGCCAATTGTCTTGCTGTTCACACTGTTAGCGTTGTTTGCTGAACCCAGGGTAGGCAAGGCGTGAGCTAAGAAGCTGGAAGAAGATGCGAGGAGCCATAGGAACTGCAGACACGTTTATTCTCTCCTGGCTGGCACAGTGGCCATAACACAGTCTCTCTCCTGGCTGATGCAGCAGCCATAGAAGCAGCCACAACATAACCATAACATAGCCATAACAACTTTACATAACATAACCATGATGCTGCTCCAGTGTAGCCCTGTAGCCCCAGTGCAGCGGCAGCCAGGGCTTACATGGTGAAGCTCATACAGGTGTACCACACACAGTAGCCATGACCAGGTGAGTCCCTCATGACACGCATGTGCAGTGACCATGCCATCTTGGCTAATTTGCTCTTTCCTTACATATGGTATTTGTCTTTCTCTGTCTGAGCTACTTCACTTATTATGATAATCCCTAGGTCCATCCATGTTACTGCAAATGGCATTATTTCATTCTTTTTATGGCTGTGTAGTATTCCATTATAGGTATGTACCACTAGATAAGTACTTTTAATCAGGCAAACATAAAGAACAAACCTGCCCTAATGTATTGAAGGACACCTGAAGTGCCAAAGTAACTCAAAAAGAAATTCTTTAGACTGAGATATTCAGTCTTCCATTCAGTTAAGTGACTTGAATGTGTCTTTAGCAGCTACAGTTTCCCACTTAATCCTGGATTTGGGCTGCCCTATGTTGAAACATTTTTATTTCTTCTTGGGAGATAAGGGTGTCCCAGATTTGTTCACAGAGGACTGGACTGGGCCTGGAGGGATGACGTGTTTGACCTTTCCTTTTCCTTACTCCAGAGGAATGACTATGAAACAGGCCAGGCTTGGGCTTAGCCCAGTGTTACCTGGGCTATAGTAGTGAAGTCTGTCAATGGTCTTATTTAAGATTGAATAAACCCACATTTTGGGATTCTCAGATGGCTCGGTTGTAAAAAATCTGCCTGCCAACACAGGAGATGTGGGTTCTATCCCTGGGTCAGGATCTTCCTGACATTCCTGGAGAAAGAAATGGCAACCCACTCCAGTATTCTTGCCTGGAAAATCCCATGGACAGAGGAAGCTTGTGGGCTATAGTACATGGGGTTGCAAAGAGTTGGACATGACTTAGCGACTGAGCAGAATGGAAACCCACATCTTAGAAATTATTGATAAATATACTTATTATTTGGGGAATAATGGGGGCCAAATTGCACCAAGCTCCTGAATAAGATAATGCTTCCATCATCACTCATCCTGGGGTGGGAAATGAGATGGGAGGGAGGACTTTGCTGTCATTCTTTGTTTTGAAACTGGGATGGGGCCTGGTATTTGGGCAGAGAAAGGCATGGAGATTCTTAGGAGGGTTGAGCTCCTACCTCACCTTTATCCCACCAAATGGAAATACCAAATGTGGGAAAATAGGCAGGGATAAGAAGTCAAATATGGCCAGGGGGCCTGGGGAGTGTCCACCTGTCTGGGAGATGTGTGGTCACTTGGTCTCAGAATGGTTGGTAACAGATCTGTTAAACACTATAAACCTGCTCTTAGCAGTGCACTGGGTAACTCAAATGGGCATTCACGCATGAGTTGAAACTATACAGAGTGAGCAACAACAAAAGATGGCAAGAAGTACACCTGGAGGATGACTGATAGAAGAGTTAGATGTCCACCAGATTCGTGGAACGTATTATTCTTCCTTGGGAATGCCCAGAAATTCCTTGACAGGAGGAAATCTGAAAAACTAAGGCATTACAAATCCATGGGATGTAGGCTTGAATTATTTGCATTAGGTCTTTAAAGAAAAAAAAAAAAACGCCATCTTGAAGGTGAGAGAGCTCAGAGACACAGTGGTGGTACATTTAGTGAATGCATATCTTTGTTGAACTTCTACCACACGACAGGCACTGTTTTTGAGCACATGAGATAAACAACTGGAGAAGATATAGTTATCATGCTCCCACAATGCTGAGAAGGAAACTAGGCTAGTAACTTACTAATCACAACTCATTGCAACTTTATATAAACATCTAACATGGGATCTCAGATGATCTTGCCACGGCCTGGGAGAGAAGGTCTCTAAAGTTAGGTCATACCCAACCTCTAAGAGTTAGATTTCTTCATCTTCCCTATCCTCCAGCAGGTTTTCTGCAGCATTCACTTGGGCTGATACTGGCCATGGCGCAATGCAGCCACATTAATATTCTGGTCATACTCAGAGCTTCCCCTTGCCTGGCTGTGATCTACGGCTATCTGCAGCTTCAGCATTGCACGCACAGATGTACCTACAAAGAGGGCAACGCTGGACTGTAAGGGGACTTTCTACCCCCTAGAAAAGAATGTAAAGCAGACCTGGAAATCTCCTTTGCCTTCTGGAGATCTTAGGAACAAGGGGCAGAGTTCAATATTAGGTCAGTGAAGACTGAGACCTGTGGATGGGGTTGGGGGGATGGTGCAATCTGTTTGTAGGACACATGTTTAGTTAACCTTACAAATGCATTCTAATACACAGTAGATGCAGACAAATATGATTTCATTCTGCTTATACGAGGTACCTAGAATAGTCAAATCCATAGAGTCAGAAAGTACACTGGTAGATTTCAGGACCCAGGAATGGGGGTTGTGGAAGGGAAATGGGACTTAGTGCTTAGTGGGGACAGAGTTTCAGTTTAGGAAGGTGAAAAATTCGGGAGGCGGATGATGGAGAGAGTTGCCCAACAATGTGAATATACTTAGTACCACTGAACTGCATAGTTAACTATGGTTAAAATAGCTTTAACTATGGTTAAAATAAAATAGTATGTTTTATATTACGTGACTTTTGGTGATGGTAAAGGTCGTTCAGTGGTGTCTGACTCTTTGCGACCCCATGGACTATATAGTCACTGGAATCCAGACCATAATACTGGAATGGGTAGCCTTTCCCTTCTCCACGAAATTTCCCAACCCAGCAATGGAGCCCAGGTCTCCCGCATTGCAGACGATTCTTTACCAGCTGAGCCATCAAAAATACTGGAGCGGGTAGCTGACCCCTTCTCTAGAGGATCTTCCCGACCTAGGAATCAAACCAGGGTCTCCTGCATTGCAGGCAGATTCTTTACCAACTGAGCTATCAAGGGAAGCCACAAAAAAACAAAACAAACAAACAAACAAAAAAAAGAGACTGAGACCTGTGGCGAATTCTTCAAAGGCAACTTCCCTAATTTACAAAAGATAATAGCTGTCATTTATTGGGTCTCATTATGCTGGAAAGACTAAGGGTAAAAGGAGAAAGGGGCAGCAGAGGATGAGATGGTTAGATAGCATCACCACCACAATGGACATGAATTTGAGCAAACTCTGGGAGATACTGAAGGATGGGGAGCCTGGCGTGCTGCAGTCCCTGGGGTCGCAGAGTTGGACACAACTTAACAAGTGAGCAACAATAATGCAACAGATGCTTTTCATAAGCTATCTCATTTAATCCTCAACAACACTGCAACTCCATGAGATAGGTGAGGAAAACAAAGACCAGAGAGTTTAACTGAGTTGTTTAAGGCCACAGCAAAAAGTAATTAAAGAAAAATCAGAATTAAAATCTTTGTATTTCTGACCCAATGCCCTGAGGCAGTGTTTCTAAGCCAGAGCTTTAAGACTGGGAGGATGCTACTGGATCTAGTGGGTAGAAGGCAGAGATGCTGCTAAACATCCTAGAGTGCCCAGGACACTCCCCTATTCTGGGTTGAATTGTGTCCCTCCAAGAAGTTATGTTAAAGTGGTGACTCTTAATACCTCAGAATGGGACTTCATTTGGAAATGGGATTGCCACATATGTATCATTATATAACTAATATACTAATATTATATATATAATATCACATATGTGTTACTTATATATATCATATATAACTAACTCTATATATCATATATAATTCATTAAGACAATGTCATGCTTGGTTAGGTGGACCTTCTAATCCAGTGTGACTGGACTACCTTACTCTTATAAGAAGACGGCCATGTGAAGATATAGAGATACCTGTACAGGAAGACAGGGAGATCTGTAGGAAGATTGAAGTGATACATTTCTCCATGCCTTGACAAGCCAAGGAATGCCAAGGATCGCTGGTTGCCAACAGCAACTCTCTCTATGAGAGAGCCATGGAATAGATTCTTCCTCCCAGCTTGGTTGGTTCTTAGAAAGATCCAACCCCGCTGACCCCTCTATTTTGGATTTTTGGCCTCCAGAACTAGGAGAGAATAAATCTCTGTTGTTTTAAGCCGCCCAGTTTGTGGTATTTTGTTACAGCAGCTCTAACAAACCAATACAGACTTGCAACAAAGAATTATCCAGTCCAAAACGTCAGTATCACCACATCTGAGAAACCTTACCTTGAGAGAATGTTATGCTTCCCTGCTCTTAACAAGTAACAAGCATTCCTGACTCCTTCCTTTTCTTTCAAGGGCCATGAACATTCTGTGGCAGGTTGGGAGCACTTAGGCCTGTATCCAGAATGCGGGAGAGGAGGCTGTCTCAGAGAGTAAAAGCCTATCTCTTAAAAGGTTTAACACAGTTAGTCCGTCTGGCAACTAAATGAGCCTTGATCCATGTCACGAGCGAGTGGTCCTGGCTGGAGCTAAGCTGATGGATCATGATACTATTTTCATAGAACCAGACCCTGGGTCTCTTCCCAGCCTGAGCTAAAAATCTCTGGCTTTTAGGACTTGGCTGGGTGGTCTAAAGTTTCCTCTGCAATGTCACATTCTATTTTATTAGTCTCTGTTTTTCCTTACAAGGCTCAGGGCTGTGTTTTACTCCATAGCAACAGTGGTATTTCTTGAGAATTGGAAAAGAAAACATTCCTCCAAATTGTAACCAGAAAAACAGTGTGGTGGGAAGACCAGTCTTCCTCAAAGCAAGTGAAACAAGCCATTGTTGCAGTTTGCTGATTTTTTATCTTGAGAAGTGTTATTGCCACAAAATGTGTCATCTCGGAGCCTAGATAGCCTGTTCATCTCTTGGGGTCAAACCCATTTCATTAATGAACCTGGCATCTGCTTTGGTTTCCTCATATGCTGAGATAGTAAGTAAGTTGGATAATAAAGACAATGTTTCTGGCTTGAGCTTAGTGGGGCCTACCTCACTCTTTAAGTGTGAATATTTTAAGTGATATTGTGCATCCAAATTTGCACAAAATGCAAAACACAGAACACCTGCCTCAAATGGTAGGTAGATCACTTGTACACGGAAGCCAGTACCTCTCAAAAGTGGTAAAGAGACTTTAAAAATGAATTCTTTTCATCTCCTGAGGATACTTTGAGGTTAGTATGATGGTTCTAAAATGAGCTATGACTCATGAGAAATAGAGCAATGGTCAATAAGAAGTAGGCCTTCCAGGAATGGCACTCCCAGATTCCTTAGTGAAAAGTGAGGATGACCTTGACCCTGTTAACATACACTGTTTGCATTAACAAACTGCTTGAGCTGGCTTGCCCAGGGCAAGACTGTGTCTTCTTCTCATTTTGTGCACCCCTCTTCTCTATCTACCCAAGGTCCCTGCGTCTAGTCGGTCCTCAATGATGCTGTTCATTGGCACGGAAACCAGTAGTGGGAATGCCTTGGCATTTCCTTTGCTTCTTCTGGGTCCATCTTCCAGCATCTCGATGCCTCAGTGTGTTTACTGGAAATATAGATGAGAATGGGAATCTAGGCAGATTTACAACAGTGAGATACTAAGGGGATGCCTTCTAGTATCATGACATGCCATTCATTCACTTGGGCCAATTTTCTCCTGAAATGTCCTTTCAAGAAACTTGACACCCTAATGCTGTAAGATATTTGCTTTTACTCAGCTCTCATAATAGCAGGTTTTACATATCAAGAAGTATTGAGATGAAAGCCTAGAGAATCAGGTTAAAGGCCCAGCTTTGTCACTTACCCGCTGTGTGACTCTGGGGAAGTCACACAACCTTTTTAGACTTTGGTTTGCCCATCAGCCAAATGGGAAGGGGGCTCTGTGTTGCCTATTTTTAAGGATTCTGTGAGCAGCACATTTGACAATGCATCTGAGAGGGCTTTGAACATATCAAGGCAATGTTTAGTGGTCAAGTATAATTATGAGTTGAGAAGTTTCATAATTATGAGTCAACTCAGACTCACTTTAAAATTTTCATGATTTCATGTGATCATTTTCCTTGTCGGTCCTGTTTTTTTTTTTTTTTTTTAATGGAACAGATAACAGTTTCTTGTGCAATCTGATTGTGGGCTTTTGTTTTGTTTTGTTTTTGACTTTATCCTGCTTGCTCTACAAGCAATCTGGTTCCAATTTTACAATCTTGAGATTGGTTCTTTGGGTGAACATGTTTAGTTCTCATTGTCGTTCATTAAGCTGAGGACAGTGATTTATAAGATACACAGTTGCCCGAGGCTCAGTATTTAAAAGTGCCACATATACTTCTCCATTTTGAGGTAATGCCTTGGGTTTGTGCCTGGCTTTAATTTATGTTTTAAAACCATGTTCATTTGCAGCATTTGGAGGCATATTCATGGTTAAATCTGCAGCTGCTGTGGAGCAATGAGGATCACTTGTGAACGAGGTGGTTTCTAAACTGGTGCTGGGGTTTTTGGTGTTAAGAAAGTGTTGAGGCTGGGGTGGTGGGGTGGGCATTGCTGCAGCCTTGGTATTTGCAGTCTTCCTGCTAATTCAGAAGATCACTGCAGTATTGCTGTTTGCATCTGGAGGAACTATGTATGGATTTTTTCTCCTTGTGAAAATGTGGTGTCTTTCTCTCCTCCCCAATCCTAATTGAGCTCATCTATCTGCTTTCCTTTTGGCACCTCATGGCCGATGGTCTCATCATAGTCATCAGATTGTCCTGCCTTCCATCCACACCATCTCTTCTATCCTCTGATCTTTCAAAGTGTGGGATTGTGAGCCAGAATGGGGGGAGCCACCTTTTGGGGTCCTCAGTGACCCTGGGGCATGGACCTGGGGCAGGACCACAAGAGGAAGAAAGGTGTGACAGTGTGGCTGCTGTGCTTTGTGGTCAGGGATGCATGGATCCCCTGCCCAGGTCCCCCTCAGAGGGCAGCTGCGGGGTGCAGGGGGTGGTTCTCTTTTCTCATTTGACTGACATCATCTTTAGCCCACCAGTATGGCTAGTGGGAGGCACTGAATAATTGATATGGGACCACGTCGTTCACACAGGGATTCCCAACTTCTTTATCCTGTGACTTCCCTAGAATTTATTTCCTGAACTTGAAGAGTCTAGATCATTCACCCATGCATGTCTATCTGCAGATGCAGAAGTTTTGGTTGATTTGAACATTGACTAAAATATGTACAGGAAAATGTATAGGTGCTACAACATGCTTAGAAATAACAAACAGAGATTTGCATTGTATTTTCATATGTAAACCTTCTTTCACATAAATTATTTCCATGACCTTGTGAGTTAGGGAGGGTGTGAATCATAATGACCTTTCACAGCCAAGAAATTAGAAGCTCAGAGGTGATGAGCACACTAGTAAACAAAGGAACTGAATCTCTACTTCATGTCTTTCATTTCTTCAGGGTGCTTTCTTTCATGCCGCAGGATCTTGGAATTGTTGAACCATGGGAAAGAAGCAAGAGGGTAAATCAGACAGAAGCTAGCAATTTTAATTCCAGTTATGCTTGAGTCAATTTATATAATTGGCTATGTTGGAGGCCAAGAGTTTTGTTTCATGTCATATTGGGAATTCCTCTTTTTTATACTTTCTGGAATAGTGATTTTTTTTTTTTCAAGGTAGAAGACTTTCCCTTTGGCCAAATGAAATCTGGCATAAAATCCCAACATATAATACTTAAATTGAATGTCTGAAATTGAAGCAAGTGTGAAAACTTGCCTGTTCCACCTCCTCTTGCCCTTCAAATTGGCCTGGAGACACTTTGAAAGCTTGAAGAAAGAGGATGGAGCCTTTAGGTCAGAGGGGCTTTATTTCTCTCTCTTTCCTTTACTCCTTAGTTTAGTTACCCATTTATGCTTTAGCTGGTTTCCTCAAATAATTACCTAAAGACCTCATGGCACTTTCCCATCTTGCCATTAGCATGTGAGGAGGCTGCTTTCATGATCCCAGCAAAGGCACCAGTAGAAAGACTGGTGTTACGGGCCTTGTGTTACTCAACTGATCTTTGTTTCTCTCACAGTCAGAACACAGAGGGTACAGCTTGTGGGCCAAGGACACCCCAATTCTCAAGCAGCTGGTCAACCAGTCAAGCCCTTGAACCTATTCTGAGCAGTCAGCATCTCTCTGGGCATCACGTTCTCCTGAGTCAATGGCACAAAGCACCGAACCATGTGCATGGTTCTCCAACTGAGTATGGGCTATGGGTGCGTTAAATGTCTTCTTGCCACCATCTGCAGTGGGAGAGTCTATGTAAGTCTGAGGATTAGTGCCTGCATGCTCAGTTGCATCCGACACTTTTGGGACCTCATGGACTGTAGCCCGCCAGGCTCCTCTGTCCATGGGATTTCCCAGGCGAGAATACTGGAGTGGGTTGCCATTTCCTCCTCCAGGGCATCTTCCTGACCCAGGATGGAACCCACATCTTCAGCATTGGCAGGAGGATTCTTTACCATTTCGCCACCTGGGGAGCCCTCTGATGATTAGTGCCCAATGCTAAACGATCTAGTCGTAGCCCTTCTTTGCATAACTGTAACATTTCTTGAAAGTTTTCTTAGGCCCTGTGAGGGCAAAGAATCCCAGTAAATCTGTATATTCAAGAATCAATACCTCCCCTTGAGCTGGTGGTCTTCTGTGGAATTGAGAAGGAATATCACATCTTATTAGCCTTTATGTAGGTGTTTGGGCTCCCTACCTCTTCTCAGGGTGGAACTTCTCAGTAAAGCAATCACTGGATATAAAGATATTCTTGCAGACCGTTGCTTGTATGATTTTTATTTTATCTCATCTTGTTCCAACATCTCTTGCTCAAGGGCAGCAAATCCAGCCTTCTCCTTCTACAGGGAAGGTACTGACATGCACCTGAACAGTCTTCACCCCCTTTCTTAGTTGGGTATGGATTGGATCTGTTGAGACAAAGTAGACCCCAGGCCTCTTATGAAATTGTACCGTATTTCTCACTCCTGGAGCACACGATTAAACAGGTAGGAGCCAAGCTGTGCCCTGGAGGAGGTGGCTGGTTCCACTTGGGTCTTCCATTCTGAGCCGTGTGCTCCAATTCAGTTTTATCCAAGAAATCCTGCATGCTGGGACTCTTAGGCGCTGTCATAGTTGTAATCAGAAGTGTGTTTTGTTCTCAAATGAGCTGTTGGTTCCTTCTGAGTATTCTCTTTCTGTTGAGAATTCTAAGGGGAAAGAGTGAGAAGTGTGATTCATGCATGAAAAAATCTACCTCCCACCCTAACACTAAATAACCCAAGTGGATTCTAAAATTCCACACCCTCTGGGAACCATTCTCTTTGTTGCTGGGTTTTAGAATTCAGATCACCTTCAATTATTCACTTTCAATTACTCTTTATTATTGCAAGGAATGACCACAGACAACCTGGGTGGGGTGTTTCAAACTCTCAGTATTCTCCAAGCTATCCCTCTGATACTGACAACTAAACTTCCAACTCCTAGTTCCTTAAGGGCATGCGGTAACCTTTTAGTCATCAGATCCACCTTCCACTCTTCTTTGTCTCACTAGGTTTAGAAGCCACAGCTATTTACGAAATGGCTACCTCAATCAAATTTACGAATAAAAGCGAAACATCCAGGTGAAATGATCTAGTCATCTCAACCAGTGTAGACAGATGATCAAGGTCATTTGGAACAAGTAGGCAATATTCCTTTCCCTCACAGTTGTTTTTTGACCCATCTAAGTCATCCTTCTTTGAAAAATATCCTCAGTACTCTTTTACTCGAGCAGCAAATACAATAAACTAGTGACATTGAGTCTCCTTAAGCCACAAGAAGAGAAGCAGGCATGGCCCTCGCTGGGTCCAGATTATATTGTCAGGATGAATTCCTGGGCTAGAAGGATGGGGGAGGGAGAGATACTATGAGCTCTCTCCAATCTTTAATTTCTGAACTCTCTCAACCTTTAAAGGAATCCTCCATCTGAGAAACTCGTCCAGGTCTCGAATTAATAGGGGCAGCTTTCCCTTGTTTGTGGAGTAATGAGGTGTCTGTGGTTCCTCCTTCCAAAGTCCTTTATGTCCCTGGTATGGTCACCCTCTTCCCTTCTCATCAGGTTCCCAGGGACACCTTCCTCTCTCTTTTCCCACCTGTCTGAAGAGGCTCCCATATCAACCTTTTACCCCAATGATGAGTTGCCTTTCTTAGGACATCTGCATTTTGATTTTGGTTCTAATTATGGGTCCACTGACCTTGTGCCCAGTTATACTGTTTGGGGATATGAAGGATACTTTCTTGGAGTCTCCAGCATTACCACAGCATGTCATGTCATCCGTTTTGGGGACAGCATCTCCCTAACACCTCCTTACTCCATCCTCCCCATGGCATCTCCAAGCCCACCCTGAGCTTCTGGATCCCAGGGCAGTACTGGGCATCACATTCCTTAAGGCTGTGTGTGCTTCATCAGGAAATCCCTGATGCCAATCTCCATCTGCAGCCCTGGTGGATTTTAGAATGGCCTGCCTTGCTATAGAAGCAGCCCAGAGTTTCCTGGGGAGGCACTAGCTGATGTGAACCGACATCTGTCTTTCTGTCCTTGGGGCTTTGTGGCCATAATGGCTCCCTCGTGGGACCCTGCCAGCTGCCTCTGTCTGTGGGAAGCAGCTGTGTGATCACTGACCAAATTAAATCCCCGGGAGACCAGATTTATAGGCAAGAGGAAAGCAAGTCAGAGCTGATTAGCTCTGTGCAAATTGTCTGTCCCCCAGGCTATGTTTCTCTGGCCTGCAATGGAAGCATGCATATGCTGGCCAGGGTTACCAAATGGGTACTCTACTTTAGCTGATGGATGACTGATGCTGAGGTAGATAGTGACGCATTTTGGGATTCATCCAGCTGAGGCAGCCCCAGGTAAATGGCAGGACTGGTCATTACTGTGATTCTAATAGTGAATGCATCACGGAAACTCTAATTCCGTCAGCCCTCTAAGCTACTGACTGCAGCTGGGCTAATGCATTGCCTCCAAGGAGCGTCTATTGATGTGCTGCGGAGGAATTAACTTTGACGTAATGGAATTTTGTTTTCACCACTGCTCATAAAAACAACTGCCTTGAGCAAATGAAAATGTGTGTGGCAATTTGTGTTTCCAGTAATGACTGTGGATGGACAGAGGGTTCTTACTGAAGAAAATGGCATCCCTGCAGACCGGGGCTGGCTGATGAATGATTAATGAAAAGCAGCGCTACCAGGATGCTGGCTTTAGAGAGATAAGACAGAATGATGGGGCAGGCTGGAGGGGAGGGGAGGTACCTGGAAAGGTGTGTTTCAGTTGTGGGCAGGATGACAAGGATAATTTTAGGGGAGAACGACCAGGGTTAATGGCCCTGGAGCTAGAAGAGGAGGGGCTTATGTGGAATCTTCCCTCTTCTTGATTCTTCTTGGAGACCTTGACCATCCCTTCGAGGACAAAGGCTCAATGCCTTCCTTCAACACTTCTACCCCTTTGCCCTGTGCATCCCCATGTCCGCCGTTTCTTCTTTCAGAGGTTAACTCTCTTGGCTCTATTTCCCTGCAATGTGCATGCTAAATCACTTCAGTCCTGACTGACTCTTTGTGACCCTATGGACTGTAGCCTGCCAGGCTCCTCTGTCCATGGAATTCTCCAGGCAAGAATACTAGAGTGGGTTGCATTTTCTCCTCCAGAGGATCTTCCTGACCCAGGGATTGAACCCTTGTTTCTTACATCTCCTGCACTGGCAGGTGAGTTCTTTACCACTAATGCCACCCGGGAAGCCCTTCCCTGCAACCCCACCTCCCATTCCCCTAATTCTCTACTAACAAAATCCTTAGGGCCACAGCCAGTTTGATCATTACTACTTACTCATCTCTGGGTAACAGTAAGTTCCCTGGTGAGCCCCATCATGGACCCCAGATTCTAACTCCATTTGCACCTCCCCTCAGTGTTGTTCAGGTAAGGCCCTCAGACGATGTCTGTGCTTGGCCTGGCCTGCAATGTTGTATCACAACAGAATTCTGTGGCTGTCCTCTGAGTTTCCATCTGTCTCACCCCTGGCATAGTCGGGTGTTCAGAGAAGGAATCTGGGTTACTTTTGGATATACTTTTCAAGAACAGGATTCTCTGTGTCAGGGTCCCCAGGGCTGGGGTCTTTGGTCCCTGTACCCACAGACAGGGGCCAGTAGGTGCACTGGGATGAAGGGATGGGCTGAGGTCCTGAGGAGCCATTGTCCTCAGTTTTGAGCTTTGAAGAGTCTTGTGTAGGCTCACTATTTCTGCTTCCACGTTGGTAGCTTACTGGAAGTGCCTTTCACTGGGAAGAGAATAGAGTGGCTGATTAATAAGAGCATGAGCTTTGATGTCAGACTGAACTGGATTGAACCGAGGCTTGGACACCTATTTGCTCTGTGACCTTAAGTAAGTTGCTTAACCTCTCTGTGGTAGATTAAAGATGGCTGGAAACTCTCCCACACTCTCCTGTCAAAAGAAGGGGTCTGTTTTTCCTCTTGAATCAGGACTGGTCTCAGCCTGTTTGACCAATAGAATACATCCAAAGTAATGCTAAGCCATTCTAGGACTAGCCTTCAAGAGGATAAGCAGCTTCTACCTTGGGCTTCTGGGGCCCTGAGTTGCCATGGAAGAAATCTGAATACCTGTTGGAGATAGAGGCCACGTGGAAGAGACCTGTGAGCGCAGAAGCCATATTGAATCAAGCCTGGGCCGGGCAAGCCAACTCAATGAACTGTGGCCGCAACTGACATCTGACTGCAACTTCATGAAAGACCCCAGAGAGAACTGTCCAGCTAAGCTGCCATCAACTTATGTGACTGTGAGAAATAAAAACCAGTTGCTATTTTCAGTTACTATTTTTTGTTTGTTTGTTTGTTTTGGCTGCACTGAGTCTTCTTTGTAGTGGGTTGTTTGTTGCAACACTTCCATTAAGCCACCAACCTGGGGGCAGAAGTAGTGAGCCTATGCGACTCCTCAAAGCTCAAAATTGAGGGCACTGGCTCCCTCAGGACCTCAGCCCTTCCCTTCATGAGCCAGGTTGCCCTGTGGCAGGTGGGATCTTAGTTCCTCAACTAGGAATTGAACCTATATCCCTTGCATCGGAAGGTGGATTGTTAACCACTGGACCACCAGGGAAGTCCCTAAGCCACTGTTTTGTTGTGTGGTTTCTTGTGCAACAACCAGAACACTCTTGGTTTCTATCTCATCATCAGTAAAACTGAGGCGGTGATAGGGCCTCCCTCACTGAGAGGATGTGAGGATTAAATTAGAGGTGATGCAGAAAAGTGCTTAGCTGTGCTTGATAGATATTAACTCATTAGGCTGCATATGACAGATATTCAAGAATATTATGAGTACAGTAAGTTTGAACCCCGATACACTGGATTCTGGGATGGGGTAAAGATCTGTGAAGTCAGATGGGCTTGGATCATGTCTGAGTTGATGGCAGAGGAAATGGACTCTGGGAAGATAGGGCTGACTTGGGTGGTCAGCAAGAGCAGAGGGGGTGGGGTTTCAGGATGCCCTGAAAAGCAAGTGGCTGGTGAAGCAGGGTGATTTAATGACTGGTGACCCTGGTATGTTTAAGAACATACAATGCAAGAGGCCAGTTTTCATTCACCAGTGCTTCCTGGACAGCACCTTATGGAGAAAAAATGAGTCAGAGAACGGATATTCAATAAATTTGTTGTTAAGCATCTTATCCAATACTGGACGTGTATGTTCTCTGATCTTAAGGAGGAAGGAGAGTCAGAGTATCTTACTGGCTACTTGACGATGTGGTCTCTGGGGCTGTTCATATTTCCATGGGTGCTATCAGTATTTGTTAGGTATCTGGGCTTCTCTGGAAAAACCACTTACAACTGCTGCTGCTGCTGCTGCTAAGTCGCTTCAGGCGTGTCTGACTCTGTGCGACCCCAGAGACGGCAGCCCACCAGGCTCCTCTGTCCCTGGGATTCTCCAGGCAAGAACACTGGAGTGGGTTGCCATTTCCTTCTCCAATGCATGAAAATGAAAAGTGAAAGTGAAGTCGCTCAGTCGTGTCTGACTCTTAGCGATCCCATGGACTGCAGCCTACCAGGCTCCTCCATCCATGGGATTTTCCAGGCAAGAGTACTGGAGTGGGGTGCCATTGCCTTCTCCAGACTTACAACTGAGGCTGAGTTAAAAAGTGCGTTAGGCGGGCCTGCATGATGCAATGCATTCGACCTCAGTCCATTTGTTTCAGAGTTTAAGGTAGTTTTGGTTCTTCCTTCCACATGAATTTCTTCCTCTGTATAATGATAATACGTGCGTGCTCAGTCTCTTCAGTCATGTCCAACTCTTTGCAACCCTATGGACCATAACCTGCCAGGCTCCTCTGTCCATGAGGATTCTCCAGGCAAGAATACTGGAGTGGATTGCTATGCCCTCCTCCAGGGGACCTTCCCAACCCAGAGATCGAACCCACGGCCCTTATGTCTCCTGCATTGGCAGGTGGGTTCTTTACCACTAGCGTCACCTGGGAAGCCCAATGGTTAAGGACAAAAGTGGGCTTATCACAAAGCAGAAGAGGTTAAGTTAAATATGACCAGAATGTATTTTTTTCTTTCCTCTCTCACTGAAATAAAAAAACATTTCAGATGTAATGAGAGGAATAAAATAGTATCTGCAGTGTGTTCTTGCAATCTTAAGTTTTATTTGAAAGAGTCATGGAAACTTATTTTTCTCCTGCTTATTGCTGTACTGTCACAAACTCCAACCCTAATGAGAAGATTAAAGACCTCTGAAGGCCACTTGTTTTGTTTCTAAGCGGTAGGTGACAGGAGAGCTAAATATTCCCAGTTGATGCGGTGCTTCTCAAGGCACAGGGACCAAATGCTGCGGTGACCTTGCTTTTTATGTTCAATTAAATGGACCAGAGATAAAAATCTATATTGTTTCTGAAGTGTTGCGATCCACAGACAGGGGATGAGAAATTTCTTTGTCTGAGCCACTGGGAAAAACAAATGAAACATGTTGGGAATTCAAATGTGTCCTCTCCAAGTCTCATTTTTCACTCAACCACTGCAATGCTCTTATTTGATAGCAAGGCTTGGATTGGGGAGCTGGCAGTACAAGGGCAAGGCTAGTGATTCATGGGGTTATTTGCTTGTGGATAGTACTGTTAATAGGTAGTCTATTGAATATCAATTACCTGCATGATACTGCGGTGGGTGCTAGAGGGCTTATAAAGAGCCATAAGATGTCCCTACCTTCAAAGACTGTAAAATCTTGTTTGGAAGCAAAACTTCTGTGTGTTGAAAGAGATCAGTACTTGAGAGCAGATGCTAAGTGTGGAAGGATTGAGTTGTCTCTCATCTCTCCTCCAGGATTCTAGGGGCTAGAGAGAGAATTAGAGCAATACTAGCTAAATGGGAAAGGAGATACTCATCTATTACTCTGGGTTGTAGCCCCAAACATTGCTTCATCTGAATTGCCTTGGAGAGTATGAATTAGATCCAAGTCCCTGGTGGGGATTCATTTCTCCCACCCTGATGTGACTGGACCCATATAAGTGATTCCAAATGCTCTTACCAATAAGCTCAATGAGCTACTTGTACATGTTGCATGGGGACAGGAAATGGAGGAGAAACTGTCATTGACCACACACTGATGAACCTATTTGCAGGGCAGGAATAGAGATGCAGACTTAGAGAACAGACTATTGGACGTGGGGGCAGGGAGGAGAAGTTGGGACAGACTGGGAGACCAGCACTGACATACATACATGACCAAGTGTAAAATAGACAGCTAGTGGGATAGCTAGCCAGTGGGAGCTCAGCTCAGTGCTCTGTGATGACCTAGAGGGGTAGGATGGGGGTGGGATGAAGGTCCAAGAGAGATGGGGCCTTCTCTTATATGTAAACTTACATATGTATACTTATAGCTGATTCACACTGTTGTACAGCACAGACGAACATAATATTGTAAAGCAATTATACTCTAATTAAAAAATAGTGAAAAAACAGTGACACCATTAACAATGGGTTTTGATCTTGATTTAGAGGCACAGTTAACCTGCTTTTTTTTTTTTGTAAAGCATGGGCCATTGAATGTCAGGCTTCAATCATTCAGATTGCAGCTCTTGTTCTTTTTCAGAAGTGCCATTAGAGACAGAGTTTGCAATTGCTTCTCAGAATTTCCTTGGAAATATAAGATGAGAAATCTCTTTCCTCCAATAATGTGTCAAACGTGTCATCATGATAGTTTGGTGATGTGGGGGTGGGAGAGGCAGCTCTAGGCTGGCAAAGAGGTGGGGACACCCTGGGGAGGTCACGGGGAAAGGTTGGTTTTGATTTGATTTAAGGTGAGGGCAAGGCAAGAGGGGCACAGGCCTTGAAGGTGGTAGGTGAGGCCAAACCATGAACTGGTGTGTGGAAGCAGTGTGGAGGAGAGAGCAAGAAAGCAATGGAGACCGATCGAATGTGTCTGGATTTACTATTCTATCCTTACCCGCCATTATTTGGTACACTCCTGGGAATGTATTACTTGCAGAAATTGCTTAGGTGGATGCTGGCAGAACTTCTAGCGCTCTACCAACACAAAGATAGAAGGGACCTTGCAGGCAGGCAGCTCCCATCAGCAAATATGGCCATACTATTGTAAAGCTCCACTTCTGTGGCTTGCAATAAGGCAAAATATTTTTTAGGAAAAAGAAAGGACTTTTGAGCAAGATGAACCCTGTGTGGTTTTCGAATATGATCAATTTACTGCAGAAATTTTCTCTCTTATCCTTCTCATAAGAGGCTCAGTGGTTATCCAGCCTCTGCTTGAACTGTTCTTGAAATCTCACTATTATTGTTGGTATCTTTGTTCCAATTCTCTTTTTAGAAATTTACTTTTTAACTGGAGGATAATTGCTTTACAATGTTGTATTGGTTTCTGTAGTACAACAACACGAATCATAGCACTATGTATATATCCCCTACCTCTTGAGCCTTCCATCCCCACCCCCCACTCTCCCTGCCCCATCCCACCACTCTAGGTCAGCACAGAGTGCCAGGCTGGGCGCCCTGTGTTACACAGCAGCTTCCCACTAGTTATCTGTTTTACACGTGGTAGTGTGTATATGTCAATGCTACTTTCTCAATTCATCCCATCCTCTCCCTCCCCCACTGAGTCCACAAGTCCATTCTCTACATCTGCATCTGGGCATATAGCCTGAGAAAACCACAGTTCAAAAAGACGCATGCATGTCAATGTTCACTGCAGCATCATTTACAATAGCCGGACATGGGAGCAGAAGAATGCATTTCTTCTTTTATAGTATGCTCCTCTTGTCCTGAAATTTTTCTTCTTATAATTTCTTAATACTGGCCTTAACATTATACAGAAAAAGTCTATTTCTGTAACACAGCCCTTCAACACTTTAGGATGCTGCTTCTTAAACACCTGTTTGCTGTGGGACACACCCTCATGCATCTCAATTTTTATTAACACCATCTTAGCTTTTAACCGTGGGGCAACCCAAGATGGGTGGGTCATGGTGGAGACATCTGACAGAATGTGGTCCACTGCAGAAGGGAATGGCAAACCACTTCAGTATTCTTGCCTTGAGAACCCCATGAACAGTACGAAAAGGCAAAATGATAGGGTACTTAAAGAGGAACTCCCCAGGTCAGTAGGTGCCCAATATGCTACTAGAGATCAGTGGAGAAATAACTCCAGAAAGAATGAAGGGATGGAGCCAAAGCAAAAAGAACACCCAGCTATGGATGTGACTGGTGATAGAAGCAAGGTCCGATGCTGTAAAGAGCAATATTGCATAGGAATCTGGAATGTCAGGTCCATGAATCAAGGCAAATTGTAAGTGGTCAAACAAGAGATGGCAAGAGTGAATGTCGACATTCTAGGAATCAGCGAACTGAAATGGACTGGAATGGGTGAATGTAACTCAGATGACCATTATATCTACTACTGCAGGCAGGAATCCCTCAGAAGAAATGGAGTAGCCATCATGGTCAACAAAAGAGTCCTAAATGCAGTACTTGGATGCAATCTCAAAAATAACAGAATGATCTCTGTTCGTTTCCAAGGCAAACCATTCAATACCACAATAATCCAAGTCTATGCCCCAACCAGTAACGCTGAAGAAGCTGAAATTGAATGGTTCTATGAAGACCTACAAGACCTTTTAGAACTAACACCCAAAAAAGATGTCCTTTTCATTATAGGGGACTGGTTGGATCATGGAAAAAGCAAGAGAGTTCCAGAAAAGCATCTATTTCTGCTTTATTGACTATGCCAAAGCCTTTGACTGTGTGGATCACAATAAACTGTGGAAAATTCTGAAAGATGGGAATACCAGACTATCTGATCTGCCTCTTGAGAAATTTGTATGTAGGTCAGGAAGCAACAGTTAGAACTGGACATGGAACAACAGACTGGTTCCAAATAGGAAAAGGAGTATGTCAAGGCTGTATATTGTCACCCTGCTTATTTAACTTATATGCAGAGTACATCATGAGAAATGCAGGACTGGAAGAAACACAAGCTGGAATCAAGATTGCCTGGAGAAATATCAATAACCTCAGATATGCAGATGACACCACCCTTATGGCAGAAAGTGAAGAGGAACTAAAAAGCCTCTTGATGAAAGTGAAAGTGGAGAGTGAAAAAGTTGGCTTAAAGCTCAACATTCAGAAAATGAACATCATGGCATCTGGTCCCATCACTTCATGGGAAATAGATGGGGAAACAGTGGAAACAGTGTCAGACTTTATTTTTGTGGGCTCCAAAATCACTGCAGATGGTGATTGCAGCCATGAAATTAAAAGATGCTTACTCCTTGGAAGGAAAGTTATGACCAACCTAGATAGCATGTTCAAAAGCAGAGACATTACTTTGCCAACAAAGGTGCATCTAGTCAAGGCTATGGTTTTTCCTGTGGTCATGTATGGATGTGAGAGTTGGACTGTGAAGAAGGCTGAGCACCGAAGAATTTATGCTTTTGAAGTGTGGTGTTGGAGAACACTCTTGAGAGTCCCTTGGACTGCAAGGAGATCCAACCTGTCCATTCTGAAGGAGATCAGTCCTGGGATTTCTTTGGAAGGAATGATGCTAAAGCTGAAACTCCAGTACTTTGGCCACCTCATGCGAAGAGTTGACTCATTGGAAAAGACTCTGATGCTGGGAGGGATTAGGGGCAGGAGGAGAAGGGGATGACAGAGGATGAGATGGCTGGATGGCATCGCTGACTCGATGGACGTGAGTCTGAGTGAACTCCGGGAGTTGGTGATGGACAGGAAGGCCTGGCGTGCTGCAATTCATGGGGTTGCAAAGAGTTGGACACGACTGAGTGACTGAACTGAACTGAACTAGCTGTTAACCTTTTCCCTGGAAACCATGACCTTCAGCAATTCTTCAGTTCCAAGGGGACCTCCAACAAATTGATCTTACTCTCTTTGCACTGCCCTTCATCTTTTTGATGCCTTCTCCCTATTTCTTACCCAGCTTAAACTATGCTCACTGCAAATCATCACTCCTTCATATGTACCTTCTGTTCCCTTGCCCCACTCCCACTTTATGGTTTTAGTAAAACCACAACCCTGGTTAGAGATCTTCTCTTTCTCTCTACATCTGTTCTGTGACTACATCTGTAGGGGTGAATGTTGCTGGAGAAAATCACAACCCTGATGCCTGGTTTGACTTTATATTCACGACTATGAGCTTCAAATGAGACTTTAATGCTACCCAGCATCATTTTTGTAGTTTATCTCCCTAGTCCATTTACTCTAGCACTTTCCTAGAAGGCCGTTTCACCATTTCAAACCTCCCACAAATCCTCCTCCATCTTCACTCTCCCCTGCTGACCTTGATTCCTGCTTTACTGAGAAATTGAAGCAGGTAGAAGAGAATGTTGCCAGATTTTTAACCTCCACAGTCTACTCGCCTTATTTGCATCTGCATTCGCATCTCTGCCTTCCCTCTGCCTGGTTGCCTTGGGTGATGCTGTATCTGAAGAGGACTAAATCCTATCCCCTCTCACTACTCAAGGTCATTGCTTCAGCAAATTTTCTCTTCTTCTCTGTCATCTTTCCCTCCTCTGCTGGATGCAAATATGCTATAGTTTCTCCCATTAAAAAAAAAAAAAAGGCAACAACATCTTGTTATCTCATTTCTTCCATCAACCACTTCCCTGATTTTTGCTCCCTATTGCAAGAAACCACTCTAAAGAATTCAAAATCAGGTTCAGAGTCTACATTCACCATCTTTAATCCCTCTTCTTACATTTTAAATACTGGCTTTTGTCGGCATTCCCCTACCCTGTGTTGCTAATTTCAATGGTCAGTTATCAGATCTTATTTTACTTGACAGGAGCATTTGACACTGTTGATTATTTTCTCCTCCTCCCCATCCAGCTTTATTGAGATATAAGTGACACATAACATTGTATAAGCTTAAGATATATAATGTATTGATTTGATATATTTATATATTGCAAAATGATTGCCACCGTAGCATTAGCTGACATGGTTAATAACATTTCTTTTTTGGTGAGAACATTTAAGATCTAACTCTTACAATATTCAAGTATACAGTACAGCATCTAATGTACAGTAAAGAGCTATACTCACCATGCTATACATTAGGTTCCCAGGATTTGTTAATCTATAACTGGGAGTTTGTCTTTTTTCACCAATATCTCCCCACTTCCTCCACCACCCAGCACCTAGTAACCACTCTCCTGGCTACTCTGTTTCTACGAGTTCTTCAGATTTCACATACAAGTGATGTCATACTGTAATTGTCTTTCTCTGACTTATTTCACTTAGCATAATGCCCTCAAGTTCATCCAGGTTGTTGCAAGCATCAGAATTTCCTTCTTTCTCATGACTGGATAACATTCATTGCCTACCTATCTATCTATCTTCTTTCATCTGTGGATGGACACTTAGGTCATTTCCATATTATGGCTGTTGTGAATAATGCTGTATGAACACGGGAGTAAAAATATCTCTGTGAGATACTAATTTTAATTCCTTTGGAATATATACCCTGAAGTGGGATTGGTGGCTCACATAGTAGTTCTATTTTTTATATTTTGAGAAACCTCCATACTGTTTTTCATAGTGGTTGCACCAATTTACATTCTCAAGTGCACAAGGGTTCCTTATATTCCCTGCACCTTTGCCAACACTTAGTATTTCCTGTCTTTTTGATGATAACTATCAGCTGTGAAGCGATAGCTCATTGTGGTTTTGATATGCGTTTACCTGATAACTAGGCATGTGAAGCACCTATTCATATATCTGTTGGCCATCTGTGTGTCTTCTTTGGAAAAATATCTGTTCAGGTCCACTGCCCATTTTTTAATCAGGTTGTTTGTGTTTTTGTTATTGAATTGTACGAGTTTTTTACATATTTTAGAAGCTTCCCTGGTAGCTCAGCTTGTAAAGAATTTGCCTGCAATGGAGGAAACCCTGGTTTGATCCCTGGGTTGGGAAGATCCCCTGGAGAAGGGAAAGGCTACCCACTCCAGTATTCTGGCCTGGAGAATTTCATGGACTATATATAGTCCATGGGGTTGCAAAGAGTCAGACATAACTCGGCGACCTTCACTTTCACTTTATATATTTTGGATATTAACCCATTATTAGATATATTATTTACAAGTATTTTCTCCCACTTCATAGGTTGTCTTTTCATTATGTTGATTGTTTCTTTTGCTGTGTAGAAGCAGAAGCTTTTTAGTTGAATATAGTCCATCCCACTTGTTTATTTTTTATTTTGTTGTCTTTGCTTTTGATGTCAAATCCAAGATATTTTGTCCTTTATACAAGGAGGAAGAACGGCAAAGGGACTTCTCCTTTACACAGCCAGTTGGCTACTTCCTGCCTATAAATATGTGAAGATGTGATGCTTGGTGCTATGACAACCATCTTATGACCTTGAGGGAAGCTCAGAGAATCACAGATATATCAACCCAGGGTCTGTGTTTGAAGCTTATGAGCCAGTCCTGGCATTGTCCACTTGCAGACTTCTTGTGACAAATAATAAAAATCCTTAGTTATAAGTTATTGTTAGCTGGGCTTTATGTTACTTATTGCCAAATGCATCTTAACTGATGTTATATATTTTCCTCTTCTTAATTTTTTAATATTAGAGGTTGTATGGTTAGAATTTCATTTCTGACTCTTTCCCATTTTGGGAAAACAACTTGAAAAAGATACGTTAATTGATAAAAATCATGTCTGTTTATTTTTCTCAAATTTTTCTTCTAGAATCTAGGAAACTTCTAGGCCCATCAATAACTAAATATTTATCAAGTGCCTATAGTATGTCAGGTATTATGTGAGGAATTGGAGAAAAAGCAATGAACAAGATTGACTATTTGCTGCCTTGTGGCCTCACTGGGGTAAATACAGATTTGCCTGGCTTTATTGTCTTTTCTTATTTTGAACTCTTCAGGTGATAATGGTTTATTTTTCTCAAGTTACTTGCCACTTACATGTTTTACCCTGGTTTTTCCTTTTGATCAGAACTAAGAAGAGACTTACAGTCCACACTGTGGCTACTTCTGCTTCCAGAGAGATGCAATGATCAGTAAAACAAACGTGGAATGTATCTGCTGGGCTCCATCTACATTCTCAGTGGGAGAGATGGGAGCATGGGGCAGAGGCACTGACCTTGCACGTTAACACCATTTCAGCCAATTTCCTTCCCGTGAGAAGTTCAGAAGATTAGAGGAGTTCTTGGCCAGGCTTGGAATCTATTTGGTTTGTTATCTTTGATGACTTGGATTGCTTCCTCCTAGAGAAACCGGACTTTATTAAATTGGCACATTGGAATGTTCATGCCATTATCTGAGCGGCAATTGCACCTCTGTAAAGCTGAATTGTGGCTGTTGAGTTGACAAGGCAGAAACAGATGGCCTGGCTTTCCTTTGAAATATATGGATGAAGAGAAGAAAGTGACTTGGCTCTTTGTCATTTCAATGGTGCCAAATCCACACAAGCAAGGGACTCTGGATGTTTGACCTGAGCTCTAGGATGGGCAGAAGAGGCCCACCCTGGCCTGTGGTCTCCAGTGCTTGTGGCATGGAGTGTTGTCTGGAACACCCCTTGTCCGCCAGGCCAGTCTGCCACATGCTGTCATTTACCTATCTTGCCCTCTAACTCCTTCCCAGTGGGCTACATCATAGGGTTGGTGGAAGGTCTCACAAATCTCTCTTGCTTCTATTTTCCCCCTTTATCCCTTTGTTGTTTTATTTTGGAACTCCTTAAAATATAGAAATATTGGATTGGCCAAGAAGTTTGTTCCATTTTTTCCATAACCCGAACAAACTTCTTGACCAACCCAATATTATTCAGGCTACTTAACCAAGTGGACCACTCCCATCTTCTTATTGATTGATCGTAAACTCTTGCAGCCTACAGAGGTATGGAAAGGTTCTTCCCACCTTCCCCTCTCCTCAGACAACACCTCAGTGAGATCGTAGAGGTGAGGATCCTACAGTTTTGTCTAGAAACACAACTCAGAGCATAACAAAGTCCCCTATAGGGAAATGCACCTTGATGCTTCACCCCAAGCTTTCACAAGTCACATTTTCTTGAGTCCATCCTCAGTGAAGCTGGTCTCTGAACAGCATTTATTTTTAATATTTATTTGTCTGAGCTGGATCTTAGTTGTGGTGTGCAGAATCTTTTAATTGTGGCCTGTGGGATCTAGTTTTCTGACCAGGGATTGATCCTGGGCCCCCTGCATTGGGCGCATGGAGTCCCAGCCACTGGACCACCAGGGAAGTCCCTTGAAGAGCAGCTATAATTTTTCCAATAGTCATATACGATGTAAGAGTTGGACTATATTAAAGGCTGAGTGCCAAAGAATTGATGCTTTCAAACTGTGGTGCTGAAGACTCTTGAGAGTCCCTTGGACAACAAGGAGATCAAACTAGTCAATCCTAAAGGAAATCAACCCTGAATATTCATTGGAAAGACTGAAGTTGAAGCTGAAGCTCCAATACTTTGACCGCCTTATGCAAAGAGCAGACTCATTGGAAAAGACCCTGATGCTGGGAAAGATTGAGGGCAGGAGGAGAAGGGTGTGACAGAGGATAAGATGGTTGGATTGCATCTCCAGTTCAATGGACATGATTTTGAACAATTTCTGGGAGACGGTGAAGGACAGGGAAGCCTGGCGTGCTGCAGTCCATGGGGTCACAAAGAGTTGGACATGACTTAGCGACTGAAGAACAACTATAGCAATTGTCCCCAAATGGAGGCAATTTTGCCTCCTAAAGAATATGTGGCACCATCTGGAAATATTTTTGGTTGTTACACTGGAGTGGTCATGTTATTGGCATCTAGTGGGTAGATGCTTATCATCCTACAAGGCAGAATACAGACCCAACATCACAAAGAATTATCTGACTCAGAATGTCTATGGTGCTGAGGTTGAGAAATCTCACTCTATAGTAAACAAAGTTTTAATACTTTCAGAAATTAAAACAATACATAAGCCATTGTTAAAATTGAAGTAAGACTTGATCACTTAATGGTATGTAGTTGTAGACTCTCTGAGGCCAGATCCTTCTTCTAAAAATAGAGATGTTATTTCTGTTGCACGAGTTCCATACTGAACTCGTGTATTATATGACCTATACATAGCAGTGTCTGCTATAAGTGAACAGTCAGAAAGTCATAGGAAAATATTACTGTAGGAAAAGTTTTACTTCTTAATTTTGCAAAGACAATCAACATCAAGAGCCTCTGAGTACACGAATGACATCAACAGTTCCTCTGGGCATTTTAAATTTTGTGCTGCTTTTCCTGGTAACATCAAGTCAGTTAATGAGGAGACTCTAACTTAGGTTGTGTTCCATATAGAATGTCCTGATGATCCCAAGGCTTGCCTTTCCCTCACCTATCTTGGCTTTCAGTGAGTACCCTAATCCTCTGTTCCTCTGTTGTCTCATTTTAGATTCTTCACCAAGTCTGTTGGCTCAGAGTAGGAAAATGGTAAGATTGCTGATGCTTGAGATGCCCTCTGAGGACTAATTCTGCTCACCTTCATCTGGTAGAGGACAGAGAGAAGTATGTTTCTTTTTTATACACAGAATGGCAAAATGATCTTATAATTCTGGAGATCACATGAGTACTTTCTGACCTTTAACCTAAAATTTCCTGATTTAGCAGCTCAGATATCCAGGAGGCTGCTTCTTACTGCAGCCACATAGTAAGAATAAGATAGTCTCAAGAACTAAGTGATCCAGAAAGCTGTCCCCGAGATGTCTGAATTTCCCCACGTCCCACTAGTGGAATTAAACCACTGGAATAACCAGTGGAATAAGCCTCTGCCTTAGGCAGGCTCCGTGGTATTTATATTTCTACTGGGATTCTTCATTTAAAGAAATTCAGCTTCCTTTGAGGGAGAGCCATAGTACTGGTGAGGACTGTGTATGGAAACAGCTTGGTGGAGTGGCATCTGGTGTGTCTCTGTATCAGGAAAGCAGCTTGGCATCCCTGTGGGATAGATGTGAAATATTTCTATGGGATATTTGGGAATAAATTATTTGAAATGGTCCTGAGCAAACTCACTGATGGCAAAGAGAGCAAATGCTCCCTGATGGTTGGGTGGTGCTCTTTCTAGAACATGCTTCCTTGGGCTGGCCCAGGCCATTCTTCTTGCACCAGAAATGTCTTATATTCTATTTGGCCTCCCCGTGACTCAGTTTGATTAATTTTAATCTAATTCAAACAGCTATTGCTCAAGCCAGTGATGAGCAGGGTTCTGAACTACCAGAAAGAGGGAGATAGATGAGGAGGAGAGAGTTCCTGCTTCCTTCAAGTAGCTGACATCTGGTGGGAGAGATGTATGCACCAAGTGCGGGAAAGAAAGTGACTGAGGGTCAAACAAAGTGTGGAGCAAGTGAAGTTTGCTTGTGGTGGGTGGAGAGGGAGGTCAGGCAAGCTTCTCGGAGGAGGCATCTAAAGGTACAGTTCCATGATCAAGACAAAGACAAAATCATGGCATGAGAAAATTTGCTTTCCAAGTATATTCCTCTCCCCTAACATCCCCTGCAGCAGGCTTCTGCTTGCCTAGTATACACTGATTCTATTTTCCTTGTTAAAGGAACCCTTCTATCAAGTTGGGCTCATAGCAGCTTATGAAACCAAAATATGAAACCATATTTTCCAGCTTCCCTGACAGCTAGGTATACTGTTGTCAACTCCTCAGTAATTTTTTTAAATTGGGGGATAATTGCTTTACAATGTGTGTTAGTTTCTGCTTCACAATATTGTGTTAGTTTCTACTGTACAGCAAAGTGGATCAGCTATACATATACATATATTCTCCTTTTTTGGATTTCATTTCCATTTAGGTCACCACATAGCACTTAGAGTTCCCTGTGCTACACAGTCGGTTCTCATTAGTTATCGATTTTATACACAGTCCTAGCATTCATTGTGCCGATCACTCCTTCCATCTGTGGTTCTGGTCCCCAATGGGTTTGCGTCTTTGCTGGTGGAGTCTGTTCAGAACCCAGAGCTCCTCATCCAGCATGGCATTTCTTGGCCAGTAGGGAGACCAAGCACCTTGTGCATCTTTTGAAGATACAAGCCCATCCTGATGAAAGGTAGAAATAATAAAATAATGATAAAAACAAGCAATGAAAGGAAGTCTTGAAAAATTCAAGAGAAGGATGATCACATGTTGGTATTTCGAGAATGACCAAACTAATAAAATGAGAAATGCTGCCTGCTAGTGTGACAATGTCATAATGGAGTAGGAGGGACTTGGCAATACAACTCTAGAGTGGACATACTGAGACATTTTACCCCAGAACTGCCCCCATTGGACCCTCTGCTCTCCTGACTTTCTGTGATGATGAGGGGAGGGTTGCAGAAGGCTCAGAGGGATGTGTTATTTTTCAGATTCATCATGACCTGGCCTTTTCTGGTTATAAAAGCATTATGTGGTCATTTGAGAAAAATGGGAAAATGTGGAAAAATTAAGCCTGACAATATTTCTTCCATACAGAAGAGATAGGTACAGTACACATTAACATTTCTTTTAAAAAGAAATGGAATAAGTTGATCTACAATATTGTGTGTTTCAGGTGGACCGTAAAGTGATGATTCACTTGCACATTTTTTCAATCTAAGAATAATAAAAATGAATTTATATCCAAACGATAACATTTTTGATTGTTTTCTCAAGATAAATCCTTTGTTTCTCCACAGCCCCCTCCATGCCACAGTCACACATGCAGGACTGTTTCTCTTGGGGCCCAAATACCCAATGCTCTTCTGTCCAGGACTCTCTCCCTCCTCACCCCACTTTCCCAGCTCCACTCATCCTGCCCATCTTAGCTCGGATGTCACCCACTCTAGCAATTCTTCCCCAAACCCCACCCAGGATGGGGAATTCGTGTACTTCACTGGGCTTCTGTGATAGCTTATGTCTGTATCTTTGCACTTATACTATTTTCATTGATCAGTTTAGATAACTGCCTGCTCCATTAGACTGGATATTTTTGTGTCTTACTCATTTTTATTTTCCTGACACAGGAAATAGTGCCCAAGAGTAGTACCTGGGGCATAGTAGGTCCTCAACAGATATTTGCTGAATAAAGGAGTAAATGAATTTAGGAGAGATTTTAGACTTGTTTTGTACAGTTTCAAGGGTTAAAACTAGGACGAATGGTTAGATACAATGGAAACTAACAATACTGTAAATCAACTACACTTCAACAAAAAGTTGTTTGTTTTGAAAAAAAAAAAACATAAGCAAAACAGATACAATGGTGTGACAGATTTCACTTCAGTGGAAGACAAAATTAGAGAATATGAAAAGAGAATGGGGCACTTTGGGAGTTAGTGAGTTCTGGTTCCTGAAGTGAAGTGATGTGGCAACCACATCAGACATACTGCAGTGTCTTAGCAACCTCTAGATGAATTAATGTTAATCTAGAGGACTTTTGTTATCTAGAACTAATGTTATCTAGAACTTCTGTTATCTAGAACCAATGTAAATCTAGAGGACTTTCATTGACTATACTAAAGCCTTTGACTATGTGGATCACAACAAACTGGAAAATTCTTCAAGAGATGGGAATAACAGACCACCTTACCTGCCTCCTGCGAAATCTGTATGCAGGTCAAGAAGCAACAGTTAGAACCGGACATGAAACAAGAGACTGGGTACGAAATTCGGAAAGGAGTACGTCAAAGCTGTATATTGTCACCCTGCTTATTTAACTTATATGCAGAGTACATCATGAGAAATGCTGGGCTGGATGAAGCACAAACTGGAATCAAGATTGCTGGGAGAAATATCAATAACCTCAGATATGCAGATGACACCTCTTTTATGGCAAAAAGTGAAGAGGAGCTAAAGAATCTCTTGATGAAGGTGAAAGAGGAGAGTGAAAAAGCTGGCTTAAAACTCAACATTAAAAAAACAAAGATCATAGCATACGATCCCATCTCTTCATGGCAAATAGATGGAGAAACAATGGAAACAGTGAGAAACTTTATTTTATTGAGCTCCACAATCACTGCAGATAGTGATTGCAGCCATGAAATTAAAAGACGCTTGCTCCTTGAAAGAGAAGTTGTGACCAACCTAGACAGCGTATTAAAAAGCAGAGATACTACTTTGCTGACAAAGGTTGGTCTAATCAAAGCTATGGTTTTTTCAGTAGTCATGTATGGATGTGAGAGTTGGACTGTAAAGAATATTGAGTGTGTAAGAATCGATGCTTTTGAACTGTGGTGTTGGAGAAGACTCTTGAGAGACTCTTGGACTGCAAGGAGATCCAACCAGTCCATCCGAAAGGAAATCCATGCTCAATATTCATTAGAAGGACTGATGCTGAAATTCCTATACTTTGGCCACCTGATGCAAAGAGCCAACTCATTAGAAAAGACCCTGATTCTGGGAAAGATTGAAGGCAGGAGGAGAAGGGGATGACAGAGGACGAGATGGTTGGATGTCATCACTGACTCAAGGGACATGAGTTTGAGCAAGCTCTGGGAGATGGTGAAGGACAGGAAAGCCTGGAGTGCTATAGTCCATGGGGTTGCAATGAGTTGAACATGACTGAGTAACTGAACAAGAGGACTTTTAAGGCTTTCAATATTCAGATTCCAATGTTCTAAGCTATATTTTGGAAGTCATAAAATGATGTAATTTGTGATCAGTAATTTCAAGTCTTGGTAGCTTTGACTGAGGTCTGGTCCTTAGGTACTCGTAGATAAGATCAGAGATCTCACTTCAGTTTTTGTGGGCAGAGGATGGAAGTGAAGTGCGACACCACTGGTCCTTTCTAGCCTCAGTGGATGCAGAATCCGCCCCTTTCCTGGGGACCACACCTTAAAGCCTTCAGCCTGAACCATTCATCCGGGGTCCATGCAGCGTGCACTTTTGGAGCTTAAAACTTTCCTGGGTCATCTCATCTCTATGGTTTTAATCTAATAATATTTGGTTTTGTACTTTTACAATACAGTTTCAAGCTTGCTGTGTAACATATTATTTTATTTTAAATTTTCTTATAAAATTTTATCATTTATGTCATATTTTATGTTTTCAGTAGGTAATAGGTGTAATAATGAACAGAGGTAATAAAACAGGTCTCCCTTCTCTTGTTTTCTTCTAGTCCTTGAGTTCCTATTTCCAGAGGCAATCACCATTGTCAGATTTTTATATCCCTTTCCAAAGATTGTGTTTGGACGTATAAGCAAATATATCTTTCTTTTCTTATAGAAATAGCAGCTAGCATGTGATATTTGTTTTTACATCCTGCTTAAAAAAAGTTACAATATAGCTCAGAAAGAGTTCCATATTGGTTCTTGTAATGAAGTGATGTCTTTTTAGAGGCTCCACCGTATTTCATAGCATGGAAGTTCCCGAATTGGTTTTACCAACTCTGTTACTGAGTCCTTGAAATTTACTCCTTGTCTGGTCTTTTGCTATCACACATAAGCCACAATCCCTGTGCACCATGTATCTTGAACACACAAGTGAATCTATAGGTAGAAAAAATTCCTACAAGCAGGACTGATATATGATAGGGTATGTACAGTTCATCCTTTGCTAATGGCATTAGTAGTTTATTAGCATGGGGGAGAGTAACAATGATTCACTCAGTCATTTGCTACGTCAGTCAGTATTTAAGCATCTTTCAAGTAATATATCTCACTCCTGCCTCACAACACTGAGGGAGGTACTATTATCATCTCCATTTTTCCAAAGGAGCAAACAGGTATAGAGAGAGCAAGTAAACACAACAAACAGAAAAACTTAGGTTCAACCCAGGCAACTGGGCAGCTTAGGGTTCTTCACTGCCTCTTTGCCCTTCAGGGTGGCTGGACCACCAGTGAATGAGAGGAAAGCACACTTTCTACAGACAGAGACAGACACACTTACAAAGGCATGCTTCAGTTTAGAGCTTCAGTTTAAAGGTGGTTAATGAACCCTTTTGAAGTCCTTGCAGAAGATTAACTTGTGATAAATTCTCTTTCGAGAAAATAGCAGAAGTACCAAGTACCAAGTTTTTGAAAATGCATCTCCTTCTGGTTAGTCAAACATGTTGACTGTGATACCTATCTGCAAAATAAGAAGAGGACCTCAGAATAAATGAGCAACAGCATTTCTCATTAGTTCATGGCCAGTGAAAGCTACTGTCTCCTTGAAGACAAATGGTGCTTGTGCCCTTTACTGGTGGGCTTTAAGCCCACTGGTTTCATGCCACTAGACCAAAGCTATTTTGAAGCCAAAAATGAATCATACAATTCAGCTGGATCCTTTCCCTGTCACCCATGATGAAGACTTTTTTTTCTTTAAACCAGGAAAGGACAAAATAATGTTATTTTCAGAATACTTAGTTACTGGAGTCTGATCTGACCTGAAAGAGTGAAAAAGCCAGTTTTGGATGTGAGTGGACCACAGGGCTTTCTCACACATAATTGTGTATTACAGCATCGTTCCTACGGGTATCCTTTTGAAATTGTGACTGAAAAAGAAATACAAAGACTGTATGATCTTTTGGATTTTCAGACTCTGCTGATGAACAAACTCCCCCTCTCCTAGGAATGTTTGTTCATTCTTGCACTCATTCAATAACCACTCATGGATGTCTAGTGTATGTTCACTAGTGTGCTAGGCAGTGGACAAGAGGTAGGGCCAGACAGACATAGCCTCTCCCTCACTACTGATCAAGTCTGTAAGAGGGTGCATGAGGCTAGGGGAGGGGAATCTGGACTAGGCCAGATTCCTTCTTAGCAAGCAAATATTCTTTTTTGGGATGTGGTGTGGAGGAGTGGCCACATATGTGGCAAGTCTACTAACCTAAAGGGGAAATGATGGCATGCAAACTTGAGATAACAGTAGAACTGGGTTCGAGAATGCCAAGTTCAAAAAGATGAGATGGGAATCTTGTCAACTTTTCTACATATGCCTGCAGGTCCCCTTTCAACTAAGATTTAAAAATATTGAGGCTTTCTTAGAAAGAAATATTAAAATAATAGCAAGTATGAGGCTATCCTAACTGCCATTTGTAAATTGCTTCCACTTTCCCACTTAGGTTCTTTTTCTTTTTTAATTTATTTTTAATTGGAGGATAATTGCTTTCCAACATTGTGTTGGTTTCTGCCATACATCAACATGAATCAGCCTAGGTAAACATATGTCCCCTCCCTCTTGAACCTCCCTCTCACCTCCCACCCCATCCCACAGGTCTAGGTTGTTACAGAGCACCAGTTTTGCAGCAAATTTGCGTAGTACAGCAAATTGCCACTGGCTGGCTGTTTTACATATGGTAATGCGTATGATTCAATGCTACTCTCTTAATTCCTCCCACCCTCTCCTTCCCCCACTGTGTCCACAAGTCTGTTCTGTATGTCTGCAGATGTTTTCAAACATAGGCTGTGGCAATTGGAAACTTATAAATGATTTCTTTTGGCATTTGTAGTCATCTGTGATATGGGAAAAGATATTTAAAACCAAATAACTCAAGGTCCCAAGGTTGGTGCAAGAATAGAAGTAACTTAATGGCAAAAGAAACACAACATACAGGTTAAATGTTTTCACGAGGCTGTGGTTCCCTTTAGCTGAGATTACCGACAAGTTTCATTATGTCAAGGTATTTTTCCTCCTTTGGTGATTCCATCAGAATCTCTGATGGAAGGATCCTTGAGGTCTCTTCAATTCCAGACAGGCTCAGGGAACCTCTGACCCACCATCAAAGTCTGAAAACTAATGGAGCAGTTCGCTGCTCCTGGAACTGAAAGAACGCTCTGCCTTTGACTTGAGCAGGGCTGCTGCATGATGAATAAGGCACTTAATGAGTAGAGAAATGGGCAGGTCATGGTCAGAGGTGCAGCTGGGTCTAGGACATGATGGAGTAAAGAGATCCATTTTGCTTGTGACTTCTTTGCACTCAACGAGGTGAAATCGCTCCTGTTTTCTGAAGTGCCCTTGTTTCTTCTGCATTTTGCAAAATGGAGGATAATTTTATACATTTGTATCTGGGAAATAAAGCCTTTAAAATAATGACTTGCTTCTAGTCTATGAAGTTTCTTATTTGGACTCCTAAGCAGGAGAACTTGCTGCTCCTTTCCTGATTTTGGTGGAAAAGTGTGAATATGAATCTTTTTAACCTTGATGGTAAAACTTCAGATTCTTTGTAGTTGAGACCAGTAGCTCAATTTACTGCTGATGACTCTAAATCCCTGACTGTGGGTTCGACTGATGACACTTTTAGTGGTGAGGCATCATGTCCCTGTCTCTGCCCATGGAATGAGAAGTGATTTGCCCTTGATCTGAACGCCTGGTACCGTGGTGATCTTTATGCAAAGCTGGATGATGAGCAATATCTATTTCATTTAGCTGCCAAATTGCCTTTGTGGTTATGATCACTTCAGTCCTGGGAAATGTACATTGGTATTCTGCTCTAATCCAGAAAGCACTGAGATGGGGTATTTTTCTCCCTATTGCACAGGCTGTAATCAGTCCCTGAACAGAGTTTATCTACCGCATGCATTAGCTGCTATAGGGATCAGATGAAAGGGATGGAAACTATCTATAGTTTGATCAGTCCTAGGCTCCCAATGCAAGAGATTACAAAGAAGATCCATTTCTATGCACTGGAACCAGGTTATGAACATAAAGTAAACATGGGTAGCTACAGGAAACTTTCTAGCAAATTCAGGAGTGATGGATCTTTTTTCACTTTCATTTTCCTGGAGAATCATTCTGTTACGTTAATGAGGATTTTATACCTTAATTTCTTTGTGGGAGGCAGCACAGGAAGTGATGAATGGAAAGATTTTAAATTTAATTCAAACCTTTTCAATGATTCAAAGCTCTTCTGGTTAATGATGTCATTCACAACAATAGAATTAACTTGATGCTAGACATGCATGTGATAGTGTTGTGGTTTGGTTAGTTAATCTGAGCTACAGGCAGCAAGTGAGGTTTGGTGGTAAGAAAGCAACTCATGACTATCCAGCCTTAGATTCATGGCTGTAATAATGGGGAGAAAAACAGACTTCCCAGGCCTCTTGTATAAGTAAGCCAGTCCGTCACTTAGAATTGTTATACGTTTTTCCCTCCTGTATCGGTCTCTGTGATCTCACCTCTTGGCTTTTCAGCTCCTTTACCTTCCCTTACTCTCATCTTTCTTATTCTCAGGCCCCAGGGAGCTCTGTTTCATGGCTTCTCTCCTCTTTCCCCACTTTATCAAGCACTGAAGGCCACATGATTCATTACCTAAACCAGGGACTGGCAAACTTTTTCTGTAAAAGACCAGTTAGTAAATATTTTAGGCTTTGTGGGCCATGCATTCTTTGTCTCAACTACTCAACTCTGTCTGTATAGCAGGAAAACAGCCACAGAGTTTATGTCAACAGTAGGCATGGCTGTGCGGAGAAGGCAATGGCACCCCACTCCAGTACTCTTGCCTGGAAAATCCCATGGACGGAGGAACCTGGAAGGCTGCAGTCCACGGGGTCGCTGAGGATCGGATACGACTGAGCGACCTCAGTTTCACTTTTCACTTTGATGCATTGGAGAAGGAAATGGCAACCCACTCCAGCGTTCTTGCCTGGAGAATCCCATGGACAGAGGAGCCTGGAAGGCTGCGGTCCATGGGGTCGCTAAGAGTTGGACACGACTGAGCGACTTCACTTTCACTTTTCACTTTCATGCATTGGAGAAGGAAATGGCAACCCACTCCAGTGTTCTTGCCTGGAGAATCCCAGGGACAGGGGAGCCTGGTGGGCTGCCATCTATGGGGTCGCACAGAGTCAGACATGACTGAAGTGACTTAGCAGAGCAGAGCAGGCATGGCTGTGAGCCAGTAAAATGTTATTAGGGATCCTGACAAAAGATTTACATATAATTTTATGTCATGAAATATTCTTCTTCTTAACTTTTTCCACTTTTTAAAAATGCAAAATCCATTCTTCACTTTTGGTATAAAAACACAGGTGCTGGGCTTGACATGCTCTGAATGCTCTGGTTTACTGACCCTTTAAATCACTGTGTTCTCAACATTCTTGATTTCTTTACTACATTTTGTTCTGCTCAGTGACCCAGAAAAACCTCAACACTGGAGCTTTCTTCTCTTTTCTCCTCTATATCTTCACTCTCTTAGTTGAAACCACCAGCTAATGATCTCCCTGTTTTCAACCTTCCCTCCTAGCCTGTTGGGACACTTTTGACTAAATGGTCTTTCTAAATTGCTAATTTGATCTTGTCATACATGCTGCTTAAAATTCCTTCAAACTCTATCCCACCAGTTTGTGATGGATCTTGTGTACCCATCCCATCTTACAGGTCTCTGTTGGGTCTTCTATATGTCCTCTGCCACCGTCTTGGATCTTTGTTCAGCCATAGTAAAACCCTCTAGTTTTTGATCCTGCTACACAAACTTTCTTTTTTGTTACTTTTCATTTTTTAAGAAAATTTGACCATGCCATGTGGATGTGAAATCTTAATTCCTTGACCAGGAAATGAACCCATAGCCCCTGCATTGGAAGTGCAGACTTCTTAACCACTGGACCACTAGGGAAGTTCTTCCATGAGTTTTCTGAATTCATTCACTTTCATCATCTGGTTCCTTCCTATCAGTACTCAGCTGTCAATATATTCCTTATACAAGGGACCTTCCCCAATCCTCCCTTTCATTTACAGTCTGATTTAAGTGTCTTTCTTAAGCACCACACTTGAAGGCAAAAGCTATCTTCATATCTGAGCTCAGGGGCCTAGGCACAGTCCCAAATGTATACAGACAGATCACCTTTTACTTCTCTTCGCTTCCTTGCACTTCACAAATATTGTGCTTTTTACAAATTGAAGGTTTGTGGCAAGGCTGCATTGAGCAAGTCTATCAGCACCATTTTTCCCATCAGCATTGGCTCACTTTGTGTTTATGTGTTACATTTTGGTAATTCTTACAACGTTTCAATTTTTTTCATTATTATTATTTTTGTTTTGATGACCTATTAATCAATGACCTTTGATTCTACTGTTGTAATTGTTTTGGACAAATGTTGTGTTTGTTCTGACTGCTGTATGAACCGGCCACTCCCCATCTTTCTTCTTCTCATTGGATTTCCCTGGTCTTTGAAACACAACAATATTGAAATCAGGCCACTTAATAACCCTACAATGGCCTCTAACTGCTCACATGAAAGGAAGAATCCCATATCTCCCACCTTAAATCAAGAGCTAGAAATGATTAGACCTAGCAATGAAAGCATGTCAAAAAATGAGATAGGCCAAAAGCTAGGCCTCTTGAGCCAAATAGTTAGCCAAAATGTGAATGCAAAGGGAAAGTTCTTGAAGGAAATTGAAAGTGCTACTCCACTGAACACATGAATGATAAAAAAGTGAAACAGCCTTATTGCTGATGTGTAGAAAGTTGTAGTAGTTTGGATGGAAAATCAAACCAGTATTGGGCAAGGCTCTAACTCTCTTTAAAGGCTGAGAGGTAAGGAAGCTGCAGAAGAAAGTTTAAAGCTGGCAGAGTTTGGTTCATGAGGTTTAAAGAAAGAAAACATCTTCATAACATAAAAGGTCAAGGTGAAGCAGCGAGTGCTGATGTAGCAGCTGTAGAAGGTTATCGAGAGGATCTAGCTGAGATAGTAAATGAAGGTAGCTACACTCAACAACAGAGTTTCAGTGTAGACAAACAGCCTTTGCATGGAAGAAGATGCCATCTAGGACTTTGATAGCTAGAGCGGAATAGTCAGTGCCTGATTTCAGAGCTTCAAGGGACAGGCTGACCTTCTTATTAGGGGCTAATGGCAGCTGGTGACTTTAAGTCGAAGCCAATGTTCATTTACCAAATTGAATAATCCTGGGGCTTCCCAGGTGGAGCTCGTGGTCAAGAACTTGCCTGCAGGAGACATGAGAGACACAGATTGGATCCCGAGGTTGGGAAGATCCCCTTGAGCAAGGCACGGCAACCCACTCCAGTTTTCTTGGTGGGAAAATCCCATGGGCAGAGAAGCCTGGTGGGCTACAGTCCATAGGGCCGCAAAGAGTCAGACATGACTGAAGCGACTTACCAGCAGTAGCAGTAGCAGTAGGGCCCTTAAAATTATGCTAAATCTATACTTCCTGTGCTCTATAAATGGAACAACAAAGCCTGGGTGACCGCACATTTGTTTATAACATGGTTTACTGAATACTTTAAGTCCACTATTGAGACCTGTGCTCAGCTGTTCAGTCGTGTTTGACTCTTTGAGACCCCACATACTGTAGCCTGCCAGGCTCCTCTGTCCATGGGATTCTCCAGGCCAGAATGCTGGAGTGGGTTGCCATGCCTTCCTCCAAGTGATCTTTCTGACCCAAGGACTGAACTGGCATTTCCTGTGTCTCCTGCTTTGCAGGCAGATTCTTTGTGTGCTGAGCCCTCAGGGAAGCCCATTGAAACATATTGCTTGGGAAAAAATATTCCTTTCAAAATATCACTACTCATTGTCAATGCATCTAGTCAGCCCAGAACTCTGATGGAGATGTATGAAATTAATGGTATTTTTATGCCTGCTAACACAACATCCATTCTGTGAGTGATTGATCAAGAAGTAATTTTGATTTTCAAGTATCAGTATTTAAGAAAGACATTTTGGGGACGTCCTGGGGGTGGTCTAGTGGCTAAGACCCCATGCTCCCAATGCAGAGGCTAGGTTTGATCCCTGGCTGGAGAACTAGATTCTACATGCTGCAACTAAGAGTTCTCATGCCTGCAACTAAAGATCCAGCATGAACCCACAATGAAGATTGAAGATCCTGCATACTGGATTTAAGACCTGATGCAGCCAAATAAATAAATAACAATAAATATTAAGTAACACATTTTGTAGGACTACAGATAGTGACTCTTCTGATTGATATAGACAAAGTAAATTGAAAACCCTCCTGGAAAAGTTTCAGTGTTCTAGATGCCATTAAGAATATTTGTAATTCATGGGAAGAGATAAAAATATCAACATTAATAGGAAATACATAAATAGATCTTGGAAGAAGCTGATTCTAACCCTCATGGATGATTTTGAGGGGTTCAAGGCTTTAGTGAAGGAAGTAACTGCAGATGTGGTGAAAATAGCAAGAGAACTAAAGTAGAGCCTGAAGATGTGAATGCATTGCTGCAATCTCATGATAAAACTTAAACAGATGATTTTTAAAAGTACTGCTTCTTATGGATAAGCAAAGAAAGTGGTTTCTTGAGATGGAATCTACTTCTGGTGAAGATTCTGTGAAGATTGTTGAAATAACATCAAGGAATTTAGAATGTTACATTAACTTACTTAATAAAGCAATGGAAGGATTTGAGAGGACTGACTCCAAGTTTGAAAGAAGTTCCACCCTGGATAAAATGCTATCAAACAGCATTGCATGCTGCAGAGCAATCATTTGTGTAAAAAAAAAAAAAGTCAATTGATAAAGCAGACTTTATTGTTGTCTTATTTTAAGAGATTGCCATAGCCACCTCACCCTTCAGTAATCACCATGCTGATCAATTAGCAGCCATCAACATCAAGGCAAGACCAGCAAAATGATTATTTATGACTCACTGAGGGCTCAGATGATAGCTTTTTTGTTTTGTTTTAGCAATGAAATATTCTTAATTAAGACAAGTACTTTTTTTTTTTAAAGACATAATGCTATCCCATACTTAATACAGTATAGTGAAAGTGAAAGTCACTCAGTTGTGTCCAACTCTTTGTGACCCCATGGACTCTTTGTGACCCCATGGAATTCTCCAGGCCAGAATACTGAAGTGGGTAGCCTTTTCTTCTCCAGGGGATATTCCCAACCCAGGGGTCCAATCCAGGTCTCCCACATTGCAGGCTGATTCTTTACCAGCTGAGCCACGAGGGAAGCCCAAGATTCCTGGAGTGGGTAGCCTATCCCTTCTCCAGCGGATCTTCCCGACCCAGGAATCAAACTGGAGTTTCCTGCATTGCAGGAAGATTCTTTACCAACTGAGCTATGGTGTACACATAACTTTTACATGAACTGGGAAATCAATACATTTGTATGATTCACTTTATTTTGATAGTCACATTATTGCAGTTATCTGGAATTGAATCTGCAATATCTCAGAGGTATGTCTGTACAAACAGACACACACACACACACAGATCAAAAGTGTTGATTGAAATTAGCATTGTCTCAGGGTAAGAAGGGATGAGGGGCAAACACCATAGGTGGGAGACAAAATCTGAAGCTATTGCTACAGATCAAGAAAATCATGATGGTGGCCTGAGCCAATGCCCAGAGAAAAAGGATGGAGGGGAACCATTATTTAGTTGACAGGAACTCCCTTAGCAGAAGTAAGAGACAAAGAGAACTCACAGATTCAACCGTTCTGGACTTCACACTTCTCATCTCAAAAACAAAAGGCTTTGATTACCTTTAATGTTTCAAGTTCCATTTCTTCAAGTTTCTGATCCTTGTGGAAGGTTTGGCAGTCGTGTCATGAATTTGGCTTTAGAGTTGTAGGAGTTTATTATGTTGATGGTGTATCCATGTGGAGAAGTACTAGTGGCAGAAAAATATAGAAATAGATCTTGGAAGAATAGTTTGGACAAGATTCATGGAGTTGTTAATTACCTGTACAGTTGAGATTTGGAGTTCTGAGTTGATGCATTCACTGAGGGACACAGGGAAGAAGAAGAATGTGGAAACTTGGGATGGGCTTACCTTTTAGGTTCAAGAGTGAAGGGGGCTAGATAGAGTTGAAGTTCTCAAGGGGGTTACAGAATAAAGAAAAGGTTCTCTCTGTTTGTTTTAGGATTGTTGTTGTTGTTCAATCACTCAGTCATGTCCAACTCTTTGTGACCCCATGGACTGTAGCATACCAGTCTTCCCTATCCTTCACCATCTCCCAGAACTTGCTCAAACTCATATCAGTGATGCCATCCATCCATCTCATCCTCTCATCTCATCAGTCTTCCCCTTCTCCTGCTTTCAATCTTTCCCAGCATTAGGATCTTTTCCAGTGAGTCAGCTCTTCACCTCAGGTGGCCAAAGTATTGGCATTTCAGCTTCAGCATCAATCCTTCCAATGAATGTTCAGATTGATTTCCTTTAGGATGGACTGGTTTGATCTCCATGACCTCCTTGTTTTAGAATGGTGGCTGCATATTTTAGGCAAAGGGAAAATGGGGTGGGGGAAAAAGACTGAAGATCCCAGAAAGAAGATAGTTGATGAAACCAGGTTCTGGATAAAGTTGGAGGAAATGGGACTACGGACATAAGTCAACGATTGGGTTAGGATGGAGAAAGGCACTTCCTTCTGTAGAGGGAAGGAAGGATGAATGAAGTCATAGAGGCATTTTGAGATGGAAAAAGGGAGAAGCCGAGGAACCATCTTTCTTTTTCAGGGCATGAGGGAGGCAAAAAGCATTTGGAAACCTAAGGCTACTAAAAATACTTTGGAATAGTTCATGTGAGGAATGAGGGGTTCAACTGAAGGTGAAATGATTGCCTGTTAACCACGATTATAGGAGGGATCAGGGAGATGGGGGTGGTCCTTTTCCCTGTGCAGAGACACTGTAAGAGTCTGTGGAGCAGCTGTTGCTTCTAATTGCTTGAGACGGGTGAAGTCAATGCAGTTATAAAGACGTGATTCTGTCTGTGGTTGTTTGGAATGGAGATAAAATACTTAGACCTGAACAGCTGGAAGGAAGGACTTGTTCTGGGATTTCCCAGTTCAGTTCTGGTTAACTAACTCCAAACCAAACCAGTGGTGGGAAGTGGGTGCAATGAAGTGGGTTATAACTAGTGCTGTCTAACAGTAGATCAGTCTTTATTGGAGGTGCTCATAGTTACTAAACATATTTACACAGACTGATCATTAATGAGGATTACTGCACATATATTTGCTACTTTGGAGGCAGAAATTACAGATCACCACTAAATTTCCTCTTTTCCTTGAGGTTTTATGAATATGTTATGTGTATAATTCCCATAATTCTAAAGTACAGTAGAATTCTACCACACTGTCACATTCAACATCACACAGATTCAGAGGCTTTGCAAGCTGAATCATGTCTCTCAGGTCTAACTACAGACTTAAAAATCTCAGCCGAGCTTGCTCATCTTCTGTGATGGATGATAAATCGACCACTCAAGTCAGCACTATGAAACAGGAAGAAATTAGTATTCACACAGCATGCCATTATGATGCAACATACTCTATGGGGTCCCATGCCTCTGATTTTGAATCCTGATTAAAAAAACTTTCTTTATATTATTGTGTGACCTTGAACAAGTTGCCCTTTAGCATTCAGGTTTTTCATTGGCAAATTGGGACAAAAATAGCATCTACTTCTGGAGGTTGGTGTGAGGATTAAATGAGGTAGGTTCATGTAAAGCATTCAGAGCATCTGGTAGAATGAGTGCTGGGTGAGTGCTCGCCATTGAGTGTGCTGAAGAGGGCAGAGTCAAGTGCTTCAGGGCAGCATACCAATGACCTTGGGGACAAGGAGTTTATGAAGGAGGCTTGGTTAAGTAAATCTTGGGCATGGCAATATGCTGGGCCTGAATGACATGGTAAGAGATGGGATTTTCTCTTTATGAGCATGGGATTTCCTGAATTTTCCTAGTAAATATGCCTAGGTTAAAAAAATGGATAATTCATTTAAATGTGTCTAATCGCTGGAACAGTAAATTAAAGCCCTGTAGCAGCATGATGAATTCATAAAGGCATCGTATAGTTTCAATGAATAACTTTTCACAGTGACACGACAAAATCTTTGCTGCTGGTGAAAACACAGTGTAACTCTTAATAGGAAATCACCCAAGTGATATTTGCTGGTAGTTTTTGGTATGTGTTACATGCGTGCTAAGTCACTTCTGTCATGTCTGACTCTGCCATCCAATAGACTGTAGCCCACCAGGCTCCTCTGTCCATGGGATTCTCCAGGCAAGAATAGTGGAGTGGGTTGCCATGCCCTCCTCCTTTCCTACCTAGGGATCAAACCTGAGTCTCCTGCATTGGCAGGTGGGTTCTTGACCATTGAGCTACCTGGGAAGCCCTAGTTTTAGGTATAGTAACCATGTTTTCTTGGTCAAGATTCAGCCTCTGAATAAATAAAATCCAGAAGAGAATTTTAGTCCCTCTAATGATGAAGATTTTATAACCTACCCTTCCTTCAGTATTTCAGTTTTTGAAAATGTACTGGCAGTTTGTATTTCCTGGGTTGGTAGGCAGTGGAAACCTGGAGGACGAACCAATTGGTAATATAGCAGACACTGTTGGCTTTCTATTTCAAGGCTATTCACCTTATTTCTTTCATAGAAGATCTTAAATTTTTTTCAAGTGTGTTTTTTCCCTTGTATCAATCAGTGAATTCTCTGACACCAACTGGGTATCCACAGTTTAATTCAGATCTGATACTAACTATCCAGTTATCGTCAGAACTATATTTGTATCTTGTATAATATCAACAAACTTAAAGAATTGTTATGAAAATCAATATCTGAGAAAGTGGACATAAGGTCCTTAGCGCCTTTGTCCTTAGCACAGAATGAATACATGATAAATGGTAATTTAAAAAGAGGGGGTTGTGGAATTAGAGCATGCTGTGTGTGTGAAGAAGTTAGAAAGTAGTGTCCCTGAGCTCCTGATGCTGGAGGAGTGTGTTTAATGTGTGGTTAATGCTGACTCAGAGGAAATTTAACAGCACTCTGAGTAGGAAGTGGTCATTCTTTAAAAAAGAGCAGAAAGCACACACACAGGTTCATTTCAACTTGTTTTTAATAGCAGTGTAATCAGGAGAGGTAACTTAACCACTCTGAGCTTCACTTTTTTCACCTGTCAAATAAAAGGATTCAAGTTATGTACTCATTACAGCTTTATTGAATGGGTCTAGGGGAGCCTGGCAGAGAAGGCAATGGCACCCCACTCCAGTACTCTTGCCTGGAAAATCCCATGGATGGAGGAGCCTGGTGGGCTGCAGTACATGGGGTCGCTAAGAGTCGGACACGACTGAACGACTTCACTTGCACTTTTCACTTTCATGCATTGGAGAAGGAAATGGCAACCCACTCCAGTGTTCTTGCCTTGAGAATCCCAGGGATGGGGGAGCCTAGTGGGCTGCCGTCTACGGGGTCGCACAGAGTCGGACATGACTGAATCGACTTAGCAGCAGCAGCAGCAGCAGTAGGGGAGCCTGGTGGGCTGTCGTCTATGGGGTCGCACAGAGTCGGGCATGACTGATGCAACGCAGCAGCAGCAGCAGCAGCAGGGACAACTTGGTGAGCAAACCAAACATGGTCTATACATTCTTGGAACTCATAACTAGTAGAGGAAACCTGTACAATCATAAAGCCATTCAACTGTATGTACAATTACCACTGTGATAAACGCTCTAGAGGAAAGATAGGGCTGGTATTCAGAGTAAAAGTATGTCAAAGAAAGATCCAGATCTGGCCTCAGGGATCCAAGAGTATTTTCTAGAGCAAGGGATTTTAGCTGACATCCAGTATTAGTAGTTGTGCTAGAAGATGTCTATAGTCTGTCCAGCTGTAACATGTTACTGTAGTCTGACACCTAAGACAGCATTATAGCAGCTTCTGAAGCCTTGCTCAACTGTCATCTTAGCCAAATTCCATCCTTCCTTGCCCCATTTCTCTCCTTCCCTTTGTATGAGGCTTCTTGAAAGAATGGTCTATGCTAACACCATTTCCTGTGGCTCAGTCACTCTTCAATCACTGCAATCTTATTTTCTCCTTACTTCCAATTTAAACAGCTATCCCCAATATAGCCAAGGGTCTCACGGTTAATAAATAGATGACTTTTTGGTCTTTATCTTAGCATCTGGGCAGCAGTTGACACTGGGTCCCACCTCCTTGAGACCCTCTTGCTTCTTTGTTTTTGAGATAACACACTTCCCTATCTTCCTCACAGTCTTGTTCTTTGTGTATCTCTGCATAGTGTTTTAAGGTTCTTGTCTGTGTGTTTTTTCTCTATATACTGGTACTGATGAATCCCATCTATCACTAAGGGCTTGATTACCAAGTCTGTACTGAGAGCCCTGGGTCTCTTCTTTTTGTTCTAATCTCTCCTTCTGAGCTATAGACTCATATCTCTATAGTCCTTTGGTAATTTCTTCTGGAAGCTCCAAAGACAATTCAGTATATCCAAAGATGAGCTCATTTTTTGACATCTGTTCTTCTGTGGAATCATATCTCATCTATTAGTCACAACACAGAAACATATTAAAATTGACCATTTTGCTCAAGTTTACCGTATTTCTCATTTGGTGACTTTGCCCTTGCTAGTAACTTTTAAATAGGTCTTTCTCCCTCTGCAGCTTTTGTACTCCCATTCAACACTTGCTCTGATGCCATCTCCTTCAGCTACCATGTGAGGTGAGGTGTCTATCAGAGGCAGAATTTTAAGGAGGTCCCTGATGTTTCCCACCCTCTATATAGACTGCTGTCTCCTAGAATTTCCTCTCTTTGATGGTGCAGAGCCTGTAGATATGATGGGCTATCATTCCCATGATAAGGTTTTCTTACTTGTCATAGGTGAAATGATTTTGCTGACATAATTAAGGTGCTTAATCAGTTGACTCTGAGTTAATCAAAAGGGAGATTATCCCAGGTGAGCTTGACCTAATTAGGTGAGCCCTTAAAAGAGGGTCTAGGATTTAGAAAGATTCTCCTGCTCTGTTGGAAGAAGTAAGCCACCACTTTATGAGATGATCTGTGTCAGGGCCATGTGGCAGGGATCTAGGGGAACCTCATGGGGCTGAGAGTGGCCCCTGGCTGACAGCCAGAAGGAAAGGGGACCTCAGTTCTACACAAGGAACTGAATTCTGCTAACATTCACACGAGCTTCGAAGAAGAGCTGAGTTCCAGAAAGGAAAACCCTGGCTGATACTTAGAGAGGAGTCTTGCGGGCCTCTGAACAGAAGAATTATGTTTTTGTGACAAATTCCTGACCCATGGAAACTGTGAAATAATAACGTATGTGATTGTGAACCACAATTGTGGTGATTTAATACACTGCAATAGAAGACTGATCCAGTTCCTCTCTTGGGAGTCCCTTTATACTCTGCTGATTTCCATTATAGCCTGAACCCCACTGACTTGAGAAGACATTGACTTATCTGCTCTCTGTTCCAGGCTCTGAGCTCATTAAGCACAGGAGAAATTTCTTTTGTTTTCTTTGTATCACTACCTGGCACAGTGTCTTCAACGATATTCACAATTGAGAGTTATTTGTGGAATGATTAAATGAAATGACTCATGAAGAAACAAAAACATATATGGTTGCAACAGATTAATTCTGCCTTTTCCATGGAAGTCTCTGAAAAAAAAAAAAAAAAAAAAAAAGGATTTTTTTTTCAGTAGGTTTCCAGCCAATAAGGAGTGAACTTTTTTGTGGTTACATACCTCATGTTCTCAAACCCCAGGCTTTAACTAAGATAAAAGTTTTAAAATGCATAAAAGTTTAAGATTCCTCCTAAAGCTAGATTTTGCAATAGCAATGCACAACCATTACTTAGAGGGTCAGGAAAATGAATTTGTGCCTGAAGTATCTTGGCTTATGCCAGGAACTGATGGAGACATCAGGGACAATTGGGCTTAGTAGTCTACTTTTTGGTTCAGATGACGTGATGCTTTCTTTTCAACAAGTTTTATCAGCTAATGAGTTGTATGTATGTATCCCAATACTGCACTGATTTAAAGTTATATGCCATGAAATATAGGCCATCAAATTGGCTTGGATGAATTTCTCTGCTAGGGAGAGTGGAAGAGAACAAAAGAAGGCTCTGATGTGCCCTACCACTGTATTTTAGCTGAGAGTTTTAAGATATAAAAATCAAGGCAATGTGTGTGTAAGGCTCAGTGCTGAGCACTGTAAGATCAGCTTCATGTCAGACCCCCTGGGGGAGAAGGGGTATAGCCAGGGCAGGAACTTAGGTGGGTTCCTTTATGGATAGCTTTCTATTTTAAGGACGTGGCTTTCTATATTTTCACTATTATAAACTGGTTGTTTTTAGTCACTAAGTCATGTCTGACTCATTGCAACCCCTTTGACTGTAGCCCGCCAGGCTCCTCTCTTTCTGGGATTTCCCAGGCAGAAATACTGGAGTGAGTATTATAAAAATAATTTATTTTATTGTTTAATTGCTAAGTCATGAAGCTGGGCTTCAGTTCTTGTGTCTATTCATGCTTCATTCCTTTGTGCAGTCCTTCTTTCTCACATTCTAAAACCTGAAATATTTTCTGGGTACCCATCTTTTTTATGGCTCAAAACTCCAATTTTCCCAATCCTATTCTTGAGAAAATTATGAAAACTTTTAAAGTTTTTATATTCTCAGTTGCTGCTTTTGAATCGATAAATGCCTTCACAAGGACTGAAACACCAAAGGTTAGATTCATTTCTCTGAGCTTCCCTTCTCTCCAGGATATTGAATTCACAAGTCCTCAGTGACTTTGTAGCTGTTAGGTGTGTTCAAACAGATATTTCAAAGTATCTTGTCCAAGTTTTCTAGTTGTTGTCAATGAGAGAGTTGGTTCAAGCAAGTTGAACCACTTTGCCAGAAGAAGAACTGCTTTTATTTTACTTTAAACAGAGAGAAAAAGACTAGAGGCAAGAACATAGAAGATGCTTTGTGGGTGTATATGGGAGGATGAGGCAAACATCCCACTGGGATAGACTGTTGGATTGATTATGCTTGGGCACTGAGCACAAATATTTCTTTCATAGGGCAAATCTGATTTTACAGCTTCTCATTATGTTGATATGGAGAACTCCCAAGTTTGAAAGAGATCTCTTTTGGAGGTAGTAGCTTTCACTGATGGGAATGTCATCTGATATAACTAATCTTTATAATGGTTTTAATACTCGAGCTTCAGTTTCCCTATCCTAAATTTTTAAAAGGGTGTAAAATAACTTAACACCCTTAAAATTTTTTAAAGGGTATAAAAAACTTTTAAAATGGTGTAAAATGATTTTTAAAAGTGTGTAAAATAAAAAAATAGCAGAGACATCACCTTGCTGACAAAGGCCTGTCTAGTCAAAACTATGGTTTTTCCAGTAGTCATGTATGGATGTGAAAGTTGGACTATAAAGAAAGCTGAGCACCGAAGAATTGATGCTTTTGAATTGTGGTGCTGAAGACTCTTGAGAGCCCCTTGGACTGCAAGGAGATCCAACCAGTCCATCCTAAATGAGATCAGTCCTGAATATTCATTGGAAGGACTGATGCTTAAGCTGAAGCTCCAATACTTTGGCCACCTGATGTGGAGAACTGACTCATTGGAAAAGACCCTGATATTGGGGAAGATTGAAGGCAGGAGGAAAAGGGGACACTAGAGGATGAGATGGTTGGATGGCATCACCGACTCAGTGGACATGAGTTTGAGCAAGCTCTGGGAGTTAGTGATGTACAGGGAAGCCTGACGTGCTGCAGTCCATGGCGAAGCAAAGAGTCGGACATGATTGTGACTGAACTGAACTGAAAATAACTTCTCTGGGCTTTTGAAAGAACTAAGTGAGATAATGTGTATGGAAAACACTGTTTAAATTTTAGGGCAGTATTCAAATACAAATGTTTATTGCTCCTTTGTGCTTTTCTGAAATTCTCAGGTGTTCTAGACTCTCTGAAAAATCTCAGCTGAAATAGCAATAATGCTTACACAGTAGGGCATTGTCCACTAGGAAAATCTTGCTTGATCACATAGCAGAACTGAGTTTGGAAAAAGCTTGGCCTTTTGTTTTTCTCTTGTCTACAAAGCATGTCTTGTGTTAATTCTTGGGTTTTATCCTGTGCAAAAAGTTTTAATATTGCTATTGTTATTACTATACAATCTGCTGTATTATACCTGCTGAATGGTTCCTTGACCAATTCAGTGTAAATGTAATGAAAGCCAAAGGTTTTTTCTCCTCTATTCATAGACTGTTCACCTGAAAATTAAGCTTAAACAAGCATCAGTGAGCGGTTTTCTTTGAGTGCTGAAAAGAGGACATTTTAAAGACAGTGATTGCAACAATATCTCACAATAGGCCGTTAAACTGTATTTTAGACCAAATCAGTAAAACAGACTGTTGGTAGTTTTCTTTTATAAAAATCTCAAAATGCTACTTCCCAAGATATCCTTGACTTCTTTGCTCTTTGTTCCAGATTAAAGGAAAAATACTATTCAATTTACTCTTATTCTCATTAAATACCACCACTTATGATGTACTCTCTTCACTTAGGACTCTCTTTTCAGGCTTAAAAAAAGACAAAAACACAAGATACATTTCATGTTTTCAAAGGGCTTCAGTATAGTTAAAGAGATAGGATATATGCACAAACATGTATGAATAATAAGTAAGGCATTAGGAACTAAATACTAGGTACAAGGTTGTGTTTGGTTGGAGGTTAAAGAAGTACTTCATCAGGGCAATCCGGAAATAATCATGGAGAAAGTATGAGTTGAACTGGGCTTTGAAGATGTTTTAAATTAGTTAAATGGAAATGATAAGGAATAGGATTTCAAGCAGCTGGAATAGTATGAGCAGAGGCATAGCAATGTGAATCGATATGGCATGATATACGCTCCACAGAACAAAAGCTCTAGAATGTAAATTCCAAGAGGGCAAGGCCTTTGTCTATCTCATTCATGGCTTTATCCCTAGTTCAGTTCAGTTCAATTGTTCAGTCATCTCTGACTCTTTGTGACTCCATGGACTGCGGCACACCAGTCTTCCCTGTACATCACCAGCTCTTGGAGTTTACTCAAACTCATGTCCATCGAGTTGGTGATGCCATCCGACCATCTCATCCTTTGTCATCCCCTTCTCCTCCCACCTTCAATCTTTCCCAGCATCAGGGTCTTTTCAAATGAGTCAGTTTTTCACATGAGGTGGCCAAAGTATTGGAGTTTCAGCTTCAGCATCAGTCCTTCCAATGAATATTCAGGACTGTTTTCCTTTAGGATGGACTGGTTGGATCTCCTTGCAGTTCAAGGGACTCTCAAGAGTCTTCTTCAATACCACAGTTCAAAAGCATCAATTCTTTGGTGCTCAGCTTTCTTTATAGTCCAACTCTCATATCCATACACGATTACCAGTAAAACCATAGCTTTGACTGGTTGGACTTTTGTTGGCAAAGTAATTCTCTGCTTTTTAATATGCTGTCTAGGTTGGTCTTCACTTTTCTTCCATCCCTAGTATTTAAGTCAACTCCTGACCAACAGCCTATGCTCAATGAATACTCATTGATCACATGACTAATCAGAAGCCAAGAGGCCCAGCAGTTTGTGTGGGGTGGAACTCTCTGCAGAAAGTTCTCAGGAAGAGAATAGGAAGTTGAAATCTCCAGGGAACTGGAGTCCAGCATGAGGGTCATAGGCAAGGACCCTGAAGGATCTTGGCCTTCAGCTCCTGTCAGTGGGTTGCTTCTTAGGCTGAAGCCATTTGTATTATGCATATGGGGAATGACGAAACATTGATTAGCAAAAATGTCCTTTATATTTGGGCCTTTCTGGATGGTATTTCTCCCACTCCTACTTTTTGTGAGCTTTTTGGTTTGCAGGTTTGTTTTGGTATTGGTAGTAGAGACTTTGTGTACATTGACTTTCCTTTGTATGCTATTGACTTTCCTTCATGGAAACTAAAGTTTAGAGATGGAATATAACTCAATTAATAAAAGGCTCTTCTCAAGAATGGGACAAGTTGGAGGTTGGAAATAGCAAACTGCTAAGTCTAATAGCCTTGCAAATGTTGTAGTTATACATTGGACAGATGGTTTGAATTCCTTGAGGAACCAGTGATGACTATAAAAGCTGACACTGATTCATTGAATACATGTCATGCTAACCTCGCTTCATTTTGGGATGGGATCACTAAACTGATAGACCAGGCATTGATGCTTGCTTTAATTCAATTTTCTGCTGAATAGCCTGTGAATGGAAAGGGGAAACAGTATCTTGAGCATTAGTCTCACTCTGAACTGATCCCAGCAAGAAATTGCTCAGGCTGAGTAATGTAACAGATTGGGTAATAACAATAATTGTAATAAAATGCACTTTCAGAGCCTAAAATTTAGTCAATAATGACATGCTTTACAGATTACTGGAAAAAAAACAGAAAAGCCTGACTTTCCAAACCCACAAGATAGCCTAGTGCCCGCTAGGCTTTTGACAAGGTTCTTTTCATGTCTAAGTTGAAGAAATAGAATAATAAAGCTAACTGAAGTCATTACTGGTTGAAACCCTGTGCTGCACTGCAAGAATATTGACTTGTGACCAGGCTGGTCACTAATGCGGGGTGCTAGAGGACACTGTCTTCATGCTCTGTCCTGCTTGACATCTATCAGTGTCTTCAATGAGATGGAGAAGCTGGCTTATTATATTTTCCATAAGTCTCTAGTACCAGGTTACATGTGGAAAAATGCTTGTAATTTAATAATATGTCATCCTTCTTTAGGTTTAATTTTGTTGCCATAAAAATAAATTGGAACCGTATGTCTGTAAGACACAAGTGTACTGGCTCAGATGTTTGGAATGGCGGTCATGCTCATTACCCTCCTTGGAGAAAAGTCATTGCAAATGATTTGTACCACACGTCCTGTCCCTGGACTTTGTGGATTGGTTCCCGACTCAAGGGTCACCTGGTGACTGTCATCGGGAGAGTTCTTCCACTGAGCTTGCTTTGTATTAGACAATGACTAAGAGACCCCGAATGGGTCTTTTATGGCTATTTTTATGTGAGAAACAGATGATCCACAGAGTGGCAGCATATGGTAAGAGAGCACAGAGAGGGCGGTGAATGAACTTAAGGGAGGAAAATTGAGGGAACATGATGGAGACCAGAGAAAGGGGGAGTTAACAGAAAGAAAAGAATGAAAGGGAAAGAAGCCCATAGGAGAGGTGAGATAGATGTTGGCGTTATTTTTGGGACATAAGCAGTACTCTTCTGTCCTGAACAATTTTCCATGAAGTCTGTTTTTTTTTTTTTTCCACATGCCATTTATTACCTTTAGCAAAACACCTTTTTGTTTGAGGTAACCCAAGTGTTTTCTTGAAAATCTGAAAAAGTCCGAAGATTTAAAATAGAGGGGATGATGTGGATTGGTGGGCCACCTTCCAGGGTTTTAGACACGTATGGGATTCCCAGGTGGCACAGTGGTGAAGAATTCTTCTGCCAAAGCAGGAGACACAGGTTTGATCCCTGGTCTGGGAAGATCCCCTGGAGAAGGAAATGACATCCCACTCCAGTATTCTTGCCTGGAAAACCCCAGGGACAGAAGAGCCTGGTGGGCTCTATGGGGTTGCAAAGAGTTGGACACGACTGAGTGAGAGTTTACATCAAAGCCCCAAATGGGTCTTGAAGAGATCGGTCCTTTTGGTAACAAAATGAATCAAACAATGATCCCATCTCATCAGGGAAGCTATCACTCTGTTTCAACCACCATAAACCATTTGCATTTTTTATGTGTTTCATGAAAGTTTTCTATTCATTTTACTAGAAATGAAATCCCAAAACTATTAAAATTTCTAAATTTGACTTTTAATTCATATTATCATTTAAAAATCCATAGTAACCATAGAAAATATCCAAACCAGCATATATCCTTTTATATGTAGTAGATTTTAGAGAAATTTAAAATTTACAATTATATGGTCCACTGAATGAGGCTGACAATTTGAAGCACTGTTAGATATGTGGCATTTTTTTGGTAAATACAATGCTGAAATTTGCATTTACTTTCTTAATTCTCACAAAATAAAATGGCATCATGGAGGGAGCCAGGGGTATACAGAAAGAAATTTCTTTTCTTTAAGGATAAATGGTATCTATAGTCCCTTTGTTTTCATTGCATAAAAAGAGAGACATGAGATTCAATCATCTTTGACTTAACTCTCTCCTAATATTTCTCCTCTTTTTCCTTGATCCTAAAATGTTGAGCAATGGGAAGTAGAAAGAGATAGAAAGCAAAAGAGAGAACATTAGATAGGAAATGTCAGTTCCTTTATTGATATATCATGGAGATAGGATGAGAGCTCAGGACTACAGCTGGAGAGCAAGCCATGGAAATGGGACCAACAGTGGGAGAACTTAATAAAAAAAAAGTTTCAATAATATATTTGTCAGTATAGCCCCAATATTATCATTTCTTATGTATTATCATTGTGAAACATTAGTTTTTCTTTTTTTTAAATTAATTTTTATTGGAGTACAATTGCTTTATAATGTTGTGTTAGTTTCTATTGTACTGTAAAGTGAATCAGTTATACATATACATATGTGCGGGTGTGCTAAGTCACTTCAGTTGTGCCTGACTCTTTGAGACCCTACGGACCGTAGCCCACCAGGCTCCTCTGTCCATGGGATTCTCCAGGCAAGAATACTGTAGTGGGTTGCCATGCCCTCCTCCAGGGAATCTTCCTGACCCAGGGATTGAACCCAGGTCTCCCACATTGCAGGTGGATTCTTTACCATCTGAATCACCAGGGAAGACCAAATGTATACATATGTGCTAAGTTGCTTCAGTCGTGTCTGACATCCCCTCTTTTTTTTGGATTTCTGTCCCATTTAGGTCACCACAGTGCATTGAGTAGAATTTCCTGAGCTATAGAGTAGGTTCTCATTAGTTATCTCTTTTATACGTATTATCAATAGTATATATATATGTCAATTCCAATCTCCCAGTTCACCCCACTGCCCCCTTCCTTCTTTGGTGTTTCATCGCTTGGTGTCCGTACGTTTGTGGGAGAACCTCATTGTCAGACAGGAGATCTCAAGCCAGGTAAGACTGGAGCTAGGATGTATCTAGATCCATGGAGGGTCACATCAAGTGAGTAGTCTAAAGTTGAAGGAGTTCAGATTCTGGAGAGTGAAACAAGGAGGGAAAGACACAAAAGCTTCTGTCTAGACATAGTCTGGGGAAGGGGCAGGCAGCCTGCACACCCACCAACACTCATTCATTTAATATTTAACTGACTTCTTAATATGAGGTCTCATGCTGGAGAGATAATTATGGGGATATACAAAGATGAGCAAAACAGATATGGCTTCTCACTTCTGGGGTTTATGGTCAAGTCGGACAGAGGGCACCAACATTGCCCCTAAAGAAACATACTTATTTTTTTAATTTTACTATTACTATACATTAGACCCAGGAGAAACAGCAAATATTGTCTACAAATAATAAGGAAAAGACACACATGAAAACAACAGTTAACATTTCTGAAATTCTAGACTTAAGTTCTAGAGGGATGTGAAAACTCAGAACACTATTCCATTTAATCATGATGTCAGTGACCTCAAAGACAGAAATCTAGCTCTTCACAAAGTGCTTTATTTTAATAACTGAAAGGCATTTTTTCATATAGACTGATAGGCAGAGCATTTCTAATAGAAAAGCAACACTTTCCCAGTTTATGGAGAAAACAAGAAAGATATTTAAGTCTCCAACTCCATTAGATGCCCTACACATAGATTTTGCTTCTCATAAATATTTAAACTGTTTAGAAAGTAGGAATGGGTTAAAAATGATTTTGCATTCTTGAAATTTTTATCTTATTTATTTAAAAGGGTGTGCTAAATGTTTCAATCCCACATAAACTAGTCTAGTCCTTAACTTTGGAAAATCTGTTTCTTTCCCTTGCCCATAAAGATCCAGATACAGAACAATAAGTGTTCAATGTTGGACATACTTGCTTTTCAAAAGGAATTATTCTTACCCAACCTGAAAGTCTGGTGGCCTAGCAGGGGAAGAAGCTAGGCCACATGTGGGACACTTCTTGATGAGATGAGAGTTGGTGGACTCCATGAAAGCATTGACATGTGTTTTCCAAAGTTTTCAAAGTTGTTCTTTTAACATTGCCCAGGGAGTGTGTGTGTGTGTGTGTATGTGTGTGTGTAGCAAAGTTAAGTGGTTTTAAAATTAACACAGTTTATTTAAAGTCACAAAATAAAAAGAAACCTATTTTTCTTAAGGATTTAAATTCAACTTACAACACTTGTTATTCTACCTATAAATTTATAAACTACTTATGCAAGAATAATTACCTTTTTATGTACATTAGTAATATTTAATAAGTTAATAAGTTTAATGGTCTGATTTTCTCTAAACAATTAACCCCATTTACAAAGCTAATTAACTTACATCTTTTAAGTATCTTCATGTACATTAAAATGCAATTTATCTGATTCTCTTAAACACATCCAGTGCTTGAAAAAGCAAATTCACACATCTAGAAAACAAGTTCTCTCTAACTTCAGAACAGCTTTTGTAAGTTAAATAATTCAAGTTTATAAGTGTCATAAATTGAGTTTTGTTAAACATTCAAATTGTTTGCAGAGATACTTCCTTACACCTTTAACATGAAGAGCGCAAGTTTGGTGTGTGTGTATGCTTTTTCAGTACCACCAATCAAGTCTCTAATTCTCAGTAGATACTGAGTGAATGTCATACAATTTAATTGAGTTCTGAAACTCTCTGGAGACAGCATCAAACCCCACGAGTTAAGGGCTCAGCCCCACAAGACTGCCTTCTCCCAGCTTTAGGTACCAATCACAAGTCCAGGCTGTCACCTGTGCTTCTGATCTACCAGCTGTAAGTTTTAGGTTTCCACCACCCCTTCCTTGGGTTCAATGACTTTGCTAGGATGGCTTACATGCCTGCGTGCTCAGTTAAGTCCTATACTTTGTTATCCAAGGGACTGTAGTCCATCAGGCTCCTGTGTCCATTGGAGTGGCTTGCCACTCCTTCTCAGGGGATCTTCCTGACCCAGGGATTGAACTTGCATCTCCTGCTGCTCCTGTATTGGCAGGTGGATTTTTACCCCTGAGCCATCAGGGAAGCCCATGGCTTACACAACCCAGAAAAACATTTAGCTACTAGATGATGTACTGGTTTATCATAAAAGGTTATAACTCAGGAATAACCTGATGGAAGACATGTGTAGGACAAGGTATGGAGAAGGGCAGGGAGCATCCATGTCCTCCCCAAGAGCACCAGTCTCTCACCATCTCCATTTATTCCCCAACTCAGAAGCTCTCTGAATCCTGTAGTTCAGGGTTTTTTATGGAGGCTTCATTTTGTAGGCCATTGGCTATTGAATTTAATTTCCATCCCTTCTCCCCTCCTTAGAGGTCTGGAAGGGCTGAAAGTTCCAACACTTTAATTACAAGGTTGGTTCTCCTAGCAATTGGTCCCCATACTTAGTTATCTCGGGCTTTCCAAGAATTACCTGATTAACATAATAAAAGGCACCTTTATAACTTTCTTCACTTGGGAAATTCCAAGGATTTTAGGAGTTCTGTTCCAGGAATGGGGAGAAGACTAAAGTTTTTATCACAAGTAAATTAAATTTGAAATGGCATTGTTTCAATAAGAAAAAATATGACTATCTTTATGCTTATACAAAACATTCCTAAATTTGACAAACAGTATTAAAACAGAGTTTATATACTTCACCATCTTTGTCTATTTTTATGTTTTCCTATGGTTTTAAAATCATATATCTGATAAAAGACTCTGATGCTGGGAGGGATTGGGGGCAGGAGGAGAAGGGGACGACAGAGGATGAGATGGCTGGATGGCATCACTGACTCGATGGACGTGAGTCTGAGTGAACTCCAGGAGTTGGTGATGGACAGGGAGGCCTGGCGTGCTGCAATTCATCGGGTCGCAAAGAGCTGGACACGACTGAGCGACTGAACTGAACTGAACTGAACTGATCTGATAAAGGGAGAAGATTAATCTTATCTATCAAGTAGGTGAGGGCAGGACCATGAAATGGACATAATTCTCCACAGATGTGAATGGAATACTTATTTTTTATAAAATCCAACTCAGTCACAGAAAAATCTGTGGACTCCTTCCTTTTGGTTGCAGATTGTCTGCTAAGCACGAAAGTACCCAAGTGCTCTCAAGTTTCATCTTTATCCAAATTTTATCCTCTCTTTCAAAGCTTTATTGCCTGTGTTGGATAGGAGGAACTCTTGAACTCTTCTCACCCCCAATTAGGTGGTCTCTAGTCGTTTGTCTGGATGATTAGAGTAGTTCCTTGAATTTTATACTTCCTCACCTAGGTTGTCAAATTTTCCATTCTCATTGGATTTTGCATTCTTTAAACATCTTCTTGCCAGGTTTTTAGCCACAATTCTGTAGTCATTTATCAATATCTAAAAGCTTGCTGCTGGTGCTGCTGCTGCTGTGTCGCTTCAGTCGTGTCCGACTCTGTGCGACCCCGTAGACGGCAGCCCACCAGCCTCCCCCGTCCCTGGGATCCTTCAGGCAGGAACACTGGAGTGGGTTGCCATTTCCTTCTCCAATGCATGAAAGTGAAAAGTGAAAGTGAAGTTGCTCAGTCGTGTCCGACTCTTCATGACCCCATGGACCACAGCCTACCAGCTCCTCTGTCCATGGGATTTTCCAGGCAAGAGTACTGGAGTGGGTTGTCATTGCCTTCTCTGGGATCTAAAAGCTTAATCTGATTCAAATGGGCTTGTGGGTTAAGTGCTAAGGGAAGGGTTTCTTCTGAACCTCTTCCTTCTTCTGAAGGAAGAGGAAGCATAGTATTCTGGATAACAGGGTTCAACCAACTTGGGCCAGTGAAATAGATAAAAATTCAGCTCTCAAGAGGAGACCTGTGACTCACCTCCCCAGCTTAAGTCTTGGCCTGACAGATCTCATGGGCCTTCAAGAAGAAGATCCTGGGATTTCCTTGGTGGTCCAGTGGTTAAGACTCTGAGCTCCCAAGTCAGGGGGCATGGGTTCAATCCCTGGCTGGGGAACTAAGATCCCATATGCCAAATGATATGGCAGAAAAAAAAAAAGGAAGAGGACCGTGGTGAGTCAAAGCACAAATTGACCCTGGATACTGCTCATAGGGGACATTGCCAAACTTCTAACTTTCTGGGTAAGAAGTAGATCCAGCAGCATAAAATAGCAGAGTAAGGATGAAGGATAAATAATGCAAATTCATTTAGGCACAGCAATTTCCTGCCTATATTGTCAAAAGTTATGAATGGTCCCTTTGCTCTCTGTTTGGACTTGGTTTCTCCTGCCTGAAGACCTGGAGAAAGAGGAAAACTGTACAGTTCCCCACTGACTGGGATGATGCTTCCAAAGGAGGATGGCTCAATGTGTAATCAAGAGGACTGAAAGGCACTGATTTAATTAATTATCCTGAAGTTCCTTTGGAGAGGTCCGGGTGGACTCATGTGAATGAGGGTTCCGGAACCCACCCACCACCCCCACGGAGAATGTGCATTTCCGCTGCCAGACAGCAGCCCCTAAAATGGGCATCAACACCCACTGGATTTCTGGTGGAGGCTCATTCAGGATGTCACATGCTGTGGAGCAGCTGCAGGGAACGACAGTAGCGGCAACTGACTATGAATGCAGACGAAGATAGCTTCATGGAGATTTTCTTTACCAAGATGTCTTGAGAGCTTTTTCTTGGCCATATTGCACAATCATAGAGTCTACGGTGTCAAGCTGCTGATCTGAGAACTTAAAGCCATGACATTATTAATAGTTATCTGTATGTCCATGGCTAATTCCAAGAAATAGTTTATAACACTGTAGAGATTTTAATATTAATTTGAGATTGTTCGTACTATGAGTCTTCTCTCTTAAAAAAAAAAAAGACTTTATTGATGTGGATCATTTTTAAAGTCTTTTAAAATTCATTGCAACATTGCTTTGGTTTCATTATTTGTTCTTTTGGATCCTAGCTCCCTGACCAGGGATGAGCCCGAACCCTTGCACTAGAAGGCGAAGTCCTAACCTCTGGACCTCCAGGGAAGCCCCATGAGTCTTCCCTTTAAGATTTACCTTTTCTTCCCATTCCCAGAACCCTAATTCAGGCCCATTTTGTGTACTTGCATTACCACGGTGCTTCCTCCCATCTTATTGATCCCAGTCACATCTCTTTTGGGTTCCACTGTCAGGATAATTTCTGGAAAACACCCGTCATCATACCACTACCCTGCTCTGAAATCTATAATGGCTTCCTGTTATTTACACTTCAAAGTCAAACCCCTCTGGCTCCCAAGGACTTCCAGTGTCTGACCATACCCTCCTACCCAGCAAAACCTCCCATTGTTCCTGTGGAGGGCTAGTTCTCTTCAGACAGCTGGCTTCCTTACTCCACCTCACTCACTCTGGGCTCCTTTCCAGAGTTGTCTTACGTTTTGTTGACTTCTTACCTGTTTCAGGAAGACTCTCTAACCATGCTAGGCCATCATTCAGTCATCCATCCATTCATTCATCCACTCATTAACTGTGTTGTGCATCTTTGATAGTCCATGCACTGCTAGTATTACTGAGCTCAGATTTGGCTGCTTGCTGCTAGGAAAGAGAGACAAGTCCTGGTAGAAAGAGAAAGGTTGCTTTATTTAGGAGGCGGGCAACCTGGGGATAAGGCGACCGGTCTCGTGTCCCGGAACAAGCTCTGAAGATTCTCCTTGGTCATGAAAGTTCTTAAAGAGAAAAAGGGGAAGTACTTTCAGTCAATCATTGAGATGGGGTGTGGGGGGGGGTCCTATTTGTTGTCATTTCCCATTGCATGCGGACTTGTCAATTCCTTGTAACTTTCCTTCCCTTCTTTCCTTCCTTTCTTCATCTTCTTTGTAAATAGCATTTTGGCCTCACCACAAGGCATGTGGGATCTTATTTACCTGATTAGGAATCGAACCTGCAGCCCTACCCGTGGAAGCAGAGAATCTTAACCCCTGTACCAAAAAGGAAGTCTCTGATGTTTCTTTAGATGTTATCTCATTCACACAGTTTGCTCATGAGATTACTGAAAGGGAAACTGGGGAAAAGTTCTGGTCATCTGTTAATTTCTTATTCTTCATTTCTATTAATACTTCTTTGATCTAGGGAAAAAATCAATATATTAGATAAGACTTTGAGCAAAAGATTTGAAAGGTGAGCTTGGGCTGAAGGTAAACTATAATATAGTTTTGCTAGAGTGACAAGACACAAGGGGCTTCCTACAGAGAGCACTTTCCTGCAAAGAGCTGTTTAGAAATCCTCACTTCCAGATATCATTCCATTTCTTTGGGATTATATGGGAAGGTTTGTCTTCTGCAACTTTTTCATGCTGACATAGGGCACCATAGTCTTAGAATAGAAGATGTCAACCTGTGGGTCTGTAGCATCTCTTTACCAATAATTTTAGTTGCCTGGGCAGAAGTAAGCTATAATTACTTTGATGCCCCAAAGATACAGATTATTATGAGCAGTAGTGTTAATCCCATTTTCTTAAAGCCAAATTCTTGCAATTGTGCTAGCCACAGATTCAGTACTATTCAAGAAGGAGCAATTTATGTCATGGCTACAGTCTGGTCATCATGCAGTCAGCTTTTTCCTTCTGGAAACAGTTACAATATCTATAAAACAACTCAGAAATGTGTCATAGACACTGAAAGGTTCTGTAACTCTATTGTCCTAATCACTAACTGCTTGAGGTTGTTCTTTTGTGATTCAGGGAGACCTGGGAGACTTGACCTTCTACAAACAAGAGTCAAGAGACATAGGTGGGTTTTGGGGGGAGCAGAGTTCTGGTCAGTTTCAGTAGGCTCTGGATTCATATTTGTAACCCTTATCTTCAAGGCTACTACACACACATTTGTGTAATTTGTGTTCTCACAAAGGGGCTGAATGGACTAGTACAATCAGAAATCAAACCTGATGTTCTCCTTCTCCAAAAAGAAGGGAAAAAAAAATCTATGGTACATTTATAATTTTGTACTCCAAAGTATTGAATATATTCTTGATCAGAATATTGAATATATTTTGATCAGAGGATGAAGAGAATAAACATCTTTAACACTTTACCCATTTGACGATTGGAAGAATTTTCCAGACTAGCTTCTGTCTGTGTGCCTTTCAAGACTTGTTTCTCCTCCACTGTGTCTGCACCGTTGTTGGACAGGCTCCTACCACAATATATGGCTTCTGGACCCACCCCTCTGTGTCACAATGCTCAGTGAATTCTTCCAGGGGATGATATAATTACTCCTAAAAGTCATTTTTACACATGGATGGCTAGCAATAACTTTAGCATATCTCAAAATGATGGTGAATAACATAAATACATCCCACTAAACCCAAATTACATGTATTACCAATTCAGCTTTGGTTTAGCTGTCTCCTCTAATGCCACCTAGCTGTGCTGTGCTCAGTCACTCAGTCGTGACTGACTCTTTGAGACCCTGTGGACTGTAGCCGACCAGGTTCCTCTGTCCATGGGAATTCTCCAGGTAAGAATACTGGAGTGGGTTGTGATGGAGGGAAAGTTGGTGTGGAAAGAGTGCATGAGTACTCAGTTGCTTAGTTGTGTCTGACTCTTTGTGACCCCATGGCCTGTAGCCCTCCAGGCTCCTCTGTCCATGGTGTTTCCCAGGCAAGAATACTGGAGTGGGTTGCCATTTCCTCCTCCAGGGGATCTTTCTGACCCGGGAATCGAACCCGTATCATCTGTGACTCCTGCGTTGGTAAGCAGGTTTGTGTGGAAAGAGGCTGTATTCTTAACCCATTGCACTTAAAATATCTCAGTTTTGAGAATTTAACAAACATATACAACTATGTAAGGACATTATTAGGGCCCCTCTGGCATCCTTGAAAAGTGCTTATGCAAGTGGAAGAGGCCACCACTTTGATCTCAGGAGTTCATTATTAGTTCATCAAGGTGAATCTGCTTTACTGAGGTTGGGAAGGGCACTTCTATCCCACTAAGCCTGCGCTGCCCTCTCCTATGTTGGGGCTGGATTCTCCAAGGCTGCCCCACCTGCTTCCAGACTTTATTCACTCTTTTCCTAGAGTTTGACTGAATCATCAATTAAGAATTACTGCCCCAGGACAAATCTTGGTATTATTTTTCTCATTACTGAGCTTTCTTTGTACCAGCTGGGATATTATGACTTTGTTAAATTAGCATTTGTTAACAGAAACAGACTTACAGACTGAGAGAATGAACTTGTGGTTACCAGAGGGGAAGGGTGAGGGGAAGGGAGAGTTAGGAAGTTTGGGATGGACATGTACACACAACTATATTTAAAATGGATAACCAACAAGGACCAGTGCTATATAGAACAGGGAACTCTGCTTATGTAGCAACCTAAATGGGAAACAAATTTGAAAGAGAATAGATGCATCAGGGTTTCCCTGGTGGCTCAGATGGCAAAGAATCTGCCTATAATGTGGGAGACCCAGGTTTGATCCCTGGGTCAGGAAGATCCCCTGGAGAAGGGAATGGCTACATACTCTAGGATTCTTGCTTAGAGAATCCCCATGGACAGAAGAGCCTGGGAGACTGCAGTTCTTGAGGTTGCCGAGTTGGACACGACTAAGCACCTTTCACTTCACTTCAGATACATGTATATGTACAACTGAATCACTTCGCGGCACACCTGAAATTAACACAGCGTTGTTAATCAACTATACTCCGATATAAAATAAAAAGTTAAAAAAATAAAGTAAAAAAAATTAGCATTTGGGATGTTAACTGTGAGTCACTGTTCGACAAAAGATCACAAAAGAATTGAAACAGAGAGGGTTGTTACTCACAGGTCCTAGAGGAGGTACTTCAAACAAGCCTTAAGGAGCCATAGGGAGGGCAAGGCAGGGTACAGTCAGAGAGACAGGCTGGCCCTGGGCCACATGCCTTTATTAGGGTCTATGGGTAGAGTGCTTTGGGGTTCCCAGTGGATTCAGTAAGGCTGAATCGGTCAATTCAAACCAAAAGAGCTGGCATGTTGCAGGTTTTGTGTGGGAGGTGGGTGTCTTATCTAAGGGTCCCACAAGGGGAAGGCCCTGAGGAGGAGAAACTGTGGGTCACAAGGCTTGTTGATGGAAAAAAATGCACAACTTGAAAGTTCAGAGCTATGCTTTATTCAGTGGACAAAACTGAGAATTTAAGCCCAGGACACAGCATCTCAGAGATGCTGAGAGATTCTGAGGCTGCTCCAAAGAGACAAGGGGGCTGGGTTGGAAGCCAGGAGATATAGGAATCTTTGCAACAGAGACCAGGCAGTTGGAACATCAAAAGATTACTGCTAATTAAAGAAGACCAGACATCTCAAGGGAAGAAGATGAGCACTTTTCTACAAAGTTTTTTCTACAAAGGATACAAATTCTGGGCTCATTGAAATCTTCCCTTTGATATGCATGTCAGCTATGGAGTGGGTAGGATCCTGCATTTTCTCATCCTGAGTCTCCTCTGGGAGCACCATCGGGAGGTGGCTGCCGTGGTTGACTGCTATTAATAGATGCTGCTAAGTCACTTCAGTGGTGTCCGACTCTGTGCAACCCCATAGACGGCAGCCCACCAAGCTCCTCCATCCCAGGGATTCTCCAGGCAAGAACACTGGAGTGGGTTGCCGTTTCCTTATCCAATGCATGAAAGTGAAAAGTGAAAAGTGAAAGTGAAGTCACTCAGTCGTGTCCGACTCTTAGTGACCCCATGGACTGCAGCCTACTAGGTTCCTCCATCCATGGGATTTTCCATGCAGGAGTACCGGAGTGGGGTGCCATGGGCGGGGGCAAATCCTGCCTCTATTCTGAGTTCCCTCCGGGTAGAGGGTCAGCTGTAATATGATGGCTTGATGGCTGCAACGTCCTTTGCTTATGGATATGGCACATGGCATTTTGACTTCACAGGCGGTTGGGAAATCATCAGAACTTACATTTGCTTGTGACTCTGTGGCTGCTCTCTAGGGCATGTGCCGGGGTCCAGCCCCAGCTGATCCAGGGTATTCAAAGGAGAGACGGCTAGGCGAGGGTCGGGGAACAACTGCTTAATTAAACGTTAATTAAGGATATAAAGAGTAATGGAATAAGGATAGCTCAGTAGGAAAATTCAGTGGAGAAAAGAGGCTGAGTAGCTTGGTTTACGCGGGGGACCAATAAAACTTCAAGACAAGAAGCTTGCACCACTTACGTAGGCCGCAGGCGTCCTTCCGTTCTCCCGAAGGAGAGGAGACACTGAGGCCTCCCCGGTCGGATCTTAGAAGCCCAGGCATAATTAGTAAGCATGGTGGGTTCCGCGCTCCAGATGGAGACTCAACCAGAGTGAGAGAGAGAGAGAGAGACATGGGGAGACCAGTATTTCGAGAAACTGATCCCAATTCTTTATTTTCCATGGTCTACTTTTATACACTGAGGTGTTATGCAAAAGTCACGCGGGGTCAGCAGTCCTGACTTTTATCAAAGTCAGGTGCTTCATACAAATGTATACAGACAGAGGTCTTAGGGGTGTTACATCATCTTCTGGCCGGGGGGCCTGCTGACAATTTACGACCCTCTCCTTGTGACAGCGGTCAGTCAACCAGGACACTTATTTCTCCAGGGGTGATTATTCTTAAAACAGACGCCACCCAAATAAAGTTACATTCCTATAGGGTGAGGGTGTAGTGGGTTTTAGTTAAGGAAAGAATTTACTTAGCCTAAGGTCTAACGTGATTAATATCAAAGGTTAATACTTATTTCTTCTATATATTCATTAATGTGTATAAGGGAAAGGGGATGTGGAGACTTAGCAGTAAACATTGGCTCAACAAATGAAAAACCCTTCACCAATATGATTTCTAATCAGCCCATTATACTTATACTAATAATTTTCTAACTTTTCTAAGGAACCTGTTTTTAGAAGGTTTAAAGCATCTCGTGCCTCTCACAGTTGGGAGGCTGTGAGCAATCACATGTGGCCAGACAAACCTATTCAGGCAGGCTAGAGGATTTCCAAAGGAGTTTGTAGGTTAAACACTGTCACACCCAGGAATTATTAACTGGAGCTGTAAGCTAACTCTTTTTTCAGAGAGAGGTAGTGGGAGACAGCCCCCCGTAAAGTCAGAGGTGTAGGTGAAAGCACAAAGCAGAAAGTAGGCAGACTCTGGTTTTGGGGGTAGATGCTCGAGAATTTCCAGGGGGACTCCTGAGGCTCGATCCCGCCTTTGCGTATGCCGAGCCTTCTTCCTCATGACCTTTGTCATGGGCGGAGTGCCTCACGCTGGCTCCAGGCAGTGATAGAATTCCAGTTGAGCTATTACAGATCCTCACTCAATATGCAATATGCCGGCTCCCGGCAGGCATGAGCTTGCATGAGGGGGCTAGTGACAGTTTAAGGCCCCAAAGGCTGCTTGGCCAAAGAACATGCATGCTGAAGCAGATGTATTCAAACTGTCCCCCACAGGGTTAACACAGGCTGGTGACCAGCAGAGATTCCTGAGACTGCTTTACAGAACAACAGATAAAGGAACAGCTTGTTAAAACCTTTCCATTTGTAAACTGCCTTTACTGATTAAGCTTGCTTTAGTTATTATTTTTTTCTTCTTTAACTGCATACCCTCCAAGCTTCACATAGCCTAGGTAATATATTACAGGGTTTTTTAATCACCTCTGATAGACAGTGCCTCTGATGTAGGGGTCACTATAGAAACTGAGGCTTAAGTTAACTTAGAGTCACAGTTTGAGCTGGCTAACACTTGGTGGGATCACCAACCCTAAAACGGCCTGCATGGGTGGATGATGAGTGACTTTTTGATGTCATATCGGGCCCCAAACTCCACCCTCAGATATTGCCAAGCACTTCTGTTTTTGAACATGTGTCCATGAAGAAGAAGATAACTCAGATATGCCCTCATAGTACACCGATGACTTTACTATATCCCTAACTCCAATCATCTTCTCCCATGCCTTAGTCCACTAGCTTCTTTATCCTCTAAATATCCCAACCCTTTACCTTTGGGGAAGTGGATTTGAAGTCTTTTCTCTCATCTCCTCCCTTGGTTTCCCTGGTGGCTCAGATGGTAAAAGCATCTGCCTGCAGTGTGGGAGACCTGGGTTGGGAAGATACCCTGAAGAAGGAAATGGCAACCCACTCCATTACTCTTGCCTGGAAAATCCCATGGATGAAGAAGCCTGGTAGAGTCCATGGGGTCTCAAAAAGTCGGACACGACTGAGCGACTTCACTTTCTTTCTTTTCTTTCTCTCATCTCCTCACTTGGATGCCCTGTGAATAAACTCTTTCTCTGCTGTAAACCTTGGCATCTCAGCATTTGGCCTGTGAGTCAGCTAAACAAACCTATTTCTATAAACAGTATCATGAAGTAGCTGAGTTCAACAAAGGGTCTGGGAAGCAACCAAAAGATTCATGTGGCTGAGAATATTTGAGGAGGGTGTAATGTTGGTGGGAAGGATTGGGGGCAGGAGAAGAAAGGGACAACAGAGGATGAGATGGCTGGATGGCATCACCGACTCGATGGACATGAGTTTGGGTGAACTCTGGGAGCTGGTGATGGACAGGGAGGCCCGGCGTGCTGCAATTCATGGGGTCGCAGAGTTGGACACGACTGAGCGACTGAACTGAACTGAACTGAATGTTGGTGCTGACTTCAGGGGGCCAGTAGATTAAAGAAACCCCCAAAGTTGAGGCCCATAGGAGGAAGAACAGCAGGAATCTGTCACCTGAGACAGTCTTGTGGGAAGCGCCCCCGCAGGGCTGCTGCTGTAGAGCCGAGTGTCTCATCCTTGGCAGTGTCAGCATTTCGGGTCAGAGAATTCTGTGTTGTGGAGGCTGTCTTGTCCATTGTAGGATCTTTTTTTAAAAAAAAAAAAATTGGACTGTAATTGCTTTACAAGTTGTGTTAGTTTCTGCTGTACAATGAAGTGAATCAGCTACATACGCACATATATCCCCTTCCGCTCGAGCTTCCCCTCACCCCCTCCCACCCTTCTAGGTCATCGCAGAGCACTGGGCTGAACTCCTTGTGCAGCACACCTGGCTTCTACCAAGGATGTGCCAGTAGTAACCACACAACTAGTTATGAAACCCAAATGTCTCTGCACTTGGCCATATCCCCCAGGGACCGATTCAGCCTCCTGCCAGACCCAGAGCAAGGAGTGGGAGTGGTGCGGGGTGAAGGAAGTAACTTGCTGTCTCACTCAGCCTGTCCTCCTGTCTATCAGCCATTGCTGAACTTAGAGGCCAGGGAACGAATTTTTGTTTCATTCAGGATGTTTCTTTCTTTGACTTTAAGACTAAATCCCAGGAGGCATTAGGACTGCAGCTGGAGCAGAATCACAAGAGTGGCAGAAGCCACTCATTCACTCATTCATGACTGTTGATGAAGACTGCTTCTGGCAGCCCTGAGACTGGTTGCTAAAGTCATGGCTAGGGACAGGCCTCTGTCTCCTGTTTTCTCCTGTTTTCGCTCCACTCTCATGCACTGCTAGCTTATTTCATGTTATCTCTAATTTAACATCTTCATTCAGATCTGCCTGCTCCTTTATTAGGGGAAGCGCTTTGGGAAGGTCTGCAGAGGCTGAAGGCATAATCATTGCTGTACTAATATATTTCTGACTCCCAGGGCTCCTTTAGAGACAAATCTCATTGCAGCCCAAGTTTCCTCTCTCATTGGTCCCTTTGTGGTGTGTCCCATGTCTTCCAGGGAACTACTGCCAAACTTTCATTCTGTTGTGTTAGTATTCTAGTGTTCAGATTCTGCTTTGGCCACCTCATTGGGATCATGCCCAGAGCAGACTGTCAGGCAGTATTTGGCTGATTGATTGACTGGATACACTCTCCGTCATCCTGGGGCAGAGTTTCTATGTTTTGTCGGGAGAGTTTGTTCATAGCATTGATTATGAAACTCGTAATAAGCATGTGCATCACCTGGGATCTTGTGAAAATTCAGATTCTATAGGTGGCTTTGGGGAGTAGCCTGATTCTGCATTGTTAACAAGCTTCCTGGATGCTGCTGCGGGTTGGAAGACTGCATTTTAAGTAGCCAGGATCTAGATGACAGCAAGATGATGGGGCTTTCTGATGTGAGCGATCCGCCCAATAATAATTTACTGAGAACTTGTGTCAAAACACTGGGCCAGGTCTTATAGGGGAGACAGGTGCACACCTCTTCTGTCCTAAAGGCCCCATGCAACTCTGTATTAAAAGCGATTTTGTGGCTACTGTATTTCTGAAGCGGTGTTTCTCCTTCAAAGGTGCACAAAGCCTTCAGTTCCAGTGAGTCTCAGTATCTTGCCAGAGCACCAACGTGAGCTAGATTTTGTTGCCTTTGTTCTGCAGTCCTCAGCTTTGCTCCACAAGCAATCGTTTTTAACTTGATGGGCAAAGAGAAAAAAGGCATTTCTTGTCCTGTGCCTGGATAGAACTTGGCTATTTCTTTTGTCTGCTATGGATGAAAAATTTTGGTGACAGGGAAATAAATCAAGCAAGGCTGCTTTTCCACAGTGGGGAGTTTGGGGGTGTATATATGTGTGTACTCATGTGTGGGCTGTGAACTCAATTTACCACTGCAGTTAAGTTCCCTTCTATGAATGGTAGATCCTTTTAATGGTTCCTGACCACCACCCTGGGGCACCAGGGAATCATTACAGAGGCTCTGTTATCATAGGAACCATTTCTGTCGACCTCAGAATTTTCACTCACGGCTCATTGCCTCTGAGGGACTCTGTTTTTGGTCAGTAACACTAACTCAGGGCTTACTGTGTAATGGGCCCCAAGGAAGGCTTGACAGGGATCCAAGTCTGGATAAAATATGGATTCTTCTCAGGTAGTCATCTAACCAATGAGATGTGTCCAATGACCCTGCTCAGGGCTTTAGAATGCCTTGCATCTTGCTCTTGTAAATCTAAAAGAGTGGTGGAGAGAATGGGACAGCATGTAGAATTCTCTCGTTTAGAGAAGAGCTACTCCCCTTACAAGGAAAATGCTTCCCCACCCCGCTTCAGGCCAAAGGGGCTTATCATCACATCAAGTGATTTGTGCTGAAGTGACAGCATATTAAAATAATATGAATGAGATGAAAATCACTCCATGGGCAGAAAAGAAGGAACAGGTCTACATGTTCTGTTAATTATATGAATTAATTTAAAACAAAAGGATTGAAGGAAAACATCGAATCAGGCTTGTCTATGTCAATGCTGTTTGGGTTTCATGGGTGGCCCAACTTTGGGTAGAGCAGGTTTGAACCCTAGGGCTCTAGAACCTTGTGGGTCTTGGATTCTGGACAAGGAAAGCCAGAAAATGGAGAAGGCGTTAAAATATTAGATGAAGAAGCAATATTTTTACTTAAAAATACATATATACGAGGGGTAAAGATATCTCAAAATTTGCAGTTCTTCCCCTCTGAAATTTAGGGTAGTGAATGAGCTAAAACCACAAAGTAGAGAAGAATGCATTATCTACACAGGGTTTCTCAGCCTGAGCACTACTGAGATTTTGGGTCAGATACTTCTTTGTTGTGGGAGGCTGGCCTGGGCACAGTAGTATGCTTAACAGCATCCCTGGTCTGTATCCACTAGATGCCAGCAGCACACACCCACAGCTGTGGCACCCTAAAATGTCTCGGAAATTGAAAGTGTTAGTCGCTCAGTCGTGTCCGACTCTTTGCGACCCCATGGACTGTATAGCCCGTCAGTCTCCTCCATCCATGGAATTCTCCAGGCAAAATTCTAGAGTGGGTAGCCATGCCCTTCTCCAGGGGATCTTCCTGACCCAGGGATTGAACCTGGGTCTACTGCACTGCAGGCAGATTCTTTACCATTTGAGCCACCAGGGAAGCCCAAAATATCTTTAGACATTGCTAAATCTTCCCTGAGTGGGGCAAAATCACCCCCTCCCTTCCCCAGTTGAGACCCACTGATCTGCCCCAAAGCACGAGGAAAAGTCCAGATCTTTTACTACAAATTCTTGCCTTCAGTTTTTACACAGATCTGCTAACTTGGAGCACAGGACATGCATAGTAATGGGTGTCCAGTTTGGCAGGAGCTGTTGTCTGGGTGCAGGGAGACGTGCAGAGCTCCCAGCCAGGGTCCATCCTCACCATGGAGCAGAAGGGGCTCAAGAGAGTTTTATGAGAATTTTATGCCTTCTCTCCAGTGAGACCTGCTCTCCAACCTAGCAGGGACACAGCTAGAAACTTGGGCATGCCTTTGTTGTCCGTGTAGGGACAGACCCTAAGGAGAGGTTTTGTATAGAGCTTCCTCAGATTGGGAGGGAAAGTTCAAGGTCAATGATCTCCTGATGTCCCAGTTCATCTCCACTTTGGCACTATGTACCAAGATTTTAAAAAATTGGGCTACCCTTTAACCTCCCAATTCCAAAGAAATGTCCCAATTTCATAGGAATTTTCCCATTTTCCCAAGATATTTCCCAAGAAAATATTTGAATAAGTGTTTAAAGACGGCATTTTTTAGAAGACTGTTTGAAATATATAAAAAACAAAACTAGTTTTACCAGTATTCAGGGATTGGCTAAATAGTAGTACATATTGATAAAGAAATAAAATGCAGACACTGCATGTCCATATTTATGATTTAAGGTGCTTGATTTTACACGCACACACAAGGTGCTGATAAAATAGATTGTAAGATAGCTTGTGAATATGTACCCAGTTATTTAAGGTGTGTATATGTGTGCATGCATGTATGTGTGCTTGTGCATGTATGTGTCTATGTATGTCTACACATATGTGTGTGTGTTTTTGTGTGTGCATGCACATCTATGTTGGAGAAGGCAATGGCACCCCACTCCAGTACTCTTGCCTGGAAAATCCCATGGACGGAGGAGCCTGGTAGGTTGCAGTCCATGGGGTCGCTAGGAGTCGGACACGACTGAACAACTTCACTCTCACTTTTCACTTTCATGCATTGGAGAAGGAAATGGCAACCCACTCCAGTGTTCTTGCCTGGAGAATCCCAGGGACGGGGGAGCCTGGTGGGCTGCTGTCTATGGGGTCGCACAGAGTTGGACACGACTGAAGCGACTTAGCAGCAGCAGCAGCAGCAGCAGCAGCAGCAGCAGCACATCTATGTGTGGGGGGTGGGTATGCATGGGTAAAATTTAATGACAAGATGTCTGGAAAGATGTTCCCACCAAGACAGAATGGGTCATCACTGGGGGCGGATCTCCAGGTGATTTTCATTTCTTTTAAACCTTGCATTGTTTAAATACTCCACAGTGCATCCTTTTTAAAACCAAGAGGGAAAAGGCTGTTTGCCTATTAGAAAAATGAAAAAAAAACAGTTGCATTACAGTTCCTGTTTAATCTCAATTAAATTAAATAGAGTGATTCTCCTTCATGTAAAAAAAAATCATAGGAATCCTCCATATCTGCGTTTATTTTTGATCTCCAAGCCTGTCTGTGCCCACAGTAATATTGCAGTTTTTTCTTCTCCACCAGGAAGCCATGGGCTAGACTGGTAGCTCCTGCTCCTTTACTCCCTGAATTCTGGCCTAGAAAAGCTGCTTACCAAAGGAAGTGAGTTTTGATATTCTGGGGGCATTGCCTGCTATTGGGGGTATTTATCTGGATAGCTCAGACTTGCAACTTTCAGATGTCTCCCGAGAAACTGATCTGTTTGCACTATATTTATCAAGCTAAAAATCAGAGGAATTTTCCATCTGGGCCATTCTTGCCCCTCATCATTGGTGACTTTACTATTTCAACTGGATACTATATGGTTGATGATCACTTGCAAATTCAGCAAAAAATCAAGTCAAAGAATTGTGTGTCCATTCTTGTATTTGGTCTCTTCTTAGAGAAGAGGAAAGGTAGTTCCATCCCCGTGGCTGGAAGTGGGGCCGGCAGCAAACATTAAGGGGGAAGGTAAACTTCAGCCAGGACTCACACACACACATACACACACTCCAGGGCAACGTCTAGCTCAGAAGGAAGATAAGGAAGGGCCAATATATCTGTGTTGTTTGTCCAGAGACCACACATCTTTTCTGTTACACCCTGTCCTCCTCTGGATAAGAATGTCCTGACTTTAGAACAGGAAGAAGAGGGGTGCCACGAGAACCAGGAGGTGGGGCCTGAGTCAGCCAGTGGCTTTGGTCCCTGGGGGAGCAGACCTGAGGATGCTAAGGGGTCAGCCCAGCCCATATGACACATGTGGTCATCAGCTTCACTTTGGTTCCAAAGTCACAGTTGCACCCATGGTTTTGGTTATTTTCTAAAGTGTTTTATTTCTAATAATTCCCACTCAAAATAGTACTTTTCAGAACAATTTCCTTTTGGGTATTTTATTTAGATTTCTCATAGCAGAAATGGTCTCTTTTAAGTTTTCTACTCTGACATCAACTTTGAGGACTGTAACTGATGAGTCTCATATGAAGTCTCCTCTTACTTAACAAAAATATCTGTAAAATAAATCAAATTGGTTCTGTTTTGGAAAAGTATACAAGTAGTAAGTAAACATGCTGATTGGAAGATATTCTATTATTTTATTGTTACCTAAATGTCTAAATGTATGTGCATGTATGTGTGTGCTCAGTAGCTCAGTCATGTCTAACTTTTTGTGGCCCCACGGACGGTAGCCTGCCAGGCTCCTCCATGGAATTTTGTCTCTTGTCCCTGGACTTTTCCAGGCAAGAATACTGGAGCGGGTTGCCATTTCCTGCTCCAGGGACTCTTCCCAACCCATGGATCACATCTGCATCTCTTGTGTCTCCAGCGTTGGCTGGCAGGTTCTTTTCTACTAGCACCACCATGTAAGTAATAATCATAAACAAATGTGCTTTTGGTGACAAAGAGGATGGTGAGGGAGAGAATGTGTATAAGTCAGTGCAAATCCGTCAATAATACTGGAGAGAGGGGAGCAGGGGATGAGAGAGAGAGCAAAAAAGAAGAATTGTATGTTTCTTAGGTGCTGGGTAAGGGGGCTCACCAGCTGTCACACAAATTAGGAGGGTCTTTCAGGTAACAGGGTAGTTCCAAAGAGCCCTGAACTGAAATATGTTGTCTCTGTATTTCTTTATGTTTACCTGCTTTGTCTTGGGATGTCTGAAATCTTGATGCTGTCAAGAGGGTGCCAGTAAGAATATGAAGTTGACATGAGTAATAGCAAACAGGGCTCTTTAAGTCAAAGATAAAGAGGAAGTGCTTGACCTTGTATAGCAGCTATGTTCACTTCATCTTGGAGTCACTTTGATGCCTGTGTCAAAGACACACAGAATGGAAATGCCTCTAGCAGCCGCTGGGATTTCATTCATTGGAATGTCTTTTTAAGGGCTAAAGGTCCAGCTGAGTTCAGATTGCCCAAATCTTGCTAACCCTTCCCTGAAGTGGAGACACACAGTATAGTTTCTTTTCTCAGCCTTTTCAGATTACTTAAGATCACAGTTGGTGGTTTACAACTATGAATAGAAGGAAAGTGTTTGGACTGGCCATGGGGGATGGAGCTTGGATAATGGACAGCCTTTTGCCTAGATCCTCTCTTTGGAGCTAGAGGGTGTAAATAGAACATTCTTTACAGATTTATCAGTGTTTTATATACCTTTCCATGTCTCTTTATTTTCCTTGTTCTTTTTGGCACATTCCTTGCTTCATTTTGGACACGTGAACCACCGTTGTATGGTCCGTCAGAACAAAAACCAAACGTCAGGCATGACAGAGGTACAGTTCTTTAAGAGTTTAGAAGACAGATTAGCACATCCACAGTGAGTCAGCACGACTTGGTGTCTGGGAAGGGAACCTCATTTTCCAAGAAGCACTGGCAGTCGGCATCAGAAAGTGGGGCCGGGAGTCAACCCAACATGAACATTCTAAACAATCTGGTGAATACACTGTTTTTTTTTAACGGTTAAAGCATACAATGCATAATAAACAGACCATAAGGCATGCTGTTCTAGTTAGCATAAAGTTCAAGTCAAATAAGCCAGAATGACTTTCTTATACCTCAGTGAATTAAAAGAAATACATAAGAAGTTTCTGCTATCAGTCTCTTGGGCTGAGGCGTTGTTACCTGGTATCATATGATGGTAAAGCAGATCATCTGTGAGCCCCTGGAGAGTGTAATGACTGAGGTGCTGTGGGCAGGAGAGGCAAACGCACACCTGCGCCTTGGGTCAACCCTATTGAGAATCATAGCTCTGTCTTTTCCAGTTTAGAAGGAGTTCAATGTAGTTGACTTGCCAAAAATTGGTTGGCTGGACTCCTTGAGAGTTGGCACATCTAGACCTTAGCATCAAAAGTGATTGATAGGTGAGATACTCAGCAATGGTAACACCTAGATTAGTCTTGGTAACAGAGAAGGCAATGGCACCCCATTGCAGTACTCTTGCCTGGAAAATCCCATGGACGGAGGAGCCTGGTGGGCTGCAGACCATAGGGTCGCTAAGAGTCGGACATGACTGAGCGACTTCACTTTCACTTTTCACTTTCATGCATTGGAGAAGGGAAAGGCAACCCACTCCAGTGTTCTTGCCTGGAGAATCCCATGGACGGGGGAGCCTGGTGAGCTGCCGTCTATGGGGTCGCACAGAGTCAGACACGACTGAAGTGACTTAGCAGCAGCAGCAGCAGTCTTGGTAAGAGGAATTCCATCTCACTACCATGGCTGCTACATTTAAGTTCCAACTATGAAAACCCTGTGAAGTCTGAGGACAGAGGCTGGATAATACTTACTGGATGAGTCATTTTGTGTATCTCTTTCAATTTTTTTTTCATTTAAACCTCAAAATGCCCCTGAATGATACATAGTATTATCTAGATTTTTATAGATTTGGGAATTTATGTTTAAGAGAAGTTAAATAATTTGCTTGAGGTCACACAGATAGTAAGCTGTGGGACATGGTTTTAAATCTAAAAAACCTACAATATTAACTCAGGAGTGGAATTTTAAACCAATCAGTCTGGAATTTCCTGACTACCACTAGAGAGATAATCTGTCCTCCCCTTCCTTCTCCTAAGGAAGATTATTTCCTTGCTTGAAATAATTATTTCTAGGCTTGGAATAATCCACTCTTTTAAAATTGTTTTTTATTTTTTTTAAAGTTTATTGGAATCTAGTGCTCTACAATGTTATGTCAGTTTCTACCGTACAGCAAAGTGAATCAGCTGTACGTGTACATGTGAGTGAGATCCCAGGTGATGCTACTGGTAAAGAACCTGCCTGCCAATGCAGGAGATGTAGCAGAGATGCGGGTTTGACCCATGGGTTGGGAAGATACCCTGGAGAAGGGCATACACAACTCACACCAGTATTCTTGCTTGGAGAATCCTATGGACAGAGGAGACTGGCAGGCTACAGTCTATAGGGTTGCAAAGAGTCAGACACAGCTCTTATTTAACATATGCAGAGAACATCCTGTGAAAATACTGGGCTAGAAGCACAAGCTAGAATCAAGATTGCCGGAAGAAGTATCAATGACCTCAGATACATAGATGACACCACCCTAATGGCAGAAATGGAAGAGGAACTAGACAGCCTCTTGATGAAGGTGAAAGAGGAGAATGAAAAACCTGGCTTGAAACTCAACATTCAAAAAACTAAGGTCATGGCATCCGGTTCCATCACTTCATGACAAATAGATGGGGAAACAAAGGAAACAGTGACAGACTTTATTTTCTTGGGTTCCAAAATCACTGGACAGTGACTGCAGCCATGAAATTAAAAGACACCTGCCCCTTGAAAGAAAAGCTATGACAAACTTAGATAGCATTTTAAAAAGCAGAGACATCACTTTTCCAACAAAGGTCTGTATATTCAAAGCTATGGTTTTTCTAGTAGTCATGTACAGATATGAGAGTTGGACCATAAAGAAAGCTGAGGACCTAAGAATTGATGCCTTCAAACTGTGGTGCTGGAGAAGACTCTTGAGAGTCTCTTGAAAGGCAAGGAGATCAAACCAGTCAATCTTAAAGTAAATCAACCCTGAATATTCATTGGAAGGACAGATGCTGAAGCTCCAATACCTTGGCCACCTGATAAGAGCCGATTCATTGGGAAAAGACCCTGATGCTGGGAAAGATTGGGGCAGGAGAAGAAGGGGACAACAGAGGATGAGATGGTTGGATGGCATCATTGACTCAGTGGACATGAGTTTGAGCAAGCTCTGGGAGATAGTGAAGGACAGGGAAGCCTGGTGTGCTGCAGTCCATGGGGTCGCAGAGAGTCAGACACAGCTGAGCAACTGAACAACGGCAGCAACTTATCCCCTCTTTTTTTGATCTCTTTCCCATTTAGATCATCACAGAGCACTGAGTATAGTTCCTTCTGCCTAAATGACCCTTTCTTGTCCCGTCGTCTTTCTGTCTATAAATACCTTCCATGTTATACAACTGCTTGGAGCACTTTTCTCCTTGCTAGATGGAATATTGCCTGACTCATAAATCACTGAATAAAGCCAATGAGAACTTCAGATTTACTCAGTTGAATTTCTAAAAGCAGATTTAATGGCAATGGTGGGATCTGAAGTGAACTTCTGAAAGCATTTGGGGAAAATGAGAAACAGATGTGTGGTATCCTATGAGCCCTTTGCATTCTCTGCTTTTCTCACTGTTTCAGAGTGATGTGGGCAGATTCCTTTTATTTCTTGAGCTCTGGTCTCTTTGCATTGAGCTCCTGATCTAATTGGCTTTCCACAGTTCCCTACTTGTTTGGAAACCCCAGCCTTGGCTTTGACTCTAGATCCCCAGATTCCAGCTTGGGAACTGCAGTTACCTGCTTGTTTGGAATCAGTCAGCAATCCCCATTATTTAGGGCTTGCTGGTTCAGTTCTTTCTCCTACTGTTCAGATTTTACACTGGAAACTGCTGGTATTTACCAGCGGAATAGGACTAGGTCTGACTTAAAAACCGAACTGGGTCTGGGAACAGATTGGGTCCAATTTAAAAATCAAACTGGGTCTGAGATTGGATTGGTTCTGATTTAAGCTTAACTGGGTCCAGTGTGAGGTCTTGTGTGAATAAAATCCTATTAATGGGAGTCTTGGAAGTCCCAAAATTTGTGGACATGGGTCAAGCATTTAAGAACTTAGAGCATTCACTATCTAATCCAGTGACTCTGGTTTAGTATAAATTGATCATGGAATGAACTAGATTGACACTAGGTCACCTGCCAACCTTAAATTTTCTGTGCAGTGAGATACACTGTAAAATATCCCACAAACCCTAACCCAGTGGCTCATTCATTTTAGGCACTAGTTTGCTCCAAGAGGACCAAAGGCTTGGCTAAAAGAATTAAGTTACTCACATTTTACAGTTAGGCATGTCGGTATGTCACCTACTGGGGCTTCCCTGGTGGCTCAGATGGTAAAGAATCTGCCTGCAGTGCTGGAGACCTGGGTTCTATCCCTGGGTTGGGAGATCCCCTGGAGGAGGGCATGGCAACCCACTCCAGTATTCTTGCCTGGAGAATCCCCTGGTGTCTCAGTTGGTAAAGAATCTGCCTGCAATGCGGGAGACCTGGGCTTGATCCCTGGGTTGGGAAGTTCCCCTGGAGAAGGGAACAGCTACCCACTCCAGTATTCTGGCCTGGAGAATTCCATGGACCATATAGTCCATGGGGTCACAAAGAGTCAGACACGATTGAGAGACTTTCACTTCACTTCACATGTCACCTACCAGCATACTTTCTTAAGATCTATGGTCCTGGAAGTTATAAATACCTATAAAAGAATATCAAAATCTTAATAAAGATAGCCTACAATTTTGTGTTCTGAAACTTGGTTTAGTAAGCATCAGGATGAGGGTCCCAAAATATATCCAGGAGGCGATCTGGGTTGCACTCCATTTGGTTCTCCCAAAATGCTTCCAGCCCTAAGGGGAAATTACATCCTTAGAATTACAATGGCCATTATGAGGAGTGTTCCAACTAGGTACAGTCATTTAAGAAGTGCACTTGAAAGCTGGTGTTTCCATATCAAAGAAAATGGAATACCTATTTTAACTGGTAATGCAGAAGCCTCCAAAAGACTTCAAAATTCCAAAGTAACTTCGTTAAAAGATTCATTGTAAATGGCTATTGAAAAATTAAACACATAAGAGGTACCTAAAAACAAGACTAAAAAAATAAAGATTGATATAACTTCTATTGCTTCTCTCTGTCCTCTTTTATTAATATTTGAGTACTCAGTGTAGTACAGGTCTTCTCTGGTGACTCAGACAGTAAGAATCTGCCTCAATGCAGGATACCTGGGTTCTATGGCAGGGTTGGAAAGATCCCCTGGGGAAGAAAATGACAGCCCACCCCACTGGAGAATTCCCATGGTCAGAGGATCCTGGCCAACTACAGTCCATGGGGTTGCAAAGTAGTACACTCAGTCTGTAGTGTCCAGGTGAGAGAGGAAAATTAAGGTTTCCTGTATGGAAAGAGTAACATGGAAACTTACATTCAGTCAGTTCAGTCGCTCAGTCATGTCCTACTTTTTTCGACCCCATGGCCTGCAGCACACTAGGCCTCCCTGTACATCACCAACTCCCGGAGTTTACTCAAACTCATGTCCATTGAGCCAGTGATGCCATCCAACTATCTCATCCTCTGTCGTCCCCTTTTCCTCCCACCTTTAATCTTTCCCAGCATCAGGGTCTTTTCAAATGAGTCAGTTCTTAGCATCAGGTGGCCAAACTATTGGAGTTTCAGCTTCAGCATCAGTACTTCCAATGAATATTCAGGACTGATTTCATTTAGGGTGGACTGGTTGGATCTCCTTGTAGTCCAAGGGACTCTCAAGAGTCTTCTCCAACATCACAGTTCAAAAGCATCAATTCTTCGGCACTCAGCTTTCTTTATAGTCCAACTCTCACATCCATATATGACTACTGGAAAAACCATAGCCTTGACTAGATGGACCTTTGTTGGCAAAGTAATGTCTCTGCTTTTGAATATGCTGTCTAGGTTGGTCATAACTTTTCTTCCAGTGAGCAAGCGTCTTTTAATTTCATGGCTGCAGTTACCATCTGCAGTGATTTTGGAGCCCCCCACCCCCACCCCGCCCCAAATAAAGTCTATTACTGTTTCCACTGTTTCCCTGTCTATTTGCCATGAAGTGATAGGACCAGACGCCATGATCTTAGTTTTCTGAATGTTGAGTTTTAAGTCAACTTTTTCACTCTCCTCTTTCACTTTCATCAAGAGGTTCTTTAGTTCGTCTTCACTTTCTGCCATAATGGTAGTGTCATCTGCATATCTGAGGCTATTGATATTTCTCCCAGCAATCTTGATTCCAGTTTGTGCTTCATCCAGCCTGGCATTTTGCATGATGTACTCTGCATATAAGTTAAATAAGCAGGGTGACAATATATATCCTTGATGTACTCCTTTCCCTGTTTTGAACTGAAAGGGAATTTGCTGTATGGCTCAGGAAACTCAAACAGGGGCTCTGTATCAACCTAGAGGGGTGGGATGGGGAGGCAGATGGGAGGGAAGTTCAAAAGGGAGGGGATATATGTATATCTATGGCTGATTCATGCTCAGGTTTGACAGAAAACAGCAAAATTCTTTAAAGCAATTATCCTTCAATAAAAAATAAATTAATACAAAAAAGAAAAGATTTCATGTTGTTTTTCTTCCACCCAAATCCAGACCCATAGATCATTTCTTTCCAGGTACAACTGTTATCTTCTTATTTGTCACTATCTAAGTCTTTTCTTTCTTTTGGCTATTTGGGAGTGGCTCTAAGATCCTGGGTGGGGGGGGTGGGGTGGGGTGGAGTGGGATAATATCTTCTGTATTTTCTTTGGGAATGCCTCCTAAATCTCAGGTGTTGTTCAATACCACCAGAAATATTTATTAATATTTCTCATGGATGAAACCTTACAATTATTTGAAAACATTTAATAATTCTATGATCAGAAATTTGGCCAAATCGGGACTTCCTTGGTAGTCCAGTGGTTAAGAATCCATCTTCCAATGCAGGGGACTTGAGCTTGATCCTTGGTCAGGGAGCTAAGATATCACATGCTATGGGGCAACTAAACCCGTGCATCACAACTAGAGAGAAGCCTATGCACTTCAACTAGAGAAGCTTGTGAGCCACCACATGCTGCAAGTAAGACTCAATGCACCTATTAAAAAAATCAGAGTTTCAAAGAAAGAAAGAAAGAAAGAAATTTGGCCAAATTGGAAGCTAATATTCAGAGTCTGAGGGAATTATTTTAGACTTGTCTCCTAAGGTAAATGTACCTAGGGGTAAAGAAAAAACATTCCAACATAGGTGGATGGGTGTGGGAGTCCTTTTATATTTGGGCGGCAACCCAATTCTTTGAGTAATTAAAACAGATGCCCTTATTTTACAAATCTAGTCTTTATAGGAGGGGAAGGCAGTGGCAACCCACTCCAGTACTCTTGCCTGGCAAATCCCATGGACGGAGGAGCCTGGTAGGCTGCAATACATGGGGTCGCTAGGAGTCGGACATGACTGAGCGACTTCACTTTCACTTTTCACTCTCATGCATTGGAGAAGGAAATGGCAACTCACTCCAGTGTTCTTGCCTGGAGAATCCCAGGGACTGGGGAGCCTGGTGGGCTGCTGTCTATGGGGTCGCACAGAGTTGGACACGACTGAAGCGACTTAGCAGCAGCAGCCTCAGTCTTTACAGGACTAGATTGAGCCTCTAGAAACAATTAAAAATCAACCAATTACCAATCCCCTAAGCTCCCCCATTTATCTCAAATGTTTGTAAAACACTGGCCTTAGGAAATCAAAGCTCTTCTTGGAGGAATTTGCATTCTTCCCCCAAATAAATGTTTACTGTTATCTAGGCCCTCTCTTTAGAGTACAAACTTCAGGGAGGTAATTCTTATTGGAAGGAAAAAAAATAGGAGAAAGGTCATTTGAAACTTTGGCAAGTGAAAAATCATGTGAAAGCTTTAGCCATCTGAGTAGATAACCTTAACTTATTCCATCAGTAAAGTAACTTAGATGCAACTTTTATAACTAGTGAGTTTTGTATTATTATATTTGATTCATGGCAGTAATTAAAAATGGAGGCTATAAGGACTCTGTTTGCATTATTGGCTTAAAAATAATGCACAACATGAGAGTTGTGAATCAAGTTTTATTTGGGACAAAATGAGAACTATAGTCTGGGAGACAGCACCTCAGATACTCTGAGAAGCTGCTTCAAAGAGGCAGGGGGGAGGATCAGTATGTATGCAGTTTTGGAGAAGAGGGAGCACATGCAATCAAGCATATATTTTTTTGCAGAAGGTTCTGCTAGTCTTGTGAACTTTGCTGCTAGTCATGAGGAGCAGTCATTACCATGAAGGATTTTAGTGCTTTCCTAGATTGAGGAGATATAGGAATTGGGTTAATAAAATCAGCTCCTGAAAATATCCAACTATTGAAAGACCTTTTCTGCCAATTTTTTCCAGAGCACAGAGTGCCTCATTTCTGCTGTCCACCCTGAACTCCTTTCAGGATGTGTTGGAAGTTCGCAGTTGCAGCAGCACATGATTTAATCCTCATAGAGGTAGATGAAAAGTGTTAATTTGTAGTTGACAGCATGTTTATGTGTGAATATATATGTGCATTGCGTATGCGTGGCATTTTCTTTATCTCTCAATGTTACTGCCAAGATTAACTTATAAAAGAGCTCTATATTTAATAGGCTTAAAGAAAATCAAGTGCTTATATAAATTAAATTCTCAAAAATATAATAAAAACTAGTTAAAATGAATTCCAAGTTTGTGTGATTTGGGAAAACAGTCAGAAATAAAGCTAGTTTGTTAGTTTAATTAAAACAAGCATGACTTTAGAACTGTGAGCACTGAATATAATAGTTATTCTACTTAGGCTTACTAAAGGTCAAAAGAGTTCATGTTATCACAAAATTTGTCAGCAAGAAAAATAGCTGGGACAATGACTTTGTCTAATGTCTCATGAAGTTGTTGGGGGTAGTCTAAACATAATTGTTAAGAAAAAGTAAATCAAATAGATGTAAATCAGATTAAAAATTTTTAGGTGAACTTTTCAAATGATTTCCTCAGTTTTTTTGATAACATGAAATCTTAAAGTTTTGCTAATTAAGTTCAATGATAGAAGTTCACTAAATATCTGGAACATTGGTTTACAGGATAAAATACTAAAACATTAATTGCTACACATGGCTTATCTACTTTAGATTTCTTGTTGCTGTAACATTTAAGATTTTTGGATTTGTTAGTAAACATAGCTTGTGCTACACTAAAACATCTACTATGAAAAAGCATGTTTTTAGAAATTATAAAAAGTATTTACAAACCTGCCAAGCCATATAATGCTAATATAAACTTCATATATTATAAAATATTTCAATATTTCCCTGAGAATTGAGTTTTTAAGGGTCAAGTTTTCCAGTATATGTAATTAGGGCTACTGGAAGTAATGGGGAAAACAAGTGTGTATGCAAGGAAATGGTATGTGTGTTTTCAGTAGAAGAGAATATGAAGAACGGAAATGCATTTTGTTGAGAGAGAGGAAAGTAATTTTGTCCTAAAGTGAAGCTGGTTATTTCAGAATAAGAAAAAGGAAAAACACAGGACAAAATATAAATGTAAAAAAGAAAGTTGCAGAAGGCCATGGAAAAAAAAGTCTCTAGAAAGGAATTGTATTAGTGGTCAGAACTGGGTAAGATTAAAGTGAATTTAATTAAGTGGTGAGTTTTAATATTAAAAGTACACTGGTACTGCTAAAATTTGGTTTTCTTACTATTAAAAGGAGAAAGATTTATTGGACTTTTGGTTTGATTTTGATAACAGATGGTAAAAGTGTCTTTCCCTTTTAGGTAAGCTACCTAGAAAGCAAAGATTCCACATTTTACAAAAAATAATTTCCTGTGCCTTATCAGGTTTTTTTGACTGCTTAAGAGAGCAGTCAAAGATATTACTTTGCCAGTAAAGGTCCGTCTAGTCAAGACTATGGTTTTTCCAGTAATCGTGTATGGACGTGAGAGTTGAACTATGAAGAAAGCTGAGTGCCGAAGAATTGATGCTTTTGAACTGTGATGTTGGAGAAGATTCTTGAGAGTCCCTTGGACTGCAAGGAGATCCAAACTGTCCATTCTAAAGGAAATCAGTCCTGATTATTCATTGGAAGAACTGATGCTGAAGCTGAAACTCCACTATGTTGGCCACCTGATGTGAAGGACTGGCTCATTTGAAAAGACTGTGATATTGGGAAAGATTGAAGGCAGGAAGAAGGGGACCAGAGAGGATGAGATGGTTGGATGGCACCACTGACTCAATGGACATGAGTTTGAGTAAACTCTGGGAGTTGGGGATGGATGGGGAGGCCTGGTGTGCTGCAGTCCATGGGGTTGCAAAGAGTTGGACACGACTGAGCGACTGAACTGAACTGAACTGAAGAAAGCAGTCTTCTCTACTGAAAGATCTAGGGTTTGTTTTGTTTTTTGTTTGTTTTGCAACTATGTAACTGTGTGTGCCTGAGCCATCTTTAATTGTCACTTTGGTTAAATAGGTGACTAAATATTGATTCACAGTAATCTATGATCTTATTTGACCAAGTGTATTTTTTAAAAACCTTTTGATACTTTTGGCAAACTTCCCCAAATCAAGTATTCAGTGAAGTCTTTTGACCTTGAACTAACTTGGATTTTTAGAGTCCCTGAAACATCTCAGCAGATTTGTTCTCGCTCCTTATAAAAAACACTTTAAACTAATTAGGCTTATTTGTTATGTTAAATTACATGATGGGATGGAGAGGGTGGTGGGAGGGGGGTTCTGGATGGGGAATACATATGCTCCTGAGACTGATTCATGTTGATGTTTGGCAAAAACCACTACAATATTGTAAAGTAATTAGCCTCCAATTAAAAAAATAAATTAATAAAAAAAATAAATTACATGGGAAGCACTGTCAGATAAGAAGTAACACTAAACCTTCTTTATGTTGTGTTTGCATACATATATTTTATAAGCATTTCAGAAATTGTGTGCATTTCCAGAGAGTTTGATATATCCCAGTGTAATGCAGAGTACATCATGAGAAACGCTGGGCTGGAAGAAGCACAAAGTGAAATCAAGATTGCTGGGAGAAATATCAATCACCTCAGATATGCAGATGACACCACCCTTATGGCAGAAAGTGAAGAAGAACTAAAGAGCCTCTTGATGAAAGTGAAAGAGAAGAGTGAAGAAGTTGGCTTAAAGCTCAACATTCAGAAAACAAAGATCATGGCATCTGGTCCCATCACTTCATGGGAAATAGATGGGGAAACAGTGGAAGCAGTGGCTGACTTTATTTTTTGGGGCTCCAAAATCACTGCAGATGGTGACTGCAGCCATAAAATTAAAAGACGCTTACTCCTTGGAAGGAAAATTATGACCAACCTAGGCAGCATATTCAAAAGCAGAGACATTACTTTGCCAACAAAGGTCCATCTAGTCAAGGCTATGGGTTTTCCAGTAGTCATGTATGGATGTGAGAGTTGGACTGTGAAGAAAGCTGAGTGCCGAAGAATTGATGCTTTTGAACTGTGGTGTTGGAGAAGACTCTTGAGAGTCCCTTGGACTGCAAGGAGATCCAACCAGTCCCTTTTAAAGGAGATCGGTCCTGGGTGTTCATTGGAAGGACTGCAGTTGAAGCTGAAACTCCAATACTTTGGCCACCTGATGCAAGGTGAAAAGACCCTGATGCTGGGAAAGATTGAAGGCAGGAGGAGAAGGGGATGACAGAGGATGAGATGGTTGGATAACATCACTGACTCCATGGACATGAGTTTGGGTAAACTCTGGGAGTTGGTGATGGACAGGGAGGCCTAGCGTGCTGTGGTTCATGGGGTCACAAAGAGTCGGACATGACTGATCAACTGAACTAAATGCTGTCATAATTCTAGTTGTTATCATAAAATGTTGTGCATCACAAAAATAACTACATTTGTTTATCAAATGAGGTCCAACAGTGGGCATTTAAAAATCTTTGTCATTTACAGAGAGCTTTTGCAAAAGCGTTCCTGTAAGAGTGCTGCATTTTCAAAAAGAAAGGACTTTTCATAATTATAGGATTCTGATATCTTTAAATACATAAAACTGATCTGGGTAAGAATCTCCAGGATGAAGGGGCAAAAAAAAGTTAAAGTAAACAAGAATTAATAGCATAGGACTGAATGAAGAGAGGAGAATAATTGTAATTTTTTATGATTTCATTTTTGAAACATTGCTACTTTACCACATTTGAGAAAATTGTTTCTCTTAGGCTACCCAAGACGCACAGCAATATAGTAAATTATACCTTTGTAGTCAAAGATGAAAATATTTAGTTTTTCTCCTACCTAATCCTTCCAGTAGTTATTGATATAAGTTCTTTAAGAATCTGTTCTTCTAATAATAGAACACAATTGGAAACACTAGCTACATTGTGTTTCCAAGGCTTTGACTGAGATAGAATCACAGGTAAAATCTAGTGGTGAGTCTTTGGCTGGGCATCTTGGCCTGAAAGACTTTAAAGAATTCAATCTGAGATTAAAAATTTCCATCAAAGCAGTCTTTGAAAGACCTTATCTGGTCGATCACTATTCTTGCTAAACTAATGTAAATAATCAGGCCAATTTTAATGCGAAAAAGAAAAAATGGTCTCACTGTGAACTTTGATAAAAATGGGGGTAACTGTAGAGAGAAAAAAAATTATGTTTGCACACTTGTAAATATTAGATTCTAATCCTATTAATTGTCTTTGAGGTTTTGTTATATGCAAACTGGACTGGATCCTGAATTCTTCTAGTTTCCTCAAATGACTGACTACAACTCTCCAAGTTGACATTTCCAATTTTCTCAAATCCTTCTGATTTAGAACCACCAAGAGAAAGACTGCTCTTCAATTTCCTTGAAATGGACTATGCCAGCTCCTCCTCATTACCCAATGGCAGCCAAATTTCAGGGGTTTGAACCTTGGGTATACATCTGACAGCCAAAAAGGCTCTGCCTGACATCTGGTCCTGTCCCAATGCTCAAAACCTTCAAGTCAAACTAAGCAGGAAGAAAGGTAGTTGACATCGATGTTGACTGCTTCTGCCTGAGACACTGAATCAAGACTTCATAATTTAAACATGAAGCCCTCTCTTTCCCCCTCATTGTCTTGGAGACCCATGTCTCCTAAGCCAATGGCAAAGGAAGCAATCTCTGGAATTTGAAACTGCTTTGTAATTTCAGGGTAGGAAAAAAAAAAAAAATCTAATTCCTGGCTTGAACAGGCAAATCAAACAATACCTGAGATTAGTCCATTAACTGTGCCACCTGAGTGGCAGTGGTTTATATCCCTACAGGATCTATCTTTGTAGTGATTAATTTTCTCCTTGAGCTTATTAATGCCTCGATGGCTGGCACATGACTGGACAATGCCTTTTGGGTTATCTAACTGTGCTCCTAACTGTCTATAAATAAACTGAGACACTTCATTTGTTAGATTCCCTGGATATACATTGTTGAGTTAGAAGGGAGCTAACAGGAGGTATTTATTCTTCAGGATTCACTTTTTTTCTTTGGCAAGGCTCTACTTCCCTTGTTAGGGGTAGGTACAAATGAGGTTAAGATCAGGAACCTGTCCTTAACTCTTGAACATGTTGCAAAATCTGCTGCAAAAGCAATAGCTACCCAATAAAAATCCTTAGACTCTGTGGCCAAATTTATTATTGGTAATAGAATAGGCTTTGATTATCTTTTAGCTAAACGAGGAGATGTCTATGCTGTGGTCAAAATCACTGCTGAACTTGCATTAACACTTACAGAAAAAGTAAAACTCAGTTACATAAGATCACTGAACAAGACACTTGGCTTAAAAAGGTCTCTCTTTGACTTACTTGATTTTGATTGGTTTGAGTCTTGGGGACCATGGCTCCAAAGTTCATTCTAAACATTGGGGATTATCCTGTTTATAATAATCATAATAATCTCCCAATATTATTATATTCACTCAAAATCTTAAGTCCATGTTTGCAGCTGCTAATCACCAGGCAAATGATCTCCCTAAGACTGGAATGTTGAAAAAGAAATGATGGGAATGACAAAGTTAGAAAACTTGAATCTGAAGTTGTAATCTGTGAATGCCACAAAGATTCAGAACAAAATAAAATGGGATCAACAAAGTTTTCAGAAATTATGGAGTGATAGCTGAGGTGGTACTTTTATGCCTTAAATTGTACAGCTCCTTGGAATGCCTTTCTTCTTGTCAGATAGTATGCTGTCTGATTCAGAAATCTTTGAATAAAGCCAATTAGGTCTTCAAGGTTACTTATTTGAGTTTTATTTTATTAAGAGTTCTTTTACATTGGATCCTTTCTTATGGGCATTAATGTGTATCTCACACATTCATATATTTTGTATCCATTCTTGAAGGTTTTCTACATGCTTTTTCTTTAAATCTCCTTGTTCTTGATCTTTCAAGTCCACATCTTCCAAGTGCCTGACCAACCAGCCAAGGTATTTGCCATAACCCAGGAGTCTATGCATATTCATACAAAGTACATGACCAAATACATCACTTGAAGCTGGGTCACTCATGAGGCTGTAGTGGGGCAGCAGTCTATTTTTGGCTTATATAAATATTGAGCTGATCTATTCATAGATCAGGCCTATATTCTTTTCCTCCTCTATTAAGTTGCCTAGAACTCACCCGACTCCTCTCCAATCCATGGTGTGCGTGAGTTCATATGTGGTCAAACGCTCAGTTGTGTCTGACTCTCTGCAACCCCATAAACCGCAGTCCACCAGGCTCCTCTACTCATGGAATTTTCCAGGCAAGAATACTGGAATGGGTTGCCATTTCCTCCTCCAGGGCATCTCCCAAATCCAGGGATCAAACCTATGTCTCCTGCATCTCCGGTATTGGCAGGCAGATTGTTTACCACTGAGCCACCTGGGAAGTTCCCCTCCAAGACACAACAGTGTATACTGAGAAAGAAGTGTCATGGTAACAGAGATGAGTGGCATGGGAATTTGGGCCATCCATTCATGGACACTTCTGTGCCCACCTGATTTTATATCATTGTGTATCTGACAGCACCAGCTCATGAGGGACAGCTCCAGTGACATGTTCAATTGATGCCTTATGGCCAGACTCTTCATCACTGCCATAGTAGACCAGGCGTTTTTTCCAAATGGTATATAATTCTCTGCTGCAGACTACATGCTCCATAACTTTAGATTTCTGTGTTATGACTCCTAATGCGGCTTGTCAAAAACTCCACGTGACAGATTTACCCACTGTGTACTCCATCACTGTGCTGTCCATTGGCTCGAATGCCAGTGGGCCTCCTTGTCACACAGCCTCCACTTATTGCAGAGCTCTCTGTTTCTTTGGCTGCTCACTCAAAACTGTCTTAAGTTCCAATAAACTGATCCCAACAGCCATTGTTCCAGTTGCTTCCCTCTTAAGGAAACGGTGAATCACAGACTGGTCTGATAACTGATTCACTCAGTGCAAATGGCAGGGGAGCTTGAGGGCTGGATGCTGGCTGAGCACAGTGGCTTCAGCCAGTGGTGCCTGAAGGCTGTGGCCATGATAGACCAAGGATCCAAGGGAAGTGGTTAAAGAACTTAGTGAGGACTCTGGACTGGTTATTTCTCTGAACCCAAGCAGATGGGGACAGCGCCCAGGAGCTCAAGCCACAGGTACTTAAGCCTTAAACTTACCCTGTGGTTTAAGATTGGGAACTGTCTCCAAGGAATAAAACTTCTAAAGGTAAGTTAGAGCTCTAGTTATAAGAACTTAGATATAAAGGTCCAGTTATGGGATACACTCGGTGCATTGAAATGGGAATTAAGAAGCTATTATTAGAATTGAGGTGCCCAGTGAGGGTGGAAGGTAGAGGTGAGCCACAAACCCAGAGAACAGATAGGTTCGTTTACATAGGCCCTTGCCATTTGAGAGAGAAGGGTAGAGATTTCCCTCAGTTTCATTGCATCTTTTGGAATGGGCCAATGAAACATCTAGGATTTTCAGTCCAGGAGAAATATGAGGATCTTTCAGGTTCCAATTTGGAAATGTGGGGTATCCTTAGTGAACTCCACATCTTCCAATCAGCCCCTATATAACCCAGTGTCCTGTGTCCAGTGTCTGATAAGAACATGTTCTTCTCATTATAGATGTCCTGGGCCAGACGGCCTTGTCCCTTGCTTGCTCCAAATCAACTGCTCCAGCCTTCTGTGTCCCTGGCTCCTGACTTGTCAAACTTCTCCTTGGTCTTGAAAATGGACTTGGCTTCACCAGGATTGTGCTGTGTTCTTAGTTGCTCAGTGGTGTCCAGCTCTTTGTGACCCCATGGATTATAGACTGCCAGGCTCCTCTGTCCATGGGGATTCTCCAGGCAAGAATTCTGGAGTGGGTTGCCATGCCCTCCTCCAGGGGATCTTCCCAACCCAGGGATTGAACCCAGGTCTCCCGCATTGCAGGGGGATTCTTTACTGTCTGAGTCACCAGGGATTAACCTTTAGCATTTTATTCAGACATGATTATACTGCCTCACTAGCTTTTTTTCACCTCTTTCTTTCTTGGACTTAGTCTGACTACTCAAACCCAAGTTGAACCTTGCCCTCCTTGGCCATGGACCCACACGACCTGACTTTACCTCCTTGGGAGGGAAATGGTAGAATATCATAATCACCTTGGATTTAGCTAGTTATAAAGATATATGACTTAATATTTTGCCAGCTCTGGATTTTTTTTTTTAAGAAAAAATATTATGGGAAAAAGAAGATAAAGCATCTCAGTAGCATTTAGCACTTTGAAGATCATTCTGCAGTGGAGTTGATAAAAAATACCAACAGTGCAAACATCTGGGTGAAGGAGCAGAAAATCAGGTTATAATTCTTTTTTAATGAAAATATTTATATTCTCCCAGGCCTTGGATCCTTGGTTAGTGTCTGATGTAGAGACAAAAGAATGTTTTGCTACATTTAGTGATGAGCGTGAGGAATGAACCGCAGTGTGGTGCCATCTGCAAAACAGTGTGCATTTCAAGTGTGTTGACAGGACTTCTTGGAGGCGAAATGGAAAAAGATGCTCAATTCCTAATTAAAGGGTCGCTTACGTTTTCCTTTCACTACGAAAAGAGCCATTCGTAATTTTGTCTAATTACAACACAATTTTAGCACTGAAAATGCAGTTGCATTTAGTTAAATCTTAATGGGACTAGAGATTTGTTTCCCCAGAAGTTTCCTCTGTGCTAGGGAATGAGATCTGATATGGGACAGATAGTATAGCACTGTAGGAATTAGGACCCACATTTACTAACATGTTTATTTTCAGCTCTAAAAAGTCTAATATTTGGACAGACAGAAGCTTGTCCTATATTTGTCTTGACCTGGAAGAGAGTTGGAGCCAGAGAAACAGGGGGACAGAGCCATCGGTGAGAAGCACAGTCAGGAACAAGGAATCTAAAGATGGGATTTATGGTCTGAAATGCATAAAACTGGAGAAACTCATAATTAACTGACTGATCACTGCCACTCATATTGAAGGGGAACTTAAAAGAAGGCTTCTCTTAGAGACAAGATTCTCTAGGTCAGATTACTTTTATTATAATATTACAAAAAAGAGAAGAACAAAAACATAGCTATAATTCATTATGTAATAGCTTTTATTGAAATGTTGTTGTTCAGTCGCTAGGGCATGTCTGACTCTTTGCAAACTCCATGGACTTCAGCATGCCAGACTTCCCTGTCCTTCACTATCTCCTGGAGCTTTCTCAGACTCATGTCCATTGAGTCAGTGATGCCATGCAACCATCTCGTCCTCTGTTGCTCCCTTCTTCTCCTGTCCTCAATCTTTCCCAGCATCTGTGTCTTTCCCAGTGAGTCAGCTTTTCACATCAGGTGGCCAAAGTATTGGAGCTTCAGCTTCAGCATCAGTCCTTCCAGTGAATATTCAGGACTGATTTCCTTTAGGATCAACTGGTTTGTTCTCCTTGCAGTCCAAGGGACTCTCAGGAGACCATCTACATGCCTAAAATATAGGCATGGTATATGGAAAAGCTCTGTAGAGCTTGCAGTTTTGATTTAGACAGTTATTAGAGAATGTGGGCTCTCATCCTAACAACATGAAAAAGCTAGATTAGTTACACGCTAGTCATTTAAAAAACCCATCAGGAAGTTGAAAAGAAAGTGGAAGTCACTCAGTTGTGTCCAACTCTTTGTGACCCCATGTATATAGTCCATGGAATTCTCCAGGCTGGAATACTGGAGTGGGCAACTTTTCCATTCTCCAGGGGATCTTCCCAACCTAGGGATCGAACCCAGGTCTCCTGCATTGCAGGCAGATTCTTTACCAGCTGAGCCACAAGGGAAGCCCAAGAATAATGGAGTGGGTAGCCTATCCCTTCTCCAGTGGATAAGTTGCAAATAAATCTGAGTGAACTTGAGACCAGCAAGGAATAAACATTTTCAGGAGAGAAGAGATCCATGCTGCCTGCATCTGTGTGAGTGTAATAGGGAAGAACAAATCTGACTCCACATTGAATCTCTTTCTTATACTTTGTTGTAGTGGTTAAGTTGCTAAGCTGTGTTCGACTTCTGTGATCCCATGGATCCTAGCCCTCCAGGCTCCTCTGTCCGTGGGGTTTCTCAGACAAGAATACAGGAGTGATTTGCCATTTCCTTCTTTGGGGGATCTTCCTGACTCAGATCTTCCTGAGCTACCAGGGAAGCCCCAAGTCAGTGTAATATGGAAGAACAAATCTGACTCCCTATTGGATCTATTTCTTTTACTTTAACTTTTGTATTCTATTGTTTTTGCTATAAGTTAATAACTAAAGGGAGCTTCCCTGGTGGCTCAGTGGTAAAGAATCTGCCTGCAATGCAGGAGTCTCAGGAGACACAGGTTTGATCCCTGGGTTGGAAAGATCCCCTGGAGGAGGGCAAGGCACCCCACTCCAGTATTCTTGCCTGGAGAATCCCATGGACAGAGGAGCCTGGCAGGCTATATAGTCCATGGGGTCACAAAGAGTCGGACACAACTGAAGCAACATAGCGTGTGTGCACACAGTTGCTAAACGGATGCTGCCTACAGTTTATAGTGTATCTAATGGACCATCTCTGGGAACTCTGCCTCCAAGATAATGAGCATTAAACTAAAATACCTTTGTTCAACTCACAGGAAACATCTGGACCAGGCCCATCTGTGAATGGCTGGACTTGCTGTTACACTTGTATGATTGTTTGTATGAATATTTGCTTCATGCTTATCTCAGTAATATGTTAGCTACCTGTGATCTGGGGCCATTGTATCCTTTGACTCATTATTTGTATCTTTGAGAGCAGACACATAGTAATAAGTGAATGAGAACTCTGACATAATTCAAGGAAATGGTGAATGATGTTTCCTTGCAGGGAGATGTCAGGTCTCCCAAAGAGTCATGTCTGTCCTATGACCTTTTACCCTGCACTCAAGTAAATATGTAGAAAAATGGGTTAAACCAATGGATGGCTCAGAATAGGGGGGGACATATGATAGGATGGGGATAAAATTATTTTTAACAGTTTGCAACCATGTAGGAAATTTGACAAAATGAAATTTAATAAGGAGACATGTAAATGAAACATAGATGACTGCCAGAACTATAATATATATGAGATAGGAGAGTTGTTTCTAAATAGCATCATTCATAGAAGAAGTTTTGGAGGTTTTGGCTAATATGCAGATAAACTCTATTACTCAACAAAGAAGTGTAAGTGACTTTATCAATGAATAAAAATGCAAGTATCCAGTAAAATATGGGCAAAAGATATGAATGGGTAACTTGGAAAAGAATATTAACTTTGGCCAATAAATAAATGAAAAATTTAAACTAAAATAAAATTAAACTATTTTTGGCCATCAGATCAGATCAGATCAGTCGCTCCGTCGTGTCCAACTCTTTGTGACCCCACGAATCGCAGCACGCCAGGCCTCCCTGTCCATCACCAACTCCCGGAGTTCACTCAGACTCACGTCCATTGAGTCAGTGATGCCATCTAGCCATCTCATCCTCTGTCATCCCCTTCTCTTCTTGCCCCCAGTCCCTCCCAGCATCAGAGTCTTTTCCAATGAGTCAACTCTTCACATGAGGTGGCCAAAGTACTGGAGTTTCAGCTTTAGCATCATTCCTTCCAAAGAAATCCCAGGGCTGGTCTCCTTCAGAATGGACTGGTTGGACCTCCTTGCAGTCCAAGGGACTCTCAAGAGTCTTCTCCAACACCACAGTTCAAAAGCATCAATTCTTTGGCACATAGAATGGACAAATATTAAGTGAAAGGTAGTGTACAGCAATGCTAGGGTTTGTGATTATCAGTTTTTATACTTTTGGTTGTAATATAAATTGATTCATTTATACTTTTGTTTGCAATATAAATTGATAGCAGTTTTTTTACTTTTGGTTGCAATATAAATGGATTCAACCAGTATACTTTGAAGATAGGAAAAGAAGAGGACGACAGAGAATGAGATGGTTGGATGGCATCACCAACTCAATGGACATGAGTTTGAGCAAACTCCAGGAGATAGTGAAGGACAGGGAAACCTGGCGTGCTGCAGTCCATGGGGTCTCAAAGAGTTGGACAAAATTTTATGTCTGAACAGTATACTTTGGTTGCAATATAAGTATAAATACCTCTTCTGGAGGTATATTTGGCAATTCACATAAGAAAATCTTAAAATGTGAGTTTCTTTGGCTCAGCAATGCCACTTTTAGATTTAAATCCAATGGAAAGGATGCAATAGATGTGTGGAAATAGTTAGCTGTAAGGATGTTCACTCTAGTATTGTAACAATGGCAAGAAAGTTGAAACGAGTCTTCAAGAATGGGGCACTTGTTAAAATCTAGCATATTCATATAAAGAAATAAAATGCAACTACTTAGTTGAAGTCACGAAAAAATATTTAAGTAGTGAGAAAGATAGCTAATTGAGTTTAGAAAGCAGATTACCAAACATTATGGTATGATCTTATTTACTACCAAATATATGCATAGAAAAATGGTTAATAGTGGTTTTATGTGGTTAATGGAACTTTGTTTTTTTTTCCCCTTATTGATTGTATTTGTTTTCTATCATAAACATACACTGATTTCATAAATGATAAAAAAAAACAACAAACCAAAAACATTATTTAAATAGTGAGAACATGAAGTGGCCAGGGAAGGCACTTTGAACTTGGGCTGCATGAACTGAAGCGGCATGTCAGAACAAAAGACACAGAATTCCACACTCCTCTGTGCGCTTGCCTTACCCTGGATGTGCTGGATTCAGTACTAAGTGACTTATTACAGGTTTGTGTCTACAGAGGAGCATCGGAGATCATGAGGGGATTCAAAACCATGTCTTCTCCTGCAGCAAAAGGAGCAACGAATTGGGAATCTGGAGGTTTGCCTTTGAGTCCAGAGTCTGTCACCTGCCAGCTGGTGACTTTAGGGCAACCACTCATTTTGTCTGATTCTACATCTTCTCATTTATAAAATGTGTATAGTAACATCTCTACATCAAAGACTATATTGCAAATATTAACTGAAATGAGAACTTGAAAAGAAGTTCATAATGAGGAACTATCTATGATCAGTTTGGGACCAAGAAGGGATAGGGAGAATGGGTTTTCTGCCTTTAGAGTGGCATATAGATTACTGTGCATTATAGGAAGGCAGAGTTTGGCTAAAATATGGATGAATTTTCAGGTACCTACAATTGTTTCAAAATATAAAGAATGGCTTTGGAGTTTAATAACTTTCCTGGAGCTATAGGATTTCTAACAGAGAGAACTACTCAGTTATTGAGGATATTAGAGTGGAAATTCAAATGCCAGTGAAAGAATAGAGATCATGAGGGGTTTAAGATCTCTTCCTATTTGGATATTTTAAGATTCTTTGCATTGAACATCATGGTAGCATCTGCATTCTAGTACGATCAGAAGAGTTACTGGGTTGGAAGGATCTATGCATTTTGAGGCTATAAGATGTCCATCTGTGAAGAGAGACCCAGTGCTCTATGGATTCTGCACAGTTCTGAGGGTGCTGTCACTAAAGTAATATCTATGACATCAGTGGGAATTAATAGGCTCAAAATAGGAAGCCATGCCCAGGGAAGAAAAGGCTAGCCTTATGTAACATAGAGGGTGGATAGCAATCATTTTGAGGCCAAAAATGTAGAGGATATAGATGATTTATGACTCAAGCTATATGAAAAGTTTGTTCACTCACGTATGAGAGGTATGTGGCAGGTTGCAAAGGGAACTCAGTGTGTGAGGCCAAGTCAAAGGGAACTCAATGTGTGAGACCAAGTCATGAAGGGAGAGTGACTCCTAACTATTTCTTCAAAATTACATTTGGAGGACTTCCCCAGTGGTCCAGTGGTTGGAACTCTGTTGTCTCAATGCAGGGGCCACAGGTTTTATCCCTGATCAGGAACTAGACCCCACAGGCCACAATTAAAATCTTGCATGCCCCAACTAAAACAAACAAACAAAACCACCAAAAAACAAGAACATCAAAACTGCAGATGGTCTTTCTTGATTTGGGCGTTGGTTCTACAGGTGAAATTCACACACATGTTTACAATGAAGGTTTCATGTGCTGAATATGACTTCTTCTGAAGCCCGTGTGCAAGATGAAGTCTTAAAAAAATATATGCATGGGGATGGAGACCATCAGAATGTCTCCAAGTCCTTTTCAGTCGCCATCTCAGTGATGAGAAACCCACAGGTACTCTGAGGATGTAAATGGTGGCACCTCCTCAGTGTTTGAGAGTGGCCCACGCTGTCAGCACCCACAGGTCCTGGCTCCTTGCTGGCTGTCTGCAGCAGCCTCAGGGTACCTGCAGCTGGCCCCACAGCACCCTGAGAACCACAGAAACATGGTGGGTTATCATTGGAAAGTGAAGTTCAAAACAGCGGGCTGCCTTACTAAGGCTGAGATACTCCAGGGCAACACCGGTAACAGCAAGTGTGTGTCTACACAACTCCACCCCCCACCTCAGAAAGGGGATCAATGTGTTGGTTTGGGCCTCTTTACCACAGGACTCTGGAGTTCCTTGGTGTACACACTGCTGGAGAAAATGGGGTCATTTTCATGTCTGGGGGGCTGGATTTACATTATCGCATTCACTAATTCTTGCCAGCACTGACTTACCAAAGTTGACTTTCCTCATGTTCACAGAGCACATTTTTCAACTACAAACAAGTCCATTGCTAATACACCCAGTGTCTTTCAAAGCTCAGGCACTGACATATTCCTTCCAATTTGACACTATTTAGTAACAATGATTTTTTGAACCCCTACTATATGCCAGATAATTTTCTAGATGTCAGTATTATAATAGGAAAGAAGTCAGGCTTTGTAGGGCTTCCATTGTAGAAAGGAAGCGGATACTATAAGCAAGAAATTGCACTATTGAGATAAATGCTCTAGGGGCACTCATACCAGCGGAAGTACCATGAATCATTTATGGTGGATCTGAGTGCAGTGCAGGAAAAAGGGGTATATTAATTAGGAATGCTTTCAGCTGCATTGACCAGAATGCCCAACCAACATTGGCTTAAGTAATGAGGGCATTTAACTATCTTAAATAATGAGTCTAGAGTTTTTCAGGTCAGGGTGGAAGCAGCAGCTTAGTCAGGTTCTCAAGGACCCAATCTCTTTCTGTTCTTGCTGCCTGGTTGATTTGATTTCCTCTGGTTAAACTGTCTGCTGTACTTCCAGGCGTGACATCACATTCATGGCAGGGAGGAAGAGGAAAGCAGCTGTTAGCTGTGTCTGTTTCTTCCATCAAGAATGCCAATGCCTTTTCAGAAATGAATCCTTGTTCATTTACACCTGAATGGCTAGAAGTGGAGCTGGCAGCCACACACAGGGAGGCTCAGAAACTGGGGAATGGGATTGTTATGTTTAACTTAGACATAGTTTTGGGGCTGACCACATTGCAGTTCCAAGATTGAGGCTGTGCTAGCGAAGAAGGTGAAATTAATACTGGGTGGATGACAATATTTGCCTGTCACATAGAATAAGGAGGAGCACTATTATTGTGGGCAGTAGAGGTGATTGGTGAGCTAGTCAGCTCACAAAGGGTGGTCTGGGTTTGAGGACTTGATTTAAGATGGCTCTTACTTTGGTGTACCAGTGGACCAAACAAATGATTCCAACCAAGACTAAGGATACAGACGGGTAGGTGGACTTCCCGTTGTCTCTCGTCTTCTCTCAGAGATGATCCATATGGTCTCCATAGAATGAGATAGTTTCAGGTCTGAGGATTCCAGAGCTGCAGTCTCATTGCTGTTTATCCAGTAGCCAGGGAAGGGCCATGTCAGTATTTTAATATCTACCTGCTGCTGCTGCTGCTAAGTCACTTCAGTCGTGTCTTACTCTGTGTGACCCCATAGATGGCAGCCCACCAGGCTCCCCCGTCCCTGGGATTCTCCAGGCAAGAGTACTGGAGTGGGGTCCCATTGCCTTCTCCATAATATCTTCCTACAAAAAGCCATTTTTGCTGTGGTACAGTGTGTTATTGGTTTGGCAATCCATATATTAACATTTGGGACTTCCCTGGTGGCTCAGTGGTAAAGAATTTACTTGCCAATGCAGGAGATGAGGTTTGATCTCTGGGTTGGGAAGACTTCCTGGAGCAGAAAAAGGCAACCCACTCCAGTATTCTCTCCTGGGAAATCCCATGGACAGAGGGGACTGGTGGGCTACAGTCCATGGGGTCGCAAGGGTCAGACACGACTTAGCAACTACACCACCACCACCATATTAACATCTCAAGGCAATAAAGGAAGTGGATGGCACTAGTGGTAAAGAACCCGCCTGCCAATGCAGGAGGCCTGAGATGCGAGTTCAGTCCCTGGGTTGGGAAGATCCTCTGGAGGAAGGAAAGGCAACTGACTCCAGTATTCTTGCCTGGAGAAATCCATGGGCAGAGGCGCCTTGTGGGCTACTGTCCATGGATCATAAAGAGTTGGACACGACTGAAGGAACTTAGCATGGGCACAGAGGAAGTGAATGCCAGTAACCAGAGTATATGAGGAGGCTGCATGGGTATGAGACATGCATACAAAGAACATTGCTTCTGTGGATCTACTCTAGAAGGACTCATCCCACTCAGGGGAGGGGATGATTGAAACCTAAGAAAATTTGATATACAAAGATGTTCATTTAAGGATATGAACAAAAAGCCTGAAGTGCAGCCCCCATTGGCTCTCTGGCTTGGATCCTTTCTTTATTCCTGGGACATCTTTCTTTCAAAATTAATTATGAATTTAAAGATGTGTTTTATATTTTATCAAGCGTTTAGCATGATTTTGAAAGAGGCTTTTTTTTGGGTTTGTTTTTCATCAGCTTAGTGTGCCATATTGTTAGAAGCCCCCAGAAGACATTTGGCACAGGGAAAGGGCCACTATTCAGGGAAGGGAGAAAAGTTCTCAAGTGGGAGCCCTAGCTCAGTAGAGTCCTGGAGAGAAACTGGGGGCTGGCTGGACAACAGAGCCTATGAACTGTTGGTCACTTCTCCGCCCTTCTCTCTTCCTCTCTCTCCTAGAGCAGTTGAAAGAAGTCCACTTGCCTTCCATTTATTCAAGGTTTCCAGAATTCTGGAACATAAAAGAAAGACTGAACCTTCTTGCAGTCCACTTTTAGAGATTTACGATGAACATATTAATGCTATAAAGCACAAAACACAAGTGAATTCTTTCTATGCAGAGCTTAATTATAGCTTGGTTACAATACATATAGTGCATTGGGGGTGGTGCATTCTGGTGACTGGATATGAGGTTAAGTCTGGATAGTAAATTTCTTGCTTCAGTCATTCAGTGGATCTTTGTGAGTGATACAGGACTTCATTTGGAGGTACCCTCTTAGGTCTAAATTTGAATCCCTTTGTGAATGTAGGAACTCGCCCTAACAGTTCTCCTGGCTCACTGCTCCTTGATGAGGGTCAGGATTACATATAAGAACTCAGTGCAGCTGCCAGAGCACAGGTACTGACTAAATGAAAATACATCACATGGTGTAGCTAGATAGGAGGGAGCGCTCGTGGGAGAGGGAGGGCAGAGGGCCTTAGAATCTGTTTTCATACTGTTGGCTTATGCATTTGGTGGTGTGGGGCACTACTGTTTACTGGATGGGCACACTTTTCTAGATGTGGTGAGGCTCTGAAACAACAGCCCAGAAACTCTCCTGGACAACAGTCCAAGTCTGTGTCTCGCAGCAGTGCAGACTCGTGCCCAGCCTATCAAGGTGGGGTGACACAGCCTGCCCCTTTGGATTAAATGGGTCCCTTCTGATTCAGGAATGAGTGCTAAATGCTTGTCTGATACAGATCGCGGGGGAGAGGGCACAGTTTCAGCTCAGGGGTAGTAGCCTAGGAGACGTCCTGCCATGGTGGCAGTGGCAAGGGAGCAGATGGCACAGGATTCATGGAGAGCAGGAGGTGTACACAGCATGGACTTGTCACAATCTCCGCATGATGCTCCAGCGAGCTACTGCCTGCTGTGTTCTGTGGTCAGGCTGCATTTGTATTCTCGTGGTTTAACATCCAATATTAAGCCTATCTGGAAAGTGACAGCTAAATTTAAACCAGTCCAAGCTGCTATTAACAATTTTGCAGTGTTCACTACTGTTTTGGAGGGGAAGGGCTTCATTACTGAAGAATTGGGGGCTAGATGGCGTGATACTGAGATGGTTCTCTTGGGTCTTTGATTCTGTAGCCGCGTTTGCATGGAGAGCTCAGTTGTATATTCAAAACTGAATGCTCCTTTCTCTCCCCAGGTGGCTTTCTTAACCAAACACTGGAGCAAGGGAGAGAAGTTCCTTTCACTAAAACATAATTGACCAATTTAATGTACTGATGAAGTGTGTAGGTGTCCATGCGTGTCCTTTGATGTCCTAGGGGAAGATGTTTATCAAGCTAGGATGGTTACTGTTTGCATTAATCTATTAATTAGAGAGCTGCTTAACATACTATCGATTTTCCTAAAGGAAGAAGGTGGGAAGGGGGTAGAGAGAAATAAATTAGGAGTTTGGGATTAACATACACTACTATACATAAAGTAGATAACCAAAGGACCTGTTGTATAGCACAGGGAACTATGCCCAATATTTCATAATAATGTACAAAGGAAAAGAGTCTGGAAAAACACATTTGTATGTGTATAACTGAATCACTTTTCTGTACATCTGAAACTAACACAACGTTGAAAATCAATTAAGCTTCAATTAAAAAATCATCAAGTGTGTTGCTATGAAACAAGAGCCACAAGCCTACTTTTTTCTAGAATGGGAATGGACTAGTAACAGGGACATGTGTGCATGCTAAGTCGCTTCAGTCATGTTTGACTCTGTGCAACCCCATGGACTGCAGCCCGGCAGGCTCCTCTGTCCATGGGATTCCCAGGCTAAGAATACTAGAGTTGGGTGGCTATGCCCTCCTCCAGGGGATCTTCTCAATCCAGGGATTGAACCTGTGTCTCTTATGTCTCCTGCGTTGGCAGGTATGTTCTTTACCACTAGTACCACCTAGGAAGCCCCAGTAACAGGGACAAGGCATGCTAATTCTGACCACATAGAATAACCCAACTTTCTGCAGTTGTTTCCCTGAAAACTGAAGAATGTGCTCTGTTCTTGTCTTTGCTGGTAGGTAAATTGAAAAAAAAAGTTCAACTTCTCTTTAATTCAACTCTATTAATTATGACTAATAGCCCCTGGCTTTATCACAGCTGTGTGAAATATGATGTCTTCTGCAAGCTCTCTGCACAGGGATGAATATATATTTCCCTGTTTTCTCTCATCTTGACAGACCTTGTCCAAGAGAATTGGTGACATCATGGAAGGGGTTCTAGGACAACATTAGCTCAGGGCCTAATAAAGAGATTTCTCTCGTAGATGTGGGTAATTAGGAATGACTCACTAACTGTGGAGTGCAGGATTAAAAGTGTTATTATTGTCTTATTAGAAGTGATGAGCCATAGGCAAGAGTATTTGCCTGGGAATGAGTCGACTGACAGCTTCTTGTAACTCTCCTCTCTGATTAAAATGCTTAATTGATTCCAGAGCTTGGGTGCTAAAAACTCCAGTCTGTTTTGATACTAATGAGAGAAAAATGTTCTCAAGAGATATGCAAGTGGGGAGAAAGGAGGGAGGCATTCTTTGCTAATTAACAGCAGGTCAGCTGCTGAGTGTGAGGTAGTGAAGAGCGGCAGACCAGGAAAGACAGCTAACCCTGGTCCGTCCTCGCTGTGCCATCTCAGCAGAATGGGTCTCTACCTCAATGTTCACATCTGTGCATGCGTGCAACGTTGCTTCAGTCGTGTCCAACTCTTTGTGACCTTATAGACTGTAGCCCGCCAGGTTTCTCTGTCCATGGGATTCTCTGGGCAAGAATACTGCAATGGGTTGCCATTTCCTCTTCCAGGGGATCTTCCTGATCCAGGGCTCAAAGCTGCATCTCTTAAGTCTCCTGCATTGACAGGCAGGTTCCTTACCACTAGTGCCACCCGGAAGCCCTTCCACATCTGTAATATGAGGATAAGAATGCCTGCCTCAAAGAGCTCTTGGGCATGAGACAAAGTCAGGGACATTGCAGGAGCTTACAAATGCTTCTCTCTCTCTCTCTTTTTTTTTAAAAAATATTTATTTATTTATTTGGCTCCACCAGGTCTTAGTTGTGGCATTGCAGGATCTTCAATCTTTGTTGCAGCATTCAGGTTCTTTAATTGTGACATGCGAACTCTTAGTTGCAGCATATGGGATCTAGTTTCCTGATCAAGGATGGAACCTGGGCCCCCGCCATTGGGAGTGCAAAGTCTTAGCCACTGGACCACCAGGGAAGTCCCTAACACCCTTCTTTTTCTTTCTTTCTTTTTTTAAAAATCTCTTCTTGGTCTTGTTAATTCTTTTCAAATCCCAACTAAGATATTACAATCCCATTTGATGCATTATCATACTAGAGATATAGGCCAATACAGAAGGACTATTAAAAATGCCCCTCTATAAACTGGTAGATTACTTCAAATTAACTCTTATTCCAAAAGTGCTTTGGCCCCAAACTCATTTAGACATTCTCTTTGGAAAAATAAGAGAAATTCTCTGTTTCATCCATCCTATCCATTTTCTTGCTGGTTCCTCCTACCTCTCCCCACTTTATTCAGTTAAGACAACACTTGGTCAGCGGGAAGAAGCCAGGAGGAAACAGAAAGGAGGGACAGAAACCATGCTAACATACTGCTGGCTTCATTTTCCCCGTGTCCTGTGATGGTTAATTTTATGTGTCAACTTCACTTGATCATATGGTGCCTAGGTGTTTGGTTAACCATTATTCTGGGTATGTCTGTGAGGGTGTTTCAGGATGAGATTAGTAGACTGAGTAAAGCATATTGCCCTCCTCAATGTGGGTGGGCCTCATGCAACCCACTGAAGGCCTGGGTAGAACAAATACTGGAGGAGAGAGAATTCTCTCTCTCTGCCTGTCTTAGAGCTGTCACTCTTCTGTCTTTGGACATAGGCTGAGCCTGAAACCACACTGTCAGCTCTCCTAGGGCTCCAGCTTGCCAACCACAGACCCATGGAATTTTCCTTCCTATGTTTTGGACTTGCTTTGTACCCATCACCCCTTCTTTCCAGTTTCTCCCTTTTGGAGTGAGGATGTGCATCCTATGTCTGTCCCACTAAGGTGCTTTGGAAGCACATAACTTGTCTTGTGGATCACAACAAACTCTGGAAAATTCTGAAAGAGATGGGAATGCCAGACCACCTGTCCTGCCTCTTGAGAAACCTGTGTACAGGTCAGGAAACAACAGTTAGAACTGGACATGGAACAACAGACTGGTTCCAAATAGGAAAAGGAGTATGTCAAGGCTGTATATTGTCACACTGTTTATTTAACTTATATGCAGAGTACATCACGAGAAAAGTTGGGCTGGAAGAAGCACAAGCTGGAATCAAGATTGCTGGGAGAAATATCAATAACCTCGGATATGCAGATGACACCACCCTTATGGCAGAAAGTGAAGAGGAACTAAAAAGCCTCTTGATGAAAGTGAAAGAGGAGAGTGAAAAAGTTGACTTAAAGCTCAACATTCAGAAAACGAAGATCATGGCATCCGGTCCCATCACTTCATGGCAAATAAATGGAGAAACAGTGGAAACAGTGTCAGACTTTATTTTTGGGGCTCCAAAATCACTGCAGATGGTGATTGCAGCCATGAAATTAAAAGATGCTTACTCCTTGGAAGGAAAGTTATGACTAACCTAGAGAGCATATTAAAAAGCAGAGAGATTACTTTGCCAACAAAGGTCCATCTAGTCAAGGCTATGGTTTTTCCAGCAGTCATGTATGGATGTGAGAGTTGGACTGTGAAGAAAGCTGAGCACCAAAGAATTGATGCTTTTGAACTGTGGTGTTGGAGAAGACTCTTGAAAGTCCCTTGGACTGCAAGGAGATCCAACCAGTCCATCCTAAAGGAGATCAGTCCTGGGTATTCATTGGAAGGACTGATGTTGAAGCTGAAACTCCAATACTTTGGCCACCTGATGCTAAGAGCTGACTCATTTGAAAAGACCCTGATGCTGGGAGGGATTGGGGGCAGGAGGAGAAGGGGACGACAGAGGATGAGATGATTGGATGGCATCACTGACACAATGGACATGGGTTTGGGTGGACTCCGGGAGTTGGTGATGCGTGCTGTGGTTCATGGGGTCTCAAAGAGTCGGACATGACTGAGCGACTAAACTGAACTGAACTGAACTTGTCTTGTTTTCCACATTCAGAACTGGAGAGGAACTTATCTCAGGGTGAATTGTACCTGGAGTCTCACTCATATCTGATTTAGATGACATTTAAGTGAGACTTTAGAGTTGATGCTGCAATGATATCAGACTTTTGGGACTGTTGAGGCAGAATGAATACATTTTGCATGAGAGATGGGCATAAATTTTGGGGGATTGAGGACAGAATGTGTCCCCCTAATATTCATATGTTGAACCTCTAATGTGATGGTTTTTAAAGATGAGTCTTTGGGGTATGGTTGGGGTTAGATGAAGTCATGAAGGTGGGACCCGAATGATGGGGTTGCATGCATGCTTAGCTGTGCCTGACTCTTTGCGACCCCATGGACTGTAGCCCATCAGGCTCTCTGTTCTTGGAATTTTCCAGGCAAGGATATTGGAGTAGGTTGCCATTTCCTTCTCCAGGGGATCTTCCTGACCCAGGGATGGAACCGTATCTCTTATGTCTGCTGCATTGGCAGGTGGGTTCTTTACCACTAGCAGCACCTGGGAAGCCCCACTAATGGAGTTAGTGGCTTTATAAGAAGAGAAAGAGAAAGATTGCTTTCTCTCTCTTCCACGTGAGGACACAATGAGAAGGTGGAGGTCTGTGAGCCAAACAGAGAGCCCTCGCCAAAACCTGACCTTGCTGGCACTTTGATCTTGGGCTTCCATTCTCTAGACTGTGAGAAATATCTTTGTTTAAGCCACCCAATCTGTGGTATTTTGTTATGGAAGCCTTAGCTGACAAATACAGGTCGCTTACCTTGTTTTTTTTCCCCACCAAGCTATCCTCTTTTGTTTGGAGCTTGGGTATGAAGTTTGTGTGAATGTGCATATAGACAGTGCTAATTTCTGTGAAGTCCACCAGTGTCCAGAAACTCAGCAAATGAGAGCTGACCATCACTTTGGGAATGTCACTCTTATTATACATCTATTGTACAAAAGCTTCTAATTCCCCAAATTATCTGAGCTGAGAATCTCTTCGTCAAGTAGAAGGGGACACAGAATAAAAACGTAAGCATTTATGAATTTGCAGTTTCAGAAATGGAGAACAAACTGGAAACTATGAAAAGATGAACAACTCATAGATGCTGATCTGGGAAGGAGTGGACCTCTCCCACCTCTTCCTCTCTCCTTCTCTTCTTCTATACCTGGCACTCTAAAGAAAAGTGGATTGCATTTTTCCTTTTTAAAAAGTTCTCTTCTCCTCATCCCCCAGCATAACTCTTTTCTCTGGAATCTCTGTTTATTGGCAGCTGTTGTTTCTTAATGACTCAACCACTTACCTGGGACTTAAGACCATACGGTAGATAATGATGGTACCTATGTGGTAAACTATTTGGGAGATGCAAGGAGTACTTAGTATTTATTTACTCCAGTCGTTATTTTGGAGTTCTGGGCCATTCAAAACCATGTGAGTCCACCCTGGGAAGGCTTGGTTTCTTCCTTTTGGAGAGAGGCTTTCAACATACGTGGTTTCAAAAAAAGAGTAAAACTCCATCTAATTTATCCCTTTGCCAGATACCCTCAAATAGCAATTGTGAAATGCTAATAGCTCCTTACTATGAGCTTACATTTATTAAATAAACAGGTCCATGGATTAAGAACAGAAGTGTTAATGAACTTTTCAAGTCTTCTAATTTGTTGAACATTTAGGGCCGTTAATAAGTGCCTATTCATTGGAACATACACACACCTTTCCTCTGCTATATAAGCGTTAGCTAACATCATAAGCATGTTGTTAGGAAAGCAGGATTGCAGAAGAGACTGCAGGTGCTGGGGTTGACTGTTGATAAGGCAGGGGCTTTAAATAGGATTTTGAATACTCATCTGCCATCTTGCATGAGCATTACAATACATGAATCGATTTGAAAAAGCATTGAATTAATTACTGTTTTTCAGGAAGGTGCAGCAATTTCAACTTCTTTTCTTCTTTTTTAACAGGCTCCTGATATCCAGACCTGCAAAGGCTGCAAGATTTTGCTTAACACAATTAAGAAGTGCTGGTTCAGGCTTGGGTACAGTTGGAGATGAAGGACCCATTGCTGGAAGAGCTAGCTTTGAGGGAGAAACTGTTTTTTGCTATAACAAAGGGTAGACTGTTAAAGATGAGTCATTTGATGGTAGTTGTGTGTGTGTGTATGTGTGTTTGGTGTGTTGGTTTAAGTTTCCAAATTGGGAAAACAAGAGTGAAGTTTCAGACTGGAGACAGGCACCTTTTTTAAAAAGTAGCTTTCCTTTAGCCTTAGGACTGCGCTCAGGTCTTTTGTGGAGCTAGTTGTCCTTTGGCTCCATCATTGTTTTATATGTCCTTTTATGCCTGTGTTCTGCGATGACCTTTTATTCTCTTTCTTTCTCTCTCCCTCCAACCTTCCGTCCTAACCCTCAACCACATTTGAGAACTGAAGGACCTTAGATTGTTCCCTCCCCTCTAATCAAAGCTTGCTTACCCTTCATGAGAGTTCTGAGCTGCCCAGTGTTCTTCTTCTCCCAGCAGTAACTACTGAAGCATGGGTGATATTATGGGCTGAATGGTGTTCCCCTTGTAATTCATATTAGAATCCTAACCCTTGGTACCTCAGAATGAGACCTTATTTGGAAACAGAGTTGTTGCAGATGTAATTAGTAATGATGATGTCATACTGGAGTGGGATGGGTTCTAATTCAGTAAGATGGCTGTCCTTATAAAAGAGGAAATTTGCACAAAGACATACAGAGGGTAAATGTAGTATGAACTTGAAGGTAGAGATCAGGGCGATGCCTCTACAAGCCAAGAACTACCAAAGGTTCCTTGCAAATCAGCAAAGGCTAGAGAAGAGGCCTGGAGAAGAGGCTTGGATTTTTCTTCACAGCAGAAGGAACCCAAACCTGCTGACTCTTTGATCTCAGGCTTCCAGCTTCCAGAACTGTGAGGCAGTAAAGTTCTGTTGTTCTAAGCCCAGTTCATGGTCCTTTGCTACAGCAGCCCTAACAAACTTATATGGGTGCTATTTTCTATTCAAGTCCATTTCGGGCCATAGTGAGGTGGTGGGAGAAGTGTCTGGAGGAGGTTGGGCAGACCCCTGACCTATGAACAGACCAGGGAGGCCTGTCATCTACTCAGATGCTTCTACCCCTGCAACCAGAAAGAATAATTCAACCTGGCTACCGCTACAGTTCAGCTCCAGCTTGGCTAATGCCATTTTGTGTGGCCCCCCTTGAACCAGCTGTAGACTCTTTATCTGTCTCTGCCTGTGCCCGGGTGACATGATGACCAGGGGGGCAGAGGATCATTAAATAGTCATTACTTTGTTTTTAGTTATAACTTTTATTTATTAATATTTTTGGCTGTGCTGAGTCTGTTGTGGTGTGCAGGCTTTCTCTAGTTGCAGTGAGTAGGGCTCCTTTTTGTTGGGATGAGTGGGCTTCTCATTGTGGTGGCTTCCCTTGTGGAACACAGGCTCTGGGTGCATGGGCTTCATAGTTGGGGCTCTCAGGCTCTAGGGAGCTCAGGTTTCAGTAGTTGCGGCACAGGGTCTCCTTAGTGGTGGCTCTCAGGTCCTAGAGCTCATGAGCTCAATAGCTGCAGCTCACGGGCTCAGGAGTTGTGGTGCATGGGCTTTGACTGCCAGCAGCATGTGGAATCTTCCCAAACCAGTGGTTGAACCCGTGTCTCCAGAATTGGCAGGCAATTTTTTAATTCATTGTACCATCAGAGAAGTCCCAATAGTCATTAACACTCTGAAATGTCAGTTTCTGCCTTTCTTCTTGACATCGCATGGATGAGGGACTGTCCTGTTGATTCCTAGACTATACCAGGCAATTCATATTCACAAAATATGATGTTGGAGACGCTCTGTGGGTCCCAGTGCAAAATGAAAATGTGAGGCCCAGTGGGGTGGTGAAGTCAGTCTCCGCTTCCCTCATGCCAGCTGCCCTAACCTGTGCCTGGGTGTGCTCAGTAACTGGATTGAGTTTGCCCCTCCCTGTCCCCCAGGTTGCCCATCAAATGTGCGGTGGTGCTGCCAGGATGACTCAGTCTTGAGATGCTGTGGAGTGAACATTGCTCTCTGATCCTCCCCCTGCTGGGGGCAGAGGATGAAGGCAGAGGGCAGGCTCCCCCCAGTGTTACTTTGTTTCTAGTCCAGTGGAGTACACAGTGGTTTAGAGATGGGGTCAGGAATAAGGGACCAGGGTACCAGGGCAGAGATAGCAGACAGCTGAGAGGAGAGAAGGTGGGGAAATGTTGGTTGGTAGGAAGCATGTGAGACAAATCTCAAGTCCCCTGTTCTACTGTCCTATGGACTTTACTTTGTTGCTTTGTTTGTTGTTCAGTCGCTAACTTGTGTCTGACTCTTTGTGACCCCATGGACTGTAGCCTGCCAGGGTCATCTGTCCATAGGCAAGAAGACTGGGTGGGCTTCCATTTCCTTCTCCAAGGGGAACTTCCTGATCCAGGGATTGAATTTGAGTCTCCTGCATTGGCAGGTGGATTCTTTACTGCTGAGCCACTAGGAAAACTGTTACAGACTCAAGGACTGTTACAAATTCAAGGACAAAATTATTAAGGCTTTCAAGATGGCAAGGGGACAGAATTAAACTCCAAGTACATGCATGCCCCTTCTGAGGCTGGGGACCTGGATGACCACACTTGTCCTGTTAGAAGTGCAACTGGTGTGGATGGAATTTTGTTCCAAGAATTTAAACACTACAATGCCATGCATCATATTAAGTAGTTGGAAGATGAATTCTTTGGGCACAAAAAACAATGAAGAAACCCATGGGTGACCATTCACCCTTGATGTTTGCTCTCAAGACTTGATTAGAAGAAGGCTTGGTCCTCGCTAGATGAAATCATCTAGACCAATCTGCTCATTTGACATGTGAGGAAATGAAAGCTTTCAAAGCAGCCCAAGGGCAAACAGCTGGTTACAGTCAGATCTGGGGCAAAACCAATGTTATTTTGCTATCACCTGGATTTTAGAAGGACTTGGGAAACTTCTGAAAGTGATGGGTATTTTCTTACTTTGACTGGAGGGATGGTTTTATGGATGTTTCAGTTCAGTTCAGTCACTTAGTTGTGTCCGACTCTGAGATCCCATGAATTGCAGCACACCAGGCCTCCCTGTCCATCACCAACTCCTGGAGTTCACTCAAATTCACGTCCATCGAGTCGGTGATGCCATCCAGCCATCTCATCCTCTGTTGTCCCCTTCTCCTCCTGCCCCCAATTCCTCCCAGCATCAGAGTCTTTTCCAATGACTCAACTCTTCGCATGAGGTGGCCAAAGTACTGGAGTTTCAGCTTTAGCATCATTCCTTCCAAAGAAATCCCAGGACTGATCTCCTTTAAAAGGGACTGGTTGGATCTCCCTGCAGTCCAAGGGACTCTCAAAAGTCTTCTCTAACACCACAGTTCAAAAGCATCAATTCTTCGATGCTCAGCTTTCTTCACAGTCCAACTCTCACATCCATACATGACTGCTGGAAAAACCATAGCCTTGACTAGACGGACCTTTGTTGGCAAAGTAATCTCTCTGCTTTTGAATATGCTCTCTAGGTTGGTCACAACTTTCCTTCCAAGGAGTAAGCGTCTTTTAATTTCATGGCTGCAGTCACCATCTGCAGTGATTTTGGAGCCCAAAAAAATAAAGTCTGACACGGTTTCCACTGTTTCCCCATCTATTTCCCATGAAGTGATGGGACCAGATGCCATGATCTTCGTTTTCTGAATGTTGAGCTTTAAGCCAACTTTTTCACTCTCCTCTTTGATTTTCATCAAGAGGCTTTTTAGTTCCTCTTCACTTTCTGCCATAAGGGTGGTGTCATCTGCATATCCGAGGTTATTGATATTTCTCCCAGCAATCTTGATTCCAGCTTGTGCTTCTTCCAGCCCAACTTTTCTCGTGATGTACTCTGCATATAAGTTAAATAAGCAGGGTGACAATATATAGCCTTGACGTACTCCTTTTCCTATTTGGAACCAGTCTGTTGTTCCATGTCCAGTTCTAACTGTTGCTTCCTGACCTGCATACAGGTTTCTCAAGAGGCAGGTCAGGTGGTCTGGTATTCCCATCTCTTTCAGAATTTTCCAGAGTTTGTTGTGATCCACACAGTCAAAGCTTTGGCATAGTCAATAAAGCAGAACTAGATGTTTTTCTGGAACTCTCTTGCTTTTTTGATGATCCAGCGGATGTTGCAATTTGATCTCTGGTTCCTCTGCCTTTTCTAAAACCAGCTTGAACATCTGGAAGTTCATGGTTCACGTATTGCTGAAGCCTGTCTTGGAGAATTTTGAGCATTACTTTACTAGCGTGTGAGATGAGTGCAGTTGTGCAGTAGTTTGAGCATTCTTTGGCATTGCCTTTCTTTGGGATTGGAATGAAAACTGACCTTTCCTGTGGCCTTTTCCTGACCAGTCCTGTGGCCACTGCTGAGTTTTCCAAATTTGCTGGCATACTGAGTGCAGCACTTTCACAGCATCATCTTTTAGGATTTGAAATAGCTCAACTGGAATTCCATCACCTCCACTAGCTTTGTTTGTAGTGATGCTTTACATTTGTTAAAACTTACCAAGCTGTACATGTAAACATTGGGAGTTTATTGTATGTCAATTAGTCCTCAATAAGGGTGCTTAAAAACATTTATGGCAAGAATAAAAAAGTGATTTAAGTATAAGATTAATAGCCAGCAGTTTAAATTGGCCAGGACTATGGAACAGAAGTGAGTAGTTTGTTAGACAAATTGACAAACTGCCATTGGTTTCAGGCTTTGGGTTTACAAAGTGCTAATATTATCTCAAGAGAGTCTTCAAGGAGGAAATTCAATGTGAGAGACTGCATGGAGAAGGAAACCCACCCAAGGCCTAGCATAAATCATTAAGGCCTGGCGTGTTGAAGGTAAAAGAAGCCTTAGGGTCCTACAACTGCTGGACGAGTCTTAAAATGAACTTCACTTCTGAGAGCAAGTTTGGGAGCTGTAAGAGGTTTCATCTCCATTTAATGGGAACAGTGTCTCTGCTGTCTTCGTTGCTGGAAACAGGGCTCCTCGTCTACCTGTAGGCTTCTGTTTTGAGTAGAATAGAGGAAAGGGACCCTCCCAGAGCCAGGCTGCTCTCCTGAGGACTCCTTGCCCTCCTCCCTGCCCCCTTCCTCCCCTCTTCCCTCCCTTTCCACAAGGAGAATTTTAAGGCCAGGAAGGGCCTCCTTCTGACCCTTGGCAGGTGGTTGGGCTTCAGAATGGTTTGAGGCATTATCTTTCTTCAGAGATACATGACTCAAATGAATCAGCAGGAAGGCAGATTAGAGCAGTCGAAAGAAAAACAGTAGGAGCTGTGAAAATAAAAAGCAGAGATTTTCAGTTTCATTTTGCACATCTTCATGGACTGTGGATCTGGGACATGCTCAGAGGTCCCTTGGCTCTGTGCTCTCCAGAAGGTCCGACACTCCTATTCCCTCCTGTGGGGCAGCAAGGCCTCTTCTCTTTGCGTTCCTCTCCCTGCACTGGGGAGATTTTTGTTGCAACTCCAGGGATGCCTGGGAAATCGTGGGAACAGGTGAGAGCAGGCTGGAAGGGTGTGGCAGCAGCAGGGGCGAGTGCTTCAGGTGAGTGAAAGGCAGTTGCAGTCCTCCTGAGCACTCTCAGGAGGACCAGAGGCAAGGCCAGCAGGCTGGTTTTCTCTGGATGCTGAGTTTTCATTTAAAGGAGAGAGAGAGAGTTCTCCTTCTCTTTTAATGTGGACCATCTTAAAAGTCTTCATTGAATTTGTTACAATATTGCTTCTGCTTTATGGTTTTTTTTTTTTTTTTTTTTTGGTCAGGAGGCATGGTAGGATCTTAGCTCCCCAACCAGGGATTGAACCCACTCCCCCTGCATTGGAAGGCAAAATCTTAACCACTGGACCACCAAGGAAGTCCCAGGGAGCTCTCTTTGTTTGATTTTGTCTATGTTGCCTGAAAAGTGTGTTGATCTCTCCCCAGTATCATCATTTTGTCCCACCGGATGAGTTGTTCTTAGAGAACTCTCTTCTGAGGTGGGGGTTGTATGAGCCCCAGTGTCTTCTCTAAAGGACTGAAATCATTGCTGCTTTCCCAACCCAGCATCTCACCTGGGAAGGATATGAGCTAGCTGGTAGACCCTGGGCAGAGCACCCCCATGCTCTGCTCTTGTTGGGAAGGGTGGAGTAGGGTGGGGAGAAGGGGCCAAGAATGGACAGTGAGAGTTGGCATTGTCCCTTGGGGTCTCGGTGACCAGAGTGTGTTCTGAAAATCCAGGAAGATACATGAAAGAGGGAGAATTTGTCCTCGTGTTTTCACAGCTCCTATGGTTAGGTCAGGCTGGCACATCTTGGAGTTTTTTTTTTTCCTTAAAAATGCACTGAGCACAGAAGAGAGAGTGACATCCACAAAAGAAACTTTGCCTGTAAATGGGAAGGACCCACTTCTTTTTCAGTGCTGATTTTATTTTCATGGTTAATTATTTATTCATACATCTTGCCTCGGAGGTTTTATTTTGGCTCCCAAGCGATAAAAGCTCAAGGTCACAGGGGAAGTGTTTTCAAATGCTAAGTGATCCTCCTCCAACCTAATGTTGTAAAATTTTTATTTCAGGAGTGGTGTTGCTCTCAGGAGGGGTGATGACTTAATTTTAGCTCCCAGATGAAATATTGACTTCAGTGCTGATGAAGGATGGAAGACAGCACGGATCAGTGTAATGAGGGCCTTGGCTGAGCTGTCTCTACCCTGACTTGGCAACCCCTTTGCGGTGGGGTGACCTTTACAAAGTGATGATGTGGACATGTGGGGGAGGAGAGGGCAGGGATCTCAAGATGCTAGGCTGCTGCTGATTGACTTTTGCCTCCATTGGAAGCAAACAAATATACTGGGGAAAGCTCTGATTTTTCTTGCACCCTTTTTTGAAAGCTATAGATAGACTTGTCCAAAAGCAACTTTGCTTTCTCAACCATTGACGACAATGGCCTTAAAAAATGCTGTATTTTCCTCTCACCGCATCACTGTGGGCTACCTAAAGAGGGTGAGATTAATTCATATGGGATGAAGAGTTAATTTATTAACTCTTCATTAACATTTTAGCCATTCCAGCCATTTATTTTAGATTGGTTTACTTTTTTGAGGTTTAAATATTATTCTTTTTGCATAGTTACAAATGGTAACATTCAAAAGGCACCAAATATAAGTCCTTTTACTCCAACTCCCTACCTCCCATCTTCAGAGGTAGCCACTCCAAACAATTTTGATATTTTTCCACCAATATTCTATATTTATAAATTTTGTGTATATATAAACATTGAAAAATTAGCTGCTGCTGCTGCTAAGTCGCTTTAGTCGTGTCCGACTCTGTGCGACCCCATAGACAGCAGCCCACCAGACTCCCCCATCCCTGGGATTCTCCAGGCAAGAACACTGGAGTGGATTGCCATTTCCTTCTCCAATGCATGAAAGTGAAAAGTGAAAGTGCTCACTCGGGTCCAACTCTTAGCGACCCCATGGACTGCAGCCTACCAGGCTCCGTCCATGGGATTTTCCAGGCAAGAGTACTGGAGTGGGGTGCCATTGATAGGATATTAGCAATTTTTCTTTAGATTACTCCATATTAGTACAAATAGCAGCTCTAAGAATTTATAATGTCAGACATTCCAGCATTTGGTAGCAGAATTGGATCTGGAACTCAGAAACCTTAATTTGACCTCTATTTCTTTGCAATAAGTCTCAGTTATTTTCTTTTGATCTGGAAAGTATCTGTGGCCAAAAAGACACCCTAAGTGTACTTGTGTTAGTATACAGGCTGCTGTAACAAAGGAATCCCAAGGTTCAGTCGTTCAAAAGACATAGAAACTGACTCTCCCTCCTATGACAGCTCAGAGGGAAGTGGTCTAGGGCAGTGAAGGTGTCTTCCAGAGCAGATGATTAATTCTTGTTCCTCTAACCAGAGGTGGGAAAAATCTGTCCGGGAAGCACACACGCACATTTCCTTTTAGAAGCACAGCCTGTAGGTGGCGCACCTCATTTCTTACATGCTGTCGGCCAGAGTTTATTCACAGACCACACAGGCTGCCCAGCTAAAACACTGGAGCTTTGCAATTAAAGAAGGCAAAATGGATATTGTTGGCCAATCAGCAATCTTTTTCGCAACTGGAGGGTCCCAGCCCCACCTTTTAAAAAGATTGTTTATGTGTTTATTTTTGGTTGGACTGGTTCTTCCTTGCCTTGTGTGGACTTGAGTTGCGGCAAGTGGGAGCTACTCTTTGCTGGGGTGCTCGGGCTTCTCTTTGTGGTGGGTTCTCCTGTTGCATAGCATGGGCTTTAGGTGTAGGGGCTTCGGTAGTTTCAGCTCTCAGGCTCTAGAGTGCGGGCTCAGTAGTTGCCATGGGCTTAGTTGCTCTGAGGCATGTGAAATCTTCCCGGACAACGGATTGAACCCATGTCCCCTGCATTGGCAGGATTCCCATCCACTGTACCACTGGGGAAGCCCCCTATTTCCAACTGTACCCAAGCTGACATGAAGTCATGGGGCTATTTCCTTTCACCCCTCTGCCCCCATTCTGGCTCATGATGACACAAATGTAACTCTTGGGTCTCCGTGGTTGAGATGGTAGGTCTGACAATTTCTGGATTTTGACTGGAGGAGAGGAAGGAAGTTTAGCTCTGCGCACCTGCTGCTCCACAGGAAGATGATGTCTTCAGCCTTCCTAACAGAAGGCAGAATGGTGTCTTGTTGTGCTGCCTGGCTCCAGGGCAAAGTCTGACCCCAAATGGAAAAGGGAACGCTGGAAAAGAGCTGAACAGAGCTTTGTGAGAGTTAGGGCTCAGGTGAGATAGTTCCGTGCAGACGAAGGGCAACAAGGTAACTGTCCATCATTTCTGCATGGGACACATTGGCGTCCTCCGATGGAGAAAGGAATTTACATTCTAGGGGAGTCAGATGGGTATACTTTGGCCACCTGATGTGAAGAACTGACCCATTGGAAAAGACCCGATGCTGGGAAAGACTGAAGGCAGGAGGAGAAGGGGATGACAGAGGACAAAATAGTTCGATGGCATCACTGACTCAACGGACATGAATTTGAGCAAGCTCTGGGAGTTGGTGTGGACTGGGAAGCCTGGTGTGCTGTAGTCCTTGGGGTCGCAAAGAGTCAGACACAGTTGAGCGATTGAACTAACTAACTGGAGTCAGGTGGACAATAAGCAGAGCACATTAGTATGCTGTAGGGCATTTTATACAAGTGCTGTAGAGATAAATAATGAGGAAAGACAACAGGGACTATTGGATGGCTGTGGTGGAGATTTTTGCAATTTTGAGAGTTGTGAGGTTGCTCAGTCTTGTCGATCTTTCTCAGCATCAGGGTCTTTTCCAATAAGTCAGTTCTTCACATCAGGTGGCCAAAGTATTGGAGTTTCGGCATCAGTCCTTTTAGTGAATATTGAGGACTGATTTCCTTTAGGATTGACTGTTTTGATCTCCTTGCAGTCCAAGCATCTTCTCCAATACCACAGGTCAAAAGCGTCAATTCTTTGGCGTTTAGCCTTCTTTATGGTCCAACTTTCACATTCATACATGACTACTGTAATAACCATAGCTTTGATTATATGGACCTTTGTCAGCAAAGTAATGTTTCTGTTTTTTAGTATGCTGTCTAGATTTGTCATAGGTTTTCTTCCAAGGAGCAAGCATCTTTTAATTTCATGGCTGCAGTCACTATCTACTGTGATTTTGGAGCCCAAGAAAATAGAGTCTGTCACTGTTTCCGTTATTTCCCCATCTATTTGCCATGAAGTGATGGAATCAGATGCCATGATCTTAGTTTTTTGAATGTTGAGAGGATATCTTTCTGATATACCTTTCTGACAAAGTGAAATGCCTCAAGGTGAGAGCATGCCAGGTGTATTTGCAGAAGAGAAAGGAGGCCGGTGTGGTTGGAGCTAAGTGAATGTGAGGCCGAATGGGAGGTGAGGTCCCAAAGGTGAGGAGAAAATATATTGTAGGGCCTCATAGGCATTGTGAGGATGTTGGCTTTTATGTGGAGTGAAAAGGGATGTTTCTGTGGGGTTTTGGGAAGAGGAACAAAGGGATCTGACTCACTTGCTCTATAGCATCACCCTGGCTGTTCAATTGAAAGTTGACCCTAAGAAGGCAGCCAGAAGGTTGCACTGGGGATGTGTTTTCAGGGTAGAGCCACAGTATGATGAAGGATTGGACGTGAGGGGGTCAGAGAAAGAGATGAATGAAGAATGACTCTAGAGTGTTTTGCCTGAATGCTTGAGGGATGGAGCTGCAATTTACTGACATGCAGAATTTACGTGAGGAGCAAGATTTTGGAGGGAGAACAGGAGCTCAGGTTTTGATATGTTAGGTTTGAGATGGGAATTGGACATCCAAATGATATAACTGAAAGCCTTGGATTCAGCTATATCTTCAGTTGTATACCTCTTAGATTTTCCAGGTCTATGAGCTGATAGAATTTTTTTGGTACTGGGCTCCTTACCTCAATGACTGTTGGGCTTCCCTGGTGGCTCAGAGGTTAAAGCGTCTCCCTGGAGTGCGGGAGACCTGGGTTTGATCCCTGGGTTGGGAAGATCCCCTGGAGAAGGAAATGGCAACCCACTCCAGTACTCTTGCCTGGAGAATCCCATGGAGGGAGGAGCCTGGTAGGCTACAGTCCATGCGGTCGCAAAGAGTCGGACACGACTGAATGACTTCACTCACTCACTCACTCACTCCTTGCCTCAATGACTACAGCTAAAAGTCTTAGTTTACTCAACATCTTATCAACTCTTGAGTGCCTCTTTTTTTATGTTTATCTTATTGGAGTTTCACTGTGCCCAACCATGTCACTCTCTCGTGTCTTGGGTTATAAAGCATTAAAAGGTGAGAGTTAAGACTGTGGCCTTCTCTTCGAAGTTCCATCTAAGTCTTTTCTGTGTGTGCGTGCGTGTGTGTGTGTGTGTGTGTGTATGTGTCTTGTGAGACAGTCTGTGTATTGAGGAAAACCATTAATATATTATATTCCATGTTTAAAAGACATCTACTGAGTGGTGAATATGATAGTATCTGCCGTCACAAGCAAGGAAGACATATCAGCAGAAAGCTCTAAGGCACTGTGACATGAACCTGTGCTGGACTATGGGAGTGTAGTTCAGGGGAAAATTAATCCTGAGCAGGGAACTCTGGGCTTCTTTCTCTTTTCATCAGAGGAAACTGTGAGAAAGCATTAAGACTTGGCCTTTGGAGACTGCTGTTCCCATCCTGATCTCACTTATGTGATCTTGGGCAAGATACTTACCTTCTCTGGATGGATTTTGGACATGCAAGGGATGTAATTGGGAATCCTGGATTCAGTTGGGCTTAGTCAGAACTTGGATTTTCCAGTTCTCTAAGTCAATAGAACCCTCCTGTTTCTCACCTATCAAATGGACACAGTGACTTCTGCACAGCTTATGCTCCAGGGCTACAGTGAGAATTAAGTGTGATAATGAATGTGAAGGTGTTTTGGATTAGTACAAGGCCAAGAGAGAGGTTTTCATGAAAACCAAAGGATTCTATGAAGTACCCCAACTTCTTTAATTATAGAATTCATTTTCAAGACAATGAAAGAAATCTCACAGGGAAGCAGGAAGTCCATGGCTTCCCTTTCGGGGACTCACTATTTTAATCCCTCAAGTAACACAGAAGCCCCAGAGCAAGTACAATGACCAGGGGAGTTGTCCCCAGAGTCTGAGATATGGGGCAACTGTTGTCTTTTTTTCTATCTTGTCTGATTGCTAAAGTGCTATGAAAGTACTTAGAGGCTGCCCAGAGGATGGGAGATCAAGAAAGAATGAAAAGTGTGTAGGAAGTATATATACGGCCAAGCAGCTGTGTTTACAGGGCTGTGGTGGGAATTTGTATTCACAGTGTCACCAAGAAGGGAAGTTAGAAGTTGATCTCCTTCCTAGATATTTTTTCTTCTAAAACTGCTTGGAAGACATGCCTCAGAAAGTTGAAAAATAGGCATCTGGTGTGTTAATCCCACACCATCAAGAGCAGCCTGTCTGGGTTGTCCAAGGGAGCATGAGTTATCTTGCAAGTTAGGCAAGACTTTTCTGCTCTGGCTGAATAGCCCATTTTCCCCTGATATTCTATTTAGTGCTATTTTAGACTGAGGTTTGGAATTCAAGACTGTAAGAGTACCTTCAAGGAGGTAGGAGGTAAGAGAAAAGATAAATAAAAAGGATGGGGTCCCAAGAGACCCAATCAGGCATGGTTGATTTCTTTAAAGAAATATATTCTGCATTTGAAAATGTATGAAGAATATAAAATGATCATTGATACATGCACTAGAGTGTTTTTTGAAGACAGATTTCAAAGATTTGAAATTAATGCTAGCATTTTTTAACCAGGTGATGGTTATCCTTTTACACATGGAACCATAAAGATGTAAAACTTGTGGAAGAACTAACAATCTGCAAAGCATAGGGATAACCTTAAAGCTACAATGATAGAGAAGTGTGATGAGGACAGAATGTGATAAAACATGTAAGGAGCAAAATCAGATGATCTATTGACTTTGGATCTTACTATTTCTTTTTATTTCCTCCTTTCCTTTTGTAAAATTTGAAATGCAATTGAAATTGCATGAAAGTGTTTCTAGCATATATTTTAATCATAGCTTGGGTCCAGCTTAGTGGCTTAAATTTTGAGTGTCATAGATGCTTAAAACATTAGGGCTGGAAGTTACTACTCAGCCTTTTTGATGAGGGTTTGAAATCAACCTTCACTTGATTTCTACTAGCACTTAGAGCCTACAGGACTTGGGTCACTTTTAAAGAAATTTCCTTCCTTTAGAACCTATGGAGTTTCTTGTACCCTAAGGTAGAGAGACTATCCAAGATGGGCTAAGGTAGATGTGAAATGTAGTACATGTAGTATCTAGAGTTTTCCAAAAATATTTAAATTAGCTAACTAATGATATTCCAACTTGGACTTTTCTCTGCTTTCTGCTTGTATTTTGGTGAACATTTACATTGTACACAACACTCAGGAATTAAATGGTAGTTTGTGTATGTGTGCTTTAAATTTTAAAAAAGTTTACTTTTTAAAAGCATAATTAAAACTTTAATATGCCCTATTAAATAAAAGCTTTATTGAGGGGTAATTGATGTAAATGAAAAGTCCGTATTCACAGTTCATGTGTAATTTGCTAAGTTTTGCCATATGAATACCCTTGGGAAAAGACCGCCACCATCAAGATAATGAACATGTCTGCCACCCTCGGGAGTTTTCTGGTGTGTGTTTCCTTCCTCCTGCCCCCATCCCACCCCCAGGCAACTGCTGATATATTTTCTATCACTTTATATTGCTTTAGATTCTCTAGAATTTTGCATAAATGGAATCAGGCAGTATACGCTTTTGATTTTTCAGTGTGGCATCTTTCACGTATCATAATTATTCTGAAATTGATCCATGTTGCTCAGTGTCCAATGATGAGTTCTTCTACACTGCTGAGTGGAATCCCATTGCATGGTTATACCAGTTTGCTTATCTGTATACTTGGCTTGCTTCCAGTTTTTATTATTACAAATAAATAAATGTGCTAGGAATATTCATTACAAGCTATTTTGTCATCGAGGTATAATTGACATATAGTACTTTGTTAGTTATTAGTTTCATATGTATAGCATAATAATTTCATATTTGTGTATATAACCACACTATAATTTGATATTGTAAATGATTACCACAGTTACTCTAGTTAACATCTATCACCATACATAGTAATGAAATTTTTATTCTTGTGGTGTGAACCTCTAAGACTCACTCCCTTACTATCTTTCAAATATGCAATACAGTATTATTAACTATAGTTACTGTGCTGTACACTACATCTCCATGACATTTATTTTATAGATAGAATTTTTGGGTACAAATCTTTATAAAGAATGCTCAAACTACTGCACAATTGCACTCATCTCACACGCTAGTAAAGTAATGCTCAAAATTTTCCAAGCCAAGCTTCAGCAATACGTGAACCGTGAACTTCCAGATGTTCAAGCTGGTTTTAGAAAAGGCAGAGGAACCAGAGATCAAATTGCCAACATCCGCTGGATCATGGAAAAAGCAAGAGAGTTCCAGAAAAGCATCTATTTCTGCTTTCTTGACTATGCCAAAGCCTTTGACTGTGTGGATCACAATAAACTGTGGAAAATTCTTCAAGAGATGGGAATACCAGACCACTTGACCTGCCTCTTGAGAAACCTGTATGCAGGTCAGGAGGCAACAGTTAGAACTGGACATGGAACAACAGACTGGTTCCAAAGAGGAAAAGGAGTACGTCAAGGCTGTATATTGTCACCCTGCTTATTCAACTTATATGCAGAGTACATCATGAGAAACGCTGGGCTGGAAGAAGCACAAGCTGGAATCAAGATTTCCAGGAGAAATATCAATAACCTCATATATGCAGATGACACCACCCTTGTGGCAGAAAGGAACTAAAAAGCCTCTTGATGAAAGTGAAAGAGGAGAGTGAAAAAGTTGGCTTAAAGCTCAACATTCAGAAAACAAAGATCATGGCATCTGGTCCCATCACTTCATGGGAAATAGATGGGGAAACAGTGGAAACAGTGTCAGACTTTATTTTTGTGGGCTCCAAAATCACTGCAGATGGTGATTGCAGCCATGAAATTAAAAGACGCTTACTCCTTGGAAGGAAAGTTATGACGAACCTAGAGAGCATATTCAAAAGCAGAGACATTACTTTGCCAACAAAGGTCCGTCTAGTCAAGGCTATGGTTTTTCCAGTAGTCATGTATGGATGTGAATGTTGGACTGTGGAGAAAGCTGAGCGCCGAAGAATTGATGCTTTTGAACTGTGGTGTTGGAGAAGACTCTTGAGAGTCCCTTGGACTGCAAGGAGATCCAACCAGTCCATTCTAGAGGAGATCAGTCCTGGGTGTTCTTCGGAAGGAATGATGTTAAAGCTGAAACTCCAGTACTTTGGCCACCTGATGCAAAGGGTTGACTTATTGGAGAAGACTCTGATGCTGGGAGGGATTGGGGGCAGGAGGAGAAGGGGACGACAGAGGATGAGATGGCTGGATGGCATCACCGACTCAATGGAGGTGAGTCTGAGTGAACTCCGGGAATTGGTGATGGACAGGCAGGCCTGGTGTGCTGCAATTCATGGGGTCACAAAGAGTTGGACATGACTGAGCGACTGAACTGAACTGAACTGAACTGAATCTTTATATGGACATGTTTTCATTTCTTTTGGAAATATGCAGAAGTGGAATGGCTTCATCATATGGTAGGTATATGTCATTTGAAGAAACTGTCAAATTGTTTTTATATTATTTTTATTTTATATTATCTTTTAAAAATATTTATTTATTTGGCGGCACCTGATCTTAGTCATGGCATATGGAATCTTTATTTGTGGCATGCAAGCTTTTAATTGTGGCATGTGGGATCTAATTTCTTGACCAGGGCTTGAGCATGGGCCCCCTGCATTGGGATTGGAGAGTCTTAGACACTGGACCACCAGGGACGTCCCTGTCAAACTGTTTTTGAAAGAGGTTCTTCATTTTCCATTTCTACCAACAGTGTGTGAGAATCTCAATTCCTCCACATCCTCATCGCTGCTTAATATGGTCAGTCTTTTTACTTTTCAGTCATTCTTATAGGTAGGTACTAGTATTTTTCTGTGGTTTTAATTTGAATTTCTTTAATGACAAATGATGTTGAGCATCTTTTCATGTCCTTATTGGCCATCTTTATATTTTTATCTAGTGACGAGTCTGTTTATATCTTTTGCCCATTAAAAAATATTAGATTGTTCTTCCCTTATTATTAAATTTTCAGTATTCTTCCTAGTTTTTTGTTAGATGTATGATTTGTAATTTTTTCTTCCAATTTTGGGCTTGTCTTTTAATCTCTTTACAGTGACTTTTGAGAGCAGAATTTTAAGTTAAAATTCAATTTATCAATTTTTAATTTATAGATCTTTCTTTTGGTGTTATATATAAAATTTTTGGTAAATCCAGGTCACAAAGGTTTTTTTCTCTTATGTTTTATTCTAGGAATTGTATAGTTTTCACTTCTATATTTATAATTCCAATTTTTATATTTCATGCAAGATATAGATCAAGGTTCACTTTTTTTTGTGCGATGATGTCCAATTGTTCCAGCACCCTTGTTGAGAAGATTATCGTTTGTCTATTGAATTGCCTTGCACCTTGATAAAAAAATATCAGTTGTCCTCACATATATGGGTTTATTTTTGAATCTCTACTCTTCTTCACTGATCTATTCGTTTGTCTACATGCCAACACCACATTCTTGGTTAGTGTCAGTTCAGTTCACTTCAGTTGCTCAGTCGTGTCCGACTCTTTGTGACCCCATAGATTTCAGCACTCCAGGCCTCTGGGTCCACTGCCAACTCCTGGAGTTTACTCAAACTTGTGTCCATTGAGTTGGTGATGCCATCCAACCATCTCATTCTCTGCTGTCCCCTTCTCTTCCTGCCTTCAATCTTTTCCAGCATCAGTGTCATTTCAAATGAGTTAGTTTTTAGCATCATGTGGCCAAAGTATTGGAGTTTCAGCTTCAACAACAGTCCTTCCAGTGAATAGTCAGGACTGATCTCCTCTAGAATGGACTGGTTGGATCTCCTTGCAGTCCAAGGGACTCTCAAGACTCTTCTCCAACACCACAGTTCAAAAGCATCAATTCTTTGGTGCTCAGCCTTCTTTATAGTTCAACTCTCACATCCAAACATGACTACTGGAAAAACCATAGCTTTGACTAGATGGACCTTTGTTGCCAAAGTAATGACTCTGCTTTTTAATATGGTGTCTAGGTTGGTCATAACTTTTCCTCCAAAAAGCAAGAGTCTTTTAATTTCATGGCTGCAATCACCATCTGCAGTGATTTTGGAGCCCCAGAAAATAAAGTCTGCCACTGTTTCCACTGTTTCCCCATCTATTTGCCATGAAGTGATGGGACTAGATGCCATGATCTTAGTTTTCTTTTTTTTTTTTTTTCTGATTTTACATTGTGTATATTTCTTTGTTTAAAAAATTTTTTTTTGCTTTATTTTTTAACTTTACAATATTGTATTGGTTTTGCCATATATCAACATGAATCCGCCACAGGTATACACGTGTTCCCCATCCTGAACCCTCCTCCCTCCTCCCTCCCTGTACCATCCCTCTGGGTCGTCCTAGTGCACCAGCCCCAAGCATCCTGTATCCTGCATCGAACCTGGACTGGCGACTCGTTTCATATATGACATTATACATATTTCAATGCCATTCTCTCAAATCATCCCACCCTCTCCCTCTCCCACAGAGTCCAAAAGACTGTTCTATATGTTGAGCTTTAAGCCAACTTTTTCACTCTCCTCTTTCACTTTCATCAAGAAGCTCAGTTCTTCTTCACTTTCTGCCATAAGGATGGTGTCATCTGCATATCTGAGGTTATTGATATTTCTCCCGGCAATCTTGACTCCAGCCTGTGCTTCATCCAGCCCAGCGTTTCTCATGATGTACTCTGCATATAAGTTAAATAAGCAGGGTGACAATATACAGCCTTGACGTACTCCTTTCCCTATTTGGAATCAGTCTGTTGTTCCATGTCCAGTTCTAACTGTTGCTTCCTGACCTGCACACAGATTTCTCAAGAGGCAGGTCAAGTGGTCTGGTATTCCCATCTCTTTCAGAATTTTCCACAGTTTCTTGTGATCCACACAGTCAAAGGCTTTGGCATAGTCAATAAAGCAGAACTAGATGTTTTTCTGGAACTCTCTTGCTTTTTTCATGATCCAGCGGATGTTGGCAATTTGGTCTCCGGTTCCTCTGCCTTTTCTAAAACCAGCTTAACATCTGGAAGTTCATGGTTCATGTATTACTGAAGCCTGGCTTGGAGAATTTTGAGCATTACTTTACTAGCATGTGAGATGAGTGCAATTGTGCAGTAGTTTGAGCACTCTTTGGCATTGCCTTTCTTTGGGATTGGAATGAAAACTGACATTTTCCCATCCTGTGGCCACTGCTGAGTTTTCCAAATTTGCTGGCATATTGAGTACAGCACTATCACAGCATCATCTTTTAGGATTTGAAATAGCTCAACTGGAATTCTATCACCTCCACTTGCTTAGTTCAAAGTGATGCTTCCTAAGGGCCACTTGACTTCTCATTCCAGGATGTCTGGCTCTAGGTTGGTGATCACACCATTGTGATTATCTGGGTTGTGAAGATCTTTTTTGTATAGTTCTTTTGTGTATTCTTGCCACTTCTTCTTAATATCATCTGCTTCTGTTAGGTCCATACCATTTCTGTCCTTTATTGAGCCCATCTTTGCATGAAATGTTCCCTTGGTATCTATAATTTTCTTGAAGAGATCTCTAGACTTTCCCATTCTATTGCTTTCCTCTCTTTCTTTGCATTGATCACTGAGGAAGGCTTTCTTACCTCTCCTTGCTATTCTTTGGAACTCTGCATTCAAATGGGTATATCTTTCCTTTTCTCCTTTGCCTTTCACTTCTCTTCTTTTCACAGCTATTTGTAAGACCTTCTCAGACAACCATTTTGCCTTTTTGCATTTCTTTTCCTTGGGGGTGGTGTTGATCCCGCTTTCCTGTACATTGTCCAGAACCTTCATCCATAGTTCTTCAGGCACTCTATCAGATCTAATCCCTTGAATCTTTTTCTCACTTCCACTGTATAATCGTAAGGGATTTGACTTAGGTCATACCTGAATGGTCTAGTGGTTTTCCCTACTTTCTTCAATTTAAGTCTGAATTTGGCAATAACGAGTAGTGCAGGGGCAACAAAGTTTTTCTCTAATGATTCAGATAGTAAATATTTTAGGCTTTGTAGGGGCACATGTGTCCTCTGTAGAATTTTTAAAAAACAACCTGTAAAAAAATATGAAAACTGTTCATAGCTTGAAGGTTGTAAAAAACAGGCAGGGGGTGGATTTTCTTCACCCTCGCTCAGATGGTAAAGAATCTGCCTGCAGTGTGGGAGACCCAGGTTCGATCCCTGGGTAGGGAAGATCCCTTGAAGAAGGGAATGGCAACCCACTCCAGTATTCTAGCCTGGTGAATTCCATGGACAGAGGAGCCTGGCAGGCTACAGTCCATGGGGTAGCAAAGAGACATGACTGAGTGACTAACACTAACACTTTCACTTTCTTGTCTGCTAAGTCCTATTTAGCTTTCTAATATATATTGAAAGTAGGTTATGCTGGTTCTCTATCTTTGTTCTCCATTTTCAAAGTTGCTTTGGCTATTCTAGGTCCTTTGCATTTCCATATGAATTTCAGAATCAAGGTGTCAATTTCTATAGAAAAGGGGACTTTGATTAGTTTTTGTTTGGTTTTGGGGTTGCATTGTTTCTCTTGGTCAATTTTGGGAGAAATGACATCTTAACAATATTGATATATTTCCTAATCCCTAAATCTCCTACATGTCTAGGTCTTTGTTATTTTACTTTAGCTATGTTTTGTCATTTTCAGTGTACAGGTCTTGTATTTCTTTTTATCAAATGTATCCCTAGGTATTTAACATTTTTTAAAGTTACTGTAAACAGTAATGATTTGAAATTTCATTTCAATTTCTATTTTTGTTGCTAGTGTATGGAAATGAAGTAGAACTTTGTATGTTGATTTTGTACATGGCAGCTTTGCTAAACTTAATAATAATTCTGTTCTCTTTTTTGTAGATTCCATAAAATTTTATACACACATGATCTTATCATCTGCAAATAAAGATAGTTTTTTTTTTTCCTTCCCATTCTAGGCTTTTATTTCTTTTTCTTGAACTGGCTATACATCCAGAACACTAGTGAAGAGAAGTGATGAGAAGAGACACTCTTATCTTTTTTTCTGATTGTAGGAAGTGTAGTAGTTGCCTAGGGCTATTACAATAAAATATTACAGAATGAGTATATTTGAACAACAGAAACTTATTTCTCATATTTCTAGAAGTTAGAAGTCTGAGATCAAGGTATTGGCAGCTTTGGTTTTTTTGAGACTTTTCTCCTTGGTTCATAGATGGCTACCTTTTCACTGTGCCCCCCAGTGGTTTTCCCCGTGTGTCTGTATCCTAACCTCCTTTTCCTGTATAAAGGCACCAGTCATTGGATTAGGGCCCATTCATATGAACTCCAGTAAAGGCCCTGTCTCCAAATATAGTCACATTCTGAGGCACTTTGAATTAGGGAAACAGAATTCAGCTGATAACAAAGCAAAAGCCTGTCTTTATTATTAAGACTTCTGTTATTATTGTCTTTTAAGTATGATGTTAGATGTAGGTTTTTTGTAAATTCTTGTTATCAAGTTGTGGAAGTTTCTATTCTTAGTTTGCTGAGAGTATTTATCAGAAATTAATGGAATTAATGTTGGAATTTGTCAAGTACTTTTTCTATATATATACTGAGATAATAATATAATTTTTCTTAGTTTGTTTACACTGAGCTTTTAGAGTGTTAAATCAGCCTTGATTTCCTGGGATAAGCTCCAATTGGTCATGATGTATTAATCTTTTGATATATTATTGGCTTCAATTTTCAGAGATGTACTAGGTGATGAAACAATAAAACTATCAAGATTTAAGTTGCCTTTTTGCCCCAAACATAAAGAAGTAAATTCAAAACCAAAGGAAATATTTGAAAGATAATTTGTAGAATTAAAAAGAAGGGAGAAATAGATGCTTATTATTTCATGTATAAAATGGAAGTTCATGTTGCTAGCACTAAAAACTACATATTATTTCTGAAACTGTTTTAAAGCTGTTTGCTTGGAGATGGGTTATTCAGTGTCACTTTTCAGTGACACAGTAGCTTGATTTATATTTTTTATTTTGAAATTTATTTTTAGTTTTGTTCATTTGGTAGCACTGGGTCTTGGTTGCGGCACCTGGGATCTAGTTGCCCCACCAGGGATTGACCCTGTGCCCCCAGTCTTAGCCACTGGACCACCAGGGAAGTCCCTTGGTATATTTTTAAGCTGGATATTGATACAGAAAACCAACTTAAAGAATAAATAAGCTAGAAATGTATGTTTCATTGCACCTTGACTTATGCACATATATTGCTGTACTTGAAATTTTTTTTCATATATCTCCAATTTGATGATGGCAGTTTGAAGAATTCATGTTTTTCAGCTTCATTGTCAACAGTTATAATTGGCTCCAAAATGTGTAAAACTGATGGATTATAAAATTAATGGTATGTTTCAGAGTTAGTTCTGTGTGGAAATATACTCTGATGTCACAGTTGTGGTGAAAAGAAAACTTTCTGCAGTAGATACCCCAGGTCAAGGAGATTGGACCAGAAGGAAATTAATGTACTGCTTCCTTTACTAAGAAAGTCTTGTTATGAAAAAAATCAGTCAAAATAAACAATGTGCTGAGTGACAGAAAAACTGTAAATAAAGGGTAATGCATTAAGTTCTAGATAATTCTTTCTTTACTATTATAATATGGAAGATGAATTATAAATGACTTTCACTGCATATTGAGGCACAATGATTGTGGAGAAGAAAAGCTGAGAATGCTTGACCTATTTATAGAACAAAAGCTTAATGTTCCTGAAAGATAAGAATTCTGTTGGATCTCATCTTGTTAAAGGGGTAAATTGGACAGCTGGATTTGCTTATTGGTCTGCTATCCTTGGTATTATAATGATGCTAATACTTCTAGGCAAGGAAAAGGTGTAGCATGATTTTGAATGGCAGATAAGATCAAAGGACAAGAACAAAAGGTACATGCTTAGAAGAACAGAGCTCCTACACATGGTTATGACATGTTTCATAATTTAAAAACAATGATCAAAAGGTTACAATATTGATATTTCAAAACTATAAATCACCAAACACCTTCTGGATTTGGGCAGCATTTTTGCATTGTATTTTCCATGAAAAGAAGATCTTTACATTGAAAATCTATGGACTGACATTCATTCCTTTCATTGAGAGATAATTTAGATTAAATTATAACTTTGTAGAGTGAGTTTTTGGAAGTGGTTACTTCCAAAAGGATTAAACCTGAATTTTGAAAAAAAGATTGCTGTCTTCATTTTGAATAAAAATCAGACATGAATCATCTAAGCTTGCTAAAATTACTTTAAAAATCATCTCTCTCCTCTCAACATACCTCAGTGAGACAGATTTCTGTACTGTCAGTGTTATTAAAACAAAGCACAGAAATAATTTAGATATACATTTTGACCAGCGAGACCATTATGATCAATCCAAACTATTAATAAAGCAGATATGTTAACAAGCACAAAGCATGTTTGTTTGCTATGTTAAGGACTTTAATACTGGAAAATATGATGTGCCTTCAAAACACGCATTTAAGCATTTCACATGGGGATTCCCACTTGCACACATAACTGTTTGGTTACAATTGCAGAATGAAAAAATTACTTATTCACTTATACATATGCTTTCTATAGATAAGGTACACAGTTTTCCTTACCTTTTCTTTTTTCTAGATATTATTTGTTCTTACAGTTATAAAACTGTGGCCACTGAATGTAATAATTAAGTTTGAGCTTATATTTTGTTCTTTTTTTTTTCCTGTTTCATTTTTCCAGTATGTACTTCATTTTTTTTTAAAAAAAGTTAAACTTATTTTTTAGGCCAGTTTTAGGTTTACATAAAATGTACCCTACATCCAATTTCCATTTTTTCTAACATCTTATGTTGGCATGATACATTTGTCACAATCAGTGAACCAGTAATGATAAATTGTTATTAACTAAAGTCCATAGTCATTTGGGTTTCCTTAGATTTTACTTGATGTCCTTTTTCTGTTCCAGGACCCCATTTAAGACACCACATTACATTTAATTATTGTGTCTTTAGGCTTCTCTTGACTATGATAATTTATGGGAATTTCCTGTTTTTGATGACCTTGACAGTTTTGATCTCTCTAATTGGATCTTTTGTATACCATCCCTTAACTGAGACTTGTCTGATGTTTCTCTCTTGGTTAGACTGGAATTAGAGTAAATCATTTTTATCATATATTACAAAAGCACTGGTGAGTGGTGGCTTGGAAATTTAAAACAAATGGGTACTTCTCCACAGATAGTTGATGAAACCCTTCTCTAGTAATACTGGGGTCACTTATAGAATTGAGGGTGTTCTGAATGACCTGGGGAAAGGTGGATTCAGGATGCCTCTAGATTCTGCCCTACTCCCCACTCCAGTAGTAGAACTTTCGTTCTAAAAAACTTTCCTCCAGAATCTTTCAGTCTCTGCATCTCACTCACAATTTTTGGATTTCAGGAGAGGGACTCTGATCAACTCAGTTTGGAGAAGGCAACTAGTAAATGTATGGTGATGTAGACCTGGCTTCGATCCCTGGGTTTGGAAGATCCCCTGGAGGAGGGCATGGCAACCCACTCCAGTATTCTTGCCCAGAGAATCCCCATGAACAGAGGAGCCTGGTGAGCTACAGTCCATGGGGTCACAAAGAGTCGGACATGACTGACTGTCTAAGCACAGCACACACAGGGGTTGTTTGACAGGTGTACAGGTCAGAGTAGGAGAGCTGTGTATCTGAGCTCATCACTCCTACTTCCATCACAGCCTCATCCCGATTTCCACTTGAATCTACTACACACTCCTTGTTTCATAACTCCAAAGCCCTGGCTTTTCGTTCCTCTTTCAGGGAAGAAATTTGTTTACTTTCTGAAGAGAATGAGTAGATTTCTCTTACTGTCTCATCAAACAAGCCAGCCTGGGATAAGGACCCTAAGGTAAGGCAACTACTCTCCATTCAATGCGTTTAATCAGTAGGACTCATTTTTGGATAGAAAATGTGTATAGCTTTTCTCTCTCAAATATGTTTTTGTTTAATGTTGCTCACTGTTGGTGCCTTAATTAAATAAATGGACTAGTCATTGCAAACATAATACATAGATTTGCCTATTATCATTTTGTATGAGGAATAAATATGGAGTTCAGTTCAGTTCAGTCGCTCAGTCTTATCCAACTCTTTGTGACCCTATGGACTGCTGCACACCAGCCCTCCCTGTCCATCACCAACTCCCGGAGTTTACTCAAACTCATGTCCATTGAGTCAGTGATGCCATCCAACCATCTCATCCTTTGTCATCCCCTTCTCCTCCCGCCTTCAATCTTTCCCAGCATCAGGGTCTTTTCAAATGAGTCAGTTTTTCACATGAGGTGGCCAAAATATTGGAGTTTCAGCTTCAGCATCAGTCCTTCCAATGAATATACAGGACTGATTTCCTTTAGGATGGACTGGTTGGATCTCCTTGCAGTTCAAGGGACTCTCAAGAGTCTTCTACAATACCATAGTTCAAAAGCATCAGTTCTTTGGTGCTCAGCTTTCATTACAGTCCAGCTCTTGCATTCATACATGACTACTGGAAAAACCGTAGCTTTGACTAGGCAAACCTTTGTTGGCAAAGTAATGTCTTTGCTTTTAATATGCTGTCTAGGTTGGTCATAACTTTTCTTCCAAGAAGCAAGCATCTTTTAATTTCATGGCTGCGGTCACCATCTGCAGTGATTTTGGAGCCCCCAAAATAAAGTCTGTCACTGTTTCCACTGTTTCCCCATGTATTTTCCATGAAGTGATGGGACCAGACGCCATGATCTTCGTTTTCTGAATGTTGAGCTGTAAGCCAACTTTTTCACTCTCCTCTTTCACTTTCATCAAGAGACTCTTTAGTTCTTCTTCACTTTCTGCCATAAGGGTGGTGTCATCTGCATATCTGAGGTTATTGATATTTCTCCCGGCAATCTTGATTCCAACTTGTGCTTCTTCCAGCCCAGCATTTCTCATGATGTACTCTGCATATAAGTTAAATAAGCAGGGTGACAATATACAGCCTTGACGTACTCCTTTTCCAATTTGGAACCAGTCTGTTGTTCCATGCCCAGTTCTAACTGTTGCTTCCTGACCTGCATACAGATTTCTCAAGAGGCAGGTCAGGTGGTCTGGTATTCCCATCTTTTTCAGAATTTTCCAGAGTTTGTTGTGATCCACACAGTCAAAGGCTTTGGCATAGTCAATAAAGCAGAAGTAGATGTTTTTCTGAAACTCTCTTGCTTTTTCAATGATCTAATGGATGTTGGCAATTGGAACCTCCAACTAATAGAGTTATGAGTTGGTTTGTCTACCTCCTGCTCCCCCTGTGGCTCTGCCACAGCCTCCTAACCTGCCTCCCTCCCACAAGACCTTGTCCCCTCCATCTGATCTGCACAGAAATCCTGTCCAAAGCCCAAGGCTTGAAGAGGCTCCCCTCACCTTATCACCCTTGGCTTGAAATCTTGTGTGTTCCTTTGACTGCCCATTGTGTTTGATCTGAAAGCCAGCAACTTCAGAATCACGTGGGAGCTTGTTAAACATTGCAAATTCTCAGGCTACAGCCCAGATCTACTGAATCAGAAGCTCTGGGGATAAGGTCCAGAAACTAGTGTTTTTTAAAAAAATACCTACTAGGAAATTCTGAAGCATGCTTAAGTTTGAGAACGATTAGCCAATGGGGGAAAAAATATAAGCTTCTGTCCTGAGAAATCTTTCAAAGCTTCCTCTGCTCTGGTCCCCATCAACCTCTCCAGTTTCTCAACCTCCCCTGCCCTGAATTTTCCACCACGAGAGTGAGGAGCTGTGTAAAGTTGCCTGCAGAGAATGAGTGGATGCTTCTCCAGCTCATTTTTAGTTGTTACTCTGGCAGGGCTTCTGTGGGCAGGCTCCGGGCCCTTCTCTGGCCAACTCCTTCCGACACTTGAAGACTCAGCTTAGGTGTCATTTCTCCAGGAAGACTTTCTCCAGCCTCCCCATGTCCCCTTGGATGCTTCCATAGTGCCTTACGCCCATCTCTCTAAACCCATCACATTATACTTATCTGCTTATATGTTTCTGACATTAGATTGTTAGTTACTCTTATTAGGAACTATGCTTCCTTCATTTTTATCCATAGCACTTAGCCCAGTGTTTGGCCACTTAACATGCAGTCAGTTATTTAACAATCACTGAATGATTTATGAATGAATGAAATAATGACTGCATAAATCTTTGTCAGTGTTTCTGTCACATCTGTGGTTCTATTCCTGCATTCTTTTTAGCCAAGGAAAATTTCCCCGCAATTCATCAAGAAATGCTACCTCTATTCTTTTGGCTTTCGCTGGTTATCAAATGCAGAACAGATTCTTCCTGCTCTATTATTTCCACATTATGTATTTCAGGGCTCCCACACTTGGTGTAAAGGGCCAATCGTAGCTCCTTATTGGTCAGTGACATTATCATCATGTGAATTTGGTAGCCATAGAGTCTTCTGATAGATTTCTGTCATTCCACTGTGGACTCATGCATCTGAGTTTACTAAGTGTTCTTCGTGAAGTTAGTATTGACTGAAGGAGTGCCAGTGCTTTTAAAATTTTTTCTCAATGCCCCCTTTGGGCTTCTATGCACTGCCAGGATAGAAGCATAAGTTTCAAAGAAAAGGAAATACATCTTGGGCTTCCCTGGTGGCTCAGTGGTGAAGAATCCACCTGCCAATGCAGGAGATGCAAGAGACATGGGTTTGATCTCTAGGTTGGGAAGATCCCCTGGAGTAGGATACAGCAACCCACTCCAATATTCTTGCCTAGGAAATCCCATGGACAGAAGAGCCTGGTGGGCTACAGTCCATGGGGTCACAAAGAGTCAGACACAACTTAGTGACTAATCAAGATCAACAAAAGTAAGAGACATTTTCATTGGCCATTAAAAAAAAAAAAAAGAAGAAATACATCTCAATACTGTTTGTCTTTATTCTTATTTCTTCCTTTATTTAGGAACCCTGTGTCTTGCTTGGGCTGCCCAGGTAGTGCTGGTGGTAAAGAACCCACCTGCCAATGCAGCAGACTTAAGAGATGCAGGTTCAATCCCTGGGTTGGGAAGATTCCCTGGAGGAGGGCATGGCAACCAACTTTAGTATTCTTGCCTGGACAGAGGAGCCTGGCAGATAATGTCCATAGGATTGCAAAGAGTCAGACACAACTGAAGTGACTTAGCATGCATGCATGTGTCTTGCTTGCATCAGAGAAATATGTAATCAGAAAAATTTGAAAATGAGATATTAAGTAGTCCTGTGTAATATAACACAAGCAGAAAACAAGATTTACTCCCAAAGCCATTTCTTTTGTTCCACATGCATGCAGCCCACCCGGGTAATCCAAACCTGTACACACACTGTCCAATCTGCTTTTAGACTTGGGGGTCAGAGTAGTTCCTCCAGCAGAGGTTGTCAGCAAACCCTTCTTTCCAGTCTGCCCCTTATCATCCCAGATTGTGGTTAGACATGTACCTTCCAGCCATGGATTTGGATGGAAAACTGTTAAATAAAAAATGATAATCATTAATGTCATCTTTTAAGTATTTCATATTTTTCTATGGGCTTTCTCTTTTATTACCACATTAAAAAAATTCTGATTAGCCTGTAAGTTGTTAAAGTTCATCTGTGGAAGTAACATTATTTCAAACATCCATAAGGAAACTGTGACAGCAAATAGTGAATTTCCCAAGATGACAAGTTAGCAGAGGACCTGGAATAGAATGTCTTCTACTTCTCACTTAGTTGCTGGGTAAGAAGGAGCCAAGAAGGAAGCAGCATGATGGTAGGTTGTTTGATGGAGGCGCAGAGCATTAGCAGGTGACTCACATGGATGTAGAGGACAGAGAAGTTCAAAGCAGGGGCTCTGGATTCAGACTGCCTGGTTTGAATTTTAGCTCCTCTACTTGCTTGATTGTATACACTGAGAAAGTTACTTAAAATCCATGAACCTTAGTTTCCTTCTCTGCAAATGAAAAAAAAAATGTAATAACTATCTCACATGGTTGCTTTGTGACTTCATTACATTAATATGTAAAGAGAGCTTAAAATTATGCCTGGCACATAAATTCAAAATAAATATGGCAGGAGGAAAAGGGGATGACAGAGGATGAGATGATTGGATGGCATCACCGACTTTATGGACATGAGTCTGAGCAAGCTCTGGGAGATGGTGATGGACAGGGAGTTTTGGCATGCTGCAGTCCATGGGGTCACAAAGAGTTGGACGTGACTGAGAGACTGAACTGAACTGATTATCACACTGAAAATTTCTCTGTAAAGACTTCTTTCATTATACCAATGAATCTGCGTGGCTCTTTTTCTTCTCTGAACACTAGCCATTTTAAAGCAAACTTGGAGCTTCCCAGGTGAATCTGAAACTGGCCCCCATGCATGGAGGGCAGGGAGAAACTGAAGAAAGAGGAAGCCTCCTGCAGATTGTTGGGCCGCAAGGTTATAAGCAAGGGAACCTCTTTATGACGCTTGTCTTGGGTGGCTGAAAAGTGATTTTCTCACCCACCCGCCAAAATCCTAAAAGTTTATATAGTAGCCTAAACTAGGTTCACTCACCTTCACAGGTCAAATAGTGTTAACATTATCACATCACTTGGTGCAGCTTCTGGGAGCAGGGAAGGCAAGAGGAAGGCACATTCCAAGACTGGAGAGGGCGTGAGGAGACGCCAGTTGCCTGGGTCCAGTGCACGGGTATAACCAGTGGTCACTTCTCAGTGATCTCCCCCAACAGTCATTAAAGGACTTACTATTTTTTAATGACACAACTTAGCACTCCAAAACATACTTGCTAATACTCTTTAGTAATTCCTAAAGGCATATTCAGCTCATTTCCCCAATGACGTCACAAAATCCAGAGGCAGACTCTGTGTTGTATACAGCTTCGGAGTCCCTTCCAAGCCCTTAATTAATATTTGGATGAATGATCTTTGGATAAAATTGCTTGGGTTCCATTATTTTCTCAAAGATTATTTTTTAAAACACACATTTGCCTGACATATTCGATTTTTATAGTCTTGTATGTCAATTACTTTATTTACATTTCACAATGACACCGTGCAGATGGAAACATTTTATTATACCCACTTTTGTTGTTGTTATCGTCAGTGATTGATCAAGAACTCGTTGTGTATTCTTTGCAGAGTAGCCTCTTTGTTGTTGTTTAGTTGCTAAGTCATGTCCGATTCTTTGTGACCCCCTCTTGAACAAGCCTTGTGGCTTTTTATACCCTGGTATAGTCCCTTGTGAAGGGTGAAGGGTGTTTCTAGAGGCCTGAGGAGATGAAGAGAAGACTGGTTACTGGAACCCAGACAGACAGTTGGGTGCAGAGGCTACCTGATTAGAGCATCAGGCCTCCACCTCAGGCACCAGCCAGGACTCTGAGGGGAGCCCAGAGCACCTGACCCTGTCTCCCCCCACCTCCCTCCCATTCATGCCAGTATTTCCATTGGCCGGACCCAACCAGGATCCGGAAAGCCTATTGATGCTGTTTGTACCAGTCACCCCCCAGGACATAAGACGGCTAGAGAAGATGAAGAAGAATGGGGAGAGGGTGGTTGTAAGGGCGAATGCAAGATGCTGTTGTTGTTTTAGTCGCTAAGTCATGTCCAACTCTTTGTGACCTCATGGACTGTAGCCTGCCAGGCTCCTCTGTCACTGGGATTTCCCAGGTAAGAATACTGGAGTGGGTTGCCATTTACTTCTCCAGGGGATCTTCCCAACCCAGGGATCCAACCCATGTCTCCTTCATTGGCAGGTGGGTTCTTTACTGCTGAGCCATCAGGGAGGCAAATTCAAGATAGCAGTAAAACATTAGTGAATCTTTGTCAGAGAGGAGCATGTTTTTCCTGGATTACATGTGCCAGACACTGAAAGGTCAGCAACTTCCTAATCTTGTTGGATGCAGTGGGATTCTCTACTTGAAGTTTGTTCTGAGAGAATAGCTCTGTGTTAGAGTTAAGGGAAAGAAAGAGAATGCTATGTACTGAAATTTCTGCCTTAAAATTTCTGTGGTTTCTAGGAAGTCCATCCAGGGGTCGTGAACCTGGAAGAATAAGAAATGAAAATGATGTCTCTCTGGTAGTCAGAGGAAGGCGTGATTGCTCCTTCCTTCTGGGAGTATATTTTGTCTAAAGAACTTCTCATGCCTCGGCTTTGTTTTACTCATCTCTGTGTTTTTCTCTTTCTGCACCCACTCACACATACACAAACACACTCCCAGTTTATCATATTATGGTTCCTCAGGCATGGTAAGTTCATTTCTTGTGGAGTCTCCCTTGTCATCCGGAGTATGCTGAGTTACGCTTCTCCGTGGCCTTGCTTGGGGAATACAAACTCATTTTAGTGGGAACTGAATGCACATCAAGTCACTGCATAAAACTCCTATAACATTCCTAAGGCATATATTCATGGTGTTAAGTTCTGCTTTGAATTAACTGCTTCATATTTTTCATTAATAAAGATAATAGAGATTGGCTTATATATTTTTGATCTGTATAATTTTTGTAAATGTGTAGTTATCAAAATGTCTCCAAGTATTTTGCAAGAAATGATCACTTTGAGGCTTCATGTTGGATGATGACTTTTTTATTAGGTCCCACTTGAATTTTGTTTAGAATCCTCCTTTGAATTATGCATCACTGGCAGGGTGCTGTGGTGAGCAAAAAGGAATGACTAAGTGGCAGTGTCTCATGTAGACAGACTACAGAAAAAGTGCATGCCTGCGCATACCTGCACCATTAATTCTGGTCCTGGTAAATGAGATTCAGGTACAGGCTCAGTGGGAGAGCAGGGGAGGAGAGATTGCTTTCCTCGTGTCTGTGCTGCACCAGGTACTGTATCGTTTGCAGGTAGGAGTTTGATTAATTCCTTTGGGGGATGGTCCTGACAGTGATGATGAAGATGCCGATGGCAATGAAGAATAATTTTGTTTTCCGGGTGGGTGGCTGCATCACAAACAGGGAGAAGAAGCTGATCCAGGTTGCCTGATGAGATTGGCCTCCTAAGGACTTGAATGTGTGACTTTCCTGAGCCGCTGGCTGATTTTAGAAGTCCCACCTGCCTAAGGAATATCTTTGCTTCCCTGGTAGCCATTGCAAGCAAGCTCTGACACAGCTAGAAAATTTGCTGACTGTAATCAGCGAGTCAACCAGCTGTCCTTAAAGGAAGCAGACTGTTTACGCGCCCTCTTGGTCCACTCAGGCTCAGTGCTGAAGAATAAGTAGTTCATTCAGGAATAGCTGAGCTGCTGCTTTCCCCCTCAAACCCAAAGGCAAAATTAAAGTAATAGACCATTTTTTTGCCAGTTACATTCTGTTTAAAAAGATGAAAAGATGAATCATCCTCATGTTTGTACTCAGAGGCATCTAGTTAGGAGCAAGATTATTCGCAGGCTAATTTTGTGTAGGAATCACGTTTTGACAGCATATCAATATCAGTAGATGTGTTTGCTCTGGGAAGGAAGAAAAAAAAAAAGCGCATCTTGCAGATCAGGAGAAAACTTGAGTTGCTACTTCTCAAGTGTATCACTGTAATGTTTTTACATAGGTCAAAAGGTTACATGCAGGCTTCCCTCTTGGTTCAGTTGGTAAATAATCCGCCTGCAATGCGAGAGACCTGGGTTTGATCCCTGGGTTGGGAAGATCCCTGGAGAAGGGAAAGGGTACCCACCCCGGTATTTTGGACTGGAGGGATTCCATGGACTGTATTGTATGGTCCATGTGGTCACAAAGAGTCAAACATGACTGAGCGACTTTCTCTTTCAAAGGTCATATGCAATGACATTTAAAAAACTAACAGACAAAATCTCTGTTTTTGAGATTTGAGTAAGACTCAGTAATATCCTAAAAATAGCTATTCACTCTCCCTTTAGTTAATTTAAAATTGAGTAAGATAGCAGTTCTAAGTACGTTTGAAATTTCTTACTTCCTGGGTTTGTCCCCCTTCTATCTTTCTTTGTCCTGGACAAAAGAGTCTAGAGGGAGAGAACAGAAGGGTAATTTGAAGAAGTATGGTCAGCATCAAGGAGACAAAATTACCTTGAGAAGTTCAGGTCACTCATTGATATATTTAGCTTTGATGGTGGCAGGAGAATGCCTGATAGACTTTTCTGTACACAAGAATCATTCTTAATAAAAGCAATTTCAGTGAAAGTTTATGGGTATGACTGATTAGTGGGAAATTTCTAAATTCAACTTTAGATAAAAGTGGAAGTGAAAATTACTTTTTTAATCCATTTTTATTATGAGAAAGCAAATACTATTGGCCAATTAAAATATTGGATTTTCTTAAAGAGAGGTTCAGTTCAGTTCAGTTCAGTCGCTCAGTTTTGTCTGACTCTTTGCGACCCCATGAATTGCAGCACGAGCTAGATATAAATGATAAGATTCAAGTTCATATAAATAGACTATGCTCAAAAGATTCTTAACTCTCTTACTCCTTTGCTCCCTTTGTTTCAGAAGGCTGGGGGCAATAAGAAAAGAAACAGATTTTGTATTATTTTTTAAAATTATTATTATTATTATTATTTTTTTTGCTGGGGCACCCAGGCTTGGGCTTAGTTGACTCTCAGCATGTGAGATCTTAGTTCCTGAAACGGGGATCAAACTCACGTCCTTAGCATTGGAAGAAAGATTCATAACCTTGGGACCACCAGGGAAGTCCCTGTAATTTTTTTTTCATGCTTTTTCTCATTTGTTAACCATTTCCATAAATCTGAACAAGTTTGTCTTTTTTATTATACATGAAAAATACCCTTCTCCTTCTTCTTTACTATTTTTGCTTTCTTCACTGGTGTCTCGCTTCTTTCCTAGTGACCTTCTTGAGTACCATTTTGTTATACACAGGGGCTTTCTGAAGCTACTGAACCCTGTGACCTGACTATACCCCATGTCTAAGTGGCTTCAAATCTATGCTGTTAACTTCAGCCTAAAGTGTTAGTCACTCAGTCATGTCTGACTCCTTGTGACCCCATGGACTGGCGCCAGCCAGGCTCCTCTGTCCATTGAATACTGCAGGCAAGAATAGTGGAGTGGCTAGCCATTCCCTTCTCCAAGGGATCTTCCCAACCCAGGGATGAAATCAGGGTCTCCTGCATTGTAGGCAGATTCTTTACCACCTGAGTGACTGTGTGCTCTAAAGAGTGTGAAAAACCATAGCATTTCCCAAGCTGTCATAAAATGTGACTCAGTGACCCTATATGCGATATAGCAAAAGAGACACAGATGTAAAGAACAGACTTTTGGACTCTGTGGGAGAAGGCGACAGTGGAGATGATCTGAGAGAATAGCATTGAAACATGTATATTATCATATGTGAAATAGATTGCCAGTCCAGGTTTGATGCATGGGACAGGGTGCTCAGGGCTGGTGCACTGGGATGACCCTGAGGGATGGGATGGAGAGGGAGGTGGGAGGGGGGTTCAGGATGGGGAACACATGTACACCCATGGATGATTCATGTGAATGTATGGCAAAAACCACCACAATATTGTAAAGTAATGAGCCTCCAATGAAAATAAATAAATTAATTAAAAAATAAAAACAAAATGTGACTCAGTCATCCTGCAGGCAGCTGTGTTACAAATGCTTAAAGGGATTCAGAATGAAAATTGACCCTCAAAAATGATTGGAAGTAGAACCAGCAGCAAAATTAGACCTGTTCCTAGGAGGCTCTCATGCCCTCATAGCTGTACCTACTTCCAGGGTCTAAAACTTGGAGGCTAGTGTTCGTGCTGCCAAGCTGGGATCCCCCAGAGAAAACGGAGCAGGTGGCTGGCACTTATTCCAAAGGTGAAACTCAGTGCAGCAGCCCTTTCCTAGTTTTATTTTGTAATTCTACAGAGGTCTTTTCTATACCTAGAACATCCAGAAACTTTCTATGAAATTTGGTCAGCCTGCATTTGCCCTGATGCTGGGGAGTTGTTTATTCCCTTTGAAGTTTCCTCTTATGACATAAGTTGGCCCAAGTGGTTAGGTGGATGTGGCTCTGAAGGTTATTTAGACGCCACGGTGGTCCTTAGACTGGAATGGCTGCAAGGCTGGGAAGGGGGATCCACTGTTTTATCCAAATGTCATGCTGGAGGTTCCACAGGGAGACTGATTGGATTCTCCAAATCACCGCTTTCCTTCATTTACAGAAGTAACTGGAGTTGACTGGAGAGCCACAGTGAAAGCCTTCTTGGCCTCTTGTTGATCCTGACTCTTCAGATTAATCACAGTTCATGAGGCAATTGTTTAAATGGTAGGGAACACTTAGATTTTGGAGCAGAGTGCCTGGGAGAATAGTTGATGCGTGGAGATAAAAATGAAAGAACTCAGATAGCTCTTTAGAGAGAAGGACTGCTGGACTTTGCCAAAGGAAGCTGAGCAAATGCCAAGGAGAAGGGCAGGAGGAGACTGTGCCTTCAAGGACGGTCCCCAGTACCAGCCCAGATCAGAACTGCAGCAGCCCCAGAGATACAAATGCAGATGTTTGATGAGTGGTGGAAATCACTTAGAATTGTAAATTGATTTTTTAAGAACATTGTTTGGCTTTGGTGGCAATGGGGGTTGGGAGGATATAGGAAGCTGGGATTACAAAGACCTAGAGCCTTTCAAGGAACACTAATTCAGTGGCAAGTTAACAGGCATTGAGGGGAAAAAAAGTAATTTGTTAGCCAAATAATTTTGAGAATTCTGCCTTAAACAAAGTCAATACCCTAGTGTTTCTGAAATCCTTTAATATATGTTTATGCAAAACAAATCCATGATGAGGGTACATAACATGCAGGATTTCCCCCATTTATATGAACATAAAACTATTTATAAAGGACAATCTCATACAACTAGACTTTTGGGGAACACATACAATACTGCCTTGGAAGGCAGATTGGAGGGAGTTGTTCAGTTACAAAGTCCTGTCCGGTTTTTTGAAACTCATAAACTGCAGCACATGAGGCTTCCCTCTCCTTCACTATCTCCTGGAGTTAAGACACAGCTCTAATTTCTCATAATTTTATCCAGTGAGGAAGAGGATAAACAAGGACTCAAAAATAGGTGTTTCCCAACTTCAGGATTTTTCCCAAACGTGAGTTCAGCCCTGGCACTTAAAACAGAAGAATCTCAGTAATACTGAGGTTCTGTGAATAAGGTTCTCAGTAATATTGAGTGTGTGAAAGCAATGATTAACTACTTTCATTGGATAGAAAAACAGATATTAAATTGTAAGCCTAGCATGTAGGAATTCTGTATGGGTTAGAATTTTGGCCCACTTGTGAGAAGATTATTTACTAATTGGTTTCTGGGATATAGTTTATGGGAGTTATGAGAGTCGGATGCATTTAGAGTGGAGGAAGGAGATAGGAAGATTCAGTGTAGGTGTAAGAAGTCTTCATTTAGTTGGAAATATTATTGGCCTGGGTTTTGCTAGAGTAGAAACTGAGGGACCCTGGAACAGTGAGCTTGTTTAGAGTAGTTTTCTTACATCAAGAAAGTATAATTGGCTAGAGTGAATGAAAAGATAGAATTATGGTCACCTACTATCACATCTTGAATTTTGAAGATTACTGAAAAATGCTTACCTACCTGTTGTGTGTGTTTTTTTTTTTTTCTCTACATATCTCCAGGGATTGGTCCTGTTACTAATTGGAACTTCACCAGTAAGTTCGCCAGTCTGATTTTGGCCACTGCTTAGGACTTTGGGCTGCCACTCATTCTGTTTGCAACTCAGTTTCTCTGATTGAATGGGAACAATAATTTAACCTGTTTTACTTCTCTTATATAGTTAATTAATTGACTAATTCAATAAATATTTACAGAGGCTCTATTGAGCATGAGGCACTCTTTCAGATTCGAAGAGGGATATACAACTGAACAAAACAGAGGTTAATTCTTCATAGAGGAGGCAAAACAGGAAATAAATGAACCTATAACATAATACCAGATCAGTGATTAATGTTATAAAGAAAAATAAAGGAGCATAAAGGCCTAGAAGAGCTTCCTTGGTGGCTCAGATGGTAAAAAAATCTGTCTTCAATGCAGGATACCCGGGTTCAATCCCTGGGTCAGGAAGATCCCATGGAGAATGGAATGGCTACTCGCTCTAGTATTCTCTTGTCTGAAAAATTCCATGGACAGAGGAGTTTGGCAGCTACAATCCACGGGGTCGCAAAGAGTTGGACATGACTGAGTGACACATACACATAAAGGGCTAGAGAGATAGGAAGGTTAGGAACAGCATCTTTAAGGATGTGACATTTGAGTATAAACTTTTATGAAGTGAAGGATTGAGCCAATGAATATCTTACGGAAAAAAAAAACACCCATCAGGTTCAAAGCCTGAGATGTGAATGTTCTTGGCAGGATAATTACTATAACAACAACAACTAACTCCACCATATTTGAGTGGTTCAATACAACAAAATTTTCTTTTTCCTTTATATCAGAGTCTAGCAGGCATCAGTGGCTATGGGAGTTCTGGTCCACTTAGTCATTCAGGGATCCAGGCTGAGGACCTCTGATACTTTAAAAAATGGCTCTCAAGGTTGCCACAGGGATCATGTATAGGCCAGAGTTGGACACGACTGAGCAACTGAACTGAACTGAACAGGCCAGAATGAAGAGGGTACAGAAAGTGAGAGCAAGAAGTACCACACAAATGGATTAAGAGACCAGGTCTGCATGCAGCATACATAATTTCAAGCTTTCTCTTTAACTTTTAGAAAAATCTTTTTGTTTTATATTGGAGTATAGTCAAAGCTGGATTTACAAAAGGCAGAGATAAAATTGCCAACATCTGTTGGATCATAGAAAAAGCAAGAGAGTTTCAGAAAAACATCTACTTTTGCTTTATTGACTACACTGAAACCTTTGACTGTATGGATCAAAACAAACTGTGGAAAATTCTTCAAGAGATGGGAATACCAGACCACCTTACCTGCCTCCTGAGAAATCTATATGCAGGTCAAGAAGCAACAGTTAGAACCAGACGTGGAACAACGGACTGGTTCCAAATCAGGAAAGGATTACGTCAAGGCTGTATATTGTCACCCTGCTTATTTAACTTATATGCAGAGTACATCATGAAAAACACTGGGCTGGATGAAGCACAAGCTGGAATCAAGATTGCCGGGAGAAATATCAATAACCTCAGATATGCAGATGACACCACCCTTATGGCAGAAAGTGAAGAGGAACTGAGGAGTCCCTTGATGAAAGTGAAAGTGGAGAGTGAAAAAGCTGGCTTAAAACTCAACATTAAAAAAACTAAGATCATGGCATCCGGTCCCATCATTTCATGGCAGATAGATGGGGAAACAATGGAAACAGTGACAGACTATTTCCTTGGGCTCCAAAATCACTGTAGAAAGTGACTGCAGCCATAAAATTAAAAGACACTTGCTCCTTGGAAGAAAAGCTATGACCAACCTAGACAGAACATTAAAAAGCAGAGACTACTTTTCTGACAAAGGTCCGTCTAGTCAAAGCTATGGTTTTTCCAGTAGTCTTATATGGAAGTGAGAGTTGGACTATAAAGAAAGCTGAGCACTGAAGAATTGATGCTTTTGAATTGTGGTGTTGGAGAAGACTCTTGAGAGTCCCTTGGACTGCAAGGAGATCAAACCAGTCCATCCTAAGGGAAATCAGTCTGAGTATTCATTAGAAGGACTGATGTTGAAGCTGAAACTCCAATCTTTTGGCCACCTAATGTGAACTGATTCATTGTAAAGACCCTGATACTGGGAAAGATTGAAGGCAGGAGAAGGGGACCACAGAGGATGAGATGGTTGAATATTATCACTGCCTTGATGGACATGAGTTTGAGTAAGTTCTGGGAGTTGGTGATGGACAGGGAAGCCTGGTGTGCTGCAGTCCACAGGGTTGCAAAAAGTCAGACCAGACTGAGGGACTGAACTGAACTGAACTGAATAGGTGATTAACAATGTTGTGTTGGTTTCGGGTGTACAGTGAAGTGATTCAGATATACCACATAGACATGCACCTATTCTTTTTCAAATTCTTTTCCCATTTAGGTTATTACATAACATCGAGCAGAGTTCTCTGTGCTATACAGTAGGTCCTTTTTGGCTATGCATTTTAAATATAGTAGTGTGTACATGTCAATCCCAAACTTCCAATCCATCCCTCTCCCAACTCTCCTCCTCTGGTAACCATAAGTTTGTTTTCTAAGTCTGTGAGTCTGATTCTGTTTTGTAAATAAGTTCATTTGTAATTTTTGTAATTTTTATATTTCCCTGTCTCTATCTGACTTACTTCACTCAATATGACTATCTCTAGGTCTATCAATGTTGCTGCAAATGGCATTATTTTATTCTTTTTAATGGTTGAATAATATCCCATTGTATATATTTTCCACATCTTCTTTATCCATTTTTCAAGTTTTATAGTAGGACTGTGCATTACTGTGGGCCTCAATTTTATTGACTTGGATCGTATCATTCCACCTAACTTATATCAGAATTCTTTTTTCCCACCTGAAGCATAAATCCTTCCCCATTTTCTCCCCTGTAGCTGGCATATTGACTACTTCTGTCCTATTAGATTGGATTTTGCATGGATGTGGATGCCAGTTAGAGACATCTCTGAACTGCCCGGTCATTTGGAGGAATTTATATGGGAGTCCTTGCTTTCCTTGGGTCTTCATCAGTTTTCCTCTGACTCCTCTTCCAGTGATTATCTACCCCCCTCACCCCACCCTGCCCCATCACCATGCCAACTGGAGGACTGGGGAACCTGGAGTGGGAACTCACTCAAGTCAGAACCACTGGGGCTGAACCTGGATGGAGCACACAGGCTTTAGAAAATCTGAAACCTTAAGCAGGCCCTGTCCTGGAGAAGAGTCACCTGAGGTTTTCAGAGAGTTCCAGTCTTTTTAAGATGAGGGGATGCTAAGATAGCATTGTTTGAAAAGTTAGAAGGGGCTTCAGAGAGTCGTTAATTTACATATTGAGTGGTCAGTATCTTACTTGAGGAATTTACAGCTGTTGTAAATGGATTATTAAAGCGTGATTCCTAAAGTCCATAGTTGGCAACTGTTAAGGTTAAATTATTAACAAGAAACCATATTTGTAGGATGGATGAGGTTGTAAAATCAGATTTTCTGGAGCGTTTAATTAAAATGGACTATGTAAGTTTTCCCCTTTCTTGTTCTATTCCTTGGATTATCACTTAAATTAAAAATCTTGGCTCTCATGGTTTTATTTTATTAGGCTTACATTTGTTTGACTTCAAATCACTCAGATGATTTTCAGGAATGCTTATGACCATTTGATCATCAGTGCTTTAGTTTTATGGGACTTCTGCTGTTTTTCAGGTGTTGCTTTTTCCCTCATCTTTGCACACCAGGGTGGTATATATGACCATCCTTTCTTAGATGTTTTGTAAAGGTGTTTTACGATTTTTAGCGGGGAGGGGCTCTTCTTTCAGTGCTGATGAATACCCACGTATTTCATCAGGAACTGAGTAGCATGATTCACATCTAGCAGTCTAATCCCAGCCCATTCTCTGAGCCAGGTGACAAATCTCGTAGACTAGGTTTAGATGTCAGCCCTGTGGCCACAATCCAGGCTCAATTTCCATCAGAGCCAGAACATATTAGATGTAGGAAAACTGGAATAGCTTTTTGATGTCAATGTGTATTTATTCTTTCTTCATGTCAGTGGGTCCTGATATAAAACTGGACTTATACACCCAATCATGGAGAGATGGTCTAACCTTTGACTAATAAAGTAAAATTATTGTTTGAATCTAGCTTTTTCTGTGAAGAAAAAACAGTATACCAGAGGAATGGGAGAGGTATGTCAGTTTTGCTTTTGAAGTTTCTTTTTCTCTCTCTCCTTTGGAATAGTGAAATTACCTTTTTTTTTTTTTTTTGTATTTGATTTTGTTTTATTTCTTTTCTCATTCTGTGGGGACATTCTTGGAAGGCAGAACTTATAGCATCTTTCTCCAAACATGAAGGAATGTGCTCCTCACACAGGCAGAGCCCTAGGCTCATGACACTTTCTTCATTTTTAGGCTAGAACCCTGGGATGCATTTAAAAGACCTGAGTGAAACTGGAATCATCTAAGTAGGAGGGAAGACATGATCTTGAAAAGAACATAGAAGGACAAGCTGAAAATGGGACTTTGCCTAAAATCTGCCATGAGAATTTAAGTTGTGGATGATGAGAAATTGTAGAGTAAAGAAATGGATATATGCAAAGGTTATACAATAACCATGTGGACACACACTTCCCTGGCTCTTAACCAGCATCCCATGGAGTACAGCTGTCAGGATTAATTACTTAGATTCTGTATGCTGCTGCTGCTGCTGCTAATTCGCTTCAGTCGTGTCCGACTCTGTGCGACCCCATAGAGGGCAGCCCACCAGGCTTCCGCGACCCTGGGATTCTCCAGACAAGAACACTGGAGTGGGTTGCCATATCCTTCTCCAAGGCATGAAAGTATAGAGAGTGCCAAAATGAAAACCTCTGTGAGTGCCAAGCGTTATCAGTTTGCATCACAACTTAGATATTTGTATGGAATAGCAGAGGGATTAGACATTTTCAGAAAATCTATTTTGTTTGACCTCTCTCACTTTCAGGATTGTATTTTTTGGGGGGAGGGTAGGGGAGAGGGGGTAAGGCCATGATTCCATTTCACTGATGTTCAATGGCTCGTAATTCTTTGTAGCTATTTTTGGTTACTTTTCTTTTTTAATAACTTGTTGTCTCCTGTAGATCTTGCACATTATTTTGGTTCTTTTAAAACATGCTTCAGGTTAAAGTTGATGCTGTATTTTACACACAACCGGAATTCTTGTTAGGATAAATGGGAAGAGTAAATGAAGCTGGAGGGCAGGTCTCAGAAACTGTCCTAGTTGTAGACCTTTGACAAATTCTTCCCTTAAGAATGGAGCTATCTTCCCCATCCCAACTCCAGCTATAGCATCCTGTGGATGGAAGGGGCTGGTATCATGCAAACATGTGCAAGAAAATGGTCATACTCCACAGTGCACATACCTGTCATTCAACAAATGCATGTTAAGTACTTCCTTTCCCTTCTTTTTTGTTTTTAGTAAGTACTTTCTTAGTAATAGTAGCAGTGTTAGTCGCTCAGTCGTGTCTGACTCTTTGCAACCCCATGGACTGTAGGCACCTCTGCCCAGGGAATTCTCCAGGCAAGAATATTGGAGTGGGATGGCATTTCCTATTCCAGGGGGTCTTCCTAGCCCAGGGATCATCTCCTGTGCCCCCTGCATTGGCAGGCAGATTCTTTACCATTGCGCCACCTAGGAAGCCCAATTATTACCTTACATATCTCCTACTACAAAAAAGGAAGCAGAACACCCTGGGGGCCTTTTAGGGGTCTGGAGGCAGCATATTCTACTCCAAGGAATGGAGGAAAGGCTTTGTTCTTGTTTCATATGCTTCAGGTTAAAGTCAATGCTCTATTTTATACACAGTGAGAATTCTGTTAGGATAAATGGGAAGAGTAAATGAAGCTGGACGGCAGGTCTCAGAAACTGTCCCTACAGTTTGGCTACAGAAAGCCGTTCCCTTCTCCAGGGCTCCTGCATTGCAGGCAGATTCTTTACCGTCTGAGCCACCAGGGAAGCCCCACTTTCTTAGTAAACACTTTTTATTTTGTAGCCTTTGTAAGCAGCACATGTTTATTAAGCTCTGCAAAAGTCTGCATGGGTGCTAGTGATGCAGAAATCAATATGATAAGAGTTCTTACTGTTAAGTGGCTTGTCTGAGTAGAGAAATAGACAAGAAAATTGATGCTCCATGGTGTCATAGGTGTCCAATACTGGCTCAGCACAAGGTATATTTCATCAATGACACATCCATTTTTTTTTTCTTTCAATGTTGCACAATTCTCAACTGTTTCTTTTTTTTTTTATTAAAAAAAAATTTATTCTGCTGCACCAGGTCCCGGTTGCAACATGCAGGATCTCTGATCTTCATTGCAGCATGTGGGAGCTTGAATTACACATTTGGGGTCAAATTCCCTGACCGGGGATTGAACCTGGGCCCCTTGCATTGGGAGTATGGAGTCTTAGCCACTGGACCATTAGGGAAGACCCTCAGCTGTTTCTTTTCAAATAAATTTCTTTTCTGTATAGTGACATGCTATCCTTCTGGAGAGTGTATTGAATTTCCTTATTCTATGAAAGTGTGTAAGTGGAAGTATTAAGTTGCTCAGTCGCATCTGACTCTTTGCGACCTCATGACTGTAGCCCACCAGACTTCTCTGTCCATGGGATTCTCCAGGCGAGAATACTGGAGTGGATTGCCATTCCCTTCTCCAGGGGATCTTTCTGAACCAGGGGTTGAACCCAGGTCTCCTGCATTTTAGGCAGATTCTTTACCATTTACGCCACCAGGAAACCTCTATGCTTATGAGCCTCTGTCCATGCTACACTGCTGCGTGGATTTTCAGTGCACAGTTTGTCTCTTCAAGTATTTCTAAGCTATTGTTTTATTCATTTATTGTGTGAAGATAATGGCTTTAAACTGGACCATAGACTATTTCCAAACACTAAACCAGTTGAACAAACAAAATGTGTAAAAATAAACTATTTCACTTCAGATTCAAGCCAGAATTTGGCACGAGCGTGATGACAGAACATCCACTGGGAATGATTGAATGAAGAGAAGAAGAAATGGAGTTGTTTTTGTTTCAGTAGCAGAAGCCTACGGATCTGGGAAATTCTATAGGAAAATGGTTCTTATAACTTTGTTCTTAAGGAAAATAAACCCAGTGGGGCCAGGATTCAGCCCCAGTTTCAGTGACCACAACAGTGACTCCTCAAATAAAGCCCTGGATTGATTAGAGAATAGGAAAATGTTTTGAGTCAGGTGACACCATAAATCAAATGAATTATTCTAATAGGAAGATAGCAAGAAGCAGCAGCAGGAGAAGCCTGAAATGACTGACTGAGAGCTTGTCCCCAAATAGGTGATCAACATTTTATTAACAGTCACCTCTTTTGCCACTGAGACTCAGGAGCTGAGCTGTCAACTACTTTGAAGTCACCTGTGGTCAAGAACCTGCTTTAGAGACTTCCCTGGTGGTCCAGTGGCTAAGAATTCACCTTGCAATGCAGGGGTCACTGGTTTGATCCCTGGTTGGGGAACTAAGAGCCCTCATGCCAGGGGGTAGCTAAGTTCATGCACTGCAGCTACCAAGCCCCCACACTCTAGAGCCTGCTTGCTGTAAGTACGAAGTGTGCACCCCACAACTAGAGAGTCCTTGTGCTGCAACAAAAGATACTACATGATGCATTGAAGGTCACATGTGCCGCAACTAAGACCCGACAGCCAAAATAAATAAACAAACATTTTAAAAAATAATCTGCTTTATTCCCTGATTTTAAACTGAGGATCACATACTTGGAAGACAAGTTTAATGACCTCGCAGCTAGGGAAAACTTCAGAACCTCATTTTCATTTCTTTGATCTCTTTTTCTTATATTGACTGTCCTTCTGGAATTATTTCCTTTATCGCAATTACTCCATCATAAGTTCCTTTCTGACAAGATTTTTGATGGTAAACTCTCAGCCATTGTTTATTCATAAGTGACTTAATTTCACTCCCGTTCTTGAACATGGTTTTGCTGTTTTAAAATGTTTATGCTGACAATTATTTTATCTCAATACCTTAAAGATACTATTCAACTGTCTTCTGGATTCTATTATTGATTTGGGGAAGTCTACTGTCATTTTCGTTGTCTTTCTTTGTTAGGTAATCCATCCCTTCTTTCTGGCTGCTTTATCAACCTTCTCTTTGTATTTGTTTTTCAACTGTATTACCATATGTCTTGCATGAATTTGTTTTTCTTTTTCCTATTTGGAATATCTTGGGCTTCCTGGATCTGTAGATTCATATTGTCTCTCAGCTATGATACATTCGAAGACATGATATTTTAAAACAATGCCTCCCCTTATTGTTTTTATTCTACGTTTTTTGGGAAACTGAAACATGCATGATAAACCTTTTATTTAGTGTTCATATCAGTAACCTCTCTTTCATATTTCCCATCTTTGTATGTAATGTGGCAATTTTTGATATATATTCATTGATCCTTCCTTTTAGTTATACCTCATCTGCTGTTTTGGTGAAGGAAATGGCAACCTGTTCCAGTACTCTTGCCTGGAAAATTCCAAGAATGGGGGAGCCTGGTAGGCTATAGTTCATGGGGTTGCAAAGAGTTGGACACGACTGAGCAGCTTCACTTTCTTTCTATAGTTCCTTTTGGAGAAGAAAATGGCAACTCACTCCAGTGTTCTTGCCTGGAGAATCCCATGGACAGAGGGGCCTGGTGGGGCTGTGGTCTATGGGGTTGCAAAGAGTTGGACACGACTAAGCAACTAACACACACACAATCTACTGTTTAACTCTATCCTTCGATTTAAAAAATTAAGTTCTATTCATGCTATTGTCTGAATGTTTGTGTCCCCCTAAATTTCATATATTGAAATCCTAATCCCCAAAGATGATGGTATTAGGAGGTGAGGCCTCTGGGAGATGCTTAGATCATGAGAGTGGAGTCCTCAAAAATGGGATTAGCACTTTATCAAAGAGGCTCCAAAGAGAGACCCAGATCCTTCTGCCACGTGAGGATGTAATGAGAAGTCCATGATCTGGAAGCAAGTCCTCATTCAGTCATGCTGGCACCCTAACCTTGAATTTCTAGCCTCCAGAACCATGAGTGACAAATTTTTGCCACTCACTCTGTGATGTTTTGTTATAGTAGCTTTAATGGACTAAGAAAATGTGTTTGCTTGCTTGTTTGTTTTTAATCTGAACAGATAACAGTCATAGGGATAAAAATTTAAAAAGCACAAACTACTATCATTATCTAGTGAAATGTCTACCATGTACCTCTACTCCATGTCCACCTAGTTCCCCTTCATTATGTTTTTGATATCAACCTCTATGTTGCTCTTTCCATCAACCAATTCTCAGCTTTCCTATTGCTTGCACTTCAGTGACGTTTGGCATTGCCAATCACACTTCCTCATCTCCAGGAACATCACACACCTCTGTATTCACTGAATGCTCCCCAGTCTCCTTTTCTGTGTTCTCTTTTCATCACTCATATTCATATTGAGTTATACCAGGGCTCAGTCTTTTACCTTATTTAGTTATTTGTTATACTTGGCAATCTCTTATTGCTTGTTAATTTCATCAAGTCCGTGGATTTAGATGTCATCTGTATATTCATAACAGTAAAATTTATGTTTCCTGCCTAAATTCCTCATCCAAACTTCAGATTTGTATAACCAGTCACCTACTTAAAATTTCTATTTGGATATCTAATAGACATCACAAAAGTAACATGTCAAAAACAAGACTCTAGATTTTTTCTCAAAAATCTGCTCCAGTATCCTTCTTCATCTTCAGTGAAGGTAATTTTATCCTTCTTGAGGCCTTGGCATTAACACCTACATTCTGCTGAAAATTTGTTCCTACTCACCTTTTAAAGTGTGTGGAAGTCTGTTTGGCCTAGAAGGATATCATTCTCTTTCAATTTTATTTCTCTGATTACTAATGATTTTGAGCCTATTTATGAATTGTCCTTGGTTCTCATCTGTGTTTTAGGCAATATCCTTAACACAACATGTCCTTAGCCCATTTATTTTTCTGTTTGGTTGTTTTTATTTTTGTTCTGTAACCTTTTGTATTATGATGTTGAGCTCAGTGCCTGATCTCAGGATGAATTAATTTAAGTTTCTGAAGGATAAGGTTGTGGGCTATACTATGAAAACAAATATATTAATTATTTGGAGAACAGAAAGGCATCCTAATTGTTTTCACATATATTGAATCTTTAGTGGACAAACTTTTGGAGGTTTTTCAACACTTATCAGAGTCATGTGCCAAAGGAGGCACTTACTTTCCACTTCTGTGAATCTGAGCTCTTAGCATTTTTCTTAGAATGTGAGTAAAGTGGATGGCTTTCAGACTTTCTGCTGACTGAGATTCTAGCTCATCCTCATTTCTCATTTCCTTCTCTTCTCCTGTTCTGATTTCTAAGCAGTAGTAAACCCCAAATCAGAATAATTATATGGATCACAGAACTAACTTCCTCAATTCTGCTTCATTATACTTGAAATAGAATGTTCTAGATTAATATTTTGATAAGGAAAACATCTGTTCAGTTTTTATATTCCTACTGATACTGAATGACTTGAAAATTTCACCTTCAGCCTGTTCTCCAGATTCTTAGGGAACCTCCTTGGGAATAACCTTCTGGCATAGCTCTTGACTTGACCACATGTTTGCTCATTAGGAGATCAGAACCCAGTTTAGTGTTATTAAATTCTTTAAAAACATTCTCTTACGTTGAGACCAAATAGTGGGAGTATTGCTCTGAAAAACTGAGGTTATGGACTGAAGCATTCTGATCTAGTTGTTTCTAAAACTGTACTTTTGAATTTTGTGGAATCCAAGAGATTCAGAAGCAGTGGCTCATGAACAGTCACGTGACCATAGCAGGGCTGAGGTGGAGACACTTCTGCTCCACCCTGCTTCTATTATTTTATTCATTATTTAGTTAGTCAGGTATTCCCTATGCTGGTTAAAGTGGACAGTTAATTTTAACCACTTAAATGATAAAGTATCCCACTTTTTAGGGATAAAAGTTAGTTTCAACTGGTGGACTGATCAAAATTTTACTTTCCTTATGTCATCTGCAGATTGTCTCTGCCGGTCAGTATTGGGCTATAATAGGTGAGAAGGAAATGGCAACCCACTCCAATATTCTTGCCTAGAGAATCCTGTGGACAGAGGAGCCTGGTGGGCCGCTGTCCATAGGGTCGCATAGAGTTGGACAGAACTGAAGCGACTTAGCATGCATGTATGCGTTGGAGAAGGAAATGGCAACCCACTCCAGTGTTCTTGCCTGGAGAATCCAGGGACGGAGGAGCCTGGTGGGCTGCCATCTATGGGGTCTCACAGAGTCGGACACGACTGAAGCGACTTAGCAGCAGCAGCAGCAGCAGCAGCAGCAGCAGGCACCATGAAGGAGTGAGAATACACTTGCCCTCAAGCTGCTTTATAATACAGTAAGTAAAAAGTATATATCATGTGTGCACACATCATGTATTTGAAAATCTCCAAAATATAGAGGACAACATTCAAAAGAAAATTGATGGCATAGCCTGGTGAGTGAATGGGTCATACTGAGTAAAAGCTGGGATTCAGGAGTCTACTGACTTTGGTTTAAGTTCAAAATTTTCCTCACCTCTAAAATATTGCTGACTGTGTGGGGTTGGTGTGAGGTTTATAGGAGATAATGTGTGTGAAATTATAGTTACTGCACTGCGTAGTTACTCAATAAATGCTACTTCCTTTTCTTTCTCTCTGATCTTCTCCTCCTTTCACAGACATTGAGCTGCCTTATTTTAATCCCTAACCATCCAGTTCATGTTCTGAAGTTTTTTCTTTGTTACTTTCCGGTGTGTTTGTGTATATACATATGCACACATGCATGTCCTGTTTACTGTTATTTCTTACTAAGCTATAAATACCTTAAAGGTAAGGGTATTCTTATTCCTTTGTGATGCCTATTATAGCTTCATATTTATTTCCTGACATACACAGGATGGAATAACATCTATTACTGTGTCTAAACCCATATATACCCTCCAGCATAAAAATACCCAACAAGATATATCGCACAGCATCTGATTCTTAGGTCTCTGGGCTTATAAGCTTTTTCCTTGGTTAGGGTATGGGGAATATAAAATTTGTGGCAAAATTAATGGAAATGAAGAGATGACAAAATGCACTTTAGAGCACATCTCCCATCGTCCCAATATGCCTACCAAAAAACTTCACTGAAAATCCCTTTGGAGAAAGGTGGTCAATGGGTCACTGGAATTTTATAATCCTTAGGATTGTGATTCGCATCTGCAAATGATTTTGGCAAATTCTGATCCAAGTTTGAGTTGGAGTTAACACTATGTCAACAAACTATAAAAGTTTGAAGCAAAACCAAGGAAAGGCTTTCTTTAAGAAACAAAATCATGAAAGGTGGGCCTTTTGTCAGTCTAAAAAAGAAAATTCATATTATCTATGTTTGGTTTCAGAGATTTATATTTTAAGCCTAGAATAGTTCATGTAGCTAAAATAGTAAGCTGTGCCTGAATATGCATTTAAATAAACCTTATGACTAACCAAATGATGAAACATTTTGCACTTCATATGGAAGAAATCCTCTCAAAATCTTGTAAATGCATTTACCATTTCTTACAACCTCTTGGAAACTTAGCCCCATTTGGCATATGCTTAGAGGTTGTGTCGTTTGGGTTTTTACACCTTGTTTCTAAATGGGCTTCCTGGGTGGAGCAGTGGTAAAGAATCTGCCTGCCAAGCAGGTGACACAGGTTCAACCCCTGGGTTGGGAAGATCCCCTGGAAAAGGAAATGGTGATTCACTCCCATATTCTTGCCTGAAAAAGTCCCATGGACAGAGGAGCCTGGTAGGCTACAGTCCATGGGACTGCAAAGAGTCAGAGATGAGTTAGCTACTAAACAGCAAGTGTCTAAATGCTACCAAATACTGAGATCCTGGGATTCAAGAAAACATCTGCAGGGCTTGATAGATTCTTACCAATCAATTGGATGAGTTAATGTGTTGCATCAAGATTGTCATAGTGACTGGATGCTGACTTATTCCCTGGCACTGAGGGGGGGTGGTATAGACAAAATAAAACTAAAAAGAAGCTTCCAGGAACTTTCATGCTTGGCTGTCCTGAGCTGAGGAAAAAAATTCACAGAACGTTTTGGGCTTTAAGAGTTATGTCAAATCTTTAAAAATGCTGCCATTTTTAGCTTTCAGTAAAGGATGGAGCCATATCACAAACCAGCTACAGTTGCTGCCCTCTCACTCTAACTTAGGCTGGATTCTTTTTTTTTTTTTTTAACTTCTTGAACATTCAAGTCAAATATTTTTTCTTCCAATGACTCAACCATCGAAGAGAGTGTTTGGGTCATACAGCCCTTTGCCAACTTTGGAAATACGCATTTAACTTTCGTGAAAAGAAAGCTGTGATCTCATGTGGCTATGGTAATATTAATGATAAAACATAATCAGATTCCTGTGCTTACAAGGTACCAGTCAGTGATATAAGCATTAATTATATATGAACTCATCAAATCCTAACAACAACATTATGAGGAAGATGCTATTATCATGTGCATTTTGCAGATGAGAAAACTAAGGCCCAACGTAAGTACATAATTAACTTGGTCAGTATCAGTCAGCTAATAAGTGGTCAGGCTGGACTTTGAGCCTGGTGACCAGATAATAGGTAGCAATCGTTCATGGTGTCAGAACTGGGAATAGCATTTGGACATGAGAGGCTATTGAAGGGATAGGCTCAACCTGCCGACTTGGAGCTAAGGGATTTAGGCAGAAGGGTTAGAATTTCCTGAGGCTTGACTCTCATTTGGTATTTACTCTCTTTGCCATTGAGGCTGCAGTCCTGAAGTTTAACTGGCAAGATTTAAAGGGCTGAACCGACTTATGTCAGTCTAAAAGGTTCTTAGTTCTAAAGTTTCTCCTTTGGTTTCCAAAGTTTCCTGAAAACTTCGTTGTGATTTCATGTGCTTTCAGGAAAGCCAGGTTCTTGTTTCTAATACATCCATCATGCACCACACTAACGATGGGGCTGACTCCAACCCAGTGGAGTATGTCATAGGTCTTCTGATCACAGTTCCTAAACTGTTGTCTGGGTTTTGTCAAGTACCAAGAGGGTGACCTTGCCCTGGAACTTGCCCCAAATATTTTTTCCTCCTTTTCAATCTCCTGACCCAGAGATTGAACTCACATCTTGCACTGGCCCGTGTGTTCTTTACCACTAGCACCACCTAGGAAGTCCATCTTTTCCTCCGCTTTCTGCTGCTGCTAAGTCACTTCAGTCGTGTCGGACTCTGTGTGACCCCATAGACGGCAGCCCACCAGGCTCCTCCGTCCCTGGGATTCTCCAGGCAAGAACACTGGAGTGGGTTACCATTTCCTTCTCCAATGCATGAAAGTGAAAAGTGAAAGTGAAGTCGCTCAGTCATGTCTGACTCTAGCGACCCCATGGACTGTAGCCTACCAGGCTCCTCTGTCCATGGGATTTTCTAGGCAAGAGTACTGGAGTGGGGTGCCATTGCCTTCTCCCCCTCCGCTTTCTAATAAATCCAATTAAATAAGATTATTATGACAAGCAGAAACATTTGCCTTGTCAATTTCCTGCCAAAGAAACATAGCATCTTGTCTTCTAGGAGCACTTTGTCTTGAAAAACAAGTGCCTTTGAGAGCCCAGGCAGGGGTAGCTACAAATAAGTGTTGTGCATGAAAATGAAAGAAGCAAATAGAATTCAGACTATCCTATATTAAAATCAAAGAATAAGACAAAGTTTTCAAAGTTCATGAGAACACAGAGAGTACCTCAGAAAAAAAGTAACACACAATGGGTTTGAAGTACTGGTGGACCACTGGCAAGTGAAGCCAGCCAGTTATGCATTCAGCTTCTAGCTTTACAAGTGACTTCTGGAAGTAGGATTCAGAAGAGAAAATAATACATAGCATCAAGATCAGAAAAAGAATAATTGTGCATTTCTATTGGGAGTAATGAAGAGAAATGAGTATGCACATTAGAATTGTTGTTGTTCAGTTGCTAAGTTGTGTCTGATTCTTTGTGATCTCATGGACTGTGGCATGGTCCTCACTCCTACAAAATCTCCTGGAGCTTGCTCAAATTCATGTCCTTTGAGTCAGTGATGCCATATAACCATTTCTCCCTCTGTAGTCCCCTTCTCCTTTTGCCTTCCATCTTTCCCAGCATCAGGGTATTTTCTAACAAGTTGGCTCTTGGCATCAAATGGCTAAAGTATTGGAGCAACAGTATTGGAGTATTCAGCAACAGTCCTTCCACTGAATATTCAGGGTTGATTTCCTTTAGGATTGACTGGTATGATCTCCTTGCTGTCCAAGGGGACTCTCAGGAGTCTTCTCCAGTGCCACAATTCAAAACCATCAATTCTTTGGTGCTCAGCCTTCTTTATGGTCCAACTCTTGCATTTGTACATGACTACTAGAAAAACCACAGCTTTGAGTATATGGACCTTTGTCAGAAAAGTGAAGTCTCTGCTTTTTAATATGCTGTCTAGGTTTGTCATAGCTTTCTTTACAAGGAGCAAATGTCTTTTAATTTCATGACAGTAACAGATTTTATTTTTGGGGACTCCAAAATCACTGTGGACAGTGAGTGCAGCTATATAATTAAAAAAAAGAGGGGCCCACTTTAGTAATTTCAGCAAGAGACAACTTCAGTGTTAAAAACAATGTCATTGATAATAATGACTTCTAATTGCAAAATCTGTGACTACAATGTTGTATTGGGGGTCACCCAGACCATGCCAGATTCAGGGATTCATTGGAAGTTTCACAGAATTCACCATACAGTTATTTTCATGAAAAGTGCAAGTATTAGTCGCTAAGTAGTGTCTGACTCTTTGTGACCCTATGGCCTATATAGCCTGCCAGGCTCCTCTGTCCGTGAAATTCTCCAGGCAAGAATACTGGAATGGGTAGCCATTCCTTTCTCCAGAGGATCTTCCCAAGCCAGGGATTGAACTGGGTATCCTGTATTGCATGGAGATTCTTTACCATTTGAGCCACCAGGGAAGCCCATGGCTGTGGTTTATTTCAAAAGATCGACAGCAAAATCAGCAATGGGAAAAGGTATGTGAGGATGTCCAGAGAAATCCAAGTGCATGCTTTCAAGTGGATTCACTCAGGACTCAATTTCCCCAGCAACAAGTTATGACAGCACAGGCGAAATGCTGCCAGTTGGAAAGAACCTTAGAGCCTCAATGCCCAGGGTTTTTATTGCGGGATCATCATATCAGCCTATCTGCCAACAGATATCAAAATTCCAGACTTTCAGAAGGACAGCAGGCGTTCATCACAAACCATATTATTTGTATAAGCAGTGTAGGCACAGTGGGCCACTCGTAAGTTAAGGTGGTGGAAACCCTCCTGAAATCCAAGTTCCCAGAGGCCAGCCAAAGGTAAACGTTCCAAGTAGGTCTAAGGATAACTTGATATGGTACCTCATTTCTGTACAACTGGAAAGTAGCATGATTGATTGGGGAACACTGACATAAAGATAAGCTTAGTATAAATGATCAAACAGTGGGATTTCTGAAGTTTAGCTTGCATCTCTAGAGGAGACAGACTCAAAGTCAGAGTGGCCCTTGATGTAACATGACAAATCTTCTTTGGAGGGATAAAACACAATCCCTCTTCCATGACAATTCCAGATCTATAATTACCTCCCCCAATCCTATTTCCCCACCTTCGTCTTTTCTCTGAGTGTAACTAGGCAAGTCATTTGAACATAAACTCTTGTGTTTTAAAATAACATGAGAAATTTTCTTCTGGGATAACATTTGTAAATTCTTTGGCCTATTGGTGTGAAAGCTACCATTTAAAGGTAAAGTTCTTACTAGCCTCTCAGAACACATGGGAATTTCAAAGCTGCGCTGCAAGTGTCCATATAGGGGTTTTTCTTCATGAGTGTTAGTTGTTAATGTTACACGTTCAGACACTGTGATGAAGTTTGTTTCTATGGAGACTCTAAACATGGTATGTCAAGTGTGCCACTAAACCTGAACTTCTCTAAATTCCGTACTTGTGGCCTCATAAAGAACTAAATGAGATTTTTTTTTAAAGTCTTTAGAAAGTAACAAAGCTATTCTGGAATGGGAATAGAAATGACACGCCTATAATCAGAGAGTCTACAGATGAAAAAGGCCTTATTAGGTCATCTAGTTTGCAGCTGGGTTCTTCTCAGTACAGCTGCCGTGTTTAAACAGGGTCAGACTCAATGTTTCAATATATCTCTGAGAAGGCTCTGCGACCATCTGATTAAACTGGAAATTTTTCACCTAGAAGATTATTGTGTAAGTTACCTAGGAGCTATTACATATAACCAATGAAAAAGGGTATATTTTGATGGTGAGTATGGGGTCAAAGAGCTGGTACAAGGGCCTCTTGAAAGAAGAATGAATTAAAATTCCAAAGTTTGGTTTATGTTCTTCCTGAACATTCAGAAAGGGAGAGGTGGAGATGCAGAGTGAGGAATTGCTGTGCTGAGTACTCAGCACTGAAGGGAGTTATAGAGAAGGTGATGGAAGAGCTTCTGCTTAAAAGGCTCACTGCTAAACAGGTTTAACAGGAAAGTCCAAATGTGTATTTAAGAACAATACAGAAAATTCTTTCTCCTTATATTCTCCAAATTGGCCCATTGTGAAAATCCAATTGTATGTCATCTTTTATTTATAATGCCATTCATTCACTGTCAGAAGTCACAGGCTTCCCCCTCTGCCCCTCAAGCAATAAGAGGACTGGGTCTTGGCTTCCCTAGTGTATCATCTTGCCCAGCATTTCTGGTGTCTTTTGGTATATATTTCTGAGATAGGGAGCTAGACTGTTAACATCCAGTTTGCTTTGAAATGAAACAGATGTGGCCATCCACACCATTATGCCTTACATCAGTTTACTATTTTCATAGATACGTTAGTTTTATAAGTAAGAGAAAAGTAACCATACATACCTTATAAAATTTCAGATTTACTGTAAGAAAGGACTTCCTCCTTTTTTCTTCCTCCCTCACATCCTCCATCCTTCTTTTCCTTAATCATTTCATCTAATTAATATTTGTTAAAACAATTCTATGCATCAGGTGCTGTGATCGATTCTAGGTTCCTGCACTTCAAGAACTCTTTTTCTCTAATGGAAGATCAAATATATAATATAGTATGATAAAGTCTATGAAGGCAAAAGAACAGAATGCTGGAGGAAACACATAATGTAATCTAACTCAGTTTATCTAAGTCAAAGAAAATTCTGTATAGGAAGTGACAGATGGGCTGATACCTAATGGGTAAGTAGGAGTTAGTCATGTAAAAGAAAGGTGAAAATACTGGTCACAGGAAGAGGGTAGAATAACTGAGAAGGCCTATAGGTTTAGAAGAGCAGGGCCCAGGCAGACAACTGAAACACACCCCGTGTACCTGGCGCATACAGCAGGGATGCATGGAATGATGTTGGTGAACTGGGGAGGGAGAAAATGTGCTGAGATAGAAGAACGAAAAGGTGATCAGAAACCAGATCAGGAGGTTATGCTTAGTGAGGTGAATTTTCCCCACGGAGCAATAGAACTCGTTGAAGAGAGATAATATGTAAGAGAAAGCCGTAAGTGCATGCTTTTAGGAATATCACTAGACCTTTCTGCATAAGATGGAAACTCGGTGTCTGAAGAGGTTAAGCCAGTGGGGTTCTGTACTTAGGAACACCAGGCATGTAAAGTTTGGGGTTCCAATGAAAATAGGGAAATTAACTGAAGGTTGATGTTCTGAACAATGACTGTTGTGCATTTGCCCAATCATGTCCAGCTCTTTGCAACCCCATGGACCGTAGCACACCAGGCCTCCCTGTCCCTCACTATCTCCCAGAGTTTGCCCAAGTTCATGTTCATTGCATCAGTGATGCCATCCAGCCATCTCATCCTCTGAGATCCTCTTCTCCTTCTGCCCTTGACGTTTCCCAGCATCCGGGACTTTTCCAATGAGTTGTCTGTTTGCATCAGATGATCAAAACACTTGAGCTTCAGCTTCAGCATCAGTCCTTCCAGTAAATATTCAGTGTTGATTTTCCTTAAGATTGGCTGGTTTGATCTCTTTGCTGGCCAAGGGACTTTCAGGAGTCTTTTCCAGCACCACAGTTTGAAGGCATCCATTCTTTGGCATTCTGAACAATGATATCCATACCCTAAATCCCTTTCAAACCCCTTGTCTTCCAAATCCCTAAATCCCTTGCCTTCCAAAATGGTCACAGTTGGGTTTTCACTTATCTCTCATTCCAATCTCCTGGCAGAAAATTAAAAATTTAATTCTGGAAAGTATCTGCACAATACAAATAACATAGTACAAATAACGTTATTTAGGGATCTGCAAAGGAACGGCTTGGCCCCTGTTGTAACACACTATGCTGAGGCCTTGTTGTTGTCATTGTTTGTTGCTAAGTCATGTCTGACTCTATCTGCGACCCCATGGATTGTAGCCCACCAGGCTTCTCTGTCCATGGAATTTCCCAGGCAAGAATACTGGAGAAGGTTGTCACTTTCTTCTCCAGGGGCTCTTCCTGAGCCAGGGATTGAACCTGTGTCTCCTGTATTGGAGACTTTGGATTGGATTCTTTACCACTGAGCCACCAGGGAAGCCCGTGGTGAAGACTACTAGGTGATAAGCCACATACCTGTGTACAAACTCCTAATCAGGTTTTTAGTGTATCTTTCTTTAAAATGACAGTATGACAAACCATCAGCAGATATATTTGATGTGAGCCTTGACCTGCAAGCAAGAGTCCAAATTAAACAGAAAAAAACCCCCAAAGCCTTCAGAAGAAAGAAAAAGTGTAGAAAAGTAGAACACATTTTTTTTTTTTAAAGAGCATACTCTTAGAGAAGTAAGAGATGATACTTCATTTGTACAACAAGGACTGGCAAATTTACTGGAGAAAAGGACACTGAGATAATTAAAAAGAGTTCTTTGAAATAGAAGTTATTACATAAACTATAAAATACTTAATAAAGCATTTGGAAGACAAAATGAGGGAATGTTTCAGACAGTAGCATAGGAGAAAAAAGATGGGCAATGGAATAATAAAGGTAAGAAAACTAGAGAGCCAGACGTGGAGGTCCAAATTTAAGACTAACAGTTTTACAACAAGAAAATTAAGGGAAAACATCAAAGAAGTAATTCAAGAAAATTTCCTAGAACTGAGGAATATGAGTTTTCAGATTGAAAGAGCCCCTGAGTGATCAATGCAATGCGTCAAAGAAGACCCATTATGGTGCACGTTAAATATGAACTCTCAGAACACTGGGGCCAAAGAGAGGATTCCAAGACCTCCCCTTTAGAGAAAAAGAGGTCACATACGTAAGATGAAGAACCAGAATGGCTTTCAACTTCTCAAGGGTAAAAATGAAAGCTGAAAGGAAAAGGAAGAAGAATGTTTCTTTAAGTTCCATCATGTCCAAACTGATTAAGCGTGACTCTTGAGTACAGCATTTCAGAGAGGCAAGATTTCAGTTTTATTTCCTCTGGGGATGAGTGGAGTAAGCGAGGGAGAGAGAAATAGGATCTAGGAAGCAGGGAGTCGGGGTGACCAGACCCACTTGGATGGTGGTGAAGAGAGTCCTCAGGCCATCAGCTCTGCAGGAGGTGTGCAGAGCAGCAGTCTGGACTGAGCTCCAGGGGAGGGCTCCAGGAGCAAAGTCTCTAAGAAGATGAAATGGATACCCAAGCTGACGTGATTGAATGATTTGAGACCAGATTTACACTGCTGGTGGGGAATTGGGGAGTGAGTGAGTAACAAGCACTTGCAACATTCAGTAACAATCCATTTCCTTGGCTTTTCTAGTTTATAAGTAGGACTGCATTGCTGCTCCCAGACCCTATCTCCTTCAAATCTCTCTGGCTAAGGTTACATTTTTTTTTTTTTTTTGTAGTAGAATCTCTTTCTACCCACTTGGTTAATCTCAAATAATGTCCACATCTCAATATCCTTAATTAAAATCTGCAAATTTTCTATTGCCATAAAGTGTTACACTTCCTGGTTTCAATGATTGTTAATAGCAGCTTAATATCTTTGAGAGCCATTATTCAGCCTGACATTGCTCTAAAAATGGAACCAATTATGAAGTCAAGAGAAAAATATTATATAAGAGTGGAAATTTAATTGCTGTATACCGCGTGGCTCCCTGTGAATAACATTTACATGGTCCTAGTCACATTAGCCTGATTATGAATTCCATCCCGCATTTCAATATAATTATTCCAGAGGATGAAGGAAGGAAAGCTTGTGTGTGTGTATGTGTTTGTGTGGCTTTGGGAGATAGTGGTTGGGAAGATAGTTAAACTATTATTCTCTACAGTAGGAATTTAATAAATGATATGTAAATCTGAAAAATCAAGAACTTGTATGCTGTTGAGAGTAATATAAATATGCTCTTGGTATTTTGTAAACACCAAAATACTAAAAAGGATAAAAAGTGATTGTCATTGGGCATCAAGGGAATAGGATGGTGGGGAAGTTTAGGGACTGGCTATTTTTCCTACTAAGTCTTACAAAGTTTTGCATAAAAATACAATTAAAGTGAGAAAGATTAGATTAACTTCTTAGGTAAATGTACAGAAACATTTCCGTAGTGCGATGGTTACATTGGGCAGGAAAAAAAAGTGCATCTTTCTAGTTGAAGCATGGAAAGGACAAGGTAGAAGTTGGGAGACTAATTAAGAAGTTGGGAATGTGGCGAAGAGGAGGGATTAGGTGATATGTAGATGGTAGATTTGACGGAAATTGCTAATTTATTAGATGTGAGGATTGAGGAAAAAGGAGGCATTACGTTTGACACTCAGTTTTCTGGTCCTGGCATCTGGGTTGATGATGATGCCATCCAATAAAAAAGGGAATTCAGGGAGAGGAGACACTTTGGTATTGGGTGACTGGACATACATGGGTAGACCCTCAGCACGGGGTGTGTGTATTTAGGAGCTAGTAGCATATGGGACTGCATATGGACTGCAAGGAGATCCAAGAGGTCCATTCTGAAGGAGATCAGCCCTGGGATTTCCTTGGAATGAATGATGCTAAAGCTGAAACTCCAGTACTTTGGCCACCTCATGCAAAGAGTTGACTCATTGGAAAAGACTGATGCTGGGAGGGATTGGGGGCAAGAGGACAAAGGGACGACAGAGGATGAGATGGCTGGATGGCATCACTGACTCGATGGATGTGAGTCTGAGTGGACTCTGGGAGATGGTGATGGACAGGGAGGCCTGGCGTGCTGCGTGCGATTCCTGGGGTTGCAAATAGTTGGACAAGACTGAGCGACTGAACTGAGCATATGGGATGTGCAGAGACCCTTATCCTATTATCCTAATGGAAAAATGCAACCCAGAATAAAATACGTGAAAAGCATCCATAGGACTGGAGTGGGGTGCCGTTGCCTTCTCCCGTAGCAGCAGCAGCAGCATATGGGAGGCATGAGAAGGAATGACTATGACCTTCCAGGAGAGCCTGTCTCTGAGAGGGTTCTGAGAAACAAGTATTATGGGAGGAGATGTGGGCCTTTCTACTCTTTTATTTCTCTGCTTGATTCTGCTTCTTTACTTATCAAATGGACAAGAGAGGTTGAGAAATCACTTAATATTTCAATACTTATAAACTTACAGAGGATTTCTCTTTCTTTCCCAACAGAGTCACATACACTTCAGGAGGACAGATGTAAATATTGTTCCAAGATTAATATTTAAATAAAGAAAATGGTTCATAAAAGCCTATGTATCTATATGGTCTAGTTTATAGTAGATGGTTAAAACTTTCCATGTGTCAGCAGATTCTTTTAAAGATTTGGTAATTGGGATGTGCAGAGACCCTTATCCTATTATCCTAATGGAAAAATACAACCCAGAATAAAATGCTTGAAAAGCATCCATAAGCCCTCATCTAATCATGTGTGAAATGCAGTAGTCAGCACACTCTGGGTGATGCTCAAGGTCAGTCCAGGTGCAACAAAGAAAGGCCCATCCATTGAGCTCAGCGCACGGCTGGTATATTTTGCTCCTCTGTATGTACTTGTCTTTTTTTCCTCTGGCTGCTTTTGAGATTTTTCTCTTTAATGTTGGCATTCAGCAATTTGATTATGATGTGCCTTTTTTAAAAAAATGTTTATATGGGTTAGGGTTTGCTGAACTTCTTGGATGTGTACAATTGTAGTTTTCATCAAATTTGACAAATAGCCTCTATTCCTTCAAGTAATTTTCTTGAATCTTTCTCCCCTTTCTTTGAGATGCCAATTACACATACATTGGATCTATAGATATTGTTATATATTAGTGTGGTTCTGATTATTTGATTTGAGTCTTTTTTCTCCATGTACTTCATTTTAGTTAGCTTCTTTTTTTAAATTGAAGTACAGTTTAATTACAATATTATATTAGTTTTAGGTGTACAACATAGTGATTCAATATTTTATAGACTATCACAAAATAATAGCTGCATTTACCTGTGCTGCATAATATGTTTGTTACTTATGTATTTTATACATAGTAGTTTGTACTTAACTGGAGACCCCTATCTTGCCCCTTCCTGCTTCCTTCTCCCCACTGGTAACCACTAGTTTGTAGTTTATATCTACTATTTATTTATAAGTCTGTTTTGTTACATACATTTGTTTGTTTTATATTTTAGATTCCACATCCAAGTGATAACGTAGAGTGTTTGTCATAATCTGACGTATATCACTAATGTAATACCCTCTAGGTCCATCCACACTGTTGCAAATGCAGAATTTCATTTTTTTATAGCTAATATCCCATAGTGTCTGTGTGTGTGTGTATAAAACATCTTTATCCATTCATTTGTCGACAGACACTTACATTGCATCCATATTTTGATTATTATAAATAATGCTGCTATGAACATTGGGGTACATGCATCTTTTTGAATTAGAGTTTTCATTTTCTTTGGATGCATACCTAGCTATGGAATTGCTGGATCATGTGGTAGTTCTATTTTTAGTTTTTTGAGAAATGGCCATACTGTTTTCCGTAGTGGCTGCACCAATTTACATTTCCACTGAGAGTGTACAAAGGATCACTTTTCTCCACATCCTCACCAACATTTAATACTTGTAGACTCTTTTTGATGACAGCCATCCTGATAGGCATGAGGTGATACACCACTGTGGTTTTGATTTGCATTTCTCTGTTGATTCACAATGTTGAGGATTTTTCATGTGCTTGTTGACCAACTATTTATCTTCTTTAAAGATTGTCTATTCATGTCTTCTGCCCATTTTTTTAAACTAGGCTGTTTGTCTTTTTGATATTGAGTCATATGAAGTATTTATATATCTCGCATATAAAATTTATATATTTTGCATATGACACTTTTAGGTCATATCATTTGCACTTTTTCCCATTCAATAGGCTGTTTTTCCACTTTGTTGATAGTTTCCATTGCTGTGCAAAAGCTTTTAATTTAATAATCCCATTTTATCTTTGCTTTATTGTTTTTTTATGGTTTTTTACCTTAAAAGGTAAAATATTGCTGCAATTTAAGCCCAAGAGTGTTCTGCCTATGTTTTCTCTAGGAGTTTTATAGTATTTGGTCTTACATTTAGGTCTTTAACCTGTTTAGAGTTTTTTTTTTTTTTTTTGTAGTTCTACTTTTATTTTTTATTTATTTTTTTTAATTTATTTATTTTTTTAATTTTATTTTATTTTTAAACTTTACATAACTGTATTAGTTTTGCCAAATATCGAAATGAATCCGCCACAGGTATACATGTGTTCCCCATCCTGAACCCTCCTCCCTCCTCCCTCCCCATTCCATCCCTCTGGGTCATCCCAGTGCACCAGCCCCAAGCATCCAGTATCGTGCATCGAACCTGGACTGGCAACTCATTTCATACATGATATTTTACATGTTTCAATGCCATTCTCCCAAATCTTCCCACCCTCTCCCTCTCCCACAGAGTCCATAAGACTGTTCTATATATCAGTGTCTCTTTTGCTGTCTCGTACACAGGGTTATTGTTACCATCTTTCTAAATTCCATGTATATGCGTTAGTATACTGTATTGGTGTTTTTCTTTCTGGCTTACTTCACTCTGTATAATAGGCTCCAGTTTCATCCACCTCATTAGAACTAATTCAAATGTATTCTTTTTAATGGCTGAATAATACTCCATTGTGTAAATGTACCACAGCTTTCTTATCCATTCATCTGCTGATGGACATCTAGGTTGCTTCCATGTCCTGGCTATTATAAACAGTGCTGCGATGAACAGTGGGGTACACGTGTCTCTTTCCCTTCTGGTTTCCTCAGTGTGTATGCCCAGCAGTGGGATTGCTGGATCATAAGGCAGGTCTATTTCCAGTTTTTTAAGGAATCTCCACATTGTTCTCCATAGTGGCTGTACTAGTTTGCATTCCCACCAGCAGTGTAAGAGGGTTCCCTTTTCTCCACACCCTCTCCAGCATTTATTACTTGTAGACTTTTGGATCGCAGCCATTCTGACTGGTGTGAAATGGTACCTCATAGTGGTTTTGATTTGCATTTCTCTGATAATGAGTGATGTTGAGCATCTTTTCATGTGTTTGTTAGCCATCTGTATGTCTTCTTTGGAGAAATGTCTATTTAGTTCTTCGGCCCATTTTTTGATTGGGTCATTTATTTTTCTGGAGTTGAGCTGTAGGAGTTGCTTGTATATTCTCGAGATTAGTTGTTTGTCAGTTGCTTCATTTGCTATTATCTTCTCCCATTCTGAAGGCCGTCTTTTCACCTTGCTAATAGTTTCCTTTGATGTGCAGAAGCTTTTAAGGTTAATTAGGTCCCATTTGTTTATTTTTGCTTTTATTTCCAATATTCTGGGAGGTGGGTCATAGAGGATCCTGCTGTGATGTATGTCAGAGAGTGTTTTGCCTATGTTCTCCTCTAGGAGTTTTATAGTTTCTGGTCTTACGTTTAGATCTTTAATCCATTTTGAGTTTATTTTTGTGTATGGTGTTAGAAAGTGTTCTAGTTTCATTCTGTTACAAGTGGTTGACCAGAGTTCCCAGCACCACTTGTTAAAGAGATTGTCTTTAATCCATTGTATATTCTTGCCTCCTTTGTCAAAGATAAGGTGTCCATATGTGCGTGGATTTATCTCTGGGCTTTCTATTTTGTTCCATTGATCTATATTTCTGTCTTTGTGCCAGTACCATACTGTCTTGATAACTGTGGCTTTGTAGTAGAGCCTGAAGTCAGGCAGGTTGATTCCTCCAGTTCCATTCTTCTTTCTCAAGATCGCTTTGGCTATTCGAGGTTTTTTGTTTTTCCATACAAATTGTGAAATTATTTGTTCTAGCTCTGTGAAGAATGCTGTTGGTAGCTTGATAGGGATTGCATTGAATCTATAGATTGCTTTGGGTAGTATACTCATTTTCACTATATTGATTCTTCCAATCCATGAACATGGTATATTTCTCCATCTGTTAGTGTCCTCTTTGATTTCTTTCACCAGTGTTTTATAGTTTTCTATATATAGGTCTTTAGTTTCTTTAGGTAGATATATTCCTAAGTATTTTATTCTTTCCGTTGCAATGGTGAATGGAATTGGTTCCTTAATTTCTCTTTCTGTTTTCTCATTATTAGTGTATAGGAATGCAAGGGATTTCTGTGTGTTGATTTTATATCCTGCAACTTTACTATAGTCATTGATTAGTTCTAGTAATTTTCTGGTGGAGTCTTTAGGGTTTTCTATGTAGAGGATCATGTCACCTGCAAACAGTGAGAGCTTGACTTCTTCTTTTCCAATTTGGATTCCTTTTATTTCTTTTTCTGTTCTGATTGCTGTGGCCAAAACTTCCAAAACTATGTTGAATAGTAATGGTGAAAGTGGGCACCCTTGTCTTGTTCCTGACTTTAGAGGAAATGCTTTCAATTTTTCACCACTGAGGATAATGTTTGCTGTGGGTTTGTCATATATAGCTTTTATTATGTTGAGGTATGTTCCTTCTATTCCTGCTTTCTGGAGAGTTTTTATCATAAATGGATGTTGAATTTTGTCAAAGGCTTTCTCTGCATCTATTGAGATAATCATATGGTTTTTATTTTTCAATTTGTTAATGTGGTGTATTACATTGATTGATTTGCGGATATTGAAGAATCCTTGCATCCCTGGGATAAAGCCCACTTGGTCATGGTGTATGATCTTTTTAATGTGTTGTTGGATTCTGATTGCTAGAATTTTGTTAAGGATTTTTGCATCTATGTTCATCAGTGATATTGGCCTGTAGTTTTCTTTTTTTGTGGGATCTTTGTCAGGTTTTGGTATTAGGGTGATGGTGGCCTCATAGAATGAGCTTGGAAGTTTACCATCCTCTGCAATTTTCTGGAAGAGTTTGAGCAGGATAGGTGTTAGCTCTTCTCTAAATTTTTGGTAGAATTCAGCTGTGAAGCCGTCTGGACCTGGGCTTTTGTTTGCTGGAAGATTTTTGATTACAGTTTCAATTTCCGTGCTTGTGATGGGTCTGTTAAGATTTTCTATTTCTTCCTGGTTGAGTTTTGGAAAGTTGTACTTTTCTAAGAATTTGTCCATTTCTTCCTTGTTGTCCATTTTATTGGCATATAATTGTTGATAGTAGTCTCTTATGATCCTTTGTATTTCTGTGTTGTCTGTTGTGATCTCTCCATTTTCATTTCTAATTTTATTGATTTGATTTTTCTCCCTTTGTTTCTTGATGAGTCTGGCTAATGGTTTGTCAATTTTATTTATCCTTTCAAAGAACCAGCTTTTGGTTTTGTTGATTTTTGCTATGGTCTCTTTTGTTTCTTTTGCATTTATTTCTGCTCTAATTTTTAAGATTTCTTTCCTTCTACTAACCCTGGGGTTCTTCATTTCTTCCTTTTCTAGTTGCTTTAGGTGTAGAGTTAGGTTATTTATTTGACTTTTTTCTTGTTTCTTGAGGTGTGCCTGTATTGCTATGAACTTTCCCCTTAGGACTGCTTTTACCGTGTCCCACAGGTTTTGTGTTGTTGTGTTTTCATTTTCATTCGTTTCTGTGCAAATTTTGATTTCTTTTTTGATTTCTTCTGTGATTTGTTGGTTATTCAGCAACGTGTTGTTCAGCCTCCATATGTTGGATTTTTTAATAGTTTTTCTCCTGTAATTGAGATCTAATCTTACTGCATTGTGGTCAGAAAAGATGCTTGGAATGATTTCTATTTTTTTGAATTTACCAAGGCTAGCTTTATGGCCCAGGATGTGATCTATCCTGGAGAAGGTTCCATGTGCGCTTGAGAAGAAGGTGAAATTCAATGTTTGGGGATGAAATGTCCTATAGATATTAATTAGGTCTAACTGGTCTATTGTATCGTTTAAAGTTTGTGTTTCCTTGTTAATTTTCTGTTTAGTTGATCTTTCCATAGGTGTGAGTGGGGTATTAAAGTCTCCCACTATTATTGTGTTATTGTTAATTTCTTCTTTCATACTTGTTAGCATTTGTCTTACATACTGCGGTGCTCCCGTGTTGGGTGCATATATATTTATAATTGTTATATCTTCTTCTTGGATTGATCCTTTGATTATTATGTAGTGACCATCTTTGTCTCTTTTCACAGTCTTTGTTTTAAAGTCTATTTTATCTGATATGAGTATTGCTACTCCTGCTTTCTTTTGGTCCCTATTTGCATGGAAAATCTTTTTCCAGCCCTTCACTTTCAGTCTGTATGTGTCCCCTGTTTTGAGGTGGGTCTCTTGTAGACAACATATGTAGGGGTCTTGTTTTTGTATCCATTCAGCCAGTCTTTGTCTTTTGGTTGGGGCATTCAACCCATTTACGTTTAAGGTAATTACTGATAAGTATGACCCCGTTGCCATTTACTTTATTGTTTTGGGTTCGAATTTATACACCATTTTTGTGTTTCCTGTCTAGAGAATATCCTTTGGTATTTGTTGGAGAGCTGGTTTGGTGGTGCAGAATTCTCTCAGCTTTTGCTTGTCTGAAAAGCTTTTGATTTCTCCTTCATACTTGAATGAGATCTTTGCTGGGTACAATAATCTGGGCTGTAGGTTATTTTCTTTCATCATTTTAAGTATGTCTTGCCATTCCCTCCTGGCTTGAAGAGTTTCTATTGAAAGATCAGCTGTTATCCTTATGGGTATTCCCTTGTGTGTTATTTGTTGTTTTTCCCTTGCTGCTTTTAATATTTGTTCTTTGTGTTTGATCTTTGTTAATTTGATTACTATGTGTCTTGGGGTGTTTCGCCTTGGGTTTATCCTGTTTGGGACTCTCTGGGTTTCTTGGACTTGGGTGATTATTTCCTTCCCCATTTTAGGGAAGTTTTCAACTATTATCTCCTCAAGTATTTTCTCATGGTCTTTCTTTTTGTCTTCTTCTTCTGGGACCCCTATGATTCGAATGTTGTAGCGTTTAATATTGTCCTGGAGGTCTCTGAGATTGTCCTCATTTCTTTTAATTCGTTTTTCTTTTATCCTCTCTGATTCATTTATTTCTACCATTCTATCTTCTAATTCACTAATCCTATCTTCTGCCTCTGTTATTCTACCATTTGTTGCCTCCAGAGTGTTTTTAATTTCACTTATTGCATTATTCATTATATATTGACTCTTTTTTATTTCTTCTAAGTCCTTGTTAAACCTCTCTTGCATCTTCTCAATCCTTGCCTCCAGGCTATTTATCTGTGATTCCATTTTAATTTCAAGATTTTGGATCAATTTCACTATCATTATTCGGAATTCTTTATCAGGTAGATTCCCTATCTCTTCCTCTTTTGTTTGGTTTGGTGGGCATTTATCCTGTTCCTTTATCTGCTGGGTATTCCTCTGTCTCTTCATCTTGTTTAAATTGCTGAGTTTGGGGTGTCCTTTCTGTATTCTGGCAGTTTGTGGAGTTCTCTTTATTGTGGCGTTTCCTCGCTGTGTGTGGGTTTGTACAGGTGGCTTGTCAAGGTTTCCTGGTTAGGGAAGCTTGTGTCAATGTTCTGGTGGATGGAGCTGTATTTCTTCTCTCTGGAGTGTAATGAAATGTCCAGTAATGAGTTATGAGATGTCTATGGTTTTGGGGTGACTTTGGGCAGCCTGTATCTTGAAGCTCAGGGCTGTATTCCTTTGTTGCTGGAGAATTTGCTTGTTATGTCTTTCCCTGGAACTTGTTGGCCCTTGTGTGGTGCTTGGTTTCAGTGTCGGTATGGAGGCGTTTGATGAGCTCCTGTCAATTAATGTTCCTTGGAGTCAGGAGTTCCCTGGAGTCAGGGTTTGGACTTAAGCCTCCTACTTCCAGTTATCAGTCTTAATTTTACAGTAGTTTCAAAACTTCTCCTTCTATACAGCACCACTGATAAAACATCTACGTTAAAGATGAAAAGTTTCTCTACTGTGAGGGTCACTCAGAGAGGTTCACAGCGTTACATGGAGAAGAGAAGAGGGAGGAGGGAGTTAGAGGTGACCCAAATGAGATGAGGTGGAATCAATAGTGGAGAGAGTGGGCTAGCCAGTAGTCACTTCCTTATGTGCACTCCACAACTGAACTGCTCAGAGATGTTCACGGAGTTATACAGGGAACAGAAGAAGGAGGCAGGAGACAGAGGTGGCCAGAAGGATAAAAGGGGGAAATGAAAAGGAGGGAGACAGATCCAGCCAGTAATCAGTTCCTTAAGTGTTCTCTGGAACACACAGAAATTACAGAGTTGGGTAGAGTAGAGAGGGGTTAGGGAGGAGATACAGGTGACCTGGTGGAGAAAATGGAGAGTCCAAAGGGAGAGACAGCAGTCAAGCCAGTAATCTCGTACACTAGTGAAAAAATGGGTCCTGAAGATTGGGTTCTTAAAGGTACAAAATTGGTAACAAATACATAAAAGCAAAAATTAGAAATCTAGAGTAGAGTTTGGAATTTCAAAAATGCGATGTTAATGAAAAGAAGGAGGAGAAGAAAGAGAGAAAAAACGAACAAAGAAAAACAAACAAGGTTGCGAAAATTATAAAGAAACTACAGGTACAAAATTGATAACTAATACCAAAAAGCAAAAATTAAAAATCTAGAGTAGAGTTTGGAATTTCAAAAATACAACGTTAAAAAAAAAAAAAAAGAAGAAGATGAAAAATAAAGAGAGAAAACAAACAAACCAACAAAAACAATGTCGCAAAAATTATAAAGAAAATACAGGTACAAAATTGATATCAAATACCAAAAAGCATAAATTAAAAATCTTGAGTAGAGTTTGGAATTGCAGATATACGATGTTATATAAAAGAAGAAGAGAAAGAAACAGAGGGAAAAAAAAGTCACAGAAATTATGAAAAAAACTATAGGTACAAAATTGATATCATATATCAAAAGGCTAAAATTAAAAATCTAGAGTAGAGTTTGGAATTTCAAAAATACAATGTTAAAGAAAAGAAGAAAAAGAAAAAAGAAAAAAAAAACACGGTCAAAAAATTATAAAATTTATATATGAAGTTTGCTGAAGATGGAAAAAAAAATAGGGTCTTTTTTTTTTTTTTTTTTTGCAAAGCAATAGTTATAAAAGTGAAAATTAAAGGACAATAGAGGACTTAAAAAAATTTTTTTTTAATTAAAAAAAAAAAGAAAGATTGATCGTAAAAATAGTAAAAATATATCTAGGTCTTTCTCTGGTTTTGTGAGTATTGTGGGTTCAGTTCATTTTTGGCAGTTCCTTAGTCCGACTTGTATTTCTCAAGATCTATAGGCCCCTTCCTATGTAATCCGTAGTAACCACAGGGTTTTAATCGATGGCCTGTAGCTTCCAAGGCGTTTCCCTCTGTTATAGCTTCTTCTGTTTGCTGGTCTCTTCAGTGTCTGGTTCCCGCCCTGACACAAAGGGGACGGTGGAGGACACTATTTTTTTTATTTTATTTAGGCTCACTTGTTCAGCCGCGCTGTGGGGAGGGAGGGAGGGATGCTGCAAACAGATAACACTGGCGTGCGCTCGCAGTGCCTCAGCCACACTGGGTCTGCCCCCGCTCACGGCGCGTGTAGCCTCCCTGCCCACACTGCTCGGGCTCTAGGTTGTTCCGCCGGGAACAATCAGAGGCCGGCCCTGGGCTGAGCTCCCAGGTCCAAGCTGCTCAGGTTCAGGCACTCGGGTAGTCCTCAGAGGCGCAGACTCGGTTGGGCCTGCGTTTTGTGCTCTTCCCAGATCCGAGCAGCTCAGGTGATGAGGTGTTTGGCGGGCGCCAATGCTGCGACTTATCGCCTCCCCGCCACTCGGTTATCTGGGTGTAAAACCGGCGCACCTTCTCAGGCAGATGTTGACCGTCCAGACCCCCAAGAAGTTTTAGTTAGCAAAGAAGCCTGCTTACAGTTTTATAGATAGTGTCTCTCTGGGGCTGCGATTGCCCCCTTCTGGCTCTGGCTGCCTGTCACCGGAGGGGGAAGGTCTGCAGCCGGCTATCTCTGTTCAGTCCTTTGTTCTGTGCGCGGGCCTGGCGGTGTCTTAGGTTAGGGCTGGCTTTTCGCGTGGTAGATATCCCACAGTCTGGTTTGCTAGCCCAAATTATTTCCCTCAGATAGCGCTCAGGACATTCGGCCCGATTCTTCCTCTAAGGGACACAGCCCGCGCCGCACTTCCCTGCCCAGCCCCCGCTTGCTAATGCCGTGTGCAGGCCTCTGCGCTGCTTCTCCGCTGGGGGAGTTACCGTAGGGCTCACAATCCGCGATTTTTAATTGTTTATTTTTTTTCCCCTCCCTTTTATGTTGCCCTCTGTGCTTCCAAAGCTCGGCACAGATTCGGCAGTGAGAGGGTTTCCTGGTGTTTGGAAACTTCTGTCTTTTTAAGACTCCCTTCCCGGGACGGAACTCCGTCCCTCCCTCTTTTGTCTCTTTTTTTGTCTTTTATATTTTTTCCTACCTCCTTTCGAAGAGTTGGGCTGCTTTTCTGGGTGCCTGATGTCCTCTGCCGGCATTCAGAAGTTGTTTTGTGGAATTTACTCGACGTTTAAATGCTCTTTTGATGAATTTGTGGGGGAGAAAGTGTTCTCCCCGTCCTACTCCTCCGCCATCTTGGCTCCTCCTCTAGAGTTTATTTTTTTGTGTTTGGTGTGAGAAAATGTTCCAATTTCACTCCTTTACGTATAGCTGTCCAGTTTCCCAGCACCACTTACTGAAGAGGTTGTCTTTTCTCCATTGCATGTTCTTGCCTGCTTTCTCATGGATTAATCGACTGTAAGTGCATGGGTTTACTTCTAGTCCATATTATGTTCCACTGAACTATGTGCGTTTTATGCCGGCATTATAGCATAGTCTGAAGACCGAGAATGTAATGCTTCAAGCTTTGTTTTTTTTCACATTTAAGATTACTTTGGCAATTTGTTTTTTTTTTGTGGTTCCTTGTATATTTTAGAATTACTTGTTCCACTTCTGTGAGACATGATTGGAATATTTTTATAAAATTGCATTACACATGTAGATTGATTTGGGTAGGATGGCCATTTCTGCAACATTAATTCTTCTAATCCAAAGACATGGGATATTGTTCTTTTTTAAATATGACCAATTAACTTCATAAATTTTTTTATAGTTATCAGAGTTTTATAGTCTTTCACTTCCTTAGTTAAATTTATTCCTAGATATTTTACTTTTGATATAACTTTAAATAAGATTTTTTATTGCTTTGTATTTGTATTATTTCATTATTTTATTATTTTTGAAGCAACTTTACATAGGATTGCTTTATTGCTTTCTTTTCTTCTATTGATTCCTTTGTCACTATATAATGCCTTTCTTTTGTCTTTTGCTATAGACTTTGTTTTAAATTCTATTTTGTCTGATATGAGTATTGCTACCCCTGTTTTTGCTGTTTCCATTTGCATGAAATTCCTTTAAAATTTTTTTTTCTGTATCTAGACATTTCATTATTTTATATCTTCCATCTATTTTCATTATGCTTATATTTTCCTTTAAATTTTGAACACATTTATAATATTTATAATAACTGTTATAAAGTTCTTGTCCACTAATTTCAACATCTCTGTTATTTCTAGGTCTATTTCTATTGATTGCTTTTTCTCTTGTATATTGCATATATAGTAATTATTGGTTAGATGACATTGCAAGTCTACATTGCTTTGTGCTTTATTTTGTTCTGTTTCTTATAGAATGCTGGACTTATTCTTGGCATACAATAAGTTTCTTGTAGATCACTTTGGTATTTTTGAGGCTTACCTTTAAATTTGGTCGGAATAGGATTAGAGTATTTTTTACTTTAGGGCTAATTAACTCTGATATTAAGGCATGATTCTTCTGAAGACTCACCCATTATTTTATGTATCCCAAAGCCTTTCTAGTCTAGTTGATTAGAATGTGAATAATTCCTGTCTCAGACAGCAACTTTCCTGCAGTTTTCCTGACCCTTAGAAGAAATGGAATAGCCATGATAGTCAACAAAAAAGTCTAAAGGCACTTTCAGACTTTCCAAGGTGAACCATTATATATCACGATAATTCAAGTCTATGCCCAGACCCGTAACGCTGAAGAAGCTGATTGAAAGGTTCTATAAAGACCTACAAGACCTTTTAGAACTAACACCCAAAAACGATGTCCTTTTCATTATAGGGGGCTGGAATGCAAAAGTAGGAAGTCAAGAAACACCCGGAGAAACAGGCAAATTTGGCCTTGGAGTACAAAATGAAGCAGGGCAAAGGCTAATAGAGTTTTGCCAAGAGAATGCACTTCATAGCAAGCACCATCTTCCAACAACACAAGAGAAGACTCTACACATGGACATCACCAGATGGTCAACACCAAAATCAGATTGATTATATTCTTTGCAGCCAAAGATGGAGAAGCTCTATACAGTCAGTAAAAACAAGACTGGGAGCTGACTGTGGCTCAGATCATGAACTCCTTATTGCCAAATTCAGACTTAAATTGAAGAAAGTAGAGAAAACCACTAAACCATTCAGGTCTGACCTAAATCAAATCCCTTATTATTATACAGTGGAAGTGAGAAATAGATTTAAGGGACTAGATCTGATAGAGTCCCTGATGAACTATGGATGGAGGTTTGTGACACTGTACAGGAGACAGGGATCAAGACCATCCCCAAGAAAAAGAAATGCAAAAAAGCAAAATGGCTGTCTGAGGAGGCCTTATAAATAGCTGTGAAAAGAAGAGAAGTGAAAAGTAAAGGAGAAAAGGAAAGATGTACCCATTTGAATGCAAAGTTCAAAGAATAGCAAGGAGAGATAAGAAAGCCTTCCTCAGTGATCAGTGCAAAGAAATAGAGGAAAACAATAGAATGGGAAAGACTAGAGATCTCTTCAAGAAAATGAGAGATACCAAGGGAACATTTCATGCAAAGATGGGCTCAATAAAGGAGACAAATGGTATGGACCTAACAGAACCAGAAGATATTAAGAAGAGGTGGCAAGAAAACACAGAAGAACTGTACAAAAAAGATCTTCACGACCCAGATAATCATGATGGTGTGATCACTCACCTAGAGCCAGATATCCTAGACTGTGAAGTCAAGTGGGCCTTAGGAAGCATCACTACGAACAAAGCTAGTGGAGGTGATGGAATTCCAGTTGAGCTATTTCAAATCCTCAAAGATGATGCTGTGAAAGTGTTGCACTCAATATGCCAGCAAATTTGCAAAACTCAGCAGTGGCCACAGGACTAGAAAAGGTCAGTTTTCCTTCCAATCCCAAAGAAAGGCAATGCCAAAGAATGCTCAAACTACCACACAATTGCACTCATCTCACAGGCTAGCAAAGTAATGCTCAAAATTCTCCAAGCCAGGCTTCAACAATATATGAACTGTGAACTTCCAGATGTTCAAGCTGGTTTTAGAAAAGGCAAAGGTACCAGAGATCAAATTGCCAACATCCACTGGATCATGGAAAAAGCAAGAGAGTTCCAGAAAAACATCTATTTCTGCTTTATTGACTATGCTAGAGCCTTTGACTGTGTGGATCAGAATAAACTGTGGAAAATTTTGAAAGAGATGGGAATACCAGACCACCTGACCTGCCTCTTGAGAAATCTGTATGCAGGTCAGGAAGCAACAGTTAGAACTGGACATGGAGCAACAGACTGGTTCCAAATAGGAAAAGGAGTATGTCGAGGCTATATATTGTCACCCTGCTTATTTGACTTACATGCAGAGTACATCATGAGAAACACTGGGCTGGAAGAAACACAAGCTAGAATCAAGGTTGCAGGGAGAAATATCAATAACCTCAGATATGCAGATAACACCACCCTTATGGCAGAAAGCGAAGAAGAACTAAAGAGTCTCTTGATGAAAGTGAAAGAGGAGAGTGAAAAAGTTGACTTAAAGCTCAACATTCAGAAAACTAAGATAATGGCATCCGGTCCCATCACTTCATGGGAAATAGATGGAGAAACAGTGGAAACAGTATCAGACTTTATTTTTCTGGGTTCCAAAATCACTGCAGATGGTGATTGCAGCCATGAAATTAAAAGACGCTTGCTCCTTGGGAGGAAAGTTATGACCAACCTAGATAGCATATTCAAAAGCAGAGACACTACTTTGCCAAACAAAGGTCTGACTAGTCAAGGCTATGGTTTTTCCAGTGGTCATGTATGGATGTGCGAGTTGGACTGTGAAGAAAGCTGAGCACCGAAGAATTGATGCTTTTGAGGTGTGGTGTTGGAGAAGACTCTTGAGAGTCCCTTGGACTGCAAGGAGATCCAACCAGTCCATCCTAAAGGAGATCAGCCCTGGGATTTATTTGGAAGGACTGATGTTGAAGCTGAAACTCCAGTACTTTGTCCACCTGATGCGAAGAGCTGACTCCTTTGAAAAGACCGTGATGCTAGGAAATATTGAAGGCTGGAGGGGAAGGGGACAACAGAAGATGAGATGGTTGGATGGCCTCACCGACTCAATGGACATATGTTTGGGTAAACTCTGGCAATTGGTGATGGACAGGGAGGCCTGGCATGTTGCAGTCCATGGGGTCACAAAGAGTCAGTCACGACTGAGCGACTTAACTGAATTGACTGAACTGAACCCACATATGCATAGATGGTTTCTCAGCTAAATACTAAAAGAGACCTCTCTGCAGATCCCCAAATCTCTCTCTCTACAGTTCCTTTTTTCCCATTATTCTGTGCTTCTAATTCCTACTGCTTTGGTTCTCCAGAAATCCTATCTTATCTACACCACTCAATGTTACCAGACTCTGTTTGAATTTTCTTCCCGACACCACAGATTGAAAACTGTCTCTGCAGTGAGTTGGGGTAGGATAATTACAGGACTGGCTACATTTGTTTCCTTTCCATCAACAATCGCAGTCCTGGACTGCCATTTTTTCTTCTTTTTTTTGGTTTACTGATTGTTAATGGAGGATGACATTTATTGTATCAACTATTACCTTTATAGATGAAAGTAGAAGCCAGGTTCTTTTGGAGAACTGGGAAGATTTTTAAAATCTAGAGCACAAACTTCAGTGTAGGGGGATGAACCACTCAGCTGTATATAAAAATCTAAGTAAATGTTTTATGTAAGTGAGAACATGTACAATTATCTGAGCAGGATTTTGAATTTTAAAGCCTTGGAGCTTAAAAATGAAAGAAGAAATGAAAACAAAATGGACTCAATTAAGAACACTCAGATTTGTCTCTGGGTTCCACTACTGGTTGGTTGAATGGCCTTGGAAAGTCACTTATCATCATATTTCCCATCTACAAAATGAAAAGTTCAACCAATTCTCTTTCAGGCTTATAATATGATGGATTTAAGATGGCTTTTACTTTATTACCACAAATGTATTCTATGCTTTCCTGTCTCTTTGGTTTTTAAAAATGTATTTCTATTTTTTTACCCTTATGCTCTTCCCTATATACAGAATTTCCTTCCCAGGGAATGTGGACATCTTTCACTTGTCTATATTATTCCAGTATTTTAAAGCCAGTATCGAATATATCCTGATTTTCCACAGAGTTCTTCAGGATCCTTTTATCTTGATATAATTTCTCCTATTTTGAATAGCAACTCAAAACAAAAACACCCAGGAAAAATCTGAACCATAATCATATGACTGTATATGAACATAATTGTAAAACTTTATGAGGTATTATGAAATGAAATTTTGTATAAATGAAGAGAACTATCAGACCAGTGTTATAAAAGTGTAGAATTTCTCTCAAATATATGAATATATTTAATAGAATTCTAATCTGAATAATGTGGCAATTACTTTTGTAACCCAGTGAAGCGATTTTAGGGAGAAGGCAATGGCACCCCACTCCAGTACTCTTGCCTGGAAAATCCCATGGACGGAGGAGCCTGGTAGGCTGCAGTCCATGGGGCCGCTAAGAGTCAGACATGACTGAGCGACTTCCCTTTCACTTTTCACTTTCATGCATTGGGGAAGGAAATGGCAACCCACTCCAGTGTTCTTGCCTGCAGAATCCCAGGGACAGGGGAGCCTGGTGGGCTGCCGTCTATGGGGTTGCACAGAGTCGGACACGACTGAAGCGACTTAGCAGCAGCAGCAGAAGTGATTTTTAAACTTATCTAAAAATTTCAGGCAAGAGTGTTAAAAAATAAATCCCAACAAAACCAAAAAATACTTTGAAAGATAAGAGCCCTGTGAGGGGAACTTGCTGTGACAGATGTTTATATATATATATATATTTTTTTTATAAATATATTATATTTATATATATAATATTATATATATATTTGTATATATGTATATATATATGTATGTATATATATTATATATATTTATAAATATTTTATATATATTAAAAAAATATATATATATATGCTGCTAAGTCGCTTCAGTCGTGTCCGACTCTGTGCGACCCCATAGACGGCAGCCCACCAGGCTCCCCCGTCCCTGGGATTCTCCAGGCAAGAACACTGGAGTGGGTTGCCATTTCCTTCTCCAATGCATGAAAGTGAAAAGTGAAAGGGAAGTCGCTCAGTTGTGTCCAACTCTTCACCACCCCATGGACTGTAGCCTACCAGGCTCCTCTGCCCATGGGATTTGCCAGGCAAGAGTACTGGAGTGGGGTGCCATTGCCTTCTCCATATATATATATATATATCTTATTATATCAGTGTAGAACTAGTGTAAGAATTGATAAATTGGTTTTTTAAAATAGTATAGCTCTAAGGGCTTCCTTGATGGCTCAGTAGGTAAAGAATTTGCCTGCCAATGCAGGAGACCCAGATTTGATCCCTGCATCAGGAAGATTCCCTGGAGTAGGAAATGGCAACACACTCCAGTGTTCTTGCCTGAGAAATTCCATGGACAGAGGAGGCTGGTGGGATACAGTCCATAGAGTCACAAAGCAGTTGGACATGACATAGTGACTAAATAATAACAAATAGTTCTAAATTATACACTTATGATTTATATGTATATGTAAAAACTTAATACAAGGAAAGAAGCATTCCATATATCACTGCTGCTAAGATGCCTTCACTGACCTCGGAATAAATTAGATTCCTCTTGACAGTGTCCTCATAGTATTTCCAGTATAATTACAATTGTTTTTTTTGGTATTTGTCAGCTCAGTGAGACTGATGACCATGTCTTCCTTGTCCAAACCTATATGATCAGCTCCTAGTACAGTACCTGGTTTACAGTAGAAAATAAGTATTTGTGTTATTGAAACAAATTGCAGGGGAGAGAATAGCTTTTCAATAACTGTTGATGTTTGGGAAATGAGCATTTGGGAGAATTTAAATTCAGTTCAGTTCAATTCACTCTCTCAGTCGTGTCTGACTCTTTGTGACCCCGTGGACTGCAACACGCCAGGCCTCCCTGTCTATCACCAACTCCCAGAGTTTACTCAAACTCATGTCCATTGAGCCAGTGATGCCATCCAACCATCTCATCCTCGGTCATCCCCATGTTTACTTAATACCATTCTTCATTTTGAATTCAGATGAATTATGGGACTAATGAATCAAATGTCATCATAAATGTCTAGAAGAAATAATAAATTAATATGTATCTTTTTTTGGAAAACAACAAAAAATTAACTTGAGCCTAAGTCCTGTGGAAAATTCACAAATGGAAAGTTTGCTAGACTTGACATAAGCAATGAAATAGTTTGAAAAATCTTAAACAGTGTATAAAACTTAAAGGGAATCAGTCCTGCTAAATACAGCAAAATGTTGTGCTTTAATTTACAAAGAACTTTCCCAACTCTAGGAGAACCTATACAATAATAAGATGTATCAAGGCTATGAACATGCGATTTACAAAAGAAATAGAAAAGGCTTATCTCAAAGTTCAAATTTGCTATTCATCACAGAAATCCAAATTGAAAAAACAGGGTATCACATTTTAATATATCGAAGTAGAAAAACTTTAGAAAGAGAGCTATCAAGAAATTAAATTTTTACCAGTAGATTATTTCTTTAGGGCCTCTGGGCTCTGACCATCCAAGCAACTCCGTTTCAGGACAGGGATCAGAGTGTTGCTGAAACATGGAGGCTGGAGTCAGAGATAACCCCATGGAGGAAGTCATGAATGACAAGATGTGGTTGGAGGCCCTGCTCAAATTCATTCAGCCTTTGTTTTAATGCCTTGAGGGTCCTTGGAAGCCCCACTGAATAGCCAGAATGAAGGAGACTCTATTGCCTTTGACACCAGGCTTCCAAGAGAAAGAATAGAGATATTTCTAAAGCTGGGATGAAACATTGGTTTTGAAATCTGCTGTGTGCTTTCCCTCACTTCCTGTCTCTTGGATTATTTTTCGTGTCAGGATTATTGACCAGAAAAATTCCTCTTCACTTTCCCCTGCTTCCTTTCCCTATTACACACAGAGACGGGAGACCGGAACCCCAAAACTGTAATGGGAAGCTTGTGTGATTCCCCGTGTCTGTCATTCCCCAGTCTCGTGTGATTCCTCATAGGTTACGGCAAAGAGCAGAAGAGCTGGTGAGGTTTGGCACAATGATTCCAGGCTTTCGAAGAACAAAGCTTGACCCTAGGCAGAATAAAAATGTAGTGCCTAAAGTTCCTCCCTCTCCAGGTGGCCCCGCATACTGAGAGAAACAGTCAGAACTGAAGAGATGGGCAGGAATGGTGGAGCCTGTGAGAAGTGGGAAGTGGAGGTATCAAGCCTGCTCTAAAGGAGGCAGCTGGGCTGAGTTCAAGCTGATGCTGAAGGAAATCCAGGCTCGTTGATGTACGCCTTCTGAATGTTCAAAAGAAGTTGGAGATTTGGATCTTTAAATATTGGTAACTAATCAAAAAACACAAACCAGACCAAACAAAGCCAAAACACAACCTTGTGTTCCAGCAGCGCTCAGGTTTAACAAAGGCTACTGGCCTCCAGGCTGTAAACTCTGGATTAGACCAGGTTGTCTCAAAGGAAAATTCTTACAAGAGGGAGCCAGGGGGCAAAATCTCTCTCGGCAGAAGAGGGCAGTTTTCCCAAGAAGGGAAAGCTGGAGTGGAGCGTTTATGAGACCACTTCCCTGGAGAAGGCCTGCAGGACTGTGTGTAGACTTGCCTTCTCTCATGAGGTGCAAGGCAAAGTCCATACTCTGTTGCATTATGGGTGGGTGTACCCTTCAGCCAAGTACTTTGTGGAAGAACACGTGGGGCTGGTAGAAAACTGGAAGGAGCAGGGTGCACTAGAAGGAACAGGATGCTTTGGCCTCTGGGTAAATTTCCTAGGGCTCTTGCAACAAATTCTCATAACTTGGTGGCTTGAAACAACAGAAATCTATTTTCATAGTGTTCTAGAAGCTGAAATTCCCGAATGGTTTTGTGGGCCTGGCAAATCAAAGTATGGACAGAATTGATTCCTTCTGGAGGCTCCAGGGGAGGTTCCTGTCTCTTTCAGCTTCTAGTGGCTGTTGGCATGCCTTGGCTTCTGGCTGCATCACTCTAATCTCTGCTTCCATCATCATATCACCTTCTCCTCTGTTATGGTCAAATTTCCCCCTATCTCCTTCTTATCAGGGCATTTGTGATTCTGTTTCCCAGATAATTCAGGATAATCTCCCCGTTTAAAGATGCTTCACTTAATCATGTTTGCAAAGCCCCCTTTGCCCTGTAACATCTACAGGTTCACAGATCAGTATCTGGATATCTTTGGGAGGCATTATTTGGTCTACCACAAAATCAATTTTCCTTCTAGACTCTGATGAAGACAGAAGGTGTCCTTCAGGAGGACATGGATGCATATCAGCTGTGGCTAATGGCAAACATAGAGAAACTCACAGCTTAAGGGCCAGAGACAACCTTAGGAATGAGAATATGCACAATAATCTCCCCAAAGGCCCCATCTTGAAAAAAACATATATGAGAAAACGATCCAGTTATACCTGGTCACAGTATGGATTTCTGTCTGCCCCAGGACAGCACTGCGTTTTGAAATATATTTTATTGAGTATAGTTGATTTACAATATTGTGTTAGTTTCAGGTATACAGCAAAGTGATCCAGATATATATATATATATATATATATATGCATTTCCAATTATTTTCTCTTGTAGATTATTATAAGATATTGAATATAGTTTCCTGTGTTGTATAGCAAATCCTTGTTGCTTATCTATTTTATGTATAGTAGTTTGTATCTATTAATCCCAAACTCCTAATTTATTCCTCCCCTCTTCTTTTCCCCTTGGATAACCATAAGTTTGTCTTCAATGTCTAAGAGTCTGTTTCTGTTTTGTATATAGATTCATTTGTATTATTTTTTAGGTTCCATAAGAAGTGATATCGTATGTTTCTTGTCTTCCTCTGACTTGCTTCACTTAGGATGACATTCTCTAGGTCCATCCATGTTGCTGCAACGGCATTATTTCATTTTTATGGCTGAGTAATATTCCATTATATACATACAAATGCACCACATCTTGTTAAACCAATTATCTATTAATGGGCATTTGGCTTGTTTCCACAGGACATTTTTATTTTCTCAAGCTGATGTACAGTGAACATTAGAAAAATAATGTCCTGGTTTTTCTTAGTTAAAAGCCTCTCAGTGTCTTACTTATTCCCTCCAGAGACACCTTACCTCCACCCCCAGCCTCTGGCAAACTGGTTTCTGCTGTTTGAATTTTCACACACAAATATTTCCTGACTGTCATGATTGTTTTACTATCTGGGCCAGTCGGTTATATAAAAATCCTCTTGTATGTCCATGTCAGCTGTGGAAAAATGTCTGTTTTCCTCCCCTCCATCCCTCTGATTCTTTTCTATGTTTTTAATTTAATGTCCACATCCAGTGCATCTCAATTTTTGACCTGATGCTGGTGTATCCTCATCTCTTCCTCTCCAACATTAGCTTTTGTGTTTGTGAGTATCCCGTGGGGGCTGCTTTCTGTCTCATCTGTGACAATGGAAGAGCTCCTGACACTTGGCACTTGAGGCTTCACATCACTACTCCGTACAACTTGCCTTTGGAGTTATTCCTGCCCTGTTGGCGAGTGCGTCTGAGCATAAAAATATGGGCATGTGTTCATTCAGTGTTTACTCAACAGATGTTTGTGAAACATTTCCAGAGGCTTGGCAACTTACTTGTCCTTAAAGGAACAGAGATGGATGAGGCATGAAGTTTATAAGCTAAAATTAAGTCACTAACATGTATTGAGCATTTACTAGGTGCTGGGTAATGTGTGATTTCTGAATGTGTTCCATTTTGTCCTCACGATGACCACGAAGTAAATGTTTTCATCCCCATTCATAGCTGAGAAAGAGAAGCACTTGTTAAGTTCACACGCCTTGGAGGTGGGATTGCTGGGGCTGTGACCTAAGTGATCTGACCTCAGGTCCCTGCTACCAACAAGAGCTCAGCTCTGACCCCAGAATGCAATGTGACTCGGGGCATGTTTTCCTGACCCTGGTGTGTATCCCAAGTTCAGTATCTTTCCTGGAAATGAAAAGGGGTTCTTGGAAAGTAGGACAAAGAGAACCAGTTGCTCTCACACGCATCGCTTTGAAGAGTCAAAATTTCTGCATTTCTTTTGGAAAGCAGTCTGGCAGGACACATCAAGATACTTTAAAACTTTCAATTTAATTGTAGCTCTTCTGGGAATTTACTCTGAGGAAGGAACTGAAAATATGGGAAAAGCTTTACTCCTGGAGATGATTATTAAAACACTACAAAGACAGGTAGAAAATATTCTTACACTGTATTCAGATGTGCAGAGGAAACTTTGCTTTATGTTTTCCTGTAATTAACCTAATCCTTCCCAGGACACTCATCCTACCATTCCCACCATCCCCATCCCCTCCACCCACGGGAAATCTTCAGTCCTGTTGGACTGTTTGCAACCCTATGGACCGTAGCCCACCAGGCTCCTCTGCTATGGGATTCTCCAGGCAAGAATACTAGAGTGGGTTGCCATGCCCTCCTCCAGGGAATCTTCCCAACCTGGGGATTGAACCTGCATCTCTTTTGTCTCCTGCGTTGGCAGGCGGGTTCTTTACCACTAGCGCCACCTGGGAAGCCCACTCTCATCTGGTTAGTTTAGCTCAACTCTTTTGGAGTAAATTCTCACATTCTTTCCCCACCCTCTGGTCCACACCAAGATGGCATGTGGGCTTGTGTGTGGCGGTGTATGAATGTGACCTCATGGTGGTCGGAGGACTGGGGCCTTAGGAGCGCACGCACAGGTTTTTGGTCTGTCTGCTGCCTCCCCTGGCCTCTGGGGTGATAGTGTCTTTCCCTGCGTATTCTTTTGTCGTTTGATGTAGATGTTTGGGGCAATTGAGTCTATGGTGGGCTCTTCGTTCTGGGTCAGGGCTGGTGTCTGAATTAGTCCCAACTCAGGTCAGGCTGGAGCTGAGGAGATCTGAGGTCTGGTGGTGGCTCCCATCCAGTCCTACGTCTGGGTGGCTTGTGCTGTACTCTTTGCTGCTTACTGGAGGGAGTGGTGGGAAGAACAGGAGAGCCCTACATAACATCCCTACAAGAAGAAAACTAAAAGAGTAGCTTATACCAAGAAGGGCTGAAACACTAATGCATCAGTAACAGGTGAAGTTGTTGCTGTTGTTCAGTCACCAAGTCGTGTCTGACTCCGTGACCTCATGGACTGTAGCATGCCAGCCCTCCCTGACCCTCACCATCTCCTGGAGTTTACCATTGAATATGTACCTGGAGTTCATATCCATTGAATTGGTGATGCCACACAACCATCTAATCCTCTGTTGCCCTCTTCTTCTGCTCTCAATCTTTCCCAGCATTAGGGTCTTTCCAGTGAATTATTCTGCCTGAAGAATTACAGACAGAGGTTCATAATATTGTACAGGAGGCACTGACCAAACAGATGAACACAGTAAAATTTTACCAAAGCTAAGTATTAAATATGGAAAAAAAATGAACTGGCTCTTGGGTATAAAAATAAAGGGATATCCCAACATATTGGTAGCTGGATCAAACTAGGTATATATCTGTATACCCCTTAAATGAATTTTAAATGCAGTAAAAACATTTGAAACACGGAGGGAAAAAAAGAAGGTCACTTAGCATTGTTTGAGAATACTCGTGGAGCCGCCCACTCCTAGTTTCAACAGCCTCTCTGCCTCCAAGGGGGCCTTTGCTCTTCACATGGAAGTGCTAACCTATACTGTCTCTGCCTGACCTCGGGGCTGTCCCAGCTTATGGTGGCTCAGCAGTAAAGAATCTGCCTGCCAGTACAGGAGACAAGGGTTTGATCTCAGGGTGGGGAAGATCCTCTGGAGAAGTAAATGGCAACCCACTCTAGTGTTCTTGCTTGGGAAATCCCATGGGCAGAGAAGCCTGGTCAGTCCATGGGGTCTCGAAAGAGTGAGACACAACTAAGCAACTGAACACGCACACATCCACCAAAGAACCATCCAGTGTCTTTGGGAAGCCAAGTCAAAGTTCTTCCTGGGGTGAGATTATGGTGCTTTTACCCTTGACCTTTCCAGTTTTTGACCTTAATCCTTTTATACATCATTCTTCTTCTAAACAAGAAGATGACTTAAATTATGACCCACCAAAGAATCTGATTTGCATCTCTAATTAAAGGGGAGCTGTTTCTGAAGTAATGATTATTTCTAAGTACAAGAAGTCAAGTTCCTTAGAAGAACTCTTAACACATGTTGTTGAGGCCATCATGGAACATCAAAGAGACATGAACTGTTACCACACCTTGATTATCTCAGCCACAAGGTCCACTGTCCCTCCAGTAAAATTAGAAAACAGAGTTCATGTGTGAAAGTGAAGCACTGAGAGACCATCACCAACAGACTCTGTTCTGCTGCCCTTGTCTGGAGTTCTTGCTTTATGAAGAGTTGAGATCTTCAGCATTTTGAGAAACAGTGTTACAAGGCTGATGGAGAAAGGATGGTTGAGGGTGCAGAGCATGGGGCCATTTGGCTAGGGAAAGGTGGATTTAGGGTCTGGTCAGCAGAGTGAGCAGTTCCATGATTAACATCATTCAGTTCAGTTCAGTCGCTCAGTCATGTCCGACTCTTTGAGACCCCATGAACCACAGCATGCCAGGCCTCCCTGTCCATCACCAGCTCCTGGAGTCCACCCAAACCCATGTCCATTGTGTTGGTGATGCCATCCAACCATCTCATCTTCTGTTGTCCCCTTCTCCTCCTGCCCTGAATCTTTCCCAGCATCAGGGTCTTTTCAAATGAGTCAGCTCTTCACATCAGGTGGCCAAAGTTTTGGAGTTTCAAGCTCCAACAGCAGGCCCTCCAATGAACACGCAGGACTGATCTCCCTTAGGATACACTGGCTGGATCTCCTTGCAGTCCAAGGGATTCTCAAGAGTCTTCTCCAACACCACAGTTCAAAAGCATTAATTCTTCAGTGCTCAGCTTTGTTTACAGTCCAACTCTTTCATCCATACATGACCACTGAAAAAACCATAACCTTGACTAGATGGACCTTTTATGTCTCTGCTTTTTAATATGCTGTCTAGGTTGGTCATAACTTTCCTTCCAAGGAGCAGGCGTCTTTTAATTTCATGGATGCAATCACCATCTGCAGTGATTTTGGAGCCCAGAAAAATAAAGTCAGCCATTGTTTCCACTGTTTCCCTATCTATTTGCCGTGAAGTGATGGGACCAGATGCTATGATCTTAGTTTTCTGAATGTTGAGCTTTAAGCCAACTTTTTCACTCTCCACTTTCACTTTCATCAAGAGGCTCTTTAGTTTTTCTTTGCTTTCTGCCATAAGGGTGGTGTTGTCTGCATATGTGAGATTATTGATATTTATTCCAGCAATCTTGATTCCAGCTTGTGCTTCTTCCAGCCCAGTGTTTCTCATGATGTACTCTGCGTATAAGTTAAATAAGCAGGGTGACAATATACAGCCTTGATGAACTCCTTTTCCTCTTTGGAATCAGTCTGTTGTTCCATGTCCAGTTCTAACTATTGTTTCCTGACCTGTACACAGGTTTCTCAATATCATTCAGGTCCTGCTGAAAATAGAACTAAATATTCATATATTTACCTTTTTAAAGAAATATTTATTTATTTGGCTCTGCCCTTGGTCTGCATCATGTGGCAATCTTTTAGTTGTGGCATGTGGGATCTAGTTCCCTGACAAGGCATTGAACTCAGTCCCCCTGCATGAGGAGCGTAGATAGAGTCTTAGCCACTGGACCAACAGGGGAATCCTATATATTTACCTTCTTATCTGTATTTATTGGGTCCCTCATTTATGGATTCCAATGCTTGTTCACAGGCTTACTATTTCCTGAATTTAACTCAGTGACAGCATTGAAAAACTGTTTGGCAGAAAATGACTATAATATGTTTTGCAGACATCAGAAATACCCTGAGGAGAAAGTTAATGGGTGAGAACTTAATAAGTCTTTTTTGAGAAGACTAAGATGTGGAATATATTTTATCATAACAGTTTTCAACAAAGCCCCTGGAGGTTGTTTTTATGCGGGTAAAAGTTTTTCATTAAACTAGAAATCTTTTATTTTTTAATTTGGAACATTTTTGCCTTAAATATTTTTGTACTTGAAGGAAACCTCAGGCCAAACTCCTCCCATCTCCTGTGGTCCCTCAATTATATTGGTTAATCTTGGTTGTAGACACACATGGGCAAGCATTACCAAAGATTCCTTTTATTTTTCATGAGGATTTTCCTTTGGGGAGGAAAGGAAATTGTACTTCTATTAAGTACAAATGTTTTTAAAAGATACAGAGGGACAGTAGTCCTGCTAAGTGACCCCAGGGACTTCTTCCTATAGTTACAGCTTAAGCAAATCAGGATAAGATTTAGGGGATGATGGTGGTGGTGGTGGTGGGGTGTGTGTGTGTGTGTGTGTGTGTTGGACGTGTAAATGAGCATAAATCAGACCAAAGTTTCCATTAAGGATAAACTTGGAGGGTGGGGGGAGATCATTCCATAATGTCCTTAAGAATCATTTCACAGACACACCAGCACTTATGAATTCCCTTACGACTTCCTTTGTAGTGACATCTCTAAGTCTTTCATTTTTGACTTAAATGACACACAATTCAAGTTTATTAATTAATTTTTGGTCATGACATTTTTTTCTCACTTGACACTATCAGGTTAAAATTCTTGCATTTAAGAATATAAGTGCTTCTGATACGTAAAACCCAACAGTGAAGTGCCTGTTCTTTATTATTCCAATAAATAATTGTAATGAGTTTGGAGAAAGGGGGTTCTGGGGTCAACTCCCTGCTCAATCTCTAGTTAACTGTGATTTTAAAAAATCCCTTTAGATTTTGGTTTCTTTAACAGTCTGCTTCTGAGAATTCCTTAATGAAATGCTCAAAAAAAAAAAAAAAAAAAGTGAAAAAGCTTTGGAGAAAAAAGTGCTGAGTCACTTTTAGATAGCAAGAATGGTCTGTCAAGATTAGGCACCAGTTTGAATTTACATTGTAAGCACTAACTGCTTTCATAGGTAGTGTCCTGTGTTTGGAGAAACTCTAGTGGCAAAAGCAGAGGAAACAAAATTGAAGCTGACACCCATATCTGTCACTTCAACATCTCTCTTTCTAAGGAAGACTAGAGGTGCATGGAGGATGATGTCTCTCCCTTGAACCCTAGTGATGTGATTCACAAACTATAATGTGCAAAAAGACTCCTCTAGAAACCTTGATAAAAGCTATATTCTCAGGCCTCATACTCCAGAAATTCAAAGTTGCTGAATCTGAGGCATGGCTGGAGAATCCGCCTTCAGCAAGTCCCTGCTGCTGCTGCTGCTGCTGCTAAGTCGCTTCAGTGGTGTCCGACTCTGCGCAACCCCATAGATGACAGCCCACCAGTCTCCTCCGTCCATGGGATTTTCCAGGCAAGACTACTGGAGTGGGGTGCCATTGCCTTCTCCGCAGCAAGTCCCTAAGTAATTTTAATGTGGGTGGTTTGGAGACCACACTTTGATAAACATTGATGGAGGAGTTCATAATTCCTAGAGGCAGGGCTGATGCCAGTCCTGATTTCTCTAGGTGGAAGAAGTAGAGATCTTTCCCTCACTGTTTCTTGGGATAGGTGGGTTTGGTCTGGTGCTGAACTCATAGCTGATACTACCAAATTCTTTGTGATCTCAGTTGAACAGCATGATTGAAACCAATTGTCTTATCTCTGGTCTTAAAATATGGAGACCACTGTCATGGCTCAGAAGCCTAAAGAGAGGGTGGATGACATGAACTGAGAAGATCACAGAAGTTTAACATTGGTTAAAGGCTGTAGTTATAAGACCATAGAGAATGACAGTTGTCAGGAAGGTCTCTGTAGAGAATTTGAAAGAAGAATGCTTAAGTGAGTTTTAAACTATATATAGCTAAGGGCAGGGAAATTAGTTTTGGAGAACAGTATCTTCAGGAGAATCATATCTCTATTTTGGGAGGATTGTATATCCAAATTTATCTATCTATCATCTATTTATCTACATACACAGCTATGTAACACACACGTGCACATGCGCACACACACACACACACACACACACACACACACAGAAATGTGAGAAATGTGTTTGGCCAGAGGATAAAAACCTCATCTTTGTTTCTGTTTCAAAGATTTGTGGCAGCAGAAACATTTGGGGCAAGCACATTCATTTGACTAATGAATGTGCTTTAATGTATACATCTCTGATTTTCTTACAGTGCCAGCTGGCTCATTAGGAAGATGGTGGTAATGAAAAAAATTCAAGATATACCAGAGAGATATATATATATATTTTTTACTCACTTAGCTTTTTGGTTGGAGGCTGACATGTCAATTCATCAGACATTTACTGCATTCAGAGTTAGTTTCTATTTCAACAGGAAAAGTTCAGATCTGTAGAGGACTTTGACTAGTGGAAACAGACTTTCACATTTGTCTTTGGAGCCCTGATACAACAAGTCTTGGGAAAATGAAGAGATCTGAGGAATCTGTGTCTATGTGTGTATGCATAAGTTTATCTATCTGGGCAACCCCAGATATGAGCTAGACTGTATTTGAAGACTGGCACGAATAACAACTCAGACTGAGCTCAGAGTGGCTTTCATTTCACTTTACTGCTAAATCAGCAAATAAGTAGTACAAATGATGTATATACTATATAATGATATTAGTAAGGAGATGGGTCATTTCAGTGTCTCTTCCGTTCCTTCTGGAGACAAGCCTGAAATGAGGTGGTCAATGCTCTATATGAGATGAGAATCTGCCGGATTGGAGGAGCTTCGAGCTATTGCCTGGATGCATTTTGCATCACAGTGTTTGCAAGAATCTACCTACTACCATCTGTATAGTCAAAGCCACGGTTTTTCCAGTCATGTATGGATGTGAGAGCTGGACAATAAAAAAGGCTGAGTGCCAAAGAATTGATACTTTCGAACTGTAGTGCTGGAGAAGACGCTTGAGAGTCCCTTGGACTGCAAGGAGATTCTAAAGGAAGTCGATCCTGAATATTCATTGGAAGGACTGATGCTAAAGTTGAAGCTCCAAAACTTTGGCCACCTGATTCAAAGAGCTGACTCATTGGAAAAGACCCTGATGCTGAAAAATGTTGAAGGCAGGAGGAGAAGGGGACAACAGAGGATGAGCTGGCTGGATGGCATCACTGCTTTAATGGACATGAGTTAGAGTAAGCTTCGGGAGATGGTGAAAGACAGGAAAGCCTGGCGTGCTGCAGTCTGTGGGGTCGCAAAGTGTCAGACAGGACTGAGCAACTGAACAACAGCAGCCTACTATAATTGTCCTCCCCCCATCTCCCGAGGTACATAATTCCTTTTTCTTTTTTTTTTTTTTAATTTAATTTTATTTTTAAACTTTACATAACTGTATTAGTTTTGCCAAATATCAAAATGAATCCACCACAGGTATACATGTGTTCCCCATCCTGAACCCTCCTCCCTCCTCCCTCCCCATTCCATCCCTCTGGGTCGTCCCAGTGCACCAGCCCCAAGCATCCAGTATCGTGCATTGAACCTGGACTGGCAACTCATTTCATACATGATATTTTACATGTTTCAATGCCATTCTCCCAAATCTTCCCACCCTCTCCCTCTCCCACAGAGTCCATAAGACTGTTCTATATATCAGTGTCTCTTTTGCTGTCTCGTACACAGGGTTATTGTTACCATCTTTCTAAATTCCATGTATATGCGTTAGTATACTGTATTGGTGTTTTTCTTTCTGGCTTACTTCACTCTGTATAATAGGCTCCAGTTTCATCCACCTCATTAGAACTGATTCAAATGTATTATTTTTAATGGCTGAATAATACTCCATTGTGTATATGTACCACAGCTTTCTTATCCATTCATCTGCTGATGGACATCTAGGTTGCTTCCATGTCCTGGCTATTATAAACAGTGCTGCGATGAACATTGGGGTACTCGTGTCTCTTTCCCTTCTGGTTTCCTCAGTGTGTATGCCCAGCAGTGGGATTGCTGGATCATAAGGCAGGTCTATTTCCAGTTTTTTAAGGAATCTCCACACTGTTCTCCATAGTGGCTGTACTAGTTTGCATTCCCACCAACAGTGTAAGAGGGTTCCCTTTTCTCCACACCCTCTCCAGCATTTATTACTTGTAGACTTTTGGATCGCAGGGCCAAAGAACTAAATAGACATTTCTCCAAAGAAGACATACAGATGGCTAACAAACACATGAAAAGATGCTCAACGTCACTCATTATCAGAGAAATGCAAATCAAAACCACTATGAGGTACCATTTCACACCAGTCAGAATGGCATAATTCCTTTTTCTATTTCCTGCTGCTCAGGATAGGCAGGTTGTAAATGGCCACCTTCTCACTGTGCCCTCACATGGCAGGGAGAGATAGAGAAAGAGAGAGAGAGAAAGTGCTGGTAATTCTGCTTCTTTTCAGTCCTAATAGATTAGGGCTCCATCCTATGACCTCAACTAACTCTTATCAGGCCCTTATAGGCCCTATATCCCAATAGTCACAATCGTGGTTAGGGCCTCAGCTTATGAATTGGAGGGGGGGCAAACATTCAGTTTATAACAGAGACTGCATAATTGCAAAATAATTGCAATTAAAATGTTGTCAAAAAAACTAATGAAAAAGGTTGACAGTATGTTTGAAAACATTAGGGGATTTCAGCAGAGAGGAGGAAACTAGAAGAAATTATCAAATGCAAATGCCAGGTATACAATGACTATATCAGAGACAAAGAATTTCTTTGATTGGATCATCCATAGAGTTGATAGAGCTGAGGAAACAAACATTAACTTTGACAATAAATCAATAGACATTATTTAAAGTTAAGTATAAAGAGAATTAAGAGTGTATGTCTGTGTATGTGTATGTGGAGGGGGGCCTTCAGATCCCCAAAAGCTGTGGAACCATATCAAATGCTCTATGATGTAGATACTTAGAATCCTAGAAGAAGAAGGGATGTGAGTGCAGAAATAATGGATGAGAATTTTCCCCCAATAATGAAATACATCAAACCAAACATCCAAGAATTCCAGAGAACCCTAAGCAGAATAAAACCACAAAAACCTGTCACATCACAGTTGACCTTCTGAAAATCTTGAAGAAAGAGAAAGAGAAAATCTTGAAGAAAGCCAGAGATAAAGGCACATTTTCTGTAGAGGAAACACAAAGAATTAGAGCAGACTTCTTTTCAGAAATTCAAGCCAAAAGACAATGGAAGAATATTTTTCAAATGATAACACAAAAATCAAGTGAAAACTAAAGCCTGAGTTCTAGGATCAGTGAAAATATCCTAAAAATGAAGGCAAAAAATATTTTTTCAGACAAACTAAAGATGAGAGAATTTACTGCCAGAAGTATTGTGGTAAAAGAACTGTTAAAGGAAGTTTTTCAGGAAAAAGAAAAGTGACAGAGGAAAAACTTGAGTAAATACAAAGAATTCACAAGTGGTGAAAATGATGGCTAACGACTACAGCTGAGTTCTCCATCCTGGTGACTGCTCTCGGCTAAAGACAGACACTTCTTGGGAGGTTTCCCATCTTTTGGGCAGCCTAGTCAATGACTGCCAGTATAGGAGCTTAATAACCTCATCCCCTTCCCCAGTGAAAAGAAGTTTTGCCAGACAATCCTAGTTTTGGAACTTCCTGTGAAATTGTTTGAGACCTTTGTTTCAAGTGCGTTAAAGTGAAAAAGTTGGCTTAAAGCTCAACTTTCAGAAAACAAAGATCATGGCATTTGGTCCCATCACTTCACGGCAAATAGATGGAGAAACAGTAGAAACAGTGGCAGACTTTATTTTGGGGGGCTCCAAAATCACTGCAGATGGTGACTGCAGCCATGGAATTAAAAGACGCTTACTCCTTGGAAGAAAAGTTATGACCAACCTAGCTGCTACTGCTAAGTTGCTTCAGTCGTGTCCGACTCTGTGTGACCCCATAGATGGCAGCCCACGAGGCTCCCCCGTCCCTGGGATTCTCCAGGCAAGAACACTGGAGTGGGTTGCCATTTCCTTCTCCAGTGCAGGAAAGTGAAAAGTGAAAGTGAAGTCGCGGAGTCTTGTCCGACTCTTAGCGACCCCGTGGACTGCCTAGACAGCATATTAAAAAGCAGAGACATTACTTTGCCAACAAAGGTCCGTCTAGTTAAGGCTATGGTTTTCCAGTAGTCATGTATGGATGTGAGAAAGAAAGCTGAGCACTGAAGAATTGATGCTTTTCAACTGTGATGTTGGAGAAGACTCTTGAGAGTTCCTTGGACTGCAAAGAGATCCAACCAGTCCATCCTAAAGGAAATCCATCCTGAATATTCATTGAAGGGACTGATGTCGAAGCTGAAGCTCCAATACTTTGGCCACCTGTTGCGAAGAGCTGACTCATTTGAAAAGACCCTGATGCTGGGAAAGATTGAAGGGGGGAGGAGAAGGGGTCGACAGAGGATGAGATGGTTGGATGGCATCACTGACTCAATGGACATGTGCTTGGGTAAACTCTGGGAGTTGGTGATGGACAGGGAGGCCTGGTGTGCTGCAGTCCATGGGGTCGCAAAGAGTCAGACACGACTGAGCAACTGAACTGAACTGAACTGAAAGTTCAGTCTCCCTCTCTCTCTGTCTCTCTCTCTCTCTTTCCTCAGTCTTGCTTCCTTACTCCAGGACTTATTGATCCAGAAAGAACTCCCCAGTAAACTTCCTGCTGCTAATCTTCATCTCGAGTCTGTCTTCCAGGGACCTGCAGACACACTAAAGACCTGAGAGTAATTCTGCTGAAGTGAGAGGCTCACTGTTACCCCCATGTGCTTGTGTGCATGTCAGTTGTGCAGTCGTGTCTGATTCTTTGTGACCCTGTGAACTGTCACCTGCCAGGCATCTCTGTCCATGGGGTTTCCCAGGCAAGAATACTGGAGTGGGTTGCCATTTCCTCCTCCAGAGGATCTTCCTGACCCAGGGATTGAATCCATGTCTCTTGCGCTGGCAGGTGGATTCTTTACCACTGAGCCACCAGGGAATCCCACTCCCTCCAACAGCTTGTTCATTTGATTTAATGACCTCAGTAGATACGTGCTTCTCTTTAAGAAATTCTGATAAGTAAATTCAGGCTTCTACATCAGATGAATGGGGATCTGGCAGTTTACATTTAAAAAGAGATCTTAATTTTATATAAGGAGCTTGTAAAGAACATTTGGTATACAGTTTGGTTTAGAATTCCATGAACATCCAACTTTTCAAGAGTACTTCTATTATGAGAAAAAAATTCACCTGTACTAATTCAATAGTAGTGATAAAACTATTTATTCAATTTTCATTTTTAAATGAAGCAGTTTAATTTTCACACTCAGATAATATTTCTTGCCTCTATGTGCACCTTATTTTGACATGGGGGAAGATGAGTGTCTTTGGAAAGGAAACAACCCCATAGGCTTAGCAGAAATAGCATTATTCCTGACACAGATATTGCCTTTTGGGATTCTAAGCAAGACAGTTTCAGACTTTGGGGATGGCTGTCCAGAAACCAGCTCAGTTTCAGATGTGTACCTGATCTGACTTCTTTGCTGTTCTAATTAATGTTAGTTCTCAGTAAGTACTACCATGAGAAAAGACACATATTGCAAATTGATTCTAACTTACTTTTCAAGCATTCTGTTAGTTTTTAGCTTTACTTAAAGTCATTAAATGACACTGAGACATGACTCTCTATTGAGCAAAGGAAGATAAGATGGCAAGTCACGTTGGAAAGAACTGTGAGAGTTTGGGAGGTCCCAGTGGGTGGCCACTTTCATAGTCCCTTGATCAAACAATGGCTCATCTCTTCTGGTGAAGGTCACCAAGAGGGCCCCTCAAACCTGTGTAAGGGTAAAGGAGGACACCAGCTGGCTCAGTGCTGATGACCAGTTGAACTGGGACTGCTTGCATCCAGCTAGCCAGAATATGCTTCATCTTCACCAAAGGATTAGGCACTTTTCTTTGTAGCTAATCCAAATGATCTCAGGCATCAGAAAGTAAGGAGGTGCAGAGCGTATTTTATACCTATGAGGGGGGCTGATATGATGCTCAGCATGACATAATTCACACATGCAAATAAATGCTGTTCCCTAAGGAAGCATGTGGATAAGGCAATGGCAACCCACTCTAGTACTCTTGCCTGGCAAGTCCCATGGACAGAGGAGCCTGGTGGGCTGTACTTCCATGGGGTCGCTAGGAGTCGGACAAGATTGAGTGACTTCACTTTCACTTTTCACTTTCATGCATTGGAGAAGGAAATGGCAACCCACTCCACTGTTCTTGCCTGGAGAACCCCAGGGACGGGGGAGCCTGGTGAGCTGCTGTCTCTGGGGTCTCACAGAGTCGAACATGACTGAAGCGACTTAGCAGCAGCAGCAGCAAGGAAGCATGTATTAAGGTGTACAGAGCAAAGCATATGGTAAGCACTCAATAAATACTTATTGAATGAATGAGAAATTGAGAATGAATGAAAAATTTCCTAAAACTATTTTGGAAATAACTTTTTTTTTTTTTTAATATTGGGAATAAATTTTTAAGATTGCTTCCATAAAGGTAGAAAAAATCTTTCTCTTGTTTTTCTTTTCCTTTTTACTTTACTTTTATTCTAGAATAAAAACTCTATGAGAATTAAAACCTAATATAGTATTGTTGTGTCCTTAAGGAACTTAACACAATGATTATATTCTTTAATTACCTATCATTTGCCAGAAGCTGGGCTGGTGGAAAAGAGTATAAAGATAGAAATACAGATGTTTCCTATATTTTAAAAAATGTTTATTATTTGGCTGTACCAGGTCTTAGTTGCAGCATGTGGGGTCTAGTTCCCTGACCAGAGACCAAACCCAGGTCCCCTGCATTGGGAGCACAGAGTCTTAGCCACTGGGCCACCAAGGAAGTCTCTGGATATTTCCTATCTTAAGATTCAAGACCAACTCACTTAGACAAGCAAAGGGCAGTAGACATCAATGGGTAATAGACATTAATGGATAATTTCACCAAATCAAATTCTGAGTCTTAATTCAGAGATATGAGCCAAACTTTAAGTGTAAGTTTGGCATATGTGTGCGTATGCACACACATACACACATGCACACACTTCTACCATTTAAAATGCCTTCTACTCTTCTCATGCTACATCCCTCATTCCTATCACTAAGCTGTTTGCATAGTAAGTTTCCAGTACATCTTTGCTGATTGGATCACATGATCAAAATGCTCTTTTTGAAAAGTTATTTTGTGTATGATGGATTTAAAATATAGTACTGGTGTCTAGAGACATCTCTCTACAGCTAATGTCTTCACATGCAAAGTAAAGATAGTAACAAAATGGGGGAATCTGAATTATTAGTTGAATAACAATTGCTGCCCTCCCAACTCAGTACCATGGAGCTGTTGTTATAATTGGTTGATAGTTTGGGGAATGGCTTTGTCCTGATCCTTCTACACACCCAACATCCCTGTGAACATTGTGTCAAGATGCTTCTCCCTCCACATAGGCAGAGGGGATTACCTTTTGATAAATCTAAGTTAACCGATTCACATAGAGTTGAAACCAAACCTGCGTGTTCCCTCTTACCTGAGAGCAATCACAAAGTGGTCTGTTCAAAAATGCAGTGGGCAAGACTGAACACAAGGGCTTCTTGTCTTCCTTGCTGGTAGAGATTGCCTCTTGCTGTAGAAATTGAAAATGCCAAAGACCCACTTTCCCCAGCTCTCCTTACAACTGGGGCCTAAGTATGGACCTAATCCTGACCAGTGGGTCCTGAGCAGAAATCTGCTGACAAGCAGAATCTAAGAACAGGAAGGGTAAGGAGACGATTCCCTCACTGGCTTTTGACTCAGGATGGTTCCAGGGTGTGGATGTGATGTATGGAGCAGTGGTCATTGGAAGCCATCTTGAACCAATGAAGTGATAAGATTGACGATGAAGGCCTCTGTGCTGAGAATGGCAGAACACAGAAATGGAAAGAGCTGGATCCTTGAGGATATCATTTTGCCTCCTGATCTCAGGAGGCAAGTTAACTGGTCTCAGGAACATCAAGACACTGTTATTAATGGGTCAATATTTATTAATTGATTATTTATTAACTTGCAACTGAAAATGCTCTAAAATATGGTGACGCATACAAGAGATAGTAGACAGAGCTCTCGAGATGTAGTTTAAAGTGAGAGGTAAAGTGCATGTGACTAGAGCTAAGAAGATAAAAGTTGGAAAGAGTTGAGTATGAGTGGTATATTAGTAGCCTCATAGTGTCATAAGCTAGGGGTGGTTGGTATAACTGCAGTGATTAGAACCAGGCATCTTTAGCCAGAGAATATGTCACAGAGGATGTGATTTTATTTCTCCTCTGTTCTAGGCTTCTAAACTCGGTGACTGCTGTTTAAAAGCTTGTCATTTCCACTTTGGGTGCTTTTCGTTCCCATTATTCTGTTACCAAGGATGGGAAATGGGGAGCAGAGAGAGTTGGCAGGGGACAAGATCCACTGTTAACAAGTTAAAGACTTTCAGATGTTGCTCGAGTGCAGAAAATGTTCCGTTATGTCACAGAATCATTGTATCCTAAGAACCCATTGCTCTCAGACCTTGTTAAGATGATGACTTCCTGCAGGGACACACACAGCCCTGAGGCACTGGCAGCTGGGCCAGGTAGTGACGGGAATTATTTTCTTTAGCAAGGGGCCCCACATACCTCATCCCACCTTTGCCTTAGTGCCTTTTATTCGCCAGGGTATTTGGGGAATGAATGGATCTGCAACTCACCGGAGCCCAAAAGGACTGAGCTCTTGAACCAAGGAAGGATGGATTTTTCCTTCACCCATGCATACTTCTTCTGGTCTTCTAGAGTTGTGTTTTTAATTTGCAGGTCATGAAACCAATTTATGAGGGTGAGATCAGTATTTAGAAAAGACAAACAGAATGCAATAACATCCATTAGAAAAAATAGACAAGAATATAATTGAATAGAGCAGAAAGTATCAGAGAATGCAAAAAGTATTGAAAGTATGTTCAGAGAATCAAAATAAAAGGTTTACTTTAGTTTTAGATGTATTCTCAAAAATACATTTTTAACTTTAACTTTTTTTGTTTCATTACCTCTGATTGAAGGTGGCAAATATTGAAAGAAATATAAAATATATCTTTCAAAATTCACAAAACTGAATAATAAATATATAATAAATTTAAATAAACATTCAAATGATGCTATTCTGTCTGGAGCATTCATTTTTCTGAAGTTATTAGAGCTTGAAATGGCAGTCGGACATTTGAAGCTATCTATATGGCTTTGTGAAAGTTGTTTCAGTTTGAGTTTGTGTGTGTGTTGGTAAAAACATGTATGGGAGTCACTATTCAACTATATTGGGGATTTCTATTCAGTTCCAGCACATGGATCCAATCTAATTTTTCTAATGTCTTATTTAGGGCTTCTCTGATAGCTCAGCTGGTAAAGAATCCACCAGCATTGCAGGAGACTCCTTCAATTCCTGTGCTGGTAAGATCTCCTGGAAAAGGGATAGGCTACCTACTCCAGTATTCTTGGGCTTCCTTGGCAGCTCAGCTGGTAAGGAATCCCCCTGCAATGTGGGAGACCTGGGTTCAATCCTTGGGTTGGGAAGATCTCCTGGAGAAGGAAACAGCTACCCACTCCAGTATTCTGGCCTGGAGAATTCCATGGATTGTATAGTCCATGGGGTCACAAAGAGTAGGACACAACTGAGTGACTTTCACCTGTACTTTCAATGTCATATTTATTTGTGAGTATAGGTATTAATTAGCCTTTGGACCAGAATTTCTAAAGAAGTCAGATAGTGGGTCCAGAGAAAATGAGGCCCAGAGTCCAAATGAAATGCAAAGCTCTGCTTCTTGTTTTGATCCTTTTTTTTTTTCAAAGAAAGTTGGGTTTTTGGCAGAACATCCAGCTGAGGGGTTGTCTGCTGAAGGGAGAATATTGATGTTACCTTCTGAGATGGAAAATGCTAGAACATGTACTGGCCAGCTAGAGGGATAGGCCCAATAACAAATGTGCCAAACAAATGATTCTCTTGTGCTTTTTGATCTGAGAAAGTAATTTGCTTAGCTGGTTAGGATTTTCCCTTACCAGCAAAAGTTCTCATCCATCTTACACTGTTTTTAGGGTTCACTTCCTCAAGGTCCTTCTATCCACTTCTATTCCAATATCACAAGACACACATACACAAACACACATTTACCTGCCCCAAATCTTGGGTTTTATTTTCCCCAGAGTCACATTTGCAAATATGCCAGGGAAAGACCTGAGAGTTATCTGCCAGTATCTCTGAGTGAATGACATTGCTTCCTAAAGCCATATCCTGCTCCACTTGGATGGAAGACAAAATCAAATATATGTGAAGAAATTCTATTCTTTCTGATGAAAATCTCATTCTGTATCTACCCACCTATTATCTATCCATCCATCCATCTGGCTATCTAACCATCTATATACCTACCATCAGCCAAGAATTCAAAAGCGGCCGACGAGCATTGGCTCTGAATCAGGTAGTTTAATAAACCCTGAAGGTATAAAACACACACACACACACATTAATCTCTATCTCCAGGAGCTTTCTGTTTCATAGCTGAAATAGAGAAACATCCCACTGTGGCAATGATATGATAGAGCTATATTCAGTCAGTGTAAAACACGAAGGATGGCCATCCAATCCTAAGAGGAAGGCAGAGTATGAAAAAGCTTCCAAGATTTCAGCTAATGAGTACAAGATATCCCAAAACTGGAGAGTAATGGAATAGTAATGGGAGGGGCAGGGATTAGTGTGGAAATATGGAGAAGATTCTCCAAGCTTAAAATAATAGCATGTGTAGGTACAGAGGCATTAGGGAACATGGCCGGCTTTGGGAAAACAGCAAGGAACCCCAGGGTTGGAGTGGATCAGGGTTCCTTGCTGTTTTCCCAAAGCAGGCCATGTTCCCTAATGGATGGTGCCGAGTTGTGAAAGTCTTGCAGTTGCGGTAAGAAGAATAAAAAATCTGTCCTCACTTCCTCTTACTAAGGTGAAGTTGGACATGCTGGGGACCATTTTGAAGGGAATTCACTCATAGGGACATTTATAGCTGGTGAGATGACTCTTGTAACTTAGGTCAAGCTCATGTTTCAAATTGGGTTTATTGTTTCATCAAGCGAAGGGGATGGGGGTGGGAGGAGTCAAGCCTTTGCACTCAAGGTCCAAGAAGTAAAACAGTAAACAAGGAGGCAGGCGGACTTGGAGTCATAACATAAGAATAGCCTTAGATTCATAACAGGAAGAATAGCCTTCCTTCATAACAGACACGCAGTTTATGTTCTCCTTGGTGAGATGAGCTTGCCCCCTGGGAAAGCCATGAGGACCTCAACTGTAGCTCCCTCTAGTGTAAATACCAAAGATGAGTCAGAAACCACTGTTATCTATACCATGGGACCGCAGACAACCCTGCCTTCCCTGGAATAGCAGAGAAAGCACAATAGAGAGCTTCTACTCACAATGGACAGAGATTCCTTGACTGCAAAGTATACATTCAAATAAGAGCTTGAGGGTCGAAATGTCTTCACCCTGTGGGGAGAATTAAGCTTCCTTCAGGCTGGGCCTTCAACTTATAAAAGTTGGAAAGAGAAGGAGTTGGAGTCGAGGGCAGTCGAAGAGTTGGCAGGAAAGAAGAGCCTATTGAGGGTTGAACTCTCTATGGCCGTGTCATCCTTGTTCTATTGCGTGGCACACGTGGATGGTCTGGTAAGATGATATTACAGTCTCTTTTTTGTAACCTTTATTAATCACAGGAGAATTCCATGGCCCTTTAATAAAAGAACTTAATTTTCTTCCATGAGCTAGGAAAGACCAAGGCATTAAAAAAATGTTAAAAGAGTTAATAAGATATCCTGATTAGATTTTTTAACAAGAAAAAGAAAAAAAAACCAGTTTATTATCACATGTATCATGAATACACACAGGAGAAACACAGTGGTGAGTAACCCAAATGGGTGGTTAGTACTTGGTATTATATAGCAGATTAACAGAGAAGAATAAATTTGTAGAGAAGTGATAAGACAAAGGAAAAACATTTTGGGCTTCTGAAAGAATGCAAATAAATATATGGGGGAAACTAATAAAGTTTGTGCAGGTCCATTTTTGGCATCAACTTTCCATCTTGTTCATGACCATAAACTTCCTTGGGAGAGGGGTCTTAAGTGTGTACTCATTTCTCAAATGTTTCTCTCTTTTGTTAGATAAGGGAAGCTCCATGAAGGCTCCTTTCTATTGATTCTCAAATGCCTGCAGCTCATAATAATCCTTATGCCAAGGTGGTATATTCTGATCCTCCACAAGTTCTAATGCCCTTTGTAGCTAAGAGAACAGTGCTTACTTTGTTGTTGTTATTGAGTCCCTAGGTCATATCTGACTCTGCAACTCCCTGGACTGTAGCATGCCAGGCTCTCCTGTCCTTCACTCTCTCCTAGAGTTTGCTCAAATTCATGTCCATTGAGTCTGTGATGCTATTTAACCATCTCATGTTCTGTCGTCCCCTTCTCCTCCTGCCTTCAATCTTTCCCAGCATCAGGGTCTTTCCCAATGAGTCAGCTCTTCGAATCAGGTGGCCACAGTATTGGAACTTCAGCTTCAGCATCAGTCTTTCCAATGAATAGTCAGGAAATTTCCTGATTTCCTTTAGGATTGACTGGTTTGATCTCCTTGCAGTCCAAGGGACTCTTCAAACACCACACTCCCCAGAACCACAGTTTGAAAGCATCAGTTCTTTGTGCTCAGCATTCTTTGTGGTCCAACTCGCAAATGCGTATGTGACTCCCGGAAAAAACCATAGCTTCGACTATACAGATCTTTGTGGGAAAAGTGATATCTCTGCTTCTTTAATATGCTGTCTAGGTTTGTTATAGCTTTCCTTCCAAGGAGCACTTATGGAGGAATTGCAAATGGGACAATGATTTTGGTCCAAAAGGGAAGAGTCTCTGGGGAGTTCTGAGCAAGAGAGAGGTGATTAAAACTGTGCTTCAAGAGTATTTTTCTGGTAGAAAAGGGTCATAAATGGTTAAAGACCTCGGACCCAGACACAGAAGGCTAAGAAATAAAAAAGTACTTCCTCATATTGTGCTAATCAAACCATGGCTATTTAATCAATATTCAGTGACAATAATAAATAATTGATTTGACCAATAAATTAGTGACCTGATGAGGTTGTTTCTTCCTTTTACCTTCTCTTTCTGGCATATGTTGTCTTCTTGAAAGAAAAAAGGCAAATTTCATTCTTCCCAGTGTCATATTGTTGCAGAGCATTAAATTAAAAGAGCCTGGGTTGATTAAAATTTTTTTCAGTTCATTTGTTCTTGCTATAGAATGATTTCTGAGCACCTGTTTGACACCAGAAATCTTAAATCTCTTATGCCTTTGGAAGCTGACTTTTTAATAGACCACTTAACAGGCTTTCTAAAAATGATTGTAATTTAGATCATAGGTACTGAAATGAACAACTGACCAGCACAGTTCTTTTGGAAGATAGTCTAGTGATGAGTGTCCCATATCACAATGAAAATAATATGTGGGCCTCTGGAGCCTGTTGACTCATTCTTAAAACTCTAATTCTTAAGCCACCCAGCACGTGGGTTATGAGTCAGACTCAGGCTAGTGGGGATAAGAGGGCCCTTTTAGGGGACCGGGCATGGATGGCGCATTTGCCCCGACATTCCATGTATATTTCGTAAGAGACATTGATATATATTTGGTTCATGGCTTGGTCTTCCAGGACAATGCTCTCAGCAGGGAATTGGGGACTACTTGGGGGTATGGAGTCTTGACTTCCAAGTAGATTGTTAATAATTCACCCTGATTCTTGATTCACCTATTATTGAAATGAAGACATTTCTCTTTCTATTATAGTGATAGAGTTTTTCTTTTTTTTTTTTTCAGCAACAGTGTGGGGTAGACATGGGTTTGCTCCCCAAATAGTTTTCTCCTTCTGAATTAATCAGTAGATGGAAATCATTTGAGAAGCTTGGATGTAGAAGAAGAGTGGCCAATCCAACAGAGAGGAAGAGTCAGAATTTGCCATTATCTTTGACAAAGTGCCTCAGTAATTTTGAAATTTAATATATTTTTCAAATTGCTTAGGCACAGACCCCTAAATGTGCATCAGAATCCCCCGAGAGGCTCCTAAACCATGTATTCTTGTAAACAGCTATGGCCCAAAAAGGTCTGTACTGAACTCAATATTTTGTGTTTTTAAAAGTTCCCTAGGGGTTGTCCTTAAGACCAAGTTTTAGGATCATTAGCTTTATACTGGAATGTCATTTTAGGGGTTTTCAATTAGATTGCTTTTAATCATAATGTCAACTGCTAGTTCTAGTAATTGCTTCTTTTCTCATGTGCCCTAAGGACTTCATGTGAATTGAATGTCAGGAAACCCCTGGGTCTGTGAACAGGAGTGACCGCCCTTGCTTAAGCAGAAAGGCTTTCTGAGCCGTGCTCTTTTACTGTCCTGCTGTGCCATACTCTGGACTCATCTGCCTGGTGATTAGTAACACAGGACTCGGGGAGTGCCTTGCTGGCCAGCACCTCAGCTCCTGCTGCTGCTGCTAAGTTGCTTCAGTCGTGTCCAACTCTGTGCGACCCTATAGACGGCAGCCCACCAGGCTCCCCCGTCCCTGGGATTCTCCAGGCAAGAACACTGGAGTGGGTTGCCATTTCCTTCTCCAATGCATGAAAGTGAAAAGGGACAGGTGAAACAGCTCAGTCGTGTCCAACTCTTAGCCAACCCATGGACTGCAGCCTACCAGGCTCCTCTGTCCATGGGATTTTCCAGGCAAGAGTACTGGAGTGGGGTACCATTGCCTTCTCCAACCTCAGCTCCTACTAGACTTCTTTTCCCTCTACCATCTCCTCAATCCTTCTTCTATCTCACCTTCTCTTTTCATGTCTTCAGCTGTTCATGAGTGACTCTGAAACTCCAACTTTCCTCAAGCAGAGAAGGAAAGAAAGAGGGCTAAACACTTTCTTTCCTCCTCCTTCACTTCCTCTTCCAACTTCTGATCTGGAAGACCTCTTAACCTTTCTCACAAAAGGTGCTCAATTGAGTTATTTTTTCTGAAGAAAGAGTGATTTGTGCCTGATTTATGTACCAGGCTACTCTTACATGCTAACCAAGGCAGTGCATTCTTGTTTTAAATGTCAAGTCTTTTTCTCCCTGTACCATTGGGTATTGATACCCTTGAGTTGGCTCTAGATTGCAAGTTCTTACAGTATGGATTCATAACATCATTTTAATTCTCTGAAATTATCCATGATTCTTTCTGAGAAGAAAGATAGTAAGCACTTAATTGCTTTTTTTGAAATAAGAAAATTGAAAATAAGTCAGAAAAAAAAGTTATGGTCTTTGTGAAATAAAGCTTGAGTGACTCTACTGAAGAGCCATGACCACATCTCCTACCTGGGTGGGAGGGTGCCCACCTCTGTGTGTTCCAGAATATCGTTAGCATGAAACACAGTCAAGATTATCTCTGAATAGGTTGGTCTCTCAAATACTTCACAGGAAAGGAAAAAATAAAAATATTAAGTGCAATAGTAACTACTCAGCAAATAACCCACCTAAAAACTCCAATTATTTGATTCTGATGACCCATCACCTTGAATGCCAATTACCTAGTTATTTTCACAAGTAAATCACTTTAATTTTTTGTCTGGCCATCTGATTTGCTCTGTGAGAATGGGAAAATGTAAGTTTGGATATGGGGATAAAAAATTTTAGAAAAATGGCTTCCCACATCTCAGAGAAGACTGTCAAACAGAGTCACTGAGCACATCATGATTAGAGTAATCTGAGATAATTATCTTCCCAGAGAGATAAAGAAGCATAGTTCTGAGTTTTGCAGAAAAAATTATGCAAATATGTAAGAAAAATTTGAAAAAGTAACAACTTTGATTCTAATCCAACCATGAGATAAAAGAGGAAGTAAAAATTATTATACTAATTTGAATAAGATGTTTAATTAATTGCTGCAAAAATTGTGAGTATATAAATATTGATACATAATAGAACTATAGGAAGAGAAAGTGCTACTTTATGTGTAGAGTAAGGAGAAATTTTTTTTTTTCCACTCATAGACTCTTAGACTCGGAGAAGGCAATGGCACCCCACTCCAGTACTCTTGCCTGGAAAATCCCATGGACGGAGGAGCCTGGTGGGCTGCAGTCCATGGGATCGCTAAGAGTCCGACACGACTGAGTGACTTCACTTTCACTTTTCACTTTCATGCATTGGAGAAGGAAATGGCAACCCACTCCAGTGTTCTTGCCTGGAGAGTCCCAGGGACGGGGGAGCCTGGTGGGCTGCCATCTATCGGGTTGCACAGAGTCGGACACGACTGAAGCGACTTAGCAGCAGCATCAGTAGCAGCAGACTCTTAGACAATCTCTAAACACAGACTTGGGAGAAGCTACAGTTGTGGAAGGTATATTTGGGAGCTGGAAGGGAGCAAGGGGCCTGGTTCCAATGGAAGGCTCTGGAACATCTTTGTTTGCTGTGTGACTAGGAATAACATGCTTTGCCTCTCTGGGCTTCAGTTTTTCCAAGTGTGAGATAAATGAAAAAGCTTCCAAATTTTCTTCCCATTTCATATTATGATGTTATGATTCTAAATATGAAATTCACAAGACTAGTTTTGAAAATCCTGACCTCCTGTATTTCACTGGCTTCACTGCTAAGCCCTTTCTGGGTTTGTTTGCTATTTCACTAAGCCAGAGATTCTATGACTTGGTGAACCTCAGAATCCCTGAAGAGCTTTAAAAACACAGGTTGCTGACTCCTACTCCCATGGTTTCCCTTTCATTTGTGGGGCCCACTAATCTATCTTTCCAGTGAGCTCCCAGATGATGCTGATGCTGCTGGCCCCAGGGCTGCACTTTAAGAAACATTACACTAAACAGTAAGAGCCCAGCCTCTACCTGCAGAGAACAGAGATCAAAGATCCCTGGTCAACCTAACTCCTCACTGCTTGGGGGTATAGGTCCAGGTTTAGTTTTCTAACCTATTTCTTGTACACATTTTTGTGAAAAATTAAGATAGGAAAGTCAAAGAGATAAAATCAAGGCCATTTCTTCCCTGGGTTCCCAGTACCTTGGCTGTGTCCAAGTGGGCAGAGAGCAGGGTGAACTCACAGTTGAGTGAAACAGGCTGCAGAGGGTGAATTGGGCTAGAGGGGTGGGACAGAGGGAGCCTCAGGAGGGAAGGGATATATGTGTACATGTAGCTGATTCATGTTGTTGTGAGTAGAAACCAACACAACATTGTGAAGCAATCATCCTCCAATTAAAATAATACTTTCTCTAGGCACCAGCTTCCTAATCTACAAACCTGGTCTAATGCTGTCTATCACAGAAGACCACTGACAAGCTTACATTAGAAAATGCCCCTAAAATGCTTAGAATCATGGCAGGCAGGTAGTGAAGTGGTTAATGAGGGGCAGATATTGTGATTAATTCATGGAGCACTGTAAAAACATCACCCTTGTAAAAAGACAGGGGCACTGTGTGCCCGGGGCAATGTGTCCCAGACAAGGCCTGAAATCTGATGCCAAAAGGTACACTGGGCAAGTCCTGACTTCACTGGAAACTGTCCCCCGTGCTAGCAGCACAGGATGTCCACACACAACCAGATGGCAAATTCTTCCAGATACAGTTCACCAGATTTAATATTGGTGGCCTGTTGGGGGCCAGAGTGAGGCACTCCGCCCATGGCAAAGGTCATGAGGAAGAAGGCTCGACATACGCAAAGGCGGGATCGAGCCTCAGGAGTCCCCCTGGAAATCCTCGAGCATCTACCCCCATAACCAGAGCCTGCCTACTTTACTACTTTGTGCTCTCACCTACACCTCTGACTTTATGGGGGGCTGTCCCCCACCACCTCTTTCGGAGAAGGAGTTAACTTAGAGCTCCAGTTAATGATAATTCCTGGGCGTGACAGGAGTGTTTCAACCTACAAACTCCTCTGAAGGTTCTCTAGCCTGCCTGACAGGCTTGTCAGGCCACATGTGATTGCTCACAGCCTCCCAACCGTGAGAGGCCCGAGATGCTTTAAACCTTCTAAAAATAGGTTCCTTAGAAAAGTTAGAAAACCATTAGTATAAGTATAATGGGTTGATTAGAAATTGTATTGGTGAAGGGTTTTTCATTTGTTGAGCCAATGTTTGTTGCTACGTCTCCATATCCCCTGCCCTTACACACATTAATGAATATATAGAAGAAATAAGTATTAACCCTTGATAGTAATCATGTTAGACCTTAGGCTAAGTAAATTCTTTCCTTAACTAAAACCCACTACACCCTCACCCTATAGGAATGTAACTTTATTTGGGTGGCGTCTGTTTTAAGAATAATCACCTCTGGAGAAATAAGTGTCCTGGTTGACTGACCACTGTCACAAGGAGAGGGTCATAAATTGTCAGCAGACCCCCTGGCCAGAAGATGATGTAACACCCCTAAGACCTCTGTATACATTTGTATGAAGCACCTGACTTTGATAAAAGTCAGGACTGCTGACCCCGCGTAACTTTTGCATAACATCTCAGTGTATAAAAGCAGACCATGGAAAATAAAGAATTGGGATCAGTTTCTCGAAATACTCGTCTTCCCATGTCACTCTCTCTCTCACTCTGGCTGAGTCTCCATCTGGAGCGCAGAACCCGCCATGCTTACTAATTATGCCTGGGCTCCTAAGATCCGATCGGGGAGGCCTCAGTGTCTCCTCTCCTTCGGGAGAACGGAAGGACGCCTGCGGCCTACGTAAGTGGTGCAAACTTCTTGTCTTGAAGTTTTATTGGTCTCCCGCATAAACCAAGCTACTCAGCCTCTTTTCTCCACTGAATTTTGCTACTGAGCTATCCTCATTCTATTACTCTTTACACCTCTAATTAATATCTAATTGAAGCTATTGTATCCTGATCCTCGCCGATGCCGTCCCTGCTTCGAATACCCTGGATCAGCCGGGGCTGGACCCCGGCAGTGGCCCATGTTCTCCAATTTTGTTCAGATTGAGGCTAAATATGTTCATCCATCCTGGACTCTAATTCCCAAGTGGAGTTTAGAAAAGAAAGAAATGGTGTCTCTTTGATTGTGGATTTAAGATGAGTCATTCCCCTTTTCGGTTGGGTTTCCATCTGAGAATAGGCAGTGGTTAGGGAACAGTTTGATCCTCTTATATTTCAGCATGTTCACGTCACTTATTTTACATAACAAGTAAACCCTCTTTATCAGTTCAATTCAGTCGCTCAGTCATGTCGGACTCTTTGTGACCCCATGAATCACAGCATGCCAGGCCTCCCTGTCCATCACCAACTCTTCGCATGAGGTGGCCAAAGTACTGGAGTTTCAGCTTTAGCATCAGTCCTTCTAATGAACATCCAGGACTGATCTCCTTTAGGATGGACTGGTTGGATCTCCTTGCAGTCCAAGGGACTTTCAAGAGTCTTCTCCAACACCACTTCAAAAGTATCAATTCTTCAGCAGTCCAACTCTCACATCCATACATGACCACTGGAAAAACCATAGCCTTGACCAGATGGACCTTTGTTGGCAAAGTAATATCTCTGCTTTTTAATATGTTATCTAGGTTGGTCATAACTTTCCTTCTAAGGAGTAAGTGTCTTTTAATTTCATGGCTGCAATCACCATCTGCAGTGATTTTGGAGCCCCAAAAAACAAAGTTTGCCACTGTTTCCACTGTTTTCCCAACTATTTGCCATGAAGTGATGGGACCAGATGCCATGATCTTAGTTTTCTGAATATTGAGCTTTAAGCCAACTTTTTCACTCTCCTCTTTCACTTCATCAAGAGGCTGTTTAGTTCTTCTTTGCTTTCTGCCATAGGGGTGGTGTCATTTGCATATGTGAGGTTATTGATATTTCTCCTGGAAATCTTGATTCTAGCTTGTGGTTCTTCCATCCCAGTGTTTCTCATGATGTACTCTGCATATAAGTTAAATAAGCAGGGTGACAATATACAGCCTTGACATACTCCTTTTCCTGTTTGGAACCAGTCTGTTGTTCCATGTCCAGTTCTAACTGTTGCTTCCTGACCTGCATACAGGTTTCTCAAGAGGCAGGTCAGGTGGTCTGGTATTCCCATCTCTTTCAAAATTTTCCACAGTTTATTGTGATCCACACAATCAAAGGCTTTGGCATAGTCAATAAAGCAGAAATAGATGTGTTTTTGGAATTCTCTTGCTTTTTTGATGATCCAACAGATGTTGGCAATTTGATCTCTGGTTCCTCTGCCTTTTCTAAAACCAGCTTGAACATCTGGAAGTTCACAGTTCATGTATTGCTGAAGCCTGGCTTGGAGAATTTTGAGCATTACTTTACTAGCATGTGAGATGAGTGCAATTGTGCAGTAGTTTGAGCATTCTTTGGCATTGCTTTTCTTTGGGATTGGAATGAAAACTGACCTTTTCCAGTCCTGTGGCCACTGCTGAGTTTTCCAAATTTGCTGGCATATTGAGTGCAACACTTTCAAAGCATTATCTTTCAGGATTTGAAATAGCTCCCCTGGAATTCCATCACCTCCACTAGCTTTGTTCATAGTGATGCTTCCTAAGGCCCACTTGACTTCACATTCCAGGATGTCTGGCTCTAGGCGAGTGATCACATCATCGTGATTATCTGGGTCATGAAGATCTTTTTTGTACAGTTCTGTGTATTCTTGCCACCTCTTCTTAGTATCTTCTGCTTCTTTTAGGTCCATACCATTTCTGTCCTTTATCGAGCCCATCTTTGCAAGAAATGTTCCCTTGGTATCTCTGATTTTCCTGAAGAGATCTCTAGTCTTTCCCATTCTGTTGTTTTCCTCTATTTCTTTGCATTGATCCCTGAGGAAGGCTTTCTTATCTCTCCTTGCTATTCTTTGGAACTCTGCATTCAGATGCTTATATCTTTCCTTTTCTCCTTTGCCTTTCACCTCTCTTCTTTTCACAGCTATTTGTAAGGCCTCCTCAGACAGCCATTTTGCTTTTTTGCATTTCTTTTCCATGGGGATGGTCTTGATCCCTGTCTCCTGTACATTGTCATGAACCTCCGTCCATAGTTCATCAGGCACTCTGTCTATCAGATCTAGTCCCTTAAATCTATTTCTCACTTCCACTGTATAATCATAAGGGATTTGATTTAAGTCATACCTGAATGGTCTAGTGGTTTTCCCCACCTTCTTCAATTTGAGTCTGAATTTGGCAATAAGGCGTTCATGATCTGAGCCACAGTCAGCTCCCAGTCTTGTTTTTGTTGACTGTATAGAGCTTCTCCATCTTTGGCTGCAAAGAAAAAACAAAAACAAAAACACCCAAGTCTTCCCTGTGTGTATATTTCCCACACAGTGGTGTTCAGAGCAATAATTAATGATGTTCATTAGGAACTCACTAATATCTACCTCTGAGATGGGAGCTTTGGGACACAGATAAGACATGCAGGAGGTAAATTTTGTTCTCTCTCCTAAGACCTGGTATTATCTTTGTTGGGAAGTTAAGGTGAACGTGTAAATTAATTATCAAACATTGAATTATTAAATTTCATTTTTTAAAACCTCGGTTTAGAATGCTCTTCTTGCTCTTTGAAGTCATTCAAGTCCTATACTTTTATTTTATTATTTTTTTGACTGCACCATACAGCTTGTGGAATTTTCTCTGACTAGGGATTGAACTCAGGCCACTGCTATGAAAGGGCTTCCCTGGTAGCTCAGATGGTAAAGAATCCACCTGCAATCCAGGAGATGTGGGTTTGAATCCTGGATCAGGAAAATCCCCTGAAGGAGGACATGGCAACCCACTCCATTATTCTTGCCTGGGGAATTCCATGGACAGAGGAACGTGGTGGGTGACAGTCCATAGGGTCACAAAGAGTTGGACACGACTTGGTGGCTAACACACTTAACACTTCTTAGCTCACTGAAAACTCAGAATCCTAACCACTAGGCAACCAGGGAAGTCCCCTATACATATTTTAAATTCCATGTTATGAAAAGCCTTTTCCAAGAGAGCTTGGGAGTGGAAGGGAGGAGACCAGGAACTGGTCCCTAAGGATCTACTCCAAGGACTCCCTTACTGTCACTCATCCAATGTGGGTAAACTTATTTGGGGGTCTTGGATAACCCCCTTGGGTCAGTGGTCCAGGCCATTCTCATAACTTACAGATTTTTAAATCTAAGTTTGAAGCAGACAGGCAAATGCTAAGTAAGTCTTCAGGGTGGAGAGTGCAGGTCCCTGGGGGATTAACATGCTGCTGCCCAAGTCTAGCATGAGCTGCAGATTGCAGATTCCAGAGATCACTATTCTAGGGGAGCCAGGAGCGGAGTCAGCGGGGGTGGGGCTTCTCCTCCCCCCATTGACTTGGGGAGGCAGCCCATTAAAGGCAAGTGTCTTAGTTTTCAAACCATCTGAAACATAAATTTTATCTTGAATAAGAGGATCACAGACACTTAAGTAATAAAGCTGTAAACAGATATAAAAATATATGTGTGTTTATATGCATATGTTAGGCAAATGAGTAATCATGGAAAACTATTGCCTTTGGGGATGTCTCTCTGCATGATTGGAAGGTGCTCATCATAATATGTAAAAAGGTTCTTATTGATGTCTAAGACCAATGTCATGCATGTGTGCTAAGTCACTTCAGTTGTGTCTGTCTCCTTGCGACCTATGGGCCGTAGTCCCCAGGCTTCTCTGTCCATGAGATTCTCCAGGCAAGAATACTGGAGTGGGTCGCCATGCCCTTCTCCTTTCCTGCCTTGGCAGGTGGGTTCTCTGCCACTAGTGCCACCTGAGAAGCCCCAAGAGACTAAAGGTCATGAAGACTCAAATAAAACAGTTCTTTCTTATTTTTGATGCTCCTTATCTGATTCATAATAAAATAAAAATTTCCCCAATTGCTTTTCCCTTAAAAACATAATATATAAAATAAATAAAAACAGAGCAGAAAAGTTGGAACAGAAATTCTCAGAAAATTTCTGAACCTGCTCACAGCCTAAAGTGTGCAAACTGATGATATTGGAGGGCCTTCCAGTGTCTCCACAATACACTCTTATGTGGAGACTTGATCACCAGAAAAAGGGTTTGAGTCAAGTAACAGTTACTGAAGATTTGTGGTGTGTCTGGACCATGCTAGGTATTTTCATCTGTAACCTCGTTTGTGGTTACCAAGGCGGCACTGTGACAGTGAAAATGTTAGTCGCTCAGTTGTGTCTGACTCTTTGCGACCCCATGGACCGCAGCTCGCCAGGCTCCTCTGTCTGTGGGGTTTTCCAGGCAAGAATACTGGAATGAGTTGCCGTTTCCTTCTCCAGGGGATCTTCCCCACCCAGGGATCGTACCCCCATCTCCTCCCTCTCCTGCATTGACTGTGTAAAATACTCAGCATCACGCAGGGCAAGCAGTCACCTGGGGGCGACCCAGTACTTGTGCAAAGGGGGGATGTTGCAGATGGGCCCCGGCTACCTCTACTGGCTGAGTCCAGAGGGCTGTTCACTACCTAAGTGGTCGTGGTGGGACACTGAGCAGTTTTTCAGCTGCAGAATTTCTACTGATAAAGAAATGTGTTCCTGTGACATATTTGTGGTGAAATTTCACTCCTCGGAGTGGAAATGGAGTAAAAGGCAGAAGAATGCCTCCCTCGACACATCAGGGAGGGAGATCCGGGGAGTTGATGTCTAGCCAAGGAAGATAATGACCCAGGTTTTCTGGGAGGTGTGGGTCAGCTGAAAGGAATCTGAGGATAATGTGAGGAGGATGTCTGACACATGATGGAGAATGGGCCTGGCCAGGCACTCCGTTGAGCCTCTTTCTCCACCTAGGTCCTCTCACTGTCCTGGATGGAGGGCAAGACCAAGGCAAGAATCAGAACCCTCCCCTCTTGTCCATGGAGCCAGAGGTCCCAGCACTCCAGGGGAGCAGGGGTTTGCAGTTTCCGGGCTCAGGCTGTGGTCTGGTATACATTTCCTGAACCGTCCCTTCTGCCTCCTGCCCCCAGGCCTCTGGAGATGAAAGAGGCTCCATCCCAAGCAGGGCCAGGGACCAAATGTGAAGTCTATTTTATAAAGCTGAATTCTTGCCCTGTGAGGTAATGGGATTCATCATGCAGAGTTGGTGACGGCTGTGGCTTGGAGGACAGCCGCGTTATGGGGGTCACAGCCACAGCACAGATGCCACGACATTTACCAACCAGGCTCCCACTGCAGCTCCAGCCACCACCCACCCATTCTCCTGGTCCAATGGGAAAGATTTTGAAGAGGGAGAAGAGTCACTGAAAGGAGCGAATTTTTAATATTTAGCTTTTTCCATAGGAAAAAGAAGATGGATTTTTAAGAGCTGGTTGCCTACAATGTATAGGGTAGTGACTATAAAAATAATGAAGATCCCTTGTATCATAATATGTGAAACATCTTCCCTGAGTTACTCTGTGTGCGTGCCAAGTTGCTTCAGTTCCAACTCTTTGCAACCCCATGGAGTGAGGCACGCCAGTCTCTTCCGTCCATGAGGTTTTCCAGGCAAGAATACTGGAGTGGGTTTGCCGTTTCTTCCTCCAAGGGATCTTCCTGATCCAGGGAGTGAACTTGCGTCTCTTACTTCTGCTGCATTGCAGGCAGATTCTTTACTGCTGAGCCATCAGGGATGCCAAATCAATCATCATCAATATACATGAGTTCTTTATATATATAGGGTATTAACTACTTATTGGACATACCATTTCTACCTCCTGGGAAAGAGCTGACCACTCAATCAGGTCAACATGTGGATAAATTTTGCCCTTTACACAAACAGACTCAGAAGAATGAATGGAATTTCTGGCACCTGGGCACTGAGATAGTCATTCCTGCAGGTATTTACTGACGGTCTGCTGTGTCCCTATACTGGGCTGCTGCTGCTGCTGCTGCTAAGTCGCTTCAGTCATGTCCGACTCTGTGCGACCCCATAGATGGCAGCCCACCAGGCTCCCCCGTCCCTGGGATTCTCCAGGCAAGAACACTGGAGTGGGTTGCCATTTCCTTCTCCAGTGCATGAAAGTGAAAAGTGAAAGTGAAGTCGCTCAGTCGTGTCTGACTCCCAGCAACCCCATGAACTGCAGCCTACCAGGCTCCTCCATCTATGGGATTTTCCAGGCAAGAGTACTGGAGTGGGGTGCCATCGCCTTCTCTGCTGTACTGGGCTATAGTAATTCAAATACAAGGAAGACAGACAGGTTCCCTCTCCTCCTGGAGCCAGCGGAGAGGGGTTTAGGGGAGAACTTGTGGGCTTCTGCTTTCTTAGGGAGATAGAAAGGACCTAGCTACATCCCTTGGAATGGGTTCAATTATTCATAGACGTGTGTTTATTTTTCTTAAGCAACTTCAAAACTCAAAAGAAAGTGAAAAAATATTCCCATCTGGTTTCTTTCTTTCAAATAGGAAATTGCATGAAGAGTTATAATCAGGGTAAGAAACATGTGGACTTAGGAATACTGTGCCATTGTGCTCTCCTGACACCAGATGCTACATGACTGACTCTATTAAAGGCACCCAGGATTTTTTTTTTCCTTGAAACAAATTTCCCCTGAATGACAACATGATGTTCTTTTGTTCTAAGTAAAAATGAAGATAGCAGAATACTGAGAAAGTTACTAGAGACATGAAGGCAGAGAGGAGAATAGCAGGTTAGTAGTTGACTAAGTATGGTTTTCAAGTGAGACAGAACCACCAAAGAGTCATGTCTCTGTCACTTCTGTGGGGTCTTTGGCAAACTACCTAACTTTCTGAGCATCATTTGCCTTGTCATTAAATGAGGCAACGATTTGTATGTTGCAAAATTTTTGGAGATACTTTTTATATAAGTGCCAGAATGTGACACACATTTAATGTTGAAATGAGCTCTTTCAGGATTTGATTTGACCCCATTGCTTCCTGTTCATACCTCTACTTTGACTTCAGAGAGTAGTGCTTCATATTCTCTTCCCTAAGAAACCTGGAATTGATGATCACCCCTCTGGTGTTAAATTATTCTGGACAAATGCTTCAGTCTTAAAAGTTCTCCCTGAAGTAGGGTTGCCAGATAAAATAAAGGACACTCAGTTCTGCCTAATGGAACTGACTTACACTAAAAAGTTATCTGTTGTGTATCTGACACTCAAATTTAACTAAGCATCCTATATTTTTACTTGCTGAATTGATCAATGCTACCCCCAAGGTATTAGTTGTCTAACCTCCCACTTTAAAAGAGTTCATGGCTCATGGCTTCTCCTTCTGGGGACTTCTGATGCCAACACAGCACTCCCTGAATGCCTGCATATTCCCAGGTCTCCTTTCAGACATCTCTGTGGTGGATCAAAGTATCTCTGTTGGCTTTGTAGATTCTTTTGCATCTCTACAATCCATTTTCTATCTCTTTGATCTTTTCAAAGTTCTCAAACATATCTCTGATTCATTGAAGACATATGATGGGATTTGGCTATTTAAAAGGTGGGTAAATCCCTAGTCTGGAGATCTTGATTTTGGAGTGGTTTGTTTGGGGTGGGAGAGAAGAAGCAGACAGTTCTTATTTGATAGCCTCCAGATTGCTCAAATGTACCCATGCTTTCTCAGGTTTACAGTTGTTCCGTCAGTTCTGTCCTTGCTCAGTTAAGTTCAACATTATCGAGTGTAATTACAGGGAGGTACTTTGGTGACAGAGAACCTGAGGAGACAAAGATGAATAAGATGCTTCCCTGATCTCTAGAATCTCACCGATGGGTAAAGGAGACAGACAAGCAAACAACGGATGACGAAGCTGTGTGATGCAGGCTCTGGCTAAAGAAGGCCATGGATGCTGTAAGAGCACAGAGTTGGGCACCTGGAATGAAAGGGAGGGTCTAGAGGAACAGACTCTCTGTTGATGAATTGATGAGCTCTCAGGTAAAGAAAGATGTTAAGGCACTCTGGAAAGATGAAACTGCTTGGGCTGTTGGGCAGATGAACAAAGGCTTGGGCTGTGTGAATAGCCATGTGTGATGCAGAAGAACTTTGTTTTTTGCTACTGAGATTTTTGAATAGCTGCTACTGAGTCAGAGTCCTAACAAATCTTCTTGTTATTATTATTATTTTTAAGAACATTTTTATTTTTAATTGAAAGATAATTGCCTTACAATATTGCGTTGGTTTCTGCCATACATCAACATAAGCCCACCAGTATACCTATGACTGATTTATGTTACTATTATTTTTTTACTTTTTATTTCTAGCTTTAAAAAGAGAGACAAAAAGAAGAAAAAGGAAAACTATTTGAAATCATACATCCTTGTATCCTTCATGTTTAGCACATAGTTATCACACACCATAAATTCTTAAAGATCAAAAATGAGGAATGTATACTCAGGGAAAGCCCCATCATAAGAAAACGTAGGGAGCATCATGATAGATACCAGTTTCTCAGAGTTTACTTGAGTCACCACCTTGACACGTCATAGCATCCTGATGACCAACCTCAGCCCTCATCACTTTCTGGAACTCTGACTTCTGGGGAGATAGTTGTGTTGGACTGTCCCTTAATATCTATAATATTTATATCTGCCCCAGGCTGGCACCTCTTTCTCAAACATTTGAAAGAGGTGAAATTTCCTCCAACCAACACTGAGTTAATCCCCTAATATTCAGCATGGAGCTTCACAGAGGTACATACAGCATCATTTATTCCTTAAGTACACATGGAGGTCTAATGATATGCAGCTGACTATGCTGATTATTTTTGGGGGGCTCCAAAATCACTGCAGATGGTGACTGCAGCCATAAAATTAAAAGATGCTTACTCCTTGGAAGAAAAGTTATGACCAACCTAGATAGCATATTCAAAAGCAGAGACATTACTTTGCCAACAAAGGTCTGTCTAGTCAAGGCTATGGTTTTTCCAGTGGTCATATATGGATGTGAGAGTTGGACTGTGAAGAAAGCTGAACGCCAAAGAATTGATGCTTTTGAAGTGTGGTGTTGGAGGAGACTCTTGAGAGTCCCTTGGACTGCAAGGAGATCCAACCAGTCCATTCTAAAGGAGATCAGCCCTGGGTGTTCTTTGGAAGGAATGATGCTAAAGCTGAAACTCCAGTACTTTGGCCACCTCATGCGAAGAGTTGAGTCATTGGAAAAGACTCTGATGCTGGGAGGGATTTGGGGCAGGAGGAAAAGGGGATGACAGAGGATGAGATGGCTGGATGGCATCACCGACTGGATGGACGTGAGTCTGAGTGAACTCTGGGAGATGGTGATGGACAGTGAGGCCTGGTGTGCTTCGATTCATGGGGTCGCAAAGAGTCGGACACGACTGAGCGACTGAACTGAAATGAACTGATGCTGCTTATTTAACTTATACACAGAGTACATCATGAGAAACGCTGGGCTCGAAGAAGCACCAGCTGGAATCAAGATTGCTGGCAGAAATATCAATAACCTAAGATATGCAGATGCACCACCCTTATGGCAGAAGGTGAAGAAGAACTAAAAGGCCTCTTGATGAAAGTGAAAGAGGAGAGTGAAAAAGTTGGCTTAAAGCTCAACATTCAGAACACGAAGATCATGGCATCTGGTCCCATCACTTCATGGGAAATAGATGGGGAAACAGTGAAAACAGTGTCAGACTTTGTTTTTTGGGGCTCCAAAATCACTGCAGATGGTGACTGCAGCCATGAAATTAAAAGATGCTTACTCCTTGGAAGGAAAGTTGTGACCAATCTAGATAGCATATTCAAAAGCAGAGACATTACTTTGCCAACAAAGGTCCATCTAGTCCAAGGCTATGGTTTTTCCAGTGGTCATGTATGGATGTGAGATTTGGACTGTGGAGAAAGCTGAGTGCCGAAGAATTGATGCTTTTGAAGTGTGGTGTTGGAGAAGACTCTTGAGAGTCCCTTGGACTGCAAGGAGATCCAACCAGTCCATTCTGAAGGAGATCAGCCCTGGGATTTCTTTGGAGGGAATGATGCTAAAGCTGAAACTCCAGTACTTTGGCCACCTCATGAGAAGAGCTGACTCATTTGAAAAGACCCTGATGCTGAGAAAGATTGAGGGCAGGAGGAGAAGGGGACGACAGCAGATGAGATGGCTGGATGGCTTCACCGACTTGATAGACATGAATCTGGGTGAACTCCAGGAGTTGGTGATGGCCTGGTGTGCTGCGATTCATGGAGTCGCAAAGAGTCGGGCATGACTGAGCTACTGAACTGAACTGAACTGATGCTGGAATGGGTGGGTTTCCCAAGTGGCTCAGTGGTAGAGACTCTGCCTGCCAGTGCAGGATACACAGGAGATGCTGGTTTGATCCCTCGGATAGGAAGATCCCCTGGAGGAGCAAATGTCAACCCACTTCATTATTCTTGCCTGGAAAATTCCACGGTCCCGGGAGTCTGGTGGGTTATAGGCAATGGGGTTGCAAAAGAATCGGACACAACTTGGTGACTGAACAACAACAACAGCACCACGCTGGGATGGGGCTGCAGTGACAAGTGTGACTCCCAAGTTTCCTGCCCTCACAGAGTCTGCTTCTCAAGGAAAGAACAGATGGAGACACAGAAACGAGGGTGCACTTCAGGAATGATCCAAGTCCATTAACAGGATGACTCGCCACCTCCTGGACAAACCACCACTGGGACAGGCACAGCTTGCCTTGGAAGAGCAGAGTGGTGAGGGGAAGGCACGAGGGATTGGCAGACTAAGCTTTCCAAGTCTCAGTTTCCTCCTCTGAACAATGGCCATTCTAGCGCTTATCTCTGAAGAGGTACTGTGAGAATTAAAGAGGCAATAATGTAAGCCAGCCGATTAGCAAAATGATTGACACAGAGTTAGAACTTATGTATGTTGGAATATTTTATTAGGCTGGTCTGAGGTTGCATATTCTTGTGCCTGTAGGAATACCAAATTCCACCACCCCCTGAACCATCCAGTTACTCCTAAAGCTAGCAATCCCTAGATTTACCTAAGACACATGGAGCCCCAGTTGGGTGATGAATTTCGCATCTTTTCAAAGTCTCCTTCCCCCTGTCAGAGTAGTCTGTTCCTGAGTCTCAGATTAATTATTTTGACACTTGTTCAGGAATAGATGACTGTCTCACACAATATGTCTTCGCAAAATATTATTTGGGAGGTTAACTGGTGGATTTCAGACCCTGTTATACATTTCGTGTGTGTCATGCCCAGAATACAGAGATGAAACACATTTGTACAAATTAATTGCACTAATTGTTACATATGTGGGGTTAGGGCCACGTGAATGTATTATTCAAATTTATGCAAAGTATATGGAAATAGCATAATCATCATACTCTTAAACACAATTATCATACTGGCTCTCACCCAAGAAATGTGTTTTAAAGAGTGAATTAGGATTCATTCTTAATAACAAGAGTGAATAATAACAAGAGTTAATAATAAGAGTGAATTAGGATTCACTCTTTATCAACAGAGACACAGCCTAAACCTTTTAAATGTTCTGTTCAATTGATTCCTGTTGTATTGTAGCTGTAAGCATCTGGAATGGTGGTGGCCTAAATTATTTTTCCAGTAAACTTACTGGTCAAAGATGGAAGTGCAAATATTTAGCACAGCTTGAGGGAGAGAAAAAGCCTTAAAGAAAAGATTTAAAAGTTAATGTTCTTTACCATCTGTTTATAATATACAAATAACTGGTAAAATCTACAAAGAGTTATGTTTTAAGCAAATATGATAAATAAAAAGTTCAATCTTATAAAACAGACAGATGAGGAAATGATTGATGATACTGAAAATGAATGCTTTGCTTTACAAGATAATTCACCTTAGGGTACATTAAATACCACCTCTCTTGGTATATTTGAAATGTGACTACCATTTGGAAAGCAAATAATTTATACACAGATTTTTCAGGAAATTACCTAAAATCATCTAATGTGATGTGTAACCTATATGAGATGTTTTATTTATGACTCAATTGGAATTATGGATCAAGGATGACTCAAATAAAATGTCAGGGAAAGTGCAAGTTTAGGATTGCCTAGATGATAAGAATAAAAAGATGGGATTTTTGTTTTTATCTCTAAAACACATGTGCAACAAACAAACACTTACTCAAGAATCGAACAATGTTTGAGAACGTTTGAGGGAAGGTGTTAGGATCCAGTTTGCAGAAGAAAGGTTGGAGGAAACCTCGGTAAGACTTGAGGAAGTGAGGGCTGGATGAAGAGGTATGGTACCAGCTGGGCCCCCTGCTGCATGGCTGGCAAGCTTGATGACATGTATTAAGAATTTTGTGTTCTAGGAACCATGCTGGGTATTTTAAGTGGGTGAGCTGTTTCAGTTCTCATTCTTGAATTGTCAAATTACTACCTTCCACCTTTTTAAAAAGAACAACAACTGAGCATACTGGGGCTTAGGGACACTATCTAAGAACTGACTTATAGCTAGAGATGGACACACCTAGGTTTGTTTGAGGCTAAAACCCAGGCCTGTCGACCATTGTCTAGACAGATTTAGAAAAATCTGAGGCTCAGGGAAGGTTCTCCCTTTGGTGAGAGTTTAAAAATTCTAATATACTGCTAAAATATTCAAGGTAATATTTGTTTCAGGGGAAGCATATTTAAAAAGGGATTGGCTCTTAGTTGCCTTGGATGATTCAGTGGAGGATCGGGCTTAACATGGGAGAAGGTTGCAACTTTCATATTGACTGATTCATAGGATGTGATGGCTGCCTTTCTACAGGAATATGGAAAGTAATCCAAGGATTTAACATTTCAGATATGTCATCAGTAAAGTTTTTAAGTAATCATATTTTCTGAAATAAAATACAGATTCCACAGTTGGCCAAAGTTTTATTTATTTTTTTCATTTGTGAATTTTTGGGGGAATCTTGATTTTTAAAATTTATTCCAACAATATCTGCCATTCAATTGTTTTGACCATTACAGTTAATGTGATTGTTAGTATAGTTAGGTTTATATAATTTTTAATATGTCTCATCTTGATTTCCCTTTTTCTCTTTTTTCTGGCTTCCTGTAGACTGAATTGATTTGTGATTCTTTTTTTTTTTTTTTAACAAAAAGTCTCGCCAAGATATACAAATGAAATTATGTTTAGTTATATATTTAAGGAACCTCCTTGTAAGTAGGTGTACTCCACGAAACAGGCTGTTTGGAAAATTCTGCAATATGCATAAATGTTGGAACTGCTTTTGAAGCATCTCACGCCTGATAAGCGAGCCCCCTCCTCTGTCGTCTTCTCTAGCCAGAACTGCCAGGCAGCATCTCTCATTTCAGATCTCATCGAGCTGTCTTTTGACCATCTGCCTCATCACCCTGCCTGTCTTATCAGCCTCATGGTTGAGTAGTTTAATTTAGTTATCATGAAATGTCTTTCCATTACACTAGTGGTTTTTGGTAATTTGTATCTCATACTGTCATCTATTTTGGAAATTTTAATTTGGTTAAAAACTTCTCTAATGCAGTGTGTATGACATAAACTCTATAGAAGAAAATTGTACTGTATTGATTTCTCTGAATCTAATTGTTCTCTTGGGTGAGGGTGAATTTGACTCTGTTTTTCACATATACTTGTAAAAATCCAAAGAATTGTTAATAACATTTTATATCTACACAATGCATTTTTAAAAATCTAACTGAAGACAGTAATAGCTTGAAATGCTAATTTTGTTGTATCACAGCTATTCAGTAGCTGGAAAGGGAAAATATTTTTGGGCTGAGAGTAGTTTTTAGCTTCTCAAAGATAGAAGATTAGGAGGAAACATGTCAAGTTTATTTGATCTACTACAAGAGCATTTTTTGTTTATACTAAGATTATATAAAAATTTCTGGTAACAGACTTACAGACATAGAAAATAAATTTATGGTTACCAAAAGAGAAAGGGTTGGGGATAGATTAGGAGTATGGGATTAATAGATACACTACTATATATATAATAGGTTACAAGGATTTACTGTGTAACAAAGGGAACAATATTTGACATCTTGTAATAACCTATAATGGGGCTTCCCAGATGGTGCTGGTAGTAAAGAATCTGCCTGCCAATGCAGGAGAGGCAAGAGACGCAGGTTCCATATCTGGGTCAGGGAAATCCCCTGGAGAAGAGAATGGCAACCCACTCCAGTATTTCTGCCTGTAAAAATCCCATGGACAGAGGAGCCTGGCAGGCTACATTTCATACAGTTGCAAAGAGTTGGACATGACTGAATGACTGAGCATTAGCAATAACTTAAAATGGAAAATAATCTAAATAATGTATATGTATAAAACTGAATCACTTTGCTATACCTCTGAAACTAACACAATATTGTAATCAACTGTACTTTACCTCTTTTCATTTTCTCTCTTCTCCTTCTGAGACTCCAATAATGTAAATATTGGTATGTTTGATGTTGTCCCAGAGATTTCTTATACTATCCATATTAAAAATTTTTTTCTTCTTTTCTATTTAGCTTGGATCATTTCCACTACTGTGTCTTCTAGATTGATGACTGTTACTCAGGATCATCATAATCTAGCGTTTAGTTCAGCCACTCAGTCGTGTCCGATTCTTTGTGACCCCATGGACTTCAGCACGCCAGACTTCCCTGTCTATCACCAACTCCCAGAGCTTACTCAGACTCATGTCCATCGAGTCAATGATGCCATTCAACCATCTCATCCTCTGCTGTCCCCTTCTCTCCCACCTTCAATCTTTCCCAGCATCAGAGTCTTTTCAGATGAGTCAGTTATTTGCATCAGGTGGCCAAAGTATTGGAGTTTCAGCTTCAGCATCAGTCCTTCTAATGAATATTCAGGACTGATTTCCTTTAGGATGGACTGGTTGGATCTTCTTGCAGTCCAAGGGACTCTCAAGAGTCTGCTCCAACACCACAGTTCAAAAGCATCAATTCATCAGCTCTCAACTCTCACATCCATACATGACTACTGGAAAAACCATAGCTTTGACTAGATGCACCTTTGTTGCCAAAGTAATGTCTCTGCTTTTTAAGATGCTGTCTAAGTTGGCCATAGCTTTTCTTCCAAGGAGCAAGCGTCTTTTAATTTTATGGCTGCAGTCACCATCTTCAGTGACTTTTGGAGCCCCCCCCCAAATAAAGTCTGCAACTGTTTCCATTGTTTCCCCATCTATTTGCCATGAAATGATGGGACTGGATGCCACAATCTTAGTTTTCTGAATGTTGACTTTTAAGCCAACTTTTCACTCTCCTCTTTCACTTTCATCAAGAAGCTTTTCAGTTCTTCTTTGCTTTCTGCCATAAGGGTGGTATCATCTGCATATCTGAAGTTATTTATATTTCTCCCAGAAATCTTGATTCCAGCTTGTGCTTCATCCAGTCCAACATTTCTCGTGATGTACTCTGCACATAAGTTAAATAAGCAAGGTGACAGTATACAGCCTTGACTTACTCCTTTCCTGATTTAGAACCAGTCTGTTGTTCCATGCCCAGTTTTAACTGTTGTTTCTTGACCTGCAGGCAGATTTCTCAAGAGGCAGGTAAAGTGGTCTGGTATTCCCATCTCTTGAAGAATTTTCCACAGTTTGTTGTGATCCACACAGTCAAAGGCTTTGGTGTAGTCAATAAAGCAGAAGTAGATGTTTTTCTGGAACTCTTTTGCTTTTTCTATGATCCAGTGGATGTTGGCAATTTGATCTCTGGTTCCTCTGCCTTTTCTAAGTCTAGCTTAAACATCTAGAAGTTCACAGTTCATGTACTGTTGAAGCCTGGCTTGCCGGATTTTGAGCATTACTTTGCTAGCATGTGAGATGGGTGCAATTGTGCGGTAGTTTGATCATTCTTTGGCATTGCCTTCTAGTGTATTTTTTATTTCAGTTTTTATATTCTTCAGATCTGCTTGGTTCTTCTTTGAGTGTGTGCTAAGTCACTTTAGTTGTGTCTGACTCTTTGTGACCCCATGTTATATAGCCCACCAGGCTTCTCTGTCCATGGGGATTCTCCAGGCAAGAATACTGGAGTGGGTTGCCATGCCCTCCTCCAAGGGATCTTCCCAATCTAGGGATCGAACCCACGTCTCTTTTGTCTCCTGCATTGCAAGTGGGTTCTTTACCGCTAGTGCTACCTGGGAAGCCCTTTGGTTCTTTTTTATATTTCCCAAATCTTTGTTAAACTTATCACTGTATTCATCAACTTTTCTCCCAAGTTTGTTGAGCTTCTTTATGATCCTTATCTTGAACTCATTGTCAGGTGAATTGTTTATTTCCACTTTTCTTAGTCTTTCTTCTGGGGTTTTATCTCTTTCTTTCAACTGGAACATATTCCTCTGTCATCTCATGTTGCTTGATTCTCATTTTATTTCTTATGGATCAAGCAGATAAGTTACATTTCCCCATCCTGGACTCGGAGCCTGAAGTAGGAGACGTTCTTTAGGATTCAGTAAAATGCTCCCCTTTGGTCACCAGAGCTATATGCTCCATGGGTAATCCCTATTTTGGCTGCACAGGCCTGTTTGTTGTGGCAATGTCCACTTCTGTGGGTATACTGGTAGGCGGGGCTGCTCCCAACCAGATTGGCTGGCAGGCTCTGCTTTATATTCCGAGGCTGTCAGCACACTGGTTAGACCAGGTCATGACATGGCTTGCTTTTTGGCATCAAAAGTGCCAGGGCTGATGCTGAGCTGGTAGGTGGGTAAACCCCCAACATTAATAAGAAGGAGGACCCCCAAACATCACTCGTCGGTACCAGTGTCCTTGTGGTAGTATGAGTTCCCCAAAATTGTTGATGCCAGCATCTATATCCTCAGGAGGAGTCACAGTTGCCTCCATTCTTTATGGGAGGCTCTTTAAGATCAACAGGTAGGTCTGACCCAGGTTTTTTCAAGTTACTGCTTCTGTGATGGGTCTCAGAGTGTGTCAGATTTTGCTTGTGCCCTTTGGAATCAGGATTTTTCTACATCCTTTTGGCTTTCCTGTAAGCAAGCCCCACTGACCTTCAAGCCAGACCTTCTGGGGGCTTCTTGGTGCAGAACCCCTAAGATGGGCAACCTTAAGTGGAACTTGGGCCCCTCACTCTTTGGGGAGAAACCCTGTAGTTGTGATTATCCTCCTGCTTGTGGGTCACTTCTCTGGGGCTGTGGGATTTGATTACACTGCATCTCTGCCATTCCTATCCATCTTGTTGCAGTTCCTTCTTTATGTCTTTAGCTGTGGAAAATGTTTTCTGCCAGTCATCAGGTTGTTCTCTGTGATAGTTGTTCTATCAGTTCAGTCACTCAGTCGTGTCCGACTCTTTGTGACCCCATGAATCGCAGCACGCCAGGCCTCCCTGTACATCACCAACTCCTGGAGTTCACCCAGACTCACGTCCATCGAGTCAGTGATACCATCCAGCCATCTCATCCTCTGTCGTCCCCTTCTCCTCCTGCCCCCAATCCCTCCCAGCATCAGAGTCTTTTCCAATGAGTCAGCTCTTTGCATGAGGTGGCCAAAGTACTAGAGTTTCAGCTTTAGCATCATTCCTTCCAAAGAAATTTTGGTATCCCCTATGGGAGGAGGGGAGTGCAGGGTCTTCCTACTCTGCCATCTTGGTCACTTCTCATTAAAAATATCATTTCATTTATATTAAAAATGTATCAAAAATTTTGTATTCTGTGCCTCGTGCATTTGTGCTAAGTCACTTCAGTCATGTCTGACTCTTTGTGGCCCTGTGGACTGTGGCCCGTCAGGCTCCTCTGTCCATGGGATTCTCCAGGCAAGAACACTGGAGTGGGTTGCCATGTCTTCCTCCAAGGTGATCTTCCTGATCCAGGGATCAAACCTGTGTCTCCTGTGGCTCCTGACTTGCAGGTGGATTCTTTACTTGCTGAGCTACCGGGGAAGCCCATTCTGTGCCTGTGCTGTGCTGTGCTTAGTTGCTTAGTCATGTCCAACTCTTTATGACCCCATGGACCATAGCCTGTCAGGCTCCTCTACCCATGGGGGTTCTCCAGGCAAGAATACTGGAGCAGGTTGCCATGCCCTCCTCCAGAGGATCTTCCCAACCCAGGGATCGAACCCAGGTCTCCCGAATTGCAGGCAAAATCTTTACCATATGAATCACCAGGCAAGCCCTAGTTATTCTCAAAACCCCAAATTTACTTGTCTGATTCTCTTGACAATTTAAAAAAAGATTATTTTTTTTTATCATTCTTTATTTCCTTGTGTATTTTAACTGTAAAATGCTTATTTCTCTTGGAGTTTTGCCTGTGGATATTTTCTGAGGTTTGGATTAAAAGCTGTATATGCAGAGAAAAAACTGCAAATTACATCTGCCTTAGATATATTCCTGGAATCCCCACTCTCCCGGGATAACTGGACTACGTTTCTACTAGAGGTTATTTGAATTACATATAAAGCATGAATTGGATATAGAGGTATTAAAATGCTTTTTTTTTTTAAACAAATTTTCAGGTGAGAATGCTGGTTTTAAGACTGGCGTGTTTCTTTGCTGTTCTCCTTTGGGTGTATATGTGAGTGCTCAGTTGTGTCTGACTCTTTGCAGCCCCATGGACTGTAGCCTTTCAGGCTCCTCTGTCCATGGGATTTTCCAGGCAAGAATGCTGAAGTGGGTTGCCATTTCCTTCTCTGGGGGATCTTCCCAGCCCAGGGATTGAACCTGGGTCTCCTGCTTACAGGCAGACTCTTTACTGTCTAAGCCACCAGGGAATCCCACTTGGCAAACTTGTATGCCAAGTTTATTATTTATTAACTTTCCACTTAGAGATTAAACTTTTGCTATTATGGTATTTTTGGTTCTCCTATTAAATTCACCCTACAACAAGCTTTAGGCTTATACTTCTAATACATTCCATAGACATCAAAATAGAAACTCAAAGTCTCCATAGTTTGGCAAAAACAATAGGACTAAGATATCTTTGGTGCTCACTGATTTCCTTGGATTCCTGCTTTCTCTCTTTTATCAGTAATGTAAACTTAATGATGTGTTCCTAAACTAGTTTTTTGTTGTTTTCATTAGATCATTTGTGGTATCATCTGCTATACTGCGAGGGAATGAATTTTTCTATCTTCTTTGTGGCAATATTACAAAGGGAGTGAAGAAGACATAAATCTATTAGTGAGAGCCACTTATGGTTTGTTTCTTCTCCTAGTCTAGTCTATTCCCCACACATTACCAGGTCACCTCTCTGAAGGGAGGTCCAGTGATTCTTTTCAATTGATGAGTGGAACATGAAACTTCAGTGGCTGAGTACTTGTCTAAAAACATTTTACAGTTGCTTCCATCTTTCAAAACCCCATCTTCCTTTGTGATCTCTATGCAAAATTCACTTGCCTGACATTTAGAAGCAATAAAAAAATAAATGAAAAAAGGATATACTATCTTTTAAAAAATTAGGTTGAAAATGTCAGGAAGTATACACTTAATGGATGCAGGGGAAGTTCAGATTTTATAAATAAAATATGTAACATATGCATATGTGCTTGTGGGCTCAGTCATTTCAGTCTTATCTGACTCTGCAACCCTATGGACCATAGCCCACCAGGCTCCTCTGTCCTTGGGATTCTCTTGGCAAGAATACTGGAGTGGGTTGCCATGCCCTCCATCAGATAATCTTCCCAATCCAGGGATCAAACCCATGTCTCCTGAGGCTCCTGCATCGCAGGTGGTTTCTTTACTGATGAGCCGTAGGGAAGCCCATATGCATATGTATGTATGCATATGTACACACATTTTGCTATGAGGATGTGGTTGATGTCACTGAAACAAAGAAATATTTCAATAGTGCACCTAACTATATTAAGAATCTTAATCATCAAATTTCTTTTCAAACTTTTCTTCTATTTTAATTCCCATTTTTCTTTCCAAAAGTATTTTTCTAAATCAGATTATCATAGAAGCCTCTTGATTGGCTACCAATGTGGCAGAGCTCCATTTTGGCAATGGACAATATTGTCAAAAATGGCTCAATGCTTTAACAATCTCCCTCCTACCTGTGAGAGGTCCCTGCCTTTACCTTCCAGAGCCCCTTGGGGACCTCTTTGAATCTTACCTCTCTCTACACTTTTGAACCCACTTGCTCTCTCTTTACATCCCTTTATTTGTATAGCCTGGAGTCTGGTCTTGCCTCTCTGTCTAGTCTCTTTGAGAAATGCTGTGTTTAGGCCTGTTGGTCTCTTTGGTCCCTGCACCAGCCCCACCTCCCACCTGCCCATCACCCTGGGATGTTGCTCTGTGTCCTTCTTGGCTCCATGTTTTGAAAGCTGGATCAGCCTTTACCCCAGGCTTGGCAGCAATCCCCAGATCCCAAGACTGAAGAAGGCTGCTTCCTTCCTCATAGGTTCTGGATGATTTCAGGAAGGCAGAAAGGACAGTTTGGAAAGATGAACACATTTGCCCCATCCACTTCTCTTATTTTCATTCCTGGCTCTTCTATGAGCAGCAACTTCCTCAGGAAGGTGCTGAGAAATTCCAAAAATCTCAGAGCTGAGTTCCTTCAACTTCACTGCTGATGAAGAGTTTGACTCAGCCAGAACTGGGGGACCCTGTCCTTCAAGGTTAAATATACAGAGGATTATCTTCTGTCTTCTTAACTAGAAACCATCTAGGACATTTTATCTTCGTATTGAAATTTCTGAAGATACTTAAAGAAGGTGGGCTTTTTATTGATTCCATGATAGAGATGCTTCCTTCTATTCTTTAATTCATCATATATCAATTGACATGCAGCATCTTCTAGGTACTGTTCTAGAAGTACCAGAAGTACCAGAACAGCATGAAAACAGCAGTTAAAAACAAGCTAATAGACAGTCAATATTTCTGCTCTCAAGGAGCTTACCTTCTTGTGAGACAGACAAAATATAAATGTACATATAAGCTGACAGGTATTAATTATTGCTCTGAAGAACAAAGCAAGGCAATGGACCATGGTGTGATGAGTGTGCTTTTGTGTGTTTGCAATTTGTCATTTAAGGTAGAGAAGGAGTCCCATATAAGGTGATGTTGGAGCAGAGATCTAAAATAGGTAAGGGAATAAGACAGGCAGATAGCCAAGAAGATTGTTCCAGGCAGAGGAAACAGCAAGAAAGAAGGGCCTGGGAAGTTCTGGAGACAAAAGGTCAATGCGGCTGGAATGTGGCCAGCAAGAGGTGAGAGTGGGTAGAGTTAGAGTGAGAGAGGCAACAAGAGATTGGATTGCCTGGGGTCTGGAAGCCCGTGAGACCAACCCCCATTTGTTTTATGGGATGTATGTAACTCTGGCAGATCAATGACAGAAACATCTGTATACAGCCAGAACATTTCAACTTCACTGTACCCATCAGAATCACCAGGGGAGACTGTTAAAAATACAAAGTCATGGGCTCTGCTCCACATTTGAATAACAATCTGCAATGTGAATTATTAACAGGCTTCTTGGGTAATTATGAAGCCACACCAGCACTTCTCTGTAAACTGGTATTAGAAGCCACTGCAGATAAAACCTCAAACGTTGTCTTTTGTGAGATTGGCATGAAATAGAGACCCTGACAGGAAATACGAACATGCCCACTTTCTGCCCTTTGAATAATTGCACTAATAGTTTATTATGGGGTGTAGGTTGATAAAGTGGAAGAGGTGAATGAGTCATCAGAGCTCTGGAGAAGACATTGTGGAGAGGAGCAGGAGGCTAGACCAGAAATCCTGATAGTAAACCTTTTTTTAAAAAATTTAAATTTATTTATTTTAATAGAGGCTAATTACTTTACAATATTGTATTGGTTTTGCCACACATCAACATGAATCTGCCATGGGTGTACACGAAAATTTTTGAACTAGGCTTTTGGTTCAACAGCCTGTTCCCAAGATACTGCTGGATGTCATAAGCACAACTAAGAGCTGCACATTTCTGAGAGCCAGATGAGTAACCATCTTCAACATATTATTTAAGGGCTTCAAGAGGTGCCCTGGCTACAGGAAAAGACAATAGAGTATTGTATTTTCCTTTAGTCTGTCTCATCTATTGATGGAAACAAAGCCATGTTCAATCAACAGGAACTGAATGATACTTTCTGTGGTGGGTTGAATGGTGGTTTTTATAAAGATATGTCTATGTCCTAGCATCCTAGAGCCTGTGAAAAGGCCTTTATTTGGAAACTGTGTCATTGCAGAGGTAATTCACCTAAAGATCTTGAGATGAGATCATTCTGGATTATCTAGATGGCCTGGAAATTCAATGACTAATGTCCTTATAAGATACAGAAGAGGAAAAGACACAAACACAGAGGAGAAGACCTTGCAGAGAGGGAGATGGGGTTTGGGTAAAATATTTTCCTTTACTCTCTCGTGTTCATCTCTTGACAATTGTGATACCCGCCCTCTGGCCTATTTCAATCTTATACAAATGTGGTCAAACTTCTTTTGTCCTTTGTCTATGAGCAGTAGAGATCTTTTCATACTTAATTTGAACTTGTAATGTTTTTCTTCTTACAGATACAGAATTCTTTTTTCTGCTCCTTTCTTAGCCTTTCTTTTTGTTCCATTTTGTCCAAAGAGATGCTCATGCTAGTTAGTTTCTAGAAATGTACCTTTTTCTGGCTGTTTTACACAGTGACTGATGGCTCTCACAAAACCATTAAGCAAGAAACTTACCTTTAACTGTAAGGCATGCAGATTTTAGTCCATGGAGGATCAAGAACTCTAAGAGTTCTTCGAAACCACCTACCTTTCCCTAGATTCTTGCCTGGAGAATCCCGGGGACAGGGGAGCCTGGCAGGCTACAGTCCATGGGGTCGCAAGAGTCAGACTTAGCAACAAAACCACCACCACCACCTTTCCCTAGAAATATTGTCATGTTATCAATGCAGGGACAGATACTTACAGAAATACAGATGGTGGCAGCATTTGTACTTGTCTGGCTCTTGTTTGGTCTTGGTTGGCACACATCACTCGGTCCTAATTCTTCACACTGACATTCAAGGCAGTCATGTTTGGGCTCCCACCCTCCTCCCAACTTTCCAAATTTGCAGCTTCTCTGTGTGTGCATTGGCTCACATGGTTTCCCATATCTAGACTCTGTCTTCCTTGTCTCTTGTCACTAGAATTCTGCTCGGTGTTGAAAGCCTTTACCCAATCTCACTTTCCCTAGGGAGACTCTCGTGTCTGCCCCAGACTGTAGTCATGTCTCCCTACTGTGGACTAAGTCAGAGGCTGTGCAAACTCAGGTGGCATTGATAAAGTCCTTTGGGTTGTCAATGCCCTTCTCATTCCGGATAGAATGAACTCTGGAGGGCAGCGGCATGTCCTTGCCTTTGCATTTCCTTGCCTTTGCATTTCCTCTGTAACCTGCACAGTGACCTACACTTAAAAGAGCTCCTCCTGCGGATTGAATGAACACTGACAATAGGTTTTTAAATCTCTTGCTTGGAAAACTGTGAATCTGAGAGGTGGATGGCAGCTCCCTTTTCTAGCTGGATCCTGAACCTTGATGCTATTCTGGGACACCTAGTTGATCTTCACGGATAGTTAAAGCCCACTTAATTTGTTTCCGTGTTAAATAGGATCTTTGATTTATAAGAGCTGGGTCAGGCAGTAGAGTGAGTAACTGACAGTCTGAGCTCTCCACCATGGCCTGGGCCAGCAGGCAGCCCCACAATCTGGTCCTTCTTACCTGTCTACCCAACAGCAGTAGTGCCGTGCATGCATTTGGAAGGGCAATTGGATTCTTCCTCCAGCAAGCCAGGAACTTGGGACATAGGAAACACTAAAACACTGTTCCTGCCCTGAAAGACGTTGCTGTGTGGTCCTGCAGAACCTAAAAATTCAGGCTGATTGCCCTGGGACCATTCTCTGTGTGGGTGGGAGCTCATAGGCTCCCTGTTAAGTGGTGATGGGAGGTGGCACCAGGAGGGTGCCCGGGGAAGAGAAGGACTATGAACTTGGGCTGTAGGGTTAGAGGCACTGAGTTTACACCAAGTCTCTACTCCTCACCAGCTACTTGATCTCTCTGATTCACTTTCCTCATCTGTAATATGAGAATCATAAGAGCTGCTTCCTGAGATTATTATGACAAGTGAGATCGTGGGTGTAAAGCACTGATCTGGTCAATGGTTAGTTTTAAGTATGTGGCTGTGTCAAAATCACTGCCTTTTTATTTCACAGCACTTTGGCCTGGCCTTTTATTTTTTGCCAGACACCTGCCTCTGTGTCCTGCCTGCTGGGATTCTTGACCTGGTTCTTACCTACCAAAGCTGTATGCTCTTCTCCTAACTTTCTTGATGACCTTTTCCAGTTGGCATTATCTTGGTGATTCCTGTTTCTCTTCTATCCAGAGAAATGCTATAAGAGGGCAAATGTGGCCCCTTCATTCCATTCTTTAACACAGATGTTTCCATAAATCCATTCTCATCCAGAACCTTGCCCATCGTGAGAAGGTGCCCCCACTGTAATGTTGGAGGGCTGTGGTTTACCGGAGTGTGGATTCCCTGATAGGGTTTAGCTGCATCAGCTCACAGCATCCTGAGAAAGAGAATAATTTGGGTCTATTCTACCCTAAAAACTACAGCTTAATACAATTTTTTTTTAAGGAGTGTGAACCAGTGATAAAAGTTCTAATCTCTGCAAAGCATGAGAAGAAGTGTTAATACAGCTTGGGAAAATACCCTCCCGTCCTCAATTTCCTGGCATGTTGCATCCCTTGCCAACGTAGAGCTTATCTTGCAAAGACAGTGGATGGCCAGAGTGACACTTTTTAGTCCAAGAAATGAAGTCTATTTTTTCCTTTGCCTGCAGGTTCCTTGCAGTATTTTGGGTAAATGTTTATATTCTCAGAAGGCAAACAGTTTATTGGTTTGGATAACTCCTTTCCCCTGACTTTTCCGGCTTGTATTATTATTTTCCAGTTTTACAAAGGGAAAGGGCATCAGAATGGAATCTTATTTTGAAAGAGGAAAGAAAAATGGCTTGAAAGACTCTTCCTGTAAGTTATTGAGCCTGACTCCTCGGTTCCCAATTATAGCATCAGCCTCTTTGTACATTCTATTAGGATTCTCAGCCATTGACATCCCATGAGAGTACTAAGTTTAGGATCAGTGAGAGTAGGGGGATTATCTTTGTCATCTGAGTAACCTCAGCACCTTGTTGACTTGCTGGGAAATCTTGTTGGAAGGATAAGTAAATTGTTGCGTTGGAAATAGGTCCAAGCACAGGCTTGTCACTAGACCCAATGTCTTTTTTCTGTCAGGAGTTTAGGTAGACTTTTATTTAGTTACTCAACATTCACTGAGCATCTTCAGAGTGATAAACACTTTTCCAAATGCAGAGGGAGCAAAAGTGAAGAAGACAAGGGCCCTTCCCTGGAGGAGCTTGTATGGGAATTTTCCTGTTTTCCTCCAAACTATTCCATATCTACAGTATTTCCCTTTAAAATATTTTTCTATTAAAAAAAAAATCAAAGTACTATCAAAACCCATGTAATTTGGTAACATTTGGTTACTTTTTTTTCAGTTTTCTGAAAAGTAAAATATTACATACAACACTGGAGGTGCTGATGACACCCTCCTTCTCTGTCCAAATCTTCTCTCTCACAAAGCAATTTTTATAGTACATTTGTTGCTTATTCAGTTTATGTTTTTGTTTTAATTACTTGATGAGTACAGAATACACTGTATTAGAGATGATATTTTTGTAAATATTAAGCCAGAGTCTTTAATTTTCATTCTTTTGCTTATTGAAGCATAGTTGGTTTACAATATTATGATAGTTTCAGGTATACAGCATAGTAATTCAGTATTTTTATAGATAATACTCCATTAAAAGTTATACCAAGATGATGGTTATAATTCCCTGCACTATACACTATATTTTTTTCCTACCTATTTGTACATAGTAGTTTGTGTATCTTAATCCCCTATCACTAACTTGTCACTCCCCAACCCCCTCTCCCCATTGAAAATCACTCATTTGTTTTCTGTAGTGGTGGGTTTGTTTTTGGTTTGCTATGTACATTTATTTGTATTACTTTTTAGATTCCATATGCAAGTGTTATGCAGCATTTACCTTTCAACATTTCACCAAGTGTTCTCTAAGGTCCACCCATGTTTCCACAAATGGCAGAATTTCATGCTTTTTTATGTTTGAATAATATTCCATTATATCACTCACACACACACACACACACACACTCTCTCCATCAGACAGCTGTATCTTTCTTCAAGAATTTTTATCCTGTATCTCTTTGAATATTACTTCTCACCTTTGCTCTTATTCTTTCCATTTAGTACTCATCTTAAGGGTATTCTGGAGATGCTCATTCTAGTATCAACGCATATTAAGCTCCACTCCATTTTTGCCCTTTTATCTCTATGTGTGATGTGCTGGGTGAATTCATCAGACCTAGCTTTCAAGTCACTAATTCTCTCTTTGATAACATCCAGCCTAGAGCTTATGCCATCGATCATGCTTTAATTCCAATGAATACTTTTCAGTTTCAGGATTTAAGATGTTCTTTTTCATACCATCATTCTTGATTTATACCATACTGTCCAAATATACTTATTTTAAAGCTAAGAGTTTTGGAGATTATTTTTATTTAATTGGACACAGTTCCATTTTTCAATTGCTAAGTCTATTGTTTATCTTTCTCAGTGTTAGTTTTCCTCATGTGCTTTGGAATTGCTGACAGCAGGCTCATCTTGAGTGGCAGAGGTCTCTTTTTCTTTATTTCCTACTACCTGCAGAGGAGGTGAGGCTAGGATTTAGATCTCAAAGTATCTTTTCCACCAGATGTTAACTAAGTATCATGAAATGTCCCTGGGTGATTTATTGCTTTTTGTAGTATCTTTGGTTGCTATTTAACTAATATTTCCATCAATAACTTTTGATTATAAAGCACAATAGCACTTAATCAAATATTCTGAATTAAAGTCATCCTCACCTATAGAACTATAAATAGGTCATTCAGACAAGATGAGTAGCTGGAATTAAAACACACACTCACTCACACACAAAGCAGGACTACCCTAAACCAGAACTCAAAATATTAATTGCTTTGGTATAATTGGAACATTTTCTTCTTCTTGTTCATGTTTAAACTAACTTTCAGAACAATTTCCCTGTGCTGGGGAGTTTGTCTCCTGGTTAGAGATTGTCCTGGCCAGCCTGCCCCTACCAGTTTCTTCAACATCAAGTGTCCCCTCTGGGGTGGATTTGACCCATTTTTTACGCTATGTTTTTGATGTCATTATGTTCATTATGTTATTATGTATTATTTACACTCAGTAACAATTACCCACGTTAAATGTACATTTGATGAATTTTGAAATAATACTAATTTGTGGACACCACCACAGTGAAGGTATTGACTATTTCCCTCACTCTAAAAAGACCTTTAGGGTCCCTTTGGAATTAATTCCTCTCCCTGTGTCTGGCCCCAAGAAACCACTATTCTTTCTGTTACTGTAGAATTTCTCTTAAAATTCATATAAATGGAATCACAGATTACACAGTATTTATGTTTGGTTTATTTTACTCAGTATAATACTTTAGAGTGTCTTCTATGCTGTTTGTACCCATAATTTGTTCCTTCTTATTGCTACATAATATTCTATGATGTAAATATACCACAACTAAAGAAATTCTTTCTCCAGTGAATGAATATTTATAATACCCCCAAATTGCCTCCGATTTGGGAGTATTATAAATAATGCTGCTATGAACATTAACATGCAATTTTGAACACAAGTTTTTATTTCTCTTGGATGAATTCCTGGGTTATACGGTGAAAGTGTGTTTAATATTTTTTTTTTTTTCTTTTTTTTTTTTTTTTTTTAATTTTATTTTATTTTTAAACTTTACATAACTGTATTAGATTTGCCAAATATCAAAATGAATCCGCCACAGGTATAATATTTTAAGACACTGCCATTTTGTTTTCCACAACGACCATAACATTTTTCATTTCCACCAGCAATATATGAAAACTCCAATTGATCCATATTCTTGTCAACACTGGTACTGGTAGTTTGTTAATTTTAGCTAGTCTAGCAGGTTGTGAAATGGTAGCCCAAAATGCTTTTAATTTTCATTTCTCTGATGACTAGTGATATTAAACATCTTTTCGTGTATTATTGGCTAATTCATATAACTTCTTTTGTAAAGTGTCTGCTCAAATCATTTATACATTTTTACTGAGTTGTTTGTTTTCCTATTAGAGTTGCCAAAGTTTTTTTTATTTATTCTCAGTACAAGCTCTTTTCAGCTGCATTTTGTTAAAGTTTTCTCCCAATTCTATGGATTGCTTTTTTATTTTTTGATGATTGCTTTGAAGAGCAAAAGCTTTTAATATTGGTAGAGCCCATTTTATCAATATTTTCTTTCACAGTTTGTTTTTACTGCCCTATTTAAAAAATTTTGCCTTATTCAGTGTCCTATTTTTTTTCTCTTTGTTTCTTTGAAAAGTTTAATGGCCTTAGCTATTGATTCCACAGAATTTTAAAAAGCAAAGCCTTTGCATTCACAAAGATACCACTTCACATCCACAAGGATAGCTAAAATGGAAAAAATGAGGAATAATGCAGGACAGTGTTGTATATTGCTGATACTAATGCTTCTTCAGGGAATTCCTACACTGTTTGCACATTTCTCCTGTCGCTCTTCCTGTATCCTGAGGGGTGGCTTGACAGCTTTGAAGAACAGAGATTTACAAGGAGAAAATGCTGTCGCCACACTGCTTTCTCAGGGATTTCCCCCACTGTAGCAATGTGAAAGCCAAGCCCTCTCTTTGTCTCCCCCGCCACCTGGGTTTCTTCAGAGTTGGGGGTGTGGATGAGGTCTGAGAAGACTTTGTTGGTGGATGTCAAAGTTTTCTTGGAGACCAGGTAGCTGCAATGAGTTCACAAAGCTTTCACAAGTTTTCTAAGCTGCTTTGTACCATGACCTGGGGGTGGATGGTTGTTGCTGTTCAGTCATTAAGTCATGTCCGACTCTTTGCTACCCCATGGACTGCTGCACAGCCAGGATTCCCTGTTCTTCTCCATCTCCTGGATCTGGCTCAAACTCATGTCCATTAAGTCGATGATGCCATCAAACCATCTCATCCTCTTCTGTCTCCTTCTCTTCCTGCCTTTAATCTTTCCCATAATCAGGGTCTTTTCTAATGAGTTGGCTCTTTGCATCAGGTGGCCAAAGTATTGAAGCTTCAACTTCAGCTTCAGCATCAGTCCTTCCAAAGAATATTCAGGGTTGACTTACTTTAGGATTGACTAGTCTGATTTCCTTGCAGTCCAAGGGACTCCCAGGAGTCTTCTCCAACACCGCAGTTCAAAAGCATTAATTCTTTGGAGCTCAGCTTTCTTTATGGAGGCTTCCCTGGTGGCTCAGAGGTTAAAGGATCTGCCTGCAATGCGGGAGACCCAGGTTCGATCCCTGGATCGGGAAGATCCTGGAGAAGGAAATGGCAACCCACTCCAGTATTCTTGCCTGGAGAATCCCATGGACGGAGGAGCCTGGTAGGCTACAGTCCATGGGGTCGCAGAGTTGGACACGACTGAGTGACTTCACTTTCTTTCACTTTCAGCTTTCTTTATGGTCCAATTCTCACATCCATACATGACTACTGGAAAAACCATAGCTTTGACTAGATGGACTTTTGTTGGCAAAATAATGTCTCTGTTTTTTAATATGCTGTCTAGGTTTGTCATAGCTTTTCTTCCAAAGAGCAAGCGTCTTTTAATTTCATGGCTGCAGTCACCGTCTGCAGTGATTTTGGAACTCAATGAAATAAAGTCTCTCAGTATTTCCATTGTTTCCCCATCTTTGCCATGGAGTGGTAGGACCAGGTGCTATGATCTTCATTTTTTAAATGTTAAATGTTAAGTCAGCTTTTTCACCCTCCTCTTTCACCTTCATCAAGAGGCTCTTTAGTTCCTCTTTGCTCTCTGCCATAAGGGTGGTGTCATCTTCATATCTGAGGTTATTGATATTTCTCCCTGCCATCTTGATTCCAGCTTGCGTTTCATCCAGCCTGGCCTTTCACATGATGTACTCTGCATATAAGTAAAATGAGCAGGGTGACAATATACAGCCTTGATGTACTCCTTTCCCAATTTTGAACCAGTCCTTTGTTCCATGTCCAGTTCTAACTGTTGCATCTTGACCTGCATACTGGTTTCTCAGGAGGCAGGAAATGTGGTCTAGTATAACCATCTCTTTTAGAATTTTCCAGGGGTTTTTTGGCTCCATGAAGTCAAAGGCTTTAGTGTAGTCAATGAAGAAGTAGATGTTTTTCTGGAATTCTCTTGCTTATTCTATGATCCGTTGGATGGTGGCAATTTGATATCTGGTTCCTCTGTCTTTTCGAAATCCAGCTTGTACATCTGGGTGTTCTCGATTCATGTACTATTGACGCCTACCTTGGAGGATTTTGAACGTGACCTTGCTAGAATGTGAAATGCCTGCAATAGTGTGGTAGTTTGAACATTCTTTGGCATTGCCCTTCTTTGGGATTGGAATGAAAATGGCCTTTTCCAGTCCTGTGGCCACTGCTGATTTCCATATTTGCTGGCATTTTGAGTGCAGCACTTCCACAGCATCATCTTTTAGGGTTTAAAATAGCTCAGTTGGCCTTCCATAACCTCCACTAGCTTTTTTCATAGTGGTGCTTCCTAAAGGCCGCTTGACTTCACACTCCTGGATGTCTGGTTCTAAGAGAGTGATAACACCATAATGGTTATCGTGTCATTAAGATCTTTTTTGTATAGTTCTATATATGCTTGCCACCTCTTTTTAATATTTTCTGCTTCTGTTAGGTCCATACTATTTCTGTCCTTTATTGTGCTCAACTTTGCATGAAATGTTCCCTTGGTATCACTAATTTTCTTCAAGAGATCTCTAGCCTTTCCACTCTATTGTTTTCCTCTATTTCTTTGCATTGTTCACTTGGGAAGGCTTTCTTATCTATCCTTGCTATTATTTGGAACTGTGTATTTAGATAGATGTATCTTTCCTTTTCTCCTTTGCCTTTCATTTCTCTTCTTTTCTCAGCTGTTTGTAAGCCCTCCTCAGACAACCATTTTGCATTTTTGCATTTCTTCTTGTTGGGGATGGTCTTGATCACTGCCTCTTATACAATGTTATGCACCTCTGCCCATAGTTTATCAGGCACTCTGTCTATCAGATCTAATCCCTTGAATCTATTTGTCTTCCACTTCATAAGGGATTTAATTTATGTCATACCTGAATGGTCTAGTGGTTTCCCCTACTTTCTTCCATTTAAGTCTGAATTTTTCAATAAGGAGTTCATGATCTGAGCCACAGTCAGCTCCCAGTCTTATTTTAGCTAACTGTATAGAGTTTCTCCATCTTTGGCTGTGAAGAATATAATCAGTCTGATTTTGGTATGGACCATCTGGTGATGTCCATGTGTAGAGCTGTCTCTTGTGTTGTTGAAAGAGGGTGTTTGCTATGACCAATGTGTTCTCTTGGCAAAATTCTGTTAGCTTTTGCACTGCTTCATTTTGTACTCCAAGGCCAAACTTGCTTGTTACTCCAGGTATCTCTTGACTTCCTACTTTTGCATTCCAGCCCCCTATGATGAAAAGGACATCTTTATTGGGTGTTAGTCCTAGAAGATCTTGTAGGTCTTCATAGAACCATTCAACTTCAGCTTCTTCAGCATTAGTGGTTGGGGGATAGACTTGGATTACTGTGATATTGAATGATTTGCCTTGGAAACAGAGATCATTCTGTCATTTTTGAGACTGCACCCAAGTACTGCATTTCAGACTCTTTTGTTGATTATGAGGGCTACTCCATTTCTTCCAGGGGATTCTTGCCCACAGCAGTAGATATAATGGCCATCTGAATTATATTTGCCTATTCCCATCCATTTTAGTTCACTAATTGCTAAAATGTTGATATTCACTCTTACCATCTCCTGTTTGACCACTGACCTTGATTCATGGACCTAACAGTCTAGGTTCCTATGCGGTATTATTCTTTACAGCTTTGGACTTTACTTTCACCACCAGACATGTCCACAGCTGGGGTTATTTCCACTTTGGCTCAGCCTTTTCTTTCCTTCTGGTGGTATTTCTCCACTTGTCTCCAGTGGCATATTGGGCACCTATTGACCTGGAGAGTTCATCCTTCAGTGTCATATATTTTTGCCTTTTCATACGGTTCATGGGGTTCTCAAGGCAAGAATGCTGAAGTTGTTTGCCATTCAGATAACACTGACCCAGTTTACAGATAAGAAAAGTCACAAGACCTTGTTATACAGCTGTCTAGAAAGTGTCATAACTAAGATTTCAACTTCTGTCTTTTAGCTCAAAATCCTCTCTTCTATTGTGTGTATGTACGCACTCAGTCATGTCCCACTCTTTGTGACCCCATGGCCTGTATGTAGCTCACTAGGCCCCCCTGTTCATGGAATTTTTCAGGGAAGAATACTGGAGTGAGATGCCATTTCCTACTCCGGGAGGTCTTCCTGATCTAGGGATCGAACCCTCATCTCTTTTATCTTCTGCCTTGGCAGGTGGCTTCTTTACCACTAGTGCCACCTGGGAAGCCCCTATTCTAACATACTATTCTGTAAAGTATTAATAACATCCTTTCCCATATGTTTAGCTTTAAAATGCCCACATCTTTTATTCACAAATGTTCTGTGAAGGAAGCAGGTTGAATGCATATTATATGTCACTCCATCTAGAGCCAGCTCTGGTGACAATACTCATTACATCCTAGTACATGGTCATTATCTCTAAATGAGCTTAAATAGGCATCTCAGGTTGCAATTGCACCCAAATGTAGATAGCCATATCATAAGTCATTGTAAACAGGGCATTTGGATAGTAAAAGGGACACTATTATTAATGATAGTGGGACAAGAGGTATAAACTAGGACCGTCCAGGAAAATTAGGACATATGGTCATTCTCCCCATTAGAAAAGAGGAAGGAAGAAAAGAGGAAAGAAAATTAACAAATTTAAAGTCCCAATACATGTTAGATTTTGTACTAAGCATTTAACATAGCTTAGCTTAAGAGATACATATGATTGTGTACAGTGTACAGATTTGGAGAAATCAAGACACTTCTGGCAGACAGTATAGGTTAGTTGTTAAGGGCACAATAAGAAAGAAGGTTTCTAGCACATTCATTCATCAATTAAATACTTACTGAATGCATATATGCTGTGTACAGTTTTAGTTTCTGGGGACAGAGCAGCAACAAATAAGAAGTTTCTATATTAAGGGGAGGATAAAATTAAATAAATAAAAATATAAGTATTATATGTATCTGTATATATAGATGTATTTTTTCATAACCAGGTGATATTGAATGTGATGAAAGAGCATAAAGCAAGGTAATGGGCTAGAGAGTAATTGGGGTGCCATTCTAAAACTGACTGGGAAAAGTTATTTGAACAAGTCATGGAACAGAGTCCTGCAGGAAATAAGAAACTGGATTATGTGGGCATTTGGGCAAGAGTGTTTGGGCAGAAAGAAAAGCAAAAGCAACAGCCGTGAGCAGGAGTGTGCTTGATGTGCATGAGGACAACTACGAGGCCAGTGGTAAAATGAAAAGAGAAGGAGGAGGGTGGTGGGGTGGGGTGAGATTTGAGAGGTTACAATGGCTAGATCATGGTTTGATTTGTGTGTTTCAAGAATCTCTAGAGGTGTGTGGTAATCAGTGGTTAGATTCTGGATGTATTTTGATGTTAAAACCAATATGTTTTGGTGGTCCAGTGGCTAAGACTCTGCACTCCCAAATGCAGGGGGCCCAGGTTTGATCCCTGGTCAGGGAACTAGATCCCACATGTCACAACTAAAAGATCCCATAGCTGCAACTAAGACCCAGTGCAGCCAAATAAGTAAATGTTTTTTTTTTTTTTTAAATAAGTTTTCCTAATGGATTGGGTATTAAATAAAAGTGAAACATATGAATGAGGCTTCCCAGATGTGGTGCCTGTGGTAAAGAGCCTGCCTGCCAATGCAGGATATATAAGAAACACAGGTTTGATCCCTGGGTTGGGAAGACTCCCCTGGAGGAAGGCATGGCAACCCACTCCAGTATTCTTGCCTGGAGAATCCCATGGACAGAGGAGCCTGGCGGGTTATGGTTCACAGGGTAGCAAAATGTCAGGCAGGACTAATGCAATTTAGTAAGCACACACACACACAAACGCATGAAGCATGGGAATATAAGCTACTATGATTTTTAACACGAGCAACTTGAAGACTGGAATTGCTATTTTCTGAGGGAGAGAAGATAGAGCAGAGTGAGGGACCAATATCAAGAATTCTGTTTGGGGCATGACGGGTCTAGGATTCCTGTTAGACTTCCAAATGGAGATGTCAAGTACTGTGTCCTTCATATCTATTCTTTCAACTGTATTTGTACATATTAGTCCCTCTTCCTTATGTCCAATATACTTTCGATGAAACCAACAAACAAAACTTCGAAAGGAGAGGAGCAGACTAGGAGATGACTATAGACAATGCTTTCAAGAGTTTTGCTCCAAGGTGAAACAGAAAAATTGGTGGCTAATTGGAAGGGCTTGTGGGTGGCAAAGGAGGGTTTTATCTTATAGATGGAGAGTATGTTTGTGGACTATTGGGCATTATTGAGCAGACAGGAAAAAAATGGTTAATGCAGAAGCAAGAGGGATGAAGTGCTAGAGAAATGTTCTTAGGTAGGCAAGCAGAATTGGGTTCCAGTGTACAAATGAGGAGCTGGCCTTTGCCAGGAACTCATGGAAAATTAACTCATGGTGAGAAGAGGAAAGGCCCAGAATATGGATACAGATTCAGGTAGGTGAGTAGATATTTTAGGGGAAATTTCCAGAAATTCTATTTTGACTGCTTTAGTTGCCTCAGTGAAATAAAAAGCAAGGTTATCAGCTGACTTGAAGAGCAGGGAGGAAATAGAAGTTAGAGGAGAGTGGAAGATATGAAGTAGAAATTTAGGAGAGTAGGGAAATAAATGGATTGGGTCCACATAGAAGCCCAGCTGTGATTTGTTGTCATGAATTAATGCAAGATTACTATGTATGCCTATGCATTTTTCTCTAATCATGTGCTTGGGGTGCCGCAAAATAAACAGAGAGTTGGATTTGTCAAATTAGAAGCTTTGCTAGGAGATGGAGTTGCCAGGAAATTAATGTATTCTGTAGAGTGAGTATAACAGCATGTTAAGGAGGGGAGTGAATTTGCGAAGTGGGTGTGAGACGGCAGTGGTAAAAAGGCTATAGACGTGGTGGATTAGAGCTCTCAGTGGGGTCACAGCACTGTTGGAAGCGGGAATTAGTGAAAGAGAGCAGATAGATCGAGTGTAGGCTGCATGAAATTAAGATCACTGAGAGGCTGTAGTTATTACTAAAGACAAGTTTATGGTGTCACTGAGAAAGGTGATAAGTGAAGTGAGGTGAAAGACAAGATAATTAAAAGAGAAGCAAACTAAAGAATTAAGAGGTCAGGGTTTTGGAAAGACGGTTTATATGTACATTAAAATAACAAAGAGTGATGACAGGAGTGGTGTTGGATAAAAATCAAATTATCAGGAAATGAGGGAGAGTGGTTCAGAGACCTGTAGGTTTTTGCTACAAGAACATTATTGGGCCAGCAACATCTGCATCACTGGAAGCTGGTTGGAAATGCAGAATCTGGGACTTCCCTGGTGGTCCAGTGGTAAAGACTCTGTGCTTCCGTTTCAGTGGCGCAGGTTGATCCCTGGTCAGGGAACTAAGATCCTGCATGCTGTGTGCTCCCTCCCCCCCCCCCCCCCAAAATGCAGAGTCTCTTCATTTCAGATCCACTGAAGCAGAATCTTCAGACAATTCATATGCCCATTAAAGTTGAGGAGCACCTCCGTAGATGGCTCCAGTAATGAGAAGAAGCAGTAGGTCTGATGAGCTTCAGAACAGCTGAGAATATTAAGAAGGAGAGAGGAACTATTGCCTGATCATATTGGTGAGGAACAAGGACACGTACCCCAATCCAGAGGCAGAGTTTGGAAGAGATGTTGGAGAGAAAAAACAGCTGCTACTTGAGAGGGTTGTGGGAATTCGTGTCCTCAGTGGGGAGAGCTGGGTCTCTGTCCAGCAGATGCTGAATATGTAGGCGATTTTGCTACTGAAGAACCATGAGTTCCACATGCCCCAGTGGGAAGATCTGGGGGTCAAGGAGGGTGGGGTATGGGGGTGAGGTTTGGTGATAAACAGAGTCACATGCAAGTAGAGGGCAGGAATGAGAGATAATTTATGGTCTTGGGCCTACCCGGAGTGACCGAGGGCAACAGGAATATAGGGCATGACTGGATTAAAGCTGACACTTTCTTAGGCAGTTGTGAGCATTAGGGTGGAAAGATGCATCTGGAGTCTTGCCAGCACAGAGTGGGACTCCATGGACTTCTCATGTTCAGAGCTCAATAGATGGTGATTCCCTTTCTTCCTACTGCAAAACTGCTCACCAAGTAAATGGTGGAGTCAGGGTTCCAGTTCAGATGAGCCTCACCATGGAATCTGTGCTCTCCCCACCACACTAGTGGTCCTTAAACTTTAGTCTTCATCACAATCACCTGGAGGACTTGGTCAGCCACAGAGTGCTTGTCTCCACCCCTTGAGTGGAGGTACTGATCAGTAGGTCTGGGGTGGCAGGAGCATTTGCATTTCTAATGTGTTCCTGGGTGATATTGATGCTGTTGGTCCAAGGACCATATATTGGGAACCATTGCCCTACTCCACACTGCCTCCCAGAACACGTTACTGTCTTTCAGAGCCAGGCTGTATCAAAGAGCAAGTGTTTATTTGTCAAAGGAGAAACTGAGGGCCTCAGATTACCCATGGGTTTAGAATCCTCTTCTATGGAGTTTCCATTAGTGTTCAATGTTCAGAGTTCTGCCTGTCGGTAACTCTGCCACCACAGAGCAGAGCACTTGACCTGTCAATGAAAGGGCAGTGTTTCAATGCCCTGTTCTTCCCATCACTGCTACAAACTTCATTATCCACAACCAATTACTGGTTAAGTACATGATCCAAGTTTACACACTCTTTTTTGTTTCCTATCTAATTTTAGCTCCTGGACAAGACCTGGGCTCTTCTTTCTGACTGGGGCACATGAACCTTGGCTGTGGTCAGGTCTTGGTGATTCTTAGAGCTGTGGCCAAGAGCTTGACAATCCTCATAATCCTGAAGGACAGTGTTAAGACTAACAGGAGACTGTGGACAGACTTGGGGAAAGATGGATGGGAGGTACAGAGGAGGAGATGATGGAAATCATAGCAGACTAAAAAGACCTGATTTAACTCCTGACCTCATCTCTTACTGGCTGTATAAACTTAGGCACCGACATTTCAGCTCTCTTGGCCCCAGTTTTCTCTACTATAAAATTATGATAATAAATAAGTAAATTGTGATAATAATAGTTATGATATAATAATCTTACACCTTCCCAGGTGGGGCAGTGGTAAAGAATACACCTGCCAATGCCTGAATTACAGGAGACGTAGGTTTGATCCCTGGGTCAGGAAGATCCCCTGGAGAAGGAAATGGCAACCCACTCCAGTATTCTTGCCTGGGAAATCCCATGGACAGAGGAGCATGGAGGGGTACAGTCCATAGGGTAGCAAAAGAGTCAGATGCAATTTAGCAACTGAGCATATATGCGGTAATCTCACAAGTTTGTTCAATAGACATTGAATGTCTATCTCATACTACGTGTCATGAGATGGTAGAGCAAAACCTGTAAGATGCAGTCCCTTTAACAGCTATGATGGAGGAACATGGAGTGAAATATGTACATGTATTAATATTACACTGGATAATCGTGAAGTGTAATAATTAATGGGAGGATGGGAAGAAAATAATGCAGAGACTGGGATTAGTGGAATACACTGAAGACTTTGTCAGTAGGCAATTACCTATCCAAATTACCTACTTTGTCAGTAGGCAATTACAACTACCTGGAGAGTCTTTTGAAAATATGAATACATGGACCTAAACTCCAGACATTTGAATCGGTATGAAGGTGCAAGGTGTGTCATCTGGACCCTGTTGTTGTTTTTTAATTTTATGTATTTATTTATTTGGCTTCTCTGAGTCTTCGTTGCTGTGCTCAGACTTCTAGTTGTGGTGAGCAGTTCAGTTCAGTTCAGTCGCTCAGTCGTGTCCAACTCTTTGCAATCCCATGAACCGTAGCACACCAGGCCTCCCTGTCCATCACCAACTCCCGGAGTTCACTCAAACTCATGTCCATCGAGTCGGTGATGCCATCCAACCATCTCATCCTCTGTTGTCCCCTTCTCCTCCTTCCCTCAATCTTTCCCAGCATCAGGGTCTTTTCAAATGAGTCAGCTCTTCGCATCAGGTGGCCAAAATATTGGAGTTTCAGCTTCAACATCAGTCCTTCCAATGAATACCCAGTATTGATCTCCCTTAGGATGGACTGGTTGGAACTCCTTGCAGTCCAAGGGACTCTCAAGAGTCTTCTCCAGCACCACAGTTCAAAGGCATCAATTCTTCGGTGCTCAGCTTTCTTTTTTCTTTTTAACAGTATTACTTTTTTTCCCCCCTGTTTTCTTTTTTTGTTTGTTTCTTTTTTTTATTTTATTTTTTAACTTTACAATATTGTACCAGCTTTCTTTATAGTCCAACTCTCACATCCATACATGACCACTGGAAAAACCATAGTCTTGACTAGGCAGACCTTTTTTGGCAAAGTAATGTCTCTGCTTTTTAATATACTATCTAGGTTGGTCATAATTTTCCTTCTAAGGAGTAAGTGTCTTTTAGTTTCATGGCTGCAATCACCATCTGCAGTGATTTTGGAGCCCAGAAAAAGAAAATCAGCCACTGTTTCCACTGTTCCCCATCTATCTGCCATGAAGTGATGGGATCAGATGCCATGATCTTAGTTTTCTGAATGTTGAGTTTTAAGTCAACTTTTTCACTCTCCTCTTTCACTTTCATCAAGAAGCTCTTTAGTTCTTCTTCACTTTCTGCCATCAGAGTGGTGTCATCTGCATATCTGAGGTTATTGATATTTCTCCCAGCAATTTTGATTCCAGCTTGTGCTTCCTCCAGCTCAGCATTTCTCATGATGTACTCTGCATATAAGTTAAATAAGCAGGGTGACAATATACAGCCTTGATGTACTCCTTTTCCTATTTGGAGCCAGTCTGTTGTTCCATGTCCAGTTCTAACTGTTGCTTCCTGACCTGCATACAGGTTTCTCAAGAGGCAGGTCAGGTAGTCTGGTATGCCCACCTGTTTCAGAATTTTCCAGTTTATTGTGATCCACACAGTCAAAGGCTTTGGCATAGTCTATAAAGCAGAAATAGATGTTTTTCTGGAACTCTCTTGCTTTTTCCATGATCCAGTGGATGTTGGCAATTTGATCTCTGGTTCATCTGCCTTTTCTAAAACCAGCTTGAACATCTGGAAGTTCATGGTTCATGTACTGCTGAAGCCTGGCTTGGAGAATTTTGAGCATTACTTTACACGTGTGTGAGATGAGTGCAATTGTGCAGTAGTTTGAGCATTCTTTGGCATTGCCTTTCTTTGGGATTGGAATGAAAACTGACCTTCTCCAGCCCTGTGGCCACTGTTGAGTTTTCCATATTTGCTGGCGTATTGACTTTCAGCAGCAGCGACTTCTCTTCTTTGGAGTATGGGCTCTAGGCTTCAGTAGTTGTGGTTCTTGGGCTTTAGAACACAGTGTCAGTAGTTGTGATGCATGGGCTCAGTTGCCCTGAAGCATATGGCATCTTCCTGGACCAGGGATGGAACTTGTGTCCCCTGCATTGGCAGGTGGATTCTTAATCACTGGAACACCAGGGAAGTCCCTGGACACAGGTTTTTAAAAAAACTATACCAGATGATTCTAATGAGAATCCAGGGTTAAGACCCACTTGCTTAGGGATGTGCCCTCTTGAAGGGGGAAGAGATTTTTTTGCTCTGAGTACGGGGGTTGGATTTAACCATAGGGAGCTCTCCTGGTCCCTTCTTACCTGGCCTTCTATCTCTGTCCTCAGCTCCCTGAAAGACTGGGAGATTTCTACTCCATGTGTGAAATTAAAAGAAAGGTCCTTGAGATCAGGAGGTGATGAGAAAGCCAGAGGAGCCAGCCTATTATTTATCACAATCCCAAGACAGATGGAGCGCTTCAGAGTAATTCTTGCAACAACTGAGCTGCCAAGGGAGGAAAATGAGTGAAATTAATCAGCAGCAGGGGAAGGGTGTCCTGCAGGAAGGAAGCAGTTGGAGGCTTGTTTCAGATGAAGAGCCGAGGCCCTCGGACCAGCACAGGGAGCAACAGGAAGGGGCTGCAGATCCAGCTAGAAGCAGCATCTCTCACTGGGACCCAGGGAGTATGAGATCTTGCTGGCCAGGGATCAAAGGCATATTCTGAGCCATCTTCTGTCCTGGCATTGGTGGCCACCCCTGCTCACTCCAGTAAGAGACGCAGCTGCCCTGTCAGAGCGGGCTCCCCCTGGGCTCTGTCTCCAGCCTCTCCTGTCCAGGGCAGGAAGGAGAATAGCAGCCAGCGTGAGACCAGGCAGAGTCAAGATGGCAGGTCACCTGTACGGTCCACCTGGCCCTCCTCCTCCCCCCTCTCAGCCCACTTTATAGGCTGTGATGTCTCTCTTGGTTTCTCTTGGCCTAACTGTCTCGTGCTGGGGCTGGAGTCCTGTTCTGAACTTGGCTGTGATGCTATCCATGGGGGAGAGGGACTGTGCCTGTATCCAAGTCCTGAGAGTGGTTCCACTGTCATGGTAACACCACCCTTCACTCTGATGGCTACATCTACCTGCCTTCTTCAAGGTAATACAGCCACTACCTTGGACTCCTTGGGTTGTAAAATTATCAGAGCTTCCTGTTGCCTGAATCCCAGAGAGCAAAGGTTTGAAACAGGCTGACTGGAGATGTCAAGGATGAGCCTCAGGATGTAAGAATAAGAGTCAGCAAGCGATGGACATACTCACTGGATCCCCACGGCTCCTGGGGCAGGAGCTGCACTCACCTGCAGCCAGGCGAGTGTTCCCAAGCCTACCTGGTCTATCTGGACCAGAATCCTTGTCTGGTAGAGTGGTTGAGGATGTGCACTGCATCTTCTACAGACATTACTCCAGGGCACCAGCATCTATGCCCAGAGCAGCATCTGTGCCCAGCCAGCCTCTGAATGCAGATGAGAACCTGAGAGTGCTTTGTCAACAGCACAGTGCTCCTCGCAGGCAAATCCTTGTTACAAATGGCACACATTCATTTGTTTCCCATGAAATTTCCTTATCCACCCAGCCTTGCACTGAAATTCATCAACCTGATATCTCAAGTGGGATGACTTATCGCCAAAATGTTTTAAATGTCGTAGACTGTGCAGAGTGGGGGCCACCAAGCTCATCTCCCTCCCAGCAAGTTCACTCTCATCAGCTCTGCTCTCTGGCCACATTTTCTCTCTCACTCCTCCTCACTGTGAGTGAAGAAATATGGAGGGTGAATTTTCAAATTTCCTTTTACATGCACATCATTTGACCAATTTGGCTTGCTTCAACCTCAGGTCCCCTTCCTTCCCTTTCTCTGGAGCTCTGTTGTTGTGACCAGGGCTCTGCATCTGAAATTGGAATGTCCAGGGTTAATTAAATCTTAGCTGTGTGACCTCAAGTCAGTCTCAGATTTTTTTTTTTTTTTAACCTGAAAAGTATACGTGGTGGTATCTTACAGGTGGTAATGTAGTCAGTAACTGTAATACAAGGCTTACTTGTCTAAGGTGTTAGAACTGGACATAGAACAACAGACTGGTTCCAAATAGGAAAAGGAGTACATCAAGGCTGTATATTGTCACCCTGCTTATTTAACTTACATGCAGAGTACATCATGAGAAACACTGGGCTGGAGGAAGCACAAGCTGGAATCAAGATTGCCGGGAGAAATATCAATCACCTCAGATATGCAGATGACACCACCCTTATGGCAGAAAGTGAAGAAGAACTAAAGAGCCTCTTGATGAAAGTGAAAGAGGAGAGTGAAAAAGTTGGCTTAAAGCTCAACATTCAGAAAATTAAGATCATGGCATCTGGTCCCATCACTTGAGGGGAAACAGTGGAAACAGTGTCAGACTTTATTTTTCTGGGCTCCAACATCACTGCAGATGGTGATTGCAGCCATGGAATTAAAAGACGCTTACTCCTTGAAAGGAAAGTTATGACCAACCTAGATAGCATATTCAAAATCAGAGACATTACTTTGCCAACAAAGGTCCCTCTAGTCAAGGCTATGGTTTTTCCAGTGATTATGTATGCATGTGAAAGTTGGACTGTGAAGAAAGCTGAGCTCAGAAGAATTGATGCTTTTGAAGTGTGGTGTTGGAGAAGACTCTTGAGAGTCCCTTGGACTGCAAAGAGATCCAACCAGTCCATTCTGAAGGAGATCAGTCCTGGGTGTTCATTGGAAGGACTGTTGTTGAAGCTGAAATTCCAATACTTTGGCCACCTCCTGTGAAGGGTTGACTCATTGGAAAAGACCTTGATTCTGGGAGGGATTGAGGGCAGGAGGAGAAGGGGACGACAGAGGATGAGATGGCTGGATGGCATCACTGACTCGATGGACGTGAGATTGAGTGAACTCCGGGAGTTGGTGATGGACAGGGAGGCCTGGTGTGCTGCGATTCATGGGGTCGCAAAGAGTCGGACATGACTGAGCGACTGAACTGAACCGAACTGAACTTGTCTAATAAGCCCTACTCACTGGTTGTGGTAAAAATTACTAAAGTTCATCCGTACAACAGTATTATTTCTGGGTCCCTGCCCCTTCCTGGACACGTGGAAGACTACATTTCTCAGCTTCCTGCATGAGCAAGAGGGGAGAGTGACAAGTGTCATTTCTAGGCTGAATCACTGAGGAAGAGGGACCCAAGTTCCTAAATGGCCATCATGGAGCATGTGTTGGGATAGAGATGCCACAAGAGCACCTTGGAGTCTGAGCCACTCTGTGGGGGACAGTTGCCCTGAGAAGATACCCAGACCCACAGGAGACTTGGTATGGATGAGAAAAAGCCTTCTGTTAGGCTAAGCAACTGAAATTTGGGGAAGGTGTTTGTTACACAGCATAGCCTATCTTATTCTGCTTCATCCATTTCTTGCCTTCACTATGACAGGGGTTTTCAATGAGCTTCATAGCCCTTTGGTTCCTTGAGGGTACTATGGGGATGCCATGATGGAAGGAGTGAGGAAAATAAGGGAAGTTGAGTAAGCAGGCTCCTAGTCAACCAGAGCTTCACACTGATCTCATCTATGTATTGGTGTTTCCAGAAAGATTACTTTCGAAAGAAGAATCCAGTTTCTAAAATGTTACTTGACTTGTGGACACAGGAGGGAAGGAGAGGGTGGGATGAATTGAGAGAGGAGCATTGAAACATATGCATTACCATATGTAAAGTTATGTAGCCAGAGGAAATTTGCTACTGTTTGATGCAGAGAGCTCTAGTCCAGTGCTCTGTGACCACCAAGAAGGGGTGGGATGGGGTGAGAGATGGGAGGTTCGAGAGGGAGGGGACATGTGGATACCTATGGCTGATTCATGTTGATATATACAGAAACCAGCACAATATTATAAAGCAATTGTCCTCCAAATAAAAATAAATAAATAAATTAAAAAAATTAAGGAAAGTTTCTTGATAAGTCACTGCTCTGTTGCAATGATTCTGAACTCTGCTCTCTTCCAGCCATTACTGTTATCTTCTGTATTCTTTTTGAGTTCCACGTCTCATCTAGGTTTTGATTAGAACCAAGACTTGAGCTCTTCACTGTGATGCCCACCCCTGCTATGGTGACTGTCCTCACCTCATCTGCAATTCTCTGCCCTGCTCCTTGATCCAAAGCCGCCTCTGTAATTGCAGATGGTCTGGAGCCATTGTAGGGTGCTGGGCTGGAAGAAGGAAGGAGTGAAGATTAAGAACAGTCAGGAGATACCCAGGATCAAAACCTGGTCTTTGAGGAGGGAGACGAGGGGGAATGATGCTTTATGCGTCAGGTTATATGACTTGGGAGTGTCTTGTTTATGGGGACCAGAAGGTTGAACACAGGAAACCTGGGTACCATTTCCTGTTCCCTCAGTGAGCAGCAGAGGACTTGCATAAGATTTATCTTTCCAACGTCCTAGTTTCTTCTAAGCAAATGAAGGATCAAACTAAATAAGTGCTTCACAAACTGGCCCATCAAACCCTAAGCATTAAGGTTTGTTGGGAAATGCAGGCGGATCTCTCTGTACAGGACTGAACTCTTTACCTCAACACAACCAAAGCTACTCCACATTTATCATATGATTATGATATGGACTTTTAGGTAACATTCATTAAAGAAAGGGTTGCAGTGATGTTAGACTTGAAGATAGTGAGATTAGATAATTGTCAAGGATTTTTTAAAGCTTGAATATTGTTTTTTTCCTCTTTTATACATCTATGTGTCCTTGGGAAGGTTACTTAATTGTTCTGAGCCTCACTTTCCTGATGTATAAAATGAGACTTACTTACCTCATGGAGTTTGTTGTGAGGACTAAACATTAAATATATAATTCCTGTGCAAAATAGCTTATTAATAAGTAAAGACGATAATGGTGATGATTTAAGATATATATGGTCATTCAATTTTATTGGGTGAGCAGAGGGAAGGCCAGAGAAACTGTGACTTAACTAAAATTACATCACTACAGGGTACCAGAGCCTAGATCAAAAGGCTGGTGATGCCCTCGTATCCCAGCCTCTTCACACCAGCTTACTGATCTGGATCTTCTTAAAGCTCTAGCCTCTGTTCTTTAGTCTTATCCTTCCCCCTTTTCTGCTTTGAGTTGTCTGCCCAACCTCTTAACAAAAGTTAAATCAAGTCTCTTGTGATTATATATGGATAATCAGGGCTTGAGACCCAGGAGGTGGTGAACATTCCATAAGTAACTGAAAGAGTGGATCCCATTTTACAGATGAGGAGACTGAGATTCAGAGTTTGCTTGCCTTGCCCAGGGTCACTGAGGGGTCAGAGATAACATAGGACCACAGCATGGCTCTGCCCAGGTAGGTGCACCTGTGACCCTCTAGATTACCTTCTTCAGAATTTGTCCTGGGGCATGTGTATGGTCCCTGCACATTCAAGCATTTAAAAAAACTTTTAGGCAGTGCCCCATAACATATGGGGCTTCCCAGGTGGCATTAGTGAAAAAGAATCACCTGCCAATGCAGGAGACATAAGAGATGTAGGCTTGATCCATGGGTTGGAAAGATCCCCTGGAGGAAATGGCAACCCACTCCAGTATTCTTGCCTGGAGAATCCCATGGACAGAGGAGCCTGGCAGGCTGTAGTCCAAAGGGTTGCAGAGTCGGACACGACTGAAGTGACTTAGCATGCACACATGGCATATGGAACTAGGGATCAAACCTGAACCCCCTGCTGTGGAAATGCAGAGTCTTAACCACTGGACAGCTAGGGAAGTCCCAGTCATGTTGTTGATTGTTCTGGCTGGTGATGCCATTCCCCCAGAGCTGGCGTCTTTCCTGAGATCTGCTGTTCTCATTCACCTCATATTGTCATACTTCTTGCAAATAAAGTGTGAGTGTGCAGTGAATCCCATGTTCCAGCTCCTCCCTGGACTTCTTACCTCCTGCTTGGGGGCCCGGGCTTAGCAAGAAGGAAGGGAAGGGGTGGGGATGGTACCTTCATCCTTCTAATCGACTCTGGAATGGAGCAAGCTACAGTCCTGCCTTTGGGGAGTGAATAATAACCAGAACGGAAGGACGATGGGCACTTGGGACTTTGGGATCCTGTGATGGCAGAGGTAGCTGTGATTTCCTTTCTTCCCTGGATGGCAGTGATGTCATCATTCGACCCAGAACCAGCTCTGATGCTGGGGTACCTACCATTACAGCCGGATCATCTACTTCCCCCAGTCTGCTGTTTAAGATTCACTGGGTGCCATTGAATCTTCTCATGAACAAAACAGGATGAAGGGGAGGGGGATACTGTGGGAGTAAAATCAGACTTCTGGCATGAATCACAAAATGCAGTCTTCTCACCAGCTGAGACTCACCCAGCATGGAAACCTTTACCATTAATCAGAGCCCCGCCCCTGATCCAGCTCCCGGCAAGTTCATCGTTTACATCTGAGAACAATTTCTGCATCCAGGCAAAACTCCTGACTGCAGCAAGAAGCTATGATGAACACTTACCTGGAGAATGCTGCAAAAAGCAGCAGTTCGACTGTATTAAATGTTTGGTTTTGGTTTTTCTGCTTATAGGTCAGCTGTGGGGCCCGGAGCTTCTTCCAGTTTATACACAGATGCAGACAGTCAAGACTCAAATAGCCATGACTAGGCAATGCCATGTTTGTCTTAATAACTGCTCTCAGTCTTTAAGATGCCTGTGTTGGATTTATCACCAACGATTGGATCAATTACTCGGTGCTCAACTGCAATCTGAGCCTTTCTGTGCTTCCACTTCAGTCATTTCATTAAGATGGATAGGCTGGTAATGCCACCCTCATGGGAGGTTGGGCTGGAGGGTTCTGTGTGAATGGAGCCTTCAAGATAAAAATACACCAGGCATAGGAGGAGCAAAGGATCAGAGAACCAGGATGCTTTCCTCCTACCCCCTGGTGCCCGGGGATCCACCCAGACTGGGGAACAGTCCGTCTGTAGCCGGTGGTAATAGCTCACAGAAAGGGACCAAGGGCACCGACAAGGACTCCCCTTTAGAGGTGTTTGTCTTGGCCAAATGTGAACACAGGTTCATGGAGCTCTTCAGGGTTCTCTTTTTCAGGCCTGGCCTACCCATCCCATGCAAAAAGAGGTCTTAGCTACTGGGTCTCTGTCAATACCAGGAGGTCTCCTAGGTCATGACTGGGAGCAGACTTTGTTGGAGAAACTAAGATGTCCTTCAGGCCTTGGAGATTGCCCATAGGTCCTGGTGGACCTCCTGAAGCACCTATGACAACACAAAACAAAAAGTGCAAGGAATAAACCGTTTCTGATCTATTTGCTACTGATTGAAGTTCACCAGCCTGGTCCTCTAGAGAGGTCCTTGTCAACTGCACATTTTGTGATGCTCTAACTCCACCCTTTAGAGCCAACCTGCTCACCTGGGACATCCCACAGACCCTACTGCCCACCAGCTCATGTCAGCACTGCCCCCACCCTGCAGGACATCGGGGCCCCCAGAAACTCCACGCTCCCAAATCAAACACGGTCCCAGCCTTGTGTGCATTCCACGTGACACTGAGTGTGCCCTGCACGGTCACCTATTTCATATCTCCTATCTACCTGTTGGCAGTTTTGGGGGGCTTGGCTGCCAGAAGGAGATTCAAGTAGAGCTTGGAGTTGGTGCAAACATTTCCTGCTGCTGCTTCTCAGGCCTTCTTCACTCAGTGGCAGCCCCGTGTCCTTGGCCCCATTCTGGGCCTTCACTCCACACCGCCCTTCTTGACCTGTGCTGTGCTCTGCAAGGTCAGCGCAGCCGGTCATCTGGAATTTTGAATCTGGAGGCAGACTTTTATTCACAATATCATTTCAAACTTCCTCTGCATTTTATATTTCCCTTTTCTCTTCACTGGGATCCGTATGTTGGCAACTCCAGGTGAATAATCTGCTTGGACCTGCCAGGTGTCCAGGTGTTACCCCTGCCTTAGCCGAGGGCCTGTGGGAGGTGAACTAACCAGTGTGTTGGACCCTCCAAGGGAAGAGGAAGCTGGTCACTCCTATGTGTTTCTTGACTCCTTAGTGCTTTCTATTCAGTTAGACAGATTTCTTTCTTTTCTTTTTTAAAGAAATGGTGTGTTCAATCTTCATGATTCCACGTTTCACTCCAGGGGATAAAGATATTGATTGCAAAAAACCATTTGATGTTCATGAAGACTTTGGAACTTTTTAATGAGCTTTTGAAAGTTCTTTAGATCATAAAGACTATGTTTTGCTGAATCTGAACAGCCTCATTTGAAAGAGGTTGGGAGGTTGTTTAGACTGAAGTTTTCTTCAGGCTGAGGAGGCCATCGCCTTGTGTGCGAAGGAGCAAAACTCTCTGTACCTGGGGTCCCAGGTTATTGCTGTTGTTCAGTTGCTAAGTGGTGTGTGACTCTGTGACCCCATGCACTGCAGCACACCAAGCTCCTCTGTCCTGCACTATCTCCTGGAGTTTGCTCAAATTCATGTCCGTTGAGTGGGTGATGCTCTTAATATGTAGTCATCTTGTCCTCTGCTGCCCCTTCTCCTCCTGCCTTTAATCTTTTCCAGCATCAGGGTATTTTGAGTTGGTTCTTTGCATCAGGTGGCCAAAGTATCGAAGCTTTAGCTTCAGCACCAGTCTTTCCAGTGAATATTCAGGGTTGAGTTCCTTTAGGATTGACTGGTTTTATCTCCTTGCAGTCCAAGGGACTTTCAAGAATCTTCTCTAGCACCACAGTTCGAAAGCATCAATTCTTTGGCATTCAGCCTTCATTATGGTCCATCTCTTACATCCATACATGACTACTGAAAAAACCAGAGCTTTGACTATACAGACCTTTGTTGACAAACTGATGTCTCTGCTTTTTAATATGCTCTCTAGCTTTGTCATAGCTTTTTTCCCAAGGAGCAACAGTCTTTTAGTTTCATGGCTGCAGTCACCATCTGCAGTGATTTTGGAGCCCAAGAAAATAAAATCTGTCACTGCTTCCACTTTTTCCCCTGCCATGGGGTAGTATTAATTGTGGGATGGTGTATACTTGCTATGTCCTGGCACTATTCTAAGTACTTTACATGTATATCATCTTATAGAACTTTTCTGACACCACCAACCAAGACTGGGTCTTAGGAGGTGGAGAACTGACCCTTTATCACATGTGCAATTCCTACTTCTTTCTCTCTCTTTTTTAAAGTTTGAAACTTGGGGAATATTATTTATTTATAGTTGATGTACAGTATTGCATAAGTTACAGATGTACGTATAGTGATTCACATCTTAAAAAATTAACTTATTTATTTTAATTGGAGGATAATTACTTTACAACATGGTGGTGGTTTTTGCCATACATTGATTGAATCAGCCATGGGTGCACATGTGTCCCCCCCATCCTGAACCCTCCTCCCACCTCCCTCCCCACCCCAGCCCACCCCTCAGTGTTGTCCCAGAACACTGACTTTGAGTGCCCTGCTGCATGCATCGAAAGTGCATGATCATCTATTTTACACATGGTAATATACATGTTTCAGTGCTATTCTCTCATATCATCCCACTCTCACCTTTGCTCACATAGTCCAAAAAGTCTGTTCTTTACATTTGTGTCTCTTTTGCAGCCTTGCATATAGGATCGTTATTACTGTCTTTCTAAATTCCATATATATGTGCTAATATACTGTATTGGCTACTATACTGTATTTCTCTTTGACTTATTTCACTCTTTTTAAAGATTATACTTCATTTATAGTTATTACAAAATATTGGGTATATTCCCTGTATTGTAAAATTTATCTTTGTAGCTTACTTTTTAAAAAAAATTATTTATTTTAATTAGAGGCTAATTACTTTACAATATTGTATTGGTTTTGCCATACATCAACATGAATCTGCCACGGGTGTACACGTGTTCCCCATCCTGAACCCCCCCTACCACCTCTCTCCCCATATCATCCCTCTGGGTCATCCCAGTGCACCAGCCCCAAGCTTCCTGTATCCTGCATCAAACCTGGACTGGCGATTCATTTCTTATATGATACTATACATGTTTCAATGCCATTTTTTATACATATGTTTGTTTTTCTTGACCCCCTACCCTTACCTTACTCTTACCTTGCTCCTCTCCCCTTCCCACTCCCAGCTGGTAACCACTAGTTTCTTCTCTATATCTGTGAGTCTGTTTTATTTATTTATACTTTTTGTTATATTCACTAGTTCATCATATTTTTTAGATTCTGCACATTAGTGATATCATACGGTATGTCTCTGTCTGACTTATTTCACTTTGAACAATGCCTTCTAAGTTCATCAATGTTGTTGCAAGTGACAAAATCTCATAACTGGAGTGGTGAAGGAACTCTCCCAGTTTCTCATGTCTCTCAGTTTAAGCTTTATAAATAACTATTTTTTCTAAAAGTCCCAGAAAACATAGTTTTAGAGAAGACAGACCACAGAGATGGCTTGGGTTCAAATACCAGCCTTGACACTTTCCAGCCAGGGCCAGGCAGTTAGCATTTCTGTAGCTTGTTCATTCGCCATGCGTGGGTGCGTGTGAAGTTGCTTCAGTCGTGTCTGACTACTCGCGACCCCATACTGTTACTATTGTCGTTTAGTTGCTAAGTTGTGTCTGACTCTTTTGAGATCCCATGACTGTAGTCGGCCAGTCTCCTCTGTCCATGGGATTTCCCAGGCAAAAATATTGGAGTGGGTTGCCATACCCTCCTCCAGGGGATCTTCCTGACCCAGGGATGGACTCCGCGTTTCCTGCATTCTTTACCTCTTAGCCGTTACGGAAGCCCATGCACTATGAACACCCACTAGCTATGACTGAATGTCCATTATTTAAGGAACTGTGCCACGTTCTGTGCAGATGGTGGTGATGACAGGTTCAACAGCAGTTATCGCTTATAAGCTTAGATTATGTGGTAGGCCCTGGACCAGGTGATTTTCATGCTGCTTTTCACTTAGTTCTTCCATAAACCATGACAAGCAGGATCCACATGGGGAAGCTAGGGTGAAGAGGCTTTAATTAACTGGCTTAAAAGCTACATAGCTTGTAAATGACAGAGAGAATCAACCTCAGTTGTCGGACATCAAAGCCCATGTTTCCAACCAGCAAGTCACCAAGATGACTCATACAGTAATCCTGAATTCAAGGCTTTAGAGCTGCAGAGGGGGAATTAAATGGTATATGACTAAGACTAGGTTATCAGATGACAGATGTAAGGTACTAAGAGTTCAGGCATCAGAGAGAGGGTTTTCATCTGTGGGGATCAAAGAATACTTTGCAGAAAAATGGTTATTTTAACACGGGAGCCCGGTTACGATTTGAGTATGAGATATGCATGTAGGTGGTGCTTAGAAAGGGGCCTCTTCCATTCCAGGTGCTGTAGTAAGTGTGCTATGCTTGAAGTTTTTGAGGAGAAGGAGGGATAGGTTCTGTATGGCACAGCACAGTCTTAAATAAGTATATGGATTAAATATATATGTATTTATCTTTGCAATCTGTGTCTACCTATACTTTCATATCTCTTTGTGTTTTATAGAAACTATTATCACTCCTAGGAATATGTCCCTAAAAATATAGTCATCCAGATCCATAAAGAAATATGTACCATGATGTTTTCCACAACACTGTGTGTATGGAGCAGAGGTCGTGGTGCAGGGTGAGAAAACCGAGGGGCACGAGGCAAGGGATACGTATTGCTGCTGCTGATGAACCTAACCCCAGTCAGGATTCTCTAAACCTCCAAGGCCTCAACCTTAGGTTCTGACCTTGGCCCTCCTAGCCTTGTCAGTTTTAACAAGCATCCTGCTGGCTTAGTTTAGCAAGAATCCCCCAGCCTCAGTATCTTATTGAAGAGAAGATTGAAGGCAACTGAAGGAAGAAAGGTTTCCGTGGTGGCTCAGATGGTAAAAGCATCTGCCTGCAATGCAGGGGATACGGGTTCTATCCTTGGGTTGGGAAGATCCCTTGGAGAAGGAAATGGCAACCTACTCCAGTGCTCTTGCCTGGAAAATCCCATGGATGAAGGAGCCTGGCGGGCTACGGTTCATGGGGTCGCAAAGAGTTGGACACGACTGAGCGACTTCACTTTCTTTTTTCTTTCTTAAAGGCAAAGGAGAAGGAGGTGGCGGGGATGAGATGAACAGATGGCATCACTGACTCAATGGACATGAATTTGAGCAAACTCTGGGATAGTGGAGGACAGAGGAGCCTGGTGTGCTGCAGTCCATGGGCACAACTTAGCGACTGAACAACAATGACAGTATCTTATCACCTTGCCAGCTTCAGCAGGAATCCTGTCCAGTTGGTTTAACCAGAATCCCCTTGTCTCTTATGTCTCCTCCTCTTGAATTATCATCCCAGCCCTTCACCCTGCCCCTTGGCTATAAATCCACTTTGTTCTTGTTGTATTTGGAATGGAGTCCATTTCCTTTTTTTTTTTTTTGGTTGCACTGTGTGGCATACAGAACTTCCCTTACCAGGGATCAAACCTGCTCCCTCTATGGTGGAAACTCCCCTATGGTGGGAGTCTTAACCACTGGATCACCAGGAAAGTCCATGGAGTCCATTTTTATTCTGAGGTCTCTCTTCCCCTATCACAATAGTTCCTGAATAGAATTTGCCTTCCCTACTGTAACTTTGCCTGGCTCCGATGTTCCTTGGCACCTACCTGGCCACAGTTTGGAGCACACATACCAGCATGCACATATCTTAAAGGCAAAAAGAATGAAACATAGACGTCCATAGAGTTTTTTTTTTTACATAGATACTATCTATGCAAATTATAAATAGATGTACAAAATAACAATATGTTTTTACCAAGACACAAATAAAAAGGTAGACATTAAACACATGAAAAAGGTAAATTGGAAGTGGTCAAACAGGAGATGGCAAGCGTGAGCATTGACATTTTAAGAATCAGTGAACTAAAAGGGACTGTAATTTAATTCAGATGACCATTGTATCTACTACTGTGGGCAAAAATACCTTAGAAGAAATGGAGTAGCCCTCATAGTCAACAAAAGAGTCCAAAATGCAGTATTTGGGAACAATCTGAAAAACAACAGAAGGATCTCTGTTTATTTCCAAGGCAAACCATTCAGTATCACAGTAATCCAAGTCTATGCCCCAGCCACTAATGCTGAAGAAGCTGAAGTTGAAAAGTTTTATGATGACCTACAAGACCTTCTAGAACTAACACCAAAAAAAAAAAAAAAAAGATATCCTTTTCATCATAGGGGGCTGGAATGCAAAAGTAGGAAGTCAAGAGATACCTGGAGTAACAGGCAAGTTTGGCCTTGGAGTACAAAATGAAGCAGGGCAAAGGCTAACAGAGTTTTGCCAAGAGAATGCACTGGTCATAGCAAACACCCTCTTCCAACAACACAAGGGATGACTCTACACCATCACCAGATGGTTCATACTGAAATCAGACTGATTATATTATTTGCAGCTGAAGATGGAGAAGCTCTATACAGTCAGCAAAAACAAGACCGGGAGCTGACTGTGGTTCATATCATGAACTCCTTATTGCAAAATTCAGACTTAAAAGGAAGAAAGTAGGGAAAACCATTAGGACATTCAGGCATGACTTAAATGAAATCCCTTATTATTATACAGTGGAAGTGACAGATCCAAGGGATTAGATCTGAGGCAGAGCGCCCAAAGAACTATGGATAGAGGCTCGTGATGTTGTATAGGAGGCGAAAATCAAAACCATCCACAAGAAAAAGAAGTTCAAAAAGGCAAAATGGTTGTCTGAGGAGTCATTTCAAATAGATGAGAAAAGAAGAGATGCTAATGGCAAAAAGGAAAAGGAAAGATATACTCATCTGAATGCAGAGTTCCAAAGAATAGCAAGGAGAAAAAAGAAAGCCTTCCTCAGTGATCAGTGCAAAGAAATAGAGGAAAACAACAGAATGGGAAAGACTAGAGATCACTTCAAGAAAATTAGAGATACCAAGGGAACATTTCACGCAAAGATGGGCACAATAAAGGACAGAAATGTTTTGGACCTAACAGAAGCAGAAGATACTAAGAAGAGGTGGCAAGAATACACAGAAGAACTATACAAAAAAGATCTTAATGACCTAGATAACCACAATGGTGTGATCAGTCAGTCGCCTAGAGCCAGACATCCTGGAATGTGAAGTCAAGTGGGCCTTAGGAAACACCACTATGAACAAAGCTAGTGGAGGTGATGGAATTCCAGTTGAGCTATCTCAAATCCTAAAAGATGATGCTGTGAAAGTGTTGCACTCAAAATGCCAGCAAATTTGAAAAACTCAGCAGTGGCCACAGAACTGGAAAAGGTCAGTTTTCATTCCAATCCCAAAGAAAGGCAATGCCAAAGAATGTTTAAACTACCACACAATTGTGCTCATCTCACACGCTAACAAAGTAATGCTCAAAATTCTCTAAGCTAGGCTTCAATAGTATGTCATGAACCGAGAACTTCCAGGTGTTCACCATGGATTTAGAAAAAGCAGAGGAACCAGAGATCAAATTCCCAATATCTGTTGGTTCATAGAAAAAGCAAGAGAATTCCAGAAAAACATCTACTTCTGCTTTACTGACTATGCTGAAGTCTGTGTGGATCACAACAAACTGTGGAAAATTGTTAAAGGGATAGGTATACCAGGCCACCTTACCTGCTTCCTGAGAAATGTGTATGCAGATCAATAAGCAACAGTTATAGCTGGACATGGAACACCAGACTAGTTCCAAATTGGAAAATAAGTACGTCAAAGCTGTTTATTGTCACCTGCTTATTTAACTTATATGCAGAGTACATCATGCAAAATGCTGGGCTGGGTGAAACATAAGCTGAAATCAAGATTGCCAGGAGAAATATCATAACCTCAGATATGCAGATAACACCACCCTTACAGCAGGAAGCAAAGAGGAACTAAAAAGCCTCTTGATGAAAGTGAAAAAACTGGTTTAAAACTCAATATTCAAAAGACCAAGATCGTGGCATCTGGTCCCATCACTTCATGCATGGCAAATAGATGGGGTAACAATGGAAACAGTGAGAGACTTTATTTTCTGGGGCTCTAAAATCACTGTAGATGGTGAATGCAGCCATGGAATTAAAAGACAATTTCTCCTTGGAAGAAAAGCTATGACCAACCTAGACAGCATATTAGAAAGCAGAGACATTACTTTGCCAACAAAGGTCTATTTAGTCAAAGCTATGGTTTTTCCAGTAGTCATGTATGGACATGAGAGTTGGACCAGAAAGATAGCTGAGTGCCAAATAACAGAGGCTTTTGAACTGTAGCATTGGAGAAAACTCTTGAGGGTCCCTTGGACTGCAAGGAGATCAAACCAGTCAATCCTAAAGGAAATCAGTCCTGAATATTCACTGGAAGCACTGATGTTGAAGCTGAAACTCCAATACTTTGGCCACCTGATTCAAAGAACTGACTCATTGGAAAAGCCCCTGATGCTGGGAAAGATTGAGGGCAGGAGGAGAAGGGGACCACAGAGGATGAGCTGGTTGGATGGCATCACTGACTTGATGAACATGAGTTTGAGCAAGCACCGGGAGTTAGTGATGGACAAGGAAGCCTGGTGTGCTGCAGTCTGTGGGGTAGCAAAGATTGGACACAACTGAGTGACTGAACTGAAACATGTAGCTATAATGGTTATTGGGTGGTTGGGAATGGAGAATGGAAATAAAAAGGAATAGGTGAGTAAATCAAGGATAAAGAAGATGTGGTACATATATAGCATGGAATACTACTTAGTTATGGAAAAGAATGACATAAATGCCGTTAGTAGCAACACAGAAGCAGCTAGAGATTATCATGCTAAGTGAAGTAAGTCAGAAAGAGAAAGACAAATATATGATATCACTTTTATGTGGAATTGAAAATATGATGCAAATGAACCTAGGAAACAGAAATAGAATCAGTGTTGTAGGGAATAGACTGGTGGTTGCCAAGGGAGAAGGAAGTGGGAGAGGGTTGGATTGGGAGTTTGGGATTAGCAGATGCAAGTTATCATATATAGGATGAATAAATAACAAGGTCATAGTGTATAGCACAGGGAACAATATTCAATATCCTGTGATAAAGCATAATGGAAAAGATTATGAAAAACAATATATACATGTATAACTGCATCATTTTGCTATATAGCAATAATTAACACAACATTGTAGTTGAAATATAATTCAATAAAAAATTAAAAAAAAGGATTTACCCAATCAAGGATGATAATGTGTTAAGAATTAAGGAACACAATTGCCTCACACTTCTGAGATCACCTCCTAACCATCCACCCTCGATCCCCGACCACCCACATAAACACATCTGGCTGGGGTGAGAGAGGCACCAGGAAAGGCTGGACCTGTACACTGATGGCAAGTTAGGTGTTCATCAGGTATGCTAGGGGTTCCATGATCCTCGATCAGATCTGCCCCCAAGATCTGGACAGTATGAGCAACAAATAGGCCTAGAATCTTAGGGACTGAATGTTGCATCCACAGTACAGGAGGATGGAAGAGAAAGCAGGGGATGTGGGTAGGACATCAATCTATACTGATGTGTGGGAGATGCAATTTCTATGCAGAGCTTTGGGTATATTGCTCAGGCAGGGGTGACCTCTTAAAAATGTTTCTCCAGGACAAACACCATCTCTCCAAGATATTCCTCTCCCTCACCTAACCCCCTGCTTGGCATCACATACTGGGATTTTCATGTGTTTTTGCTGTGGGGCGAGGTACAACCCTTTTGAGGCTGACATACATCGTGCTGGTTTCTAAGTGGATTGCCTGGGCTCCCGTCTCCCACCTGGATCCTGAAACTGTCCCCCCTGCCCCCAACTCTGCTTTTGGGAGACTGGAACTGTCTTTCCAGAGTCCTAGAGCTCCTTCTCCCTTATTTTCAAGAGGGTTCATGGGCATAGGACCAGGCCAACTGGATGAAGCATAACTGAGTGGAACATGTGATAGATACTGGACGAGTATTCTTGTGTCTGCTATCCCAGGATCCAGATCATACATTTGTCTAGGGGTCTTGAATGTGTCATCATTTAACTTGAAGTTAGTTTCCATGTTTTGGAAGTTAGTTTCCACATTGACTTAGAGGCAGTTATAACAGTGCTGAGACTAAGATCAGTTATACGTATAATCGGCTTTCCTGATGGCTCAGATGGTAAGGAATGTGCCTGCAATACAGAAGACCTGGGTTCAATCCCTGGGTCAGGAATATCCCCTGGAGAAGGGAATGGCTACCCACTCCAGTATTCTTGCCTGGAGAATTCCATAGGCAGAGGAGCCTGATGGGTTACAGTCCATGGGGTCGCACAGAGTTGGACAAGATTGAGTGATTAACACTTTCACTTTCTTTTCATAGGTGTAATAGAGTGGTTATGCTCTGTGCTAATGACTCCAGATTTTTAATAAATCAAAGCATTTCTTGGTTGCAGGGCTGGGTTCCCTTGCACCATCACCAGCTTATGCACATCAGAGACAGGCTGAAACTTGCTGGCATCACTCAGGATGAAAGTGCATAGTGGGGGATAGAAGGGACAGTGCCCTCCAGTGGCATCTCACACTGCCATGAGCATGACCAGGCTTTCCCTCTAGGGAATCGAGACACCAGAGCAGCTGGTTCACCTCAGATGGTGAAGCCAGCTCATAATACACTACCTGGGCTATTCACCTCATGAACACTCAGAGGAAGCTTCCGATTGGCAGATTGCTAGGTCAAATTCTGAGTTTTCCTTCTCCACAACTGAATTGACACGTGTACATGTCAATCCTGATCTCCCAATTGTCCCTCCTGGAAGCCCATTCACTCAACAAAGGCAGGAGGGTGCCTGAAGCATTCAGTGTCAGCAAGATAACAGGAGTATTGGAAGGAGTCGTATAGTCACCCTGTCTGACTCAGTATCTAACCTGAGTCAGACAGGGTGGTAGGTGACAAAGTCAATGGGCAAAAGCTGGGGAGCTCAGAGCACCATGCTGCAGAGACTTAGGCTTCTGTATGGGTGATCTGGAGACAGTGCAGAAATTAGAACAGAGGACTGTCATGATTTGACCCAGAACTGAAACAATTTTTAAAAATTATTTTTATTTTAATTTCTTAAAATTGGAGTATGATTATTTTAAAATATTGTGTTAGTTTCTGCTGCACGATAAAGTGAATCAATTATATGTATACTTACCTTCCCATGTTTGGACCTCCTTCCTGCCCCCATCCCACCCCTCTAGGTCATCACAGAGCCTGAGCTGAGCTCCCTGTGCGAGACAGCAGCTTCCCACTAGCTGTCTGTTTTGGACATCATAGTGTATACATGTCAATCCGAATCTCTCAGTTCATCCACCAATAATACACTGTGTCCACACGTTTGTGCTCTACATCTGCATCTCTATTCCTGCCCTGAAAATAGGTTCATCTGCACCATTTTTCTAGACTCTACATACATGCACTAATAATTGATATTTGTTTTTCTCTTTCTGACTTACTTTTCTCACATTACTTCTCTTTCTGACATACTCTGTATGACCAGACTCTAGGTCCATCCACATCTCAGCAATAGAAAATAGAGACCCTCTCTTATTTACCTCTGATTTGCTAGTGCCAGCACTTTCCCTGGGACATGGTAAATGCTTTCAATTTGAACAAAATTGTAGTACATTATGAAAAATAGGCAAGAAAAAATATGGCGCCATCCCAAGTCGTCGATAAACGCACGAGTTCTACATATTAAAATTCATATTTTAAAGTCTCAGTGTTCTCACACTATCCAAAATTTACACGCCCACATTCCTATAGCCCATTCCCCAAATGGTATCTGATGAAAATCAGCTTTTTCTAGAATATTGATACTTATCATCAACACTATCCTATTGTTTTGGAGCCTCTGAGTCTACTTGGCATCTCTGTCTGGCCATGACTGATTGGCTTTCATCAGTTTTGTTTCCAATACTCAAGTTGTGAAAGATAGTAGGCATATTCAGATGTGAACTGTATTGGTAACCGGGACCATAATTATTATAATCCCTAGGAAATCATGAAGCCAAACTTGGCTTTGTATTCAGGGGGAAAAAAAAACAAAACAAACGGCTTCATCCTCTGTCCCAACTGACATGCATAGTTTCATTTTTGCTCTGCTGTCTTTATTATTTTTGGCTTGTTTGGGATGGGTTTGTTCCCTCATCAAGGCTGGAAGACCACTAGAGACGAACTTCAGGAAAAAGGGTAGGTGAAGTTCTGGCTGTGAGTTCCCCTAGTCTTTCGAGACAATTCCAGAATGACCCTCTTTCAGAAGTTAATAGTATGATGGATGGAAGCCTGACTGGGAGGCCCCAAGAAGAGCAGGCTTCTTATGACTGGAGCTCAGGGCCTCAAGTCTGACAATAGGGTTTGTGCTGCAGCTCTGCTTTCCGTCAGCTGTCTGACCTTGGGCAAGTCACTTCCCTTCTTCATGCAAAGGGAGCATTGAGTGCATAGTGCAGAAGAAGCATTCACTGAGCCCTTTTCACGGCCTCAGCACTGGGTCAGAAGAACCTAATCCCTAGAACAACTTTGTGAGTTGAATATTTTCCCATTCTGACAGGAAAGGAATAGAGGTTCAGAGAGCTTCACTAAGTGACTCAAAGACATGTAACTCATCAAGGGCAGAACTGAGTTTTGAAACCGGAATCAGTGTGTCTCCAAAGGTCACACATTTGCATCACCTCCTTCTTGGCCTGGGCTCGTTCCTCTGTAGGATGAGTTCACTGCTTATTCTCCGGAGTGCTTCCAGCTCCAACAATTTATAACTGAGTGGAGTTGGATTCTCCTAGGGCAAGAAGTCCCGCACAGCACTGTACCGCTATTGCATGCATAGCAAATCCCACCCCTTCCTCTGACCCAGACTTTCCAGCCGTAAAAGCTGATCCCCCAATTCCCACTTAGCATCTCACCCTCACGTCCCATCATTCCTCTCTCCTTTGTCCCAGTACTTTTTGCTTTTGTCTCCCACGATTCGCTCATTTATTTCCTGCGTGAGTGTGTGCTCAGTAGCGTCTGACTCATCACGATATTATGGATTGCAGCCCGCCAGGCTCCTCTGTCCATGGGATTCTCCAGGCGAGAATACTGGAGTGGGTTGTCATTCTCTTCTTCAGTGGATCTTCTTGACCCAGGAATCAAACCCACATATCCTACATTGGCAGGCAGATTTTTTACCTATAAGCCACCTGGGAAGCCACATTCACTTCTTATCCCTCCCTCAAAGCCTCTTTCTTCTCCTCCACCCTCCTATGCTTTTTCCTTCTTCAAATTATCCCTGTGTGAAACTCACCTTCTCTTTTTCCAGGCTTATCTCACAATTACCTGAGAGCTTTCTTGATTAAACAAATTATTGGAATGACTTCGGAGAAGTCCCCTCTGTATTTGATTTTCATTTGTCAAAGGAAAGTATTGCATTAGACAGTCTCCCCAGCCTTTTCCAGTGCCAACATCCTGTGACTGCAAACAAACCTGATCTCTTCCTCTCCCCTATGTTCCCTTAGCAGCTGTGAGCTTTGTTTTCATAGAAGATTGATTTGCAGTTTCCACCATTTTACTTTGTTTTTATCCTTGGATATTTGCCACATGTGCCATTTACATGGTTCAACCGATACTGTAAACTCTTGGAAAGGAGGGACCCTGTGACCTCCTCCTCCTCCTCATTCCCTTCCTTTCTATCTCTGGGCCACAGGACAAATTCATGAACTCAGGGGTTATTCAAACAATGCTGTCAACTGTCAGACTGAAGACAGATGACGTCTTGTCTGAGCCTTTTTTTGTGTGTGTGTTTTTTTTTTGTTGTTCTTGCCACACAAGTTTTTAAAAACATATGTATAGTTATACATTTGGCTCAGCTGGTAAGGAACCTGCCTGCCAATGCAGGAGATGCACAGGACTCAGGCTCAATCCCTGGGTTGGGAGGACCACCTGAAAAAGGAAATGGCAACCTGCTCCAGTATTATTGCCTGAAAAATTCCATGGACAGAGGAGCCTGGAGGGTTACAGTCCATGGGGTTGCAAAGAGTTGGACATGACTGAGCACACACACACACACACACACTTGTACACTGGTGTGAGAATACTTACACATTGATGTGAGAGTTAGGTCTTAGCTTTTGGCTTTTCTGCAGTTGACTCTGTTAACATAAACTAGCTGACTCTGCCTATGCTCTTGGTTATGAAGAATGATCTGGATATAATTGTGGTATATTAATTATACCACAATATATAATATTATGGATTACATATTGGATATATATATATATATATATATATATATATATATATATATATATCTGGATATAATAATAACTGGTGGTCTCTGGATTCCAGGAATGGAATTTGGGTCCTTTTGGTTTGATGGAATGACACCTTCAGATTCATCAGGGAGCTATCAGCACCATTATGTTTATTTTGAAGTGTGTTCTCAACGTTGCTGTGCGTGTGCTCCTGGTATCATGGTGGGAGATGGGGCAATCTGTTTACTCAGTCATTCATTCAAATATCATTTTATTGAGAACTTATTAAGTTTCAGAAAATGAGGGTAAACAGGTCTGTAAAACCTGATTCTTGTCCTTTAGAAGTACCTGACTTAATAAAGGAAATCAGTGCCCAGTGACTATAATGCAGCTAGATACCATTGTCATGAAGGTATCATAGAAGGTTCTGAGGAACTGGGGACTGGGTATAATCAGTGGCATCATGAAAAATATCACAGAGGAAGTGGATTTAGGGCTAAGCTCTAGTGAAGTTTGGCAGCAAAAAGGCAGGGGACATTCCAGACACGAGGAACAGGCTGTATAAGGCATGGGGTGAAGGGACTGGTGAAAATAAGATTAAAAAGGTCAGAGGCCAGATGGTTAAAGGTCTATCTGGCCCATGGAGGAGCCTGTAGGCAAGAGACTCTCATGTTTTACTGGGCTGAAGGCTCATCCATGGAGCTGGCTGAATATACCGACTTCTGGGACATACTTTGGTTCAGCTGGCTTGAAGTGAGGTTCAAAAATCTATATTAGAAGGCTGACTTTTAATATTCTGATGCAGGCAGTCTGTTAATCATCTTATGCAAATATTGCTGTTTTGAACTTGGCAGTAGGAAATACCAAAGTGTAACATCATCATATTGGGGTTTTAGGACAATAAGTCTAACAAAATATGGTAGGTAGATTGAAGAAGAAGCATTTTATTGTGAAGGTTTGCATGAGAAACCTCTGAGGCCTGACCTATGGCAGCTGGTGTTGGTGATGCAGAGACCCCCGGACAGGATTTAGTGAACAAATGGAAATTAGAGGGCTTCCCTGGAGGCTCAGTGGTAAACCATTCACTTGCCAATGGTAGAGACATGAGTTCAGTCCCTGATCTGGGATGATCCCACCCACACGCTGTAGAGCAGCTCAACCCTTGTGTCACAACTACTGAGACTGTGCTGAGAGCCTGGGAGCTGAAATTACTGACCCCATGTGCTGCAACTACCGAAGCCCAAGTGCCCTAGAGTCCATCCTCTGCAGCAACAGAAGCCACCGCAATGAAAGGCCCACCCATCACAAGTAGAGAGGAGCCCCTGCTCTCTGTGCAGGGAAAGCCTGCACAGCAACAAAGACCCAGAGCAGCCCAAGATACAGAAATAAATACATTTGTGAAAAATGGAAACTGGGGAGAGGCAGGAATCACAGGTGCCTGAGGAGATCTCGCAGGATTAATTAGTATCCTAATTAATAGTGCCACCAACAGAAAGTAAAATGTGCTTGACCCAGAAAAAAATGTTTGGTGTGGGACTTGTGAGGTTTTCAGTGTCTGTAGAATCTACAAATAGAGGTTTAATTCCCAATCTGAATTTGGGAATTAGAAGTATGTAGAGATGGGATTTTTTTTTTCTAAATTTTATTTTATTTTTTTAACTTTACAATATTGTATTGGTTTTGCCATATATCAACATGAATCTGCCACAGGTATACACGTGATTTTAAGAGAGAACTCTGGAAGCAAGACTAGAGTAGGCCAAAGACGTACATGTATTAAAAAAAAAAAATTTTTTTTTTTGGTGGTTATTTTTGCTTTGTTTTTACTTTTGTTTTATTTACCTTTTTTTTTTTTTGGAGTATTGTTGCTTTACAATGCTGTGTTAGTTTCTGCTGTATGGCAAACTGAATCAGCCACATGTGTACATATATCCTCTCTTTCTTGGATTTCCTTCCCATTCGGGTCACCACAGAGCACTGAGTAGAGTTCCCTGTGCTATATAGTGGGTTCTTATTAGTTATGTATTTTATACATAATAGTGTATGTATTTCAACTCAATCTCCCAAATCATCATATCCCCCTTCCTCCATTTGGTATCCATGTTTTTTCTCCGCTTCTCTGTCTCTATTTATTGTTTGAAAATAAGTTCATCTATACCTTACCCCCCCCACCAGATTGCACATACATGTGTTAATATATGATACCTTTGAGAGAAAAGCAGAGAAGGGGAGCCCTATAACCAAGACTGTAAAAGCAGGCAAGTGGAGGCTCACAGAACTCAGGAGAGGGGAGGATTTTTACGAAGGGCTCTTTCAGCGTCATCCTGGGACTGAGGCACAGTTCTCCCCCTGGAGGCAAAGAGGAGCATTGCAGTAAAGAGAGCTTGGGGTGGTGCTGGAAGGCAGGGAGGCAGGCATCCACAGGGCTGTGTCCTAAAGGCTGGGTGAGACAAGGGGTTTGTTGACTTGTGTGTGTAAGTGTGCATGTGAGTGTGTGTGTGTGGCTAAGAAACATGTGTTCACTTATGCCATGTACATCTATCTAACAGGAGCCTTCTATGCCAACATCTGAAAATTTCATGCATGAGACGGAGGAACGACAGTCAAACTGTGGAGCATACCTGGGGGTCAAGAGTCAGAAAGCAGGGAGGTTGAGAGCCAAGGGCTGCAGAGCGGGCAGTGGCCTGGAGGAATTCCAGAGGAGGGATGCTGTTCCACACTGCCGGTCTGGATGAGACTGAACGTGGTCAGAATGAGACTAACAGCAGAATACAGCAGTGACATATGCCGCAGAGAGAGGAGAAAGACTGTGAAGTGGCTTAGAGATTGACATTTGGAAGGAAGGTCACGGTGTTTTCACTAAAGCCCGCCTGAAGAGTGAATGGATATAAGGAAAGAAGGAAAGAGGAAGGATTTTCAAGTAGGAAGCAGGATAAGATACGATTAGGCAATTTTGTCCATGAAACTTATTGGTACAACTTGAGGACTTAAAAAGATTTGTTTTTGACAGTTTGCCTTTCAAAAGTTAGTCTTTCGCCTAAGAGCATATTAAAACTTAAAAGCATCATTCCAGGCTTTTCTACATGTTGAAATAGATTCTTAGCCTGTCAGTTATTAATACTTCTTTTCCAGGAGTTTTAAGTCTTTGGCAATATACCAAGTAAATATTCTAACATAGAAAATAAAACTGTCCGTTGGATCCCAAAAAGCACATGAAAAGATGCTCAACCTCACTAATTCCTAGAGAAATGCAGCTCAAGACTACAATGAAGTATGCCCTCACATGGGTCAGAATGGCCATCATCAAAAAACTCTACAAACAAGACATGCTGGAGAGGATGTAGGAGGGAATCCTCCTACACTGCTCGTGGGGATGTAAATTGGTACAGTCACTATGGCAAACAGTAAGGACGTTCTATACAAAACTAAAAATAGACCTACCACATGACCCTATAATTTCACTCCTGGGCATATATCCAGAGAAAAACATAATTTGAAATGACACATGCATGCACCCCAGTGTTCATCGCAGCACTGTTTACAATAGCCAGGACATGGAAGCAACCTAGATGTCCCTCAGCAGAGGAATGGATAAAGAAGTTGTGATACATATATACAATGGAATATTACTCAGCCACAAAAAAGAACAAAATAATCCCACTTACAGCAGCATGGATGGACCTAGAGATTGTCCTATTGAGTGAAGTAAGTCAGACAGAGGAAGACAAGTGTCACAGGATACTGCTTATAAGTGGAATCTAAAAAAAAAGTACAGATGAAGTTATTTACAAAGCAGAAATAGAGTCACGGATGTAGAAAACAAACTTACAGTTACCAGAGGGGAAAGCTGGTGGGGAAGAGATCAATTGGGAATTTGAGATTAACAGGTACATGCTAGTATATATAAAATAGATAACTAAAAAGAAGCTCCTGTATAGCATAGGGAATTTTTCTTAGTACTCTGTAATGACTTTTATGGGAAAATTATCTGAAAAAGAGTGGATATATGTGTGTGTATAATTGATACATTTTGCTGTCCTGCAGAAACTAATACATCATTGTAAATCAACTATGCCCTAATAAAATTTGTTAAAAAGAGGCATAAAAAATAAAATTGTCCTTTATTACTAAGTATTTTTAAAATAAATATCTCTCATGTTAACTTATATTCAGGTGTATGTATGTGTGAGTATGTGCAGGAGTGTTCATACCAACAGTATATGTATAGATGTGGGAAGTGTCTATTTAACCAATGAAGATATTTTGTATGCTATATTTCAGGCAATGCAGGTGCTGGAATATACCAGTAAGCAGGAAAGACATGGAGAGGCTAGTTGTTACTGTTAGTTGAGATATGTATCAGTTCAGTTCAGTCACTCAGTCGTGTCCGACTCTTTGTGACCCCATGAATTGCAGCACGCCAGGCCTCCCTGTCCAACACCAACTCTTGGAGTTCACTCAAACTCATGTCCATCGAGTTGGTGATGCCATCCAGCCATCTCATCCTATGTCGTCCCCTTTTCCTCCTGCCCCCAATCCCTCCCAGCATCAGAGTCTTTTCCAATGAGTCAACTCTTCGCATGAGATAATGTATCTGTACCATCAAATTCTTTGGTGTCGTATTGTCAAAGGAGGAGGCATAATCAAGAGGACTCATCAGGAAGACGGCATAATTCAATGGGCCATAAAATCAAAAAATTTGACCTCACGCAGGGATCCACTAGTAAATTGGTTCTCTGGGGGTTGTAGGAGGAAGCTCTGGTAAATAGTATTTGCCAATTATCATGGTGTAAATATCCTACCATGTAAATAATAGTTGATTTCAAACTACCAACCTGATGTCACTGATTGTGGAGCTGGGGCAAGAAATATACATAGTTTGCTCCTGCAAGCCACTACCAGCCTGTTCCAGTACTGTACTGACCCTTTACGCAGACAGAGAAATAATAATGATATAAGTAACTCCTATTTTTTGAAAAGTTTGCTTTATACTACTTTGCTGTTAGGGAAGATCTACGTTAGTACCTGTTTTTGGTAGGTTTTGCTTTTGTTAAAAAGGCAGAAAATGAAAGCAGCATTCAATGTTTGTTTTGCACCGAGTGGTTATAGATGTGACTTCCCAGGTGGCTCAGCGATGAAGTCTGCCTGTGAGGAAAGAGACACGCAGGAGATGCAGGTTTGATCCCTGGGTGGGGAAGAGCCCCTGGAGTGGGAAATGGCAACCTGCGTCATTATTCCTGCCCACACAATGGTGCATGCATGCACGCCCACCCCAGCCATGAGAGTGGCAACTTCATGGCAACTTCACTCAGTATCTCAAGATCCAGCTGCCAGAGCTTTGACCCATGTCTGTGAGAGTCTTGTGCTTTATCTTGCAAGATGTGTCCTAAGGTAATTGCTTCTTTGCTATACATCATTTCAGTTTTCTTTTTCTTTTTTTTAAATTTTATTTATTTATTTATTATTATTTTTTTTACTTTACAGTATTGTATTGGTTTTGCCATACATCAACACGCATCCGCCATGGGTGTACACGTGTTCCCCATCCTGAGCCCCCCTCCCACCTCCCTCCCCATATCATCCCTCTGGGTCATCCCAGTGCACCAGCCCCAAGCTTCCTGTATCCTGCATTGAACCTGGACTGGCAATTCATTTCTTATATGATATTATACATATTTTAATGCCATTCTCCCAAATCATCACCCCCCCGCACAGAGTCCAAAAGACTGTTCTATACATCTGTGTCTCTTTTTCTGTCATGCATACGGGGTTGTCGTTACCATCTTTATAAATTCCATATATATGCATTAGTATACTGTATTGGTGTTTTTCTTTCTGGCTTACTTCACTCTGTATAATAGGCTCCAGTTTCATCCACCTCCTTAGAACTGATCCAAATGTATTCTTTTTAATGGCTGAGTAATACTCAATTGTGTATATGTACCACAGCTTTCTTATCCATTCATCTGCTGATGGACATCTAGGTTGCTTCCATGTCCTGGCTATTATAAACAGTTCTGCAATTAACATTGGGGTACACGTGTACCCCAGTGTTCATCATTTCAGTTTTTACAGAAGGTTTCATAGCAAACCTCTACTTGTTGAGACATCTGTAGTAATAATCCTTTCATTTATGGAGCTGCTTGTGATTCACCAGGCATTTTGATATATTTTTCCTTAGTTGCACAATACCTTGAGTATGATAGGAGAGGATGTGATTTGAAGGATAGGAACAATCTCTTTGGCCAGCCATACACCTTAAATTATCATCAAGGAAACTCTCTTTGTTTTAATATTCATGAACAGAGTCTTTTAAGGAATAGAATACAGGATACATATACATATTAATAACTGTTGATAGCACAGAATTAGACAAGAAAGATCTTGATTGTAGGATATTATTCAAGAACGAAGATCTGAAAGAGGCCACAGAGAGGGAAGATTTGGCAGCCAGGTAAGGAAATGGTTCAAAAAAGAGATCCAAGGATATTAAAGACATATTTTTTCCTGCTTCATAATTTTGCTTAGGGCTTGGTCTACTCCTAGATCATAGATCTTGCCAAAAATAGTTCATGCTCCATTATCCACCCTAATGGAGGAGAGTTGGACAACATAACTCAAAACAATGGACAACCTTGAAAGGTATATACAATTGGATTTGCAGAGAATATAATGCTTGTTTCTTAGTATCTGTACTATATACTGTGAATGGCTTACCCATTCTTCTTGGAGAAAAGGAACTTAACCTTTTCATGGCAAGTATAGAGAGTTGAGAAACGTAGCATGAATAGTACTAATCAAAACTTTTTTGTAATTGTGGAGCTGGGGTGGTTGTGTCTCCTTATAAGCAATTTGTTAAAGTTTTACTTGAGTTACTTCTAATCAGAGGATGAAAAATCTCTTGTCCTGGAAAATGAAAATATTTTTTCCAAAAGGAATATATTTAATTCACTTGGACGTAAAGCTGTAAAGTGTATTCTGGGGTGAGTGTGTGTGTGTGTGTGCGCGCGTGTGTGTACACACATGTGTGCACAACATCAACTACTGCTGGCTACAAGAGAAATCAGTATCTTGACCCTGGCGGTTGTGGGCTTTTATCACTTGGTGAGAGTTGATGTATCGATGGCCAGCAAAGAGGACAATGGTGGGTGTGCATCTTGTCAATTTCTACAGCATATTTTATCTGGACAAGAAAGAGTGGCTCAAAATCGCATTTGTCATTTCTGCCCTTGAAAGCAAGAGTTGATAAATGACAATAACTTTCAGTCTACCAAAGCACATGGTTCCCTCCGTCCCATAGCTCGGTTTCAGGTTGTGCTGTGCTGCGCTAGCTTGCTCAGTTGTGTTCAACTCTTTGTGACCCCATTGACTGTAGTCCACCAGGATCCTCTGGGGATTCCAGGATCCATGGGGATTCTCCAGGCAAGAATACTGAAGTGGGTTGCTGTGCCCTCCTCCAGGGAATCTTCCCAACCCAGAGATCAAACCCAGGTCTCCTGCATTGTAGACAGATTCCTTATCTTCTGAGCCACCAGAGAAGCTTAGGGGGAGAGAAAAAGATAATATCTAACTTCCAGTGGAAGTTGCTGGTACTGACAATATTGAGAGAAAAATTGTCAATCAGAAAAATACTGTAATCTCTATCATGAACATCTGTCCTCCTTTGTGATGAAAACTGACACATCCTTCAAGGCTTATTTCAAATGTCATTTTTTTCATGAAACATTTTTCTGATTCTTTAATCAAACATGATCTATCTTTTGTTACTTGCTCTATGTAATTATTTTTATTATTTGTCTCATGCTTTCTCCTAAGCCTGGTAATCCTTGTGGTCAGTGACAATGAGAGTTTCACAAATAGGAGATGCTTAGTAAATATGTGTTGAATTATAGTGTTGAATTCAATCGAAATGAATTAGTTTGAAGGCACTCCAAGTATAACAGAAGCCCTTTTATCCAATGTGATTGCTAACCAGTTATTTGGTTAATCAGAAAAAGGTAGGAGTAGACCCCAGAGGGCTTTGAGCAGCCCCACTGCTACCACTGGTCTGGTTACCATCACACCCTTGGAAGAAATCACAGCTATGCAGCAGCAGCAGGTGACCTCCTACTGGTGGTACCTGCCAGTGGGAACAAAGAGATCTTCACAACAAATGTTTTAGAAACAGTAAAATGGTTCAATGTTACAGGCTTCCCTGGTGTCTCAGTGGTAAAGAATCCACCTGCCAATTCAGGAGACCAGGGGTTGGATCCCTGGGTGGGGAAAATCCCCTGGAGAAAGAAATGGCAACCCATTCCAGTATTCCTGCCTAGGAAATCTCATGGATAGAAGAGTCTGATGGGTTACAGTGCATGGGGTGCCAAAGAATGGACCCCACTAAACAACAGGAAGAAATGGTTATGGTTTTATCAACAGGAATGGCATTAAGGATGATACATTTTTGTACACCAACTGCCCTGAAGAGAATATCCCCAGGAAGGACCTTCACAGTGTAGGAAATGGAGAGGTCTTGGAATTTGATGGTAAAGGAGTAGAGCGTGTGGAGGTAGCAAATGTTCCCACTGTGGCTCTGGTCTGGGCAGTAAATAAGTAGCAGACCGGAACCATCATAGAACCACCCACGTGGCAGGGTCCTCCTTACAATTACCTGCAGAAGGACTACAACCGTGAGAGCAAAGTAGGGAGAAGAGTGAGGGATGGGAGAGGCTCCCAAAGGGTTTCAGCCCTCCTGACAGGGAGAAGAGAGAAGGTGCTGACGTACAGGGTGCTGGAGGGCAAGGTGGACCCATGAGACAGATCAGGCTCCCTAGGAGCCCTCCTCACCCAGGGCAGGCAGAGAGGACTGTAAGGAACAAGGTAAGGACAGTGAAAGAGAGGACACCCAAGGGCACCTCAGGCGTGGTACCCCCGCATTTTCAATTACGGATGAGGATGCTGTGGAAGCCCAAAACATCACATGTCAAGGAGACAAAAGCAGCTGAGAATTCCTCCATGTGAGGCTCAGCAGGGTAATGCTGAAACAATGCTAGTTTCTCATTTTTACCATCTTCCTGTCTAGCCATCTAACAAGAAGAAATGAATATGAAATTCCAGCAACAAGAAAGGTACAGAAGATTGGGGTTGAAGACCCCAAGTGCTTACTTTTTTGCCCATTAGAACGGATAACTAGAACCTTCTTCATTACTGACACAACATAGTACTTACTATTATTATATTTTTATTTATTAAAAGGCTGGTTTGTCAACATCCACTTTTAAAGGTTTTTAAATTGTTTCATATCAAGTTAAGATTTTTAAGAACCTTATTTTAAATTTGTAATAAAAATTTACAACTTGATCAGGAGAAATCAGCAAACTGCAAGCAACTGTTAATAAAAGTCAAATTTTAAAATGTGGGTTAGCATGAACAATTCAGAGAAGGCAATGGCACCCCACTCCAGTACTCTTGCCTGGAAAATCCCATGGATGGAGGAGCCTGGTAGGCTGCAGTCCATGGGGTCGCTAAGAGTGGGACATGACTGAGTGACTTCACTTTCACTTTCATGCATTGGAGAAGGAAATGGCAACCCACTCCAGTGTTCTTGCCTGGAGAATCCCAGGGACGGAGGAGCCTGGTGGGCTGCCGTCTACGGGGTTGCACAGAGTCGGACACGACTGAAGAGACTTAGCAGCAGCAGCAGCAGCAGCATGAACAATTATTTTAAAAATCCTATTTGTATACCATTCACCATTTTACTCAAATTCATTTGCCAAGTTTTTTGATGTGGCACCAAAGACACTTTTTTGAATATGTTTTCACTGATTTGAGTCCCTGGTTTTCTTTTGCATTCATCCTACTCATAATGAAAAATTTCAAATTTCCAATGTTGGGTTTTTTAGTATGGAGGGAGAGCTTACAGATACTTGCTGTACAATCTGAGTTCAATAACTATGAAGAATCCTCCCCAGTCCATAATAGTTGTCTCTAGTCATTGAATTGGGATTTTTCCAAGTCTGGTCCAGTAGACCAGACTCTTGACACAGGCAGCCACTGAGCACTTGAACTGTGGTTAATTAGAAGGAAGATATGCCAGAAGCATGGGATATACACTGGAGTTCCAAGACTAAGTACCAAAAAAGCATAAAATAGCTTATTGATAATTTTATTTTCTCCTTTGGATGGTTTTGGTCACTGCCCCAGTCCATCCTAAAGGAAATTAACTCTGAATAGTCATTGGAAAGACTGATGCTGAAGCAGAAGCTCCAATACTTTGGTCACTTGATGTGAAGAGCCGACTCATTGGAAAAGACCCTGATACTGGGGAAGATTGAGGGGAGAAGAAGAAGGGGGTGACAGAGGATGAGATGGTTGGATAGCATCATTGACTCAGTGGACATGAGTTTGAGCAAACTCCAGGAGACAGTGAAGGATAGGAAAGCCTGGAATGCTGCAGTCCATGTGACTGCAGAGTTGGACATGGCTTAATGACTGAACAACAACAATAATTTTATAGGATTATAGGTTGAAATGAAAATGGTCTGGATATATTGGGTTAAATAAAACATATTAAAATGAATTTTACTCATTCTTTTAAGATGTGACTGTAAGAAAATGTAAACTTACATATGTGGTTTGCATGATATTTCTATTGGTCAGTACTGCTTTAGAGAGTCATATTTATTGATTCATTATAAAACGCTCAGTGTCACTTTCCTAGAAACATGACTCTTTGGTTTTAGACCCAGGGATCAAACCTAGGTTTCTTGCACTGCAGGCAGATTCTTTACCATCTGAGCTACTTGGGAAGCCCTCAAGTTTCTTAAATGTACTTAAATTATATAATTATAGTAAGACAAACAATTAGCACAATCAGGTTTGGGAGCAAGTACTGCTAATTTTTGGCATGCTCTCTTTCCAGTTTGTAGGGGGAGAAATCCAGGAACAATTTAAAGCCACGTGCTTATGTGTTTTGGACTTCTCTGGTGGCTGAGATGATAAAGAATCTGCCTGCAATGCAGGAGACATGGGTTCAATCCCTGGGTTGGGAAGATCCCCTGGAGAAGGGAATGGTTACCCACTCCAGTATTTTTGCCTGGAAAATTCCATGGACAGAGGAATCTGGTCAGCTACAGTCTACTGGGTCCCAAAGAGTTGGACACAACTGAGTGACTAACACACAAACACCTGAACCTTATATGTTTAGGTGCTATGGCCTCAGTCAGTATATTGAACAGAGCAGAAGATGAGTCTGGCTTATGATTCTGGTGAAGCAGTGAGGACTGATAAAGAGAACTTCTACTACACTCTTAATTCTGAACAGAGATTGGAGATGTTTCCTTTTGGATATGCTGTTTAAAAGTTTTTTTTGTTTGTTTGTTTTTGATGTGGACCACTTTTAAAGTTTTTATTGAATTTGTACAATATTGTTTCTGTTTTATGTTTAGGTTTTTTGGCCTCAAGGCATGCGAGATCTTAGCTTCCCAGACAGGGATTGAATCTTCACCCCCTGCATTGGAACACAAAGTCTTAACCACTGGACTGCCAGGGAAGTCTGGGATATGCTGTTTTAAAATGACAACATCACAACTTTCTTTACTGTTGTTGTTCAGTCACTAAGTTGTGTCTGACTCTACAGCCTTATGAACTGCAGTATGCCGAACTTCTCTGTCCTACACTGTCTCCTAGAGTTTGCTCAAATTTATGTCCATAGAGTCAGTGATGCCCGTCTCATCCTCTGCTGCCCCTTCTAATTTCTACTAACCTCTTTGACATGCTCAGAATGGTAGGCTTAAGAGATAAAGATCAGGAATATCCTGATTAAGTTAAGAAAGGATTCATTTCATTAAGGGAAAATGAAAGGTCCAACCAAGTGAATCATGATTGTTTCAGTGAAAATGGCTACAGAGAGGTAAGGCATTTGGTATAAGAAGTGGTCCATATCCTACTAATGAATCAGTAGATTTGCTAGTAAGATCGTAGGCTGTTGGGGTGTTGGTTTTCTCTCAGGTTACAAGGGTAATGAACAGGGCATTAGCTCTCTTAAGGAGGAATTTGCTCTTGGACGGGAGCTGGCCTGCAGTGAAAACTCATCCTCCATCCCTCTGACTTCATCGAGGTCTGCAGGAGTCATGATGAAGTGCTCACTTCCATAGAAGAAGACAGCTCTCCTTACCCACAGCCTTGTCTGTTTAGAAGGGGTACATATTTTGCCAGTTACATTATGTCTGTAAGGCGGGATTGTGGAATCTGTTTCTGCATCCCAGCTGTGACCAGGGCAAGCGCTATGAATTGTCTTCTCTGTACTGGGGGTGAGGATGGATTGCGTGGGGAATATGGAGAATACAGGGGGTTCATACTCACTGATCCATCCATCCAGACTTACTCGCTGGTGTCTGGCGCAACTCAGACTGTTTGTGACTCTGCATAGAAGCAATGCAGTTCTAGTGCCCCAGGAGCCTGGCTTATGAAAACAAATTTCACCTAATGACTCACCAGTCATTGTGGATAGTGGAGGCAAGACAATTGCTATTATTTTCCATGACCCTCTCCAATGAGTATGCTTCCTGAGTATCCGGAGCTATGGGAATGGGTGATGTAAAACTAGATGAGGTGCGAGTCATGTAGATCAAACTCTGATCTAAGCAAGTGGCAAGACTGGATCACGTGACCCACTTCATCCATTAAATTGAGCAGGGTTAGGAACACTCATCAAAAGCTGATTTCATTTTATAGCTGAATAATATTCCATTGAATATAAGTACCACATCTTCTTTATCCATTTAACAGTGGATATTTTAGTTGCACAGTTGACTCATTGGTTAGAGATGTGGATGGACTTAGTCTGTCATACAGAGTGATGTCAGAAAGAGTAAAACAAATATCATATATTAACACATGTATACGGGACCTAGAAAAATGGTACAGGTGAACCTATTTTCAGGGTAGGAATAGAGATGCAGATGTAGAGAATGGATGCATGGACATGAAGATGGGACAAGGGGGTGGGATGAATTGGGAGATGGGGATTGACATTTATACACTACCCTGTGTAAAGTAGATAGCTAGTGGGAACCTGCTCTACAGCACAAGGAGCTCAGTGTGGTGCTCTCCAGTGACAGATGGTAGGGAGGAATATCTAAGAGGAAGGGGATATAGGTATACACATAGCTGATTCACTTCATTGTATAAGAGAAGCTAGTGCAATATTATAAAACAATTATATCCTGATAAATAATTTTTTTTAAAAAGCTGATTTCAGAGAGAATATTAGGAGATAATTTTTGTTTTGAGTATTGTAGGTTTGCTTGCAAATTACAACAAAGAAAATAATGATCAGAAGAGAAAGTAGCTATCTTTTGTTCTCCTCTGGTGTGTGATGAATAAATGAACCAAGCATATTAAATTTCTGGGATACTGTTTATTTTATAGTCGTTCTGCTTCATAGGTTCCCTCCTGGAAGATGTGTGAGACACCAGGCTGCAGATTGGAATAGGCTGTCTTCTGGGGAAGACGATCAGGCTCATTAGAGCTTTGCAGAGATCAGAAATGAAGTGATCAGCCTCCAGCTTGCCCTCAGCATCCTCAGAATTTAACTCTCTTCTCCGAGGAGCCCAGGGAACCAACCCCCTTCTCCTTGCAGCCCAGCTCTGGCCCGGTAGTTTGAGAATTCCAGGCTATGTGCACTGTGGCAGAATCTTGGTTTTATGGCTCTCACCTGATTTTTCCATGATGTGTGGATGAAAACACCTGTGCATAATGGGGGTCTCAATGTATGAGAAGCTTGTGAGAAGCTGGAGTCTATGAGATGGCTTGCTTCTTGGCTGTAATCAGAAATGGAACAGGGAAAATGAAATATCTTGGAAGAATCAGTGAAACATTAAAAGGGAAGTGATGCTCAATACTGAAATAAGCTGCTTTCTTTAAGGGTGTGAGAAATACCTTGTGGTTTATTGCTCTATTCTAAACCTGAAAAGGGGGAAGCAATGATCTCTATGTTGCTATTCATAAATAGCCTTTTTTTTCCTGCAGAAAGCTGAAACACAATTCTCAAACTTGAGAATTGTGGCCAAATGAGATACTAAGACTACTGGGAAGAGGTGTGTTATAAATGGCCAAATAATTAATGTAAATGAAAGTATGCTGTAAACATTTGCAAACTATTTGTGGTATTTACTACTACAGTCATGAGTTTTCAGTGGCTAAAGAATTTGAGGCAGTGTTTCTAATCCCAATCTATTTTCCTCCTTATGGTGGAGGAAGGATTGGGGAAGATGCAGCATTCTAAGATATTGCCCCCAAAGGAGCACTAACGATATTTCTTTTCTCTCATGTATATAATGTGTATTTCCTATCCTCAGCCTAAAGCATTGACTAGTCCAATCCAGACCACAACACGTTTGAGAAAAGAGCTCAGTGAAATTACCCAGCATGTTTATTAACAATAAAAATAGTACTAATGGTAACTTTATCATTATTATTATTGCAATTGTTTATTCAACCATTTGCCAGGTCATGTGACGGAGAGCAAATGCTAAGTCACTTCATTCATGTCCGACCCTTTGGACTCCTCTGTCCATGGGATTCTCCAGACAAGAATTACTGGAGTGGGTTGCCATGCCCTCCTCCAGGGCATCTTCCCAACCCAGGAATCAAACCCACATTTTTTATGTCTCCTGCATTGGCAAGTGGATTATTTACCAATAGTACCACCTGGGAAGCTTTTCTCATAATTCCAAATTAAAAAAACAACACTGAAAATGCTCTCAGGTTTGGAAATCTCCATGAAGTACACAGGTGCGAGAAAGTGACAGATTCCTCTCATCACTTATACAAATTTAATGTTCTAAAATTTCATCTCAATTGTAAATTGTTCTGTGTTTTTGTTTTACTGGTAGGTGGTGGTTGGAGGGAAAGTGGGAAATGTAAGTTTGTTGTCTTGAGGAAATGGGTCAGACCTTTAGCAGGAGCAAGTGACTCTGATTGACAGGGCATTCCACAGTGACATAAACACCTGGATGGCCAAATCCCTTTAAATAATTATGAAGGTTTTAATTCTGTATTAATCGTTCCTGTTTATATGAAGTTGTATTCATATACAAAATGTGTATAAGTTTATATACAAAATTTAAGTTCATTTAATCCTTACAACCATCCAAAGAAGGAGGTATTGTCATGCCTGTTATTTAGATGAAGACACCAAGGTGTGGACAGCTAAGGTTAATTTGCCCTTGGTCGACTTTGAAAATGATGAACCTGAAATTTTAATCTGCTTTTACATTAAAAGTACTGGAAGCAATTTTTCTTCTTTAAAACCAATATTTCAAACAAAAGTTGAAATGAAACCAGAAAAGTCTAAAGGCCGATTTACAACCTGATTTCTTCTTGGCCTTGGAACTGGAGAGTGAAAATTGCTGAGTCTTTAGTGTGGAAGGAGCGTTTGAAGTTCAATACAGGAGAAAATCCTGATGCCAGAGTTGTCTCATGTTTGCCTTTAAACTCTAATGGCCCAGAGCTCCAGCACTGGAGTCAGATTTATTAATTGCCCATTATGTGCCAGGTACCGCAGTCCTTTGCTTTGATGGAAAATGCTGGCTTTACAGTTGACAAAGCACACTTGCTTACATAAATCCCCACACTGAATCTTGGATCCAACTCAGCGGGAGAGCAGGAAACTAGGGCTCAGAGAACTGAAGATCTCAACTTAGAAAGTGGACAAGAAAGACTCATGTGAGACATTCGGCTCGCTGCCTGAGGGTTAGCTTTACTCCTCAAGCTCTATCATGAGGGATGCACAGAGTTCATCATACTGCAAAACTTTTCCTATCTCATTTTCATCCACAAAACTCTGTCTTTTTCTTCTTTTTCTGGTGCTTTCTGATACTTCTTTTGAATTGAGTTCTTCAGCATGGATGGGGTTAGAACTAAACCTATGGTATCAGATCAGATCAGATCAGTTGCTCAGTCGTCCAACTCTTTGCAACCCCATGAATCGAAGCACACCAGGCCTCCCTGTCCATCACCAACTCCCAGAGTTCACTCAGACTCACGTCCATCGAGTCAGTGATGCCATCCAGCCATCTCATCCTCTGTCATCCCCTTCTCCTCCTGCCCCCAATCCCTCAGCATCAGAGTCTTTTCCAATGAGTCAACTCTTCGCATGAGGTGGCCAAAGTACTGGAGTTTCAGCTTTAGCATCCTTCCTTCCAAAGAAATCCCAGGGCTGATCTCCTTCAGAATGGACTAGTTGGATCTCCTTGCAGTCCAAAGGACTCTCAAGAGTCTTCTCCAACACCACACTTCAAAAGCATCAATTCTTTGGCGCTCAGCTTTCTTCACAGTCCAACTCTCACATCCATACATGACCTCAGGAAAAACCATAGGCTTGACTAGACAAACCTTTGTTGGCAAAGTAATGTCTCTGCTTTTGAATATGCTATCTAGGTTGGACATAACTTTCCTTCCAAGGAGTAAGCATCTTTTAATTTCATGGCTGCAGTCACCATCTGTAGTGATTTTGGAGCCCAGAAAAATAAAGTCTGACACTGTTTCCACTGTTTCCCCATCTATTTCCCATGAAGTGGTGGGACCGGATGCCATGATCTTCATTTTCTGAATGTTGAGCTTTAAGCCAACTTTTTCACTCTCTACTTTCACTTTCATCAAGAGGCTTTTGAGTTCCTCTTCACTTTCTGCCATAAGGGTGGGGTCATCTGCATATCTGAGGTTATAGAGAATACCATAAGGAAGCCAACATACCCACCTTCAAAAATGATCATTACATGGACACCCTTCCTTTATCTGTATTCCCATAAAGGGGACTATTTTGAAGTAAATTCCAAATATCATAGCAATTTACCTCTAAAGATTTCATATGTGTCTAGAAAATGAGGGCTACTTTAGAAAGCATAACCACAGTATTATTACCACAAATCTATAGTAATTATTTAATGCAATTAACTATCCATTTATAGTTCATATTTCATTGGCTGTATTTTTTCTTTTTAAATTTTAGTTTATTTATTTGAATTGGATTCCAAAATGTTTCCAGCTATGCCATAGGTTGATTTATCTCTTTGTCTCATTTACTTTATATATTTCCTCTCCATTTCCTCTTTTTTCTTGTGGTCGGTATTAAGAAACTGTCTGCTTTTGCTGCAGAGATTCCATAATGAATTGGATTCCACAGAAATCACTTCTAGTTTGACAGCTGTTCAGATTGGCTTGTTATGGTTTCTGCTTTCCAGTGAGCACCCTAAGTGGTTTTGAATTCTGTTTTCAAGGCTGTCTAAAGCCCAGTTACCTTCCTTCCATTTTGTCTTATGTGAGGGCTAGATGGGAAAACAGTGGAAACAGTGTCAGACTTTATTTTTTTGGGCTCCAAAGTCACTGCAGATGGTGACTGCAGCCATGAAATTAAAAGATGCTTACTCCTTGGAAGGAAAGTTATGTCCAACCTAGATAGCATATTCAAAAGCAGAGACATTACTTTGCCAACAAAGGTCCGTCTAGTCAAGGCTATGGTTTTTCCAGCAGTCATGTATGGATGTGAGAGTTGGACTGTGAAGAAAGCTGAGCACCGAAGAATTGACGCTTTTGAAGTGTGGTGTTGGAGAAGACTCTTGAGAGTCCCTTGGACTGCAAGGAGATCCAATTAGTCCATTCTGAAGGAGATCAGCCCTGGGATTTCTTTGGAAGGAATGATGCTAAAGCTGAAACTCCAGTACTTTGGCCACCTCATGCGAAGAGTTGACTCATTGGAAAAGACTCTGATGCTGAGGGATTGGGGGCAGGAGGAGAAGGGGATGACAGAGGATGAGATGGCTGGATGGCATCACTGACTCGATGGACGTGAGTCTGAGTGAACTCTGGGAGTTGGTGATGGACAGGGAGGCCTGGTGTGCTTCGATTCATGGGGTCGCAAAGAGTCGGACACGACTGAGTGACTGAACTGAACTGAACTGAACTGAAGTGCTGACACTTTGTGTGTCTCAGAACTTGGGTCTTGAATTTGTCTCCACATCAATTTTGTTTGAGTGTTTTTTTAAATTTTTTTAATCTTGTTTTGCTGTAGCAGTTTTTATAAAACTGAAATATACTTGATTTATAATGTTGTGTTCGTTTCAGTGTACAGCAAAGTGATTCAGTTATATGTATTTTTTCTTGATCAGATTCTTTTCCTTTATAGGCTATTACAAGATATTGAATATAGTTCCCTAGGCTATATAATAGGTCCTTGTTGTTTATATATTTTATATATAGTAATATGTATCTGTTAATCACAAACTTCTAATTTATCCCTCCCTCACTTCCCCTTTGTTTTCTACATCTGTCTGTTTCTGTCTTGTAAATAAGTTCATTTGTATCAATTTTTTAGATTCCACATGTAAGTGATATCATATGATATTTCTCTTTCTCTCACCTACTTCACTTAATATGATAAAATCTCTAAGTCCATCTGTGTTGCTGTCAATGACATGGCTGAATAATATTCTATTGTGTATATATACCACATCTTCTTTATTCATTCCTCTGGTGATGGGCATTTAGGTGGCTTCCATGTCCTGGCTATTGTACATAGTGCTGCTATGAACATAGGGGTGCATATATCTTTTTCAAATTATATTTTTCTCCAGATATATACCCAATATGTGGATGAAATATTTGGTAACTTTATTTTCAGTTTTTAAAGGAACCTCTATACTGTTCTCCATAATGGATGTACCAATTTATATTCTCACCAACAGTGTAGGAGTGTTTCCTCTCAACACTCTTCCCAGCATTTGTTATTTGTGAACTTTTTAAATGATGTCCATTATATGGGACTGGAATGCAAAAGTAGGAAGTCAAGAAACACAAGAAGTAACAGGCAACTTTGGCCTGGGAGTACAGAATGAAGCAGGGCAAAGGCTAATAGAGTTCTGCCAAGAGAACGCACTGGTTATAGCAAATACCCACTTCCAACAACATAAGAGAAGACTCTACATATGGACATCACCAGGTGGTCGACACTGAAATCAGATTGATTACATTCTTTGCAGCCAAAGATGGAGAAGCTCTGTACAGTCAGCAAAGACAAGACTGGGAGCTGACTGTGGCACAGACCATGAACTCTTTATTGCCATATTCAGACAGAAATTAAAGAAAGTGGAGAAAACCACTAGACCATTCAGGTATGACCGAAATCAAATCCTTTATGACTATTATAGTGGAAGTGAGAAATAGATTTAAGGGACTGGATCTGATATAGTGCCTGATGAACTATGGATGGAGGTTCGTGACATTGTACAGGAGACAGGAATCAAGACCATCCCCAAGAAAAAGAAATGCAAAAAAGCAAAATGGCTGTCTGAGGAGGCCTTACAAATAGCTGTGAAAAGATGGGAAGTGAAAAGCAAAGGAGAAAAGGAAAGATATACCCATTTGAATGCAGAGTTCCAAAGAATAGCAAGGAGAGATAAGAAAACCTTCTCAGTGATCAATGCAAAGAAATTCAGGAAAACAACAGAATGGGAAAGACTAGAGATCTCTTCAATAAAATTAGAGATACCAAGGGAACATTTCATGCAAAGATGGGCTCAATAAAGGACAGAAATGGTATGGACCTAACAGAAGCAGAAGATATTAAGAAGAGATGGCAAGAATACACAGAAGAATGGTACAAAAAAGAGCTTCACGACCCAGATAATCACGATGGTGTGATCACTCATCTAGAGCCAGACATCCTGCAATGTGAAGTCAAGTGGGCCTTAGGAAGCATCACTACAAACAAAGCTAGTGGAAGTGATGGAATTCCAGTTGAGCTAGTTCAAATCCTAAAAGTGCTGCACTCAATATGCCAGCAAATATGGAAAACTCAACAGTGGCCACAGGACTGGAAAAGGTCAGTTTTCATTCCAATCCCAAAGAAAGGCAATGCCAAAGAATGCTCAAACTACCATACAATTGCACTCAGCTCACACATTAGTAAAGTAATGCTCAAAATTCTCCAAGCCAGGCTTCAGCAATACATGAACTATGAACTTCCAGATGTTCAAGCTGGTTTTAGAAAAGGCAGAGGAACCAGAGATCAAATTGCTAACATCCGCTGGATCACAGTCAACATCCGCTGACTGTGTGGATCACAATAAACTGGAAGATTCTGAAAGAGATGGGAATACCAGACCACCTGACCTGCCTCTTGAGAAACCTGTATGCAGGTCAGGAAGCAACAGTTAGAACTGGACATGAAACAACAGACTGGTTCCAAATAGGAAAAGGAGTACTTCAAGGCTGTATATTTTCACCCTGCTTATTTAACTTATATGCAGAGTACATCATGAGAAATGCTGGGCTGGAGGAAGCACAAGCTGGAATCAAGATTGCCAGGAGAAATGTCAATAACCTCATATATGCAGATGACACCACCCTTATGGCAGAAAGTGAAGAAGAACTAAAGAGCCTGTTGGTGAAAGTGGAAGAGGAGAGTGAAAAAGTTGGCCTTAAAGCTGAACATTCAGAAAAATAAGATCATGGCATCCAGTCCCATCACTTTATGGCAGATAGATGGGGAGACAGTGGAAACAGTGGCTAACTATTTTTCTGGGCTCCAAAATCACTGCAGATGGTGACTGTAGCCATGAAATTAAAAGACGCTTACTTTTTGGAAGGAAAGTTATGACCAACCTAGACAACATATTAAAAAAGCAGAGACATTACTTTGCCAACAAAGGTCCATCTAGTCAAGGCTATGGTTTTTCCAGTGGTCATGTATTGATGTGAGACTTGGACTGTGAAGAAAGCTGAGTGCCAAAGAATTGATGCTTTTGAACTATGGTGTTGGAGAAGACTCTTGAGAATCACTTGGACTACAAGGAGATCCAACCAGTCCATCCTAAGGGAGATCAGTCCTGGGTGTTCATTGGAAGGATTGATGCTGAAGCCAAAACTCCAATGCTTTGGCCATGTGATGCAAAGAGTTGACTCACTGGAGAAGACCCTGATGCTGGGAAAGATTGAAGGCAGAAAGGGAAAGGGATGACAGAGGATGAGATAGTTGGAAGGCATTATCGAGTCTATGGACATGGGTTTGAGAGGACTCCGGGAGTTGGTGATAGACAGGGAGGCCTGGTGTGCTGCGGTTCATGGGGTTGCAAAGAGTTGGACCTGACTGAGCGACTGAACTGAATTTAATGATGTGAGATGATACCTTACTATAGTTTCAATTTGCATTTCTCTATGAATTTGCTATGTTGAGCATTTTTTCATGTGCCAGTTGGCCATCTGTATGTCTTCTTTGGAGAAATGTCTAGATCTTCAGTTCATTTTTTGATTGGATTGTTTGTTTTATTGCTATTATGTCATATAAGCAGTAAAATCAGATTGTATTAAAAACTATTACAATATGGGAAAAGACGGCTTCCCTGGTGGCTTGGAGAGTAAAGAATTCACCTCAATGCAGGAAACCTGGGTTGGATCCTTGGGTTGGGAAGATCACCTGGAGAAGGGAAAGGCTACCCACTCCAAGAGTCTGGCCTGGAGAATTCCATGGACAGAGAAGCCTGGCGGGCTACAGTCCACAGGGTTGCAAAGAGTCTGACATGACTGATGGACAATAAGGGAAAAAATACTTCAGTATAGAACTAAACTCAATTCTGAAAACAAGAACTGGGTATTTATAGCCAAGGAACAGGGTGAAGGGTATGATGGATGAAAAATTAAGAAGAGACATCAAGAGTGAAGGGATTCATGCTAAAATCACTTAATATAATTCTTGCTGAAGATTGAACAGGCTGAGTGCATATCAAGGGTAGGAGGATTCTTTCTCCAACTGGACGGGGCAAGCCAAAGACAGAGCCCAGAGACATAGAAGGTCCAGAGAAGTCCATCTAGAATTTGGTCAAGGACTTCCCTGGTGATTCAATGGTTAAGATTCCACACTTTCACTGCAGGGGGTGCAAGTTCCATCCCTGGTCAGGAAAGTTCCACATGTCACACAGTATGGCCAAAACAAAGAAAAACAAAAACAAACAAAAAACAATTATTTCTGTAAAGTTTAGCCAAGAAGAGAGTCTTTTTCAGGGTGTGCAATTAACTGTATCTAGACTGTGTGAAACTACAGATTAAATGGCCTTGGCTCTTAACATGTAAATTGTAAGGGAAAGTATGGGATGGAGGGAGATTAAAGACAACAATTAAAAGTAATAAATAGCAATACCAAACTACTGAGATTAAGAGTGTACACAAGGTATAATGGTTGATTGCTGCTGCTGCTGCTGCTGCTGCTGCTAAGTCACTTCAGCTGGATTTTCAAAAAAGAAAGAGAGTTCCAGAAAAACATCTATTTCTGCTTTTTTGACTATGCCAAAGCCTTTGACTGTCTGGATCACAATAAACGGTGGAAAATTCTGAAAAAGATGGGCATACCAGACCACCTGACCTGCCTCTTGAGAAACCTGTATGCAGGTCAGGAAGCAACAGTTAGAACTGGACATGGAACAACAGACTGGTTCCAAATAGGAAAAGGAGTACGTGAGGGCTGTATATTGTCACCCTGCTTATTTAACTTATATGCAGAATACATCATGAAAAATGCTGGGCTGGATGAAGCACAAGCTGGAATCAAGATTGCTGAGAAATATCAACAACCTCAGATATGCAGATGACACCACCCTTATGGCAGAAAGTGAAGAAGAACTAAAGAGTCACTTGATGAGAGTGAAAGAGGAGAGTGAAAAAGTTGGCTTAAAGTTCAACATTCAGAAAAATAAAATCATGATATCTGGTCCCATCACTTCATGGGAAATAGATGGGGAAACAGTGTCAGACTTTATTTTTCTGGGCTCCAAAATCACTGCAGATTGCAGCCATGAAATTAAAAGACGTTTACTCCTTGGAAGGAAAGTTATGACCAACCTAGACAGTATATTCAAAAGCAGAGACATTGCTCTGTCAACAAAGGTCCATCTAGTCAAGGCTATGGTTTTCCCAGTGGTCATGTATGGATGTGAGAGTTGGACTATAAAGGAAAGCTGAGTGCTGAAGAATTGATGCTTTTGAACTGTGGTGTTGGAGAAGACTCTTGAGAGTCCCTTGGCCTGCAAGGAGATCCAACCAGTCCATCCTAAAGGAGATCAGTCCTGGGTGTTCATTGGGAGGACTGATGTTGAAGCTGAAACTCCAATACTTTGGCCACCTGATGCGAAGAGTTGATTCATTGGAAAAGACCCTGATGCTGGGAAAGATAGAGGGCAGGAGGAGAAGGGGACGATTGAGGATGAGATGGTTAGATGGCATCACCGACTCAATGGACATGAGTTTGGGTAAAGTGTGGGAGTTGGTGGTGGACAAGGAGGCCTGGTGTGCTGCGGTTCATGGAGTCTCAAAGAGTCAGACACGACCGAGTGACTGAACTGAACTGAACTGAAAAGGATATATCTAAATTCTCACCCCTTAGTATCTGTGGATATGACATGATTTGAATATAAGATCTTTACAGGTATAATTAAATTAAAAATGTTGGCATAACATCATCTTGGGCTTGGAGTGGGTCCTAAGTCAATGACTAGTGTTCTAATAAGAGGAGAGGGAGATTTTAGGCACACAGACAAAGAAGAAAAGGCCATGTGAACACAGAGGCAGAGATGGGAGGGCAGCTCCTGGCCAAGGAATTCCAATGATTGCCAGCAGCCCCCAGAGGCAAGGAGAGAGGGTAGAGTGAATTCTCCCTTGGAGCTTTTGGAAGAAACCAACCCTGCCAACATTTTGATTTTAAGCTTCTGGACTCTAAAACTGTGAGAGAGCAAACTTCTGTTGCGTAAGGTACCATAACAAATTATGGCAGCTGTAGGAAACTAATAGATGTGGGCATATCAAGAAATAAAAAGAAATGATGACCACATATGTCAGAATTATTTCCTTGGATAGTGAGGAGGCAGGGATTAGAATAGATGCATGGAGGCCTTATCCAGAGGCTGAAAAATTCTGTTCTTGACTTTGGTGGTAGAGACAATGGTGTCTACCTTACAAGACTTCCTTGAGTGCTACCATTGTTTTCTGTGCTTTTCTATTTCTGAGTCCTAGTTTAAATTAAAAAAAGTTTTCAAAGTCCATGTACAATCCATCTGTGGCTCCACTCCCACATAGAATTCCTGCCATTCTTTCTAGAAGGAAATGACATGTGTCCGATCATTTATTCTTGACAAAAACATGCTAATTATGTTTTCTTTTTCTTTTTTTTTTTTTTTACTTTACAATATTGTATTGGTTTTGCCATACATCAACATGCATCCACCACGGGTGTACACATGTTCCCCAACCTGAACCCCCCTCCCACCTCCCTCCCCATACCATCCCTCTGGTTCATCCCAGTGTACCAGCCCCAAGCTTTCTGTATCCTGCATCAAATCTGGACTGGCGATTCGTTTCTTATATGATATACATGTTTTAATGCCATTCTCCCAAATCATCCCCCAACCCTGTTTTCTATTTTTCTACCATTTTTTCCAAGTAGTATTTTGTCATTAATATCAATAACTGACTTTATTTTTCAGTTGTATATTCATCTTGACCTCTTCTTTAAAACAAGTGCCGTTCACTGCTTGTTTTGAAACAAATCATCCACTCCCAAATGCATGACATCGCTCTTTGCTGATTTGAACACATCATTTTAAGAAACAATCTTGAACTATTTCCTTCCTCAGTCTAATTTAGTTTTTCACCTTCACATCATAAATGATGAATATTCCATATCACAGTTCATCTTTGAAAATATGCTATCAAAATGGAGACTAAAAATAGCATCAAGTATTTCTCCTTGGGCTTTCAATATTATCTTTTATCTGCTTTTCATTTTCTGTCTCTCTGGGATGGAAAAATTCCTTCTTGACCCACCTCCACTCTTCTTTTGGATGATAAAAAAACAAAAGTTTCTTCATTTCCTTCATGTTTCTTATTATATATACTGTCTATTGTTTGTCCACACCAAAGCACATGAATTACAACAAAAATCACATTCCATTTCCCAGGAAGCTCATGACTGATCTGTCAGTCTTCTGAAATAAAAAGTCTGTGCGCATTGTGGAACTTTCTTTGCTCACTTACTAGTTTTCTATAACTTTTTTTTTTTTTTCCTCCTTTGGAGGACCTCATGAAGACTGGTATAAAATAAAATGGGAAAGAGTCAATATAAGCCCCCAAATTTCAGGACCAGAGACACTGGGCATATGTAGTGGCCTACCTTTGATTTCTCTCACTGTGTGTCTCTCAATCTCTCCTTCCCCTTCTCTGTCTTCCCCTTCTCTCTGTCAGTAGTACAGAAATAGCAGATTGGATTGATCTTGGATTCTAGCTCAGGTTCTCCTCTACTTCGCTATGTGTGTGTGTGTGTGTGTGTGTGTGTGCTAGTTGCTGAGTCATGTGTGACTCTTTGTGGCCCCATGGACTATAGACCACCAGGCTCCTATATCCATGGAACTTCCCAGGCAAGAATACTGGAGTAGCTAGCCATTCTCTTCATCAGAGGGTCTTTCCAACCCAAGGATTGAACCCAGGTCTCCTGAAGTGCAGGCAGATGCTTTACCATCTGAGCCACCAGGGAAGCCCACTTGGCTATCTACATTTGGATACTTTGTTTCAACACTCTTGGTCTCCCCTTCCTCCGATATGTTCTGGACAAAGAAACTTTTCTTCAGAAATCCAACAACCAACAACCAAAACAGATGGAAGCAGAAATGATTTGATGTATATGTGCGTATGATATTTGTTGAAAGTGAATCAGTTCTAGTGAGGTCTGATGTTGTTCTTTGTCCCATGTCCTTGGAACAGTATAGGGCCGGCCCTTGTGCTAACTGAGTTCTTGGGTCCTTTCTACTCAAGTATTTCTGAGTCAGTTGATGAGCTTAGTCATGGATCTGATTAGAGAACTACTCAGGGAAATACTAGTCTGATTCTGTTTTGGTTTTAAACACATATTTTAGAATCTTTTATTGTTAGAAATATGGGAGATAGGAATACAGATATGATGACTTAGTGTATTTCATATATACATATATATATGTGTGTATATATATAATCTCACTTACAGTTTCATTATTTTTTCTAGGCTATCAAATTGTTGCAATAGTAGTGGTTTGCAGGAACTTTTAATAAAGAAATATCAACAAGTCATAATCTTTTTTTATTAAACATAGAATTCTTGAAATTCTTCCTGTGATGGACCCTGGGCTAGGTGCTATGTTGGGATTTAATTAGTAAACTTTAGTACAAATCTCAATGGTTTGTTATAATAAACATTTATTTCTCATTCATACTACATGTCAGCAACAGCTGGCTGGCTGTTGTGCCTACACGCCATATAACTCTTTTTTTTTTCTTTTCAAGTTATTTTTTATTTCTTTATTAAAGGATAATTACTTTACAGAATTGTGTTATTTTCTGTCAAACCTCAACATGAATCAGCCTATATGTATACATATATCCCCTCCCTTTTGAACCCCCTGCCCATCTCCCTCCCCAATGTGCAGTTTTTAAATTTATTTTTATTTAAAAAAATTTTAATTGGAAGCTAATTACTTTACAATATTGTGGTGGTTTTTGCCATACATTCACATGAATCATTCATGGGTGTACATGTGTTCCCCATCCTGACCCATCTTCCCACCTCCCTCCCCATCCCATCCCTCAGGGTCATCCCAGTGCACCAGCCCTGAGCACCCTGCCTCATGCATCGAACCTGGACTGGTGATCTATTTCACATATGATAATGTACATGTTTCAATGCTATTCTCTCAAATTATCCCACACTCGCCTTTTCCCACAGAGTCCAAAAGACTGTTCTATACATCTGTGTCTCTTTTGCTGTCTCGCATATAGGGTTATCGTTACTATCTTTATAAATTCCATATATATGCATTAATTTACTGTATTGGTGTTTTTCTTTCTGACTTACTTCACTCTGTATAATACGCTCCAGTTTCATCCACCTCATTAGAACTGATTCAAACACATTGTTTTCCATGTGTAGTTCTATTTCCAGTTTTTTAAGGAATCTCCACACTGTTCTCCATAGTGGCTGTACTAGTTTGCATTCCCACCAACAGTGTAAGAAGGTTCCCTTTTCTCCACACCCTCTCCAGCATTTATTGCTTGTAGACTTTTGGATAGCAGCCATTCTGACTGGCGTGAAATGGTACCTCATTGTGGTTTTGATTTGCATTTCTCTGATAATGAGTGCTGTTGAGCATCTTTTCATGTGTTTGTTAGCCATCTGTATGTCTTCTTTGGAGAAATGTCTGTTCAGTTCTTTGGCCCATTTTTTGATTGAGTCGTTTATTTTTCTGGAATTGAGCTGCAGGAGTTGCTTGTATATTTTTGAGATTAATTCTTTGTCAGTTGCTTCATTTGCTATTATCTTCTCCCAGTCTGAAGGCTGTCTTTTCACCTTGCTTATAGTTTCCTTCATTGTGCAGAAGCTTTTAAGTTTAATTAGGCCCCATTTGTTTATTTTTCCTTTTATTTCCATTATTCTGGGAGATGGGTTATAGAGAATCCTGCTATGATTTATGTCAGAAAGTGTTTTGCCTATGTTTTCCTCTAGGAGTTTTATAGATTCTGGTCTTACATTTAGATCTTTAATCCATTTTGAGTTTATTTTTGTGTATGGTGTTAGAAAGTGTTCTGGTTTCATTCTTTTACAAGTGGTTGACCAGTTTTCCCAGCACCACTTGTTAAAGAGATTGTCTTTTCTCCATTGATATTCTTGACATATACCTCTTCATTCCAGGATGCAGGGCAAAGAAGCAGGCTTTATTTGCCATCCTTTTGATAGAAGAAATGATCAAAAGAACTGGGAAAAATTCACCATGCTCTTAAAGCTTCTGCTTTGGTGAGGCATATATCACATTTGCTTATATTCCATTTCCTAAAGGAATTGCTTGACCAAGCTCACCATCAATGGAATGGGAAAATACATTGCTCCTTCTTCCAGGAGACATTACATGTCTTGTGGTCGTGGATGAGCTATAAATTCTTCTTATAGTACAGGGTAGAGAATAAATAGTTGGAAAAAATGCTACAATCTTCCATAGCTATTAAGTTAATCAGACACAAATCCTACCTTTTAGGTGCTTATAATTTAGTAGGGGAGAGAAAAAATACACACAGTCAAAAAGAACATAGAGATGACTGTGACAAGAGCCACAGTAAAGATAGATAGTCACAGTGAAAATGCCTGGCACCCCCCACCTCCACCCCTCTTCGGAGCGGGCAGAGCATGGAGAGCGCATGCGTGGTGGGTGGTGGGGCGGAGCTTCCAGGAGTTCTGACATGTGTATTTATATTTGGAAAGAGACTGGCACCGAGCTCGGCACACACCCCCCCACCCCTCCCCACCTTCCCTCCCCAGCTGGAGATGCCTGCACCCTCCCTGCTCGAGGCCCTGCTGGGCAGGAAGGGGATGGTTGCAGTGGCGGAGCTGGGGTAAATGTTTGGGAGAGGGAAAAAAAGAAATTTTTATTTTTGAACCCCTGTGTCTCTTTTGCTTAAGATTAAAGGAAGGGAAAAAAAAAAATGCTGCATATGTTCAGAGAGAGAGAGAGAGATAAGGATCATTTGAGGGTGATCGGAGAAGGGTTTATTCATTTATTGAAAATAGTATAGTTTGAACATGGAGGCAAAAATCATAGCCTAGGAAGAGAAAACAATGTGAATAAGAGCATAATAGTGGGAAAACACGGGGAAATAGAGACTTATGGGAAATGGAATAAAAATTTTCCCTAAAATGTGGAAGGAATGGTGGTGAAAAAATTAGAAATCAATGTTAGGTCATTTTGTGATCCAGTGGTTAAGACTCTGTGCTTCCAAAGCAGGGGGCACAGGTTGAATTCCTGTTGACGGAAGTTTGGAATGCCACGCGGTGCAGCCAAAATGAAGAAGAACCAGAAATTTAAATTGGAAATTTAAAAGTTTTGACTAAGGCAACAAGGAGCTGCTGATCCCTTTTATGGGGAGCAGTGACATAACTGAAATTGTCCTTTGGGAAGATGAATCAACCAATATTGTGAAGAGGGCATGATTTATGTTGAAAGTGGTCAGGGAGAAGCAGAGCCAGTTAGTAACAATGCTAGTTAGAAAGCTTCAGACATGAGATGATGGAAGCCGGAAGTACAGAGAGATGGGGATGGGAAAGAAAAGAAGATAGACCTCTACTATTTGATAGAGAGGAATGGATAGGATTTGACAATCTGCTGGATGCGAGTGGCTGGGATCCAAGGTTCATAGATGAAATACCTGGGATTGTGGGAGTATCATATATAGATATAGGGAACCTTGGAAATTAACTGTTAAAGTTTACTTTGAAGTTCATGAGTATCTAGAATTAGTAGCAGTTACTAATTTAGCAGTAGACTAAAGCAGTCAAAATATTGTTATTGCTTAACTACAAGGAGGTTGCTAAAGGGTACATGGGGTCTATCTCTTTCTGTATTTCAGTGGTGACTTCTACCCAGAATCCAGTGAGTTTTCAACCATTATATTGTTATGCATTCACAGAGCTCATGCCTTTTTCAGAGCTTTCATACTTTCCAAAGAATTAAAAGTAATTGCTTTTTAGGTGCCACTAGGTAGAGAAACAGCAATTAAGACTCTATGTTGTCAGATCCAAAATGAGGTAGAGAGGACTTGAACTTGCACAAAATCACTCAAGGGATTGATGCTAATATGATAAAGGGCTTCTCTGAAGGGCCGATGCTAGATCAGATATAATCCAAGGGAATTTCAGCATTACTACATCCCAGAAAGAATAGTGATTTTTAGAGCTTCATATTTCTTGTTGCAAGTCCAACTCTGCCACTTAATTGCTATATGACTGAGCAAATCACTTAACCTCTCTGTATGTCAGTTCTGTTACATGTAGAAGAAAAATAATATTTGACTTAAAGATAATTAAGAGGGATAAATTAGATAAAGGATGTACAATATCTAGTGCAGTGCTTTGTTCTTGGCGGACTCATTTCAGAATACTATTTACCTTTTCCTATAGCAAAGGGCTGAATAAATTAAGCACTAGGTAAATGTTAGTTTCCTTTCCAAGATGTAAAAAGCATATTTTTTTCCATTTAATTTTTTAAGATGTCAGTGGAATTATCTGCTTCATAGAAACTGGAATTACTAATTCTTTAAGGCTGGAGACTTGTACTTTTTTTAAGTTTGGTTGTTGGTGGTGATTTTGTTGCTAAGTTATATCTGACTTTTGCTACCCAGTGGACTGTAGCCAGCCAGGCTCCTCTGTCCACGGGATTTACCAGGCAAGAATACTGGAGTGGGCTGCCATTTCCTTCTCCAGGGGATCTTCCCAACCCAGGGATTGAACCTGGGTCTCCAGTATTGGAGGCAGTCTCCTGCAGTGCAGGTGGATTCTTTACTGATTAAGCCACCAGGGAATCCTTTTATAAATCTTGAGTGCCTGTAAATAGTCATTTTAGGGAGTAGGGTGAGAACATGCATCACAAATAACAACTGGTGGAACTTTTTCAACATACTGAGATTCTGTGGTTTGCAGAAAAAATTCTGCTAAATGAGTAGTCAGAAATGTGATTTTGAGATGGAGGTCTGTACATCAACTCTGAGGGACACCACTTAAGTAGATAGTGATGGGAGAGCTGCCTCCTGTGTGATGCAACTCAGGGGTTCCAGCTAGGTCTCTCTCACCTTATCACCTAGTAACTGACTGAGCCTATTTATCACCTGTCAACTGGGAGTGATGATAACTACTTTGTTTACTTCATTGGGTGATTAATCATAGTGTAATCCTCCTTACACTTGATTCCATATTTGCCAATGTGTCTCCTTGCTAAAATGTATTTGCAGCACCTCAGTCAGTACACCCTGTGCTTTCTTCATCATCCTCAGATTGTGCAGAGCAATCAGTGAGAGGTGTGAAGCCCTGATGTTCATGTTCTCACTGCACTGGAGCAAGGTGACTCTACCTTCTCGTTTCAACTCTGATACTGTAAACAGGTGCCCTTTCTGCCATCTACTTGGTGTCACGTTTTCCTCATTGTTTTGCTTCTTGTTGGTAATGTCGCTGTGGCAATGGCGCTCAAATGGAGTGCTGAAGTGCCCTGTAGTGATCCCAAGTGCAAGAAGGCTGTGATGCCTGTGGAGAAAATAGATGTCTTTTTAAGCTTCATTCTGGCATGAGTTACAGCACCAGTGGCATGAGTTCAATGCCAGTGAATCATCAGTGTGTATTAAATACAGAATCTTTAAATGGAAACTCTGATAAAATATGGCTATGTATTGATTGAGTGTCCCAGGTGGCTCAGTTGTAAAGAACCTGCCCGCCAATGCAGGAGACCTGGGTTCGATACCTGATCTGGGAACTCCTGGAGAAGGAAATGGCTACCCATTCCAGTATTCTTGCCTGGGAAACTCCTGGCAGGCTACAGTCCATGGGGTTGCAGAAAGAGTTGGACATGACTCAGCAACTAAACAATAACAACATGTATTGATGAAAATGTCACCGAAAGGCAGGAACCCACCTAAGACCAATGGTTCAATTATTCGTTAATCCATTTTCTGTGGCAACTTCCTAGAATATAACCTCTGTGAATAGCAAGAATCCACTGTATACTTGGGAGGAAGGGGAGAGGGAAATTAGGAGTTTGTGATTAACATATACACTTTATTATATATAATATAATAATTACATATAATATAAATAACAAGGACCTAGTGTATAGGACTGTATAGCACAGGGAACTCTACTCAATATTCTGCAATAACCTAAAATGGAAAAGAATCTGAAAATGACTATATATATATACATATATAACTGAATCACTTTACTGTACACCTGAAACTAACAGAACATTGTAATTTAACTCTACTCAATTAAAAAAAACGTTATTTGTCCCAGGATGCTAAAAGAAAAAAAGAAGAAAAAATACACTGTATGCATCCCTTCTTTTTGAGCACTGTACTAAGAACTTTACAGATTTTGTCACTTAGCTATAGAAACAAAGAAACAATGAGGTAGGTACATCATTAGTTCCATTTTACAGTGGGCAGAAAACCGACGTACAAAGACCTTAAACAACTGTTCTCGTGTCAAACAACAGAGCGGGAGGACCCAGAGCTGGATTCAGTACTAGACAGTTTGTCTGTGAAAGCTTAAAAAAAAAATATATATATATATAATGTTTTATTAATAGTGAGTGACAGGGAGGCCTGGCATGTTGCAGTCCATGGGGTCGCAAAGAGTTGGACGTGACTTAGCGACTGAACAACAGCAACAACAATGTTTTATTAAACATGATTTATCATTACTGTTATTAATTTAGGGATGGCCAGTTCATCTCGTATGAACTGGCATTAGAAAGAATCTTTGATACAGATGTGTAGAACAGTCTTTTGGACTCTGTGGGAGAGGGAGAGGGTGGGATGATTTGGGAGAATGGCATTGAAACATGTATAATATCATATAAGAAATGAATCGCCAGTCCAGGTTCGATGCAGGATACAGGATGCTTGGGGCTGGTGCACTGGGATGACCCAGAGGGATGGTACGGGGAGGGACATGGGAGGGGGGTTCAGGATGGGGAACACGTGTATACCCGTGGCAGATTCATGTTGATGTATGGCAAAACCAATACAATATTGTAAAGTAATTAGCCTCCAATTAAAATAAATAAATTTAAATAAAAAAAAAAAAGAATCTTTGAGGAATGAAGAGTAGCCGTGAGGGTCTATCCAGCCTAGTCACTGAGATGATACAATGTCATCATCACAATTAGAATCATCCAGACCAGCAAGATGCTCAGGACTCATACCCTCTCTTGGTCTTTGATCCTTGAAATGCCAATACCATGAGAGATGGTCTGAAATTAAGTTATAAAATAGCTGCCTTGTAAGAAAAAGAAACCACTATACTGAAAAAAACCCTAATCCTGACTACAGGGTTCCTCACTCCCAGCGCATGTCCCTCCTTCCCCCAACCCGTTCCACCAAGAGGTTTTCTCATCCAAGGCTTTACAAAGGCCACATGTCGTCAGCAATTTATGAATATGAATAATGTGATTTACATTCCTTTGATTTAATATAATGATTAAACTTCTTTGTACTCTGTTCCAACTCACTGAAATGAAACAATACATTTCCTTTAAAATCCTTTGTCCTTTATTAGTAATTTTTCCCTTTCCAAATTTGCTTGGCTTTGGCAAATGAAAGATAAATTTTGCTTTGATTTGGTGGCACAGAGTGATCAAAAGAGAATTAAAACATTAGTTAAAAGGCACAAGGGAATTGAACAGGGCAGGAATTAAGTTAGTTGAAGAAAATTACCTTATGGTTGTAAATCAGCAGGGGTTCAGATAGATGTAAGGAATTCATTTCTGCATCCAAATAATTATTTTTGCTTTTCAACAATAGCACAGGACTGTGTTCCTATGGGTGTTTAAGGACACCATAGCCAATCCTTAATTAAATGGAGGGGCCCTTCTGACTATAAGGATAACATGATCAATGTATTGTGGTCTGGGATTTGGGCATGATCATGGCCTTCCCTTTCGTTCCTAACCTTTGATGACCCAGGATTCAGTCCTCAGTGAATTTCTCATTTAAGAAAATATGAAAGAAAAGAGATGTAAAGAGAGGCTTTAGAACAGTCTAATAAAAAGATTTTGAATGGCCTTATTGCAAAGAATTCTTTGAAATGGAGAATGACAAGACTGAATTGGGAGGCTGGAAAAAAAGGAACTGGAATATTTCTCCTGTTGAGACCTCTTGTATTCTAGGTGGAAGGGCAATGGAAAGTTGTGGGGGCTGAGAATGGTGAGGGGATGCTTCAGGAACAGTCACACTGTACAAACTGGATTTATCAAGGGAAGTGGGGCCCCTCTATGTCTCGATTTCTGTCCTTCCCGCCTGATACACCGGAAAGAAGCTGCGCAGGGCTGCAGATCTGAGTTCTAGCTGGGGTTCTATGAATTTGGGCAAAGAGTTTTTTAATTCCCTTGTCTGCAAAATGGGATTAGTATATTTTGTGCTCTGTACATCTCAAAGGATTTTGGTGAGGATCAAATGGACAACATGTGTGAAAATGCTTTGCAAAATTTAAGACGGTTACAAAAATAACCTTCCTTGAATGTAAGAACTGAGCTCTTGAACTTGGCTTTGCATCATATTCACCCCATGTGAGCTTTTAAAAATCATATCTCATCTTCTCAGACTCCATGCTCAAATCATAAGAAAGAGATAGGGTCAGAGATCATTAAAAAAAAAAGAAATCCTTTGGATGATGATGATGTTGAATATTAACAATTACTATGGACTTTGAGACAAGAAATTTAAGATCTTGCTTGTGCTAATCCAGTGGTGTATGATTGGAACCTGGTCTCTCTCAGGTTCCTGGTGTTAAGGAGCTTTAGGTGATAGGTTTTTTGGGGGACAGACCTTGGCTACTGACGGCTAATCCTGCTTTCATAAAAGGGAAAGTCATAAGATCCATATAATAAATTTAAGGGTTTTCTCTGTGCCAGGAATGGTGTTGGGTAAATTTCAAGCATTCAAGTGACCCCTGTGAGCTCCAAGAACACTGGACAAATGCCTGGCTGGTTCCAGAATATAGTTAGAACCTTGCTGGAAGAAAGAAGCTGTCTTTCTGAGCAGAGCTGGGTATTCTATTGAGGGACTGCAGTTTCTGTTAGATTGTCTTCTTACACTTTCACGTTGAGTTTGTCTACCATCTTGCAAGGGCAGTTCAATACCCCTCCTTTTTTTGAGTGACATGGTACTTAATCAACTAATTCTCTTGAAAACTGGAAAGAGGAGATGAGGTATTATGATTGAAGTTTCTGCACCCCAAGGAGAAAAAGAAACAGAAATGTGTGGCCTCTAATTTAGTCTAAAGATCAATGCAGTGTTAAAGAGAATAGCCCTGCCAAACACACTCTCACAGCACACAGGGCTGAGCTTGCAAATCAGCTTCCACTTAAAATGTAAAGATCAGAGCAGCCTGGAAATTTTTGGTCTCTACTTCTGCTCACTTATTCCTCAAGGATCACAGCTGACTGTTTCAAAGGAGCTGCAAACAGCTGCCTATTCATTTGCTCATTTGCTCTCTGATAAGTTCATATTAGGCATCCTTCCAAAACCACTACTTCTATTAAGGTCACAGGGTCACAGCAGGACATTTCCAAACAGAGTGCTCTGAGAACATTTAGAAACAGGTTGCAAATGCATATTGATTATTTCCAGTTGCTTAAAAAAATGGGATTTTAGCCTTATTACTAATAACTGCTGGTTGAAAAACATCCCTTGGTTAAACAAACAAACAAACAAACAAACTCAAACCAAATTACACATCCTTTCTTCTAGTCATGAAAGAGAATGTGTAGGAAATGGGCCAATTTTAACAGTCAAATTTAAAGAGCCAGGGTCTCCATGAGGATATGAAAATGAAGGGATAGTTTGAATGTAAGAGATAGTGACTGTTTGATGAGACACAGAGTCTTGCCCTGTTTATATGTAATCTCACCTGAGTCTGAGAATTCTCAGTGGTTGCATATATTTCAACTCGATAATATGTCTTTTCTTGTAATATATTGTTAGGTTAATTACTGTATTTGTTATCTGGGTCAACATGCTCAGTTTGTGGTGTTCATGGTGCAATTCAGTTTCTCTCTGCTTGTTGTCTTTTCTAACTGCCAGATAACTTCTGAATCTGTTCCTGCCCCTTTAATTCCCATCACCCAAAGCTTTGTGATGAGGCTCTCATTTCTCACTTGGCTTAAAATTACAGCCTCATAGCCACTTTCTCCTTATCTCTTTTGCCTTGGCTTGAATCTCCTCATCATGCCAGACTAGTTGCTGTGGACTGAACGTGTATGTCCCCCTCAAAATTTATATATTGAAATCCCAGTCCCCAGTGTGATAGTATTTGGAGATGCAGCCTTAGAGAGGTAATTAAGGCATGAGGGTGGAGTCCTCAGGAATTGGATTAGTGCCCTAATAAAAGGGGCTCACGGAGAAGGCGATGGCACCCCACTCCAGTACTCTTGCCTGGAAAATCCCATGGACGGAAGGGCCTGGTGGGCTGCAGTCCATGGGGTTGCTAGGAGTCAGACACAACTGAGCGACTTCACTTTCACTTTTCACTTTCATGCATTGGAGAAGGAAATGGCAACCCACTCCAGTGTTCTTGCCTGGAGAATCCCAGGGATGGGGGAGCCTGGTGGGCTGCCGTCTCTGGGGTTGCACAGACTCGGACACGACTGAAGCGACTTAGCAGAAGCAAAAGGGGCTCAGAGAGCTCTTGAACCTTCTTTCTGCCATGTGAGGGTATGATAAGGAGTCAGCAGTCTGCAACTTGGCAGAGGGCTCCTACGGGCACCCTGGTCTTGAACTCTCAGCTTCCAGAACTGTAAGAAACACAATTCTGTTGTTTATAAGCCAATCTGTTTATGGTATTTTGTTACAGCAGCCTGGACTGACTAAGACACTTCAAACCACAAATCCTCCTTGGAACAATTCTGAGTCTTCCCTTCCTGCTCTCAGATCCCAGATAGTCCAGTTCTGCATACAGAAGGCATTATGAACAGATAACTACCTGTGTCTCAAGTTTAATCTCCCAAAACTCTCCTCTCAAACAAAATACTTATTTCCAAATTTGCTTTCAGTTCCATAACAAAGCTCTTATCCCTCTAAATCATCAGTTGTTCCATATTTTTATCCAATTTTATAGAAAGAGTTATCAGACTTTCTCTTTAAGATGGCCACCCACCTAAGACTTTTGTCCTTTCCTTCAACTTTGAAAGATTTATTTTTTCAGCTGTTTATTTGCTTTCTGATGGTTTGCTCCTATCAGCTTCTTCTGTTGCCAAGTAGGTACACAGTCTCCTTAATCTTGGGGAAGAAAAGGATCCCTCATTGTTTGTATCCCTATATCCCTTATCTTTTGGTTTTTCATCCACATCTGTCATCTCAAATGAGTCATCTGCATGTATGTGCACAGTTCCCACCTGGTGTGCCTTGGCACCCTAGTATTTTATCAGGCAGGATTTCAGGAACCCCAAATCCTGGTGCTTTCAGCCCTTGAGGTGGCCAGAGGTCTCCTTGGTTCATCTTACCTGGCCGCAAACAACCTGTGTCTACGTACCCCCAAAAGTGAAAAGTTAAAGTGAAGTTGCTCAGTCATGTCTGACTCTTGGCGACTCCATGGACTGTAGCCTACCAGGTTCCTCTATCCATAGGATTTTCCAGGCAAGAATACTGGAGTGGGTTGCCATTTCCTTCTCCAGGAGATCTTCCCAACCCAGGGATTGAACTTGGGTCTCCCATGCTGTAGCCAGACGCTTTACCGTCTGAGCCACCAGTGAAGTCCCCTAATATATATATATGTACTCCAGTATATATACAAAACCAAAATGTCTTATGTGTGCCATGATGTGGGAAAGTTTGGGAAACATATCTGAATCCTTCCCCACTGCTCAGGTGTTTCTTAAGCCCATTTCATACCCTCTTGAAAGTCCTCTGGAATGTCATCCTTATGATGGAATCCAAGGGATCATTTCAGACTTCACCCTTCACAAATTTTTCATCATCTGCAATATGCATGTTCTTGACCTTTGCCCCTCCTGTGGTTGCTGTGACTCTGTAGTAAGTGGCTTCTTCATCTTCTTCTCTGACTCTTCTCTACAACGTAGTTTAACCCAGTCTTCCACTCCCACACAGGTGTTGACCCCAAAAGTACACCTTGGTTAAGTTCTTCATGCAGACCTTTCATGCAGACCTTCTCAGGGAACCCAATTTGTAATGGTAGCCTTCCTTGAATTTTATAAGGTGAGTTATTAAGATCTTTTCTGAGATTCTAGAGGGTTTGTTTATATGGGTAGAATAGGATTTATCCCATTAAAATCAAGTTTATTTCAAACTTCTATCACTACACTAGGAGAAGGCAACAGCAACCCACTCCAGTACTCTTGCCTGGCAAATCCCATGGACGGAGGAGCCTGATAGGCTGCAATACATGGGGTCGCTAGGAGTCGGACATGACTGAGCGACTTCACTTTCACTTTTCACTTTCATGCATTGGAGAAGGAAATGGCAACCCACTCCAGTGTTCTTGCCTGGAGAATCCCAGGGATGGGGGAGCCTGCTGGGCTGCCATCTATGGGGTTGCACAGAGTCGGACATGACTGAAGTGACTTAGCAGCAGAAGCAGCATCACTACACTGGATTAGCAGCTCCTGGAGGGTGAAGAATACTTCTTCTGTATCCTAACCTAGTAATATTTGCTCACCAATGGACACATTCCTGTTGGCCGAGTAGGATCACTCTTTGCAACAACTTCCTATAAGAAATAGGTTCCCTCTCCATCCCTCACACCTTCTCTTACTGATCTCACATATCAGTGTCATTGAACTGGATTATCCATTGGTAACAACTCAAAGTCCATTTTTGAATCAGCAAAGGTTTATTTCTGATTCATGTATTTGCTGATATTGAGCTGGACATTTCATTCTGCCTTGTTCTCCTTTCAGGGGTCAGCCTAACAGAAAGGTCACTAAAATATACCTAATCTCCATATCAGGGGAAAGAGACCTTTGAATGGCCTCACATCATCAATTAACTGCTCCAGCTCCGAGTGGTCATGTGACACTTCTCTTCATAATTCATTTGTTGAAAGTAGTTACATGGTCCCTCCAGATCATAAGAAACCCAAGTGTAATCATATGGTTGAAGACAGAGAGCTGAAAACATTTGGTGAAGAGCTCCAAGACAACCGCCCATTACTATAAAGCAGGATGTGGTAGGCCTTTAGCATTTCCCCTTTTCACTGAGAGTTCAGTCACATGCTCATGAGAATTGTTACATCTATAGACATAGTTTCAGACTCCAGCAGCCTGGAATCATTAAGAAGCTCAGAGTGGGAGACCACCTTGGTGGTCTAGTGGTTAAGAATGTGCCTGGTAATGCAGGGGATGCAGGTTTAGTCCCTGGTTTGGGAATTACCTAACAGAAGCAGAAGATATTAAGAAGAGGTGGCAAGAATACACAGAAGAACTGTATACAAAAGATCTTCACGACCAAGATAATCATAATGGTGTGATCACTCACCTAGAGCCAGACATACTGGAATGTGAAGTCAAGTGGGCCTTAGAAAGCATAACTATGAACAAAGCTAGTGGAGGTGATGGAATTCCAGTTGAGCTATTTCAGATCCTGAAAGATGATGCTGTGAAAGTGCTGCACTCAGTGCCAGCAAATTTGGAAAACTCAGCAGTGGCCACAGGACTGGAAAATGTCAGTTTTCCTTCCAATCCCAAAGAAAGGCAATGCCAAAGAATGCTCAAACTACAACACAATTGCACTCTTCTCACACACTAGTAAAGTAATGCTCAAAATTCTCCAAGCCAGGCTTCAGCAATACATGAATCGTGAACTTCCAGATGTTCAAGCTGGTTTTAGAAAAGGCAGAGGAACCAGAGACCAAATTGCCGACATCCGCTGGATCATGGAAAAAGCAAGAGAGTTCCAGAAAAACATCTATTTCTGCTTTTTTGACTATGCCAAAGCCTTTGACTGTGTGGATCACAATAAACTGTGGAAAATTATGAAAGAGATGGGAATACCAGACCACCTGACCTGCCTCTTGAGAAACCTATATGCAGGTCAGGAAGCAACAGTTAGAACTGGACATAGAACAATAGACTGGTTCCAAATAGGAAAAGGAGTACGTCAGGGCTGTATATTGTCACCCTGCTTATTTAACTTATATGCAGAGTACATCATGAGAAATGCTGGGCTGGAAGAAGCACAAGCTGGACTCAAGATTGCTGGGAGAAATATCCATAACCTCAGATATGCAGGTGACACCACCCTTATGGCAGAAAGTGAGGAGGAACTAAAAAGCCTCTTGATGAAAGTGAAAGAAGAGAGTGAAAAAGTTGGCTTAAAATTCAACATTCATAAAACTAAGATCATGGCATCTGGTCCTATCACTTCGTGGGAAATAAATGGGGAAACAGTGGAAACAGTGTCAGACTTTATATTTTTGGGCTCCAAAATCACTGTAGATGGTGATTTCAGCCATGAAATTAAAAGACCCTTACTCCCTGGAAGCAAAGTTATGACCAACTTAGATAGCATATTAAAAAGCAGAGACATTACTTTGCCAACAAAGGTCCATCTAGTCAAGGCTATGGTTTTTCCAGTGGTCATGTATGGATGTGAGAGTTGGACTGTGAAGAAAGCTGAGCACTGAAGAATTGATGCTTTTGAGCTGTGGTGTTGGAGAAGACTCTTGAGAGTCCCTTGGACTGCAAGGAGATCCAACCAGTCCAATCTAAAGGAGATCAGTCCTGGGTGTTCTTCAGAAGGACTGATGCTAAAGCTGAAACTCCAATACTTTGGCCACCTGATGTGAAGAGTTGACTCATTGGAAAAGACTCTGATGCTGGGAGGGATTGGGGGCAGGAGGAGAAGGGGATGAGAGGATGAGATGGTTGGATGGCATCACTGACTCGATGGATGTGAGTCTGAGTGAACTCTGGGAGTTGGTGATGGACAGGGAGGCCTGGCGTGCTGCAATTCATGGGGTCGCAAAGAGTCGGACACGACTGAGCGACTAAACTGAACTGAACTTGGGAACTAAGATCCTACATGCTATCTGGCAGCTGAACTCGGGATGCAACTAGAGAAAGTCCATGTACCGCAGTGATGAGCCCATGTGCTACAAGGAAGAACCAGTGCAGTCAAAATTTAAATAAAAATAAATGAAACAATAAAAAAAGAAGCCCAGAGCAGAGGTGTAGGAAGCAGAGCCCTGGAGAAGGAAGGCTGCCTTGCCCTGCACACCTTCTAAGGGAAAATCTAAGGGAAACCCTGGTCAGAGACTTCACACTCTTGAAAAAATATCATGTGAGTAGAATGAATGAAATTAACTCCCACTGAAAATTTGGTTTGATCCAACTGACAATTTGGTTTGATCCAGGGACAGAATAGACTTCTGATGTGCACACATAAACACACAAACCTACATGTGGATATATATGAAGCAGTTCTAAAGTAGTATTTTTGAGTACATTCTGAACTCAAATTGGTCTAAGTAGCCCAACAAGGCCCTTCAGGTATCTGTGACAGTAGCAGGCAATTAGCACACTGCTTGTGTTTTCTTAAAAATTTTCCTTTTCAGGTAGTTGAGATCAGATTTTTAAAATTTGTCTCCTTGAGCTAATTTATGTGTAAATTTCCACCACTTATAAAGAAAAGATTTGCTAGTGAAAGTTTTGCAGTGTTACATGCTTGAGTGTCGTATGATGTGTGTTTCCTTACTTTTCCCCACAAAAAGGAAACCGCATGTACAAAAGAAATTAAGGCATTTCTCCCATGTATCTTGAAATACTTCTGGGTTGTCCACAGAGGAAGAACAAATCCTGTTTATCTTTAATTGCTTTGATTAATTGTTTGAAAGCCTAAATAGGGAGTTTCAGTCTGGAAATAGCATTCTGTAAAGGATCAGAGGGTTCCTGGACTTTCATGTGTATTTTTGTGCTTGAAACCAGCGCTGTCCAACAAAACTTTTGTGATGATGGGAATATCTGTATTTGCACTCTCCAAGATGGTAGCTGCCAGCTTCAGGTGGTTACTGAGCACTTGAAAGGTGTCAGCACAATGGAGGAGCTGAATTTTTCATTTCATTTCCTTCTAACTTATTTAAGTGTAAATGTAAATGGCCACAAGTGACTAGTGACCACCATATTGGGCAGTGCACGTTTAGAAACATGACCCAGAACCTGAGTGATCTGACAACCTAGAAACTTTGCTTTCTGCCCTGGCTTTGGGGAAGTTTGTTTGCCTGCTGTGTAGACTTCACCCCATCCTGCTTCTCTAGCATCTGCATACCCCCAGGATGCCAAGTTCAGAAAAAGGCGGATAGCTTTTCAAATTTATTTCAATTGATTCATTCCAGTTGACAATTCACTTAGAATTCCTCAGACTGCTAAAATTTTCTGAGCCCTGGGACCACGTACCTCAGTGTGGGACTATCACAGACAGGAGAAGAATCCCTGGGAAAGAGCCTAGCTCTCAGAAGGCTTGCTTCCCCTTAGGCTCTGCTCACTTCCTGTCCTCTCCTTGGCCAGGTCACAGCCTGATTTCCTTTGGCTGTGACATTAGTTCTATGCACCATGGGAGATATAAGTCTTCTCACATGGCTCAGTGGTAAAGAATCAACCTGCCAAAGCAGGAGATGCGAGTTACATCCCTGGGTTAGGAAGATTCCCCGGATAAGGAAATGGCAACCCACTCCAGTATTCTTCCCTGGGAAGTCCCATGGACAGGGGAGTCTGTGGGCTACAGTCTCTGGGGTCATAGAAGAATCAGACATGACTTAGTGGTTAAACAACAATAACAAAAGGGAGATATATTCTCTTTGGGTTTCTTGCTTAGATATTTTGGATATGCCAGGAGAGTGTAATTTCCTTGGTTCTGTCTCTCTGAAACAGATTTAAAATGGCAGAACAGTGTTACAGCTCTGTTACAGCTCAGAGTTTTATTCAGTAAAGAAAGTCCATTCCCCAGGTATTAAGGTGGGCCAATCCCACAGGAGAAGTCTCAGTCTGTTTTGGCTCCCTCTTTTTATATGTTTTGTCTCCTATCCCCTGAGTCTGTGCTATGCAAATTAGGGCTGGCAAGGAAAGGGGCATGTTTGCTTCACCTGAGGTTCTCACTCAGGTCTGCAGATTTTTCCTTTGTTCTCTTTTTTCAAGCTTTTCCCTTTCTTTTTCTGTCTTTTAGCCACTGCCATTTTGGACTCCTTTCTCTGTTCTAGCTACCTAACAGATGTATTTTAGGCAGACAGATTGTCTTTTCCCTCTTGTCACACTTGGTGGAAATGAAAGCCATGAAGACTTAAGAAACATGGAAGAAGGTCAATCAGATTCTGCATTTGCTTCTCAATACACCATACCCTTAAAGCTCCACTGAACAGGACTGGGACTTGGTACATTCTAGTCCCCAGTGAATTAGAGCTTAACATATGCAAATCCAGAAAACGCCTTTCCAACTGATGGATCTTTGGGTACATTTGCATCGTGGAAGCTGCAACAGGGAAATCAAAGACTTAAGGAACTGCAGGTGCTGGAGGATAAGGTTAAAGGCAAAATTAAAGTAGGAAACCTCTCACTCCTCATTGGCTTAGAGAGAATGAATATCATTTAGCATGTCTGATGTAATACGGTTCATTTGCTTTGAACTATTGTGACTCATATTGAAAAATAAAAGTCATTACTACAAAGTAATGGAACTGGTTTTTATACAACCACGTAAGAACCAAAACATTGAAACACAGATCTGGAGGGAAGCAGCTTGTTACTGCCCATGTTCTGTGAATTTTTACATCTATCTTCCGAGCACACAGTAAACACATCCTTTTGAATATTCTTCAAGGTAAGAAATCAGCCTCATTAGGTGGTATTGGACTGGAAGTGGAGGAGTAGCAGGTAATCACAGGTAGATTTAGCTTTTTCCTTCCTTTTTTTTTTTGAACAGTGAGAATCCACCCAGAGTTGTTCAGGTAAAGGAAAGCCAGATGATAAAACTGGGCAGCACAACTTGGGTCAAAATCTGATTCTTTGCTTAATGTCACTTTATCTTCGCAGCAGCCACACAGCACAAGTGCCCAAGTGGAATGGGACATGGCTCTCCCATGTGCTAATCTCATGAGTTGTGGGCTGATCAGGCCAGGGTGCTGCGCAATGAGTCACTGCAGGTTTAATGTTATTAAATGTGATGCTCCTCCTCTGCATCGCCTTCTGGATGGCAGCAAGGGCAAGAGGATGAGTGAGGAAGCCTGTTTACCTTGCTTTGTTCTTGCTTCTCTCTTGAACTCATGCCATTGGTCTGGCCCATGCCTTGTTTACCACAGGGCAAGCCTCTGGGGGTCATTCATCTCTCTTTAGTCTCTCTCCTTCATGGGATTGGTAGTGGTGAGTTGGAGAAGGAAATGGCAACCCACTTTAGTATTCTTGCCTGGAAAATCCCATGGACAGAGGATCCTGACAGGCTATGGTCCATGGAGTCACAGAGTCAGACACAACTGAGTGAGTAAAAAAACAGCGAAGAGGGTGAGCAGATTCTGGGATGTGGCTTTTGGCTTAGGCTAGAAGGATAGGATAGGACAGGACACAGACTTTGCATGATAGTACTCATCCGATCAGATCCATCCTAACTGAGTTGAGAGGCATAGGTTTCACTTACAATAAAGTATTCCTTGGCTTCCATGTGTCAGATGCTTTGTGTGAGCAACCGCCCTCAGAAATGGGGACAGATGATCTTGTCCTGTTGATTATAGCCCTTGAGTCACACCGTCATTTCTAGTATTAATAGCATTATCTCCCCTACTTTATAGAAGTGGAAATTAATCGTCAGAAAGGCTAGGCAGCTTGCCTCAAATCTTACACTGGGAAGTTATGAACTGGGGTGAGAATAAGGTCCCCTGACAGTGGTGTGCTAGAGCTGGCTGAACCAGCTCTTGAGGGTCAATTACTGTTGTCTCACACCAACTGTATGTTCAGGGACTTAATTCTGATATCTTGAAATGAACCATCCTGTGAGTGTTTGTACCATGGAAATGGATGAATGCTCTAAATTGGAGCTTCCCCCTGCCACTATAGAGCTGGTTATTAAGCATTTACCAGCAGTTGTGACTTGCACAGTCTATGTGGCTTCAAAATCCATATTCTTTTCACTGTTCCATGGTTCTTTAGCAACACTGTGTTCTTGAAAAAGTGGGTTTTCTGCAGGTTGGCTCATTTGAATTACACGTACCATTTTAAGACTGGGGTTTGCCCCAGAGCACGCTGGGTAGCTAGGTTTGGTACCATAACCAACTACCTTAAAGAGAAAAACCTTGGTACTGTCTGTCTTTCCACATCCTCTCTGGCTCCACACAGGTGTGCTGCCCATTAAGGGGATGAAGTGCCTATGGGCACACCCCTCACCCTGTGCTCTACTAAAGGAGAGTGGTGGGCAGTTAGGACTTCTCACATCATGTACATAAAACAACAGACCTCGTAAGTGTATATGAGTCATAGACAGATAGAATGAGAAGTGTGGGAACTAGCTTGGGTTCAAATCCTGACCTACATTACTAGTTAGATGGCTTTGGGCAAGTCACTTAACCTGTATATGCTTCTGTTTCATCTAAAATGTAAACCAATACAATATTGTAAAGTAAAAAAAATAAATAAAATGTGAACTCATCTTGAAGTAAAGGGTTGGAGATAGTGCATGAATGAAAAAATACCTAGCACATTGGTTTTATTAGACACATAGTAAATGCTCAGTAAATTGTGGCCTTTTTAAAATTTCATATATTTATTAAAAAATTTTTTTGGCTGTGCTGTGGGGCGTGTGGGATCTTTATTCCCTTGACCAGGGATTGGACCTGCACCCCTACGCTGGAAGTGTAGATTCTTAACTATTGGACCACCAGGGAAGTCCAAATTTGTGACCTTTAAATGTGGACCTGTAACAACTAAAGTTTCCTGGAGTTCATGGCTACATTCTTATGTATTCTGCTAATTTATAATGTATCTTTGTCTTTTCTCTCAGTTAGAAAACTATTACCAATGAAGACCATATTTGAGGAAAACTACTAGCCTAGGAGTTCATGTTATTTGTGTTGCAAAGCAGTAGGATGAGAAAGAGAAGTCCCTCTGAAGTTTGGCTCATATTCCAGCTCTGCAACTGCAAGCTTATGATCTCTGAATTTCTAAATTTATATTTTCTCCTATGTAAAATGGGAATAAAAAAATCACCTCCTTCATAAACTGTTAGGGTTCACTGAAATTTTTATGCATGTGCTCAGTACATTTCTTGATATGTATCTTGGTGTAATGAATGTTAGTAATTTTTTAAAGCATTATTATCATGGATTTTTAGTAGTCTGATGTGATACACACGTTCGGAGGTCAGCCTGGCTGAAAGGAGAGCAGTGGAAAGAGGATCCATGGAGATCCTCCCACCCTGAGAACTTGGGAATGGTGCAGGCTGGCAGGTGTGAATGAAGACTCATGCTCCTGACTTAATTACAAAAATGGCTTATGTGCAATGATTTAATAAAGGAAGAAAAACAAGTTTGACTCCATGTGTTCTAGACAAGGGCCAAGATCAACAACTTAAGAATGCTGGATCATTTGTTACTGTTTATTTATGCTCTGGGTGATGGTGTAGTAATTGCCCTTGCTCTTTTGTGCCTGATGCCTTTAGAAGCTGTAACAGATGCTGAAGGGAGGTGGGACAATTCAACATGGATCCAGGAAATTGAAAGCGAACTTTTCACAGACAGCCAAAAGAATACGGTGAAGCTTTCTTTTGCTGGTTTCAGTGTGTGAATATGCATCCACTTTTAATTTAATAAAAATGCCCATGAGGATAAATGATGCTCTGCCAATTTTCTAGCCTCTTTGAAGAATTTCCCAAGTGTTAAGAGACTGAGAAATTAGACTTAAAGTCTTACATAATGAATAATTTGGTTGCATGGTTCAGCCCATTTGTGTTAAGCAGATTGTTTTCTCTGGGTCCCTCTATGACCCCAGACTGAGGCAGGTTTATCTGGATTCTTGCTGGACAGTGTCAGATACAGAAGTGTGGTTAACCTTTCACAGAGATCTCAAACTCTTCCTAAAAATAGTGATGCATAGAAAGTAAGATACTAGAGTTTAGTCAAAATTCCGCCACATTCTATTGTAAATTCACTTTCTGTGTCAGTGTTTTGATCTATAAACTCAAGGCATGGAACACTAGATCAATGGTAAACCCCTTTCAGATTCTGGTCAAATACATGGCTTCTCTCCCTTTAACAAGTCACATACACACATACATATAATTTCAAGTGTTCCCAGAGTCTGGGCTTAGAAACTTTGGTTAAATTATTGCAAAACTTTGTTAATTCTGGGATCAAGAACAAATACATTTTCTTTGGAAAAAAAATTTTTTTTTAATTTCCCCTGAGTTAGACAACCAAATGATATGAAATTAAATGTATTTCCGTGTTCATACATCTTGCAAAATCTATTTCAACGGCTGTTTGCTTCCATTTCCTAATATTTTCACAGAAATGATGACATACGGTGAAGCATTGTAACATTCTAATAGTACTGTAAATCTTGCCTTGTAAAGCAGTGAATTTTGAGTCAGAGAGCAGCAAGATAATGTATTGCATAGTTTTGCCATGTCCACGCAAATCAGTGGTATGCAACTTTAGACTTGTGTGCAAGTGTTTCTGTCTAATGCAGCGTACTAGGGACCTCAGTGACCCTAGCGGGTAAATACCAGGGACTTTGTAACTGTCTTGCATGTTCTTATTGGGTGTGGGAGAGCCGATGACAGTATTCCTTCTTAGGAAGGGTAAACACTGATGGAACCAGTTGGTGAGAATAATGTCCATGAAAATAGGGACCGCATGGATGGCTGCCCCGGGTTGGTTTAGAGCCCCATTAGATACACACAGACTTTCCATTTCCTAATTCCCATGCTGCAGTGCCTTTATCTTATCTGATGGTTCCAGGCACAGTGCAAACCTGTGCAGGTTGGTGCAGTGTGTCTACTCTGGTGCCCAGGGAGCCTTGTTACTCTCCTTGATCTCCATTCATAGCAAGTCATCTTCTGAGGAGCTTCTTTCAATGCCAGGCCATCCTAACCTTGCCAGGCCAGGTTTTGACACACAAGGGAGGCCAGGCTAACAAAAAGCTTCATGTTTCCAGTCTGAGCCATCAGCCAACATAGTGGATTGTGTTGGGTGTTTTCTTAGATGTCACCAACTCCTCTTCCTTCTGGTCCCGGGACAGAAGGTCACAGGCCAGGAACAGAGCAGAAGCTGTTAGCTTGTCTCCACTCCAGATGGTTCTGGGCTGGAAGATTAATTAAAATAAAATGTCTGAGCACGTGGCACACAGGGAATATAGCTGTAGTCAAATTGGAATACTCTTGTGGGCAATATACTTGTCATTGAATTCAGACTGGAGTCAGGGTCTTAAGGTCTTCTACAGCTTTGTATGGTCTTGCATTTTAGGATATTTAAAAAAAACAATTAATTAATTTTGTTTGGCTGTGTTGGGTCTTAGTTGTGACACATGGGATCTTCCTTGAGTCATGCAGGGTCTTTGGTTGTGGTGCAAGGACTCTCTAATTGTGGTGTGCGAGCTCAGTAGCTGTAGTGCATGGGCTTAGTTGCTCTGGGACATGTGGGATCTTAGTTCCCTGACCAGGGATTGAACCTGTGGCAAGGTGGGTTCTTAACCACTGGCCCACCAGGGAAGTCCCAACATCTTTATTTTGACTGAATCAAGGATCCAAAGGGTATATTAACAAGTGTTTTGGGGTCTGGCTTTAGGTTTGAGAAAGCATACAACTGAGTGGGCTTCAGCCCTCAGCTTCGCATTGTTAAGTTGACAAAATTGGTAGTCTGACTCTACTTTTTCTTACATAAATTAAATGTAGTTTTAGAGAAATCTTGAACCTTTGTTGAAACTAGTAGTTCTTCTTTTTTAGATTAAGGTTACCCAAGGGGGATATTCATAAACTCATTTGGCAATTAAATTTTTTTTGCCTAGTTAATTAACTCACTCGAAGACAGAGATCTAAGACAGGACTAGCGTCAGAGGAATCTTCAAGATGGGAGCGTTGAGTAAGGCATGGAGTCAGCAGACTGAGTCTGCTGCATGAAGTTCCAAGGTTCATGTGAAATTTGGCCAATTGGAGAGACCCTGGTAAAGGAGCCAGAGCTGGCAGGAGCAGACGGAACAGGCTGCTAACTCCACACTGAATCCCCTTCCATTTCCTGTGCAAGAGCCACACTAATGAAAAAAATTTTGGAGAAAGAGTGGATTTCCAGAAAAAAAAGCCAACACAAGAGTAAATTATGAATTAAAATGAAAATTGAGACAGAAAAGATGTAAATGAGAAAAATGGGTCAAGTTCAGGGGCAGGAGCTGGCAGACTGGATCACAGAGCATAAGGACATCAAGCCATAGTTACTGTGATTGAGCTGACAGATCTGAGTAGAGATGATGGTAATCCAGGCAAATCCTATTCCTTTTGTCTCTAACGAGAAAATATTAATGTGTCAGTTCTTTAGCAGAAGCTGATCTTTTCCTGCTCCTTAGCTCTGCAGGAATGCCTCACCGAGGCCTGGCCACAGGGAGGTACAGTGGACTGTGTTCTCTGTGTGTCTGATCATTAAAAAGGAATGTGTTTCCTGAAGCTACTAGAGGGTCCCTCCTGGAGACTACCCCTAAAGTATCTCTCAGGGAGAAATACTCTGTTCGGAACCATGGCAACGTGGCTCTAGGATGTAGGTTTCTGATGTTCCATCCAGAGCTAAAAAGAGTACTAGTAACTCATATCAACAGAGCCTCTGAAAGATTTACACCACTCATAGCCTTAGAAACATTTACCTTCAAGTTCGAATCCCACCTCTACCCTTACCTAGTTAGGTAGTTTCAACCTCTCTGTAACTGTCTAGCCTCTCTCAGCCTGTTTCCTCATCTGAAAAATGAGATGATTGCCCCATGGTTTTATTTTGAAGACTAGAAAAATAATGGTTTTAAAGGATTGTGTGCAGTACTTGTTACATAATATATAATACACCATGGCAATAACTTCTCTTTGCCTGCTATAGAAAAAAGTGTAGGATGGTGATTCTAAACCTTTTGGAGTACAAAGAATATTTTTATCATTAGATATTTCACAGACTCATATATATCAGTAGTTCTACTTTTAAGACCCACTGATGAAGAAAATACATATTGACAGTAATACTTTAAAACAGTTTTGCAATTTAATAATCCTTAATGACATCTACATGCCCATGAATGCTCAGTTGGGCCTGACTTTTTTGTGACCTCATGGACTGTAGCCCACCAGGCTTCTTTGTCCACGGGATTTTCCAGGCAAGAATACTGGAGTGTGTTGCCATTTCCTTCTCCAGGGGATCTTCCTAATCCGGGGATTGAACTCACATCTCCTGCACTGCAGGAGGATTCTTTACCACTGTGCCACTTGGGAAGCCCAGTGACATCTATACACACTTACGACACTATACTGCATCATCTGAGTGAGATGCAACGCGGGCACACGTGATTGTCAGGTTTCTCACCATCACTAGCTGCTGTCAGGGCTCAGTGGCCCAGGGGTGTGACTGGTCCCAGATGTGTCCTGTTGGACTGTGTTGTGAGTGACACCTTTTGCTCTGGCTATGGCCCTACTTCTCAGCCCAGAGACTAAGTGAGAGGGAGGCTGTGTAATTTGCGTAGCCAAAGCCCCACTTCTCAAGAACTAAAGCTTAATAGGGTCAGTGGTGGGGACTGACTTCCCGGGTGGTGGTAGTGGGTAAAGAATCTTTCTGCCGATGCAGGAGATGAAGGAGATGTGGGTTTGATCCTTGGGTTGGAAAGATCCCCTGGAGAAGGAAATGGCAATCCACTTCAGTATTCTTGCCTGGAGAATCCATGGACAGAGGAGTCTGACAGGCTACAGTCCATCCATGGGGTTGCACGGAATCGAACATGACTGAGCTTGCATCCATACCCAAGGGTCAATGGGGACCTGAGTCTCTTCGGGGGGGATTAATTCACTTTGTTGCTATGTATACTGGGTTGAACAGTGTCCTCCTAAAATTGATGTCCACCCAGAACCCCAGAGTTTCAAATAGATCTTTGCAGATGAATTTAGATTAGAGTGGATGAAGGTGGGCCCTAAACCCAAAGATTGGTTCACTCATAGGAAGGGCATGTGAAGACACAGATGTGTACACAGGGAGAATGCCCTGTGCCAACAGAGGCAGAGATTGGAGTGATATCTCTAAATGTCAAAAAACAACACGGATTGCCAGCAACCAGCAGTAGCTGGGAGAGAGACATAGAATGGCTCAGATGCTCCAGGAGGAACCAATTTCATTAATACCTTGGTTTGAAACACGGCTTCCAGGGCTGTGAAAGAATACATTTCTGCTATTTTAAATCATCTGGTTTGTAGTACTCTGTTATAGCAATCTTGGCAAACTTGATTTTTTTTCTTATGACCAAAATGATAAATATTCATCACAGCACTTCTGAGTTATACAAAATTGAATTATACAAAAAGAAAAATAAATTATGCTTTATTCCATCACTTGAAGATAACTATTGCAAAACATTTGGATATTTATTCACCTGGCCTTTTTCTTTGGACATGTGGGGGGGGGGTGTGTGTGTGTGTGTGTGAGTTTATTTTTTAAAACAAATTTCAGATGATCAATAGCTACGCTTCTGCATTTTTATTCTGCTGGGTAAAAGCAGAGAAACCAAAACCTGTGTAACCCAAGCTATTTTTTTTTTTTATATATATTCTCAGAAAACATTCCAGACGATTTTCAATATTTTCCTCTACCAGAGAATGGCTCAGTTGGTAGGGAGTTTCTCCCGTTTGTGACAGACAGATGCTGACATATGTCTAATAAATTTAGCACTTAGCTTTAGCTTATGTTCAAGTTCACAGCGCCCAGGAGATAAGACAAAATTGGTATTATGTAAAACCCTTGACATCCTCTGGGCTCTAGGACTTAGCATGTCTTTATCATCAGGTCTGTTTACAAAGAAAAGTCTTTGAAAGGTTTTCTCCGTGGAACAGGGTTCTTTCAAAATCGCACATGGTGAAAATGTTACATGAGCTGTGTGCCGCTTGTCTGCTTCTGACCAGTTAAGGAAGGGAAATTTCTTTTGGCAGCCCACAGTGGCCCCTCGAACCTGGTCTCTTAGCACCCTGGCCAGTCTGCGACGTGAGCTCCGTCTGTGGCAGGGGTAGAGGGCAGGAGCAGGGGCAGAAAGCACAGCGCTGCCCAGGATGGCAAGCCTCTCCCTGGACAGGAAGGGGGTCTGTCTTGTTCCTACATGTGGAGCCAAAGGGCCAGCATTGACCTAAAGCCCTAACCTTTTTGGCACCAGGGACTGGTTTCCTGGAAGAAAATTCTTTTCTCAGACCAGGGGTGGAGGGGATGGTTTCGGGATGACTCAAGAACTACATTGTGATATATAATGAAATAATTATACAGCTCACCATAATGCAGAATCACTGGGAGCCTTGAGCTTGTTTTCCTGAGCTCAGGAGGTGATGGGGAGCGGCTGTAAATGCAGATGAAGCTTCACTTCCTTGCTCTCTGCTCAAGTCCTGCTGTGCCGCATAGTTGCTAACAGACTGCCAACAAACAGTCTGTGGCCTGGGGGCTGGGGACCCCTGGCTTAAAGTGAAGTGAAGTCGCTCAGTTTTGTCTGACTCTGCGGCCCCATGGACTGTAGCCCACCAGGCTCCTCTGTCCATGGGATTTTCCAGGCAAGAGTATTGGAGTGGGCTGCCATTTCCTTCTTCAGGGGGATCTTCCTGATCCAGCGATTGAACCTGGGTCTCCTGGACTGTAGGCAGATGCTTTACTGTCTGAGCCACCAGGGAAGTCCAGGGGCTCCAAATATTAGCAGCAGTGGGGGACAGAGGCCTTACCCCTCCACTACCCAAGGGGTTTCACAGGAAGTAAAGGCTAATATAACTACCTCTAAGAGAAAAGGCCAATCTGGAACTCTTTAACATGAATGTTGAGGATGAAGCTCTATTTGCCAAAGAAGCAGCAAAGAGGCCAAGAGCGGGCAGTAAATGGCCAGCCCTGAGGGAGAGGTGGCAGGCTTCAGAGTCTGGCTTTCTCTTTCTTCCCTTCCTCTTCTCCTTGGTTCCTTTTTTCCCTTCTGTGCTTCCTCCCTCCCATCCTTCCTCTCTTTCTTCCTTCCTTTTTATTTTCCTTTAAGTAATTTGGATTAGTTGCCAGAATACAAAATGTGAGAGATTTCAGGGACTTCCCTGGCAGTCCAGTGGTTAGGACACCAGTGCAGGGGGTGAACTTGAGGGAGGAAAGGAACAGGCCGAGCTGACTCCACCTTGAAAAAGGAGGAAATTCCATCTTTCACCTTCAGTGAGCTTTGGACTACGTGCCTGGTAGCCCTGGGGATAACATACCTATGGCTGAACTGGCCTCCTGGACTGATAAACACCAGATTCCATACCAAGCTTTCCCGTCGCCAAAAAGAATGTAATAATCCCCTATGTAGTCAATCACCTTTCTAATCTTTATGGCACCCATGGGTGTAGGCTACAGTGTATAACCAGCTGACCCTTCTGATTAAGAATCATGGCTGTAACCTAATTGTATCCCCTTTAACATTTCCCAGGCTAGGTTTAAGGAATTTGGGGATGTGGGTTTGAGCAGTACACTTAAGGTATAAAAGGTTTTCATAAAAGTCAGTCGGAGTCCTTTGCTAAGAGGAGACTCTGCTTTGGGCCCGCTGGTATAATAAACTGTACTCCACTATCTGCATTGTCTTTCTGAGTGAGTTTGTTTCCTGGAGTGTGTGGCTACAACAAACTAAGTTCTTCCTTGTTGGGGAACTAAGATCTCACGTGCCTCGTGGTGTGGCCAAAAGAAAAACAAAGGTGGGATGGGGAGGGAAGTGGGAGGGTGGCTTAGGAGGGGGCAATGTATGTATACCTATGGCTGAGTTATGCTGATACATAGCCGAAGCCATCACAATATTGTAGAATAATTATCCTCCAATTAAAAATAAAATAAAAAAATTTTTTTGAAAAACAGATTTCATGCCCAAGGGGCTGAGGCCATTCTCTGGCCTCTCTAGGCAAAGGAGGCTTGGCATTGCTTGCCCGCATTCCTGCATGGCAACTTCTGGCCGGACCTCAGTTCCCACATGCCTTCAGGTGGGAGCTGTGTTGCCCACTTGTCCACTGACACCCCTCCATACCCAGATCCTCCCTTTCCATCATTGCCTGGCTCCAGAGGACATTCTGAGATGCCCTGTTCACTTAAGCAGGATGTCCTGCACTTCAAATCGTGTCCCTATGAGCCTCTTTAGCTCACAGCCTGACAAGAAAAGCTTGGAGACCCTCCCTCTCATTTCCTTCCACCAAGGTGTCTCTTACCTGCAGAAGTCACACATGCCCACCTGACTTCAGCTTCCGCACCTGGACAATGAGAGTACCTGGATGCGTGGATGTCTCCTGACCCTCCATGCCTGGGGAAACACAAATGCAACCTTATTGGCACTGGTGGCATATTCAGGACTAAACAAACAATGGGAGACTTGCACCTTAGATTCAGGCAATAAGATGATGCATCGTCTGTAGAAAATATAAAACTCCAATAAAACCAACTAAAATTATTTTTTTTACCAGTCAGTGATAAAATACTCCTTCATCAAAAAATGTTTTGTTGGTCTAAGTTCCAAGAAACTTTGCAGTTGCTGGTGAGTTTTCATAATATGTAAACTTAAATAGGATAGCTCATTAATTACCCTGTTATAAACACTGTAATTTACATGGTGGTTTATTCTAAATGCTCATGGTTATACACTCACTGCTCACAACTGGAGACCCAGCTGACTGTTTGGAGGGTGAATTCGTCATTGTCTGACATCCTTTGAGAGCTCTGGATGCATTTTGCTTCACCAGTCCCATGAGATGTGCTGCATTTTCCTGCTTTTAAACAGAAATTTCAAACTAAACAATGACAGCAGAGTGAGCACAGAGAAGGAAAAAGGACTCAAAATTGCTTTGATTCTTTTTTTGTAATCACTTGGAGTTAGTACTTACTTAAGCATTTAAAATGAAACAGTATGAACTATAAAAGTGTAATATGTATAAATGTGTTTATTTCTTTGTGTTTATAAAAATACAAATTTAGTTCAGACATGAAATAGTCTACTGAAATGGAATAATATCTGTAAGATTTAAATGTATTCCTTTCTAAAACAACTGTTAGTGGTTTTACTGAAATTAATGTACCACTGTTGTAAATTTTTTTCGGGATAGTTCTTCTGTTAAAACCAAAGTCAAAACCGAGTTAAAACTGAAGAACAAAGCAGGGTAAAAACATTCATCAGCATTATGATTTCATAGTTGTCTAAATTGTGCCCTTTGCAGACACTTCAGTTTTATTACAGATTGCTTATTAGTTAATGGGGAGTCATTTAAATAAAATATTATTATAACACTATAACCAGAGAGTCACATTTCAAAACTGTTGGGTAAGTATCAAGCTATTGAATAAATAATTGTTCTTTCCTCCACTTTTTGTACCATAATATTTATTTTCTCTCATATTTTTCATTTATTTTTGTGTTTAATGGTATGGTTATATAGGCGTATGAAATTTAATGAAAGCAAATTTACACTGTATTTCTTTTCTGGTCATAATTGGTGTTCTTTTCATTCATGATTATTACTGCAAATGACGTTGTGATACAGGAGAAGGGGGTAGTTTCAACTGACCCCTCCCATGTGTCATATATGGATGTGAGAGTTGAACTACAAAGAAAGCTCAGTGCCAAAGAATTGATGCTTTTGAACTGTGGTGTTGGAGAAGACTCTTGAGAGTCCCTTGGACTGCAAGGAGATCAAACCAGTCCATCCTAAAGGAAATCAGTCCTGAATATTCATTGGAAGGACTGATGCTGAAGCTGGAACTCTAATATTTTGGCCACCTGATGGGAAGAACTGACTCATTTGAAAAGACCCTGGTGCTTGGGAAAGATTGAAGGTGGGAGGAAAAGGGGATGACAGAGGATGAGATGGTTGGATGGCATCGCCGACTTGATGGACAAGAGTTTGAGTAAGCTCCAGGAGTTGGTGATGGACAGGGAAGCCTGGCGTGCTACAGTCCATGGGATTGCAAAGAGTGGGACAGGACTGAGCGACTGAATTGAACTGAACTGACGGGTGTGAAACAGGTAAAGCTCAGCAATTGCGGTGGAAACCAGCAGGGGGTGCTGGAGATGCTTAACTCCCCTGCCTGCCTCCTTAGCAGCCTCCAGCTCCTCCTAGGAGCCCCGGGTTTCAGAAACACAGGTGAGCGTCACTGGAGGCTTTCTGCAGATTAACTCAGTGCTTCCTTCAAACTGCAATTGACTGTATCTGAGTGTGTCACCCCCCACGGCCTCTGCCACATCCAAGCCACCAAAACCTGTCACCCCCGAAGTCTCCGAACTGATTTTCTGCTTCCACACTACTTCTCTACCATACTTTTCTGGCCAAGGGCTAAAGGAATACTGTTAACTATGAGTCAGACCTGGAACACCTCCTGTATCAGAATCCCCCAGAGACATTATCTGGTTTGAAGAATTGACTCCAACTCCTGCCCCTCACCTGGGCCTGTGAAATTGCAGTGGGGCTCGCTCCTCACCCCACATGTGAGTCACTCCTTAGATTCCACTCAAATGTTCCCTCCTCAATGGTTCCTTGAGTGTGCTTGCCCTTCTCCCACTCTCTGACCCCCGACCTGCTGCACTTCACTTCACAGCACTTAGCATTACCTGACGCCTCACTTAAGTATGGACTTGTTTGTTTACTTACTGTTTGGGGCTGAATATTCTTATTGCCCCCCTGTTTATATGTTGAAGCCCTAATCCCCAATGTGATGGTATTTGGAGGTGGCTATTTGAAGATAATTAGGTTTAGATGGGGGCTCCCCTGGTGGCTCAGATGGTAAAGAATCTGCCTGCAATGCAGGAGACCCAGTTTCCATTGCTGGGTCAGGAAGATCCCCTGGAGAAGGGAGTGGCTACCCACTCCAGTGTTCTTGTCTGGAGAATTCCATGGACAGAGGAGCCTGGAGGGTTACAGTCCATGGGGTTGCAAGAGTCAGACACAACTGAGAGACTAAAACACAGACACACACACAGGTTTAGATGAGGTCATGAGGGTGGGGCCCTCCTGTTGGGATTAGTGCCCTTATAAGAAGAGGAAGAGAGACCAAAGTGGGTGTCTTTAATGGCCTCCCCTTTTCCTCTTACTTCTTCCCTCTCTTTCCCCCTCCCTCCCTCAATTTCCCTTCCCTCTCTTCCTTGCCCCTCATTCTTCTTCCACCCACCCCTCCCCACCCCACCCCCCACCCCGACCAAGGAGAGGCCATGTGAAGACAAAACAAGCCAGGGAGGAGCTCTCAGCAGGATCCATGTCTGAGGCACTTTGATCTTGGACTTCCGGCCTCCAGAGCTGTGAGAATTCAGTGTCTGTTGTTGAAGCCATCTGGTCTGTGGCATTTCGTTATAGCAGCCTGAACTGACTAAGATGCTTATTTATAGATTTACTCTTACCTAATAGAAACTGAGCATTAGAGGGCAGGGATGACTATTTTTTGCTCACTGCTTATAACCCTAGAGCCTAGAACAGTGACTGGCATATCATGGGTGCTCAATAAATACTGCTCAATGGTTGAATGAATGGACCTCTGAGGTTTCTTCCAGCCCTGTGTTTCTAGGCTCACCTATTATCTATCTCTCATGGAATACTATTCAATATGTGAGGGGCTGGTAGTTTTCTCAAGAATTGAGAAAGTGGTCTTCATTTCAGGGGGTTCACAGCATGAGTGGGAAAGTCTTGGGTGGATGTACCATTATAGCAGCTTCAACCATCATGAAAAATTTCAACTACACCACAGCAAACCAAAGTAGTCTGAAGGTAGGTGTGAGAGAGGGAAAAAGAAAATGATGATCAGCTAAATGGCAAATTCAGTGGGTCCAAGGCCCAGTCTCATCCAAAGCTTATTTTAATAATCACCAAAAGCCCTGCTTTCATCACATTTTGAGGAGGTTGAATATTTTAAAGGCTCTTGCCCACTAATACACAGATTTTTTTTCTCTCTTCTCTTTCTTAGATTCCTATACAGTTTGAACAAGTTAGTTTCACAGTATAAATAATAATGAGTCTTACCTACTAGGTATTCTGCTTTTTACAGTTTCAAAGCTCTTCCTAATCATTTATTAAAATCCTCATTTGGCAGTTCTTATATTGAGTATAGTTGCCTGTGCTATATAATAGGACCTTGTTGTTTATCCATTTTATGTGTAATAGTTTGCATCTGCTAATCTCAAGCTCCTAATCCATCTACCCGCCCACTTTGGCAACTACAACTGTATTCTCTGTGTCTGTGAGTCTCTTTCTGTTTCACAGATAACTTCGTTTGTGTAGTATTTTAGATTCTATATTTTAGTGATATCGTATGGTATTTGTCTTTCTCTGTCTGAATTCACTTAGTATGATAACTTCTAGTCCATTCACATTGTTGCAAAATGTCATTATTTTGTTCTTCTTATGGCTGAGTAGTATTCCAGGTGGTGCAGTGGTAAAGAATCCACCTTCCAATGGAGGAGATGCAAGAGAAGCAGGTCCGATCCTTGGGTTGGGAAGATCTGAAGTTGAAATGACAACCCACTCCAGTATGCTTGCGTGAAAAACCCCATGGACAGAGAAGCCTGGCAGACTACAGTCCATGGGGTTGCAACGAGTTGGACATGGCTGAGTGACTGGGTGCGCATGTGCATACACACACACACATCCTTCTTTTATAGATGAGGACAATGAGGTTCAGAGAAGCAGAATTCCTGTTCCCATGGCAGAGCTGGCAGCCTTTTGAAAGTGAGAGACCAAGGGAAAAGAAGCATCCAGAAGGCAAGCCAGTGGTGTTTGGAACACAGCATGGGAAGAACACTGAACATACCACGTAGACACACTTGTCACTAACCGTTTGGTGATCTCCAGAAAGGAACTCATTTTCCTGAATCTTACTATCCTAAACTCTGAAATAAAGGCTTTTCATGAGAATTGCTGATTTCCAAATGTGAGTACACATCGGAATCACAGGGGCCTGCTGTCCTCTGCCCCCCTCACCCATCCCCAGTTTCTGATTCAATAGGTCTGGGACCAGACACAGGAGCAAATGTCTTTAGAAAGATCCCCACTGATCGGCCTGGCTTATCCAGGTTTGTGATGGTCTTGGTGCCATCTCTGAAGAGCACCCTGCTTCCCTCTGCAATATGTCCAAGTTCATCTGTCTCAAGGTCCTTCCCCAGTCTGACCTTCCAGGAATCTCTGACTTCTCAGAATGTCACCAGGGCATGAGAAGTAGGAGCTGTGTTTCTCTCCCCACAACAGGAGGCGGTGGATGCTTTAATGAGTGGAAGGCAGCCAGTAGGGCCTTTAAGTAGCAACTCACCTTGTCGTGAATGGCCCCTATGAGTTGTGTTATAAGAATCCAAAGGCTGTGGGGTCCTTCCAAAACTTTGGGGATCCTTCACTTTCACTTGAGCTGAGCAGAGTAAACTGCTTCCTCCCCAAGTCATAGCTCTTTCAGCCACTTTCCCATATCATGAAAGCGAGATTTTCAAGGATCCTCTTATTTAATTTATTCTTTATTCTTCTTAACTTGTCCAGTGGTCATATTCCATTGGCATAAAAAGTAGTCTTCTCTGAAGAGAACATTTGAGTCATTTTGGTAAGGCTGCATGGCCATACAATATTGGTACAATTTAAAAAATAAAGATCTTGACTTCTCCAGTGGTACAGTGGATAGGAATCTGCCTGCCAATGCAGGGGAGATGGGCTCAGTCTCTGGTCCAGAAAGATTCCACATGCTGTGGAGCAGCTAAGCCTGTGTGCCACACTACTGAAGCCCAAGCACCTTAGAGTCCATGGAGAAGTGAGCACAGTAAGAAGCCTCCACTCGCCTCAGTTAGAGAAGGCCTGTGTGCAGCAATGGAGACTCAGCACAGCCAAAAATAAAATAAATAAATTAAGATATTATTATTAAAAAAATAAAGGTCTCATGTAAAATACACAGGTATATCCACAGCATATAAACAAACACCGTTTGGCATCACCTCTTCTGCCTTTTAATACAATATTTTAAAAAATTGAATAACAAGTGCATCTGGTTATTCTGATGTCAACTAAGGTCATTACCATAGTACTTTCTTCAGGGGAAAAAAGTCCCTTCCCTTTGAGGGGTGCACAGTTCATTAGGATGAGTCAGGGAAACCACATGATGAGTTTCAATGGAAATGCTGCTCCTCTGTTTATAATTATAATCTTGTCTCAATGCAGACAGTCAGGCAGGAGGACCACAGCAAATAGCACCAATTAGAAAATAACACGTTGGGTGAAAATTCCCCCAAACAAAGGCCTTTTGCAGCAACTTGATTTCCCAACACCCCTTGCTCTCAGGGAAACAACTGACTGGACAAAAATACGGGAAGGAACAACAAAAGCTGGGCTTGCTTTCCAGAGGCCCATCCAGGGACCTAAGAGCTCAAGTCCCACATAGTTCAGCAATGGCTTGTTCGCCCCACGTACACATGAGGACACACACACGTGTCCTGAGGGGATGCCCTCTGGCCCAGGCTGGTCTCTGAGTGGGGGAATGAGATTATTTTGTGTGTTCCCTTGGGAAGCCGGGAGGGTAGGTAGAATGGGGTGGGAAGAAACCTAGGAAAAAAAAAATCCTGTTTTTCTTTCTCCTCTTTCCCCACAATAATCAAGGAGATAAAAATCTGGTTCTTATCTATTTTTATTATGAAAACCTACCCTCCTTCACCCTATGGTAATGGGAATTGAAGCTGGATGTTTGAGATCAGTTAGAGATTGATGACATTTGTTATAAACCTCAAGCTCCAGCTAGGTCAAAATCCCAGGTTTCATCAACAGGGTTAAATGAATCTGTGTTGTGTGAAGAATGCTGTAGTGTTTCCCTTGTGATGGACACAGGAGGGAAGTGACCGAAAGGGAGCCACTGGGTGCTTTTGTGTCTCAATCTTGGGGATTGTTACACAGGTGTGTTCTGTGAAAACTCATTGAGCTGTAGGCTTCTGATAGGAGCATTTTCTATATGGATGTCATATTTCTATGAAATTTTGTTCAGTTCTATGCAGTAATCAAAACTTTCAATTTCACTCAAAGTTACGATTTCTCCCCCACCTCTAGGGAGGCCCTATTACAGGGTCTTTTGCCTCTTGGAAAGGACGTGTGTGTGTGTATGTGTGGTGTGGTGTGTGTGTGTTGTATGTGTAGTGTGTGTGGTATAGTGTGTGTGATGTAGTGTGTATGTGGTGTGTATAGTGTGTGCGTGCCTGGTGTGGTGTATGTGGGTATAGTGTGTGTGGTATAGTGTGTGTGGTGCAGTGTGTGTGTGGTATAGTGTGTATGTGGTATGGTGTAGTACTGTGTGTGTGATGTATGTGTTGTACTGTGTGTATGGTGTGTGTGGTGTATGTATGTGTAGTGTGTGTGTGGTGCATGTGTGGTGTGTGTAGTGTGTATGTGGTGTGGTGTGTGTGAGTGTGTGTAGTATATGTGTGTAGTGTGTGTATGGTGTGTGTGTGTGGGGTGTGTGTGTGGTATGGTGTGTGTGTGTGGTATATGTGTGTGTAGTGTGTGTATGGTGCATGTGTGCTGTGGTGTGTGTGTGTGTGGTATGGTGTGTGTGTGTGTGTCTGTGTGTGGTGTATGTATGTGTAGTGTGTGTGTGGTGTGTGTGGGGTGTGTGTGTGTGTGGGGGGTATGGTGTGTGGTGTATGTTTGTGTAGTGTGTGTAAGGTGTGTATGGTGTGTGTGTGGTATGGTGTGTGTGATGTAGTGTGTATGTGGTGTGTATAGTGTGTGCGTGCCTGGTGTGGTGTATGTGGGTATAGTGTGTGTGGTATAGTGTGTGTGTGTATGGTGTGTATGGTGTGTGTGTGTGTATGGTGTGTGTGTGTGTGTGTGTGTGATGTGGTGTATGTAGTGTATAAGTGGTGTGTGTGGAGAAGATCACCTCCTCTCCCTCTTCCTCACTCATCTCTACCCCCTGTTCCTGACCCCTGGGGTGGGGGTTGCCAGCTGTGAGGGGGGAGAACACATAAGGAGAACTAACAAGCTCTTAGCCGGTGGGCCAGAAGCTGACAGAGTGAATCTTTCTCATGCTCCTCCCAGAGCCCCATCCACAGGTGCTGCTAATGGCCCACAGTTTCCCCCTTTTGGGAGAATTTGTAATTGACCAGATACAAGCCACATCTGCTGGGTGATGACCCAGACATGCCCCAGTCTCCCCAAGTGTCCCCCTTCCCCCACATTACAAGCAGGAGCCCACGACCAACTGGCCTGCTGTTGAAAGCCTGGTCCCCTTTTCCACGGGACAGCAGAACCTGTGGGGCCAGTCAGAAGTGAGCCACTCACATGACCTCATCCTTGTTTTGTCCTCCCCCATCCTGTTCTATCCTGATTCCCCAACTCCTTCCCCTGAGAACACCCCCTCCGTAAACCACAAGAATCCCTCTATTAGGCCCTGCTCCAAGGCAGCCCAACCAAAGGCAGCTGGCTCTGAGCTCTCCAAGCCTGGGAAAAATTGAGGGCTGATAACTTCCCTGGGTGATCTGTGGGTCTTCTCCTCTCGCTGGTGGTCTTTTGCCTGCAGACCCTCTCGCCCTGCTGGTGCTCTCCATCCCAGCTACTGTCATTAGCCCTTGGAAATCAGATAATCCTCTACCAACTTCTCTGGAGACCGCCCACGCCAGCTCCATCACATTGCCCATGTCTTGTCCTTGGAAAGTCAGGGTACTTTGCCGTGCAAACTCCAGGACTTAGAGCTGTCACCTCTCCTTTACTCCCCATTCCTTACATTTTAAGGGTTGGTGGCTGAGGATAAGGTATTAGTCCACTTTATCCCCCTAATTATTGGGGAGACATGGGACAAACTCTTTAAGAGCCTTTGAGAGTTTGAGTGGTATTCACATGCAGCCTTCTCCAGAGAGGGTTATAGAAATATGAAATTGTTATTGAGTGGGTGTGTTGGTATTTTTATATCTGATACTTATATTTTGATATCTCAATTAAAACTTCCAATGTAACATCCTGTGACACTCAAATATTTGAAGACTGCTTTAGGGTTTACAGAAAGGGTCCTTTTCCCATACATTATTGCATTACTCATCATCCCTGGGCTATCCTGGTATTTTTTTTTTTTTTTTGTCTGTAGTTTTCCTCGGAGGCTCATCAGAGACTTTGAATTCTCCATGTGGTTTATGGGTGAGAGAAAATCTGGAAGCTCCTTCCCAGCTTTGAGAGGAACCCTGCAGATATAAGGATCCAAAATGCTGCTCTCCTCATGGGTGACACCAAAGTTTTCCTCTCCCACACTGTCAGGTAACACATTCATATGCTCAGGTGTGAAGTTTTAGTCTGGTCTGATCCAGGCTATATCTCAAGATGCCACACTTCCTGGGGAGCATGAAAAACTAGCAAGAGCCCCACAATTCTGCCTTCACGTCCCAGCTCCCTCCAACAATCTCTTTAGTCCTCTGTTTCTTCAGCTGAAAATGAGGGAGTTGTACTATGTACTCTCCCAGGATCCCCTCCCATTCAAATATTCTGATTTTTATGATCTTGAACTCCATTGTTAGTTTCATTAGATAGTCTACTTAGAAAAAGGAGTTACATGACATCCAGCCTCAAAGGGGGCCTCAGTCTGCTCTTCCAGCCTTTGTCACAGCTACGTGATGGTTCTGGGAAGGACAAGACGCGCCAGCAAATGGCACCGCTGGTGGTAGGGCAGTGTGTCTTCTTTTAGATCCTTGGAACAGTCTTGGGGAAAAAAAAAGTTTAGCAACAACCAAGGTCAGACAAGTTGGGCCCCTGTACAAATAGCAACCCCGCGGGTTCCTGTAAACAGATGTGAGGCAGTGCCTATTTTAACTGAATCACCCACTTGGCAACAGGACAACAACAGTAAACCCATTGTTGCTGGCTTCTGTCTCTGTCAAAAAGAAAAAAAGTTTACTCCCTGAGGCCCCTGAGCTTTTGGCTTTATTAAGAAACTTGATAAATATAGTTCAGTAAGTGTGTGGTCCATCTCGAATTTATAACCAGTTTCTAACCTGACCAGAAGGGGTCATGGTGTCAAAAGGTTTGCCTCATTTTTGTTTTGATTAGAGAAAATCCAAGAAAATGGGAAGCCCATGGTTTCCTGACCGGGTCCCCCAGGTCTGGGGTGGCTATTCTCCCCACCTTGCCTGTGGCTCCTTCTTTGAGCTGCCCAGATCTCTGCTCATATGTGCAACCTTTTCAGAAACCTGTTGACAGGTTTGAAAATAAAGCAGGCGATGTAAAGAACACGCAAGTCATAGCTATATGAAAGTCGACCAGGCTGGCCCTCCCAGTGGGGATTAGAGAGGATCAGCTGTCCAGTCAGGCTCACTCCCGGGAGGCGGGCCTCCTCAGGGTGGAGAGGGGCCCTGTGGCACCTCTGCTGTCCAGCTGCTATGCGGGGCCCTCTCTGCCCTTCTCAGATGCTCTGGGTCTCTCCCAGGTGCCGGGACATGACAGCCTTGGAATTGCCAAGGAGTCTGTGTGATGTGGTCTGGGGGCCAGGTTCACTGCTCCTCAGGGCGAGCGGCCTGGGGCAGAACCTGGGGTCTAAGGAGACCCAGCAGCGAGAGTCAACTCCCAGGAGGTTTTGCTGACTTTGCTCGGGCTCAGGTCCTCTGCTTCTAGATACTAGGGGTTAGAGGGAAACTATGATCTGAAAGCAACAGTCAGGGGGTCTGAGGTACACAAGGTGGCCGTACTACACTCTGGGAGGGGGGCCAGTATGTCTCCTCTACCTCTCATTTTCCAACTTCCTGTTCATCATTCACACCAGTGTGCAAAAGAATTGTTCACCTTGGTGTACAAAATAATTATTCTTCCTCCTAAAGTCAATGATATGGGACTCATTTCTGTGTGCAAATATGGCAAGAACTCTGTGGAAAAAAAAAGGAATATAAAAGTTTCCTGGTATTGGGTACCTGTGTATACCCTGCCAAGATCCCAAATAATGCTAGGATTAGGATTAGTAAGTATCTTACGGCAGTGGATCATTTATAAAGAGTGTTCACGGTGACCTAATTTTTAAAGTGTATGGCTCCTTTCAGGATTTCCATAGTCGGCCTGTCACTTAGCATCCCTCCTCCCTGTCTCTGCCCTCATGCTGTAGAACATAGCTGTCAGGTCCAGGATGAACAAGCCCCCTTCTAGGCTGGTCATTGAGATTTGAGAGATTACACAAATGAAATGGGGCCTCTGCAAAGGCCCCGTATCTCTGCAAAGAGGAATTTTACAAACATGCTTTTCTTGCTAACCAGACTGAGTGATCACATTGATGTCATGAAACTGTGAGTTTTGTCATAAGCTCAAGAATTGTCCACTGATCCTGAAGAACTGCAGCAAAAAGAGGAATATGGGGACAGGATGGGAAAATGATTCCGCTGGAGAATAGAAAGCTGTGAGGCTCTCATTGGTTACGGTGGAACTTCCTGCCATGCGAAGATGCATTAACTGGGCAGAAAGATGGAATGTATACTGACGATAACCTGGAAGACATCACAAGCGAATGCAAAGATCAACTCTAAGAACACTTGAGACCCTGCCTTTTTCTCCTAACATACATTATGAGTCAGTCAAACTAGGACAAAAGATACTCCTTTAATTGTCCTGCACTTTCTTCTCCTTGTTCAAACTGGTACCTCTTCTGAGAACATACTTTTCACAGTACCCTTAACAGCCAGTGTCTCTTGAGCGATTCCTTTCTGACAATGTGCTAAAGACACATGCATCATCTTATGTAGCTCATCTAATCCTCATAAGCACGTTATGAAACAGGTGTTATCAATCTCCATCTTACAGCTTTGGAAACTAAAGGCATAAAAATTCAAGGAACTTATGCAAGGTTGCACGGGCAGTCAAAACGGGGGTTCCATGTCGGGCAGTCTATGACCTTAACCCTTAAGTGGGCCAGTAGAGAGAGGAAACTTTCAAAGAACATTTTGAATTCAGGAGACTTTCTTCCCCCAGCTTGAACTGCTCCCTGGCTAGTGGCCTCACAGTCCAGACTGGTACCTCAAGTCCAATGTGACATTCCATGCTGCCTTGCTCTGGGCCATCTTGCCCCTGTGCATCTTTGTCAGGATCTGACCTTAGTTGGGGCTCAATAAATGTCCCTCCTGCTTTGACTAGTGTGCTGCTGCTGCTGCTGAGTCGCTTCAGTCGTGTCCGACTCTGCGACCCCATAGAAGGCAGCCCACCAGGCTCCCCCATCCCTGGGATTCTCCAGGCAAGAACACTGGAGTGGGTTGCCATTTCCTTCTCCAATGCATGAAAGTGAAAAGTGAAAGTGAAGTCTCTCAGCTGTGTCCGACTCTTAGCGACCTATATAAGCAAGTTAAATTTTTTACAAGTGATAATTTATTAGGGTTCTGCTTTAAATATGGAAATTATGTCATTGTATCCATACAACTTCTGTTCTATTTTTTTCCAGTGAAGAATCAAACTCAGGAAGATTAATAAGATGCCTGAAGTCACTGAGGTAGAGGGACAGAGTTAAGATGCAGCTGCCAGTTTGTCAGACCCCGAAGTTCTACTGCATGACCTTTCCTTCCAAGCTCTGGGACCATGGGGAGGGAAGGATGTGTTGGGGTTGGATGAGAATGGTGGAGATGAACTTCTCATGAACAGGGCTTCTTGGGACCGGTGATTCTATATAAATCATACCAAATGATGTGATACTAAAGCTGGTGGAAACAACTCCAGCCTAGAAAAAGCCCATGGAGTCCAACAGCCCCAAAGCCAGTCTTGTTGCTGCTCTTGAAAAATGAAATTTAGCAATTCCCCTCTTGATCCTAGAGCAGATATCACATGCATGAAACATCATATGTAATCAGAGTCCAGGAGCCCTTGGGTCACTCCACACAATTCAAACTAGGTGCTGCTATTCCTGGGGAACATATTTTTAGTTTAAGCTGGGATGTAATGAGATCTCTAAAAATAACACTGTGAAAGGTGAGGCTAAGTGTAGGGGCCGAGTTCACCCCAGTGCTGAGGCAATAAAACATTATTCATGGTCCATTTAAAGCTGTGCAGTCCTGGGCCAACTTTTTTGCTTAAACAGAAGTTTGGTTCATCCTATTTGGACCTAATTCAGTTTCCATCTACATGGTGGTGGTCTGCGCAAGAGGAACTTAGAATATAGGCTATTAGAGGAATTTTACAGCTGCTGAAGCACCTCAGGCTGGTTTGTCTCTGAGGGGCTCTGGTTACACTCAGGCAAGAGACTGGAATATTGAGTGTTGAGACCACCCCACAACTCGGCCGGCTCCCTGCCCTGCTGCCTTGTCTCAGAATCATGCTCTCTGGGTCTTTTGGCTGCAGTTATAACAAACGATCTCCTGGCTTGGCAGTGGAAGAGTTCAAGCATGCCCGTAACGTCAGACCCAGAAAATGGCACCCAATAGCGTCCAGAAATTGTGATAAGGAGCTCACAACAGATGTGAGAAACTTCAAGATTTTAATAATTCAGGGCTTTGGAAGGGATATAATTTTCCTGAACAGAAAAGCACTGTATTAAGTGTACCACCCACAAGAACTTTGAACACACACACCAGCAGACGCTCACACCATCTGAAACACATCCACATGTGCCCTGTGCCAAGGCTTCCGCTCCCTGACTTAAGGTAGATCTGACAGCAGCAGATGGTGATTCTCAAATTTCTTATCTCACCCTGGTTATCCAGAAACATCGTTTATCCTGTCCTTGGGGCTGTGCTAAGGAAGCTGAAGTTACAGGCTGGATTCTATTGACGATCCCGTTGACTTCACTCTCTGAAAAAGAAATGGTCAGAAATGTGATTTGCTTGCCCGTTGATCTGTTTATTTATACTCACCCTTCACCAGATATAGATATGGGATGAGGTCATAGACTCTACCTTAATCACTGGCTTACAAATATCTTGTTATAGATATTGTACATGTAGATAGACATGGCCCAGTATAAGCCAATACACTACTGGAAAATTTGCCCATAGCCCAATCCTTATTGTTGATGCTGGCAGGTTCATTAAAGGGAGGTCAACACCATGGGGACTAAATTAACCCTAGTTCTATATACATAGTCTCAGCCAAAGGCAATGCTAAGAGTGGATTCTGTGACCTTCTTGACACATACAACGCATATGACCAAGCTTATAGGGTATGGCCAGAGGCAGGCAAGGACCATTTAAAATTTTTTGTCAGAACCTGAATAAATTAAAGGAATTGTTGTTGTTTTGCTAAGATGCTTGGCTAGCATTTCCTGGGGCTGACATGACCGACCAACCATGTATTTGCAAATGTGGGACTACTTGCTTGATCTCTCATTGTAAGGTGGAAATGTAAGGCGGAAATGGATTATCTTTCCTGCTCTACCTAGTCAGAGAAGTCTTCCCTAGTCAGAGACACTCTGCCTTTAAAGGGAGCATGGAATTTTCAGGTTAAGTGCAGCTCTGCTGTTCTCACTGATATAAAAATTCAGGTTGGAGAAACGATGTAGTCAACATTGCTGGGCTTTCACTTAGGAGCTAGAGTTGCTTAGAGACACAAATTAACCTTTACTGAAACTTTACTGTTCAGGTCTATAAAGTGTGACCTGCCATACATAGATTTTCAGGGAGTTCATCTGTTTCCCAGTTCGGTTACTTTTGGAACCCCTTTCCTACCTCAGCAGCAATACACTTCCTGAACACACACTCTTCTCATGCTTTCTCAAGTTCTCATCTAAAACTGTCATCAGGAAAGGACAAGGGAAGTGTACTCACATTCCGGCAAAAATGGCTGATAGTAGCTGCTTCCTCATTCGTGTATCTAGTAGAATTCAGACTGAATTCAAAAGTGGTAAAATCACGTATCCAGAGAAAAACATGGTCCAAAATGATACATGTAGCCCAATGTTCATTGCAGCACCGTTTACAATAGCCAAAACATGGAGGTGACCAAAATGTCCATCGACAGAGGAATAGTTAAAGAAGATGTGGTATATATATATACACAATGGAATATTAGCCATGAAAAAAATGAAATAATGCCTTTGTAGCAACATGGATGTACCTAGAGATTGTCATACTGAGTGAAGTAAGTCAGACAGAGAAAGACAACTATATGATATTGCTTATATGTGGAATCTAAAAAAATGATATAAATGAACTTATTTACAAAACAGAAACAGACTCAGAGACTTAGAGAGTGAATGTATGGTTACAGAGTGTGGTAAGGAGTAGGGGAAGGGATACTTAGGGAGTTTGGGATGGACATGTATACACAGCTGTATTTAAAATGACTAATCAATAAGGACTTACTGTATAGCACAGGGAACTCTGCTTAATGTTATATAACAACTTAAAAGAGAAAATGTATAACAAGATCACTTTGCTGAACACCTGAAACTATCACAATATTATTAATCAAGTATAGTCCAATTTAAAATAAAAATTAAAAAAAAAGAAGCTTCCTCATTTCTTACCCAAAAAAAGTGTTAAAATCTAGTGATAGAATTCAGGCCAGTGGGAGACATTTGTGGGGAGGCAAGGATTGAAGTGACACCATAGTCTGGAAATGAGAGAGCCTGACCTAGGCCTATTATGGAACAGTGGGCTAATACAGCTGGCAGGGCCATTAACTCACACACTTTGCTAAAAGATAAGAAACTGAAATCCAGAGGAGAAAAAGTCAGCTTTGCCCAAGCTCAAGGAGCTAGTTAATGACAGCAGAGACAGGCCTCTAGGATTTACAAAATTGTGAAATGGGCATGACTTGACTGAAAGGTTTACCGTTTGTGCAAGATGGAAGAGGAAGGAGAAGTTCATTCACGTCGGTGCGCCAAGGAAATACCATTGACATGGCTGCCAATGACCTCCAGTTGGCTAAGCTTAATGGTCAGTTTTCAGTCCTGTCTTGCTTGGTTTATCACCAACATTTGACAGTTGACCTGTCCCTCCCTCTTGAAACACTCTCTTCATTTAGCCTCTAGGACACCATACTCTCTTTTGGCTCCCCCCTCTGCATAACAGACTTCTTCTTTTCCTTTTCCTTAGCTGTTTCAGGAGACCCAGGTTCAATTCCTAGGGCTGGAAGATCCCCTGGAAAAGGAAATGGCAACCAGTATTCTTGCCTGGAGAATTCCAAGGACAGAGGAGCCTGGTGGGCTATAGTCATTGGGGTCACAAAAAGTCAGACATAACTGAGCAACTAACATTTTGTTCTGACATCTGTGTCTTCTAAAGATTGAAGTGCCCCTGCAGCCACCCATGTCTTCTCCTCTGAACCCCTAATTCACCTGTGCACTTGATCTCTCCGTATGGCTGTCTAACAGACATCTGTAACTGAATGTATCTGAAACCAAATTCATCTCCTAACCTCATGTCCTAAACTTCTCCTCCCTCAGCCTGCTCATCTTAGTAAACAGCAAATGCATCCTTCTCAAGGTTCAGATCAAAGCCTTGGTATTGTCTTTGAATTATTTTCTTTCTCTTATCCTCCATTTCCAACACATGTATAAATCCTATAGATTTTACCTTCCAACCCTATTCAGAACCCAATCATTTGTTAACTGCATTATAATCTCAATCATCCTGGTCTAAGCTAAATTTATTTCTTACCTGGATTATTGGAAAAACCTAACTAGTCTTTGTCTGAACTTGTCCCTTGGCCACGTAATTTCAATATGCCGACCCAAGTGGTCCTTTCCAAATAGAAGTTTGGTCATTTTGTTTAATTTGCTTATCTCATGCAGAAGAAAAGTCAAAGTCCTCCAGTGGCCTTAAGGCCCTGTACTACCTGGAACCCTTCTATCTCTGCACCGTCACCCACCCCTCTCTCCCTCTCACTGATCTTCTTGCTCTTCCTCTCAGGTCCACCTAGACTCAGGGCCTTTGTACTTAATGCTCCTTCCACAAATACGCTTGCACTTTATCTCCCTCTCCTGCCAGGTCTTGCTCATCCATTATCCTCTATGGAACCTTTCTGACCTCCTCATATGGAATCACACCTGCCCCAGCCTTTCATCTTCCTTTATTCTTCTCCCTAGCACATATTACCATCAGACGCAGTTTGCATTTATTGCTAAATTTGTTTGTTGCCTCCAACTATCATGGAGACACCAGCTAGGCAGGGATTTTTGTCCAATACCTAGAACAGTGCTCAAGACATATTTTTAAGTAAATGAATGAATGAACTGAACCTAAGATCTAGAAAAGGCCCAGTAAAGGGCTGTGGGGGAGCTGTGTATAGAAAGTTTCTGCAGAGGGAACTAGAAGTATATAAAAAAAATGAGGGGATGGGACTTGGCCTAGAGAACCTAAGAAAAGGGGTCAAACAGCCTACAATGAGACTGGAAAAGTTGGCAAAGGTCAGTTTGTGCCAGGATATCCTTGAAGCAGGATAAGAGCTTTGGGTTTGAGCTGGAATGCGATGAAAAGCTGTAGATAGTCTTAAGCAGGGAATTCTTTTCATGTGGACGTCCCCACCATGCTTGACCCAAGGCATAGTGCTTGATCTTGAGAAAGTCATTGTCTGTAGGAAGACCACATGCACAGTTAACAGTGAAAACTTCCCAGGTATCAGAGGACACACACTTCTTCCTTGAGGGGGAGGAGAGTGACCAGGAACATTAATGCTCTGATCCAATTGTGGAAGGGTGTTCTAGGAGGAAGGAAGAATGTGTGCAATAGCTTGACGGCCTGTCATTCCGTCAGAGGGGAGTATGTGGCTCGAACTGCAAATAAAACTGTGCTTTTCAAGATTCGACCCAAGTCTGGCTGGCTGACTCCAATTCACATCTGTTTATTATACCAGGCTGAGACATGGTTTGGATACCAGGTAGAGGGTGGTGCCTGGGGTCGGATGGAGGACTCTTAAGGCCCACGGGCATGCTGGCTCTTGTTTGGCTAGGAAAAGCACATCCATTCTACAGCCACATTTCACTAAAGAAAGTAGGGCTCAGAGAGACAAAGTCACTTGTTCAAGATCACACACCTTGTAAGAGGCCGGCTGTCACAGTTCAGTTTGTTAGGGGTGGTATAAAAAAGCAAAAGGAAGTGTCATTTTACATCGAACTGAATTGGGAAAATACTCATGACTTCTTAACTTTTCTTTTTTCCCTGCACCTTGTGACATGCAGGATCTTAGTTTCCTGACCAGGGATCAAGCCCATGCCCTTTGCAGTGGAAGCTCAGAGTCTTAACCATTGGACTGTCAGGGAAGTTCCTTCATGAATTTCTTAAGGATGAAAAGTGTTTGCAGTTAGTACATATTTCCCCCAGGATGTGTGTGTGTGTGTGTGTGTGTGTTTGTGTGTGTATAGTATTTAAAAAAAAAAAAAATATATATATATTCATAAGTGGCTCAGTTCTACCTCTCTGTCTGATCCACAAAAATGCTTTAGAAATTAAACCTTCATGCTCTAACAAACTATTTTTCTTTTACCCAAAGTAAAATTAAATAAGATATATCCTTATTACTGGGCTTCCCTGGTGGCTCAGATGTTAAAGAATCCGCCTGCAATTTTGGAGACCTGGGCTGGAAAGATCCCATGGAGGAGGGCATGGCAACCCACTCTAGTATTCTTGTCTGGAGAATCATCAAGACAGAGGAGCTTGGTGGGCTACAGTCTGAGGAGTCTCAAGGAGTTGGACACAGCTGTGTGACTAAGTACAGCACAGCACGTCCTGATCACTGGTAATAGAGATCATGGCAATGATATTAATCACTGGAACAGCAGAAATCTGCCATCCCTTCATGCTCAGTCTAAATGGTGACTGAAGCAGAATTAATGTCAAAGCAGGTATAATTTATTACTGCTGCCCCCTTAATCCCCACCACTGCTAAACTGTGCTTACTGGTAGTCTGAAATATAATCTGGGAGACTTTGGTCAGCCATGGACCTTTTAAATATAATGTAGAATAATGTGATGTAATATGTGTGCTCAGTCATGTCCTACTTTTTGCGACCCAATGAACTATAGACCACCAGGCTCATCTGCCCATGGAATTTTCCAGGCAAAAATACTAGAGTGGCATGTCATTTCATCCTCCAGGGGATCTTCCTGACCTAGGGATTGAACCCACATCTCTTGAATCTCTGCATTGGCAGGCAGATTCTTTTCCACTAGCACCACCTAGCAAGCCCACAATGTAGAGCTGCTGCTGCTGCTGTCGTGTCCAATGCTTCAGTCGTGTCCGACTCTGTGTGACCCCAGAGACGGCAGCCCACCAAGCTCCCCCGTCCCTGGGATTCTCCAGGCAAGAACACTGGAGTGGGTTGCCATTTCCTTCAATGCATGAAAGTGAAAAGTGAAAGTGAAGTCGCTCAGTCGTGTCCGACTCTTAGCGACCCCATGGACTGCAGCCTACCAGGCTCCTCCGTCCATGGGGTTTTCCAGGCAAGAGTACTGGAGTGGGTTGCCATTGCCTTCTCCTGTAATCTAGAGAGACTTAGCTAAATTGGAGCTGGGAGAAAGCTGGGCAAAGTGGGGAGGAGAGTTCCACCAGTAAGGTGGACCACTTCTTTATTCCTAGAACTGAAAGTTTCAGTTAGATTTTCCTTGAATTTGGAGAGAAACATACTCAAGCCAACGCAGGCAAAATCCATCCTGGTATTTTAGGTCAAAGGTCAGTAAACATTTTCTATACAGGGCCAGAGAGTGAATCTTTTAGGATTTGCTGGCCATATGGTCTCTGTCACAACTACTCAATTCTGTAATGTGAAAACAGCCATAGACAGTATGTAAATGAAGAAACGTGGCTATGTTCCAGGGAAACTTTATGAAATCAAGTAGCTGGATTTCACCCATGGGCAGTAATTTGCTGACCTCTGTTCTAATCTCTAGTAGAAGAAAAAATTTGCTAAACTTCTCTAGGAAGTTTTTAGCTTTAAAGATTGAAGGCAGGAGGAGAAAAGGACAACAGAGGATGAGATGGTTGGATGGCATCACCGACTCAATGGACATGAGTTCTGAGCAAGCTCCGGGAGCTGGTGATGGACAGGGAATCCTGGCGTGCTGCACTCCATGGGATCACAAAGAGTCAGACACGACTGAGGGACTGAACTGAACTGAACTGAATTGATTCTTTACCGTGTCTAGTTCATTGCCCTCAGCTGTAATACAAATTTTCCTTCTCTTCTTTGGGGAGATAGAGAGCATCTGTTTGGTGCCTCCTTTTGTTGGAAGGACTAGTTCTGCCACAGGGACAATGCTCACACATTAGCTTTGCCAGGATCTCTGGACTCAGAGGCTATGCATTCATATCCTGGCTTCACCACTTACTTGCTGTATGACTAAATGCAAGTTGCTAAACTGTTCTCTGCCTTGGATTTCCCATCTGTGAAATGGTTATTTTCCTGATACTAAACTCATGGTGCTGTTTTCCGGATTGAATGAGATGATGCATTGTAAGGCACTTTAACCCATGCTTCAATAAAAGTGAGCTAGGAGGAAAAGGATGGGGATGACAGAGAGAGATAAACTGTTCCTTTGATTTTGACAAAAATGCAATTTATTTGAGGACAAAGTTGGAGATCCTATTTGGAGATTTTAGCAAAGGGAGAAAAGACAGTCACATGTGTTGGGTTGAATAATGACCTGTCACGCTTCCCTTTACAATATAGATCTTCCTAAAATGATCTTGCCCATTTGTTTTCTCTTTATTACTCTTCTCTTTCCACTAGAACATAAGCTCCTGGAGGGAAGGGAACACAAGCTCCTGGAGCTTGTATCCTTGGTGCGTAGAAGAGTTTGTGGCACATAGTAGGTATTCAACAAATAATTGTTCAAAGGAACAACAAACAAATAGGAAGATTATCTCTTCCATGAAGTGCTCAGCTTCAAGAAAAATCCACCTTGGAACTTTCCTGGTGGCTCAATGGCTAAGACTCTGAGCTCCCAAAGCAGGGGGCCTGGGTTCTATTTTTAGTCAGGGCTAAAAGTTTGCATTCCATACTGAAGACTGAAGATCCTGTATGCTCCAACTAAGACATGGCATAGCCAAATAAAGAAATATTTTTTTAATTTAATTTTTTTTTAAAAAAGAAGAATTTACCCTAGTGAGGCAAGAAGAACCTACATCAAGCCAGCCATCATCCTCTGAATCATGATTAATGCAAATGATAACCCTCATGGCAGATGCCATTGTCAGAACACCCCCATGTAGCTTCCCAACTGACCAAGCATTTCTGGTGTTATGGATTCATATGCTGAAGCCTTAATCCCCAGTGTAAGAAGAAAGAGGCTGGACCTCTCTCTCCAGCATGTGAGGATACAGTAAAGAGGCAGCCATTGCAAGCCAAGAAGAGGGCCCTCACTGAGAATGGCAAATTCCCCTTGGACTTTCAGCCTCCAGAACTAAGACTTGTGATCACTATTAAAATGAGTTTTAACTGCAACTCCCTTACTTGTTGACTCAGTCTGTCCTCCCAGATAAATACCAGGGGGTAATAAAGTATTGACATTTTCTTTACAAAAACAATGGCTTGCCAAATATATATGTATAAAAAATATAGAAGGTGAACACCTTAGTGAAGTCCCTATAGTTCCTTAAGGTTTAGATTGAATGAAGAGACAAACAACACTCTCTCTTCTTTCTCTGTGATTCACAGTTTCTCTGGATTTCTCCCATTTCTGTTTGCATTCATCTAATCTGGTCATGATGCTACATCTACAGGAGGAGGGTATGCCAGACATGGAATCAGTTCAGTCACTCAGTTGTGTCCGACTCTTTGAAACCCCATGGAGTGCAGCACACCAGACTTCCCTGTCTTACCAACTCCTGGAGCTTGCTCAAACTCATGTCCTTTGAGTTGGTGATGCCATCCAACCATCATCCTCTGTCATCCTCTTCTCCTTCTGCCTTCAGTCTTTCCCAGCATCAGGGTCTTTATACCTTTTCCTTACTTTCTTTGCTCTTTCTCCTTCTCTGTATTCTATTTTAATACATATTTGTTATGCAAATGTTAAAATACCTAGCATAGTTCCAAACATTTCTCCCTCTTTAATTGGAAAGAAACAGATATTACCAAAAAAGAAAAAAAAAAAAAAGGAATTTAAGGACATGTGTAAAGCAATCTATAAACAGTCTATACACTGAGGGGCTGAAGAAATGCAAAATATAGGTGAGAGGTGGGGAACAGAGGATATGCCAAATCTAAGAGGGCTTTCTGCTGGAAATGGGTTTGAGTCAGGTCTTGGAAGGACGCCTTGGTCATCTTTTATTGAAAGAAAGAAGTAAATGGGAGGTTAGATGAGAGGCAGATGCCAAAGAACACACAATGCAAATTGAATTCAGAGAGAAGAATAACATTCGAGAAATGTTTATTGAGCTTCAACTCTGTCAGCAACACCCCTGGGATTATAAGTGAATGAGGTGATTTAGTCTCATCCTTGAATTGCTGATAATATAATGCAGGGAATTATTGCTAAGAAACTTGAACCTCCACATTTTCTTTATAGGCGATTTAACTAAAATGTCAGAAACTGATTAAAATTGCTCCAGCCAACCTTCTTTTCCAAGTTACTCACTTCAGTTCCTCAAAGACCATTTTCTGATTTTGACACCTCAGCACCAAGGTTTTGATGTACATTTCTTCTTCTTTTTAAAAAATTCTGAACCACACATATTTATTTGGTGAGAACACAAGTTCTACTCTCTGAGAAAATTTCAAGTATACAAATCAGTATAATCAATTATAGTCTCCATGTTATGCATTATAGCCTCAGATCATAGTCATCTTATAACTTTATCAACCTCTCTTAATTTCCCCCACTTCCCCACCCCTGGCAACCACCATTCTACTTTGATTCTATGAGAGTTTGCCTTTTTTTTTTTTTCCTTTTGGTTCAATTTAAGATTTCACAAGTAAGTGATACCAATGCCAAAAACTTGGCTTCTCTAAACCAGTGCTGGATCAAATCTCAGAGATTTTGGGTGAAGTAGAAAAGGAGAGCTTTATTGCTTTGCCAGGCAAAGGGGGACGCAGCAGCCTTCTCCCTTGAAAGACTGTGTTCCAAACCAGAGGAATGATGAAGGGTTTATAACAATGGTTCAAGGGTGGGGTCTCTGACAACATTAAGGTGTGAGCACTCTTGAGAGTCCCTTGGACTGCAAGAAGATCCAACCAGTCCATCCTAAAGGAAATCAGTCCTGAATATTTATTGGAAGCATTGATGTTGAAGCTGAAACTCCAATACTTTGGCCACCTGATGCAAAGAGCTGACTTATTTGAAAAGACACTGATGCTGGGAAAGATTGAAGGTGGGAGGAGAAGGGGACGATGGAGGATGAGATGGTTGGATGGCATCACTGACTCAATGGGCACGAGTTTGAGTAAACTCTGGTAGTTGGTGATGGACAGGGAGGCCTGGCGTGCTGCAGTCCATGGCGTTGCAAAGAGTCAGACACGACTGAGCGACTGAACTGAACTGAATTGAGGGCTTGTGTTCCCTTAATCTCAGATGGTCCGTATCCTGATCTTGATGAGTTTCTCTGGTGCCTTTAATCTTGGCTCAGCTGCTTTCTTGGGTGTCCTCCCTTGATTAATAACTGTTGGAATCTGCCCTTTGGGACTCAAGAAAGGTTGAAGCCTTGCCCATAAGAAGCCTCCATGTCAGGGAGCCCCACAGGGACCCACTCTGTTTCAATACCATGTGGTATTTGTGTATCTCTGGCTTATTTTACTTAGCATAATTCCCTCCATTTTCATCCATGTTGTTGTATATCATATAACAGTGCTAGCTATGGTCATTTTGTTTATATTAATATTACACCCCTAGTACTTATTTATCTTATAACTAGATGTTTGTACCTTTTTACCATCTGCCTCCAATTACTTCTCCCTGTGCTGTCTGCCTCTGGTGAGCAGGAATCTGATCTCTTTTGTATGAGTTTGCTTTTCTTTTTCTTTCTTTTATTCTCGATTCCACATACAGGTGAGATTACATACAGTGTTTGTCTTTCTATGTCTGATTTATTTCATTTAGCATAATGCCCTCAAGGTCTATCCATGTGGTTGCAGGTTTTTCCTTCTTCAATGTGCATAGCTAATAGCAAGAGAGTGACTACAAAAGTTAGTCTATATCTAACAGTCACATTAAGTGAACTTGAAAATTGACAGAGAAAGGTATTTTGGCTTGAGTTTTGGACTCAGTTTCCATAATGGCTGCCTGGACACTGCTCCTGGGGCACAGCCCTTGTGATAGGACATCTCCATTTAGGTGTTAGATCCCTGGTGCGTCTAATCATGGGTGAGATAAACTTATACCAAGGGAACATTTCATGCAAAGATGGGCTCAATAAAGGACAGAAATGGTATGGACCTAACAGAAGCAGAAGATATTAAGAAGAGGTGGCAAGAATACACAGAAGAATTGTACAAAAAAGAGCTTCACGACCCAGATAATCACGATGCTGTGATCACTCACCTAGAGCCAGACATCCTGGAATGTGAAGTCAAGTGGGCCTTAGAAAGCATCACTATGAACAAAGCTAGTGGAGGTGATGGAATTCCAGTTAAGCTATTTCAAACCCTGAAAGATGCTGCTGTGAAAGTGCTGCACTCAATATGCCAGCAAATTTGGAAAACTCAGCAGTGGCCACAAGACTGGAAAAGGTCAGTTTTCATTCCAATCCCAAAGAAAGGCAATGCCAAAGAATGCTCAAACTACCACACAATTACACTCATCTCACATGCTAGTAAAGTAATGCTCAAAATTCTCCAAGCCAGGCTTCAGCAATACGTGAACCATGAACTTCCAGATGTTCAAGCTGGTTTTAGAAAAGGCAGAGGAACCAGAGATCAAATTGCCAACATCTGCTGGATCATGGAAAAAGGAAGAGAGTTCCAGAAAAACATCTATTTCTGCTTTATTGACTATGCCAAAGCCTTTGACTGTGTGGATCCCAATAAACTGTGGAAAATTCTGAAAGAGATGGGAATACCAGACCACCTGACCTGCCTCTTGAGAAACTTGTATGCAGGTCAGGAAGCAACAGTTAGAACTGGACATGGAACAACAGACTGATTCCAGATAGGAAAAGGGGTACATCAAGGCTGTATATTGTCACCCTGTTTATTTAACTTATATGCAGAGTACATCATGAGAAACACTGGGCTGGAAGAAGCACAAGCTGGAATCAAGATTTCCAGGAGAAATATCAATCACCTCTGATATGCAGATGACACCACCCTTATGGCAGAAAGTGAAGAGGAACTCAAAAGCCTCTTGATGAAAGTGAAACAGGAGAGTGAAAAAGTTGGCTTAAAGCTCAACATTCAGAAAATGAAGATCATGGCATCCGGTCCCATCACTTCATGGGAAATAGATGGGGAAACAGTGGAAACAGTGTCAGACTTTATTTATTTGGGCTCCAAAATCACTTAAGATGGTGACTGCAGTCATGAAATTAAAAGACGCTTACTCCTTGGAAGGAAAGTTATGACCAACCTAGATAGCATATTCTAAAGCAGAGACATTACTTTGCCAACAAAGGTCCATTCTAGTCAAGGCTATGGTTTTTCCTGTGGTCATGTATGGATGTGAGAGTTGGACTGTGAAGAAAGCTGAGCACCGAAGAATTGATGCTTTTGAAGTGTGGTGTTGGAGAAGACTCTTGAGAGTCCCTTGGACTGCAAGGAGCTCCAATCAGTCCATTCTGAAGGAGATCAGCCCTGGGATTTCTTTGGAGGGAATGATGCTGAAGCTGAAACTCCAGTACTTTGGCCACCTCATGCGAAGAGTTGAGTCATTGGAAAAGACACTGATGCTGGGAGGGATTGGGGGCAGAAGGAGAAGGACGTGAGTTTGAGTGAACTCTGGGAGTTGGTGATGGACAGGGAAGCCTGGCATTCTGCAATTCATGGGGTCGCAAAGAGTCGGACACGACTGAGTGACTGAACTGAACTGAAGTTGCTAAAATTTGGCTCAAAGATAAAGCAAAGATATAACATGTAGAGTTCAAGCATTAATCTAGAAATCGACTTTTCTCACTCAAACATTTCTCACATAGAACTTCAGAGGCATATATCTTTTTTCCTTTCATCAGGCTGAGATTTTTCAAAAGTGAATCAGTTTGAAAACAATGATATAGAACAAGTTAAACAATAAATAAAAGTTTATTTTACTTTAACCAAATTCATAGTGGTGTAGTGATTCCAGTATTCTTGCCTGGAGAATCCCATGGACAGAGTAGTCTGGCATGCTACAGTCCATGGGGTCGCAAGAGTCAGACACAAATTAGTGACTAAACCACCACCACCAGTGATGGGGGAGGGAGGACAAAATGACATTTATTAAGTGCTTACTGTCTGCCAGAGCTTTATGTATGCTAATTTACTTATAAACCATATATTTCTCATTAACAGGAAAAGGGGAAAAATCTCTCTATTTTTACGTAGGAAAGCTGAAGATCAGAAAGGGTACCTTGAACAAGATCACACATTTAAAAAGAGGCAACCCTAAGAATCAAACCTCCATTTCTCTTTACAAGTTTCAATCTTTTCCCATGACACCATCCTGCTTTTCCTTCATTTTATTGGATTACCTTAGAAAAAAACATTTATTTTATATTGTGCATCACAGTTTTAAACATGTGTATACAAGCATTATCTCCCTTAGTCTTTGTATTACACTGCAAAGGACACGAGAATCTTTCATCCCTGGTAGCTCACACGGTAAAGAATCTTCCTGTAATGCAGGAAACCGAGGTTCGATCCCTGGGTGAGCAAGATCTCCTGGAGGAGGAAATGGCAACCCACTCCAGTATTCTTGCCTGGAAATCCCTTGATCAGAGGAGCCTGGCAGGCTATGGTCCATAGGGTTGCAAAGAGTTGGACATGACTGAAGTGACTTGGCAGTAACACTATTTTGAGGGAGGTGATTTCACCCTCCTTTACAGTGGAGGAGGCTCAAGGAGTTATGCGAGTCTAGTCACAGTCTCATGACTAGAAACTAACAGATTTGGAGTTATATCTGGTAGGTCTCCTAAATAGACATTCCAAACTCTTTCTCCTCTAGCACTGCTGTCTGGCAAACCCAAGACCACAAGGTATATGCCTTCAGCATTGTGAATCACCAGTGGGCAGCGTGTCTGAACTTGCATCACTGCCTGGTTGTTTGAAGTACACTATATACTGGAAAAAGAGCAGTGATGCATAGAGGAAAGCTAAGGTGGTCATCATGCCAGTGGTTACATTTGTGAGACATTGATAGAGTGTGTGACCTCTTCTGAATGTGAGCCATAAACCCTAAGAGAGAATGAAAGGAAATTTGATTCACACATTCATTCACACAAGCATTTAGTAATTTTCCATAATTTTATGTGTGTATTATCACCTTACATCTTCACCTTGAAGCAGGCAGATTATCAGGACTATTAGCCTCAATTTCTAGTTAAAAATTTGAGAGCTGAGTTAAGATGTATAAGGAACCACTGACCAAGGCAGGCCTTAGACCTCACCATGCCCTCTTCAAGATTCATTGGCATGGCCTTCAAGAAGCCCATGAGTTAGCACATCTGGGAAAATGACAGGTGATTTATTGTTTTGTATCTCTGATTCATTCCATTTTATTTTAACATGTATATTCAATTGGTGTTGGCTCTTGATGTAGGAGATACAAAGACAGATGTATCTTCAGTCCAGATCTCTTCCCTGATAGACAAATTCATATAAAATATAAATCTCTAAAATTACCACAGGAAGACACAGAACTCCTGAGTAGTCCTATATCCTTTAAAAGTTATTAATTAATTAATATTACTATTAAAAATATTTCTTGCAATAAAATACAAACCTTAATGATTTTTCAGAGTAGTTTTAGTAACACTCAAAGGAACATCAATATTATTCAAATTTCAATGTTATTCAAATTCATTATTCAATTTTTCAAATTATCTTCCAGATAGTAGCAAATCTGAAAACTCTCCAATTTATTTTATAATTCCCAAACTAGACAATGACTATAAAAAAAGGAAAAAAAAAATACTGTTTAACTTACATCATAAATACAGATGCAGAGCTCTTTGGCAAATTATTTCACCAAACAATGTATAAAAACTATAATTCTACCAATGTCATAATGTCACAGTCATATTGAATTATCCAAGAAAAGCAAATTTGTTCTACTGCTAAAACTACATGATGATCTTATTAGATGAAGACAAAAAAAGTCATTCAATAAACTTCAATAACATTCATGGAAAGAAATTCTTAGCAAACTAAGAAAATTCTGTAACCTTATAAGAGGTAGTCCAGAAAATTTCAGCAAATATATTTAATGGTTAAAGATTAAAGCATTCTCCATAAAATCAGAAACAGGATAGGGATACTTAGGGAACCTAATCATCATTAGTTGAAGACAACATTTTGTCCTGTATGGAAAAAAAAACCGAAAACAACTCAGATAATCTAAAGATGAATTGCTAGAATTCATAAAGGAGTTTAGCAGAATTGCTGGCCTTAACCTCACTATTTTAAAAATTGAACTCTATATACCTGCAATAAGCATTTTGAAAATGCAATTAAAAAATACCATTCACAGTCAACAGTAAATGACTAAGAATAGCCAAAACACTCATGAAGAACAGGGTGGGGAAACATGCCTTTTGTGATGTTGTAGAAGCTGTATTAATAGAGACAGTGTACCCGTAGCACAGCACTGGAAGAACAGACCTCTAGAACCATCTCAAGAGCTGGGAAACCTATCTTTGCACATATTAAAAGTTAGCATCAGATTGAGCTTACATATTGTGGGAGAAAGGGAATATAGTGCTGAGAAAATTTATTATGTATATGAAAAAATCTATTTCTCACTTCCACTATATAATCATAGGGGATTTGATTTAGGTCATACCTGAATGGTCTAGTGGTTTTCCCTACTTTCTTCAATTTAAGTCTGAATTTGGCAATAAGGAGTTCATGGTCTGAGCCACAGTCAGCTCCTGGTCTTGTTTTTGCTGACTGTATAGAGCTCCTCCAACTTTGGCTGCAAAGAATATAATCAATCTGATTTCAGTGTTGACCATCTGGTGATGTCCATGTATAGAGTCTTCTCTTGTGTTGTTGGAAGAGGGTGTTTGTTATGACCAGTGCATTTTCTTCACAAAACTCTATTAGTCTTTGCCCTGCTTCATTCTGTATTCCAAGGTCAAATTTGCCTGTTAATCCAGGAGTTTCTTGACTTCCTACTTTTGCATTCCAGTCCCCTATAATGAAAAGGACATCTATTTTGGGTGTTAGTTCTAAAAGGTCTTGTAGGTCTTCATAGAACCGTTCAACTTCAGCTTCTTCAGCATAACTGGTTGGGACATAGACTTGGATTACCGTGATATTGAATGGTTTGCCTTGGAAACGAACAGAGATCATTCTGTCGTTTTTGAGATTGCATCCAAGTACTGCATTTCGGACTCTTTTGTTGACCATGATGGCCACTCCATTTCTTTTGAGGGATTCCTGCCCACAGTAGTAGATACAATGGTCATCTGAGTTAAATTCACCCATTCCAGTCCATTTCAGTTCACTGATTCCTAGAATGTCGACATTCACTCTTGCCATCTCTTGTTTGACCACTTTCAATTTGCCTTGATTCATGGACCTGACATTCCAGGTTCCTATGCAATATTGCTCTTTACAGCATCGGACCTTGCTTCTATCACCAGTCACATCCACAGCTGGGTATTCTTTTTGCTTTGGCTCCATCCCTTCATTCTTTCTGGAGTTATTTCTCCACTGATCTCCAGTAGCATATTGGGCACCTACTGACCTGGGGAGTTTCTCTTTCAGTATCCTATCATTTTGTCTTTTCATACTGTTCATGGGGTTCTCAAGGCAAGAATACTGAAGTGGCTTGCCATTCCCTTCTCCACTGGACCACATTCTGTCAGATTTCTCCACCATGACCCGCCCATATTGGGCTGCCCCACAGGCATGGCTTAGTTTCATTGAGTTAAACAAGGTTGTGGTCCTAGTGTGATTAGATTGACTAGTTTTCTGTGAGTATGGTTTCAGTGTGTTTGCCCTCTGATGCCCTCTTGCAACACCTACCGTCTTACTTGGGTCTCTCTTACCTTGGGCGTGGGGTATCTGTTCACGGCTGCTCCAGCAAAGCGCAGCCATTGCTCCTTACCTTGGAGGAGGGGTATCTCCTCACCACTGCCCTTCCTGACCTTCAACGTGGGATAGCTCCTCTAGGCCCTCCTGCGCCCGCGCAGCCACAGCTCCTTGGACGTGGGGTTGGTCCTCCTGGCCACCGCCCCTGGCCTCGGGCATGGGGTATCTGCTCCCAGCCACTGCTCCTGACCTCGGACGTGGGGTAGCTCCTCTCAGCCACCACCCCTGACCTCGGACGTGGGGTAGCTCCTCTCAGCCGTTCCTGCGCCATCACAGTCTGGTACTCTTGGACACTGCCCCTGACCTCGGACGTGGGGTAACTCCTCTTGGCCGTCGCCCTTTGGGCATGGGGTCCTCCTGGCTTCTGCCCCTGACCTCGGACGTGGGGTGGCTCCTCTCGGCCGTGCTTAGCGCGCCCTTCGCAGCCACCTGCGCTCTAGCGCGCCCGTGACAGTAGATAGAGTGCCTGACGAACTATGGAATGAGGTTCGTGACATTGTACAGGAGACAGGGATCAAGACCATCCCCATGGAAAAGAAATGCAAAAAAGCAAAATGGCTGTCTGGGGAGGCCTTACAAATAGCTGTGAAAAGAAGAGAAGCGAAAAGCAAAGGAGAAAAGGAAAGATATAAACATCTGAATGCAGAGTTCCAAAGAATAGCAAGAAGTGTTAAGAAAACCTTCTTCAGCAATCAATGCAAAGAAATAGAGGAAAACAACAGAATGGGAAAGACTAGGGATCTCTTCAAGAAAATCAGAGATACCAAGGGAACATTTCATGCAAAGATGGGCTCAATAAAGAACAGAAATGGTATGGACCTAACAGAAGCAGAAGATATTAAGAAGAGATGGCAAGAATACACAGAAGAACTGTAGAAAAAAGATCTTCACGACCCAGATAATCACGATGGTGTGATCACTCACCTAGAGCCAGACATCCTGGAATGTGAAGTCAAGTGGGCCTTAAAAAGCATCACTATGAACAAAGCTAGTGGAGGTGATGGAATTCCAGTTGAGCTATTTCAAATCCTGAAAGATGATGCTGTGAAAGTGCTGCACTCAATATGCCAGCAAATTTGGGAAACTCAGCAGTGGCCACAGGACTGGAAAAGGTCCATTTTCCTTCCAATTCCAAAGAAAGGCAATGCCAAAGAATGCTCAAACTACTGCACAATTGCACTCATCTCACACGCTAGTAAAGTAGTGCTCAAAATTCTCCAAGCCAGGCTTCAGCAATATGTGAACCATGAACTTCCTGATGTTCAAGCTGGTTTTAGAAAAGGCAGAGGAACCAGGGATCAAATTGCCAACATCCGCTGGATTATGGAAAAAGCAAAAGAGTTCCAGAAATACATCTATTTCTGCTTTCTTGACTATGCCAAAGCCTTTGACTGTGTGGACCACAATAAACTGTGGAAAATTCTGAAAGAGATGGGAATACCAGACCACCTGATCTGCCTCTTGAGAAATTTGTATGCAGGTCAGGAAGCAACAGTTAGAACTGGACATGGAACAACAGACTGGTTCTAAATAGGAAAAGGAGTACATCAAGGCTGTATATTGTCACCCTGTTTATTTAACTTATATGCAGTGTACATCATGAGAAACGCTGGACTGGAAGAAACACAAGCTGGAATCAAGATTTCCGGGAGAAATTTCAATAACCTCAGATATGCAGATGACACCACCCTTATGGCAGAAAGTGAAGAGGAACTAAAAAGCCTCTTGATGAAGGTGAAAGTGGAGAGTGAAAAAGTTGGTTTAAAGCTCAACATTCAGAAAATGAAGATCATGGCATCCGGTCCCATCACTTCATGGGAAATAGATGGGGAAACAGTGGAAACAGTGTCAGACTTTATTTTTGGGGGCTCCAAAATCACTGCAGATGGTGACTGCAGCCATGAAATTAAAAGACGCTTACTGCTTGGAAGGAAAGTTATGACCAACCCAGAGAGCATATTCAAAAGTAGAGACATTACTTTTCCAACAAAGGTTCGTCTAGTCAAGGCTATGGTCTTTCCTGTGGTCATGTATGGATGTGAGAGTTGGACTATGAAGAAGGCTGAGCACCGAAGAATTGATGCTTTTGAAGTGTGGTGTTGGAGAAGACTCTTGAGAGTCCCTTGGACTGCAAGGAGATCCAACTAGTCCATTCTGAAGGAGATCAGCCTTGGGATTTCTTTGGAGGGAATGATGCTAAAGCTGAAACTCCAGTACTTTGGCCACCTCATGCGAAGAGTTGACTCATTGGAAAAGACTCTGATGCTGGGAGGGATTGGGGGCAAGAGGAGAAGGGGACGACAGAGGATGAGATGGCTGGATGGCATCACTAACTCGATGGACGTGAGTCTGGGTGAACTCCTGGAGTTGGTGATGGAGGCCACACCACGCCAGGGAGGCCTGGCATGCTTCGATTCATGGGGTCACAAAGAGTCAGACATGACTGAGCAACTGATCTGATCTGATCTGATATGAAAAAATAAAATTATATACCTACATTATACCATACATAAAAATAACTTCAAGGAACACTAACGATTTGAATGTGAGAAGCCAAGTCTTAAATATTTAGAGGGAAATTTTCTCCTATATATTTATAGATTCAGGGTAAGGAGACCATTAAACTAAATAAAAATTACAAAACATGAATAAAAAATGTGATGACTCCAGCGAAATAAAGTGAAAATTTTCCAGTAAAACACACTATTCATAAGGTAAAAACAAAAACAAAAAAAGCTGCAAATGCATAGTGTATTTTATACATAAAGAATTTCTGCTAGTCAAGAAGATAAAGAAAGCATCCCAGTAGAAAAATATGTGAGGGAGTGGGGTGGGAGGGAGGCTCAAGAGAGAGGGGATATATGTATAAATATGGCTAATTCCCTGGTGGTTCAGACAGTAAAGCATCTGCCTACAGTGCGGGAGACCTGGGTTCAATTCCTGGGTTGGGAAGATCCCTTGGAGAAAGAAATGGCAGCCTGCCGGGAGCCAGTACAGGAGTTCCCACCCATGACAAGGTCATGCAGGAGAACCCTGACGGGCAAGACAAGTCAGAGCTCGAGCGGCGCCCCCTGGATCTGCCTGAGCGTCTACCCCAAAACCAGAATCTGTCTGTTTTACTATTTTACGACTTTCACCAACTCCTCTGACATTAACGGGGACTATCCCTGACCACCTTTCTCTGAAGGAAATCAACTTAAAGCTCTAGTTAATAAGCCTCCTGGGCATAATAGGAGTGTTTAAATCCAAACCCCTCAGATGGCTCTCTAACTTGCCTGACAGGTTTACCTGGACTCCTAGAGCTACGCATAAGATCGTTTACAGTCTCCCAACCGCAAGAGGCATGGGAAGCTTAAGATAGTCAAATAGTATAGAGCCTCATGGGGAGTTAGAAATTGTTAGAATAAAACTAGTAGAAGATTTCATTGTTGAGCCAATGCTTGCTGCCAAGTTTCCACATCCCTTGTATTGTATCCTTGGAAGTGTATTAATTAATATAGTTGGTATATAGAAAAAATAAGTAGTGGCCTTGGTGTTAACTACTTTAGACCCTTAAGGTAATAAACTCTTTCCTTTGTTGTAAGCCCACTGCACCTTTACCCTATAGGAATGCAATTTTATCTAACACCTTCGGAGGATGGCGCCAAACTTTAAAATAATTACTCATAGAGAAAATAAGTCTTATGGTTGACAAACCTTTATCAGAGTCATAAAATGTTAACAGGCCTTCTGGCCAGAAGATGATATAAATCACGTAAACCATTTGTATACGATAAGTTTGCAGAAAAGAAAGCCTGGTCTTGATAAGGATCAAGGACTGCTGACTTTGCATGATTTCACACCACCTATTATCCTCTATGTGCAACTTAGGGTATATAAGCTCCCTTTGACAATAAAGCTACGGGCCTTGCTCAAAGCTTGGTCTCCCCGTGTCATTCTTTCTTGCTTCCTTTTCTCTCCTTTTCTTTTCTGTTCTTCCTTCAGGACATATAATTGGAGCGTGGGTGTCCTCTGAGACCACTTACTTGCCTGGGCTTCTAAGACCCACTCAAGAAGGTGCCTAAGGTGGGGCACCTTCAGCGATTCGAGAGGGTGCCTGTGGCCTCTGTGGTCAGAACAAACCTGATGTCACAGGTTTTATTGACTTTCCACATAAACCAGTTATAATGAGCCTCTAATCTCTCTGCTTTGCTATCCTCTTTCTCTATTCTTAATCCCAATGCTGTCCTCCCAAGGGAATCCCTGGATCCAACCACAGGCTGGACCCCGGTAGCAGCCCACTCCAGTACTCTTGCCTGGAAAATTCCATGGACTGAGGAGCCTGGTAGGCTACAGTCCATGGGGTTGCAAAGAGTCGGGCACGACTGAGCGACTTCACTTCACTTCATTTCGCTTCATGGCTAATTCACTTTGCTGTACAGCAGAAAGTAACATAACACTGTAAAGCAATTATCCTCCAAGTAAAAATAACTTCTAAAAATATGTGAATAGGAATTTCACAAAGAAGCAGAATTTAGAATTAACATAGAGGAAAAAAAATTCTCAACCTTTTCAGTAATCAAAGAAATACAAATTAAAACATCAATGTAATATTGCTTTATACCCTCAGAGAGGTACACACTCAAATGTCTAATAATACTAAGTGTTGATCAACACTACAGCAGTCGGTGCTTACAGTTACTGCTGCTGGGGTGTTAACTGCTTTGCAAAGCAATTTAGTAATACTTGAAATATTTGAAGATGAGCATCCTCTAAAGATCCAAATATTTCTATTTTAGGCGTGTGTTCTAAAGAAACCATTGTACTCATGCACATGTAGGAGACTATTCATAGTGATATTGTTCCTTATAACCCCAAATTACAGAAAAAAAATCTGTTTCCTTCTATGTGAGCTGACTATATGAGTTGTAATATATTATACCACAGACTGCTTGAGACAGTAAAAGAAAAAATGAATGAATGGTATCTGTAGGCTTCAAAAATGGGTGGACTTCACAACTATAACAGTAAACAGAGAAAGTAAGTCATAGATACATATGGAATATTTCTATTTATGTAAATTCTGAGATTTACAAGACTAACCATGTTGTTTCAAGATGCACGGAGATGAATTATAGGAAAAACAATGGAAGGACAATTATAAAACCTCCCAGACTTCGTTATTTCTGAAGAGTTAAGGGAGAGACAGACAGGAGAAAAACTGGCTATTCACAATGTTCTGTTTCAATGTTGTGTGGTGGGTGTGTGCACGTTTTACTGTATTATTCTTTAGACCTTACATTGTGTACTTGGGCTCTGTGTTAGTTGCTCAGTTGTGTCTGACTCTTTGCGACCCCATGGACCCACCAGGCTCCTCTGTGCATGGGATTCTCCAGGCAAGAATACTGGAGTGGGTTGCCATGCTCTCCTCCAGGGGATCTTCTCCACCCAGAAAATGAACCCATGCCTTCTGCATTAGGCAGAGTCTTTACTGCTAAGCCACAGGGAAAGCCTAGAGAAGGGTGTAAGGAATTACAAATAAGCCTGCAAACTGACATGACCATTTTGGCTTTTCAGCTATCATCCCAAAAGCTGTGGCTTTGGTGACAGTGAAAACCATGGACATGATTTTAAGGTTTTATTCATATTTCTGTCTATAGAGTGTGAGTGGCAGGCTGAAATCTCCAAGGGGACAAAAACCATCACTGAGGGACAAGGAGGGGCAAGGACAAGGATGTCTGAATGGCAGGTCCCCTCTCTGCCTGAAGAGATGTTGGCACCTCAAGCTGAGTGTGGTTCCTCAGGCCATTCCAGTCACCTGCTGACAAAAATTAGCTTTTTTTTCCAGTAAAGTCGAAAACTCACATTTTATGTGAAACCCTCCAACTTTTAAACCTTGACAGTTAATTCAAATACTTAAGAATAAACCCTCCAGAACCATAGACTATGTCTGGAAGCTGCCCTAATGTGTGACCCACTAGTTTGCAGTCTCAGCCCAGAAGCTAGCATGGTGTCCCGCCCTCAGTAGTGAACATCCAGGAAGTATTTGTTCAGGTGAAGAATGACATGATGTCTTGTTTTCTCTGACAATATCTGAGGAGATGCTCTGAGAGTGACATTAAACATTGGCTGCAGACTCTTTTCTGTTCTTCCCATCGAGAGGTCAGGTCTACATCCCCTCCTCATATTAATACCAGGGGAGTTCTGGGGCTGCTGGATCAATCGACAATGGTAGAAGTGACCCTGTACTGCCCTTCAGTTCAGTTCAGTTCAGTTCAGTCACTCAGTTGTGTCCGACTCTTTGCGACCCCATGAATCGCAGCACGCCAGGCCTCCCTGTCCATCACCAACTCCCGGAGTTCACTCAGACTCGAGCCCATCGAGTCAGTGATGCCATCCAGCCATCTCATCCTCTGTCTTCCCCTTCTCCTCCTGCCCCCAATCCCTCCCAGCATCAGAGTCTTTTCCAATGAGTCAGCTCTTCACCTGAGGTGGCCAAAGTACTGGAGTTTCAGCTTCAGCATCATTCCCTCCAAAGAAATCCCAGGGCTGATCTCCTTCAGAATGGACTGGTTGGATCTCCTTGCAGTCCAAGGGACTCTCAAGAGTCTTCTCCAACACCACACTTCAAAAACATCAATTCTTTGGCGCTCAGCCTTCTTCACAGTCCAACTCTCACATCCATACATGACCACAGGAAAAACCATAGCCTTGACTAGACAGATCTTTGTTGGCAAAGTAGTGTCTCTGCTATCCAGGTTGGTCATAATTTTTCTTCCAAGGAGTAAGCGTGTTTTAATCTCATGACTGCAGTCACCATCTGCAGTGATTTTGGAGCCCAAATAAATAAAGTCTGACACTGTTTCCACTGTTTCCCCATCTATTTCCCATGAAGTGATGGGGACCGGAAGCCATGATCTTAGTTTTCTGAATGTTGAGCTTTAGGCCAACTTTTTCACTCTCCACTTTCACTTTCATCAAGAGGCTTTTTACTTCCTCTTCACTTTCTGCCATAAGGGTGGTGTCATCTGCATATCTGAGGTTATTGATATTTCTCCCAGCAATCTTGAGTCCAGCTTGTGCTTCTTCCAGCCCAGTGTTTCTCATGATGTACTCTGCATAGAAGTTAAATAAACAGGGTGACAATATACAGCCTTGATGTACTCTTTTTCCTATTTGGAACCAGTCTGTTATTCCATGTTCAGTTCTAACTGTTGCTTCCTGACCTGCATACAAATTTCTCAAGAGGCAGATCAGGTGGTCTGGTATTCCAATCTCTTTCAGAATTTTCCACAGTTTATTGTGATCCACACAGTCAAAGGCTTTGGCATAGTCAATAAAGCAGAAATAGATGTATTTCTGGAACTCTGTTGCTTTTTCCATGATCCAGTGGATGTTGGCAATTTGATCTCTGAGGGATTCCTGCCTGCAGTAGTAGATATAATGGTCATCTGAGTTAAATTCACCCATTCCAGTCCATTTCAGTTCGCTGATTCCTAGAATGTTGACATTCACTCTTGCCATCTCTTGTTTGACCACTTCCAATTTGCCTTGATTCATGGACCTGACATTCCAGGTTCCTATGCAGTATTGCTCTTTACAGCATCAGACCTTGCTTCTATCACCAGTCACATCCACAGCTGGGTATTCTTTTTGCTTTGGCTCCATCCCTTCATTCTTTCTGGAGTTATTTCTCCACTGATAGATTTTTTTTTTCTGGAGTCATTTCTCCACTGATCTCCAGTAGCATATTGGGCACCTACTGACCTGGGGAGTTTCTCTTTCAGTATCCTATCATTTTGCCTTTTCATACTGTTCATGGGGTTCTCAAGGCAAGAATACTGAAGTGGTTTCCCATTCCCTTCTCCAGTGGACCACATACCGCCCTTGGAAACCATCAACTTCCTTTCCTGTCTTTTGGAGCACTTGCTCTGAGGGAAGCCAGCCATAGAAAGCATCTGACTTCTCTGAGTTGGCCATCCTGGAAAAACCATGTGAAGATGCTCTAATTGGCCATCCTAGCCGAGCTTAGCAGACATCCTTGCCATGGTGCCAGCCATGTGACTGATGCTGCCTTCACCCCCTGACCAGCCCATCTACCAAAGGAGAAACCCCCCTGCGGTAAGTGTACTTTGTTGTTGCTGTTCAGTCGCTATGTCCGACTCTTTGCAACCCCACGGACTGCAGCATGCCAGGTTTCCCTGTCCTTCACTATGTCCTGGAGTTTGCTCAAACTTATGTCCATTGAATCAGTGATGCCGTCCAACCATCTCATTCTCTGTCACCTCCTTATCCTCCCGCCCTTAATCTTTCCCAGCATCAAGGTCTTTTCCAATAAGTTGACTCTTTGCATGAGATGGCCTAAGTATTGGAGCTTTAGCTTCACCATCAGGCCTTCCAATTGATAGCTTACTGTGAATGGTATTGGGTTCATGATCTCTGGAGAAGAAGATTTAGCTTCGGGACCAGGGACCAGTCTTGTTCACGCAAGAGATTTTGTGTATCTGAGTTTTATTAAAGTGAAAGAGGACAGAGAAAGCTTCTGACAGAGACATCAGAAGGGGGATGGAGAGTCTTATCTAGGCCTTATATACTTTTACCAGGCCCACTCCCACAACATACATCTTAAATTAACAAGATTAGAGCTAACAATAGAAAGGTCTTACTAGACCCACTCCCACAACAGAGGTCTTAAGATAATAAGATTAGTTAGAAATTCTTGTTAAGGAGAAGCATGAGCAAGATACGTTGTTATACTGACTAAAACAAAGCAATGTAGGGAAAAAAGTTTGTCTTTTTCTCCTCCTTGAGAGCCTCAGACCCCTTTCTCCTTTTCGAGGGCCCTGGACCCCTTTCTCCTCCTCAGTGACCCTGGACTTCTAACCAACCTTCCTAGGAATTGACTCTCTCACAATGAATATCAGGTTTGATTTCCTTTAAGACTGTGTACTTACTTTACACTACAAGGAATATAGGGTTTATGCAACTGAGCCTGTGTGAATTCCTGACCCTCAAAATTGTGAGATATAATAAAATGGTTGCTGTATTAAGTCACTAAGTGTTGAGGTAATGTGTTATGCATTAATAAATAATTAAAAACTCTAAACCTCTTAATTTGGTTTCTAATTAATCCAACCATAAATCCTTGCCTGCTGTGGGCTTCCTTGTGGTTTGCTTTCAAGGAGGAGATAGATGATATCTTTTTAAAATTTTTATTGGGTTATAGTTGATTAACAATGTTCTGTTAGTTTCAGGTATACAGCAAAGTGATTCTGCTATGTATATACATATATTCATTCTTTTTCCAATTATTTTCTCATATATATTATCACATAATATTGAGTAGAGTTCCTTATGCTATACAGTAGGTCCTTGTTGATTAGAAGATTTCTTATAAATATATATATAATCTCCAGGGAAAAGAGGCCTGGACAAATGTGTAAGAAGGGAACAATCACCAAAGAATAGTATCTTTGAGATTAGGTTGAGAAACCAAACATCTAGTCAAGGCTATGGTTTTTCTAGTGGTCATGTATGGATGTGAGAGTTGGACTGTGAAGAAAGCTGAGCTCAGAAGAATTGATGCTTTTGAAGTGTGGTGTTGGAGAAGACTCTTGAGAGTCCCTTGGACTGCAAGGAGATCCAACCAGTCCATTCTGAAGGAGATCAGCCCTGGGATTTCTTTGGAGGGAATGATGCTGAAGCTGAAACTCCAATACTTTGGCCACCTCATGAGAAGAGTTGACTCATTGGAAAAGACTCTGATGCTGGGAGGGATTGGGGGCAGGAGGAGAAGGGGACGACAGAGGATGAGATGGCTGGATGGCATCACTCACTCGATGGACGTGACTTTGAGTGAACTCCGGGAGTTGGTGATGGACAGGGAGGCCTGGCGTGCTGCAATTCATGGGGTTGCAAAGAGTTGGACATGACTGAGCGACTGAACTGAACTGAACTGAGAAACCAAAGCCCAAATCGTATATAGGATTGCTATACTAATCATTTGACCATAAAGAATATATTTAAGGGTTTGTGGGTTATTTGTATGTATGTATGTGCTCAGTCCCTCAGTCGTGTTTGATTCTTTGCAGCCCCACTGACTGTAGCCTGCCAGGTTCCTCTGTGAGTTACTTACTGAATTTTAAAACTCTGCTCTCTAGGGTAATCAGGGAACTTGTTTGAACAGCTACACTTTGCGAGGAGATATGAGGGATTCAGATACATGCATGATCAGTGAGTGAGGAAAGTACAGATTTTGTGCAATAGGGCTAAAGCCATTCTATAACCTAGCTGTCATCAATCAAGTATATCGATGGCAGAAGAGCTGGAGTAATGCTTGAAGAGCCTCACAGTGCAGGAGATATTCTGATCCCCTCTGAGAGGGGCAGCTGCTTCATTTCCAAGAAAAAGTAGGAGAGGTTTGGAGTGCAACACATTCCCTATAAAGAATGGGATGCCCAAGAGAGACGTCTAGAGGAATCTTATCTGCTTGAAAATTAGTGGAGCTCTGAGACAAAACCTTGGACTGGCTTTTTAAGGATCCTTGTACTGAAGGTCCCAGAACAGTGAGGTTTAAACTTTATGCACAGTATATAAACTTTGTCAGAAGTTAAAATGATAAAAACAAACTCTATCATCTTAATACTGTTCTTGATGGGCAGGGCAGGCACCTACCTGGAAGATGAAGGAGTGATTCCTGAACTCCGTGAGGGACAAGGTTGGTCAGTGATGAGCTGGGCTTTCTGTAGGCACTAGAGGACGCCATGTACATGGTTCTTCAAGTACTCCTCAGGGAGCACTCCCAAGTTTGTACTATAGGGTGCTGGAATATTAAGAATAACAAAATAAACTTGATTATATGATAAGTAGGTACTAGGAACAACAGAAATATAAAGCCTGTGTGGTAGAGTGTCTTGGAAAAGATGGGATATCAGGGAGGAATGCAGCTTTCATCTCTCTGAGCAGAAGCACCCCTACAGCATCACCTGTAGCTTAAATTGCCAAGATTCATCATTATCTATATCAGCCATGACAGCAGCTTCTACAGAATAGGGCTGCCTGAAGTTGAGCAAAGATCTACATGGAGAATGGAGGAGAGGAACTCAAGGACTTTCAAGAGCATGTCCCAGTTTCCTCAGGCAGATCCAGTGACATTCAGCATCTCTCATGTAAAAGGCACTGTCCTAAGTACTTAAGACATAGAATGAGCAATAAAACCCTTACCCACAAGAGGCTGGGAGTCTAGTTCAAGGAAAGTTCACCCAGATCATTTTGATGTTATGCAGTAAGTGTTGTAAGAAGGAGAGATCCCAGATGTCTCAGGGATATAAAAAAGAAGCACTTAATCCAGTTTGAGGTTTAGGTCAAGAGGGGATAGAGCTGAGAATGACTGAACAGAGTTTTGAAAGACATTCTCAGAAGCTGGCGAAGCATAGAGTTGCTAAGAGTGTTTCTCGCAGAGGACACAGTATTAGCAAAGCTACTGAGGTGTGAAATAGTGCTGCATGGGAGATGAAATAAAAACTGCTTCTGCAGAGTGTAAAGTTCAAGGTCAGTTGAAGACCAGTGGGAGATTAGGCTCACAAGTTTAGGAGAATCTGGCTATCCTGGGGTCAGTGACATGGATGGATTTGTACTTCATATAGGATATTCTGATGATAGTGCATGCAATCGATTTGTGGGGGCAGAGGACACAGGATTGAAAGTGGGAGATAAATAGAAAGATATTTGCATAGTCCCAGCAGATTTAAAAAGACCTAATCAGGGAAAGGGTAATTGATAGAAAGAAGGAAAAGATTAATAGTGTAATCAGTAGGCAAAATTGACCAGACTCATGATTATTCATTTTAAGGGAGAAGAAGAGGTTAAGTGGGACCCCCAGGTTACTGGCTTGGACAACTCTGTGATGGTAGTGTCACTGATCAAACTGGGAGTGGTTACAGGAGGAGAAATGGGCTGCGGTAAGCTTGGTAAGGCGCAGTTTTAAGGTGTCAGCAATTACACTGGTGGAAGCTCAGAATTTTTTTTTTTTAATTATGGTTTTAATTGGTACCTTTAACCCTGGTCATCTTTTCCCACTCCAGAAGAGCCTGGGAAATTAAGGATTACATAATGTTATAAGATTTTTAAAAGATAGAGTAATAGACCTCTCCTATTAGGAAGTTAGCCATCCCATCATATATAAAATGGATAACCAATGAGCTCCTACTGTATAGCACAGCACATTCTACTTGTTATTTTGTAATAACCTACAAGGGGAAAAAAATCTCAAGAGGAATACACACACACACACACACACACACACACACATTGCATGTGTGCTCAGTCACGTCCAACTCCTTTGGACTATAGCCTGCCAGGCTCCTCTGTCCATGAAATTTTTCAGGCAAGAATACTGGAGTGGGTTGCCATTTCCTCCTCCAGGGGGTCTTCTATACCCAGGGATCAAACACACATCTCCTGTGTATTCTGCATTGGCAGGCAAATTCGAATCACTTTTCTGAATACCTGAAACTAACATAGTATTGTCAATAAACTATACTTCAAAAATAATTTTTTAAAGGAATTTAGCCATTTTTCAATGTCCTGTGTCTGAAGCACACTGGTAGTTTATGTGTCACATATAGCAGAGAATCTGGAACGCTACTCAGTGACAATAAATAAATGCATTTTCTCCCTTCTCTAAATACAACAATATCTCTGAACAGCCAATGCCATAAAAATCCAAGTATTAGAACTCACAAGTTTTGAAACTGTGAGATGCTATGTTCAAGTGGAGTCTCATGAAATTCCTTAATGCTCTTCCTTGGAGTCTCTATTTACTCTTGTTCTAGCTGACGGTTGTTACCAATATAACTCTATACATTTGAAAGGAAGAGGCAAGCATATGGCCAGCAGCAAGATGTGATGCGGAGTTAGCTTAAAGCTGGAAAAAGCAGCCAAGAAATGGAAATTCCAGTGCAGGGGCTAGGAGCTGCATGTAGTAATAAGCTTTGAACACAGAACTGAAATTGACAATGGTGACCCTGTATGATCAAGACATGGTTAATTGTGCTTCATGTCTTTGTCTGTTAAAACAGTGATCACATGTGTATTTCAGACAGATGTCCTTTAAAGACTGGGCTGGGCCAATCACTGAGGGTACCTGGTCGTCTCATCTTTGTGAAGCTGCTTCACTCAGTCTGTTTGAGTGGGGAGAATTGTTGCCAGATAAAATACAGGACATGCATGCATGCCAAGTTGCTTCAGGTGTGTTTGACTCTTTGTGACTCAATGGACTGTAGCCTGCCAGGCTCCTTGGTCAATGGGATTCTCTAGGCAAGAATACTGGAATGGGTTGCCATACCCTCCTCCAGGGGATCTTCCCAACTGAGGGATCAAACCCAGGTCTCTTAGGTCTCTGGCATTGACAGGCAGGTTCTTTACCACTAGCACCACCTGGGAAACCTAAAATATAGGACACCTGGATATATTCGTATTTCAGATAAATGATAAGTATTTTTAGTATAAGTAAGTCCCAAATATTGCATCCTGCATTTTTATTTGCTAAATCTTGACACCTTAGTAGGGCATAGTGTAATGTAGACAAGTTCTGAAGCACAAGATCTTGCCTTCTCCCCCACCAAGAGATCAGACAAAACAAACTAGGAACAGAAACTATAGTCAAGGAGGTGGGGTCCATTCTTTTTCAGTCAGTTCCTTGCCTTCATTAATTCCCTTTGTGCCTTATGGTCAATTCCATGACCCAAGGTGGCCTATGCAGTTCTTTATTTCTGGCAACAAAAGAGACTCATGAATGCCTACAGATAAAACCAGTTTTGGTGCTGGAGGGAGCAAAGAGTCCAAAGTAGGAAAATTGTTCCTGGAAACAAAAACAAGTACTTTCCACTGATAGATAAGCCTTTAATATGTTAGCTTTTTATTATGTTTGCTTTTCTTTATGTTTAAAAGGTTAATTTTCTCCAGAGACTGGACTAGGAATTGAAATGCTACCTTCCAAATCAGTTTCCATGAACCCTCTCTGAGTACAGTTCTCCAGATGGGCAGGGTTTCCTAGGCACCAGATGTGTTGGAGCCCAACAGGTGGCCCAAAAGGAGTCAGTGTACTCATCCTTCCTTCTATCTTCTGCCATCTACCCCCTGATTCTTTGAAGAAACTTTATGATTAGAAAATTGAGGCTACACTTCCATGAAAAGGTGATTTCTATCGGCTCTCCCTTAATCTATTTGGGCTGTTGTAACAAAATGCCATAGGCTGGGTAGTTTCAACAACAGAAATCTATTTCTCACAATTCTGGAGACTAGGCATCCAAAATCAAGGAACCAGCCTGGCAGGGTTCTGGTGAGGTGCCTTCCTGACTTGTAGGCAGCTATTCTCTCATTTTGTCCTCAAATAGTGAGGGCAACGGGGGCAGGGGTGCTCTGGCATCTCTTCCTCTTCTTATGAGGGCACTAATCCCAACATGGGAGCCCCATGCTCATGACATCATCTAAACCTATTGTCTCCCAGAGACCCTGCCTCCAAATACCATCACACTGGGGGTTAGGGTAAGTTGTTCTCCTGCGTGCTCAGTCCCTATGTCATGTCTGACTCTTTTCAGACCTTTGGACTGTAGCCCTTCAGCCTCCTCTGTACATGGGACTTGCCAAGGCATGAATACTGGAGTGAATTGCCATTTCTTTCTTCAGAGCATCTTTCCGACCCAGGGATCGAACCCACATCACCAGCATTGCAGGCAGATTCTTTACCACTGACCTACCAGGGAAGCCCTTCATTTTATGGGTTGTCAGAATTAAATGTTCGTTAAGTGTTCTACTGGAAAATAGAAACAAAATGAAAACCATACTGTATGTAAGGCAATATGCTAAAAGTTTCATTGTTATCTCTGTTTCCTATGAATGAAAATGAAGCCCAGAGAAGTAAAGTAACAGTCCCAAGGTCCTGCAGTTAGTGAGAAGCATATTGAGGTCTGTGTGATGTCAAAGTTCGTGTTGTAACAAATCCTGTTCAGAACCTAGTACATAATAGGTGCTCACTTCAGGCTAGTTCATTCACCCTGTTCATTTATTCGTGTCACACCCATTTTATCCTAGTTTGTGCTAGATTATTATATGTTAAACTAATAGTCTGAGTGGGCTTCAGGTAGTATGCTATGATGCAGAGAACATTGGATTGGGGGTTTGACAGAAGGTTATTGATGTTGGTCCATGAGAGATTGAAATG